>NW_025422005.1:53604166-54862500 GCF_011764305.1 Mustela putorius furo
ATTTATTTGACACAGAGAGAGAGATCACAAGTAGGCAGAGAGGCAGGCAGAGGGTGCGGAGGAAGCAGCCTCCCCGTTGAGCAGAGAGCCCGACGCAGGCCTTGATCCCAGGACCCTGAGACCATGACCTGAGCCAAAGGTAGAGACTTAACCCACTGAGCCACTCAGGTGCCCCTGAAGAGCCTTTTAAAGAATAACTTGAAATATGTATTGATTTAAAAGTATTTGTGTCAATTATTGGATGCATTTGTGTGTGTGTGTATATGTGTGTGTGTGTACATATATCTATATAGTTCCTCTATCTATGAAGGTGTGCTTTAAGGTACATATTTTCTTTCTAGTGGATATGTTTATATTAATTTTTCATATTATGTTCATAGTCCTCTATTATTTTAGATATTATTAGTTATGAACAATGATAAGTTAGTATACATTTTCCTTTTTTCCTGACTCTACCCTATTATATTTTCTTTAAAACATTAAATTTCCTAGGATGCCTGGGTGGCTCAGTTGGTTAAGCAACTGCGTTCAGCTCAGGTCATGATCCTGGAGTCCCAGAATCGAGTCCCACATCCAGCTCCCTGCTCGGCAGGGAGTCTGCTTTTCCAGCTGACCTATCTCCTCTCATTCTCTCTCTCTCAAATAAATAAAATCTTAAAAAAAAAACATTAAATTTCCTAGTGTTTATCTTTGCACTGTTATGCACATTTAATGTACTACTTGTATGTCAACTTTAAATGACCTTTCAACCTCAACAGTTATAGATAAGTCAGTCAGTGAATGTGCTCCAATTACCACCATCTTTTTCCTTTTCCTTCTGAATATTTGATTTGTGTCATCCCTATACTTTCAAAGTCTATAACATTTATGCATTTTTAATAGTCTAAATTTTAGAATACAAGTATATTCATTGTTTACCGTGAGTCTTTTTAAGAAAGCTTCCTCACATTTAAGATTCCTCAGAATAGTCTTTGATTTTTAATGTTTTAAACATATGGTCTTTATACTTGATGAACAACTTGGCTAGATATAAAATACTGAGATCATGTTTTCTTGCCTTGAGAAGCTCATGTTTTTTTCCATTGACTTTCCTTCGGAGAAGACTGAAGGGAAGTTGACTTATTTTTCCTTATACAAGACTTGATCTTTTTGCTTTTCTGCTTCAAAGATTCTTTCACTAGAGAGGAAAAATAAAACAACATGAAATCCAGGAGGGAGACAAACTATAAGAGACTCTTAACCATAAGCAACAAACTGAGGGTTGATGGAGGGGAGGGGTTGGGGGTTGGGGTGAGGGATGTTAAGGAGGGCGGATGATGTAATGAGTACTGGGTATTATATAAGACTGATGAGTCACTGACCTCTATCTCTGAAACTAATAATACATTATGTGTCAATTAATTGAATTTAAATTAAAATAAAATTAAATTTCAATAATTTGTTGGCATATGTCTTTGCTTAACCATTGTGAATCAACTTTCTTTAGTACACGGTGTTTGCTTTCAATATGGAGATTTGAGACTTCTGTTCTAATTCAGGAAAGTTCTTTTATAATTTTGTTTGAAAGTATTTGCTCTGCCTCTGAAGGTCTTTGAAAGAAACTGCTAAGGTTTTCTTCTGCAGAGATTCCAATTATAGGTATGTTGGCTCTGTATTGTATTTTATTTACTGTTACCATTTTCACACAATGCTTAAAACTATATTTCTCTTTATTTTCACTTAATTTTGACCATTCTTCTTATATATGCCTTTGCTGTCTCTTTCTCTTACTCATCCTCAGTGCTTATTCCCTTCTGTGTTTCTTCCAATATTGTCTCCATTTCTGTGACAGTTGGTCCTTTTTTCCTCCTCATACTGATTTATATCAGCTCACTTCATCCTCATCTCTTTCTTGAGTTTCTGCATTTGTGCTTCACCACACCAGACAATATATTATATTGCTTCATTAACATAATGGGAAATATATTTCATTTAGGGAGTCAATATAGCTTAATGAAAAAGAGCACAGATGCTGGAGAAATACTACGTATAGTCACAATTTTCACTGGCTCTGTGGCAACTTTTCCTCCCCCCATATCTTCTGGTAACTTTGATGCTCCTTTTCAGAATCTTTCTTTTTTCTTTTTTTTTTTTTTAAGATTTTTTTTTTTTAAATTTGACAGAGAGAGATCACAAGTAGCCAGAGGCAAGTAGAGAGAGAGAGAGAGAGGGAGGAGGAAGCAGGCTCCCTGCGTAGCAGAGAGCCCGATGCGGGACTCGATCCTAGGACCCTGAGATCATGACCTGAGCTGAAGGCAGAGTCTTAAACCACTGAGCCACCCAGGCAGCCCCAGAATCTTTCTTATAGTATCTTTGTATTCTTTCTGCGCCGGTTTCTACTTTATCAATACTCACTCCTTGAATGAATTACATTTCTTTGTAGAAAGCTCCTGAAATGGAGGATTCGAGGTAACTTTCCTGTTCTCTCAATCCAAAAGCTTACTTTCTGTGGCAAATTGTTATATTAATGACCCCCAACATTTGACACTTCCCCAAAACCATGTCCTTACGTAGCCCCCTTCCCCTTACATTGACTTTAGATTTAGCTATATGACTTACTTTAGCTAATGGAACAATAGCAAACATGGCATGGGCAGAAGCTTCAAAGGAGCATGAATATTGGAGCCTACACTCTCTCTTGCTGCTATGAACTCTTCCAAATCCACATGAAAAAGCCTGAGCTTGCTGCCTGGAAAGATGCCCCAGGCCTCCCTTCCAAGGCCCAAATACATGAGTGAGACCTGCTGAGTGGGACAACACATGAAGCAGAAATAAGCCAACCCAGGTGAGCCCATCCTAATTTGTTACTTCATTCAACTGTAGGCAACTAATTGGTAGCTCCTAAGCCATTGTTTTGGGGGTGGGGTTGTCATGCGGCAATAGATTATAGATTCACTTTTATTGCTGCCTCCCAAACAGTCTGCTTCCTGTAATTATGGCTTTTCTGTAGACTCACTCCTTCTAAGTCTCTGAGGTAAATTTGGCTCAGGAGATCATCTGCCAGCAGTGCTGTCCTCCCCAGTTCTTAAAGACCAGGAATAGGTCTTCTACATTTCACAGTGATCACCTTGTCCTCAAGGATCATAGTTTTGCTATCCCTCTGATCTGATGCTAGTGGGTTTCCTGGAAACTCTCTGTGTCTTTTCTCCCCATCTCTGTGCCTCTTCTGCCTTACTTGTCCTGCTCTTGCTCCACTTCTGTGAGAGACGTAACTGCTTTCACAGTTTAAGGTAAGCCCTTTACTTTCAGGAAACATAATTTTGCTGGTACTTTCTGAAGTCCTTACGGCTGCTTCTCTTTGACTCTTCCTGGGCCTTTTCCATATGACCAAATGCAGCTGCTTTTAGCAACCTTTACAAGGAGTTTGGAGTTTGTCAGTCAAATCTGTATTATAAGTTTGCTGAAAATGGTGCGTAACATTTTTTCCATTCTCTTTGTTAGTTTATATATTTTCTAGGGAGAAGGAGAAGGATGTTTTAATAGATGACATCATGTTCATACAGGAGTCCTTTTAATCCTTATTTGCAACCAGAACCTTAGACATGTTTTTCCAAAGGTGATGTAGTAACTTTCGGTGCTTTAGTAATCACTAAGACCTTTCAAAATTCTCATATTCACAGGGGGAGCATGCCACTCAATCTGATTCTTTCTTTCCTAGGTTGAATCACAATTTAGGTTGCCATCCCACACTCTGTTCGGGCAATGGTCTCTTTCTATTTAATAAGTCTGACTAATTAATCCTCACTGTAGCTCAGGAAAAAGAGATTATATTGTCATCATTTTTGAGACAAAGACTGTGACAGAACCATGACTGCATTGCAGGATTTATGGGCTTCCCTCCAGAGGCCTATTGCCTCACTATTATTAATTTTGGCTTTGGGCTCAATGTCATGATAATAGATAAATAGACAGTATAGAACGTAAAGCAACAGGTCCAAAAAAGGCACATTTCAGCTTTGGAGAGCTAGGCGTTCCACACTCCAAGTGCTGGTATTTGGAAATGTTTCCTCCCAAACCACCAAACCACCAAGGGGAAACAGTGCAGGGCGGGAGTTCATGAAGTCCCTCCACTGATAAGTTTTCAGGTGTGACTTTCATTGTGTGGGTACTTGAGGCTGGTTGGGTTAATGGGCGAATAACAGAAGTTTACTGTCACTTCTTTGGCAAGCTTCTATTTGCCTTTTAATATACGGTTCAAAAGGGATCAAATTCCCTGATCCATTTCCATTCCAACTAGAGAAAATTGTCTCCCCTAGTGTAGTTGGTACGTGCTTCTGTGTGTAATATTGTATTGTCCATTTTGGGGCTTTCATAGTAGCTTCTCCTGCTAGGCAATGAGCTTCCTGGGTGCAGGGACTGTGGTCCTAATCATGTCTGTACGCCAGCACCTGGCACAGTGCATTGTGCTCAGTGCAAAATGGGTGTGCCATAATGTTTATTGGAATAAATTGAGAAATAGGCCAATTTTATCCATTAAAACATTTAAGTCTTTCTGGTTTTTAGATACTTGTATAGTTCCATATGCAAAGTTACTGTCTCTTCTCCTCCCCAGCTTGCTTCTCTTTTTCTCTGACTGAAAGAGCTGGACCACTGGAGAAACGGAAACCTGTGTATTCCCTCATCTCCCGCCTCCTGCCCCTCCCCCGCCCCGCCCCCCCCCCAAATCCCTCCCCTCCAAGGGGCAGGCCCCCACCCAGTGTGCTCTGTCAAACTGGGGCAGTCAGGCTCCCAGGAGCCTGTTGCTAGATCATTGCAAATGCCCAAGTTGTGAAACCCACTCCTAGGGTGCCTTGGCGGAGTGCCTCCTTGGAGGTGAGCTGACCCACTGTTTCCGTAGCACTGTGTTTATCCACTCTGGGGCTCCTTTGTGCAACAGGAGAGCTGCGGGTTCTTACCCTCATACCGGCTCCTTCCACGTAATTTGCCCCCCCCCCTGCTCCCTTGCCTTCCTTCCCGACCCCAGCCCGCCAGCTCAGAGTGCTCCCCTCCCCATCCCTTTTTGTGCAACCCGTGGCTGCGGAGCTTCTAGTACTGTATTCATGGCAGATGAAGAGAGAGTGACTGACACGTTCCAGGGACAGCGAATCGCAGCGAGCGCGGGCGGCAGGGGGAGGGTATGTAGTGGCAGACGGCCGCTGAGATTATGAATGGGGGCGGGGGGGGGACGGCAAGTGTGGGGTTCAAACCGGGATCTTCGGCATCCGGCTTTGGATAGGCATGCAGGGCTGTGCGTAATCCTTCAGCTCTAGTGGGAAGGGAGATGCGGTGAGCTCCTGGCTGGTAGTGAGGGTTATTTTGCAAAACTCCCTTAGTATCGTGCAGCAGAGTACTGCGGGAGGTCGGCGAGGTAGGTGGGGGAGGAAAAGAAACGGGTAGGGTATCGGGGAAAGGCCAGCCCGCTGGGGACCGTGCGCCTTGCTCCTAGAATTGACAGGTGGTGGCCTCAGCAGTTACAACCTACTACTAGCATCTAGTCCGAGCAATATGATCACATTGTTATTCCCCGCACCGGGCGGAAGAGCGCAGCGCGGCAGAACAAGTGCCACCGGCGAGCGGTCTCCCGGGGGGAGGGTGGACTAGTGGGGGTACAGAGAGGGGGTTTGGGGGGGGCCAGCGGAGGCGGCGCGAGCTTGGGTGCTTTGCGGCCGTCTGCACCGCCCCGGCCGGGGTCTTCCACGCCCGGTGGCCGGCCCGTCCGCGCGCGCGCTCAGCGGCCGCCCCCGGCTCGTGCGCCCCTTTCCGGGGCTCCCGGCCCCGCCTCCGCGGCTGCGGGCTGCTTGTCGCCAGCTGGGCTGCACGGGAGAGGCGCGCGGACGTCCCCCGCCGGCTCTCGTGCCCCAGGGAGCGCAGGGCACAGACGAGCCCAGGCGGGCGGAGCCGCGGCGGTGCACCAGAAGCGCTCGGACAGGAGGAAGGCGGCTTCCGCGAGGGCAGCCGGAGGTAAGGGCTGCCCCGGAGGCTGCGGGCTTGTTTTCCTCCTTCCCTTACTTCATCAAACAGCGAAGCTGAAATGGAGAGTGTGGGGTGCTGTGGGCCGATGGGAGGCAAAGAGGGTTTGGGGCCGCGCCAGGGTGGTCGCCTTGAGGGCGTCGTTGGTGTCCCTTGGAGGAAATCCGCCAACCGGCCCTTCTTCTTCGCTCCCTCCTTCTCTGCCTCTGCCTCCGCCCTTGAACCTCCTGGTAACCCCTGAGCCAGAGAGAGCGAGCTAAGGGAGGATGGAGAAGGGCAGAAGAATTCGCCCAGGAGTGGGTGGACTGGCGCGCATTGCTCAGTGATTGACTGCGGGCGGCGGGCGAGGTGGGGGGGAGCCTGAAGTACCAAGAGTTTGCTGGGGCTGCGTCCCCAGGATGGTCCTGTGCGTCTCGATGTCTGGGTGCGGAGCAGCTAAACCATAGCCTAAGGCAGGCTCTGCCAGGAACTTTTGGGAAGCCCTGTCTCATGTTTGGGAAGGGG
Source organism: Mustela putorius furo (assembly GCF_011764305.1). Classification (NCBI taxonomy): domain Eukaryota; kingdom Metazoa; phylum Chordata; class Mammalia; order Carnivora; family Mustelidae; genus Mustela; species Mustela putorius. Next base: position 53,610,659 of record NW_025422005.1, read on the forward strand.
TGCTGGGATGTATTCAAGGCCTGGCCATTTCTGAGCTACAAGTGTGTGTGTGGATGGGGGTGGGGGAGTTATCCTCCTTATCCTTCCTGCTCTCCCTCCTCTTCCATATCCCTCTTTTGCTTCCTTCCTGCCCTTTTCCCATAGATCAGCCCACCATGTGCAGTACTTAAAATACAGACCCCCTGTAGTCAATAAATTTAAAGCAAGTAAAAAGAAGAGAGCACAGAGGAATAGCTCTTAATTACATTGTGGTTCATTTTAAAGATGAAAATATTTGTATGTAAATAACATATAATGTATTATATATAGTATAATATACATATATATTATATACACACAGGCCTGGGGTAATTTTTAAGAAATACTTTGAGATTCTCACCTAAAATTATATTGCATTTACATTATGTTTACATCACATGTACATGGTGCTGTTAAACAGAAATGGTAAATCTATGCATTCTGTGTCTTAGATCTGTATGATCTATATGTGTTCATTGAATCACATCCATCTTTTAAATTCAGAGATTTCCAGCTATTTGAAAGCCTAGGGCTGCACTGTAGGAATAAAAGTCACATTACATTAAAAGAAAAAGTACTGATGCATTATCCATGTACAGTTCTTTCCTTTTGCTAAAAGCTTGTTGTTATGCCAATAATTTTCATAAAAACAAAAACAATTAGGGAGCTTCAAAGTGTTTTTACCTAGGCCTGAGGTATAGGCAGGGGTCTGGAATATATCTGTACCCGAATTGACAAGAAGGTAGATAAGGCAAATGATTTCAGTTCAGGTAAAAGAAAATTCAGTCACACTTGCTTCTGAGGACACCTCTTTTGGTTTCTGGTATCCCAATAGAGAAACCCCCTTACTACCAACATGTGTCTTAAGCATCACAGTGGTTTGACCAACTCTTCCAATCAATGCTTGCAAGGACTTGGCGAGTAACATGTTTGCTGGCTGTTTCTGTTCTTTCTCTTTTTAAACAACAACATGCCAACTACAAAAAAATAAGTAAAATTGTTAAATAGACTAGAATTGTTGAGATGGCATGATTGACACATTGAGGCTATGTGCATATGTATCTTCTCTCTATATTCCTCATTATGATTGTGAGCTAAACAGTCTTGCATTTTGTCTACTTACGTAGTTTGTTTTTTTTCCTCAGCCAATCCGCTCTAATTTCTGATTTGACATATTTTGCAAAGATGAATTATCTTAAATTTCTCTAAAGGGTACTTGAGCCTGCTAATTGCTTTTGAATAGTATTGGTTTTGGTTTGAGGATTAAGAAATTAATCATACATAGTTTTCTGATCTTGGTGTCCTTTCCCTGTCTGGAGATAGGTATTTAATAATGATGGTATCCATAAGTAAGGATTCATGTTTCATAAAAATATTAGACACAGAAACGATATTTTCATTTTGGTTTATAAACTGAAGATCTAAAATTATGAAGGAATAAAGAATCTCATGTTGCTCTTAGTATCTTATTTGGCTTACTTTGGTTAGGGAGTAAGAGGTACATGATGTAGGCTTGAGTGAGAAAGATTTAGGAGTTAGTAATTTGGATTTACCTTTCATTATTATGGCATAAAAATCCATTGCGCTTTCCAGAAAAATCTGAGAAGCAGAGTTTGTAGAAGGTGTGAGGATGTAGTTGGTTACCTGACATTTGGGTTTCTTTGGGCACTGGTTGTTTGGCTTCACCTCATGGTAATATGGCAGACATTGATGTGCTGAGTCCCTCTTCAAGGAAGAGCTTGTTGCTCCAGCTTCTTCGGAGCGTTGTCAACAGAGCCTGCAAAGGTCCTTGAAGGGGATTGCTTGAGTTGTAGAAAGCATCTTTGTCCAAGATCATGTCTTTTTCCCAGGCAGTTCACACCCAGTGGCTGACCCATGTGGGAGTATAAAGACCTGGTCATCTCAGCCCAACTCCAGAAAACTCTGTAGGACCATCTAGCTCTGGAACTCCCTACGGGACTTGCACTGCAGCTTGACATTTCCTCTTTCTCCTTCCTTCTTCATTCTCAGATGTTGATAGCAAGGCGGTCCTTGATAAAATTGCATACCCAGCTTCATCTCAGAGTGGGCTTTCTTGGAGAGGCCAGCCTATAACATCATCTCCATGCACATTCATTTTGCCAGTTTTAATCTTTTATCTTTTAAAATATAGTGCCACTTCTCATTGGAAGGCATTTCCATATCTCTGCTGCCCTTCTGTTCCTCCTTGTTTTCTCATTCTTCCCTTTTATTGGATCTGCAGTGTTTTTAGTCTCTTTTCTGTCTAGTGATTTCAAAATTATATATCCCATTTCTGTTCTTTCAATAGGCATGTTTTGTTTTTAACATTCAGATTTTTGTCTTAACAGATGAAATGAATCAAAATATCTACTTTCTTCATTGGGGAGGGTATGTGATATGGTGAGTGCTGTGAAGTGTGTAAGCCTGACGATTCACAGACCTGCACCCCTGGAGCAAATAATACATTATATGTTAATAAAAATAGAAATATAAAAAATCTACTTTCTTCTTGCATAATATAAGGGTCTTATTAAGTTATAATTCTGATCATAATCTGTATTTCATAATATTTTGTGGTATAATAGTTCCACCACATTTTTCACATGCACTGTCATTTTATGGAAATGAATTTTGTTGTTGTTGTTGGGTTGTTTTCATAGTCAATGTTTATTTAAACGTACCCACGTTTTCTGTGCTCACTGGATCTTCTTGCGTCTCTTTTTCCTTCTATCTGGATGCAAATTCCTTCTTAGGGAGGTAGTTTTTTTTGGCAAGCATATGCAAATGATAAAGATCTCTTCATCTATTTTGTTTGTTTGAAACTGTATTTTAACCTAATACTTGAATAATAGATTATCTGGGAGCAGAATTCTATTGACAATTATTTTTCTTATCACTTTGAGTATATTGTCTTCCAGCCTCTGTTAATAATCAAATAAGATTGTTTCTTGGTTGCTTTTAATATTCCTCTTTGTCTTTGGTGTTCTGCAGTTTTATTATTGTATGCCCAGATGTGGGTTTGTTTCTACCTTTTCTTCTTGGGTCTTCTCATGATCTAATCAGGTAACCCTTGTATTTCTTGAATTATTACAAATTTGTGACATGTCTCATCATATATTATCTTGCCTCTATTCTTTCCTCTGTAATTCTTACTAGATATATGTTGGACCTTCTTGTTTCATCCCTCATGTCTATTACCTATGTGTGTGTGTGTGTGTGTGTGTGTGTGTGTATATTTATATATTTTTTTCCAGTTAGAAAATACTTTTAAGAGTCATTGGGGTAATTCTTCAGGACTGTTTTCCAGCTAACCAATTCTTCTTCACTCATACCTTATCTTTTATTTAAGTTATAGTTCCATTAAGCTATGATTTATTGTTTCTTTTCTAGAGTGCTAATTGATACCTTTTCATATCTACTTGTTTTTTTTTTCCCTTAGGTTTTCTATCATTTTGTTATGAATTTTGTCCTTATTTTATCTTTTTTTAAAGATTTTATTTATTTATATGACAGAGAGAGAGAGGTCACAAGTAGGCAGAGAGGCAGGCAGAGGGAGAGTGGGAAGCAGGCTACCTGCTGAGCAGAGAGCCCAGTGGGGACTTGATCCCAGGACCCTGAGACCATGACTTGAGCTGAAAGGCAGAGGCGTAGCCCACTGAGCCACCCAGGTGCCCCATCTTTTTAATAATCATACCTGTACTATGTTACAGTCTCAGATCATTCTCTTTCTTGAAATTCTGCTGATTCTTCCAAAGCTACATATCCACTATAAATGGATCTTTTCCTCATGTGGTTTGTTACTGGGATTATGAGCTCGTCTTCAGCCAGGTTTTTACTTTTGTTTGTTTTTCTTTTTCCTGTAGTAGTTTTTTTCCCCGTTTTTGAATGTTCCCCTTAGAGTGATTCTGTGTTTGTCTTTGCGGAATAGCTCAGGAGTTTTACTGGTCAGGGGTCAGCCTTAAAAAAAAAAAAAAATTTGTTGAAGTGTAATTGACATGTAACATTATATATTCAGGTGTACAACATAATGATTCAATATTTGTATGTATTGCAAAATGATCACCATGTTGTCTAGTGAGCATGGAGAGGATCAGCTTTTACATTCATTTCCTGGCGTGAGATTCCTGCACGGTGCAGGTGATCTACATTCTAGCTGTGTGTGTGGTGGGGGGAGGGGGTTGGTTAGGGATTTAATCCAAAAAATTCTTTTTTGCTTTCCATCTAGAGCCCCAGGAAGAGACAAATTTTCTTTCTACTTCCTCAACCAGGCTTCTAGTCCTTAAACTAAGGGGTCTACATCTTCAGAGTTCTCCTTTATGCAAAGGTCTTGGCTCTAGTTACCTTCCGTTCACAGACTCCAAACCAAGTGGCTTGTCCCTACACACATGTGAAATCTCCACCCTCACAGCATTAATGTCCTTGTCTAAGCTTTGTGTCTTTTAGGATAGCTGTGGGGCCAATGTACGTGCCTGCTATTCTGATATTTTTTTCCTTTTTGTTCTGATAGCTGCAATTTATCTTTTTTTTTTTCTCTTCAAGTTTATTTAATGTATTCAATTATCCTGGTCTTTAAAAAATCTTAGTATCTGTGTGTTTGTAGCAAGAGGGAGTTGGGTCCACATTCGCTCAGCTGGCCATGCTAGTGGAATACGACCTCCATCTGTGACTGTATCCACTTTGAGTACCGACTCTTTTTAATCATTTTCTCAGCCGCCCCCCCAACAATCTTTTCACCCTATTTTTATTTTTATTCATTTTTTCACATTATTTAAAGAAAAATTTAATTATACTAGCCTTTCTCTCTCCTTACCCTCCCTCCCCCTTCCTCTCTCTTTTCCTCTCTTTCTTTCCTATAACATTAACATTTGTGTTGAGTCCAAGAAAGATGTCTTACAGAGTGTCTCGCAGTCTGGGTTTGTCTAGTGGCTTACTCACTTGGTGCGGTTCAGGTTAACCATTTTTGGCATGAACACTCCTACTTGGGTGACGTGTACTTCCTGTTACGTCACAGCAGGAATGTCTGTTTGTCCCTTTACTGATTGAGACCACCTGAAAGGGGAATACCTACCAACTTTCCCATTTTGTCTTTCTAACTTTGAGACTATGTGAAAAACCTGCTTCCCCACAACTTTCACCCCAATATTAAAAATTGATTCTAAACTTTTGAGCTGGTTATGGATTAATATGCAGTTGTAGGAGATATGCAGAGAGATCCTGTGTACCCATCACTTCATTTTTCCCAAGAGTAACATTTTGAAAAACCGTGATACAATCGCAGAACTAGGACATTGACATCAACAGAATCTATAGATCTTTTTTTAAAAAAATATTTTATCTATTTATTTGACAGAATGAGAGATCCCAAGTAGGCTGAGAGACAGGCAGAGAGAGAGGGGAAGCAGGCTCCCCACTGAGCAGAGAGCCCAACATGGGGCTCTATCCTAGGACCCTGAGATCATGACCTGAGCCGAAGTCAGAGACTCAATGCACTGAGCCACCCAGGTGCCCCAGAATCTAGAGATCTTACTCAGATTTCCCCTGTGTTGCACTCCTTTGAATGTGTGTGTTTAGTTCCGTGCAGTTTATTTTTTCTATGCAAATACAGTTTATTAATATTTTTTAAAATTTTAAAAGATTTTATTTATTTATTTGACAGAGACAGAGACGAGAGAAGGAATACAAGCAGGGGGAGTGGGAGAGGAAGAAGCAGGCTTCCCACTGAGTAGGGAGCCTGATGCGGGGCTCAATCCTAGGCTCCTGGGATCCGGACCTGAGCTGAAGGCAGATGTTTGATGACTGAGCCACCCAGGTGACCAAAGTTTATCAATATTATTTATTCATTTACCCAACAAATAATTATACCTTCAGTTTCAAAGCTAATGTGCTATAAGCCATGGGAATCTCAAAGAATGTGGTCCTTGCCCTTAGGAACTTGGAATTCAGTATCTTCTTAATGTATCATTTGCCTCAGGGGTACAGGTCTGTGAATCATCAGTCTTACACAATTCACGGCACTCGCAACAGCACATACCCTCCCCAATGTCCATAACCCAGCCATCCTATCTAACCGCACCCACTACCCCAGCAACCCTCAGTTTGTTTCCTGAGATTAAGAATCTCTTATGGTTTGTCTTCCTCCTGATCCCATCTTGTTTCATTTAGTTCCCTGCAGATTTATCTCATGGGTAGGTTCCTATATAACCACAGTCAGGGTGCAGAACTTTCCTGTCACCACAAGGATCCCTTATGCTGTCCCCTTTAGAACTACCGCTGCCTCCCTCTCACTCCCTGGCCCCATTTCTAACCCCTAACCACCACTAATCTGTTCTCCACCTCTATAGTTTTGTCATTTCAAAAATGATAATAAAAAATACATGGAATCATAGACAATATGGCCTTAAAGATTGTTTCTCTTCTCACGCAATGTAATTTTCCAGAGATTCATCCAAGTTGTGTGTTATCAGTCATTGTTCCTTTTTATTGCTGTGCAGTATTCCCTTCATCGTGGAAGGACATTTGCACTTTTTCCAGTTTGGGGCTGTTATGACTAAGGTTGCTCTGCACATTTGTGTATGGGTTTCGTGTGAATGTGAGTTTTCATTTCTCTGGGATAAATGCCCAATGGTGTGATGGTTGAGTCCTATGATAATGGCATGTGTAGTTGGATAAGAAATTGCCAAACTATTTTCCAGAGTGGGTGTACCATTTTACATTCCTACCAGCAATGTATGAATGATTCGGTTTTCTGTGTTACGTTAGAGTTTGTCTGCCACTTTACTGTTTCTGTTTGTTCTTTTTCCTTTATTTCTCTTTTCTTGCCTACCTCTGAGTTACTTGAATGTTTTATAGGATTCTATTTTTGATTCATTTATAGTGTTTTAGAGTATATCTCTTTGTAGAATTTTCTCAGTGGTTGTGTTGGTTCTTGCTATATATATTTATATCTCTTTATATTTGCTTCATTGTATATGCTGTTGTTTTGAATATAAGACACTATTTTTGTTTGTTTGTTTCAATCATTGGATATGAAATGATTTAGGCAACTGATACTGAGAAGGAATTTGTGGTTGACAGTTCTTTTCTTTTAGCACTTGGAAAATGTGCCCTTCCTTCAGGCTTCAATGGTATCTGATGAGAAAATCATTGTCATTTGAATTGATGTCCCACTAAAGGCAATGAGCTTTTTCCCTCTCTCGGGTTGGTTTTATGATTTTTTTTCTTTAATCTTCAGTTTTTGGAAGTTTAGTAATGGTGTGTCTTAGCATGGATTTCTTTGGGTTTGTTTTCTTTGGGTTTGATTAGCTTCTTAAATCAATATGCTTTTGTCTTTCCACCAAATTTGGGAAGTTTTCTGGAATTTGTTTTTCAAATACCCTTTCAGCTCTATTGTCTTTCTCATTTCCTTCTGATTTTCCTTTTTTCCCCTAATTTTATTTATTTATTTATTTATTTGTTGACGGGGGGGGGGGGCAGGCAGAGGGAGAAGCAGGCTCCCCACTGAGCAAGGAACCTGATGTGGGACTTGATCCCAGGACCCTGGGATCATGACCTGAGCCCAAGGCAGAGCCTTGGCATCTGAATGGCAACTGAGCCACTCAGGAGTCTCTCCTTCTGGTTCTCTAATGATGTGAAGATTGGCTTTTTTCTTACTGTCCCACAGGACTCTGAGGTTCTATATATGTTTTTTTGTTTGTTTGTTTACTTTCTTTCTGTTCTTCAGATTTGATAAATTCTATTGTGCTTTTCTCAAGTTCACTGATTCTATCCTCTGTCACCTCTACTATAACAGCCATTGAATGTTTTATTTTTTGTTCTGCAATTGCCATTGCTATTTTTTTTTTAAAGAACTTATACATCTTTGTTGAGATTTTCTTTTTTTTAAGATTTTATTTATTTATTTGACAGAAAGAGATCACAAGTAGACAGAGAGGCAGGCAGAGAGAGAGGAGGAAGCGGGCTCCCCGCTGAGCAGAGACCCCCGATGCGGGGCTCGATTCCAGGACCCTGAGATCATGACCTGAGCCGAAGGAAGAGGCTTTAACCCACTGAACCACCCAGATGCCCCCGAGATTTTCTATATATTTTTTTCATTTATTTCCAGAGAATCTGAATTTGCTTGTTGAAGCCTTTTTATAAGGATGGTTTAAAATTCTTACCAAATACCTATGAATATCTGATTCATTTTAGCACTGGTGTCAGTTGATTGACTTTCCTCATTCACATTGTGATATAACCTGATACATCCTGTGATATATCCCGATATATCCTGGATGTGCCGGCCGGCATGTTAGGCTCAAGTCTTGTTTGCATCTTGTGTTTTAGCAGACAGTCACTCTGTTTAGGTTTAGCACAGAGGTCCTGGATTACATTTGTGGGCTGTGGTTTCAGTGACAATTTGATTTCCAGGGGCTTTGCTGGCTGTTTTATTAGTCTGTTTGGTTTATCAGGTGCTTCTGGGCCCACTGAACCCTGCTGATCCCACCGGAGGGGGGTGGAAGGAGCCTCCCCAGGCCGTGCCTGCCAGTGGTCTGAGTGCGGGAAGGGATTTTTTTTTTGGCTTGCAGGGATAAAAACTCTCCCCAGCCCAGAGCTTGTTGTGGTGGGATTCCCCCTGCCAGTGCTGTGAGGCCATCTGCTGTTGTTGGCTGGACCCCCAGTTAGATGCAGGGGAGGAATAAATCCACCTACATTAACCACTGCCAAGTTGCAGTTGGGAGACTCTGGGCCTGGATAACCTTCAGTGGGATCAGGAGTTCCTAAGGCATCCCACTGCTCTGTTGTCCCTCTGATCTGGGGTGACTAACCAACCCACCTCCTCTTTTTAGTGTTTGGAGTCCTCCTTTGATTGCCTCCTGTGTTATTTCCAGTGTTTCTAGTTGTGCTAAGTGGAGAGAGGCTGGGAGAGGTGAGTGTCTGCCATCTTGTGTGGACCACAAGTATATGTCTTTTAAAAATACCAGGTTGACTCATTAGCCATGTTATCCACTGATATAGTTGAAAATACTCATTTGACTGTGTTTTCCTGTAATGCATCTATGAGGGAGACATAGACCAAGCCTCCCCTTAAATTTGCTTAAGTTAAGTTAAATTCAAATTAGGTTAATTAATATTAACTGTACTTGGATAATTAAACATTAAGTCAGTGTTGTCAGTGGGATCTAAGACAAAAATCTATGTATGTGATATAGTCTCTATGAACATATTTTCTCCAAGTTGTTTTATTGCCTTTGAAAAATATGAGTGCCTTTTTTCATTTGCTATCTCTGGGCAATACTAAAAAAAAATCCTTTATCAAATGGATACTTTAAACCGTAGAGAAAACAAATGACATTATTTGCACAAGCAACTTGGTGATATTTAGAATGGATTAAGGAAAAGATACCAGGATTCTGTCTTTGGCTGTCCTGGTTTACACCACAGTGCTGACTCATAGAATACTGGCATTTTCAGAACTGAAAGTGAATTTAGAGATAACCTATTTCAGCTGTATTGTTTTATAGTTAAGGAAACCCGATACCTTGCAAGTAAGGGAACCTAAGTTCCTTCAGTTCCATAACGGCAGGGCTTATTTATTTTGAATTCATAATATTTCCTAATTTTGTTTTGTTTTCTTTTTTTTTTAAAATTTATTATTTATTTGAGAGAGAGAGAGAGCGAGAGAGCGAGAGAGGGAACACAAGCAGGGGGAGTGGGAGGGGTAGAAGCAGGCTTCATGCTGAGCAAAGAGCCTGACACAGGGCTGGATCCCAGAACTCTGGGATCAGGATCTGAGCCAAAGGCAGACACTTAAGACTGAGCCACCCAGGCACCTCACCCCTGGTGTAGATACTTAATTGTGAAAAGGAGAAAAGTGAAATTATATACTGATGCACGATTTCTCATTCCTTTTTCTAATGAGGAGAAAAAATATGAAATAAGTTGGGATGGCATCATGGTACTCTTTAAAAAAATAGGCATGTTTGAAAATCTGATAATCATATGGAATGAATATCCAGAAAATTGAACACAAACTCAAAAATTTGCATGTGGTATTGAGGGTTTGTGAACTCCTAGGTAAGTCTGCTAGATACTGTGTTTTTTTGTCTTGTACCATCTGATATCTGTGGCTGGTCTTTGCTGGGGAGAAGACATAAGGATAATGCCTCATTTTACAGGCAGACTTAGCCTTCAGAGCTCGTGGATCTGGCGGTTGTCCTGGGTACAGCACACTGGTATGCTGGGGGAATTTGTTTTTCTGGAAGTTCTAGAGAGCCAGTAGGTGAGAAGGACACAATACGACCAGCAGGTGTTAAAGCAGACTGTGGGAAATACAAACAGGCAACTGAGCCCACAGCACTTGCTTTCTCCTCCTACACACACATACACACACACCTCAAGATTCCTTGGAAAGATCCTTCATCTGCTCCCGTCTGCTGTCACCCCTTACTGTGTGGGGAAATGTTGCCCTTTGGAGATAATCCTCCTTTGCTCTAGGAAGGCTGTTCTGGTAGTCATTTAAACCAAATTTCACCCACATGAGATGTTAGGGGTTCAAAGAAGAAAGCATTTTAGTGCCATTTGATGTATTTACTGGGTACTGTTTGAGGGGGAGAAGAAAACCACATCCATGTGTTTCTTACAGAATGGATCAAAATAATCTGAGAGCGTAGAATGATAAACAACTCTGCATTCAACGAGTGAGTGAGGCTAGCATTTGCAAAATTGTTGAACTTAAATTAGTTTTAAGGAACCTGTTTTTGTGTCTACTTAAAGGAAGCTCCTATATAATTCTCTGTGACTTGTACGGGGCCCCGGAAAGGAAATAAGACTCGGAAATGATTTGAAGTGCCCTGTTGTATACTAGAGTGAAAAACCTCAGTGCAGAAAGCCAGGAAGGTTGTACACAAAGAAATAATACAGTAACAGTTTTTATTTTTTAGTGCTTTTATGTATTTTAAAATATTGAAAGGACTATTGTTTTCAGGGTTGCTCCTTAGTAATTGAATAATTGGGTGCTGGGAATCACAAGACCTAAAGGTTGTTTTTGTTGTGCCACTAAGTGGGTAGGTGACATCCCCTGTGTCAGCCTTAAGGTATAAATTAAGATGCTGAAGCATGGTAATCTTTCCAGCATTATGATTTAATGAAATTTTAGTAGTTGTTATGTGACACATTAGGGGAATTTTTTGATAGATCCCTATAATTAAGGATTAGTCATAAGAAAGTTCTCCAGGGAACTAATTTTTAAGTTTGAAATTATTATAAGACCTTGATATGGTCAGAAATCTGCATTAATCAGGGAGGTCATGGTTGGGTTAGGACTCCCTAACTATGTGGGTACAATACAACACAATTGGGGAATAAGCACTTTAGTGCTGATGGTGACCATGGCCGTGGTGATGACACCAATGTTTTTGGCACTAGATTTAATTGGTCTGGAGGTGCAATGATACTGTAGGTTGTTCATTCATCCTCCTTTTCCCCTTTTCTTTTTATTCTTCCTGTGCTATGCAGGTTGGAAGGCAAATCATTCACCTTTCAGTCTCCCTTAAAACTAAGAGTGGCCCAAAGATTAGATGGAGATTCCTGGGGAATGCTTTCCTTCTCTAACAAAAGGGAAAGCTTCTTAAAGAGAAGGTACTTCTCCTCGGCCCTTATCCCTTCTTTCTCGTTAGAGCGTGGATGCCCTGTTTTGAGGTGAGCACCATCTTTCAAGCATGAGAAATAAAACCAGACACTTAGGATGATGAAGCAGAAAAATAGATGTAGCTTGGATCCTTGATGATCTCTTAGAGTAAATCTACAGCCCTGTACTGCTTACCTCCAGCCTTATTATTCCATGAGAAAAAATAAAACCCCTGTTTCTTCCAGTATTTATTAGGTTTTCTGTTACTCTGAGCCAAACACATTCCCAACTGAATATGTAAGGTAATTATTAAGACTTTGCATTTTGCATTTTTGAAGGATAAAATTAGTGTTTATAGACTTTTGTAATTACTGATATTGGGCACAAAATTTAGGCTAGTTTGTACAAATATTCTCATTCTGAGGAAGCTTGGGTGTGAAAATTTTGGATAATTTGTAACATTTTTATTTTATTGTTCATAGCATGAAGAATCACAGAAAACTGTCTCTGTCTTATATTGCTTAAAGAATATTTCAAATTTCATTCAATGGGTGAAATTTATATGAGGAAAACTATTTCTGTGAGTCACACCTCCCACTTTACTGTAATCTTTGGTAAGATGGGGATAGAGCTGAAGAATACCAATGAGCCTTGAAAAAATGTTTTCCTCATTTGATTTATAGACAAAAATGTATAGTGGAGTGGGTTGCCCACTTTACTGTTTAGTCTAAGTTTGTTTCCAGCAGATTTCTTCTGACCTCACACTTTCATATGACTGAAATACTTTAAAAGAAGGACTTTAAAGATTAAAGAAGGATGGCTGTTTAGTGGTATGTGGATATAGAAGATGGGCGATAATTTTTTTGTGTGTGACATAGCATTTGCACACTCTCCATTTGGTTTAAAGGCAGGGAATTAATTTTTTGCATATAAGTCATATAATGAGAGAAAAAATTCAATTAGGATGTATTTGTGTTGATTTTTTCAGTTAGACATGCATCCATGTGAGAGTAACTGAAAATTTGACATGCAGTACTGGAAGTAAGGGGGGTGGTTTGTGTGTGTGCTTGGTTGTTTTACATGCAGTATCTGGAAGGAGACTGCCTGAGGCTGGGGCCACTGCACAACGGGGTTATCAAGGATTTAGGCTCCTTCTTGCTTTTGACTCCATTGTCATTGGTGCATGGTTCTCCTTTTCTTGGTGGAAAGACAGTTAGTGAGCATCCAGGAATGGCAGCTGGACCGCAGGCGGGAAGAAGGGGCTGGACAAAAGGCAAGGCACAAACCAGCCATCAACTCTTTTTTATAAGGAAAGTGAAAACTCCCAGGAAGATGCATCTGGTTACTTCTACCGATATCTTATTGACCAGAACTATGTCAATTGGTCTCCCTAACTACAGGAGGTTTTTTTTTTTTTTTTTTTTTTCATAAAAAAAGAAAAAAAATACCAACAAAAAAACCCACAAAGACCAAAAAAGGAGGGTGATGTACACATTCCTGTACATATAAAACCATGCTCTATTTTGGGAGGTCACAAGTTTGTTTCATGTATCAAGGTATGGAAATGGTTGTATATGGATTGATTTAGAAATTAGTTACCAGTATAGAGAAAAAAGAAAGAAAACACAATGAAAAAGAAGAAACACAAGTTCAAAGATTTTTCAGTGTCAAAAATCCACATTTGTATTTCAAAATAATGCAGTTTAAAAAGAAGAAAAAATCTTCATGTAAATTCCTCCTTTTCCTCTCGTTAAACGAATATCATGTATTCAGTATAAAATCTTTATATGTTCCATGTGTTAAGAATAAAAGTACATTTAATCCTGTTTTAAAAAAATAAGGGAAAGTTGGTACTTCTCCAAACATCAGGATTCTGTTCTATTAAGAAAGAAGGGGAGAATAGATACTGGGTATCACTGTCATTGTATGAAGCATATTTCCCAGCTTTAAAAATCCTATTTGTAGGGCACCTGGGTGGCTCAGAGGGTTAAGCCTCTGTCTTCAGCTCAGGTCATGATCTCAGGGTCCTGGAATGGAGCCCCATATCAGGCTCTTTGCTCAGCAGGGAGCCAGCTTCCCCCTCTTCCTCTGCCTGCCTCTCTGCCTACCTGTGATCTCTCTGTGTCAAATAAATAAATAAAAAATCTAAAAAAAAAAGTTCTATTTGTAGTGTCATATCATAAATGCATACTCTGGAGATCTCTTAAATTTTAACAGTTTAAAGACAGTTACTAATTATTATTACCTTAAATACCTCTTAAGTTACAGTCATTTAAAATTTTTATTTCAGTTGCCACTTTGTGTCAAGATAGCTGACTGATACATAAAACTTAAAGTATATCTTGATGGTCATTGGTATTAAACTAATCATGGGCAAAAAGTCATCATATTTTTTTGTAATGAATAATGACATACACAAGTGTGAAATTCTAAGAAATCGTGACAGTGACAGTATTACATACTAGTGCAGCCATTCATGAAATACTATGGTTTATTTTTTGTTTTAATTTACATTTACATATTTTGGCTATTTTTTGTCCTAAAAATTTTAATGGTATATATGAAAAATACCCAAGAGCAGATATTTATTTTAAAAAGAATAAAATTGGCTGAATTCCAGCATTTCTGCTTTGCTGTTTCATTCAGGATATTGACAGAAATATCCTGTAATTGAAGGTTTATTCTCCAATTGATGTAGGCACTCTACTTAGAAGCTGTTTATCCACATCAAGAAGGATAATGGATCTTCTCTGTTAATTTTTTTCCATTAAAATAGGGTGAGGCAACTGTTCTCACCACACTTCAGAAGGATGGTACAAAGGTAAATGAAATAATGGATGTGAAGTGCATTTTTTTTTTTTTGCTCTGAAAGGTGTTATATAAATTCTATAAATAGTATTATTAATGTGTAAATAAGATGATGGGTGAGCATTTCAAAAAGAGAGTATCCTCACTAGGGATTTTTACCATGATCCTCAATGTCAGTTTTTCCCAAAGGAGAGCAAGATAGCAAAACATTCTTCCGTTCTTGCATCAAAATATCAAAGGTAGAGCTCAATGTGAGGGGGAAGAGAATGTATAGAAAGAATTTCAAAGAGAGGTGATTTGTTGAGTACTGCAATGTAGTAATAGATTTTACACAAATCCAAGAAGTCCTTTGGGTCTCTTAAGTGGTTAGGGAAATGGGAAAGCTCTGATTAAAATGTGAACTCTGATTAAAACTTAGAATTGAACTTCCAGTGGCTACATCTTGAAAATAATGAGGTTCTGCTCAACTCATAGAAATCTTCAAAATAAAAATCTTCCAAAGAGATTTTTGTAGTATCTTCAGTAAAGGTTTTTGTTATCCTCTTGGTCCCAGAAGGATATTCCTTGAAAGATAATTTGGGATAGGCAGCTGTTCCTTATTTCTAACATCACTGCCGTGCCTTCTATTTGCTAGTCACTAGTAAAAGTGAATCACATTATATGGTATTAAGAGCCTTTGACTTTGAGCCAGGGGGCAAGGTTCCTGTCTTAGGTTTGCCGCTAATTTATCCATGTGACTGGGAAAGTTATTTAGTTTCTTTGTGCAGAGCAACCTCCTTGAAGCCATCTATCTCTTTCTCCTCTTTGTGCGTTCTAGACTTAAGGGGCTTAGCTGACCAGTTGAGGTCATAGGGCAAAATCACATCTCTGAGGGCAGAGTCCTGCTCGTCCTTCAAGTCAGTCTTAGGTGATGGGTCATCAACCAGGAAACTAGCCATGAACACTGGAAGTGAGCACAAGGAGCTCTTGGGTGACTTGTTGAAGATAGTGCTTAGGTGTGAACTCATTGGTGGTTTATGCTAAGGAGATAGTAGCTAAGGTGGAACTACGTGGCCTGTTAAGGACAGTGTGTAAATCTGATTATCCAGATTTTTCTCTCTCTCTCCTCAAATCTTTGGGAAGTCTTGTTTAATAGTTTTAGCTGTCTTTTGAAAACAAAAAAGGTGGTCAAATTTCAGCAAGAGTTGTAGAGGGAAGACTTCCCTCCCTCTAGCCCAAACCAGTGTGGTAGTAGCAATAGGAGTAATCACTGGAGAGTAGGAAATTCTCGAGAGACATTTTGGAGATTATGGTGGGGACTGGGGAGCTGTGGCTGCCAAATACTGCTAGATGTCCAGCTGCCATTTTCAAAATGCAGACTCTTCCTCCACTGCACACCTTGAAAGCTTGGTGTTTACTTTGGTTGAAGAAGATGGCAGTTTCCCAGAAGGCTTGCAGCTTCCTCATCTGGAAAATGAGAGGATTGGACCAAGTCATAGTTTCACAGCCATTTATATTTTCTTCCTTCTGGATCCTTTATTTTGAAAGATTTTGTCCACCAAACTATATAATTATATCTTTTTAAAGTAACCAGAAGCAGAGAAGGCAGCCAATTAGAGCTTCCAACTAAATGTGAGATAACTAGTGTTATCATTCTGAGAAGTTACAATTCAGCCAAAAGTGAACAAATCTGATATTCATGTTCATTCAAGAAAGCAACAAATGTTTGCAAATTTATCAGACTGCAGATTTACAGTTTGATATGTCATCTAAGAGCAGCAGTCCTCTGTTGCCTCCTTCTTCATCTCGGATTCCTACTTTCTAGAGGCATTTCTTTCAAAGAGTTTACTGTTCCTTCATGTTCACCTCCAAGTTGTGCAAACAAGATGTGTAGGCTGCTAACTCTTGCTTTTTAGTTTTCTTCTTTACCTGTTTCCTGCTATGGATTCTAACACATATTTGCACACACACACACACACACACACACACACCCACAAACATGCTCACTTACTTTGCTTCCTCAATTTAATTTTCAAAGTGCTAAGACTGGAATTCTCCCTCACAGCTGAATCCTTTGGTATACTATGATTCCATTTCCTTGTAAGTATTTTTATTTCCTTCTTATGTCCTAGGTGCTTTAATTATTTTATTTTTCAGAGCTTTTAAAGCCCCTCTTCCTATTTCATCCACAAATGCTGCATCTCAACTGTAAATACTTTCTCAGTATATTTAGTTTCATCAGACAGTCTATACATTTCATCTTTTTACTAGCCACATGCATCCTCAAGCTGTGCATACATTTGCTCACTGTTGTCATTTTGGAATCATGCTTTCCCATGCAAACTAGGGTCACTGTGGGCTGAGGTAACAAGTAGCCCTCACATCTATAATCTTTCAAATGCCGCAGAAATCTATTTCCCTTTCATGTCACTCTACTGAACTGTTTCACGTGAGCTGGGAGGGTGACCCATTATTCAGGGGGGGTGGGGCGGGGTACTGCTCTGCTTCCTGAAGTCACTCACGGGCCCTGGTTAGAGGCAGTACTGTTTTCAGTAGATGAGTTCCAAAGTTGTCCACTGCTTTCAGTCAGAGCATGGAGGTGGTGCTGGGCATGGCTGACACCCCTCCCACCTACATATCTTTGTTGAGAACACAGTCTTGTGTCCAAACCAAGCTGCAGGAGAGACCGAGATAATGTCTTTGCTGAGTGTCCAGAGAAAAGAAATGAGCTTTGGCGGGCAGCTAATTGTGTCTGCAGTACAATCATTCTGCAGATTTTTAAAATTTTTTAATTTTTTTAAACCTCTTCCTATATTGGATCCCTTGTTTCCTGATTTCTATAGCTTTTTGCCCTTTCTTGATTTAGTCTCTTGTTTTGATGGGTGGAGCATGTCCTCCAGTATCTTCCTAAGAAAGAGTGTGTTGAAGTTAAAAATTTTGAGATGTTTTATACCTGAGAATGTTTTTATTTTGTTTTACACCTGGTGGATAATTTTCCTGGATGTAGAATTCTTGTTGGACGTCATTAGCTCTCAGCATTTTAATGGCATGTTTCATTGTCTTGCTGTAGTGTTAGCTATTGAGAAGTCTGCTGCTATCCTGATCTTGATCATTCAAATGTGCTTCCTGCCCCCCAATCTGAAGCTTTTAGCAACATCTTATTACACTTGGAATTTTGAAATTTCAAGATGATGTGTTATGGTGTAGGTTATCTCTAATTAATTGTGTGTAGGAACTCAATGGGTCTTTTCTTTCTGGACACTTTTCCTTCAGTTCTAGGTATTATTCTTCTATGATGAATTTTATCAGTTTTAAAGTCAATTTCCAATCAAACTGTTGGAACTGTGCCAAAATAAAAAGCTTTTGCACAGCAAAGAAAACTATTACCAAAACAAAAAGGCAACCTACTGAATGGGAGAAGATATTCGCAAATGAAATATCTGCTAAGGGGTTACTGTTCAAAACATATAAAGAACTTATGTAACTCAACATCAGACAACCCCCAAATAATCCAATTAAAAGTGGGGAGAGGACCTGAATAGACATTTTTCCAAATAAGACACACAGATGGCCAACAGACACTTGAAAAGACACTCAACACCACTAATCATCAGGGAAATATCAATTAAAATCACAATGAGTTATCACTTCATACTTTTCAGAATGGCTAAAATCAAAACCATAAGAAATAACAAGTGTTGTTCAGGATGTGGGGAAAAATGAACCCTGGTACACTGTTGGTGAGAATGTATATTGGCCCAACCACTATGGAAAGCAGTATGGAGGTCCCT
The DNA here is from genome assembly GCF_011764305.1 of Mustela putorius furo. NCBI lineage: Eukaryota > Metazoa > Chordata > Mammalia > Carnivora > Mustelidae > Mustela > Mustela putorius. Next base: position 53,628,860 of record NW_025422005.1, read on the forward strand.
CAAAAAATTAAAAATAGAATTACCATATGATCCAGTAATTCTATTACTGGGTATTTACCCAAAGAATATGAAAAAACACTAAATAAGAATTATATACGCACCCCTATGTTTACTGCAGCATTATTTACAATAGCCAAGATGTGGAAGCATCCCAAGTGTCCCTCCATAGATGAATGGATAAAGAAGATGTGGAATACATTTTTTACAATAGAATATTATTCAGCCATAAAAATGAACGAGGTCTTGCCATGTGCAAAATCATGGATGGATCTAGAGGGTATAATGCTAAGTGAAATAAGTCAGCCAGAGAAAGATGAATGCCATATGATTTCACTTATGGGGAATTTAAGAAACAAAACAAATGAACAAAGAAAAAAAAGACAAATAAAAAAACACACCTTTAAGTACAGAGAACAAATTGGTGGTTACCGGAGAAGTGGTAGGTGGGGAGATGGGTGAAACAGGTGAATGGGAATAAGAGTACACTTATATTGCGCACTCAGTAATGTATAGCATTGTTGAAGCATTACATTGTATACCCAAATCTAATATAACACTCTGTGTTGATTGCACTTGAATAAAAATTTTTTATAAAAAGTCACTTTCCCATAATAATTTAACATTTCAAACCAGGATGCATATTAAATTCATATTATCTTATAATAGCCATTGGCTAGGGATAGTCATGACTTGGCTATGTAAAAAAACATTCTGTTGACACTTGTGTATATGAATAAAAATATAGAGCCAGGATCAAAGAGTTTTGGATGAAATATTGTGAATTCTTTCACTTGGTTTTCTCTTTCTGGAACTTCAGTTATCATATTTCATCTAATCTAATATGCTTTCTGTTATAAGATATACCATTAATTTATGTATCACTAAGAAAAATATACTTACAATAAAATTATGAAAAATGTTTTATTATCTCTTAGAATATTGATTTTATTCTGATGGAAAGAATATGTTTAGATTTAATTAAAAGATATCATGTATTTCTGTGAATGCACAAAAAAGAAAACCTACTAAAATAAATTGAATAAGTTATTTTGAGAACTTATTCATATTTAGAACTTATCTCTTCTGAATCCCTTTTTTAAAAGACTTATTTTTTTATTTTAGAGGGAGAGAGCGAGAGGGAGAGAGAGTGAGCATGAGTGCCGGAAGGAGCAGAGGGAGGGAATCTTCAAGTAGATGCCCCACTGATTGTGGAGCTGAACATGGGCCTTGAACTCTTGATCCATGAGATCATGACCCATGACATCATGACCTGAGCCAAAACAAAGAGCCACTGAACACTTAACCAACTGAGCCACCCATGTGCCCCATCTTCTGAATCCAATAGTGCTGGCCCTGAAAAGATGCTTAGCGATCCTGTCAAGTGAGCCTGCTTTGTGATTTCTGCTCCAGGAATGTTAAAAATTCTTGGTTCTCCACTGCTTCTATCCCTTCCTCACAAGCATAGGATTTCTAGATGTTGGGAGTGTTCATTATCATTTCTTGGGTTTTCTTCCCACCAAACTAACACTCATTCTGCAAGTTTTCATGAATGTGCTGGTCGTGACAACCACTGCCACACTGAGAACAATGGTAGGATACTATCAATTTTAAGAGGCATCAGATTTCATCTATAAAACTGTGGAAAATGTACATGATAGTTATATGTTGAGCCATCTGGGTGAACCCTGTAAAAGTTTCTCATCTTTTTAAACCCAGTTTTCACATCGTGACATATTGTTTTACAATTTCTGTTAGTATCAATAAAGAGATAAAGTCTCTGACTCTTCTACTGTGTCCCTATTTATAAAGTAAGGAAGAACTTAAATTTTCTCAAGACAGAATGGTAAGAATCCCTGGGGATCTTTTACCTTTAATAGTAGCACATGTGCCAGAAGACTTACCTGAACTTGGAGGTGGTCAAAACATAAGAAGTACCATGTTTATGTTCAGGCAATCTTTTGCAGGTGCATCAGCGAGCCATGCCTAAAAGCAGTGGAAAGTATTTTCCCATTTGTCCACCTATATAGATTCCCATTCATAGTGTAAGTGCTATTCTGTAACTGGATATATTTGGTCAAATTTGAGTGAAATGTATAGATTTCTAATATTTTTTTTAAAAGATTTTATTTATTTGACAGAGATCACAAGTAGTCAGAGAGGCAGGCAGAGAGAGAGAGGAGGAAGCAGGCTCCCCACTGAGCAGAGAGCCCGACATGGGGCTTGATCCCAGGACCCTGAGACCATGCTCTGAGCCGAAGGCAGAGGCTTTAACCCACTGAGCCACAGGCGCCCCAGATTTCTAGTATTTTTATGAATGACTGCGTAGTATTCTATTAATAAATCTTTTCTCCAACGATGAATGTTAAATTGCTTCCATTTTAGTTTTTACATTTAAACAATGCTTTAATAAACATCTTTACATAAATGTCTGTAATTCGTTGAGTTAGGGAAAATAGACATTATAAAGATTTTCTGCCATCAAATTGCCTTTCATAAAGGTTATACCCAATTTTAACTTCTACCAACCATTCATCACAATGATCATTTCCTCACATCCCTCTGATTCTGGGTTTTGTAGGTCTTTCATGGATGTGAGGAGGAAAATGATTTCTTTGTTGGTTTTGATTTGTTCTCTTTGATTACTAGGGACCCTGAAGAACTTTATAATTTTTTAAAAATTTTATTTAATTAATTAATTTTTTTTTCCCCTGAAGAACTTTATAATGTGCTGTGGTTTCCTGTGAGAGAGAAAGAGGCTGCCCAAGTAGGATGGCTATGAACAGGGAGGCTGGAGAAGCTTTTTAATGGATATTAGGAGAAGGTATTTGTCAGGGAATGAGTAGTTACTGCCCTGGAGTCTTGGGAGGTCTTGTGAACTCTGTCTTAAACCCTTTCACCTTCCCAGAGATCCTAGTCATTTCTTTCCCTAAGTGGCTGGATGCTTTGCAGGTAGCACAGTTTGGGTACTTTGATCATGGGGCCTTGGGAACTCAACCTGTATGATCCTTATGTAGTCCTATAGACTGGGTGGCCTTGGGGCAATAAATAGGGGAACTATAAGTGTGGGCTTTGGGCTCTTAGTGGAGAGCAAAGGGAGGGTTCACCAAGCAGGTCCAAGAACACAAAGGTTTGACGGCAAACAGCATACGGTAGAGTAAGGCAATGGTTGAGAACATTGTCCACATAGTAGAGAGAGAGGGGAGGACGTGTTTGCAAGGTGAGTGGAGGACAGGCTGTGAATTTTGAGTGGGTCTTAAATGGGAGTGTAAGGAGCATGTTCTATCTATCTATTTATTTATTTATATTTTTAATTTTTAATAAACACATAATGTATTATTTGCCCCAGGGGTACAGGTCTGTGAATCATCAGGCTTACACACTTCACAGCACTCACCATAGCACATACCCTCCCCAATGTCCATAACCCAGCCACCCTCTCTGTACCCCCCTCCCTCTGGCAACCCTCTGTTTGTTTTGTGAGATTAAGAGTCTCTTAAGGTTTGTCTCCCTCCCGATCCCATCTTGTTTCATTTTTTCCTTCCCTACCCCCTCAACCTCCCACTTTGCCTCTCAAATTCCTCATATCAGAGAGATCATATGATAATTGTCTTTCTCTGATTGACTTCAGTCAGAGTCAATTGACTGATTTCACTCAGCATAATTCCCTCTAGTTCCATCCACATCGTCGCAAATGGCAAGATTTCATTTCTTTTGATAGCTGCATAGTACCACATTGTATATATATACCACATCTTCTTTATCCATTCATCTGTTAATGGACATCTAGGTTCTTTCCATAGTTTGGTTATTGTGGACATTGCTGCTATAAACGTTCCCCTTCGGGTCACTCCATGTGTATCTTTAGGGTAAATACCCAGCAGTGTGATTGCTGGAAAGGAGAATGTTCTTTATCTTAAGAGCAGTGGAAGACCTCTGACATTTTTGGGGTCCTGGTATGGTGAGACTTGCAAATGTCATATTTTAGGAAAGTGAATAAATAGCATTGAATGACATTGGAAATGTATGTAGGCAAAATACAAAAGGTTGTGTTTCTGGTTTCTATATGTGTCTTGTAAGCTAGAACCTCTTTAGTTGTGGCTGATTTATGTTTGGAGGGATACATAGCCAGGTGAAGGCTTCCAGTATTCTGTTGTTATTCTCTTTTCCCATAAAGGGAAGGAGGAAGTAGCTCATTTCTTGATAGGTCAGGCCTTTAGAATATGTACGGCTTATAACAGAAAGGAAAATTGTTTTTGAACATGTTGTGTGGTATGTGGGTAGATATTTGGCATATAAAAATGGAAAATGAATTCAGAAACTGCATCAAAGACACCCTATAGACTTGCCATAAGATAATCAACTTGGCCAAATGGCAGCAAATGTGTCATTTCAAATGGAAAATGCAGTCATTAAGCCATTTAGATGAGCAAAGTTGTATGTGTAATATTCGTGTTTCATTTATATATGGACATATCATTCATACTTTAAATATTAGAGTAATGATACCTAAACACTGCCTTCATTTGGTTGCAAAATTATCTTAAGCCTATAGTACAGGATATTTTTAAAAAGCCTTAACATTGATACCTTGGAGTTGGATGGTTTATGATAATTTCTTATTTTCATTGAAATTTCAACTGTATTTTCTGAAATAGCATTTATTATACTTTTAGGTAATTTGCCTCAGCTTGGTGGTCAATAACTGAATAAGTAATTTCATCTTAGGTATTACTCCCTGACAGTGATTTTCAGAGACAGTCATAAACCTCATCAAGGATCATTTTTTAGAGACAGAATAGCAACTGTCTTCTATCATGCCTTGCCCTTAGCTCATTTATGAATAGTTACCGCTGTGGATCATTTTGGTGCTCATAAAATGCAGTTAAATTTGTAGTTGAAGAATTCAATTTTTATTCTTCCAGTAACTGCAGCCAAGAGCTGCACTCTCTTTCGGCCTCAATAAGTCATAGTGACATTCCTAGGCCCAAAGAAGGATGCTTGTCCAAAGCAGGTGGGAGGTGAGAGAGATGCATATGTAACTTTCCTTTCAGATGCAGTTAGAGGGCTCCTCCAAGGTGGAGTGTTTATAAATGACGGGGTAGTCCTATCCTCCAATGTCTAGATTTTCTGCTCTAGCAAAGGCAATTTTATTATTTATTTCAACCCTAGTACCTTTATAAAAACCTTATTTTTTCTTTTCTTTCTTTCTTTCTTTCTTTCTTTCTTTCTTTCTTTCTTTCTTTCTTTCTTAATTCTACTTATTTGAGAGAGAGAGACAGCACAAGTAGAGGAGGGGAGAGGGTTAGAGGGAGAAGAACAAGTGGGCTTCCCACTGAGCAGGAAACCCGCCACAGGGGCTGGATTGCAGGATCCTGGGATCATGACCTGAACAAGAGGCAGATGCTTAATGACTGAGCCACCCAGGTGCCCCCCACACCTTGTTTTTTTGTCTCTGTGAGCAAAGGCAACTACTGTTTATTGAGTACTCCCCATGGGTCAAACACCTTACTCAGTGCTTTAAAATGTTTTCATTTCATTTTTACTATACCCTTGTGATAGAGGCATTATTATAAAGCAGTAAGTCTTGGCCAAATTAAGTAATTGACTTAGTTTTGTATAACAAGAGGTGATTTTTGTTTTCTTTTCACCAGTCCGAAGTCTGTATTTTTCTAGGCCCTGCATAAGATTCACTATGCTAAAATTTTAAAAATAATTATTGAGAGTTTTATTATATTCCAGGTGCATAAGTGACCTCATTCAATCTTCTTGAAAAAGGAAAAAGAGAAGTAGGTACATTTTATTTTAAAGATGAGGAAACAGAGAGATTCATACATTGAGTCATTTACTCAACCTCACACAGGGCTGGGATCAAACTAGAGCCACCTGACTCCAACAGCCTCTTCTATTTCCTATTACATGGCCTTGTAAGTCTTTGTCTTTAAGGGTTATGTTTCCAAATTCTTCCTTTTTTTTTTTTTTGGTAATCAAAAAAATTTTTTTTTTTGCAACTGAAGTACATACAGTACCACCTTTTCATGTATATAGAATAAGAGTTAATACTGAAGGCCTATTATATGTCGTTACTACATTAGGATTTCTTGACCTCAATCTTGTTGACATTTCGAACCAGACAACTGTTTTTGGGAAGGGGGATTGTCCTGTCCATTACAGGATGTTTAACAGCATCCTGGCCTCTTCCAATGGCACTCTTCCCCACCTATCTCCAGTTGGAACAACCAAAAATGCTTCTAGACATTGCCAAATATCCTCTGGGGTGAGGAAGGGGGAGGAAATCACCTTAGGCTGAGAAACGCTGGTCTGTGTTGTCTCATCTTATCTTCAGAGCCCCGTGTAAAGCTCACACCCTCACGACCTCCATTTCACACAGGAGACCTAACTGGCTTGGAGTCCCATTGCTGGGCAGTGATATCTCAAGGACACAAACTCAAGGCCTACATATATCTTTGGACAATTTCAGTTTTAGTTCATGGACTGTGTCCTCAGCCCTAACTTCAGATAGATTTCTGGAAGGCTTGGGCTCTGTCATACTGTTCTTTTTCTTTTGCCCCAGGGGCACCTAGAAGAATACTTACTATCACAGTGCTTTGACAGATGTTCATTAGACAAATGACCCATTTTATGTGAGTCCTATTTAAATAAGGATCTTTTAAATAAAATTTAGCGTAGTATAGTAATTAACAGCACAGAGTTTGGAATCAGACACATGGCAGGTTTAAATCTCAACCTTGCCATTTATTAGTTCTAGGATCCTGGTAAAAATTTTAACCTCTTTTAGCTTCCATTTCCTCATTGTTTGGTACTAATAATTCCTCTTGTGGATATTGTGAGGAATAACTGTCACCCACCAGAAGACATGACATAATGTTAAAAAAATTTTGGCAAAGGGTAGCTACTAGTAATACAAAGAATCATAGTATTTACGATAATAAAATGCTTTTTTTTTTTTTAAAGATTTTATTTATTTATTTGACACAGAGAGATCACAAGTGGGCAGAGAGGCAGGCAGAGAGAGAGAGAGAGGGAAGCAGGCTCCCTGCTGAGCAGAGAGTCCGATGCGGGACTCAATCCCAGGACCCTGAGATCATGACCTGAGCCGAAGGCAGCAGCTTAACCCACTGAGCCACCCAGGCGCCCCAATAAAATGGTTTTGATTTTCCATTTGTAATATGCAATTATTACGTGTATTTACATCTCAATTAAGTTAGAAAAAAATATTTTGTCTACCTGGGACACCTTGAAAGCTGCTGTTGTGTTACATTAAGTTAAAAAAATGACATAAAATTAAAACAGATTCAGAAAAGAAATAAGGAAAGTAGGGGGGAAACGTAAGGCTAAGCAAGCAAAAAAACAGGACTATTGCACAGACTAAAATAATATACCTAATTATTTAGGTTTTAGTGAAGAATTAAGTGTAGCCCATTTCATTTTAGTAAAGAATTGTTAACCCTCTTTGTTGCTCAAAGGAGAGCCTTCTTTTGGCCTCAACAACAGCTGAATTGACTCATCCCTGATCTCAGCCCTCAGCCGTCTGCTGGTTTGGCATCTTCTGCTTCCTTCCTAAGGTCTGACCTTTTGCCGCATTTCCTCTGACTCATTTTTGGGTTCTGCTCCTGGCTTTCAGCGTCTGCTCGGAGGTTTCCTTTCCTTGGTGCCTGGGATCTTCTTTCAGCTTCATTACTGACTTGATTTTTTTCCCCCATTGGACTCCTTCCTGAGGTGACTACCCTCTGCGCCCTTCTACCGCTCAGAGGTAGCATTTCTTACCCTCTGCTGCTCCCTCTGGCCCTAAGCCAAACTTCCCTTCCAAAAGTAATTGGCCATAATCATTCAGGTTTTAACTATAGGTTGGTGGTTGGTGTTGAATTCCCCAGACAGTAAAATGTCATGATGCAAATTCATTCTTTTAGACTCTTGAGGGCCTTTTTGTGTTTGCAGTGGCTTTCAAATGTTTTCTTCATCTTTTGGCATACTTTGGGAATGTTAACATTGGTAGGGAACGCTGAGAAACATAGATACCACTGTGCTTCCTCTAGGACCTGCATGGCCATGGTGCGGGGAGAAAGGGGTGAGTTGCTCGACCTTCTTAAAAAATTATACCTAGTGGCATACAGGTTGAGAAGCGAATTATAACAGGACTGGGGGGTGGGAGAGTGTAAAATCTTAAACAGTATTCTTCAGCCTTTTCATTTTCTATTTGGCTATCACATGTTTTCTAAAGGCCCAGCTGACCCTGGAAGAGCTGCCCTAGGAGTAGGAAGACTTAAGAATGAGGATAAGACCACTGGAGTTTCTGTAGGGGGCTGGTGAGGGCAGAGTCGAATCCATTTCAAGACAAGGTGGTGGGAGATATTAGAACTGGAAAGGGACTGAGAATGAGGTGAGAGCTCTGAGGTTACTGAGGGAAACCAACAATGAGGTACTGATAATTTGGAGCATTGGTTACCAAACTGAAAAGGAATGAGTCCCTTGTGTTATATTCATACAGAAATACTTGAGTGTGTATGGTGGGCCAGCTTTTAGAAATACATTTATCAGTTTGGCAAATAAAACTATGTTTAAATCCCTTAACCAGTGATGTCAGGCCACCATAATTACCCTGCAGATGTGTGGGGTTTGAGAAGAAAGAAATCAATAATATTGACGTTACTGTTTTAATTAATTGGGGGATGGAGTTACCAATCATTAACAAAAGGAGCAAGAAAAAGTTGCCATTTGGGGTGGGGAGATAGCACATTGGGTTTTTGAATATTCAGAGTTTGAGATATTTGTGTAACATCAAATAACAGCTATGTGGACAGTACTTGGAAAGTGGTTCTAAAACTCTCAAGAGTCTCATCAGAGAAATCAGATTTTAGAAATGAACAGTGTAGAGATCCATACATTTTTGATCGGTGGGGGTAGTCCCGCCATATGATCCCTGGAAATCATATGCAAAACTGTCTGAAGAAATTTGTGTACCAATGTGGTCTTTTTGAAGAGAGGGACCTCCATAGTTATAAGGAATCACTGCCACAGATAATAAATTAAGACTTAAAAAGCAAATTGGCAGGAATGGTTATTTTAAAGTAAAAGAGGAAAGTGAATTAAAGATAACTTTACAGTATTTTTTTTTTAACTTGGCAGTACAAGACCATGAATGGGAATCAATTTAGGAAAATATGTGATTAGAAATATTGAATTTGAGTTGAGATAAAACTTTGAAAAATAGCATGTCCGACAAGTGGCAGGGGTTGTGGCGAAAGGAAACAGATGAGAGATTGGAGTACAGACTAGAAGCCTGGGTGAATCTGAGCTCCAAACGAAGGTTTAGAGTAAAGACAGAATGATGCAGAAGGCCAAGTTTTGAGCTTTGGGCAATACCCAGAGTAGAGAGCCAGGTGAACAGAAGGACTAGGGCACTCTGGGCACTTAACAGAAAATTCAGTTGTGAATTGGCTAAAGTACATTGCTTGCCAAAACCTTGCTTGAGACAGCTGCTGGTTGACAGAAACGGCTCAAGAGACAAATCACTCTTTTTCCCTAGTTTGCTAGATTGGTAGTCTTTAAATCTCCCTTATCTGTACAACTAAATTTATTTAAAGCACCTTATTATATCTTATGTATGTATGGTTGTGTGTGTGTAAATATATATGTATGTGTGTATATAATCCAGAGAATTCATGAAAACAGAAATGTATAGAGATCTAATAAATTGATAAAAAATGAGTTGGAATATATGCCCCTATAACTGGTGGATTGTTTTGTATACCTTTTGCATTTTTCAAACAACTTAATTGAGATGTTACTCATGTACAATAAGTTACACTCATTTAAAGTCTACAACTTGGTGATTTTGACAAATATATTCACCTGTGAAACTACCACAACAATCAAGATATTTTTATTATCTTCAAAAGTTTCCTTATGGGGCTTTGCAAGTCGTTCCTTCTTCCACCCCAGCCCATGGCAACCACCCATCTCCTTTCTTCACTCTAGCTTAGTTCGTAGGTATAGAACCTTATATAAATGGAATCATACAATATTTTCTCTTTTGTCTCTCTCTCTCTCTCTCTTTTTTTTTTTTACACCCACTCAACTTAATGTCTTTTCTTTTTACTGCTGTATGGACATACCACAATTTATTTATCCATTTGGATTGTTCCTAGCAATGGGCTATTACAAATACACCAGCAACAAACATTTTTAAAGAAGTCTTTGTGTGAACATATGTTTTCCTATGTCAGGGGTAAATACCTAATTCTGGAATAGGTTGGCTGTTCTACATTATCAGAAAGTCTATGGCTATGCTAAAATTGTCACGTTTCCCAGAATATATGTATTCATTCATTCTTCACTCAACACACATTCTTGAGCAAACACATTTCATGCTTGGAAAGCCAAAATTAAATATTGCTTCTCTGCTTTTATAGGAATTTAATTTAAGAAGTATCAATTTGGAAGTCATTTATAAGATCAAGCTGGTGTTCGAAGTCACTGGAGAACACAGTGATTATTTATCAAATGTTTGGTCAATTCGGGAGCAGAAATTGAACAGTCTTGGCTCCATAAATTAAATTTAAAAAAAAGCACAACCAAAATTACAAGTCAAACTGAGATTAAATGCAATATGGTATCCTGGATTGGATCCTGAAACAGTAAAAGGGCATTAGTAAAAAATGAGTGGAGTGTATATGGGAACCCCACATAATCTTTGGAGATTTTCTATGAATCTAAACCTATGTGAAAATAAAAAGTTTTGTGTTTTTAAAAAGTTCACTGAGATATCAAGTGTATAATTAAGAGTTTCTGTTTAATAACATTATAAGCTAAAAGTAACATTAAAGTGAGAAAAACATTTGATATATATATGACAAAGACATGTCCGTATTAAATAAGATGTATTTATAAGTCAATAATAAAAATACACATTCCCCAGAAGAGAAATGAGTCAACATAAAGACAATCAATAAATAGTTTGTACATCTGGCTTATGTAAGGAACAGACTCTATTCTACTGCCTCATGTTTCTACCTAGGGGAACTTCAGCTGGAGAATGAACTTGGCTAATTTCTCCATTTCTCACTCTATCCTAAATGAGGGAGGATTGACTTATTTGATTTTAATAATTTGGGAGAAAAAATATCACACAGGCATGGCTAGGCTTTTTCTGTGCCTTCTTTTTTCTACAGATGCAACTCTGTTGCTTAGGTTTCAATTTTAGAAGCATTTTGGGACACCCAATTGTTAGCAGAAATTAAGTATTCTTATCAGCCTAAACATTAAGAAAGTTATTTTTTTCATTAGTGTGATTCTTGCTTCAATTTTTAGTGAATATATAATTATATTAATTATAATTAACATATAATTATAGTTAATATAATTAATTATATTAATATATTATTAGTATACTCTGTGTATATATGGAAGAGAGACACAAAGAGGGTGTGTGTGGTGTGTGAGTGTGTGTGTATGGATGGGGGTGGAGAGTGTGATTAGTTATCCAAAACCCTGACAGTTAATAAAAACTTGGAAATATATTAATTTTCCATAGTAATCAAACCAATGCAAGTTAAAATAAGAGGGAACCATTTTTTCTGTTACTAAGTTGATAATTCAGAAAAAGCTTCAGAAGCAAAGACAGCTACTACTGCAAAATTTGTAGTGTAAGAATCTTTTAATCTGTGGACAGGAATATAAATTGGTACAGTTTTCCAAATCATCAAGTTGTATCAATAGCCATAAAGATCCATACTCAATTTCACAGTTAGGATAAAATCTAAAGTACTAGTGAAGATTTTCACAATGATTTATAAGCAAGAATGTTAATCACAGCATTATTTATAAGGGGCGAAAATGAGGCAACCTAATTGTCTAATATAAGACCATTGTACTACTTATGAGTAAAGCTATAAGAAGCACATTTTGAAGAGTGGCAAATTGAAAGATGCGTATGATGTAGTGTAAATTAGATTAAAGCAAGGTATAGTATTAAGTGTATGATGCTGGCGATGTAAGCAGCCTCTTTATGAAAAAATTTTTGTGTAAGATCTTTATAAATTATAATTTGAGAAATAATTTTGTAACAAAACAAGAAACATATTTACAAACATATCCATTAAAAAGTGTAGTAGCTGAGACCATTCTTATTTTCTGGACTTGCAGCTGAGGTCCAAGGCTGAGAACAAAAGTTACTACATACCCCACAAAGAGGGTTGTCTCTTGGGCGAGTGCAGCGCTGGGAAGAGACGTCCAGTGAAAGGGGTATAGTGGTGATTCCTGCCACATGGATGGCATCTATAGCCCGGTGTCACTATTTATCAGAGAAGCAATAACTGGAAGACCGGGGGTGGGGGGTGCAGGGAAAGGAGGGAGGATGCCAATCTCTCCCAGTTAAATTAGGAGAGATTTACTGCTATTCTCTCCGTGTCCCTCCTCCCCCGCCCCTTACAGAGGAGTTAGCTTTTGAGACGAAGGGCTTAGTAGTCAGGATGCCTCACCTCATTACCACAGTTTTCAAGAGTCGGCAACAGAAGTCTAGCTTTCACTGGTGACGGGGGAATAGAAGAGCTTTGAATTCAGTTTCAGATAGAAGGTTTAAAATGAGAGGACTGAGACTTAGATATCAAAGGGAGACTGTTCTAATAATTGAAGGCTTATGTGTGTGTATCAGTGGGTGTTTGGTTTATTAAGGTTTATTAGCTCACTGGAGTGTACACACGAATTGGTTTTATTGTTTTCCAGTTGTGCTGTGTTAAACTCAAGCCCCCCCTTCCCACCTCATTACTGCGACTCTTACTGACATGATAGCCAGATTCTATATAAACCTGTGCTTTAAAAAAAAATGTGGTTTTATATTGTACATATATGAATGCACAGAAAGGGCTAGAAGAATATACACTAAAAATTGATGATAGTTACTTTTTGGTAGTGGGATTATTGATGCAAGGTAGTGACATATTTAGTCTTCCCTGTATTTTCACAAGTATAATTTATTATCTTGCATAATATAGATTATAAAACTGTGGCTTTTGCAAAATCATAATTGAAAATGCTGTTCATTGTGTCACTTGATTTACATTTTATAAGGATCCACATACCACTGCCATTCGTAAAGATGAACACCTCAGGAAAATGTTTCTCCAGATAAACTTGTAAGATTTCTTTTGTCAAATAAAAATATAGGGCCTCTTCTGCTTTATTTACCAGTAGTCAAAGCTAAATTCATTGCTTAACTGTTACTGCCATTGATTTTGTTCTCATCATATCTCATTTAGAACCCTCGGCAGCCTTCTAACTATTCTCTGTTCTAGCCTCTTCCACCCCCCACACTGCTTCTGAGGGATGTTTCTGGAATGCAGATCTGGCTGTAATTATTTCCCTGTTTAAAATTCTTCCTGTGTCATAAAGCTGAGCTCCAGGCCTGGCACACGAGGCTCTTCCCCCTCAGGACTCTGCCTAAATGCCTTCCCTGCCTGGGGTCTTGCTTCTTTCCTTATTTGCCTCCTATCCTTTAGCTTTATTAAGTTACTTGTAATTTTCCTGGGGTGCTGTGATCATTTCTTTCATGCTTTTGCTTTGTTTCTCTTGCTTTTTCCCTCTCCCCTCCTTCATTCTTGCAACTGTCCCTTTCTTTGGAGAGGGCGTCTATTTTTCCTTTAATGAGCTCAGTTTTACCTGGCAGAGGAATCTGTTTTTTCTGTGTTCCCAGCACCACATGTACAGAACCATAATTTTTTGGCTATTTGAGTGTCTTCCCTGTAAATATTGGGAAATACACAAAGGCCAGAACAATGTTCTCCTCAGCTAGCTAAGGGCTTGTTATATAACACACATTTAATATTTACATGTATAAAGCTAGGAACTTTACCTACACCGCCTTTAAAATCCTCATGGCACATGTATGAGGCAGATGTTATTGTACAGGCAAAGAAATTGAATCTTAGAGAGGAATATTTATTGTATTGTTATTTTCTGACAGAACAGCCTTTATCTAGAACATTGCCAGTTGTCACAACTGGAGGAACAGGGACGGGGACCACGTGATGTCTTTTGAACTTTTGCCCATGTTTCATTGGCCAAAGCCAGTCACATGACCACTCCTAAGTGAAGCAGGATGGGTATACATAATCCTCCTATGAGGATGGCTCCTCAGACAGGAAAGAGAGACATTTGGCAAATGTTAACATAATCTACCACAGGGAACTTAGATATTTTGTTTACCACTGTCTACTCAACCCCCATTACTGGGCCTGGTCCATTACAGAGCTCAGTATGTGGTGACTGAAGGATTGAATGTCACAAAGCTAGTAGGTACACTAGAGCTGTGATCTGATTAGTCTAACTTCAGAGCCCACTCTGATTGACTTTTCTATTTGCATTATGTAGTCTCAGGTGCTTACTAATATCCTTTTCTCTAATACCTCTCTGCTCACTCTGTCTTGTATTGGCTTTGCTTTTCATGATTTTGTAAATAGCATATTTGCCATGACAGAAGTTAGAGAGAAAATGACGTCAGACATAGAATGAGACCAGGAACGTATAGTTTCTGAGAAATCAGGTCAAGAAAAAAAAAAAAACCCTCAGAAGAAAAAGAGTAAGAGCAGCATTGAACACAGCAAGAAACTGATTAAGGAAAAAGACTAAGATTTGGTTAGAAAAAGTTTTTCCATCGAATACTTCAGTGGAGCCAAGGGAGCAAACAAATGAATATTTTCAGATTTGGTTAGACTTTCAAAGGCAGAATGGACAGTGACAATATTTATTTTTCAGGGCATTCGGAGACTGAGATCAAGGGTGGAGTACTGTCAAGATCCCATATTTGAGGTACAGAGAGTTTTTCTCTCTGCAGTACATTCAAGTTGTCTGGTTCTCCATTTATCAGATACATATATCTTTAAGAATGAAGAATGGATTCTAGTCCTGACCAACCATGTTGCTCTCCTTGAATGATCAAAAACAATCTCAATAATCCAATACAAAAAAAGTGGAACTCCAAATGTAAGTTAGATAGGTAGTTTTTGAAATTTTAGTAATATTCTTTTATGGTTGCAGTGGAATAGGA
This sequence comes from Mustela putorius furo, assembly GCF_011764305.1. NCBI lineage: Eukaryota > Metazoa > Chordata > Mammalia > Carnivora > Mustelidae > Mustela > Mustela putorius. The sequence goes on from NW_025422005.1 coordinate 53,643,921, forward strand.
AATCATAAAACTTTATCAAATCATTGCTTTCTCACTTATGAGATTAGATAGTGTTTGGTCCCAGAAACGTGTATTAGAACAAGACATTCAGTGTGGGCAATGAGAGAGTTCGCTCAAGAGGAATCTTGATGCAGAGGAAGAGCATAGGTTTTAAGTAAGATAAATTGAGGTTGTTTTAAAAACTTAACTCCTTGGATTTAGATTTTAATTCAGTCTCTACTTGATAGCAGTAAGACCATGGGAAAACTCATTTTTTTGATTTCTACTTCCTTCATCTATAAAGTGGGGATAAAAATATTTACCTTGGCATTTTATCATAATAAGTAATAATTTGTGTGCAATATTGGCAATCAATGGTAACTCCAATGATGTGCTAATTGAAATAATTACAGTGATGATTACTTAGTAACCCACTTTTAGCTCTTAGGAAAGAGCAAGGTAAGTGAGGTTAGAAAGGCAATTTGATCAGCACTGATTTACTTTTGGAAATTTCCTGATATCCCTGTAAGGTAGGTAAGTCAGGGTTATGATGCATGGAGGTCCTCATAGGAGAAAGTTCTTGCCCCATAGCTTCACAATCCATTTAGCTACTTGGAAGCTGAATACAGAATTTTAGATACCCTGACCATAATTGACAAATCCCACACCTTGTGTGAAATTGAGGAGAGACGAGTGTAGAGACCGAAATAGGGCTCTCTCTCTCTAACGATGACTCCAACTGGACCACAGGTTGGTCGGGCACAGGGAACATGGCTCATTCTGCCCTGAAAAGAGTAAAGTGCTGTGTCATTTATAAACACCACCTTTTTTGTTCTTAAGGAAGCAGGAGAGTAATTGCCATAGCAACAGCTATCTCTTTCCATGCAGATAAGCACAAGGATACCCCCTGGTAGAAAGATTGGAGGTAGGGCAGGTCCTAATCCCGTTATAATTTATTAACAAATTCTTTAATTTTAAAGCAATTTAGCAAGTTCTTTTGCCACATTTTCCTGGAAAGTAGCATAGATTCTGAATAATAATCCTTGGGGGCTGGAAGTTACCTCTTCAAGAAATCTACTTTCTCTGGTCCTGCTCTTCAAACAGATAGAAGTTCTCCAGTGTAATGAAAACTAACTGAAAAATTAACTGCTTTATCCAGTTACCTTCAACAAGAGGTCTTAGTCCTACCTGCACCTTAAATGTACTTGTCCACTGTTCTCCCTAATCCAGCTCTCCTTCTGAATTCTCTGTTTTAATTAATGGTACCTGTTTCTCTTTCTAGGAACAGAAGCTCAAAATTGAGTGTCATTTTATAGTCCTACCTCACAACCTGAATTGTTGATCTTCTACTAGTTTTGTCATCTAGATACAGTGGTTCTCATTCCTGGATGCATGTGTGAGAGTCACCTGTGGACCTTTTAAAAGTACCATTCCTGAAAACCACTCTCGGATATGTTGGGCTACTGGTATCTGTATTCTATGCTGTGGAAATTTTGTAGACTTCAAAGAATAACTACAATATAAAATATAAAAACAAGATATAGATACAATAAAATGATTTTTGTTATCTACCACTCATTTTAAAAATAAAACAAAACACTACCAGTAGAGCTGAGGTCTCTTGTGCACTCCTGGTCTTTCATTACCTTCTCCCTCCCTTCAAGGGTGGTTTCTATTCTGATATTATATTTATCTTTCCCTTAGATTTCATTATAGTTTTTTTTAAAAAAGATTTTATTTATTTGACAGAGAGAGAGAAATCACAAGTAGGCAGAGAAGCAAGCAGAGAGAGAGGGGGGAGGAAACAGGCTCCCTGCAGAGCAGAGAGCCCGATGCGGGGCTCGACCCCAGGACCTTGGGATCATGACCTGGGCCAAAGGCAGAGGCTTTAACTCACTGAGCCACCCAGGCGCCCCTCATTATAGTTTTATTACAGATATTTGCCTTTCTAAACAACAAATGGTCAAATTTTGTTTGAACTCTATATAAACAATGTTACACTGTACATACTCTGGGACTAGCCTTTTTTATTCTCCACTATGATTGTGAGACTCATCCAAGATGGTGCCCAGTGATCTACTGCTGTGGCTCATTTACTTAGTGTAGTACCACACTTATGAACATGACCCAGTTTATTCATCCACTCTTCTTTGGATGGATATTTACATTGTTTTTCTTTTCTCTTTTCTCTTCTCCTTCCTTCCTTTTTTTGGTGGGGGGAGGGCAGGTCTCCACATGAAACATCTTTAGGGCATTTCCTAGGAGTGGAATTGCTGGATTGTATATTCACATTTATATTTCCAACTTTCCAAAATAATGCCATATTTTTTTCCCATAGTGATTGTGTGGTTGTAGCTATTTATTCCCTGTTGTACTTGAGAATTCGTGTTATTCCATATCTCTGTCTTCACTCATTAATGTCCAAGTTTCTGTTTTTGTGTTTCATTTTTATAGTGGAAGATGTAAAATGGTATCTCACAGTGATTTTAATTTGCATTTTCCTGATAACTAATGAGGTGAAGGATCTTTTCTTATGTGTATTTACCATTCTTGCTTTCTCTTCTGCAGAATTCATTACTCTCTTTTCCTGGAATTTTTAAAATTCCACAGGTAACTCTGCAAACAGCCAGGGGTGAGAGAGTAACTGCCTTTATGTCTCACCCTTTTGACTCTTCCTCATTGTTCCTCCTGTGTCTGAACTTGGTCAGGCTCCCATCACTTTGGCATATCTCGCCTACTTGTAGTACTCTTTTTACTGGCCTCTGAGCCTCGAGCCTCCCCACAGTCCATTCATTTGACCAGGTTCTGTTCCTGGAACCCATTCTGACTGATAATCTAACTGCCTTGAAAAAAATGTGGCTGACTTCCCATTGTCTGCAAACAAAGTCTGAACTTATTGTACCATTTTGATTAATACCTTCCTACATCTCTGAAGTTGAGTCCCTCTGGTTTTATCACACACTTTTACTTCTGTCTACCCTGATATCTTATTTATCTTAATACAAGCATCACAGTTTCTTCCTTCCAAGCCCGATGACTTATGCACTCTACTGTTGTAACCTCTCGTAACTGTATTTCCCTTATTCCTCTTGTCCTTTCCTCCCTTGTATTATACTTCTCTTTGCCAATCAATGAAACCATGAAGGTACAATCCTTCATTTCTCTACCTCCATCTTGGTGTCTTTTATATATGAAGGATATTCACAATATTTTGTGAATGAATGAAACCATGGAAGAGAAATAGAGCCCACATCTCATAATTTAGACTTCTTTTCTCTTTTTGTTAAATTAGTCAACTCCTCATGTCTATGAGCAGTCTTCTGACTCATGTGTGCAACTCTTACAAGAGTGTCTTTCACATGCTTGGTGTGAAGATGAAAGAAGACCATGGGCTCAATTGTTGATATTGTCTAAGCAGACATATTTAAAGTCAAACAATAAACTGTACCTATAAGACTAAAGGTGCTTCAAAAAAAACTTAGTGATGAGAAATAGTAAATGCTTTAATGTAAGTTTACTTAAAGAAAACAGTTAAATTTTATTAGGAACTAAATCTGGTGATTAAACTTTTTAAGCAACTGGGTTGTATTACTTATAAAAGATATTGATAGGGCTCTATATGAAAAAATTATTGAAGGGTTAATTATATAGAAATATAAAGAAATAAGACTGATGTGCAAGACTGAATTTCTTCTGTGAAAGACTGAATTTCTTCTGTGAAAGACTGAATTTCTTATGTGACTTATAAATTGTTCCTAAAGTCATTTCCACATGAATGTTCCAAAAATATTTTTAGAGATGACATCATCACTGAAATATATATATCTCCAAGAATATTGCATATATATTCATTTCATACACCATTAAATTCTCTTATTTAAAACCATTCTTGTCATCTAAAATTTTTTTAATTAAAAAAATTATCTTTTTAAAGATTTTATTTATTTGAAAGAGAGAGCTCATGAGCTGGGGAGAGGGAGAATTTGACTCCCTGCTGAGCAGGGAGTCTGATAAGGGACTCAATGTGAGGACCTTAGGATCATGACCTGTGTTGAAAGCAGACACTTAACTGAACAAGCCACCCAGGCGCCCCTTTAAATTTTTTTTAAAGTAATCTCTGCACGTACCATGGGGCTTGAACTGCCAACCCTGAAATTAAGAGTCACATGCTCTAACAACTGAGGCATCCAGGTGCCCCCAATTTTTTCATTTTATAGTCTAACTTTTTTTTTTTTAAGATTTTATTTATTTACTTGACAGACAGAGATCACAAGTAGGCAGAGAGGCAGGCAGAGAGAGAGGAAGGGAAGTAGGCTCCCTACTGAGCAGAGAGAGCATGAGAAGGAGAGAGAGAGAGAGAGAGATCACAAGCAGGGGGAGGGGTAGAGGGAGAAGAAGACCACCTGCTGAACAGGGAGCCAGATGCTGGACTCGATCCCAGGACCCTGAGATCATGACCTGAGCTGAAGGCAGACACCTCACTGACTGAGCCACCCGGGCGCCCCATCTCCATAATCTTGAAAGTACTCCCTCCCTCATCTTTCTGTCTATAATTTGAGAACCTATTGGTGAGTTTTCTGGTGTCTGTCCTGAAATGAGCTTCGAGAGACTCTCCTTTAGTTTCCTTTTCCTGAGATAACTACTCCTTACTCATTCTCTATATATTACATCTTTCTGGCACTGATTGTGAATACTTTTATGGTGATGATATTATTATCTTCATGGAAATCTGACTCATACTAAAATTTCATCATATTTTACATCTGGACTGCCATAAAATACTCTGTTCTCATCTGTGTGGAGGAATGCCTGGTTTACAGAGGAATTTTGCCCCTTTAGGGGGTTTTAACAAATTCTTCACTCTCAGGACAACTTTTCTTCCCCCTCCACACATCCTAGAAATTCATGAGAATTCTTACTTTGCTTTGTTGGAGCTAAGTGTACCCATAAATTGTTGTGATGCTTCCTTGCAAAATAACCTTAGTAGTAGAAGTTGTTTTTTTGTTCATACTTTCTAACTTTGTGATGGAATTTAATGGAATCATTGCACTTGAAACATAGAAATTCAGTGAGTATGAGGCTTTTAATTCTAGAGCAGGTGAGGGTAGGCTTTTTCTGTAAAGGTCCAGAAAGTAAGTAATTTAGGTTTCACAGGCAGGCCACACGTGGTCACTGTTGCATATTTTTCTTTGTTTTTGTTTTCATAACCCCTTTAAAGAGTAAAAGCCATTCTTAGCTCATGGGTCATATAAAAACAAATTGTAGGTCGGATTCTGTCAATGGGCTGCAGTTTGTCAACCTTTGTTCTAAAGGGTTATTCTGGAACATTAAGGTTAAGAAGCTTCTACCACCCCAAAAATAGAGGTAAACAGCTGAGAGAACTTAATGTAAATGTCAAGGGGAAGAGAGAAAGAAAGAGAAGGAAATATTCTAGCATTCTAGCATTTGTCTGTATGTAGTGTGAAGGTAACTTTTGCTTTCAGCTTGAAAATGTACAGAGCTGGAAGGAGTATCACTTCTGCCCTTATAACAAGAATAAAGCTGAAAAGCCACACATTAATGCTTTTATTTTTCTCTTGTATTCAGATATATTTTCTTGGCTTTGCACACTAGTTATTTTGCTTGGAATATTTTGGGACTATTTTGGGACTTTGGAAGTCCCCAAGAGACTCAAGTTTATATATTTTGGAGTGAATTATTTCCACTGAGGTCTAATTTGGCCATTTGTGGTTTTCTTTCTGTAAGTTTCATTCTCAGATGGCAACATTAACTTCTACTCATTGTAATTGTTGATAACCTCTTTGTAAGTGTTAAAAGTCAGAATTAGAAGTGGTGGAAAGGGGGCACCTGGGTGGCTCAGTGGGTTAAGCCTCTGCCTTCAGCTCAGGTCATGATCTCAGGGTCCTGGGATCGAGTCCCACATCGGGCTCTCTGCTCGGCAGGGAGCCTGCTTCCTCCTCTCTCTCTCTCTCTCTCTGCCTGCCTCTCTACCTATTTGTGATCTCTGTCTGTCAAATAAATAAAATTTTAAAAATCCTATAAAAAAAAAAGAAGTGGTGGAAAGGTATATCTTCTTCTTCAATTAGTGGTTTTCAGTAAGGAATAAAAAACAAAGGTAGTGATAAGTATCAGAATTTCATAAAGCACTTTTAAAGAACCAGTTGGTTGAAGTTATTAGGTGGTTATAAATAGTTGGTAGCCAAATGAGTAGAAAATTGTAGTAGATATCAGTGCTACTCAGTATGATTTTTCAGTTCTGCTCCTTCTGAGTGTAGGCAGTATACTCTTTTCTGATTTTTCCTTGAAGTTACATGTAACCTCATGACTTTCCATGATCAATGAAAGTGAGCAAAAATGAGCAACATCATCTAGACTTGGAGTACATTTGCATAAGTGAGAAATAAACTTTTGTCATAAGCCACTTAGACTTTGGGGATTAGTTGTTACTGTTGCATGATCTAGCCTGTCCTTACTGATACCAACATTTACATTATTGTGAACATTCATAAATTGATGGAAGTATATAACATATAAGTATATAATAAGTAATATGGAAGTAATAAGTATCTATACATATAGAAGTGGGTTTCAACCAGATTTTAATGATAAAACATATTTTCTCAAATATGAACATACAGAGATTCCCAGTATAGAAAGAGATGAATTGCACAACGACCTTATTAGAAGCAGAAGCTGGAATGGCCCCCACTCGCCCCTTTCCCCTCTTACCTTTCATCAGACTGTGAGGATTTTGGCATCCTTGGGGCCCATTTGTAGAACTCCTAAATCTTCATAAAACTCAATTTAAAAACCACAACTACAGGAAGGTAGATTTTAGTTCCATAAAAGGAAGTACTTTCTTTCAGACTTATCTAAAGGTAGAATGCGATGATAAGTAGAGAGTTCCCTTCTTGGGAAGGGTTAAAGTGTTGATTGATTATACTAGGCAGCTACGTGAGAGAAGCCATTCTGTCACTGGCTAACCATTTCTAGCCTCTGGGCTTTAGATTCTTAGATTTCTTCCTTGGATAGCCTCCTGTTATTCTTTATCGCTTTCTCTCCCTTGTTTTTCTTTAGTTTATCACTTGTTTACATGATATCAAAATTCTCTGTCTGTCCATCTCTATCCAGTAGCGTGCTGGCATCAGCTTGTACTAGGTGAAGAGAACCAAATTTTGAAATTTCAGGAATTTTTGGAAACAGTTGTTAAACAGACGTTATTAAATATTAAATTATGTAAACTTACAATGAAATACATTCTGTTAAAAGATGAGGACCAACTATTAAAAATTCATCTTTTTCCAATTACTTTGCTACACTTTTCTATTGCTTACGCTCTTCAAGTTATTTCTGTCTATCACATAGATATCGTGGAAACATACAATGACGTGCTAATGACTGTCTCCGTCAGCTTTATATTCAGTGATGTCGTGTTGGAAGTTTGAAATTATCCATGATGGGACTATTTATACCACAGAAATCATTAAACACTATAAATCAGACTCTTTTCTCTGGCGAGCTGCTTGTTAAACTTTTACCAGCATACCACTGTGGGCATCTATCTCTTTCTGCCTCTAGAATTTAAGCTCCATGAGGATACACACATTGTTATGCTCACTATTGTCAGTCAGTGCTCAATCAATATTTACTTATTGGATTAATTAACGACTGACTAACATCAGGCCCCACAGGAATTGTAACAGAAGCAACATCAGAGAAACCGGAGACCAGGAGTGAGAAGATTTAAATGAGGTTGAAATTGCTTTCTGTGTGTGGCTGTGTTTCCTGTATCTGCTGCCTTGGCTGTTTTACACAGGAGATAGCATTTAAGAGCATTCAGTTTGCAAACAGGAATTAGAAGAGAGCTTCCAGAAGCAATCCCTGTGCCATTCACAAATTCCTGAAGAAAATCTGATACCTCTTCTTCTCTTGATGTGTTTAATGCAAGTGCATTTGCAAGCAGGAGTGCTGAGTGACAGGGAAAGAGATAAGATCATAACTCAGAAAAACCTTCATCCCCAAAACTCAATCTCAGCAAACCCAAAGGAGATAAGACTGTGAAGTGGTGTGTCTGTCATCCAGAGAAGCCTGCCCAGTCAGGTAGCCCTCAGGGAAGCCCTCCTGAGCAAGAGGAAGAGGCCAATGGCACCAGCCATCTTAAAGAGGTGTGGGTGAAAAGTTCTGTAGGCCGGAATCTATTGGTGATCCAATCGAAGTCACTAAAGGCACCACTTTTGGACCAGTTTGACTACATTAAAAAAGTGTTTTTTGAGGACAGTTGGACTGCTGTAGACCAGGGTTTATAGGCTAACAGTTGTAGGCAGTGTCTGGGCTGCAGATATGTCAGGACTGTGTAGGAGTTAAAAAACTTGAAATAGGTTCCAACAGTATCAAGGGATTTCCACTAAAAATCAGGATTTTTGACTTCTTTGGAAAATTCAGTATTTCCAGTAACACCCGACCTGTAATACCATAAGGCAAAGATTCCCCTTGAGTTAAATAATCCTAACCTCGTTAGGGGAGTCATACACTCTCTTGTTCACTATCATCCCCACCTAGTCCTGATGTCTTGTACTCCGCTCTGCTCTGTTGGGTTATTTGCCTCATTCTTATTTTCCTTTGATACTGCTGAATGGTCATTTCCCCCATATAATATTGGTAACATTTGGCAGCTGGGTAGCTAACAGGGTCTATATTCTGTTGTTTGGTAGCCAGTAATCTTTCCACTAGACAGTTAACCTTCTGGGGTCTCACTTTCCTTCGGTGTAAGAGAAATGGTTCTTACTGCTTTAGCCTTCTGTGCTTCCACTGAGTGATGGAAATACTCTTCCACTCTTCTCTTCTGGTTTTTGTTTCCTTCTCGTTTATATTTCTATCTCTACTCTTTATGTCTCTTTCTCCATCTCCAGCATTATTCCAAGATTATTATTCTCTTCCTGTGTATTTTAGACCATTAAAGGGTCTAAACCACTAAAGGGTTATCTGTGGTAGAAAGATTGTGGGCCTTGGGTGAAGTGAAAGTGGGTGTTTGTTGCTTCTCTGTTCTCTCTTCTTGTAAGAGAGAGCATTTACTTGGTTTAGAATCTTTGTGGGGCTCAAAGCAATTTTTTAAAAATGCCATTTTTTTTTTAAAGATTTTATTTGTTTATTTGACAGAAAGAGAGAGCACAAGCAGGCAGAGCGGCAGGCAGAGAGAGGGAGAAGCAGACTCCTCGCTGAGTAGAGAGCCTGAGGCAGGGCTCGATCCCAGGGCCCTGGGATTATGACCTGATCCAAAGGCAGACACTTAACTGACTGAACCACCCAGGTGCCCCCAAAATGCTGATTTTAAAAGAGGATTCTGGGTGGAGCCTGGGTGGCTTAGTCGGTTAAGCATCTTCCTTTGGCTCAGGTCATGATTCCAAGATCCTGGGATCAAGTCCCATGTCAGGCTCCTTACTCAGAGGGCAACCTGCTTCTCCCTCTGCCTGCAGCTCCCCCTGTTTATGCTCTCTTTCTGACAAATAAATAAAATCTTAAAAAAACAGAAATAAAAACAAACAACAACAAATAAAAGAGAATTCTGGAACTCAGGGAAAATACTTCTTTTCTTTTTCCACCATATTATCCTGGTAAAATTTGATCATAATATTCAAGAGACCAATTGCTGAAAGTGTCCCTGTATAATTTTCTAAGATGAATAGATTAGCCAGTACCAGATCTTTGCTATTAAGCAGCCGTGGTGAGAGGTATCCTAGACATGCATATATAAAGAACAAAACATTTAGCATCTTTCTTTGCAGACTACATGAAATACTTATTTACATAAAGGACAAAGTGCTTATCACATCCAAATGGGCAGCTTCTGAAATAGTAGTTCTCCAACGTGGTTCACAAGGATAAAGACGCTGTCTGTCTCTGTTGGGCCAGCTGTGGCCATAGCTTGAGGACCAGAGTGTAAGGTACAAGCTGATGGGCAGTCTTGTTGGGATATGATTTTGTTTAAAGCACATCTAATGTAGTATATTTTTGTGCTGTCTTTTTCCCCTCTTGGATGTAAAATATTATCATAAAAATAAAATACCTTTTTTTCATAGCTCCATGAGATATGTCTAGTGAGTTGAGTTTTTCTCCTCTTGAATTTTCTGCTCAAAATAGAAATGTATCTAGCCAGTGAAGCCTCTGTATGTGATTTGTATTTCAAGTACCTAAGAACTGACATTGTTTTTCGAAACAGGTAAGGCATTTCACTGATATTTTTGCATTTTGTGTGCAACATGTGCATAAGGACAAGAAGTTGTATTGTCTCCTGGTTGTGGAGGATCACATTAGAGATGATGTGGAAATACGAGCTATGGCAGAAACACACTTCCGAGATTTTTTTTTTTAAAGATTTTATTTATTTATTTGACAGACAGAGATCACAAGTAGGCAGAGTGGCAGGCAGAGAGAGAGAGGAGGAAGCAGGCTCCCTGCAGAGCAGAGAGCCCGATGTGGGGCTTGATCCCAGGACCCTGGGATCATGACCTGAGCTGAAGGCAGAGGCTTTAACCCACTGAGCCACCCAGGCGCCCCCACACTTCCGAGATTTAATAAGGTGTCTAATTTAGATATAATTTTGCTTGTACAATTTACATTTTGGTCCCACCGATTCTTTCTTCTTCCTCTAGATGAGTGCAAATTTTTTCTCTTTGTGTTTCTTTGTTGCAGGGGCAGAGTGTGCTAGTGATTGATCTAGCCCTGGGAGATGACTTGAAAATACTTGACAATACAAAGAGGTTACTCTAATTGTTTTTCTTTTCCTTCCTTTTCCTTTAATAAGGAAGGCAGAAAAAAAAAATCCCATTTTTCTTGCATGTTTAGAAAAGCTCCTCTAATGTTAATCACTCTTACTGATTTACAAGCTCTTGGTTTTCTTTTGCTTAAAAATGGCAAGTGCAAGCAAAGGTTTTTGTGGAACCCAAAAAGACCTTGAAGCTAATATATGCTTTGTATAATTTCATTGTGTTGGTTGAAGAACTTAGAAAGGTTGTACTGGTGACAATGATTTATTTCTGAAAATTAGTTGTAACTAGTGGCTTGTGCAGTAGGCATATGGAAGATATAGAATTTTTTCTATCCTCTAGGATTTGGAAACAAGTGTAAGAGCTGTAGTTAAAATTCCTACATTAAAATCCCTCTCCTTTTTACCTTCACTGTTCCAAGATTAGCTCTGAGTTCCCTTGTCAGATGCACTTTCTGTGATTTTACATGTAAAAAATAGATAAGCAAAATGAAGGTATGCACTTTGCAATCCTGAGAGATGATTACTGACATTAATAGAAAGCTAAACTGTGTGGTCTATCCATGTCCTTAAAATCCAGTTAATAAGTAGTTTAAGAATCAGGAAAAGGAAAGAAATCAAAGGCATGAGAATTTAAAAGACAGCAGTAAAATTGTCTCTATTTGCAGGTGACATGATTTCACGTATAGAAAATCCTAAAGACTCTATTAAAAAACTGATTAGATCTAATCAATGCATTTAGTGAAGCTTCAGGATATGAAATTTACAGTAAAGTTTCTATATACTAACAATGAATTATCTGGAAAAGAAAACAACCCTTTTTTACAGTAAAAAAGAATTCTGTTGGTTATATTATTCCTCAGCAAATATGGTAAGGATTCTGGTTTAAAAAAAAAAAAAAATATATATATATATATATATATATAACTATGGGAAGAATGGAAAGGTTGTAGTACAAGTAAATAAATGTAAATTCCTTAGAATAAACATAGATTAGACCAAGAAGCTATATTCATTGTAGCATGTACTTTAAAATACTTGATTTAGAAGAATGAAAATTTAAAAGGAAAAACATGTAGTTAGACTTTTTAAACATGATGCAAAGAATCACAATTTATTGGATAAAAAAAATTATTTTCTTAGGCCATTTAAACATTATCCTAATTTTTAATGAATAGTTATATAATCTCTTAAAAGTTTGCTTGTTTTGTTTTTAGCATATTTAAGTATTATGGTAAGCATTAACAATGTTAAAAAAAAACTAAATAAAGCAGCAGATTAATGATTCAGTCTAGGAAAATAGAAATAGTAAAATATCATTTCCAGGAAATATGAGCGATTTAAGGGTATGCACTACTTCTTATATTGTTTTATACAAACACCTTAGGAATAGTCATTCGTTACCAATTCCAGTGCTGGGCACTGAATGAATTAGATTAAACTTCTGTCTCTAGGGACAGTTGAAGTGCTGGCTTTGTTCCTTGTATGTGTGTTATTCATCTGTGTACTTTTAGACCTAGCACAAAGTTCCACACATAAAAACCAGTCTATATCTCCTTGCTGCATTAAGTTGAATATTTGTGGCAAGAGAGAAAAAAACTGAGTATCTTGGAGTCATTAAAGTGACATATACTTGCACTTCTCAAAATTTTGTTAATGGAAGAAAATACAGATGTAGGATCTCTTGAAATTTCTAGTAAATTTCTGCAAATATGGAGTTTTACTGGATTATAAATTCCTTAAAGTCAGGGGTCAAGTATTCAAATAATAACATTGCACTTTGGGTTTATGGTGTTAAACATTCGTATTTATTTTAACGCTCAATAGAGTGCAAAGAACAGAAGTCTGCAGGTAGGGTAGCTATGTGATCTTGGCAAGTAGCTTACCATCTTTGAACCTTAGATTTTTCATCTGTAACATGAAGACCAAAGAAAAATGTTTCTGTTTTGTTTTGTTTTAGGTTTTATTTATTTACTTATCAGAGAGAAGGGGGGAGAGAGAGGGAGAGAGAGAGAGAGCACCCACAAGCAAGGAGAATGGCAGGCAGAGGGAGAAGCAGACTCTCAGCTGAGCAGGGGAGCCCTATAAGGGGCTCAATCCCAGGATCCTGACCTGAGCTGAAGGCAGAAACTTAACTGACTGAGCCACCCAGGCACCCCCAAAGAAAGATTTTTAACCTGAAGCCACAAATAGCCTTAACGGAAGACTTGAATAACAATGAATGGTATGCAAAATGATATGCAGATGTTTGAGAATATAATTTACTTCGTGAAGATCTAAACCTCAACAGATTCTCAGGAGTCTATATTCCCTTTATACCCTGAGTTTAATTTCTGGCCTGAATTATCTCTAGAGATTGCTTTACTTTTAAAAAGAGTGCCTAGTGTAACATGTAAAAATTTTATTCAGTAGATTGAAGTTAGGAGATAAACCTTTCAGCTTGTTTTTATACAAAAGAAATCCCATTTGGGGTTTTTCTTGGTTCCTACCCTCACCAAATCATTACCCCATCAAGCAGCTAATGAACATTTATAAATAACCATTATATATTGTGAACTGTTGTAACAAAAGGGAATAGTGAAGGGTATACCAATATCTTTCTTCAAAGAACCCATTATCTAATTAGGAAGACTAAATCAACATATTCTTTCATTTCAGAGTAGTCATGGAGATGAATCTTACACCAGGGAAAATTACAGGGAAGCTATATTTAAGATTATCCTGGCTATAAGGAAAATAGATTATTAATTCTAACTGAGATATTAAGGAGATATTTTCAAGGTGTTGTGTTAATCCATTTATGCAAGGCACATTTACTGAACACTGACTAAATGCCCACTCGAAAAATACACTAATAAAAAATATATGGTCTTTCAACATTAAGGACTGTTGTAGTGTAGGAAATAGACATGGAAACAGATAGTTATGGTGCTGTGATCCAGTGTTTTAATTCAGATATGAAAAAGGTGCATGGGAAAACAGAAGAATCATACGAACCCATAAGGCTACTGTCAGTGGTCTCAAGTCTAATTGAGTGGCATGATAAATAAATAGCTAAAATACAGGATGAAATATAGTGCATCATAATTTGCTATGAAGGAAGCTTCTGAGGAAGGAGAGTTCTCTGTTGTCTATAAGGAGGGTTGAATGGGGAAAAATAGAAAAAAGGCTTTGTGGAAACCTGATTGTGGTCAAGTTAATATAGAGGAGATGAGCAGAGAGGGAGTGGGAGGAGCAGAGACATTGGTTAAGGGCATATTTGTAAGACAGCACATCTTTGAGTTGACCTGGAACACAGCCTCTATATCAAGCAGCAGCAAGAACTAAAGTTGGAATGTAAACCAGGGTCAAGGGAGGAGTAAACTTATCCTTGAGGGAGAGAAGAAGTATTACGGATTGGTGAACAAGGGGAAAATATATAGAATTATACTCTCTGCGGGTTAACCAAGGATGAACTGAAATGTGGAGAGGACCAGAGAAACACACCTGCTGTAGCAATATACTGATGAGAAGTAACGGGAGGCTAGACAGGGGTAGATGCATTGGGAACAAAAAGGAGGGAACAGATTTCGGGGGCACTGCAGAGGCAAAAGAGGCTGGATTTGACAGCTGATGAGGTGTGGGAATGAGTGAAGGCAGACATGAGCCAGCTTTTTTGCACTGGGTCATTGGGAGGGTCAGTGGGAGGAGGCTATTGCTGTTGGCAGTGATAAGAAAGAAGGGTGAATTGTTGAGGAAGGGAAGATGGTAGAGTGAGTTTAATTCTTATTGAGGTCAGTGTAGGTGGGACCAGTCATGTAAAGCTCAGGAGCGTGGAATATGGGCTGGGTTTTGAAGGACAGACTCAATTTGGGTAAATGTGGACGAGGGGGTTGGACATCCAGGCACAAGGACCACCATGTGTGGAGGCTTTTAAGTGGAACTATTTAAACAAACCATAGTGAAAAATATTATTTATTTCTGCAAATATGGAGTTTTACTGGATTATAAATTCCTTAAAGTCAGGGGTCAAGTTTATCTGACTTGTCATTCTAGCATGGTCCCTAGCACTTGGTATGTGCTCAATGAGTATGTGCTGAAAGAATAAATGAATACCTACTCCATGCCAAGTATTGTGATAAATATTGAGAATAGAAGCAAAGAAGAATAAATATGTGCCCCCAAAGAATTCATGGTCAAAAGGTATGTATATTCATGGTAGTTGTGGTAGACAGATAAAGAAATGGGGTTCCAGACAGAGGGGTTCCAGACAGAGGGCATTATATGTGCATAGGCATGGATATTGGAAAGTGCATGATCGTTGGGGAAAATATTAGATCCCTAGGCTGCGTGTGAATAAGGGTGAAGGGAAGAGGAGACTGGAGTTTCAGGTGGAGGCCATTTTTTAAAGGACCTTATCCATCATGCTTAAGAGCTGTGTATTTATTCTGGAATCCCTGGAATATGCCGAGAGATTATGAAGAAAAGAGGTGACATCAGAGTTAGATTTTAGGCACAGTTACCAGCTAGTTACTCTAATTCTTATATGGGAAAATTTGTCCTTTCCTTCTACAAGGCACAGCTATTAAGAACCTGTGAAAATTTCCCCCCACTAAAGCTACTTGTGGCCATGAGAGATACCCTGTGTTAGCCTCCTCCCCCTTTTTAAAAAAGATTTTATTTACTTATTTGACAGAGATCACAAGGAGGCAGAGAGGCAGGCAGCGTGGGGGCGGGGTGAGCAGAGATCCCCATGCGGGGCTCAATCCCAGGACCCTGAGATCATGACCTGAGCTGAAGGCACATGCTTAACCCACCTAGTCACCCAGGTGCCCCGCCCATGTTAAACCTTAAGAAACACGAGATATGTTTTGGAGTTTCAGCTTTTCTACTTCCTAACTACCTGACTAGGGGCATGTTCATTAGTATGTCTAAACCTGAGTTTCTTCTTCTGAAAGTAAAGGTAAAAATTTCATAAGAAAATCCATGCATTTAATCACTGTGTTGGATTTATTTTGAAGTCCATAGATGTTGAAAGACAGGATATATTTTTTCAAAGTCTGCTTTTTCTCTTACATTTGCAAATTAAGAACTTTTGTACCCAAACATATCATTCTGGCAATTTTTTTTAAAGGATAAAGATACATATTTTTGAAGATGTAACTTAAAATTTTCTTTCAGTTAAATATAATTATCCTAAAAATGGCATATCTCTACATATGCTTGCTTGGTGAAATTGAATATGACTTGCCTGTTTCTAGGATGTGACATAAGTGGGAATAGGACAATTATAGATAATTCTGGTAACAAAGTTGCCATATAAGGCTTATATGAGTGGCTGGCTTAGATTCTCTTTTTAAGTTTCAGGTAGCTGTTTTTATTTTTTCCTGCTTTATATTTTCTGCTTTATCTTGAGGGAAACAAAGTGCTATCTAACTGCATTTATCTCAAAGTACCATCTAACTGTATTTATTCTTATCCACAGGTCTTCAGTGTGTTATCATAATACTTGGTTCATCTGCAGGGCCTGACATCTGGCATACATAAATTGCTTTGTATGTGTGGACTTGGGCCTGTGGGCAAAACAGCAAAAGCAGTCAATAGTATGAGAGCATTTATTGCATACCAATGAGGGTGCTGGTGCTATAGGGGAGAACTAAATTGAGGAAGAAAATATTTTCTCTGTTTTCAGGTAGCCTACAACTTAGCCAAATGGGCCAAATACAAATACCTTTTTGAAGGAGAATGAAGGCGGTACACATGGGAGTGTTTGGCGTTGCTTTGATGATCAGTCTAACATTACAGAAGAAATATGTCCTCAGAGCTGGAATCTTAGAGACCGTTGTGTCCTCTTAGACAAATGAAAGTCTTCCGGTTAAACTAGTTTTCTGATTACTGTTAACTTGGGGGCCTAAAATGGTTTATGAGCTTATTTTGTGGTGGATTTGAAATTCAAAACAAAAATTGGGGGGGGGGTCTGGGTGGCTCAGTCATTAAGCGTCTGCCTTTGGCTCAGGTCATGATCCCAGAGTTCTGGGATCGAGCCCTGCATTGGGCTCCTTGCTCAGTGGGAAGCCTGCTTCTCCCTCTCCCACTGGCCCCCTGCTTGTGTTCCCTTTCTTGATGTGTCTCTCTTTGTCAAATAAATAAATAAAATCTTAAAAAAAAAAAGTTCAAAAAAACCCACCAAAAATTGAAACAAAACAAAACAAAAAATTAATTTGGGTCTCTTGCAATCTCTTATGAAAAGGGTCTTGTTCCAAGACTGTTTAGTAACCAAAATCAAAAGGCTGCTTCCTTTACTATGTAGTTTATTTTCCCCTCCAACCAAATTAGTTGAAAGAACTGCAGCTAGTAGAGGGAGGTATAAAGAAGCAGAGGAAGACCGGAATTCTATCCTGCTTTTTTTCTCAAGGGTAAGATATGACCAGTTGGGCAGCTTTCCAGAAATGAACGGACTGGTTTTTTTTTTTTTTTTTTTTTATTATAGAATGATTAAGGAATTCTGAGGTGACAGTGATTTGTAAAGCAGCTCCCTTAAGGAGTAACTTTTTTGAGGGTTGTATTGCTTCGGTGGGCTGTAGTTTGACACATAAGTGATGACGATAAGCCTAGACTGTCCCCAGCTGTTGCGTTAGGAGCTGCCTGGACAGTCCGCCCACCCCCATCTGTCTAAGGCACCTCTCTAGCTAGCGTTTCTGTGCTCTGGTTTTCTGTGACACGACAGATCATTTTTAATTGGTGTTTCAGACAATTTCTCCATCTCTGCGTAATATCCCAGCATCCAGCATAAACATTCAACAAAACATCTTTGGCGGTTTTTAGAAGTGAGCGAATATGCCATACTTACTTCCACATTGTAAAGACAGTTTGTTAGAATGATTTATTGAGGAATAAACATTCATTGCAGCATAAATATGAAGTACTTTTATTTTTTCAAGTCTAGATTTTTAACCCTGCCATGTGAATCCTCTGTTAGTATTTCTTAGCAACACCTTACATAGATTCTATAGCTTTCCAGTCATTTTCAGTTATTAAAACTAGGTTTAGTCTAGTTTATTTTATTATTATTTTTTTTAAGATTTTATTTATTTATTTGTCAGAGAGAGAGGAGCAAGAGTGAGCACAAGCAGACAGAGTGGTAAGCAGAGGCAGAGGGAGAAGCAGGCTCCCGGCTGAGCAAGGAGCCCAATGTAGGACTTGATCCCAGGACGCTGGGATCATGACCTGAGCCAAAGGCAGCCGCTTAACCAGCTGAGCCACCCAGGCATCCCGGTTTAGTCTAGTTTAAAGCTTCACTCTCATATGTGATTCAAAGCTTCCTCTCCCCATGTCCACAGGGCTAGAGCTATAGCTCTGACTTTATTATAGGGGTAAGGCATGGGCTGCCTCAGAGACACCATTTCCACTTTATTCTTTGAGGCTAAGCTCTTTGGGTTTGGAGAAGGGTGGGCAGAATGAAGGAATAAGGAAAGAGAGATCTTACAGTATAACTGGTTTTATAGTAGTGAAGCTGGAAAGTGCCCCTGCTGTGTTTGGAGTCCATCTTGGCTCTGGCTGATCTTGGTGGCCTCTATTAGTTACTGTGAAGGGCTATCCACATAGGTGCTGTGTGTGTTTTTTGTTGGGGGGGGGCAATTGTGTTCAATTTTACTTCTGCTCCCTTTATGCCCAAGCACCCTGTCAGATTGGGGAAGTCAGATCTTTCTTGAATTCTGTATTTCCCTTCTTTGGTTGGGTGCCCCCACCACTGGACCCATAAAGACTTGTCCTGTTCATTCCCTTTCCAGGGGCTTAGAGAATAAGAAAGAGGCTTCCCATCTCATTCTACAAAGTGTGCTGTACCATAGTCTCTTTAAACCTTGCTGGTCTGGCCACTTCAGTAGTCTTTCCATCTTCAGGATTCTGTTTTCTAGAAAAGGATCTCAGGCTTTCTGGCACCTATGCCTGTAACTTTAGGGGTTTTATTCTCCCTCATGTTGCTCAACTCCATGAGAGAACTAGGGTAGACCTGCCAGTTCTTTCTTCCTAGGAGGTATCCAGCCAGGATGGATATCAGGACTTCCTAATCCATAAATGAGTCTCTAGGAGCCTCGCTCATACAGTTCTAGCAAGAGAAAAGCACAGGGAGAGGAAGGACTGGATTCTTTCCACAAACTCTGCACTTCCCAAAGCTTGTAGGAACAGGTGGCAGGCTTTGGTAGACTTTGTTGAACATTTAAATATTTGACAGGTTACATTTCAACAGAGGGAAAGATTGTGGGATTTTAGAGGGCTGAAATAAACACAGAGATGAAAAGGACATGTTTGACACAAAGAGAGAGTCCAATTTGGTTGTGGAATGGGGCGGCAATGACCACCCTACAGAAAGAAGAAAAATTCGGGACATTTGTGGAGGGCCTTGAATACTAGGTTGAAGAGATCCAAGGTAATTATTTTCGGAAAGGGTATGATGCCATTGAATGTTCTTTAACCAGGAGAGAACTAAACTTATGATTTTGTTTAAAAACTTGTATTTGGTCAACCATGAGTCTTTCTCTTAGCCTCCCTCCTCCTGAATGTCTCTCAATCACTCTCACTATAGCAGAAAGGGCATCTCGAAAGTGTGGGGATGTGGTGCGTTGCTGTGTTTTTTTGCATTTCTGAGTAGCCTGTGTGTGAGTGGCACAACTTCATTCACTGTCCCTTCTTTATTGTCATTCTTGTCTTCATGTAATTGTAGCATGCTGAGAAAGAGGTAGTATCAAGGGCAAATCTGAAAGGTGGAACCTCTTCCATATAGTATCATCATTCAGTATCAAGTCCTTGGCTTTGAACACCCAGAAACTCAGTTTTGTCAGTGTAATGAGAGTTGAGGAAGTTCAGGGGTCAACTTCACCAGAATTTAATGAATGGGGACTAATGCATTAATCAATTTTGTGAACTCATTAATTTTTAAATCAGCTATGAGATCTCGCTCTTAAACAGTAAAATGGACTCATTTAAAGTGTATGGTGTGATGAATTTTAAAAAATGTATACAGCTGTCAAACATCAACCACAATTAACATGCAGAGCTTTTCATTCTCCCTAAAAGTCCTTTGTGCCAAATTGTAGGCACTTCTCTTGCCTTACTTTAAGCCTCAGACAACCACTGGTATGCTCTCTCTTACTATAGATTACATTTTCTTTCAAAGCTTCATACAAATGGAACCTTTTGTAGGTGGCTTCTCTTGTTCAACAAAATGTTACTGAGATTGATTATGTTATTTTACGTATCAGTAGTTTGTTCATTTTTATTGTTGACAAGATTTTATTTCGTTTTATTCTGTCGTTCAAGAACTTACCTGTTGATGAATATTTGAGTTGTTTCCAGCTTTTTGCTATTGTGAATAGAATTACACTGAGTATTTATGTACAAGTCTTTTTGTGGATGTAAATTTTCATTTCTTTTGGTATATTACTCAGGGCTCAGTCAAGAGAAAGAAACCATACACAGTAATTTGAACAGAACAACTTTAATTGAAAAATTTAATAAAATAATTAAAAAGCAGGTAATTGCTAATAGGAGACTATTATTAGAGGATTAATGGAGTAATGGGGAATGGGCTATTAAGAGGTAGAGAGAATTCGAAAGAATACAGGATTGGCAGAATATGATGCAGCCACTGGCCCTGGCACTGAGACAGAATACCCAAGAAGGAGGCCACTCCCTTTGCTGAGCTGAGGGTCAGGGCTCAGTTGAAAGGGTATGGCCCTGGCTCAATGCGTGGTGGAGAATTTCAGTGAGGTGCCTAACCAACCATCTGCTTATCTGCCTTCAGGAGTGCTGGAGAGGGAGAGAAGTGTCCACAGGGAGGCGCTATGCTCAGGAACTCACTGTGAAGATATCGGGAATGGGGCCAGGAGATTGTCCAAGGGCTGGTGCCTCGCTGGCCCATGCACTGGGAAGTCACTGTCTGTTGTACCAAGTGAAGAAATTGTTTATTCAGAGGGAGCATGCAGTGACATACAATTCGGAAGCATCCTATGGGAGGTTGGTGAGGGAAGCCAGTCCAGTCGAGTTGCTTTGCCAGTGATACCTTTCTGCGGGTGCCAGGGAAAGCTGTTCAAGAGAAGGTGCTTAGTGGGGGACCTTGGTGGGGAAGTTGCTCTATGGGTCTTGGGGAAAGCTATTCACAGTGGCTTTCTATTACAAAACCTCCAGATGGAACGCCAAGTGAAGCCCTCCATGGGAAGTGCCATACATATGCTTTGGCTACTGGGCAATGCAAAACAAACAAATAAAAGAACAAACAAAAAACAAAACAAAACAAAACAAAAAAACCCCAACAAACAAAAAAAACCAACTGTGTGCACCAGAAGAGCCCGATGTAAGAAGTATACCTGAGCTGGGAAGAAAAAAACCTTTCTTTCTTCATTGTTTCCAGAACCCTCTACTATGAAGTTTACCATTACACCATCTGCCAAAGGAGGAATATTTCTAGTATTCATCTCCATTATCACATAGCAGGCAAGGAAAGGTAGATATGGAACTAGAGTTAATAACCTGATAACTGGCACACTCGGTAAATACATGTGTGGAATTAGTGAATGATGTTTACTATTGTATGTTTAACTATGTAAGAAACAGCTGTTTTCCAGAGTGGTTGTACCATTTAGAGAGTTAGTTTTTACATTTAATTCTATGATCTATTTCACATTAATTTTTCTGTGTGGGATAAGATAAGGATTGAGGTTAATATGGATAAGAATGTGAATTTATATGAACACTCAGTTCCTCTAGCACCATTAGTTGAAAAGACTTTCTTCTATTGAATTACCTTGGGCACTTTGTCAGAAATCAATAGATCACATATGTCTGGTCTGTTTTTTCCTAGACTGTCTGATCTGTCCATTAATATGTATTTTTTTCCTTTGGGTCTTGATTACAGTAGCTTTATGTTAAAATTTGTAATCCAACAGTATAAGCCTTTTGCATGTTTTTAAAAAAATTGTTCTTGCTATTCTAGATTTTTTCCCTTTATTTTTGCATTCCTGTACATGTTTTAGAATTATACTGTCAGAGTCTACAAAGGGATTTGCTGAGATTTCAATTGGGATTAGGTTGAATTAACAGACCAATTTGGGAAGAACTTATATCTGAACAATTTTGGTCTTATGACCCATTAAAATAGCATTTTTCTCCATATATTTAGGTCCTTATTTTATACCCACAATTCTTTGTAGTTTTGAATGTACAAGTCTATACATAATTTGGTTAATTTATCCATACATAATTAATGGTCTTAGATGTTATTGTAAGTGGTATTTAAAAATTCATTTTCCAGGAGCTATTTCTTGGTAATGTATAGAAATAAACTAGATTTTTTTGTGTTGATATTAAATCCTGAAACCTTGCTAAAGTAACTTATTTGTTCTAGAAGCTGTTTTTCTAAATTACTTAGGAATTTCTTTCTTTCTTTCTTGTCCATTTGCCTTTAATTTCCTTTTCTTGCCTTGCTGTACTGGGCACTATTG
Source organism: Mustela putorius furo (assembly GCF_011764305.1). Classification (NCBI taxonomy): domain Eukaryota; kingdom Metazoa; phylum Chordata; class Mammalia; order Carnivora; family Mustelidae; genus Mustela; species Mustela putorius. The sequence goes on from NW_025422005.1 coordinate 53,666,139, forward strand.
CATTGAATATCACTGGTGAGATTGGAATCCTCAACTTTTTTCCCAATATTAGGAGGAAAACATTCATTCTTTCATCGTTATGATGTTAGAAGGAATTTTTGAAAGTCTTCTTTTTCTAGTTCTCTGAGAGTTTCAGAACTTTTTATATTAGGAAATTTTTTTGGCATCTATTGAGAAGATAATATGTATTTTATTATGTCAATGTGGTGAATTACATTGATGGATTTTTTAATGTGAAACCAACCTTACATGTCTGAGATAAATCTTCATAGTTTTGGTATGGTACCCCTTTTTGAATAATGCTGGATTATACTCCCCAAAATCTGTTGAGTTGCTGAGTTTGTTTTTTGTTTTTGTTTTTGTTTTTTTTTGGTACCTATAGTCATGAAGGATAGTGATCTATAGTTTTCTTGTCTTTACTTTGTCTGGCTAAATTATGAGGGTTATGCTGACCTCATAAAATATATTGGGAAGAGTTCCTTCATTTCCAGATGTCTAAAGGAGTTTATGTAGCATTGGTATAGTATTTTTACTTAAATATTTGATTGAATTCCTTGATGAAGCTATCTGGGTTTGGAATTTTTGTTGTTAAGATTTTAATAATGAGTGCAGTTTAGTGAAAGGATATACACAAGGATAAACACAGGAATAATCACCCATATCATAATTAAATTGCCAAAGGCTAGTGATGAGGATAAATACTTAAGAGCAGACAGGAAAACAAGACCTTTTTTTTTTTTTCCCCAAAGATTTTATTTATTTATTTGACAGACAGACAGAGAGAGAGAGAGAGAGGGAGAGATCACAAGTAGGCAGAGAAACAGGCATACCGGAGGGGAAAGCAGGCCCCCTGCTGAGCAGAGACACCCCCCCCCCCATGCAGGGCTGGATCCCAGGATCCTGAGATCATGATCTGAGCTGAAGGTAGAGGCTTAACCCACTGAGCCACCTATGCACCCCGAAAACAAGACTTTAAAGTAATAGAAGTAACAGAAGATAAACCTTCTTATGACTAAGATACTCCTATCTGTTATCCTGGGTACTCTATCCCTAACACCATTAGGTAGATTGCATTAACAATTGAGAGCTGTCCTGGTGAGCCTGGAGATTTCTTAAGGGTTTGCGTCAGCCACAGAAAAGTCTTGGAAACACCCTTAGTATCACAGGTATACCCCTCCTTTGTTGCCCTGCCTCAGTTAAAATCTACCCAGCTTATCATGAGTCATGCCACACATCTTGGGGTCCTTCTGGACATCTCATCTTTTCTTACACACCACTCAGTCCTTCAGGAAATCCTTTCAGCCTTACTGTCAGAATAGTCCAACATGTTGGCAACCATTTTCACTGCTGCCGTATTTGTCACCAAAGGATGCTTGTTACTGTTATTTCTTGCCTGGAATATTGTAGCTCCCTCTTGTTTGTTGTGCCCTGTCCATTACAGCCTGCACACACCCCTCCCCCCAGTTGATGCAGACATAGTACCTAAGGGAATGATTTCCCATCTACCCAGAGTAAAAGCCAATTTCCTTAGAGTAGTCTGCAAGGCCCTACATAGACTAGCTTCACTTGCTTCTCTTTTCCCAACCTGCAATGTATTCCAGAAGTTGAGGTGCCCTTGCTGTTTTTCAAACACACCGGGTGTGTTTCCTCCTCAGGGCCTTAACCTTTGTGTTCTCTTTGGGTTTTGATTTTTCGCATCAACTCTTCTCTCACCTTCTCTGTGAGGTCTTCTCTGATCAATCTATGTCACATTATGTGTGGCACCTGGGTGGCTCAGTCGGTTAGGTGTCTGCCTTTGGCTTGGGTCTCGATCTCAGGGTCTTGGGATCGAGCCCCGCATTGGGCTCCTGCTTGGTGGGGAGCCCGCTTCCCCCTCTCCCTCTGTCTCTTCTGCTCATGCTCTCTCTCCCTCTCTGTCTCAAATAAATACATAAAATCTAAAAAAAAAAAAAATTACACCCCATTCCCTCCTCATAATTCTCTTTGTTTTTATTCTATTTTTTCAGTATGATTGGTTATCATACAGCATGAATATGTTACCAATTTATTTGTTTTCTTCCTGTCTAGAGTGTAGTTTCTGTTTTGATCATTAGAATATCTCTGTTGCCTAAATATCATGGAGAACATTGTATATCCCCAAGAGATATCTGTGAAATAAATGAATATTTGATGTCAGTTATCTTGGTTACCCAACACTTGTGTCTTCCAGACTCGGTATTTCTTTGCCTTTGACAGTTCTGTACAAAAACTTGCAGGCTCTCAGTCTATGACCCTCACCCCTTTTTTAAAGGCTTCACACAGACCACCCTATTGCCACATTCTTTTTTTGCAGGCAGGTTACATAATAACCCAAGACTAGCATAGAGTTTTCTTTTGTGTTCAGACATATTTTCTGGTTTAGCACACCCATTATTTTGCTTGGACTTAGAGGTCCCCAGATAGACCCCACTGTATATCTTTTGCACTGGGTTGCTTTTATTGGGAACTAATTTTGTTGTTTGTGATTTCTTTCCAAAGGTTTCGTTCTCAGCTGGCAACACCAATTTAAATTCCAGGGCAACTCACTGTAGTCACGGATAACCTCTTTGGAAGTGTTAAGAACGAGTTCAGTTCAGCTGTGAGCATTTGAATTCGTATAATCAGTGTTTATTCCTTGCCACCTCCTTGTAATAAATGTTGGTTAGGTGTACAGGCCAACCCACAAAAGCCTATTTAATTCACATGAAGCTGAACAATCATTCTAGTAGTATCATTATACCTACAAAATTTAGTCTTTTTTCTATGAGAAAGTATATCCAAGTTCAAAGCAGCTATGAGGCTATCTGGCTGCAAGTTCCAAATAACTGATTTGCAAACATTTTTGAAAATAGCTTGATGACATGCTGGGGATTGCGTTTACTTAGAAACATTTCATTATATTGGATAAAATGTGATAATCAATGTTGAGGGGATGTTATATACAGAAATTAGAAATTTAAAAACATTTAGTTATGACGTTTAGGCTTCATTTCATAGTTTTTTCATTCTTCCTTTTTTCCCCCAGCATTCTCTTCTTTTGTGCCCACATCCCCTGGTTAGCAAATTAGATACTAGGGTTGGCCGTTTTAACATTTAAGAGCTTAGGAGTTTTGTTAACAGGACAGAGAATGTATCACACGATGGCAAAGGGCTGTTCTTGTGGCCCTGATTTTGTTTGCCAAGCAACTTCCTAGCAGGGTATATGAAAGACAGGTGGTGCAGTTAAGCTCTGAATTCTGGTCTGGAACATTTGCAAAGACTATTAATGTTCTTCTTATCGTGATGTTGTAACTGTGGTTCTTTAAAGATTTTATTTATTTATTTGACAGACAGAGATCACAAGCAGGCAGAGAGGCAGGCAGAGAGAGAGGAGGAAGCAGGCTCCCCGTCGAGCAGAGAGCCCAATGCGGGGCTCGATCCCAGGACCCCCGGGGATCATGACCTGAGCTGAAGGCAGAGGCTTTAACCCACTGAGCCACCCAGGCGCCCACTGTAGTCCTTTAGAGTCACTAAGTGACCTCTAGGAAAAAGAGACCAGGTCATTCTCTAGAAAAAGTGAACACACTTCTGGATCTCATGGTGGCCATAAACAATATGTGATTAGACTATGCGATGTCCCGGGGCATGGCAGGGAGTCAGTAACTTTACAAAGGATTTTGTACTTGTCTCTGTCTTTGTTCTCTTCAGCCTCCCTCCCATAATTTAACAATCCCTGTTCTATAGTCCACCATCCCTGAGAGAGATGGGGAGAGGGAGACTTTTGCTCCTATTTTAGAGGTATTTGCCTGTGATAGTGTGTGAATTCTTTGTTTCCGCTGATGCTGTTTGAATTTTGTTATTTACTATGCTGCCACATTTTCGCATCCATGTATTCTACCTCAGATATCTGTGTATTGCCTTTCTGTGTCCAATGTTTCTCAAACTGGCATCTATAGATACCTAAATCTTTGAGAACTTATTTTTGGCTATTCACGAGTACAAGGAAAATGTGTAGATTTTCCATTGGATGAGATAAGGGAATTGACATAAAAAATTCTAGATTATCTGGGTGCCCATTTTCTTCCTTTCCTTTCCCTTCCTTCTTTCTTTCCTTCCTTAAAAATTTTATTTATTTGAGAGAGAGAGAAAGGGAGAGTGTGAGCACACACACAGGAGCAGGGGGAGGAGCAGAGGGATGGGAGAGGGACAAGCAGCCTTGCACTGAGTGTAAGGCCCAAAATGCAAGGCTTGATCCCAGAACCCTGAGATCATGACCTGAGCCTAAACCAAGGGTCTAACGCTTAACCAGCTGAGCCACCCAGGCGCCCTGATGCCCTTTTTCTGTTGAGTTTACATTTACATTGGAACAAAGTGAGTCAATTGACATCACGATAATTAATGCAAAAGTTTTGCCTTAATTTGAATTGAGAAAAGAGTTGGGAGGATTTAATCATCAGAAATTGCAGATATAGGGATCTCAAATACCAAGAGTATGTACCATACCATGTTTATCTTGTATATGAATGGACTGGGCTATTGGCTAGATTCTATCTTCGTAAAAATTACCATATTTATTTTTTTGTTTTACATTTAAATGAAGTTATGTGCATAACCAATATTTTAACAACATTGCAAAGCATTTTGGGGTACTAATATGTTTGTCACACAAAATGAACAACTGATTGTCAAAGATGAGTTTGCTATTAAAAAGGGAAAATAAGGGATGCCTCAGTGGCTCAGTTGGTTGGACGGCTGCTTTTGGCTCAGGTCATGATCCTGGAGTCCCGGCATCGAGTCCCGCATCAGGCTCCCAGCTTCACGGGGAGTCTGCTTCTCCCTCTGACCTTCTCCTCACTCATGCTCTCTCTCACCTCCTCTCTCTCAAATAAATAAATAAAATCTTAAAAAAAAAAAAAAGGGAAAATAATAAAAATTAATCAGTGGTCAAAATATGCTCAAAACAATAATAATCAAATCAGTAGTAACTGACATAAAACATATAAATACTCCAGGTAAATACAGCTTTTCATTAGTTTATTCAATGTTGACAACTCAGTTTTGGAAAAACATTATACATCACTTTAAATTAATGTAGCTAAATTGATTGGTAATTGTTTTGTTATTTTGGTCAGAGGAAATTTCTCCACTCTTCTTATTTCTGTGTAGATAGATAACCCATTAGAGAAGCACTCCTGACATCTTGCTGCAACCCTCAATCTTGTCCATTGGGGAGGATGATAACCATTGGTTTGTTGTAGACTGTGGCTGCTCTATAGAGCCAGACTTTCTATGAATCAGTTGGAAAAGCTGGACAAGCATTGGACTTGAAGGGTTGGGTCAGGGAAAGCTTATCCTAATACTAAGCCAAGTTCTTTAATGGCCTTATCAGTATGAAAGATGACATTTTGATCTCTGTCCTTCTTTTTTCTTGATTAGTTCCCATCTTGGGAGGGAGAGGAATTAATCACTATTGCGCCTGTCAAACCCCAACAATTGTTTTTTTTTTTTTTCTCATTCACTTATTTTGTAAATTTGCTTTATTTTTATGGTTACATGGGGACAATTTATGAAGGATTTCATTCCTTTTTAATGTTACTCAAATATAAGGAAAATTACAATGAAAATGAGTTAAGCCAACACCAAGAATCCCTGAGCATGCTCTTCCTATAATATACATTCATGTATCACATAAGTTACAGAAAATCCGAGATAAAAGAATCATCTTAGCATTCTTAAACTTAAAAATAAAGACTAACACAATTCTGAAATTTTAACTAAAAAATAAAGTCAATTTGAAGAAGTATTTTTAGTACATGATAATGATGATAGATAGTTTTAAAATTTTCCTGAATTCAAGTAACAGAATCAAAAGGAATACAGAGATTTCAGAGACAACAGAACATTTTAGTTGATTATAATATATGGATTATATTAGGATCTTCATTAAAAAAAGCAAGCGGGATAATGGGTCTCAAGCCTATAGACATTAACAGTAACAAAAAGTAGCTGATAAGATCTGAATCCCTAAATACAGTCAATAGTAGTAAGACTATCATTACAGCCTCTAGGTATGACTACCCATTTCCTGTCAGTATGGTATAGGGACATTTAAACCCCACTACAGGGACACCTGGGTGGCTCGGTGGGTTAAGCCACTGCCTTTGGCTCAGGTCATGATCTCAGGGTCCTGGGATCAAGCCCCACATTGGGCTCTCTGCCTGCCTTTCTGCCTACTTGTAATCTCTGTCAAATAAGTAAATAAAATCTTAAAAAAAAAAAATAAATAAACCCCACTACGGAATACAATCATCATATTCTGGACTGTGGGAAGAAATTCTACTGAAGAAATGATACCTTTAACAAGAAACAGAATCAAAAGGAATACAGAGATTTCAGAGACAAGAGAACATTTTAGTTGATTATAATATATGGATTATATTAGGATCTTCATTCAAGCAAATGATAAAAAAATAAAATTTTGAAAATATGAACATAACTGGTTATATTAGGGAATTACTATTTTCCAATTTTTAAATGTGATAAGTGTATTGTGGTCATTTTAAAAAGAATCCCTAACTTTTGGAGTTGCATAATGGAATATTTACAGATAAAATAATATGATGTATGGGATGAGGAAATTAAATGAGGTATAGATAGAGTAAGATTGGTCATGAGTTAATAATTTTTGAAGCTGGATGATGGAGGTTCCTTATAATATTCTCTCTACTGTGGAATACTAAAATTTCTGTAATCATCATTTTTTTAAAAATCCACCAAGAGAACAAAAAGATGCTTAAATGAGACTGTAAGGACCAGAGGATGGGCTATAAACTCTAGAGGAAGGGAAGGAAGGCCAAAATGGATTTTAAAATCTTGGATATCAAGTAAAAATCCTTCTAGGTCTGTTCAATTATTGTGGCTCCCTAGCAATCTACAATTAGCAGTTAATTTCAAAATCCTTTCTTTTTAACTTTGTAATATATTTGTGTCTTGCACTTTAAAAAGTCTGTCTGACAGATTGGCAACTCTCTTGACATTTTACAAAACTGGAGCTTCCCAGCATGGGAGATGAGAATGGATTACAGGTTTGCTTTAGCTTTTGGAGTGCCTGGGCCATCTAATCTCCTTGACCAAGACGTTCAGCTTTTTTAAAATTTTTTAATTTTTTAAAAAAGATTTTATTTATTTATTTGACAGATCACAAGCAGGCAGAGAGGCAGGAAGAGAGAGAGAAAGGGAAGCAGGCTCCCTGCTGAGCAGAGAGCCCGATGCGGGACTTGATCCCAGGACCCTGAGATCATGACCTGAGCCAAAGGCAGAGGCTTTAACCCACTGAGCCACCCAGGCGCCCCCAGCTTTATTATTTATTTATTTATTTGACAGGGAGAGCACAAGCAGGTGGAGCAGCAGAAAAAGGGAGAGAGAGGTAAAAAAAGAGGGAGAGGGAGAAGCAGACTCTCCACTGAGCAGGGCGCCCGATACGGACTCAATGCTAGGACTCTGGGATCATGACCTGAGCAGAAGGCAGCTGATTAACTGACTGAGCCCCCCTGGCACCCCTAGGACTTTCAGCTTTAGTTGTAAGCAGCCTTGTCTTTTTACCTTAATATACTATACAGATGTTATAATTTCTTACGTGTGTCATACCCTAAAGATTCTTGAAAAGCACTAAACTAAACCATGATATCTGAGTGGTCAGTGTCTTTTTCAAATAGGGGTACACACTTCAGAAAGGAGCAGATGCCAGTCTGTCAACCAACACATACTTATTGATTTCCTAGGCATGGGGGATAGGAGAATATGTACTTTGCCTCACCATCTGTTCTTTATAAAAAATCCCTTTATTATGAGACTGACCCTTATGTTACAAATTCCACTGATACTGATATTACAGAAGTCACCAGTGAACTCTCTCAGTGGTCATTTAATAAACATTTAATGAGTGGCTAACGAATGTCTGACTCAGGGCTGGGTCCTGGAGGTACAGAGGCGAATCTGTGAAATATGGTTCCTACTCCCCTGTTCTTTTTTTAGTATTCAATCTGCTTGTTCTCAGTACTAAATTTGACCTCTATGACCTCTGCTTTATGGAAACTTCATAATTAGTAAGGTTCCAGATGGTTCCTTAGACTCCCTCCGGCCCCAGCTTATTCCAGCTCTTCATATAATTCACCAATTGCTCTTGATTGTGAGGAAAAACAGGCATTTTTAACATTTTCATCTCCCGTTAATTTACCAATAGTTGACCATCCTACTGTGTTCCAGGTTCTGGGAATCTTGCTGCCCAGTGGGAGAATGTTAAACATTGTGTTAGTAACAAGAATGCTCAGGAACAGAGTGAGTTTGGGACAACACTGAAAGAGAGGGCTTCACAGAATGTGAACATTAGGCTGAGTGTCAAAGGATAATGCACATGGTTGGGTTAACATTTTCCTTCCACTGACCTTCCCTTCTGCAGGTAGCTGGAGTTAGCAATAAAACACTCATTTATTTATTCATTCATTGAACAAATATTTATTAAGCACATACTATGTGACAGGGATTTAGCAGATGAACAGGTACCTCACCAGTCCAAGAGAGACAATGTGGTGAATACAGATGCTCTGGGTCAGAGATGGGGAGTGGAACAGGATCAGACATTCACAGATCAAGTCCAAACGGGGGAATGGGAAACCCAGCCTAACTCTGGGCTATAATTAGATAGCTTGGAAGTATAGGTAGCTAATGCAAGTTAAATCATTTTACATTTTAGGTACACGATGTGCCATTTACATGGGTTTGCATCCCAGATGTCTTATTTGTGCACAACTATCCTTTCTGTGCCTTTGTTTTCATATTTGTAAAATGAAGATAAAGGTAGCTACCCTACAGATTTCTGGAACTATTTTTTCTTAAGATTTTATTTATTTGACAGACAGAGATCACAAGTAGGCAGAGAGGCAGGCAGAGAGACAGAGGGGGAAGCAGGCTCCCTGCTGAGCAGAGAGCCCGATGCGATGTGGGGCTTGATCCCAGGACCTCGGGACCATGACCTGAGGCGAAGGCAGAGGCTTAACCCACTGAGCCACCCAGATGCCCCCAGATTCCTGGGACTGTTAAATATAACTTATGTAACTCAAGAACTTTTGCCACAGGGAGGGTGCTCAATAAATGTAACTGGTTAAAGTTTGGGATTTTGAACTAATGTTAGTTGTGGCATTTCTGGAAGGATGAAACAGCAAGATTTGTGCGTATGCATGCGTGTGTGTATGGGCACGTGTGTGTGTGCACATTGTGAGTATGAGTAGTTCAGGAGCTTACAGAATGTCATAGAATTAATTGGTGAAACACTGATAGTAGCAAATTGTCAGTTTCCAATAACAGGAAGTACATGTGGGAATGCTGGGATTCCACTCCTTTTTCTTCTGAGAGGGAGGCTGTAGGATTTCTGCACACTGGTCAGCAGCTGACTGAAATTCACTCCTGACAATTTCTGAGATGATATTTGTATTAATTTATTTGTCTTAAGTTTTAGTCACTAGAATGCTGGAATAGAGCCCTACCAATTATCTGCCTTTATTGCATTTTTTAAAATGTGAATTTCTGTGTTTTTTTTTTGTAGGAAAGGCAAGAATTCCAGTTTACTTTAACTTCCTTAGAACAAGTGACTTTTTTCATCATCTCAGAGAAATTGTCCCTTAAAGGTAATGAGAGCCTTTAGGCCTTATCTCTGTAACTTTGACTGGTTTCATTAGAGATGGTAAAAATATGAGTCTGGTTGTGCTAAGGATTTGAGAACTAAGACAGCTCACATATGTCATAAGATTAATTTTAGACTAGACTTTTTTTTTCATTCAGTGCTCACTTTTTCCATTTATACAGTATTGTGCTAAGATTTAAAATATCCAAGAAATGTTTGACCATAGAGATAGAATTGTTTCCCAGGAGGATTGATTCATTATGCATTAATATTCTTTTCCCAGCTGAATAAATTTCAGAGGTAGGTCCAGAGGTATTGTTTACATATCCTAGCCATGTCTCCAGAACAGAAATACTCATGCTCTTGGATGTTCTTTTATCCTCAGATCATGTCCTGGAATACCCATAATAGCATATTCTATTCTGTATTGAGCACACAGTTATTATGTCAAAGGGTATCATTTCTTAATAGTCCTTTACTAAGCCCTTTACCTCCCCTACCATTAGTAAAAAAAAAAAAAAAAAGGCTAAAAATTTAAAGAATAGACAAGTGAAAAAATTACTTTCTAGCTAGAACACAGCAAACTGATGCAGAGGATATTTGTGTTTAGTTAGAAAAAAAAAATCAATAAATTTCCATCTGGGTGTGTTGATGGCATCCCTCTGTAAGAATCTTTTGAGACTAAAAAAGAAAATCAGTAAAAAAGTTACGATATCCTAATTCATCTCTCAAATCATCAGTAACTAATTTATTGATTAGTCTTCAGTGAGGAAAGGGTCTTCGTTTTCATTTTCCCATGTAGATGAGACTATTTAAAGCCAATTATCAGTGTCTTATTGAGTGTCTTATTGTCACCGTACAAGCGTGGCTAAGCCTATCCTTGCTTAATTTAGAGCCATGAAAGATTATCAGAGAGCATAGTGATAGGTAGCAATATGTGGTGACCTGGGTGGGTCCAGGTGTAGGCAATTTGAATGGTCTAAAAGCCAGGTAGGTAAGAAACAGAATATGTGGGTCAGGAGATCCTGGATTAGAGGAAGGACCCTGCTAGGAGCATGATGGGCAAAGACAACCCTGCCGCCCCGGGATGTGCTCAACATTGAGATCTAGGAACAGAATATTTAGACCTAGGAACAGGGGGCAATAGCAGGGAACCTAGCTACCAGAACTGGGGCTCCAGGCCAAGATTTACTGTGAAGGAGAAGATAGAAGCTTGGCAATTTGGGTAGACCTAGAGTCAGTATCCTTCATGTGATAGGCTATATGCTTTAAATCTCCCCATAAGTAAGGTCAGAACTCGGTCTCCGTCTAGGGAGGCAGGACCACAGCCAGCAGGTGAGAATTAAGATATAAAGCTTTTTCTTTGTCTTTTATTTTTTTTAATTTTTTTTAAAGATTTTATTTATTCATTTGACAGATAGAGATCACAAGTAGGCAGAGAGGCAGGGAGAGAGAGAGGTAGAAGCAGGCTTCCCGCTGAGCAGAGAGGCCGATGCGGGGCTCGATTCCAGGACCCTGAGATCATGACCTGAGCCGAAGGCAGAGGCTTTAACCCACTGAGCCACCTAGGCGCCCCTTTCTTTGTTTTTTTTAAAAAGATTTTATTTATTTATTTGAGAGAGAGAGAGAGAGAGAGAGAGCTAACTAACATACAGCATAGTGGTTAAACATAGCAGTTCTAGTATTTAAGATTTTATTCATTAGAGAGAGAGAGGGAGAGAGAGCATGAGAGGGGAGAGGGTCAGAGGGAGAAGCAGACACCCCATGCAGCAGGGAGACTGATGTGGAACTTGGGGATCATGACTTGAGCTGAAGGCTGTCATTTAGCCAACTGAGCCACCCAGGTGCCCTAGTAGTTCTAGTGTTAGATCCTTTTAATAGCTTTTGGGATCCAGGTCAGGTTATTTAACCTATATAATGGAAATAAGAAAATTATTTCACAGCCTCATTAGGATTGATATAAAGTAGTAGGCATAATTCCTGGCACATAAGTCATTAGAATTTGTACTTTATTTTTAATTATAAGTAATTACCAGGTATAAAATGAGGACTTTAAGTTTGCCTGAAGTGTTGATTCTCAGGCTCCAGCTGACAGGCAATCTTCTGTCATCTGACCAGACACTCTGTAGGTGACCTTTTGCCTTTCTCATTGTGCCTGTCAGCCTGGCAGAACTGCGAGACAGTTCCATAAGAAGTATCAGTAAAAACCCTGTGATAATACTTACCAAGAAACAGAACATCTGAAATCCTATCTCCAGAGATCTGTTTAATATAGTAATCAATTTTGCCTAAACTCTGAATATGACATTCCATTCTTGAATACAATTTAATATGGAGAGTTGTGTGTGTGTGTGTATGTGTGTGTGTGTAATTCTTTTTCTTTTTAGAGAGAGCAAGAGAGCATGAGCTGGTGCACAAGCACAAGTTGGGGGGGCAGAGAGAGACGGGGAGTGGATCTTTTTAAAAAATTTTTATTAAAGGATTAACCCACCGAGCCACCCAGGTGCCCTGAGGGGGAGTGGATCTTAAGCAGGCTCTATGCTTATTACTGAGTGAGTCCTCAGGCTCCATCTCAACCCTGAAATCATGACTGGAGCTGAAATCAAGAGCTGGTCACCTAATGGACTGAGCCACCTAGGCACCCCTGTAGATAATTCTCTTGTGCATACCTGAGAATTGTAGTAAGCGTAAGATGCAAATATGCTTTTAAGAACAGACTAGATGTGGGACGCCTGGGTCGCTCAGTAGGTTAAAGCCTTTGCCTTCGGCTCAGGTCATGATCCCAGGGTCCTGGGATCAAGCCCCACATCAGGCTCTCTCTCTGCTCAGCAGGGAGCCTGCTTCCTCCTCTCTCTCTGCCTGCCTCTCTGACTACTTGTGATCTCTCTCTGTCAAATAAATAAAAATTAAAAAAAAAAAAAAACCAAAACAGTCTAGATGAAGTTAGAAACTGTACTGTTTTGGTTTCATTATTAATTTTATGGGGAAAATCTACATATGTAATTTTAAGTTTTTATCCAGTTCCTCTGTTACTGCTTATCAAACTCATTTTTTTCAATTTATTAAGTGCCAAATTTGGCCACATTTCAGCAAGTGTAAATTAAAAAAAAAAATTGCTGCCTACATGCCAAATTACTTAGGACTTTGTCTGAAATTACTTTCAGAAAAATGGTTATGTTTCTGAGTAATGAAATAATGAATGGTTATATTTATGAGTAATGAAGTTGCATGTGCAATTTATTGAATAATTGTTAATAATTAATGACAAATAATGAAACACAGTAAAGAAATTCTGGCTTCAAATAATGTATAGTCCTAAAAATGCAGCCGTGAGCCGCTACCTCGGCGTTTTGGCTGATGCTGGGTTCACTGCAAGTTTGGGAAGGAAAGAAAGAACAGCGGTGGTCTAAGCATACCCTTAGTACTTAGATCAAAGAGTTATTAACAATTACGAACTGTAGCAGCTTTGTAATCCTCTGCACTCAATGACTAGATTGCCGAAGTAAATCTCAGTTCGCTTAGTGTCTAGAGAAGAGAAAAAAGAGCTATTTAGCCATCATAGTTGTCAAAGGAGGACAGAATAGCAGTGTTAGTAGATGTGGAATTTTTCTCCAGCTTCAATCAATCAACAAGCTGCATTGAATACTTACTGTATGCAAAGCACTGCGGGCAAAGTGCTGTATATCAAGCATTGTGGCGGAATGTAAGAATGTACCATATAAGCATTTATGTCACTTTTCAAGCAAAGAAAATCTTTCACATGTGGCATCTCATGTGATCACCATCCCTGTGAGAAGGAATACAGAGGTTGCTATTTTTTCCACTGAAGACATCTTTTTTTTTTTTAAAGATTTTATTTATTTATTTGTCAGAGAGAGAGCGAGCAAGAGCGAGCACAGGCAGACAAAGTGGAAGGCAGAGTCAGAGGGAGAAGCAGGTTCCCTGCGGAGCAAGGAGCCCGATGTGGGACTCGATCCCAGGACGCTGGGATCATGACCTGAGCCGAAGGCAGCTGCTTAACCAACTGAGCCACCCAGGCGTCCCTCCACTGAAGACATCTTGAGGGCTTTTGAAATTAAATGATTTGCTCAATTATCTGCAGGCCTGGCATGTGGATTCTCATCTTCGTATATAAATGTGCATCCATTCAAAAATGTTTATTGAGGACCTACTATGTGCCCAAGTACTAGTGCTGTGATAATAACCCCTGCTTTCCTGGAACTCACATTTCAGAAGGGGAGATGGGAAAATAATAATTCCAAGTAGAAAATACTGGGCCCTAGGAGCCGAGGTGGCTCAGTTGATTAAGCATCTGCCTTCAGCTTAGGTCATGATCCCAGGTCTGGGATAGAGTCTTACTTAGGGTTGCCTGCTCAGTGGAAAGCCTGTTTCTTCCTTTTCATCTGCCATTCCCAACAACCCCTGCAATCCCCTACCTTGTGCTCTCAGGCTTTCTTTCAATCAGTCTGTCAAATATATAAATAAAATCTTTGAAAAAAAAAAAGAAAAGAAAAAAATTACTGGGCTCTGGATAGATGGTGTAGATGCAAGGGAAAAACGCACTGAAAATTCAGAGGGAAGCCCTTTTCACCCTGGCAGCTTCAGAAGACAGGGATTTCTGCTGGGTTTTGAAGTTGTGTATTGTGGTGGAGGGGTGGCACAGAGGTTGGGGTACAGGTGCTCTCCTTCAAAGATAAGGGGAGAAGACAGGGGCATCAAGATAGAACCCAGGACTGTAAGATAGGGAGATCAGTTGGCTAGAGGCAGCAAAGATGCCTGGAGAGAAGGGTTAGGAATTAAGTCCCAGAAAACCAGGCACAAAGTTTGAACTTTATGAGGTGAGGGATTTTGAGGATATTTAAGCATTAGGATGATCTTAAGGAAAAAAAAAGATTAATATGATAGAGTGTGATGTGTGTATTATAAGGTGTGAGATGAGAGATGAGAAGAAACCAGTTTCTTAATGATCAGTTTAAAACATTTCTCTTCCAAAATGAAGTATGTTATATGAAGCCTTTATAGAAATTAGTAGAAGAGTGATCACAAAATTTTCCTAAATCGTTCTTTGAAAAAATATAAAAGACATTAAAAAATATTTTGGGAATTAATTAGGAACTTAATATAAAAGAACTCCTAATTGAATATGTAAAAATTAATAATTTTCTTTTGGTATCAGGATTTTTTTTTCAGATTAATGTTCAAGACCTGTATTTTTTAGAAGTATTGAGTTCTATAAATCTGTGTTGGGCCTGACATGATACTTCATAAATAGAGCTAGAGATTTTGTCAAATTCTGATTCTTTGCTTCTCCATATTTTATTCAAGGATATCTATGTAAATTGATTTTTCTTTATATTTTATTTTTGGTCTTTATCCTATTGCAGTCTATTTATTTTCATATACAGTGAAAGTAGTTCCAAAATTGATCTATAGTGGACAGGCAGGATGGATGTCTTAGGATTTAAAGAACAATGAAGATGAAAAATTTTGTTATATATCCTAAATCTCCACCTTTAAATCACTTAATATTTACTTCATTTTTTTTCTAGATTTCCCCACTATTAACAAGTATATACACAGTACAAGTTTTTTTAACCATAAACATTTCTTCATATAATTAATGCCATCAATCCTTACAAAAATTTAGTTAACTAAAATATAGTCTCTAAGAAGTTGTTAGGATCCATTGCTTTGGGTTATAAAGTTTCTTATGAAATCATAGTACACAATGGAAAAATACTTAGTATTTTGTCAAATAATTGAAATAAGTATCAATGGTACATATACATTATATAAACATACACACACACACACATATATATACACAAAATTTTATTGTTAGGTTGAGACTTATTAAATTAGAAAATAATGGCTATCTTTTTATATTAGTGTCAATGCACAGGCTAGATTCATCAGGGTTCTCCAAGTCAATAATTTCGATTATTAGTTATCAGAATTCCCAAAATATATGATCTTAAAGCTGTTCAGTAATAAATTTTTATGACACAGTGTACATATATAGTTATTGATCACTGTTACCTGTATTCATATAATTTGAAATATTTTCATGGTTGGGAATGATAGTCTGTAAGTATGTTTCTATGTGACGTTTTCAAATGAATGTGATTAGCAGAGTTTAAAAAAATATAAAGTCAATATGAAAAAATTTAGAAAATACTTAAATAATGAGAAAAACTAATTATTGAGGGGTTATCATGTGCCAGGTATTATCTGAACTCTTCATACACCTATGTTTGTGTATACTCTATCAGGTATTCTAATCCCCATTTTAGAATGAAAAAACTGAGACTGGCTAAAATGATGCTCAGTTCTCCTCCTTCACTTTGCTCACCAGTCTCCCATCAGTGTTTCCATCAGCTGACCCAAGCTGGAAGTCATTGATCAGGAGTTCCTGGGAAATGCAGTATTCAAAGTTCAGTACCCCTGAAACAGACCAAACCAGGAGAAGGGCAAGGAGGGGAACCCAGGACAGACAGGCTCAGAACTAACATTTGCCTATTGTGTAGCAGGCACAGTTGTATACTGCTTTTTTCCCCCTTGTTGTTTCCAAAGTATCATATGAAATTTACTTGGTCATCACCTATTTAACACATGTTAAGTACCTGCTAGATGAATGGGATTCAGTGATATGTAAAATCAACAGCTTAGTAGAGGAAGAGACAAATTCATAAATAAATAACGTATGTAAAACATAAATAATATAAATTAAGTATGTATAAAGAGTATTACGGAAGAACAGATGAGAAAAGCTTTAATTGGGACCAGAGGAATCAGAAGTGTGAAAAGCTACAAAGAATGTGATTTGAGCTGGGTTTCGAAAGAAGGAGATTTTCTGGAACCCAGTTAGTTAGGCTTCAGGCACAGGGAAAGCAGGAATGCCCTGAAAGATTTAAAGGGAGTTGTTTATCAGGTACAGTGACTCAGCCCTGAAAGCTGGAGTATAAGGGATATGAAAGAAAAGGCAAAGAGAATGGTCAGTTGCACTTTAGCCCAGGGTCATTTATGTATTTGAAGAGCATCAATTCCTAAACAGAATTGAGGACTGTTTACTCCCTAGGTTATTGAAGATAAGATTGTATCCATCTTCTTCCCCTTCTCATTGGTGCACACTCCAGCCTAAGGTTAATGCTGCCTGTGCTCTGAGTGTCTCCCTTGCCTGATACAAGGATTTTGAAATGAAATTACAGAAGGAAAAAGAAAAAGGCAGTTGGCATGCTTTCCCAAAGCATTAGTATTTGCTGTTTCCCCAGATATTCATATGCATCATGATCCCCACAAGACAGGAGAAGGTGATGCAGACTCTTTACTCTTGGTCTGGCTCTCTACTCTTCCCCTCTTCACTAGCTGGATTTTAGGTCTGGCCAGGGAAGAAATGATTTGGACAATCGCTCGAGCTATGCTGCTCCAGCGTAGCCAGTTCCTGGACAGGAGACTCCAGTGATGTGAGCTTCTGTGAATACCTCTGCTGACTTTTGAGAAGTGAGGACTCAGAATTTAGACCAAAGTGAATCAGGCCAGGCCTGCCTAGATGGCCAGCAATATGACATAAATCTTTCAAGTAGCAAAATCTTTCTCTGCCTGTTCTGGTTCTTCTCTGTTCCTCCAGATCTAACCTCTGCTCATCTCTGCGCTCTCGGAGGCTGACCTCTAAGACTCCATTATTGATGTTCCCTTGCTCTTTGGGTTCCTGTTGATTTTGGCCTGTGGGAGGTAGTAGTAGAAGAGGAGAAGGAAGGTGAAGAAAGTGGCAGGGGTTGAGGTATTTGTCACCCCTCCTCCCTCCTCCCAGACTGTAGTTTTGGCTGAGGTTGTGTTCCTTTGACTCAATCTTTCCTCCAGTTCTTTTTAGGTTTCGGTAGCACCATACCCTTGCTGTGCCTCACTGGGCCTAGAGGTGTGACAAGGGCCACTGTTGCTCATCCTTGCATGCTTCACCATTCCTTACCTGTTTTCTTAACCCTGTCTGTAGCTTGTAACACGTCCCTTCATTAAATGCTCTTAAATGAACCCTGGGAGTATGTTCTCCATTTGTGTTCTGGATGCTGGGCTACATGCTGCAGTTCTTCCTTGAGGATGGAGGAAATGCTTTTTGCTTTCTTTCTTTCTTTTTTAAGATTTTATTTATTTATTTGACAGACAAAGATCACAAGTAGACAGAGAGGCGGGCAGAGAGAAAGGAAGGGAAGCAGGCTCCCTGCTGAGCAGAGAGCCCAATGCAAAGCTGGATCCCAGGACTCTGGGATCATGACCTGAGCTGAAGGCAGAGGCTTTAACCCATTGAGCCACCCAGGTGCCCCAGCTTTTTGCTCTCTTAGGAATTGCCTTTAGTCAGTGGCCCACATGAAGGTCCCATCTCCTTCCTGGAGCAGCCTGCATCCTGTAACTGATCGATGTGCAGGAAATGAAGGGTTTGGTCCTTTGGACCCAGCAGGGGACAGTCATAGGATCATTTGACGCCTCTCCTGGGACTGCACTGAAGCTGAGTTTCTCCCCCTGCCAGACCTGTTTCTTTGCCCTCACTTGCACAAATATAGATGCCGAGAGGGTTCGCTGATAATTACATGGAATGCTGATCTCCGCCTCAGCACCCACTTCACAGAGATCCCAATTTACAGCACTCATTCTTTTTTTTTTTTTTTTAAAGATTTTACTTATTTATTTGACAGAGATCACAAGTAGGCAGAGAGGCAGGCAGGGAGAGAGGAGGAAGCAGGCTCCCTGCTGACAGAGCCCAACGTGGGGCTCGTGGGGCTCCATCCCAGGACCCTGAGATCATGACCCAAGCCGAAGGCAGAGGCTTTAACCCACTGAGCCACCCAGGAGCCCCTACAGCACTCATTCTTAAACAGCATGTGAGCTACCAACTCTTGTTAAAGATTAATTGACTTCTCTCGCCTGTAGTTACCAACAGAACCCACAATGGACATAGCTTTGTTTTTGTACGTTCCCAGTTCATTTTCTTGGGGTCCCTTATGGTCTTCTCATACCTTTAGGTCAGTGTGTACTCTTGGAGAAAAATGAGCTAAAAATACTAATAAAAGATACCCAAACTACCAATTTTTGCCTACCTAGGTCAAGTCAGCAAACATTTAAAAATATAATATCATCCAGCATTGTTGAAGTTATTGTGGCACAGATATATTTATACTCTGCTGACGGCATTGTTAATAAAAATAACTCTTGAGAAAAATAGCTTGGCATTATACAGTGTTATGCTACTTGGCCTAACAATCATTTTCCCGAGAATGTATTCTTACACAATTAAAAGGAAGAACAAAGCTATATGCACAAATTATCATCTTTGTTGACAGAGGAGACTATCGCTCGCCATCTGGAACAAAATACTAAATTTCTGACTTCTTTAAGGAAGGGAGACTCTTGCGTTTTAGGCACAGGCCTTTCTGAGCAAAGCATGAATCTGATTTTGTAAGATTTGGGGGAGCATGGAGTTTAAGCATTTGGGTGCCTAAAATAACGTGGAACTGTTTAATGATGGGTTGGCCCTTGGTTGTAGTAGCCTGGTTACCAGTCAGTCACTGATGGGCTGACTTTCAAAAGTGTGATCACTGAAGCGAAGCTGCTTTCATTTGGCTGACTTTCAGAATTCCGACGTGTCTTTAATTGGCTGACTTTCAGAAACTTGGTTATTGAGGTGAGCTGTCATTGACCAATTAAATAAGTATAAACTTGGCTGGGTAACTACTTATTACCATGGCTACTGAATAATCAGTCTCTTCCTAGAAGTGTAGGAATTTTTTATTCTCAATAGCACAGTCTGTAACAGAAATCTGGATATGATCTCCATGTCTAATAAGGAAGATACAATGAAATGTTATACTGTCAATAACTGCTATTAATATTGAAGAGCCACATAGTGAAGGGTTTATAATGTAAGGGGAGATTAAACAAGGGATTTTAAATCGTATTTTCTTGTTGGTTGGTAACTACTTGGGGAAAAAGTGATGTATGTATGAAAGGATCAGCTCACGGATGAACAACGAATTTTTAATGTTTATATAGGCCCGTATGGTATATACACACATACATGCAATGTTTTTCAAAAAGGTTGTACAAGAGGTGTAATCTAATAATGCAACAGTTTATAGGAGTGTTTGAAAAAAGAGAACACTGAAGATCAAAACGCCTCTAAGATACAAAAGAACTAATTTAGACCACAAGAGTGGAAAGAACATTGAACTTGGAATAAAGGCCTTAATTGGAGCCCTTATTTTTTATCAAATTGTTTAGTTTTCTGACCTTGGACAAACCATTTGCCCTTTCTCAGCCTCATTTGCTCATCTATAAAATGGGACTAAAAATTATCTATTTTACGGGGTTAAGAGAATTAGCTGAGACTCCTAGGTGAAAATGCTTTGTAAACTGTAAAATGTTACGTAAACTCTATTATTAAATCTCTTCTTTTCACAATTAAGTATCTACACTGGGTGTGGGATGCCTGGATGGCTGAGTTTGTTAAGCATCTGCTTTCAACTCAGGTCATGATCCCAGGGTCCTGAGATCAAGCCCCATGTTGGGCTCACTGCTCAGGGGGAAGCCTGCTTTTCCCTCTCTCTTTAGCTGCCTGCCTCTCTGCCTATTTGTGATCCCCATCTGTCAAATAAATAAATAAATAAATACATACATACATAAATAAAATCTTTTTTTTAAAAAAAGGTATCTACACAGTGGGTAACTTAAAGCCAGGTGCTAAAAATATGAAATAATTTTTTTTTTGAAAAATAAAATGCTCCATAATACCAAGTATGTTTAGAATTGAAGCCAAGGAAGGCACATGCTGCTGCTGGAAAATATTTGTCCTTTTAATGATGTGCCAGATAACTCAGCATCTGACTGAGAATTGGCTGGGGGAGAGACAGGGACAGTCTTCCTAGAACACTCCAGCAACCTCCTACTGGGTGGCTGCTGATTTGGTGGGGGCACTTGCGAACAGACACATTGCATTAACATATGGGCTACAATGTGCCTTTACTCAGAAGTTCCATTTCATTTGGAGTCATTGTGTTTAGTAGACCTCTTCATGAAAAAATTACAATTCTGTGCTGCAGAGTGCATAGCTATAGCTCTGAAGTTTAAAGGTGTAGTGCATATTCCTTCCTACTGCAGAGCTGCCACGGGACTTATAATCCTACCAAAATTCAGACTCACCCCTAAACTGAATAATGCCAAGGCTGAATAGTTATTAATTTGGCAAACTCAAGAGTTTTGAAGTTCAGCTTTCTCTGCCTTTAAACAGCTAATCCATAAATTAAAAAAAAAAAAGAAAAGAAAATCCTATTTGTACCATGAACTATATGAGGAATTTAGAATTGCTGGAATTCTAAATCTTAAAATGACTTGGGGAAATTCAGTAATTTAAATCTTTGTGAATTTATCTTCCCCCTGACTGGCAAAATCCAGTATCACTTTTACTTATTTTTCAAATTTCGGTTCAGTTACCCTACTTACACTAAAAAATTTGAAGGTAATTCATTTGTCTTATGTTGCTTTTTGCATGTGCTCTGAAAGACCATTTCTAGGTCTGCTCATATATGATTGTATGGGTGAATAAATGTGTTTGAGTGCATTTTTAAAAAAAAGATTTTATTTATTTATTTGACATGAGAGAGCAAGGGAGAGAGAGAGACAGAGAGCAAGCACAAACAGGGGGAATGGCAGGCTGGGAAGAAACAGGCTCCCTGCCAAGCAGGGAGCCCCTTGTGGGGCTCAATCCTAGGATCCTGGGATCATGACCTGAGCTGAAGGCAGCCGCTTAACCGACTGAGCCACCCAGGCGCCCTGAAGTTGTATTTTTATTTTACTACAGTTAAGACCTAAACTTTTCTTACCCTGGAAACCTGAGAATTCTGAAATTAAATCAGTTGACTAATTAGACACCATAGCAGGTGCAAACATACTTATTCTACTTCTTCCTGTGGTCACTTGAGCATCCAAGCGGACTTATTCATTGAACAAACCAGACATTGTGACAGGCTGAAATGAAGTATTTTCAGTCTCAATGTACTTTCACTCTAGATGTGGGGACAAAGTAATATTGACCAATTAAAGGATAATTGAAATCTGCTTTAATCAGAGTTGAGAGAGGCATAGAGTCCCATGAGCGTTGAAGCTGATTTTAAAGAATTTGGATATATGGAGGAGAGTAGACAAGCAAAAGAAGAGAGTATGCAAACATCTTGAGGGTACATACCATGGAATATTTACATCTGTTTTGCAAGAAAATTGAAGGACATCAGGTACTTAGGATAATATCTAGCATGTAATAAGATCTTACTAAATGCTTTTTGTGGAAGATGTTCGTAAGTGTGTTACTGTTGATTATTGCTAAAGCTTCCCTGAGACGAGAACCTGTTTTTATGTATGTAGGTATGTATGTATGTATGTATGTATGTAAATAATTATCAGTTGATGGAAATATATATTCTAGTAGGGATTAGTCATTTCTCATTTCTTGGTAGT
This sequence comes from Mustela putorius furo, assembly GCF_011764305.1. Lineage (NCBI taxonomy): Eukaryota > Metazoa > Chordata > Mammalia > Carnivora > Mustelidae > Mustela > Mustela putorius. The sequence goes on from NW_025422005.1 coordinate 53,688,313, forward strand.
TACACTTATTACAGCTCATATGAGGGTATAGTATAGTGTAATTATACTCCTTTGATGTACCATCTTCTGAGAGTCTCAGTAAAGGAACTGGCCAATCCTATCTGCTTGAGCTCTGTTAAAAAACATGCCTTTCTTTTTCTTTTTTCTTTTTTAAAGATTTTATTTATTTATTTGACAGACAGAGATCACAAGTAGGCAGAGAGGCAGGCAGAGAGAGAGGGGAAAGGAGGCTATCTGCCGAGCAGAGAGCCTGATGTGGGGCTTGATCCCAGGACCCTGAGACCATGACCTGAGCTGAAGGCAGAGGCTTAACCTCCTGAGTCACCCAGGTGCCCAAAACATGCCTTTTTTGTTTCAGTAACAAAAGACATAAGAAATGTCAAATACAGTACATCCCTGCAATTAATCTTAGTTATTTCGTTTGTTTAATATTGCAGTATTTTATGGATTTAAGACTGAAGTGCTTTTTCATTTAGTGAAGGTCATGGCAGAATTTCCAGGGTCGAATGTACTAATAGTTGGCATCTGTGCAAATTGGTTTGAGGGATTGCATGATAAATATTAAGAAGAACATATTATTTTTACTTCTCACTGTAGATAATAACTGTATTTTGGAGGCCAAACAGTTGTTCTTGGAGTCATTAACAGATTGGATACAGTCTCAGATGGCCCATGATGTCATCCGTGATCTAATTATCTTCTTTATAATTTACTTCCTTTTTGGAAGTAAAGGCACATTGTTAAATCTTGTCTGCAGGTGTCTTATGTTTAATATCCATTCATCTCCCTGTGCTTTGATGTAAAGGAAACTCTTATAACATATTTCCCTTTTAAAACCTAGCAAAGCCATAGAATCATAGAATTCTGGAGATGGAAGTGTAGCAATTGTCTTCCAGAATCCTTTTATTTTGTTTTGAGGAAACCAAGGCCTGTGAAAATATCTTACTTGCTTAAATTTATAGTAATTTAAACAGACTAAAACTCAGGTCTTCTGCATCAACCTTCGCAAATCAGAGGTGCTCATAATATTGATAGTATGCGTGTAATTTAAGAGCATTTGACTTAAACATCTTTACAGGAGCCACCACAAATGGGTGATTATTTAAGACTGAGTGACCTTATTTAAATAGGTCAGGATCTTATTTTACTATTAAAGGGAATAACCAAACAAAACATACTTCAAAGTCTCTTTATGCCTTTAACTCAAATATTAAGTCTGGCAAGTTATGATGCCTTCAGCTTCCTAATATTGGGTAGTAATTCTTATTTTATTTTTATTTTTTATTTATTTTTTTTAAAAAGATTTTATTTATTCATTTGAAAGAGAGGGAGATCACAAATAGCCAGAGAGTCAGGCAGAGAGAGGGGGGAAGCAGGCTCCCTGCTGAGCAGAGAGCCAGATGTGGGACTCGATGCCAGGACCCCAAGATCATGACCTGAGCCGAAGGCAGAGGCTTTAACCCACTGAGCCAACCAGGTGCCCTTATGCAGTAATTTTTAAAAGAAAATTTTCAATATTAGATATAAACCCTCTCCACCTAACCTAGGTCATCAGTTAGGAAAGCGTCTGCATCTGCACCCATCCTAATCCTAGCCCATGCTCCTGTCTGCGGCTGATTGTCTGTGTGCTGTAGATCTCAGTCCCCTTCTACTTCATCATTATCCTTTTGCCTTCAGCCTCTCTGTATCAGCTCGTCCCTCTTCACAAACAGGCTTATTCAGGTCCACTCCTACCCGAAACAACAATAGAAATCTTTTATTCATCTTCTGTTGCTTTATCTTCTCTAGATATGATTCTCTTGGCTCTTTTTCTATATAACTAAATTCCATGAAGAAATTGCCTACAGATGCTACCTCCATGTCAGTAATTCAGACGCATCCCTCACTCTGTAGGGAGGAGTGAAATTGTAGTTAGTGGAATAAATAATATAGTGTTGAAAAGTTAACTATTTATTGTAATAAATAACAATGAATAAAAATAACACCCCCTAATAAACATATAAAATTAGTAACATAGATTAGGAGTTAACTATCACACATAATTAAATATTGTATTTATTTATTTATTTATTTTAATAATTTTTTAATAAACATATATTTTTATCCCCAGGGGTACAGGTCTGTGAATCACCAGGTTTACACACTTCACAGCACTCACCAGAGCACATACCCTCCCCAATGTCCATAACCCCACCCCCCTTCTCCCAACCCCCTTCCCCCCCAGCAACCCTCAGTTTTTGTGTTTAAAACAGACTCTTACAGGGAAGCCCTTTTGTAAATAAGCTACTTAGTATCATTATGACAAGGTACAGAGATACCAGTACCTTGCTTAATTAATTTGTTCTTTAAAATTCTGCTGATTAGTGAAAAGGCCTTAATGAAAAAATATTTTCATGGAGGGGCGCCTGGGTGGCTCTGTGGGTTAAAGCCTCTGCCTTTGGCTCAGGTCATGATCTCAGGGTCCTGGGATGGAGCCCCGCATTGGGCTCTCTGCTCAGCAGGGAGCCTACTTCCCTTCCTCTCTCTGCCTACTTGTGATCTCTGTCTGTCAAATAATAAATAAATAAATAACCTTCTTGTTTCCTTCTCTCTCTCTCTGCCTGCCTCTCTGCCTACTTGTGATCTCTGTCAAGTAAATAAATAAAATCTTTAAAAAATACATATTTTCGTGGAGAAAATATGATTGGTTTTATCCTATCCCAGGATACTCAATAATTTTCATAAATTAAGAAAGTATCCATAGAAAACAAGCTTATAAGTAATAAATAATAGCATGATAAAGATGGTTTCTAATCAGAAGGCAACATAATGAAAATTTATTGTACTTGCTCAAGGATGAAGTGATGACATTAATGATGGACAGTGGTTGTGGAAGGAGAGTGTGTGGGAATCATTCTTTGGAAGGAGTATTCTTTCTGTACCATTTTTTTTTTTTTCATCAGTCTTTGGGCCTTTTTGGAATTCATGGCTATCTTTCACTCAAACTGCATTTAAAAATAAAACTGTAGGGCGCCTGGGTGGCTCAGTGGGTTGAGCCGCTGCCTTTGGCTCAGGTCATGATCTCAGGGTCCTGGGATCGAGTCCCACATCGGGCTCTCTGCTCAGCAGGGAGCCTGCTTCCTTCTCTCTTTCTCTCTCTGCCTGCCTCTCAGTGTACTTGTAATTTCTCTCTGTCAAATGAATAAATAAAATCTTTAAAAAAAAATAAAACTGTAATACCTTTTAGATATTTCCTGATTTATATTGAAATTTATAATGACAAAGGTTTTTGAATAGCTGAAGAAATTTGACTGAGAAAAATAGAGAACTTATACTAACTGATTTCAAGACAGCGTGGTATAGGGATAAACACTAAAGACCAATGGAACGTAGTAATCCAGGAATAGCCCATGCAATATATGATCAAGTAACTTTTAAACTACATACAACTCAATGAGGGAAAATACAGAACTTTTAACAATTAGTGCTGGATATTTTAATATACATGTGAGGAAAAATAATCCGGACCGTAACTCAAATCACATATTAAGAAAAACCTCAAATTGGAACTTAGACATAGTATATACAATATTTTTTGTTTTTAATTCAATTTTTATTTAAATTCTAGTTAGTTAACATGCATGGTAAAATATATACAATTTTTAGAGAGAAAACATAAAGGAATAATCTGTGTGACCATGGGCTAAGCAAAGATTTCTTAGAACACAAAAAAAATCCCCACAACATAAAATAAATAAATAAATTGGAAATCATCAAACTTTTCAGCTTTGCTCTTTAAAAGATGCTACTCAGAAAATATAACTACATGCCTCAGCTTCAGAGGAAATATTTGCAAAGCATATATCTTGTATAGAATTTGTGTTTAGAATATATAAATAACTCCTACAAATCAGTAAGGAGAAAAGCAACCAGATAAAGTTACAGATAAAAGATTTGAATGAATCACAAAAGAAGTTATATGAATGGAAAATAAACACATAAAAAATGCTCAACATTATTAGTTATTAGGGAAATGTAACTCAAAACTGTAATAAGATACCATTACATTCCCACTAGAATGGCTAAAATAAGAAAACAAAAAACCCAAATCCTGACAATAGCAAGTTTTGGCAAAGACGCAGAGCATCTGGAACCATACACTGCTATGGAGAATGTAAAATAGTTCAGCCATTTTGGTAAACAACTTGGTAATTTCTTATGAAGTTACACACTTACCAAATGACTCAGCAATCCCAGTGATAGGGATTGGAAAACAAGGTATTCTTATAAATACTGTATTATACTTGGATATTCCCTTCAGTTTTTGATCACAGTCACTTAACCCCTAACAACCCAAAGGTCTATCAGCTGGTTAATGGATAAATTGTGGTATATTCATTCCATGGAACACACACTTGGGAATAACAATAAAACTGTTCATACGTATGGTCACATGGGTTAATCGCAAAAGCATTATGCTGAATGAAAGACTCCATATGGGAGGGTCTGCCTGCTATATTCTTCTATTCATATTAAATTTTAGAAAAGGCAAAATTAGAGTGACAGGAAACAGATCACTGGTGGCCAGGAACTAGTTGTGGAAGAAATGATTCATTGCGAATGGGCAAGAGAGAACTCTCAGGCGTGATGGAAATACTCTGTATCTCGATTGTGGTGATGTTGTAGAACTGTACTCTGGTCAACTTAAAGTTTGTGACTTAAATATTATTTTTACTTAAGGTATGCTGATTTTTACAGTGGCACTTGAATACAAGCATTAATTTCATATAGACATAGTATTTAACATAAAGGATAAGATAATAAAACTTCTAGAAGAACAGGAAAATAGGACAATAGAATAGGAAAAGCTCTTTGCACTTTTTAGGCAGTCAGAGGTCTCAGAATATAAAATAAATGTAAATAAAAAATTGATAATTCGATTTCACCAATATTAAAAGCTTCTCATAAAAAACACTTTTAATAAACTGAATAGGCAAGTCACAGACTGGAGGAATGATATCTAGTGAAGAACTTATATCAGTATTCAGGAATGCCAATAAAAATTAATAATGAAAACACAACTTGATTAAAAATGTCCAATTTACTCGATCAGATACTTCATAAAAGATGATTTGCCACAGACAAAAAAAGGCATGACAAAATTCCCAATGGTGCTATTATCAGGGAAATGTAAATTGAAACCACAATTTGATACCATTTCATACTTTGTAAAATGTCAAAAGTTAAAAAACAAACAAACTTGACAATACCAAATGCTGGTGAGAATTTTCAACTGTTAGAATTCTTATATATTGCTGGTTGGCATATAATACAGTAAAATCACTGGGAAATGCTTGGCAGTTTCTTTTAAATTTAAATATACTCTGTGGGGGTGCCTCGTTGCCTCAGTGGGTTAAACCTCTTCCTTCAGCTCAGATTGTGATCCCAGGGTCCTGGGATCCAGCCCCGCATCGGGCTCTCTGCTCAGTGGGGAGCCTACTTCCCCTTCTCCCTCTGCTTGCCTCTCTGCCTACTTGTGTCTGTCAAATAAATAAAAAAATTTTTTTTCAGATATACTCTGTGATTATATTCAGAAATTTCACTCTGAAATAATTTCTAAGAGAAATAAACATATAGAAACACATGAAAGCTTGTATGAGATGCTTCTAGCAATGATATCTATCTATAATGCTTCCAAATGTTTACAACTCAATTATCTATCAGTAGGAAAAAGGATAAACAAATTTTAATATATACATAAGTATATATATATATATATATATATATATATTTAGGATTTTATTTATTTATTTGACAGAGAGAGACACAGTGAGAGAGGGAGCACAAGCAGGGGGAGTGGGAGAGGGAGAAGCAGACTCCAGCTGAGCAGGAACCTGATGAGGGGCTCGATCCTCCAGGATCATGACCTGCATGAGCTAAAGGCAGAGGCTTAATGATTGAGCCACCCAGGTGCCCCTCTTTTCCTTTTTAAAATAAATGATTGATTTCTCATAAGATTTAGGCTTGAGACAATCACCTCATTTCCTGTCAGGCACTAAAAAACCTGACTAGATGTTAATGAACAGGAGAACTCACAGACAGAAGTTATGGATCAAGAGAGAGCTTTCTCTCTAGTCAGTCTAACTTAGTATAGTTTTAGACTTAATACATGCGTAACAAATGATAATGGTTGTTGTTTTCTTGTCCTCCAGGCAAAGATAAAATGTAATGACACTGCTTCATATCATCAGTAATATTTCTCCAAGAAGTAAATAGGAAGATCTGTGTAAACTTTGCCCTCTGTAATTGGAGTCTGTTCAGATTTTTGCAAAAATGTGATCTAGATTCTCATTATGTGTGTGTGTATTTTGTATATGTTTAATTTCTACAACACAGCCAGTAGAACAACTATTAAAGCTTTTAATCTGGATTGGCTGTTGTTAGGACAAGGACCCATTTATAGTGACAATCTGTAAGGTATAGCTAAGGCCAAAAGACTTTTTGTGACCCAGATCTTACTTAGCTTTATGATGAAAGAGAAAAATAGATATTGCTTTTTTCATGAATTACCAAGGGGAAGTATTTGTTACTTCTTAGAATCATACATAAATGGACGATAGAGGAACTGGGATTAATGTCATTTCAGGCTTATATTATTTTCTCATCTGACGATTGTCCTTTTGTGAGGGTTGTAATGTTCATCTCAGATTTATCTTGACCCCATGCTCAGATCTCTGGAGACTTTCCCCAGTGACGCAGTTGTTATGTTCTCTTGGTAAAAAGAAAATTCAGACATAAATAGCTCTAAAGCAGAGTTATATAAGGTCTTGTTATTTCAGTTATGTTTTCCAAAAGGAAGGAGGTTAAAAGTGGGCATCTTTGTGATAAGGTGAAAAGATAAGACTTCATGGAAATATTGTGATTCAGCAAATCATTTAATGAGGCCCCACTATGTACAAGACCCTTCCAGGTGCCATTCACTCTTACATATAGTCCTTACGATAGCCCTGTGAAGTGGGAGGCATTGTGCCTGCTTTTATAAATAAGAACAAAGTCTCAGAGAGGTCAAGTAAACTGCTAAATGTGCCACAGAGTTAGAATCTCAGCCTAGAGTTTTTTGAATTCACTTTGGGAGGGTTTTCCGTTCTACAACAATTGGTTGCACTCGATACAGTTTCTACTGGAGAACCGCAGATGCCTATCACATCTGCTTCCATCATTCAAAGGCATGCAACATTTTAACATTTGAAAATATTGATCGTATATGAAAGCAGCCATATCAGGAATAGATATAGCAAATAATGATTTTTCATCCATAGAAGCACAAGATTAGAAGGATCAAATGACTTATTAAAGATCTCATAGTCACTAATTGGGCTCTTACTGGTGGCTAAAGATAAGCAAGAGGACCTCTTGTTTTGTTGGGAATCATACTTTCCTTCACCTTTATGGTAAAATCTTACTTGTCTTACTAGAGCATGGCTTCGACCTGCCTCCCCTGGGAAGTCCTTTCTGGTCTTCCAAGGCAGACTTCTGTAACCCTCCTGTATGGGGCTGCCGCACCTTCTAAGTATCTCTGTAATTTAATTAGTTATGTGAACTGTCCATTTCCACTCTACTCCACTTAGGCTCTGCAGTCCTTGAGGACAGATGTCCTGCCTTTTCCTCTGTGTGTTCTCAGTGCCTAGAAAGCCCAGGGCTCTCAGCAGTGCTCATGAGTGACTGCTGTATACATGAATGCACACATGAATGCCTGAGTACTTGAATGAATGAATTCATAAATAAATTGCTTGGCCTTGAAGCCGTGTGTGTGTGTGTGTGTGTGTGTGTGTGTGTGTGTTAGCATGCTCTCTGATGCATAAATAAGACTTTGCCAAAAGCAATACAAACACAAAACAAAATCCTTTAATTTAGGGGCACATGAAGGCACTGTAGTGGGACAAACTGTGGACCAAATCCAGATTACTGGGTGTTTAGTCCAAGTTACAGCACTCATTAGGTGAATGCCAAGTCAGCTTTGAGGGGCTCTCTCTTGCATCTGGAAGATGAGGGAATTGTGGATGGTGAAAGTTACAAAGATGGTACTTGAATAAAGTTTGGAAAACACTGTTCTAAGGCATTTTATGGGGTAGAATAGGGAGGACTATTGCGGTTTTCCAACTTTTATTTTTAAGGGTTAGAACCTCTTGTCAAATAAAATCTTACAAAGAGACTCAGAATGTGAAATATATAAAAATTGAGATTTTGTGGCGGCCAAGCCTCATTGTTCTCTAATACCTGCTCCTTCTGTTCTCTCCCCTCTTACATGTAAGTTGTATCAAGTCTTTGCTAAATTCACGAGTGAGTCCATTCTCACGGTGAGGCCTAATTTTGCATCTTTAAAAACAAGCAAGGGAATTACAGTTTCTGACTATAAAGATACTTAAAGACCGATAGCAAATGTTTTCTTATGTTCTTTTATGCCATATCAAAACAATATTACCCAGCATTCTGGTGTCACCAGATTAGTTTCAGCCTTCTGCTTGTGAGGTTTTTTTCCTTTCCTATGTCCCCCTAGATCTGGGTCCCTGATCTTTTAGGAGGCCTGGGACAGACTGGCCCTAAATTGGATGTCTGCTTCTGAATAGGCAATAATCACTGAATAGGCAAGGTCTCACTATGATGTTTCACTGTTTCACTATACTTTGTGATTTCAGTCTTCTTCTTCTTTTTTTTTTTTAAAGATTTTATTTATTTATTTGATAGAGATCACAAGTAGGCAGAGAGGCAGGCAGAGAGAGAGAGGGGGAAGCAGGCTCCCTGCTGAGCAGAGAGCCTGATGCGGGGTTTGATCCTGGGACCCTGAGATCATGACCTGAGCCAAAGGCAGAGACTTAACCCACTGAGCCACCCACGTACCTCTGATTTCAGTCTTCTTAAGAAAAAACATTTATGGTGAGTGCCTGGGGTCTTTGAGCCTAAAAAGACTTTTTGATCAAAATCCTATCTATCTCTCACATGTCCCATGAAACATATTTGAAAAGCATTATACTGGTGGATAGTTTTTAAAAGCTACATTCAGATGTAGTCCTTGTGAATGAATATCAAGAGTCTTCTGTATTAACTTAAAATAATTTTAGATATTGAAGCAAAGACAGAAAAAGAAAATACTTGTGAATTCTTGCTCAAGTCTAAGAGAAACAGAGGCAAATTAGTATGCCTTTTTAGTTATGTTTTATACACATAGTCTAAGTTTTCCAACTTAATGTAAATCTGTTTGAGATTATATAAAAGAGCCGCTTTTTATAGGCTCCATATGTTCTGAAAACAATAGACTCTTTTTTTGTTTCATTATTTTAAGAATTATGTGTGTCCTATCTTGTCCTGAAATTCCACTTTTGTTCCCAATTATCTTCTGTATCATGGCTGTAACCCATCTTCATTTGTCATTGGTCTCTGATAATAATGCTTGTTTGCCTCTTCCAAGAAGCAGTGGAGGATAGTAGTTAATTGCATGAATTCTGGAGGCACAATGACTGGGTGTGAATCCTGTCTCTGTTCTTTGCTAGATGTGTTAGCTTGGACAAGTCATTTACCTCATTTACTGCCCCCCCCCTTTTAAAAAGATTTTATTTATTTATTTGACAGAGAGAGACACAGCAAGAGAAGGAACACAAGCAGGGGGAGGGGGAGACGGAGAAGCAGGCTTCCTGCCAACAGGGAGCCCTATCAGGGGCTCGATTTCCAGACCCCAGGATCATGACCCTAGCCAAAGGCAGACTCAACGACTGAGGCACCCGGGCACCCCCCTCATTTACCCTTTTCATGCTTCAGAATTCTTACCTGTGCAATAGAGACACCAGTAGTTGTGAGAATTATATGAGATAATATATTTAGGGACTATAAAATCGTGCTTACCACGAGACTATTAGTATTCCTGTCACAGGAGTAAGAACATACATTCTGTCTATATCAGTTATTTGTGAGGTCGTATTTGTAGTTCATGAGGCCTTCTGGTTCAGTCTCCTTCCCCCTCCTCTATCTGCTGCTTTTGGGTTATCACACGTTTAGTATTTCAGGGAGAAGCACAGATCATATATATTTTATTCATTTAAATATTTTTTAGTAAATATTTATTGCTTGGCACAGGGATAGAGTGACTAGCAAGATTCCCTATGAGCTTCTGAGAGGTATAAGGCTACGTCTTCCTACAAATAAATCTATAATTATGATAAATACTGTGACTAAGAAAAAAGTAATGATGTGGTAAGACCTTGTGACAGGCAGGTAATTCAATAAAGATTTTTCTGAAGGAAAGATATTTAAACTGAAGGCTGAGGAATGAGTGAGCCAGGCAAAACCGAGGAAGTATTACAGTGCAGGGAAAGTCCTGAGGCATGGAAGACATGGTGGGTAAATCCCAAATGCAATTTGGCTAAAGATAGATGAGATGAAGTGGACACTGATGTGGGATTAGGTGGGGAAGCAGGTGGAAACCAACATAAGAAGATGAGGCCGCAAAGGCAAGGAGAGACCAGATGGGTAGGGACTTGTATGGCATAATAGGGTTTTGGATTATCCTGAATGTAACAGGAAGCCATGAAGAATGTAATGCAGGGAAGTAATAGAGGGAATTCTGCATTAAAAAAAACACTTTGGAGAATAGATAGAAGGAGGGTAGAACGGCTCCTTTCTTTGTTCCTTAGCTACAGTACCTGTAAAAGAACTCTAACCTCCTCTACGAAGCTTTCCTTATAATTTTTGCCTGTAGAATTGACCTTCACTCATTTGTTCACCGAAGGAGCCCGTTGTCTATTCCTGTCATAGCACTTATGACGCTGTGCTGTGATCCTGACACATTCCAAGGACACATGAGGTATTGTCGAATGAATAATCATTTATTCATTCCTCTGAAGACAAGACTGTAGGCACTTTAAAGTCAAGGAGACAAAACGTAAGAGACTTAATTCTAGGAAACAAACTGAGGGTTGCTGGAGAGGAGGGGCGTCGGGGAATGGAATAACTGGGTAATGGGCATCAGTGAGGGCACAGGATATGATGACACTGGGTGTTATCTACAACTGATGAATCACTGACTGCTACCTCTGAAACTAATACTACACTGTATGTTAATTAATTGAATTTAAATAAAATAAATTAAAAAAATAAAGTTAAGAAAGTCATTAAGCGCCTAGTTTCAGGCTGATTGGAAGCTAGACATTTAGGCAGGGGAGGATGGTCTTTTTATCCTTTGTTGTGGAGAGACAGTTTATCTAGTTTTTAGATATTTTTCAGAAGTGACTAATCCATATGTAGCTGTTGATTTGATGTGTCTGTGGGAGGAGGAGTTCAAGATCTTCCTAGGCCACCATTTTGTGGAAGACCATTAAGGCATTATTTATATGTTTATATATTTATATACTTATATAGATATCATATTATATATCTATATAAATATAATATATTTATATATTTAAATATAATATATTATATATTATTATAAATTTATTTAGTTTTATTTATTTATTATTTATAAATACTATATAAATATATATTTATATGATATATAATAATATATAATATATAATGATATATTTATATAAGTTTATATATATATAAGTATACATATTTATATTATGGGAATAGTTTGTCACTTTCCATTCTGTTGTTGTTAGAAATGAACATTCATTCAAACCTATTATATACTAAGAATTTTTTCTTTTCTGTCAACATGTGTACTGATTTCAAGTTTGTATCCTATTAGTAATTTACAGGGAACACATTTCATAGTAGAAATTGATTTTGAATGGTTGTTCAGGAGAAACATTTTACTCAGAGCAGCATTTAGCCTAGTTACTTTGCAGTCTGATGACTATTAAAAGAATTCCATTATCTCTTTGTTACTTATTATTCTCTCAGGCTAAGCTAATGGTTTAAATTCATATTAATTCTTAATACTTTTAAATTTTTATCTCAAAAGTCCTTGATGCTTATTGCCTAATTAAACAAACTGATTTTCTCTCCCAGAAATGCTTATATCTAAGTGTCAGGTGCTTATAGTCTTAAGGAGTTTTACACAGAAAATGTCTTATTACATACACATTTTTCCCTCAAATTTGTTTGCTCTCCACTAGAGCAGTTTTTGGGAAGCACATTTGTCTCCTCTATGTATCTTCCCTATAGTCAAACCCAAATGAGTTACAGTTGAGTACAGTAGTCCTAAGTTTCTCAAAGTGTGTTAAGACCAGTAGATGCAAACTCAAGAGAGGAGTTTTATATTTTATGTATTGAATTCTGGGCATTTTTATATATTTTCTGATTCTGGAGAGTTGATTTTTATACTGTTTGTTTTCTTCCACTAGTTTACTAGAATTTCATTAGATTTATAAAGCTTGTTGATAATTATAATGCAACCCCTAAACAAACCCCTTGACAACTGAGAATGTCAAAAGTTCCAGAGCTAGGCAGTGTTAACCTTAAAATTAGAACTTTCTTTATCAGCAAAAATTTGGGAGTAGCAAAGAATTGCAATTGAGGACATGCAAGCTATAGCAAACCACAGGCAAGTCAAACAGAGGAAAGGAATGTTATTTTATGGAGAAGGAGGAAGTTGGAAGGGGTGGTTTTGAATAGAAGTCCATTGGAGAAAATTAAGCATTCAAGCTGATGATAGTTTCTCATTGACTGGCTTGCAGGGGTGATCAATTCCTCATAGGAGACACAATGCCCTATTGAGACCTGTAGTTAATGATTCTTTCCTGGTGATAATTCTGCTGGAGTCTGTAATTGACAATCTTATTATTTGACATTTGAGTCATATGGTTTCCCTTTCTGTGTTCCTCTTTCTGACCCCTCAAATCCATTTTAGTGAGGTTTCTTTTATCAGTTTTCATAGGGGATAACTATAGTGTGGTGGTTATGGATCTCTGAAAAGATATACCAGTTCAGACTCCTCTTTGTCCAGTATTTCTTCCCCAAATGCATGCTACATTAGAAAACCTTCCCTTTCTTGAACTAGATCTTATGCTCGTTATTTTAAAAAGGTAAGACATTAACTGGTGTGCTGCAGAGGATCTTAGAAATTTGTACTTTACGAGTCAGTAAGATTTTTAAAGAATCAAAGGACTGACAAATGTTGCCAATGTTTCATTTTCTCTGTTGAGGCCATTGAGAAACAAAAGAAATGCTCATGCCCCATTACATTATCATCATTTCATGGAAGGAAATTTTAACATCCGAAAGAATGATGGCTAGGGCTTTTACTGTTATGCTAGTAATGGCAACCATAATATAAAACAGAGGACTAAAGCCATCAAAATATCCAACATTTTCTATAGCAAGCTATATACAAAAGTGGTCAGGCAACTCCTTGTGGAAGTAGCAGGTGGGTTCTGATACCTACCATTACTCCAGCAACTTCCCAGTGCCCATATAATCACTCTGGATGGGGAGAGGATGGATGTGGAGAGGTTTGGGAGGAGCGAGTTATTGGCCTACTGGAGATGAAAAACTACTTGTAGAGATCAGGGGTATCTTTCACAAAAGGAGGGCTAGCTTCTGTATCTCGTAGATTCTAATTAGGAAAGCAAAAGTGATTTAATGCAAGAAATTGCTTATGCAAGTATGGAATGATGAAAGTGAAAAGAGGTCAGCCACGTAATCCAAAGAATGGTAAAGTGGCTTCCATTCCTAGGGAAGTAGGGGAGATGGTGTTATGAGATCTAGGTATACACAAGAGGGTTTCCTACCATAGGAGCTGGAACCACCAAGGGGCTGCTCTGAAGCTAGTAGCAGATGTTCGATGGGGTATTGTATGGGTGGTTCTGAATCTGCTAGAAGGGAGTGCCAAAGTTGTCTGTACTCTTGGATGCAGGAAGAGAGTCCCTTTTCTCTAACTCTCTTCCAGCTTCCTACTAGTGATTCCCACTGTCAGCACCTAAAAGAAGCTAGTTAGGAAGAGAACCTTTAAATGTAGTTTGCAATGTCTCTGCCCCAGCACCACAGATCAGTAGAATGATTGGCTTGGGGCTGAAAGATATTAATAAGTTACTGACATAGTATCGCATTTCTCCATTGATCACTTATGCAGAATACTTTCTGATCTGCTCTTTGTGACTTCTTGAGCAAGGGAGAAAGAGTAATGGAGAGGGAGATAGCAGGACAGAGGAAAGAGATAATGGCAAAACACCCTATACTCTCACTATTCGGTGTGACAAGGATGCTGGAGCTTATTCTGGATCAAGTGCATTGTGGCCTGAGCCATTTTATCAGTACTTCAATCAAGAGAGTGAACTATTGCCCAAGAAGGTCATACCAACAAGAGTTTCAACAGAAATTAATGGGGATGGGAGCTGAGGAGTCTAGAACATTTATTTTCCCAATGGGGAATCTCCTACTTACCCCTAAGAATAAAATGAGCATTTGGACACCCCTTAGAGAGGGCATCAATATATAATGCCTTTTGTTGGAAAAACAGTGGCACTCAGTAGAGCCACAATTAAATGTCCAGTTGAGTAAAAAGGCTTTTCTCCTTTTCATTAATTCTTCTTCTCTGCTGTAATGTGGGAAGAACTAGAACCTGAAGAGGAAGGAAGGAAGAGGACTAAAAGAGTAGACCAGTCCCTCTTTCCACTCGAAGTCCTAGACACTGGCCACTGAGTGGTCCCACAGAGCCTGGCCATTGAGCTAGGAAAAGAGAAGGAGATGTGATTTAAAGCAATTATAAGTTGCAGTAAGGGACTCAGCCTTGAACTGTTGTTAAAGAAGAGAAAATGGACTTGATGTTGCAGATGGAAACCAGTTACTGGAAAAAAATTTAAACTATTACATATCTGTGCCCTACTGAGTTCAGATTCTTCAGTAAATCAATTACACAGAAGTCAAAAATCAAACTTTTTGGAAATCATCTCAGAATAAAGGGTAATCTTTAAGCTGGGAAAAAAAAAAGCTTTCTTAAAAACTCAAAAATATTACTCTTGTTTTTCTCAGTTCTTCATGGCTTGATCTAGGAGGTATCCATGATGCAGGATTTTAGAATGTTTATTATTAGTCATCGAAATTTCTATCAGCCCAGGATTACTAGTATTGATAGCTATAACCTGTCAAAAGAGAAACTCATACTGGTGCTATAGCAGCCAGAGTCCTTTCCCTCATTTTAGTTTTAAAATCTCTGTGGAGGAAAGAGAAAGAAGGGAAGGTGAAATTAATGAAGAATACTGTAGTCTTTGAACACAAGAGAATGTTATGAAAGAGTAATGTAAGCTTAAAAGCATCTTTTAGGTGGTGAAATATAGAACCATAGGAAAATGATTAAAATATGCCAGAAATGGAATTTATAGTCCTCATACTCACTCATCACCTTAGAAATTCTTAGGAATATTTTGCTTTAATGAAACATACCATGTTCTATCTATTGAGAGGCAAATTTTGCTAATGGAAGGATAATCTCAGATTAAGAGAACTTGATCTCTTCTCTTGTCTCCATTTTCTTTAAATTTGAGGCACTTAAAGACTTCAGTATCTTTTAAAAAGTGTTTCTTTTTGTCCTCACCTGATTAGGGAGGAAGATTCCAGAAAACTAATCAACTTAACTTGTATTTCCAAAATCAGAAAATGAAGTAAAAATCACTTCATTCACTACTGCCTTGAAAAGATGTGAATAAGACTCAATCAGCTGCACAGTGATGGGTTAAGAGGCTTTGCTTTAGAATCAGAATGTTCTGGTCTGAACCAGCGAAGAGTGTGACGTTGGGCATTTTTCATTACTGTTCTAAGACTTGATTTCCTCATCTGTCATTATTATCGTGCCCACCTCCTTTGGTTGGCTGTTTGGTATTGGAAATCATGTATGCATAGTGCCTAAACTGGCATAACTTCTCAATCTATGTTAGCCTAAATGAAAGGCAGCTGACATTAACAATCAGCAATAAAATGGTTTGTTCAACCCCTGTTCGTTAATAGAGCAGGGAGTAGGTTGTACTCTCAAAGGGGTGAAAGAGAGGTACTATTTAGTGAAGGTACTATTTACAAGAGATTTGGTCAGGATTGAAGATAAGCAGAAAGGCATGAAGAGGTACCACAAGGCTAGCCACGGTCCTACGTCTGAAGGGTCAGTGGAGACACTAGTTAATGGAACCTAGGGATGTGCAAAGACAGGTGCTTGCAGAGCTGTGACCTAGAGTAGAAAACTTTAGCCATTGCTACACCATGGCCAAAAGAGAAGGACCTCTCTTTCCTCTTGCCCTCTGGTCTACTGCCTCTGTTTCCCATTGGCTGAACACACCCAGGAGCCAGAGGGCTAGAAAACCTGTGGACTATGTCCAGGATGGAAAAGGTAGAGGGGAGGATCTCTTTGGAAAATGAGGGATATCCAGAAAATATCTCGCCTCTATTTTTTTCCTGTGTTATATAACAGATGTTGTGTTTTATTTCTGAATATAAAGTAAAAATATTTTTAATATATAACACTTGGAAAACTGCCTTGTAACTTGAGATCCTGCTTTTGCCTAGCCAGGACATGATCTTAGTTAAAGGCACATAAATTTATCCCATAAACTCTCACACTCAAAGTGTCATAAGATAGAAGTTTATTTCCATGGCTCAGACCTCTTAAAAGTATTCTTGCTTGCCAGAAGATCTACTGATGTTAGCTGGAACATTTTGTCTTTCTGCCTAAATTTCCTAAGCATAGCATCTTTCTGCCTGTATCATACCCTTAGTGTATTAAGTTCCATTCCATATTTTTGCATACCACGTTGTTCATCATTATTTCCACTAAACAAACCCCAATTATTTAAGGCTAAAAAGAAACCTCATTTCCTTCTTAAGCTTCCCTGACACCCAGCACCAACTAGTTCTTTATTTCAAAGAAAAGTTTTATCTATACATAAGATTTTAGCATTTAATTATATTCTTTGATTTACTAATTTTACAAATATTTTTGAGCAGTTACTATCTACCAAGTACATAGTTAGTATGTGTAAGTTTTTCCTTCCAAAATTCTCAAGGGCCATATTTGCCTTGAGCTTAATTTTTAAAAATATATTTTTATTTATGTTTGAGTATAGTTGACACAATGTGATATTATTTTCAGGTGTACAGCATAGTGATTCAACTTCTGTTTATGTTATGCTCTCTCATTGTAAGTATAGCTACCATTTGTTACCATTAATGCTATTATAATATCATTGACTATATTCTTAATGCTGTGCCTTTTAGTCCCATAACTTATTCATTCCATAACGAAATCCTATATCTCCACTTCCCTTCACCCATTTTCCCCACTCCTGCACCCTCCTTCCCTCTAGCAACATTGGTTTTTTTCCTCTGTGTCTATAGATCTGATTTTGCTTTTTGTTTATTTATTCATTTGTCTTTTTTTTTTTAGATACCACATATGAGTGAAATCATATAGCATTTGACTTTCTCAGTCTGACTTATTCTACTTAGCATCATACCTTCCCATGTCCACCCATGTTGTCACAAATGGAAAGAGCTCACTCCTTTTTTAATGGCAGCATAATATTCCATCATCTATGTGTACCACATCTTCCTTACCCATTTGTCTATGGGTGGACTCCATGTTTATTGCAGCATTAGTTACAATAGCCAAGACACGAAGCAACCTAAGTATGCATTGAGCTTCATTTGGCTCTTATCATACTTGGTGTAAGTCTAAGAAGGTATATTTAAAATCTTTATTTCTATTAGGGAAACTTGATCATTGTCCCTCCCTGCTGAAGATAGCTTAGAGATTTCTATTTCAGTTTCTGTGTTTTATTCTGGTTTTGTGTCTGTGTGTGTGTGTGTGTGTGCGTGCGTGCAATTCCTACCAAGCAAAATTGATGTAAGATAAAAAGTAGATATTGCTTCGTAGAGTTTTCTTACTAATTTAGTATGTGAAGCCATTTATTAGAGATCGCTTTGGTGTTCTTTTTTTTTTTCCTGACCCACATTCTATTAATTATGATTTTTTGAAATTGACTGTAAATAACATTCGCGTTGTGATAGTCCTTCCTCCCTCCCTTCCTTCCTTCCTTCCTGAGAGAGATAGAAAGAAAGAGTATGAGTGGCGGCAGAGGGAGAGTGAGAGAATCTCAAGCAGGCTCCACGCTCAGCATGGAACCTGACATAGGACTTCATTTCATGACCCTGAGACTGTGACCTGATTCAAAATCAACAGTTGGACACTTAACTGAGCCATCCAGGTGCCCCACATCTTGATAGTACTGATGCTAAATTTACCAGTTACATGATGTGATATAATGCTGCATGTATTTTATTAACTGTGCAAATTCATTTGGTGCTTTCCTAATAGATATTTAAGAGACCACATAGTTTATCGTCTAGCTACGGCCTAAGACTTAAGTGCTAGGCTGTCACTGTTTCTTAGTTTCTTCACCCAGGATAAACAGTTATCATTTACCTCACAAAAAGATGGCCCACCAAATATATGATGCATTAAGTTTTATAACAATATAATAACTTAAAAAATAAGTTAAATTCTTATGTATTTTGTGGGTCCTTATTTTATATAAATTAATACATATTATATATAATTAATAACATGTATTAATAATATATATTAACAATACATGCTAATATGTTATATGTAATATATAATAATATAATATGTAATGAAATATATAAAATATATATGAAATCAGTTTTTGGGTTATAAAATAATATATCACAAAAAATCTGGAAAATATGGAAGAGAGAGAAAAACCTCTTATAGAACCCTTACATGATGTCCACTATCATCATTTACATAGCTTCTTTAGTATTTTTCCATGCTTTTATTTACACAGCTTCTTTAGTATTTTTCCATGCTTTTATTTTTACAGAATTAAAATCATTGGGTATATCTAATTCTGTATCCTGAATGTAAAACTTTAATTTTGAATCTTGCTTTTTAAAAACAAAACAAAACAAAACAAAACAAAAAACTTAGGAGCATGCCCCCCCTTTTTTTTCCAGATTCTACTTTACAGAAGCTCTCAATATTGAAGATCCCTATGTAATAAAATGTTATTTGTCTACTTTTGTTAGGTGTCAAAGGGACCTTTGAGTAAAAGCTCTGGAAGTTTGGCTACTCCTATTTGGTCAGCATTAGAAAAGTTCAATCATTCCTTGGTGTATGCTGAGAAAATGCTTTTCCTTGGCATATTGAATCAAACTCCTGAAAAACCTATGGGATTCTCTCCCTAGAACACACAGAGGCAAAGTTCCTCCCTCCCCCACTCTCTTACCCACTCTATCAGTTCTGCTGCCAACTCCTGCATAATATAGTCAAATTATGTGTTAGAAATTCAACCCTGGTTTCCTGGGTGATGGTACAATGCCACTACTTAGTATTCCTAGTCACATAGCTACAATTCCATCACGCTCTTAATCTATATATATCTTCATGTTCGAGAAGCAGACTTTTTGAATCAGGCATGTATTAAGAGTTTAAACATATAGAGTGAGAAAACATAGGACCTTCTTGAGTTCAGCAATGATGCAGGACATTTTTTTAACCAAGATTTTGAGAAACGACCATATGGACTAACACGTTTTAGATTCAGGGATTTCTATAGTATATCTTTTCCAGTTTGCTTCTGCAAGCAGAATATTTTATGTTCTCTCATAGACTATTGGATGCCTAAACTATGAATTTGTACCTTTTTAAAAAGCTTGGGTTTTCAAAACAAGAGATGAGTTTTTCTCTGTGGAGTTGCACAACCAAGATGTACCCTTAAATTTTGATGGTAGTATTGAGCTTCCAATGATCCACACAAAAATGTCATGAATTGCAGTGTTTCTTCTTCAAAATGGGGAGGTTTGTGTGATTTAGACCAGGGAATTCTAGCTCTTTTTAATTAAAATTATCTTTAATAAGTATTTAACTATGTGCTTATACAAATAAGAGATTTAAAGTGATGGTAAATTTGAAATTAAGGGTTTTTTGGTGATGTATATTTTCTGTATTGGTTTTTTTTTTTTTTTTTTTTTGGACCATAATATCAAAGCCCTGTGTTCCTTAAATTTAAATCTGCCATATTTTAAATGTTCTACCTTGGTCCAATTATTTTTCTGATCATTTATTCCCACATTAGGAAAAAAATGGAAATAATCTCACAGACTACTATGTAGATGAAATTCTGTATAAAAAAAATATAAAGCCCTTCAGAAATATGTATTACTTCTATATTTTTAATGATTACGGATTATTTGGGAGCCAAAGTGTCACCCTCTTATTCTTTTCTCTCCTCCTGAGTAGCTTTGCACTAATTTCTTTGAGTTTTTTGTATCGTGCAAACCTCTTTTCTCACATATCAGATTGAACTGTCTTAGGAAATTGTGGTATTTACTTATATGTGTACACTGTGTACATTCAAATGTTAGTCTGGAGAATACAAAGAAACCATGTATTTATATTCAGCTAAGGATACTGAGCTCTTTTTTGTGTATGTGTCTCTTTTTTTCCCCCCCATAGATCTTAAAAATCAGCAGCAGAACTGTGCTGAGCAACAGACATCCTAAGAGGGGATATCTTTCACCTCTATAATGAAGAAAAGCAGGAGTGTCATGGCAGTGACAGCTGATGATGTAAGTTCCAAAAATCAGAGTTGCTCGATTCTATCCACTTTCTGTCTGCTCCATGGAGAAGTTGCTTCATAATTTTATCCAAAGGGTGGGCAGGGTTGTTGAACACCACCACGTTGTCACTAGTTGTTTTAGTGACCCAGGCATTGCCAGCACCTGGCCCCATATTTCTGCATGGTAGACTGCAGGAACACTGTCTTCTCTGCCCTGGGAGAGGGCTCAGGTTGAAGTTCATGATCTCATTCCCCAACCCCCCAATCTCTCTCCAGTGGATGCTCACATTCTAGCTCTTAGAAACTTCTCTTTCTATACTGCCTGCCTTATCAGTTCCCCTTTCTTCCCTGTCTTCACCCAGGGACAGCTAATCCTCGAGAGTCACCTCATATAGTGGGATCTTTGACAACTGCTCGTACAAAGCTTGTGATATACACGTCCTGTAGGTCTTGGCTACTCAAGGGTGATCCTTAGGGCGCCAGCATTAGCTTCGCCTCGGTGTTTATTAGAAATGCAGAATCTTAGGCTACATCTTAATCCTACAAATCAGACTGCATTATAACAAGAGCCCAGGGTGGCTTGATACATGCATTCTTTTAGAAACTCTGAGCCAGGTCATTTGAAGAAGTCTGTAAACTCACCATCTCCTAGCTTCGTATCTTGCACAGCTGAGATTAATTATCTCCTTTGCTTTCAGTTGACCAGTCCCCCATTAGTGTGTCTTTAATTGTCCAGTTTTTACTCAGTTTCTGTTTGTAATTGAACTAAAAATCCTATGCCACCAATCTGATGTGCGGGAGGGAGGGAGGGAGGAAAAAGAAGTAATTTTCCTTGCTTTCTGTGATAACTCATCTTGTTGTTAAGCTCCTGGTTCCGCAGATGGGGAGAAGCTGGGAGGAACTTGAACTTGCCAATTAATGTAAAATTCTGCCTTTTGGGTAAATGCTCTGTCTTTCAGGATTTCTCCCAGTTCTTACTCCTTCCCTCTAGTTACATGGCATTAGTTGAAAGGACTTAACATTAATTAACATTATTGTAATAGATGTGTGGTATTGTCCTTATCTTGTATTGTCCCCTTTCCACTAGCATCTCCTATTGTTCAGTGGAAGAACAGCTCATTTCCCCCAGATCTTTGGTTGTCTAGTCTCTGTCCTTGTTCTAGTGCTGCTTCGGCATGTCACAGTACCGGGTCTGCCTGCTGTCACTGTGAGCAGTGCACCTTCTGACTGTGCTGTGAGTTTGACCTTCTCTCCCACTGCCTGGACTCTTCACCTGACCTTTCAGTGGGGGATTCTGGTTGCTTTTGCTTTCTGTCTAGTCCTTACCTTTGGTCTGCTCACTGCAAGGATTTCTGGTCCCTTTGCCTCATGCTGAAACAGATCTCTTAGCAGGAAAGCTGAGGCTAAATCTCAGGTTCTTTCTGTGTCCCTGTAGGTGCTTGTGGGAACTTCTTGGAGTCACAAGTCCAGAGAGAGACTCAGCTATGCTATGAGGCTCTTGACCTGCAAAACACATCCCTTTGCCATCACCATTTCTACTCTTGATTAGTTTTCTAGTCTTATCACCTGTGACATTTCCTTTCTTTCTTTTCCCCTTCTCTACTCCCTGACCACAAGGAAACTTCCCTTAACTCACACTCTTGAGTTCTCAGTACCCATGGTAAAAAGAGATGTTCATGTTTCCATGTTCTGCTCTGGACATCTAAAGGGAAATTTCTGTAATTTAGAAATCATTTTTCTTTAAAAAAAGGAAAAAAAAAACCCTTGGGATTGTCTCTTAATACTATCTATATAGTGTGTGCCACAGATTCTATTTTTTTTTTTTTTGGAAGAATAAGCAACACATTCTATCTATAAAAGATGGACACTGATTCTTTCTTTTTCATTGGATCCTTATCATAATAATCCTGATCTTCCCATAAGACAATTTGTTATCACAATCAAGGAACAAGAGATAGGGATCATTGCATATAAGAAAGAATGTGAAAAAAGAAAACCCCATTTGAAGACTATTAAAACTACCAGAGTGGATAATTGTTACCTAGATTTGCCCTGTCCAACATGATTACCATTAGGCTCCTGTGACTCTCAAGCACCCATCTGAATGGAGATGTGTTCTAAGTGTAAAAATAGATCTTGGATTGTGAATATATAGTAGTACAAAGAGAAAATGTAAAGTATATTATTAAAAATTTTTGATATAGATTACATTTTGAAATAATAATATTTTGGATATGCTAGTGTAAGTAAAATATACTATTAAAAGTAATTTTACTTGTCTGTACCTTTAAATAATGTAACATGTCAACTATACTCGTATTTTTTAAAAAGTGATTTCACCTGACCCTTCTTTACTTTTTTAATGTGGCTATGAGAAAATTTGAAATTTCATTTAGTACCTTTGGCTCCCCTTTGTGGCTTGCACTTTATTTCTAGTAGAGAGTGATGACCCAGAACTTTTCCCAGTGCACCTTGACTCATCAAGTGCAGTGTGGAAACTTATACTTACTGTTAGACACACTATCTCCTCCCTCACAACAAGAACAACTTAGCAGATTTTACAGTTTATATACCACACTCTCGAAGTAAGTTTTCACCCTTAAGTCAGGAGGATTTTATCATATTTCCATTTATTTTAATGCAGCACACATTTATTTAGTGATTTAAATATTCATTTAATATTAATTTAGCACCTGTTATCTTCCAAACACTGGTTAGGTTCTAGAGATTCAATAGATAGTGTTCGTGTCCCTTTGAAGCTTAGATTCCAGAGGGGAGGGGAAAGAACACATAGCTAGATTATAAAATGATCCCAAGTATGATAAGGTCCGTACAGAAAAATGAAGTTGGTCAGCAGGTAAAGAATGGTTTGATAGTGAGAATAGAGTGTTTAGGGAGGGATAACGTGAGGAGGTGGCATACAGACAGAGAGGACATATGCGTAGTGAGGGAGTGAGGCCTCTGAAGAGGGAAGAGACCTCATTCCTTCCTTCCTTCTTCCTTCCTTCCTTCCTTCTTTCTTTCAGAGAAGAGCATTCTGGCAAAGGGAATGACATATGCAAAGACACTATGTTTAGCTTTGTCAGAATAAGCAAATGGCTAACTGTGACCACTGTGTTTGCATACAGTTATTTGCAGTACACAAATACCTTCAATAGGAGACTTAATGTGATGCATGACATAGGCACAGTATGCATTAAGTACTTTGCCTTAGGGAACTAAGTCCCAGAATTGAGGGGCAAATTCAGCACTATTCAGGTACTGAACACAAGCAATTAATTATGACTATGTAGGGATTACAGAATAACTTAAAGAGGTGGGACTTGCTGGGTTGGGGAGGAATTGAGAAGGAGAAAATGGCTAAAGAGAGTAGGAAAGAAGGACCAGGAAATATGTGTGTGGGTGACATACACACACAGAAAGAGAGAGGGGCTGATTTTATATATAAAATACATTATTTACCTCTGGGCAACTACTCATAACTGAAGGTGATTGCCTGTGATAAAACTGAGTTTTCCAAAGACAACATTACTTTTGTTATTGTCTCATCGAACATTGTGACATTTAATCTTTATAGAGTCCCTGAGTGTCACTTGATGCTTTCCATAATTTCCATCTCCAGTTTTATAAGGTTTGAAGAGCCTGTGGTCCAGATTGAGTTGTACCCAATAGACACACTAGAAGTCCTTGGAAATACCCAATCCCATTTCCCCACTAGGAGTTTAATCAGAAGAGTCGGAGCCAACTCCAAAAATCACTGGGAGAGACTTAACAAAGGCAAAATAAAGCAACAGCCACAAATCTGAAACTACTTAGGTACTCTTATACCTCAGCTGTGCATTTCAGTGGTCCTAACTGAGTCAGTTTTGATATGGGGCTAGGACTGAGTCCCTCTGGTATCCCCTGACCTTCCTCCCTTCAGACTCTTTCCACTTAGATGGAGGGTTTCACACTAGCTTCTCCTTTGTGATAAACTTCTGGAATTATATTGGCAAACATAACAATTTTTAAACAAACAGCTTTCCAGGAGCATGAGGACAATCCCAAACTGGGTCGTATCCCTCAGGATTATAGAGATATAGAGTGAATTTGGGGTGGCAGGATATATATTTTAAAATTTGTGATTTCTAGAAGTAGCATTCAAATTAATGTTCCTTTTCTCCAGATCTTTGATCTGGTGAGCGGTGTAGTCAGCCAGGATCATGCTAGTTAAAATAGGAATATAAGTCTAAGCTCTCAAATTCAGTAATTGAGAACTGAGTGAATTAGGTTGGTCCCTTGAGAATGTTAGCAATTTTGGGGGGAGAGCTATATAGATTATGAGTATGACTGAGAGAGCCTGAGGTAATTATGAATAACTCTACATGGGTTAATGAGTATTTGTAAAACAATATTAATGTTCCCAGTGTTTAACTTAATTTCTAGAAAGCCACTCCATTATGTTCTTTTGTGGCAATGCACTTTCACGGTGTCTTTTAAAACGAATTCTTTCAATTCAAAGAATGACTTCAAATTTGTTAATTCAAGCCTCTTGGCAAGTCAGTGTGGGAGATAGTTTGTGGTAGGTGTGATTTTGTTACTTTTCAAATAGCAAATACCAAATAAGCACCCATTTAGTTCCTCTACTACAGTTAAACCTTTTTGATAATACTTCTTTTTTCTAAAAGAGAAAAATATCCAAAAACTTTATTAAGGAGACTATAGTGGTTAGTGGTTTTGCTAAATGATATCCTTATTTCTATTCTCTGGTATCAAGTCTGTTGCATAGCAGGTGAACTTTATACTTAGGATTTGCTTTCTAGATAATCAGTACTTTCTTTACATGAATATTTGGAAGTAGTTTGACTTATAATCATGAGTTCTGGCTTTCAGTTTGTTTTTGAATTTCTTCCGGAAGACTTTGTATATTCTGTTTGATTAACTTGTCTTTACGTCTTTTTTCTCAAAAGACTTACATATATTGAACTTTCCCCTCAGCTTCTTATTTGTAAAACACACACACACACACACACACACACACACACACGCTCTAAGTGCTAGGCCTACAGCAGATTTAAAATGATAACCAGTTAGTAAATATTGAAACACTGGACACATTCCAGAATGTTTTAACCTAACTCTGGAAATTACAGATTGTTTTGTCTTGTTATTGAATTGTCATCCTACTAAATTTCAGATGAATGGTATTCTTGTCAAGCCCAAGGTAATGTGACGATATCCCATTTCAGGTAGGAAGATTGGGGCCCCTGAAAATTGTCAGGCCTATTCATGCCCATATTTCCTTCATCAAAATGTGGTCTTGTGTGAATCAGATAAGTATAAATCACTAGAATATAGGTTTCTGTGTGAATAGATACTGGGCTTCCTTTTGCTGTTGTATCCTTAAGTAGCACAGAGCAAAACTATCATAGATTTGTTGCACAGAGCCAGCTAGAGCCTGAAACTTAAGTTGATTGTTCTTGCATGAACTAGGGTAGGGATGGATGGAGTGGGAGACAGAGAACTTTAGTTTGTTTAAACCTTCGGAGGTCTAGTCCCAGGTTCTCCTAAGTCTTTTCTGAGACTAGCAGGAAGGACCAGTATTTTTAGGGCCACAGAATGAATTTCAGGTGAGACACAGTGGCCTGGGGATAGGACTTCCATTATTCGGGGTTAGATAAGAATAGAGAGTGACAGTTACATCTTTTGAACTCCATGTTGCTCTCCATGGGTATTTGCTGTGCTATGACATTTTCTATCTTTGAACTTATAGAAATGGTACCCAGGCCATGTCTCATTTGGGCCTCTCACTCCCAGCACTACCAAGAACCACAGTCATTAGGAGATTTAGGAGAAATGAATAACTCTTACCAGTGTTTATACTACAATGTCTTTATCTTCTCACAAGTATTTCGTTTTTGTCAGCATTAGGGATGTACTGAACACATGTAGCTCAGTTCAGGGCTGGATAAAGTGTGCTCTTCTTTTTCTGAGCTCTTACATAATTTTACCAAAAAAAAAAAAAAAAGCAAAGGAAGAAAAAGAAACTTCAACTCTGAGAAGATCTTTCATGGAAACAGGGATATTCAATTATCCATTATTATCAACATCTTTCTGTCCTAAGATAAAAATATTTTTACCTTAAAACACTCAGCAAGAAAGTATATACCTTAGCTAATATAGTTTTTCCCCATGTTTCAGAATGAAAACATTGATTTTCCAAATATATGTTCAATTATAAGCTTTCATTTTAGCAAGTTAAAAAAAAAAGAGAGAGAAAGAAGGGGAAAAAAAGAAAGAAAAACAAGTTAAAAAAAGAGAATGAAGCTAGAAAGCCCTCTAACCCACATGCTGTAACTGGTAACCTGTAATGGGGACCCTGAAAATCACCAAGAATTCTGAAATCTCAGAATTAACCACCCCGCCCACTTCTTGTCTTTTCTCAAGGTTTTGACGTCAATATTAGATTCTGGTTGTAAGATCATGAATCTGGACTTTATGATGGATAACTTGATTATTTGGATTTTTATTTCACATCATCTGAAACATTTGAATTTCATTCTCTTTTTCTTTTCTCCCCCACCCCCTGCTGTGGTTCCTCCAGAATGTTAAAGATTATTTGGAATGTAGCTTGAGTAAATCCTACAGTTCTTCGAGTAACACACTTGGGATTGACCTCTGGAGAGGGAGAAGGTGTTGCTCAGGAAACTTACAGTTACCACCACTGTCCCAAAGACAGAGTGAGAGAGCGCGGACTCCTGAGGGAGATGGCATTTCCAGACCGACCACGCTGCCTTTGACAACACTTCCAAGCATTGCTATTACAACTGTAAGCCAGGAGTGGTGAGTAGTTTTATAATTAAGTGTCAATTCTAAGTTTTACTTTCTGATTATTCCAACATAATTTCCTGTTACTCAAATGTTTGTTATTTGTGGACTAACTAAGGCTGTTAACATTTTGAGAATTTGTTTTCCTTTGGGTACAGTGGAGATACATTCAGCCTGATTAAGATTGGGAAGGAGCCCATTGTGGGGGGAATGAGATACATTTTTATTAAGGTCAAGGGAAAACAAAATGACTGCCTATGATCTTTTTTTTTTTTTTTTAAAGTAACCATTAGTGTGCATCAATATGTTTGCATTTAGAAAAGCACAATCTTAGGAAAGTACCTAAGGGAATTATATGTGTATATATGACAGAAGATATTCTTACTGCTCTGCTCCACATATAATTATTCCTAGCTTCTTCTTACTACAATACCACTTTACTAATCTCAGTTTGTGATTATGTATGAAATAAAACACTTTATTATAAATCAAAAGAGGAACGGAAATTATACTGTGAGAGACGCATGGACTGTTTTTGCCGAGTCTATACTTGTAAAAAGAGGCTATTTTAATCTAGGGTTGAGAAGTTAATCAAGTACATACAATCTCATAACTGTAGTTAAAATTGCACTGTGATACTACTTCAAATGTGTGTTTTATCATATATTTAATAATCAACGTTTTCTTTTTTTTTTTTTTCTCTACGTAATTTTCAAATATCTTCCACAAATGGCCTGCTTACCTAACATGGAGTTTTATCATTAAAATGAAAAATATTTTCTTTGTATTTTACACAATTTTAAATTGTAAAAATATGGTACCTTTTTTGTTTAAATCATTTATTAAGGAGAAGGACTAAATGTATTCACTCATTAAAATCTGATTTTTATGGTGTGCCATACATCCTTGCTACCTGCTGAGCTCTGCAGTGCTGATGAGTAGCCTAATATATACCCACTGAATAATGCAGGGCATTTTTTAGTTGGTGGTTTTCAAATACACTCAGCATTAGATCACCGAGACTCTAACTATTCTAATTATTGGCATGAAATGGTTCATCAGACAGTCTGGATGTGATAGAGAAGTGTGGTAACACATTGTAGGGAGAATGGGTTAAAAACCCGAGAAGCCCTGACTTCTCTTGAGCTGAATTAACATTAGAATAGTCATAGCCAATCACGGGGAACTAAAATGGGCATATCACTCCCAGATCGCTTACTCAGTTGCATAGCTTCTGTAATTAGTCTTGGTTATGCTTCTGCAGAATTGCAGATTTGGAGTTGTAAAGAATTCCACAGATTTATTTTTCAGCAAGTTGGCACTGGTACAGTTGTACCAGTTGTTACAATATTGAAATGCTTTCATACCAGTTGGTGAATGTATGCTTTCCTGAGTTCTCTGATTGCCCCTTGTACCATCCCAGACTCTTTCCCAGAAGTAAATTGCTCACAATCCAGCAACTAAAGAAGTGATGACTGGTATGGGGTTTGGCGGGGGCGGGGGGGGGGGTGTTCTGGTTTTGGCCGGTGTTGATAATATGCTCTTTAGAATAACAATCTGGATAAAATGTACCTTGCAAATTTTGAATTTATTTAACTCAAGGACACCTTGAGAGCTGTGGCAATTGTCCTTCCTATAGAAGTATCAGATCCCGACTGACTTTTGGGACCTGCTTATCTATCTTTCTCAGCTGGGGGTATTATTCTGTGCAGAGACAGTAATGGCACTCAGCTCATGGGTATTGTGAAGGTTAAATATAGTAATCTCTATAAGGTACCTATATTACTAAAAAGCACATGTCAAGTTATCAACAAATAGTTTCTCTTCTCTTGAACATTATCTGTTAAAGCCTTTCGAAAACTAGAAACCATGTCTCAAGTATCAGTGGCCTCATGCTGGGTGTCCATAGTTCAGATTGAAATGGAGGGTTTAGCCATTATCCAGAGAATTTATGTTGTGCCATTGGTAATACTACACGTTAGTAATTCATTCATAACATGTTTTTCACTTTAATTACCTGGATTCTTCTTAATATATGAAAGAGTATCAGTCATTGATTCTACATTTATTTTTAAATATAGGTAACTAAAAGCATTTCTATATATTCCTTAAAAATGCTGTCTCTGGAGTATTGATAGCTATAGACTGATAGAATTGCTGGCTGAGGAATCTGACTGAAAGACATTTGATTAGAAGTGGGGAAGTAGAGCTCCGACTGTCATTATTGCCATCAACTTGATGCAAGAAAACAGATGTAAAAGATACAGCCTATGACCATATGTGAGAAAGAATTATACTAACCACTTAAGAGTACTGAGAATATAGAATCAACCTCCTTGTCTAACCCAGGGGGGTGAGCAAACTTTCTGGGAAAGGCCAAAGAGTAAATATGTTCGGCTTTGTGGGCTTTGCAGTCTCTGTCCTGAATATTCAACCCTGCTGTGGTAATGTGAAAGTCGCTGTAGATAATGCATAATAAATAAATGTAGCTGTGTCCCAGGAACACTTTATTTACATATATAGGTAGTGGGCTAGATTTGGGGGGGCCAGTCAGTTTGGCAACTCCTGATCTAGTCTGAAAAATATCTCGGGGACGTGACTCCTGCTCCGATAATTGCTTTGACAGTGACAACTGGGTGAAACTGATCTTAAGTTCCTGGTTGGTGTGGTAAATGAGCCATAGGTATAGGGCTGTGTGCTAGAGATGAGGTTTTTTAAAGCTAGGGAAGGACTTTGAGTGAGTGCAATTGAAAGGTGGTGCCCAGTGTATAGAAGGATAAACAGAAAACCACTACTATAAATTTAGCCTTGTTTGGGGAGAGTCCGTTAATGACAGGAGCTGGCCATCATTGCATAGAATATAAGAAGAGTGATTTAAATTACCACAGAGAAAGAATGAGTTAGAAAGGACCTGTGTCTAGCTGGGTAGACATCCTTCCTTTTACTTATTGGGTAAGTTTCATTCTTCCACAGAAACCCAAATGAATAAACAGTGGAGAGATAGTATCTACTTTTTTAAGAATTGTGAAGACAATTAAAGATAATGTGTGCAATGCGTAGAACGTAGTAACCAGCGCTTGGTGATTATTTTGATGTTGTTCCATTATTATTGTTGATGTTATTGTTATATGTAGACTGAGCTGCCAGAATCATTCATTTTCTACTGTTGGGAATTCTGGGGAAACTTCGCCACCTGAGTTATTGGAAACAATTTGGAAATAGGATGATAAAAGAAGTCAGATATGTAAACAAGGTGCTATGTTAATTACTAATAAAGTTGATGTCAGAATATATAATCTATGTGTGTGTGGGCAAGTGTTCTTCTGAACACCAGAATTACACAGACTTACCACCCAGTAACAGGAGATGCTGGACCTGAGCAGCCTCACCTTCAGAGGGAGAACCTCACCCTGTAAAACTTGTAGCAGGGAAGATCTGTAGAAATCGTGCTCATGTGAGGAAGTAAAGGGGAAGGACTGAGTTGTGCTTGCCCATGTTTTCCTTCTGGGAACACCAACACAGAGTGAAGTATGCCCTCCCCCTGAGGAAGACTGAGCTAAAAGGAAGCTGGGACTGTTAAACTGGTGGCATTCCTAACACTTGGAAGGCACCTCAAAGAATGGGAAAAACATACTCTTCTTTGCCATTTCCCCAGTTGTATTCCTCTTCCTCTTAATTCTGGGGTCACATCAGGGATGTGACTGTTCTTTAGAGGGACAGAGCAGGAGAAGATCATTAGGACGGTGTGACTGCCATCTTTGTGAGCTTGTTTCTCCAATATCAATCGCTGCTTGCGCATGTAAAGATGAATCTGAAACTGAAGCTTCTTGCCCTTGTAAATTAAAGCTCAAGGAAGTTAAGGCCTCAGATTTATTCACCTCACCTTTTAAATGTTCTCACTTTATTAGGTGTTCTTCAGCTTTTTGTAGGGTGATGTCTTCTAACCAGCATCAGCCTAAGTCATGTTCCACTGTAAAGGCTGTAGTTTTCCTTGGTCCCATATAAGTTGAATTAGTCCAGTGCCATATCTCTAGTGTCATCACGTTTTAAATAGTTAAAGGACTTTATTAATTGCCACATTTATCAAAGTGATGTCACTACAGCCAGATTTAGGAAATAAGCCAATATTCAGTCTTGCAAGTCAAGAGTTAACTTTTTAATTTTAATCTTCCTCCATGGGGATCTTAGAATACTTTGCCTCCTAGCCAGCCTTCCCTGTTTACAGTTTGTTTTCATATATTTTAATTATCTCTATTTTTTTTAACCCCACAGTACACCCGCATTATTTTTGTATTTAGCCTTTGATTTAGATTTAGATGTTTAGCAGTATCTCTGTTTTTAGTTCCTTTTTGTATCTGGGACCCCCTGGGATCACTTGCTTTTTTGTTTGAGTCAGTCCTCTAGGATTCATGCTCATTTTTATTTGCCTGAAAATGTCTATTTTGCTCTCATTCTTGAAAGCATCCTTTTTGCTTTTCATTGTATGCAGTTACTTTATTTCAACACTTTGTAACTATTTTCCCTTGTCTTTTGGCTTTATTGCTATTCTTGGGAAATTGGCTGTAAATCTAATTGTTGTTCATATAAATAATCTGCCTTTTGTTTGTTTCTGAATTTCTAAAGTCCAACTTTGATGTGTCTATGGGTGGGTTTTGTTTTATTTATCTTATATGGGATTTATGGACTTGTTGAACATGTAAATCGATGTCACTCTCATGATATCTGGAATATACTTTTTCATTATCTTTTCAAATATTTCCTGTGCGAACCTCTGTCTCCTCTGCTTTTGGATTTCTGATTAAATCTACTTTTCACCTACTTCTTTATTTTCCATTTTTGGCAATCTCTTCGATTTCTTAAAAAATTATTTTGTTTTTCTGGACTATATTTTTTAATTTGCCCTCCAGTTTGCTAATTCACTTTTCAACTATGTCTAATTTGCTGTTAAGCCTGTTATATTTTTTTCAATTTTGGTTACTATATTTTTTTATTTTCAGAGTTTGTATTTATATTGATTCACTTTTTTTTTTTTAAAGAGACTTTATTTATTTATTTGACAGAGAGAGAGATCACAAGTAGGCAGAGAGGCAGACAGAAAGAGGGGGAAGCAGGCTCCTTGCTGAGTAGGGAGCCTGATACAGGGCTTGATCCCAGGACCCTGAGACCATGACCCAAGCTGAAGGCAGAGGTTTAACCCACTGAGCCACCCAGGCACCCCTGTATTGATTTACTTTTTAAATAGGTTAGATAATTTTATGTAGTTTTCTATTCTGTATATGTATTAGTTATCTATTGCTGCATAATCAATAACCTCCAAAACTTAGTAAATTAAAGTAACAAATATTTATTATCTCACATTTCCTGTGGATCAGGAATCTACTTCTTGCTTAGCTGGGTGCCTCTGATTCAGCCTCTCACAAGGCTGGAATCAAGTTACTGGCCAATGTTGTAATCATTTTGAGGCTTGACTGGGTGGATGGGATCTGCTTCCATGCTCAGTTATTGATAGGTTCAGGTCCTTATTGCCTGTTGACTGAAAATATCTTGCCACGTGCACCTCTCCATAGGCTTACTTATAACATGATAATTTGCTTCTTCCAGAGCAAGGACTTTGAGAGAGAGTGATAGACCAATAGGAGGTGAGCAAGATAGAAGTCAAAATCTTTTTACAACTTAATCTTGTAAGTGACATCCCATCACTTTTACGTATTATGTTCATTAGGTCTAGCCCACACACAAAAGGAGGGATTGTACAAGGGCATGAACACAAGGAGGAGCACAAATTGGGGATCAATTTAAAGGCTGCCTACTCCGTTGCAGAAATTTTCAAACTTTTAGAAATTTCTTCAAGTATAGTAAGAATAATTATTTTGCTCCTTTGCTCATTTAGATATCTGAAGTTTCCATAGGTCTGTTTTCTATTATCTGTGTTTTCTGATGGTTCTTTTTCATACTTAAAAAAACAAACACCAAAACACCCTCTTCATCAGGCTATACCCTTATCTATCTATCTATATCTATATTTGTATATCTATATCTATCTATCTATCTATCTATCTATCTAATACTCAACACAAACACATAACTAGCATCCAAATCAAGAAGTTGAATTTTACTAGCACTGCAGAAGCTGGCTTCTTTCTAGTCACTAACTTCTCCTTACTTCTAACAACATTGGTTAGTAATGTTTTGTTCTTTATATAAATGACACAGCACAATATATACTCATTTGGGTCTGGTTTCTTTCCCTCAATGTTAGGTTTACAAAATGTGCTTGATTTTTTTCTTTATTGTGTGCTTCTCATTGTCATTGAAACATTATTTGTAGGTAGGTTTAAAACAGAAAAGGAAGGTGTGCTCAACTATAGAGAATATATTTGATTCTACCAGGTCTACAGAGTCACTGGGGCATTTCTACAGTGATTTGAGTTTGTTGGTTTGTTTGTTTCTTTCAATCATTTACGCTGATGGTCATAACCTATTAAGGACATTCCCCCTCCGCTTTGGTGTTTTTTGTTTTTGTTTTTGTTTTTTTCTGTTTTACATTGACTCTGAGCAAATACCTCTGTGAAGTTCCAGTTTAACTGGGGAAGACTCTCTTTTTGGACTCCCCACCATAGGCCTGTCTGAGCTTTGACTGAAGTGCCTCATGATCCTCCAGGCTCATTATCACGTAGCTCTGGTGAGATACTTCCCTTTAGATTTTGGCTTGCTATTTCCTTACTAACTGGTCACTTTGATGATATTAAGGAGGTAAATAGGTACTTTTGTTTTAAAGCAAAGGGTTAGTTGAAATGATTTAGTTCACTATTAGCAGAAACCCTTCATAGCTTCATGCTATGGATTAGCCTCCTTCATCCCACATTTGTTTCATCTCTGAGATTTCCGTCAGTGTAATCTTGAATGGAAGCTTTTTTTCATATTTCTTAAGGCTGTGCTCCAGGGGCTAATGAGGCCCCATTTCTTTGACTTAGGCTCCTAAGACAGTCTTTTCTCAGGTTATTAGTATTTTTTTTAAATTTTATTTATTTATTTGACAAAGAGAGAAAGATCACAAGTAGGCAGAGAGGCAGGCAGGACGGGGTCGGGGAGCACGCTCCCGGCCGAGCAGAGAGCCCAATGCAGGGCTCGAGATCATGATCATCTCAGGACCCTGAGATCATGACCCAAGCCGAAGGCAGCAGCTTAATCCACTGAGCCACACCCATGCACCCCACATATTAGTATTCTTGAGGGAAATACAAGCAATAGGATATCCAAAGAGATATATTATAGGAATTGGTTCATGTAATCATGGAGACCAAAAAGTTCCATAATCTGTCATCTGCAAGTTGGAGAACTAGAAAGCCAGTAGTGTAATTCAGTCCAAGTCCAAAGTTCTGAGGAAAGGAGAGCTGTTGTTTTAAGTTCTAGTACAAGTCTAAAGGCTCAAGAATGGGGGTGAACTAGTCCTAGTTCCAGTCTAAAGACCTAAGAATGAAGAGCACTGATGTCCAAGGGCAGGAGGAAATGGATGTCCCAAGCAAAGAACAAATTTTCCTTCCTTCAAATTTTTGTTCTATCAGTCCCTCAAATGATTGGACAGGGCTCACCTGCATTGGTGAGAGTGACCTTCTTTATTCAGTCTACGAATTCAAATGGTAATCATTTCCAGAAACACTTTCACAAACACATTCAGAAATATGTTTTACCAGCTTTCTGAGAATCCCTTAGTCCAGCTAAGTGGACACATAAAATTAGCCATCACACCTTAGTTATCTGAATGTTCTTGACTTTGAGTAATAATGTTTCTTATTTTCTATAAGAGACATTAATGCTTCTACTGTTTCATGTCCCTTTCATAAAAGACCATCTGAGTTTATAATTGTCTAATCTGATTCTTATCTTAGTATCTTCTTTCCTTTAGTGCATATATACTGGGATTACTTTTTGAATTTTCTCTTTGTTATTTGTTATTTAACATAGCCCTGAATCATGAGTTCTGGATTTGATAAAGGCATCCATTGTAGAAATAAATTTTTATCTGTCTATGCCTTTCAGACTGTTTGATTCTACCCAGGAGATTTTTTTTTCCCCATCCAGGTCTGGACTATATTACTGTACAATTGGACTCTTTTATAATATGCGTCATCTTTGCTCTGCTTTTCTTCCAAGTCTAAGTTCCATAATTTTGCAGGGGTGGGGAATGGGGGTTATTATCTTTCAGGGCACAGGAAAAATCTGAAGGTCTGTCTGCAATTAATTGTATCATCTGAAAGCCCACCTAGTAATTATTTTAATATTTTTCAAATTTATGGTCTTTGGTGAATCTACATGAATTCAAGATTTCTCTCTACAGTTTTCTTCTTAGTCCTTAATGTAGAATGAATTCAGAAATTCAGTCTAATGCTGCATGCATAGGCTTGGTATCAACAGTAGAACTTTACAAGAGCTATGTAAATGTGAAGAGCTCACCTGCATTGTGAATATTGCAAAAATACTGAATGCTAGCAAATGGCAGGCAAACGCTTTTTTCCCCTTTGGCCAAACCTTTGCCTCAGTTTATATCTGTTTACAAAACACTGTTAGAGTCAGGATGAAGTAGGACCAGCCTCTACCAAAGGTTTACATCTTTGCTGACCAGCATCTGACCAAGGCCTTCACAGTCTTCATGTGTTTGCTTGGACTTCATTTTCTTAAGACTTAACAATTGCAGGGGCACCTGGGTGGCTCAGTGGGTTAAGCCTCTACCTTCTGCTCAGGTCATGATCTCAGGGTCCTGGGATCGAGCCCTGCATCGGGCTCTCTGCTCAGCTGGAAGCCTGCTTCCCCCTCTCTCTGCCTGCCTGCTTGTGATCTTTCACTTTCTCTCTGTCAAATAAATAAATAAAATCTTAAAACAAACAAACAAACAAACAACAAAAAAACCTAACAGTTGCAGCCCTAACTCTTGTGACAAAACAAAACAAAAGAAAACAACACAAGAGACTTTCCTCAGGTCTGTCGAGTTGCTATGTCCTGAATTCTGTTTGAGATTAGAATCTAAAAAGGAATAAGGTAGCTTCTAGTTTCAGCTCGGCTATATAAAAAGCTTAGAAGTCATCATTCACATCTCTACAATAAGAAAAACTCTGAACAAACTGAGAATCAACAATTTTGTTAGATCCAACAGAGAATTGTGGTCACAAAACCAACCACCATTTCAAATTCTAGAGAGATATAGGTAAATCCAGAGAGTCACAGCTGAGATCTGTCCCCAGGGAGCAGAAGCCCCTGGAGTCATACACTGGTGGGGAAACTTAAATGGCAATTGTAAGGGAATGCTTAAAGCTAGGTGTGGACTGGCAAGAGAATGAGAAACACATGGAGGTTACACTGTTAGGGGGCTTTACGTCCTATAACCCCAACAATTTCCTATGTTAAAGAGCTAAGATAGGACTCCCTTTGGCTCTGGCACAGGGAGAGGAAAAGTAACCATTGTGAAATACGCCTAAAGTGTTTCCAGAACATCCTACTCTTTAAGGGAAATTACTTTACTGGAGCCATATCCTGCCTACAAGGAGGACATTTCTCCCACCCCATGTCCTTTAGCCTGTCTATCTTATGTATGGGGAAAAGCTAAGAAATACTTATGACATAGGTCCACTGCAAGAGTGATGTTTAATCAAACAATTATGGAGGGCTTCCTCTCTGCAACCACTTACCACCACACCAACATTCCTTCAAGATAGTAAGAGTAGATTACGGCTTAAAAAGCTGCAAGTAACAGGACTTGGCTAAGGAGGAGTTCTTATAGGAGCTCATAGGAAAGTAAGGAAGACCAAAAGAAAGACACTAGAGAAATTGGAAGTCTCTAACATTTATGGTTGCAACACACATTGAACATAGTCTAAACTCTGCTCAGATTAATACAAGGCCTTTACATTGAAGACCTGCATGTTTCAGTTTCTGTTCACTGATATGTCATGTTGGGCTTTTAATGACAACAACAAAATTATAAGATACACTAAAAGCATGAAAAAATAGTTTGAAGGGACAATTTAAGAATCAGAATGAAGCCCAGATATGACACAGATATTAGAATTATCAGAAAGGAGATTTAAAGTGACTGTTGGAGGGGCACCTGGGTAGCTCAGCTGGTTAAGAATCCAACTCTCGATTTTGGCTCAGGTCATGATTTCAGGGTTGTGAGATTGAGCCCAGTGTCAGGTTCTGACCTGGGCATGGAACCCTCTTAAGCGTCTCCCTCTCCCTGTGCTCCCCCTGCCAAATAAATAAATAAAGTGACTGTTGGATATAATAAGGTCTCTAATGGGAAAAGTAAACAACAATCAAGAGGTGACTAATATAAAGCAGAGAAATGGAAACTCTTAAGATAAAATCAAAAGGAAATGCTAGAAATAATAATCTCTACAACAGAAATGAAGAATTTCTTAAATGAGCTCATTAGTAGACTGGATAAAGCTGAAGAAAGGATCACTGAACTTGAAAATAAAAACTTTGCAAGCTGAAATGTAAAGAGAAAAACAAAAACAATAAATACCCCTACCAAAACCATACAAACAACAGAACATCCAAAAATCAGAGAGAATTTTCAAAGGTATCACATAAGCATATTTGGAATATGAGAAATGAAGAACTAACAGAAGAGAAGTAAATATGTAAGTAATGGCCTAGAATTTTCTAAAATTGATGGCAGATACTCAGTCATAGATATAAGGAGTTAGAGAAAGTCAATAAAGATAAATACTCAAAAATCTATACCTGGGCATATCATATTCAAACTACAGAAAACCCCAAAGATAAAATCTTGAAAGAAGCCAATGAATAAAAAATGTATATAGAGAAAGATAAGCAAAAAGCAAACTTTGTTAGAAATTATGAAAACAAGAAGAGTGTAAGATTTTGAAAGAAAGCCTCCACTAACCTAGAATTCTATAACCAGCAAAATTATCCTCCAAAAGTGAAGAAGAAATAAAGACTTCTTTGTACAAACAAAGCCTAAGGGAATTTATTGTCAATACTCCTGCCCCAAAAGAAATGATAATAGAAGTTCTTTGGGGTGCCTGGGTGTCTCAGTGGGCTAAGCCTCTGCCTTTGGCTCAGGTCATGGTCTTGGGGTCCTGGGATCGAGCCGCGCATCAGGCTTTTTGCTTGCATCCCCCCCTCTCTCTGCCTGCTTCTTTGTCTGCTTGTGCGCTCTCTCTCTCTCTGTCAAAAAAAAAAAAAAAGTTCTTTGGTGAGAAGGAAAATTATATATGGCATAAACTTGGATCTCCATAAAGGAAGGAAGAATGTAAGAGAAGAAGTAAATGAGGGTAAAATAACATGTAAAAAAAAGATTTTATTTGTTTATTTGACAGAGATCACAAGTAGGCAGAAAAGCAGGCAGAGAGAGGAGGAAGCAGGCTCCCTACTGAGCAGAGAGCCTGATGTGGGGCTCGAACCCAGGACCCCGGGATCATGACCTGAGCCGAAGGCAGAGGCTTTAACCCACAGAGCCACCCAGGCACCCCTAAAATAACATTTTTAAAAAGATTTTATATATTTATTAGAGAGAGAGAGATTGAGAGAGAGATTGTGTGAGCACCAGCTGGGGTATGGGCAGAGGGACAGGGAGAAGCAGACTCCTTGCTGAGTGTGGAGCCAGAGGCAGGGCCCAATCCCAGGACCCCGAGACCATGACCTGAGCCGAAGTCAGATGCTTAACTGACCGAGCCACCCAAGGGCCCCAACATTAATTTTTTATACTAATCTCAACTATATAAAACCTAACTGTTTGTTTAAAGCCAGTAGTAAGAATGTGTTGGGGAATGATACTATATGGATAAGTGAAACAAATGATACCAATGTCATCAAGGGCAGGAAGGAGTAATTGGGGCTATTTTGTTTCAAATTACCAACCCTGCAGAGCAAGGCTGGTTTAGATTTCTCAAAAATGTATATTGATAACTCTAGAGAAACTACTGCATTAAAAATAAAAAAAGTATAATTGATATGCTGACAGAGGAGAAACAAGGAATCATATAAAATGGTTCATTAGAACCAGAGAGGGCAGAAAAAGGAGAGGATGGCAAATAAAAGCAATGAATAAAAAACAAAACAAAACAAAACAGCTATAAATATCAATATCACCCTTTCAGTAAATGATAGAACTGGCAGAGAAATCCTTACAGATGTATTTGATGTAAACAGCACTATCAATCAGCTTGATGTAATTGAAATTTTGTGGAATACTGCATCCAACAACAGAATGCACATTCTTCACAATCTCATGTTGAATAGTCATCAAGATACATCTATTCAGAACTATGACACATACCTTAACAAATTTAAAAGAATAAAAGTCATACAAAAAATGTTCTCAGACCGTAATAGAATGAAACAAGAAATCAGTAACAGATAGTTGAAAAAAAAAAACCCAAAATTTGGAAATTAGAAACACAATTCTAAATCTCAGATCAAAGAGAAATCTCAAGAGAAAATTAATGATATTTTGAACTAAGTGAAAGTAAAAATATAATTTATCCTATTTTGTGGGATGTAGTAAAAACAGTGCTTGGAGGGAAATTTATAGTGTTAAGTATATACTTGACAAAAACAAAGAGGTAAAATCAGTGAGGCTTCTGTCTCAGGAAACCAGACAGAAAAGGAGCAATTTAAGACTAAAGCAAGCAGAAGAAAATTAATAATAAAAATTAGAGCAGAAAGCAATGCAACTGAAAACTGGGAAACAATGGAGGACATTAGAAGGACCAAAAAATGGTTCTTTGAAAAGATCAGTAAATTGATAAACCTTTCTTCAGGCTAACCAAGTAAAACAAGAAAACACACATATGACCACTTTTAGAAATGATAGAGAAATCATTACTGTTGATCCCATAGAGATTGAAAGAATAATAAAGGAACACCGTGAACAAGTCTATTCCCACATCTTGAAAATTTAGATAAAATGGATTAATTTCTTGAAAGACACAAAGTACAAAAACTCACTGGGGGGAAAATAGGTAACATGAATAGGCCTATATTCATTAAAGACATTGATTAGAAAATTCATAACCTACTAAAAAAGAGAGCTCTGGGCCTCGATGGTTTCATTGATGAATTTTAACAGACACTGAAGGAAGAAATGGTACCAAATCTTTACAATCTATGCCAGAAAACCGAAGTAGATAGAACACATCTTAACTCATTCCATGAGGCCAGTTTTACCCTAATAACTAAACCCAAAACATTACAAGAAAGAAAAATTACAGATCAGTATCTCCCATGAACATAGATATGGAAATCCTCAAAGAAATTAGCAAATAAAATTCAGCAACATATAAAAAGAATTATATATCAAAGCCAACTGGGATTTATTCCAGGTATGCAACTTTGGGGTAGGATGGTGGGAATCGGTGATGAGTTGAATATGGATTGGGGACAAGGAAGAGAGGCTGTGGACACACAGCAGTTTCTAGCTTGTTCAGCTGGGTGAATGCTAATGCCATGAACAAGGACAAAAAAGTTTGGATGGGGAGGATAATGAAGTGAAGGATGTGGGTTTAGTTTTGAATGGAGTGAGTGTAAAGTACTCTAGACATGTACTAAGTGGACATTGTCTGGGAACCGTTCAAGATGTGTGTCTGTCCTATAGTTTGGAGATCATGAATGTACAAGTGGTAATGAAGTGATGGAATGAATGAGATTGCCCAGACCAAGTATGAAGAGATTAATTAACATCAATTCCACCTTCAACTGGGAATATTTAGCCTCAAGGCATCATCATCATCATCATTATCATCATCATCATGATATAGCCCCAAGGAAATAGGGGTGAAGGAAGGAAGGAAGATCCAGGGAGCAGGCAGAAAATGAATAACCAGAGAAATAAGAAGAGAACTAGAATAGAGAATGGTTGTCAAAGACACAAAGACACAGAACTTAGCCATTGGGAAGTTTTCGATTATCAAAGACAGAAATTGCACAGAGTATGAGTCAGATGAGTACTGAGCAAAGTCCATCTGATACTTCAACTCAATGGGTACGGGCAACACTAATGAGAGCAGTGGAGTTCAAGTCAGAATACAGTGGATTTAAGGATGAACTGGGAGGCAAGGGGCAGAGAGGCATATACAGCAATGCAGTGGTAATATGGTTCTGCTGGGTAGGTACATAGGTTCCTTTGTATATTGGATGTTAAGTTGAAAGTGATACTAGGGGACAAATTACAACTTTAAAACACAAATTAGAACTGAGGATGAAAGGATAGCAATGAGATATTACTCTCAAGTTTTCATTAGTGAAACGAAAGAGTAAGAATGAAAGCTGATTGGAGTAGACTTGATGAAGGAGAAGACTATAATGTGGAGACTTACCTATGCTGAATGGAAGGAACCAGAAGAGAAGACATCAAAGATAAGAGAGATGGGCAATGGCTGATACAAAATATGCTTGGGGGAATACGGCACCCCCCCCCAAAGGAGATAAACTTCAGATAATATTAGAAATCTCTTCTTTTGAGATGTGTAAATCCAAGTTAGAGAAGAATGAATATATTGGAAGTGACAAGGAGAGAAGTAGAAAAAATCATTTCCAAAGTTGTCACCGTCACTGGTTGTCAGATATTAGAGTGCATCAGAATTCCTGGAAAGGCTTATTGAAAACCAGATTGCTGGGCCCCACCCTAGAACTGAAAGGTCTGGGTGAGGGCAGAGACTATGTAGTTCTAACATGCTCCCAGATGAAATTTATGGAACCAACTTGAGGACCACATTTTGAGAATTCAAATTTCTCAGTGTAATAGGAAGTTAGTTCATCTGCTGAGATAAGAGGAAGTGGACTTTCCACTTTCCTTTCAGCCAAAGGTATACATTGCTGCAGATCACCGAGCATGAGTTTTTATCTGGGGGCATTTCTTTTTTCTGTGCCAAGCCAACTGACCTGTGGTGGAATTCAACTCCCAGTTATTAGCTAACAGTATTGCTCTTAGAATGCTTACATCTTAATGATGCAGTAGAAATATTGTCAGGTATCAGGTGCATTTTCAGTTTGGTAGGAAGAAGCTCAGAGATTTAAAAAAAAAAAAAAAAAAAAGGCAGGGAACCTTGTTTTAGGGATTTCCTCATGGTAAACTTTTTCTTAAGAAACAGTCTGGCTTCTCCCGTGTTACTAGTTCAAAGAAGTTTGTAAGTATCAGTTTGCATGTCTCCCTTCTCCGCTTGCCTGAAGGCTGTGCTTTGCTTCTCGAAATGTTTCAGCTGTGAACAGGATGATTCTATTGGGGTGTCTTTAAATGAGATGTGATGTCCTCCATGTTCACTGTCCCAACTTTTACCTCCTTTGGGGAGAGCAGTGACTGTTTCCTTGTTGTTAGGTGGAGGGCTAGAAGCAATTTCAACTGTTCTCACTATTATAGAGGGGGAACTGGTCAGTCGGCGAGGGGGTGGTGACTCAGAAACAGGGGATGTGCTTTATTGCTCCTACAATGTGTCATAAGTTTACAGTCTGATGAGGTTTTCAATAAAAATATTTTACACTTTTGAGCTGCCTCTCAGCTACAGATCCTAAAGCCCTGTTTTAGAGATCAAAATACCCACAGATGCTATGAGCAAATGCCATAGATTCAACAAAAGCTGGCGAGAGGATGGGAAATTGATGACACACACATCTGTGTAGCTCCCACCACGCTTCACCACCCACTGACATTTTTTTGGCTACGGACACCCTGTTTGTGACTTGTGCCTTGAGCACTGCTATCTATGAGTCAGCAATTCACAAACACCCCCTATCCCAGGGTCCCCATCTCAGGTATGTGAGATAATGGGCGATGATATTTAAAATCCAGTGTTATCCCTGCCAGTCATCATTGCTTATATATCCTGTTATCAGATCAAAATTCTACTGGAATATAGGAAGTGTGGGTTTTATGTAGAAAGTATTGGGATGATAGGATCTAGCCTGTATGAGTATGATAATTGCTGTAATACTTCAGAGTATAGATAATATTCTCACTATCATACATTAGAGTATAAAAGATCCTTTCCATCTATTTTATTTAGATTTAATTGCACAACAACCCTGTGAGGTGGGGTTTATTTCTGAAGGTAAAACAAAAACAAATAGTGACTTCAAATAAAGTACAATCATTGGAAGAAAGAGTTTCATACTACAGAAATTATT
Source organism: Mustela putorius furo (assembly GCF_011764305.1). Classification (NCBI taxonomy): domain Eukaryota; kingdom Metazoa; phylum Chordata; class Mammalia; order Carnivora; family Mustelidae; genus Mustela; species Mustela putorius. The sequence goes on from NW_025422005.1 coordinate 53,731,803, forward strand.
TATTTATTTTTTTAAAGTTTATTTTTTATTTATTTTCAGCATAACAGTATTCATTATTTTTGCACCACACCCAGTGCTCCATGCAATCCGTGCCCTCTCTAATACCCACCACCTGGTACCCCGACCTCCCACCCCCCCCTGCCACTTCAAACCCCTCAGATTGTTTTTCAGAGTCCAGAGTCTCTCATGGTTCACCTCCCCTTCCAATTTCCCCAAACTCCCTTCTCCTCGCTATTTCCCCATGTCCTCCAAGCTATTTGTTATGCTCCACAGAAATAATTTATTTTTGATGTTTGATGGCTGATAGCTTTCAGTTCCCCACCCCTCCCCTTTGCCTCACACATAGGAAAGAGAGAGAAAAAAAAATATGTACCCACCCCCTTAATCATAATAATTCCCTAAGCCAATTTCCACCTCCCTCTCAACTTTGTTTCACTTTTAGATAGAATCTGAGCTCTTCTCCTTGGGGAATCCTTTTGCTCTCTGCTCTGTGAATAGTAAACGTTATTTCATAGTTGTTATTCCTCACGTGTCATTCATCCTGACACCCATAAATTCCTGGGCAGGAGCAGCCCACCGTCCAGCACGGGATGCTAGGTGCCAGGAGAGTTCTGGATAAGGTAATGGTGCTTTCTTCCTTCAACCATGTGGTCATTGCAGACAGCAACAAGAAAGTTTTGTGCTTAACTCCTGGCTAAGAACTGAAAGATGAACAAGACATGATCCCTGTTCTTCCCTTCAGTAGTAACAGCCCATAGAAGAGGAAGACGTTAAATTTAAAAAATCACAAAATAATGTCATTGGTAGTATGTACAAGATACTGTGGGGATGCAGAAGAGTGAATGGATATTCCTCACCGTTTGCATAGTACGCATGCAGAGATGTAAAAGCATGAAAAAAATGGAACGTTCAAAGAATCATTTTCAGCTTTATTTGGCTGGAGAATGGGGTGAGTGAGGTACGATATGGTTGGCGAGGCCCTTGAAGGCTCTGCTGGTAAATTATCCTGAGGATATTGGTGAGCTATTGAAGCACTTCAGGAAAAGAAATAAAAGAAGACTGTTCCTATTTTAAACAGTTAGCTTTGATGGCAGTGTGGGAGATAGATTGGCACGGAGACAGAAAAGTAATTTAGAAGGACATAGCTTATGTCCAAGTGGTGATTGATGAGGGAGCAGAAGGCAACTGAGGACAAAACACAAATGGACCCCCCACCCTCCCGCCCCAGGTGGGATCTCTGGGACATTCCTCAGGCACTCAGGGCGGCCCTAAAGCTAAGGGAAGGAAAAACAAATGGTTAACTTTTAGAGATCACAGTCCTGCAAGACCTGTGTCTCCCTCAGTTTACAAAGGTCTTAGTGATTTACAAGAAAAAAACATTCTTATCAATAATCTAATTTCCAGAAGGACATAACAGATAAAATGAGACATCATAATAACCTGCAGCCCACTGACAAATACTTGAAGCAGGAAGAGGGTAACATTCCTCCAGGAAGGTCCTAACTGTGTTAATGCTTTGCTAAACATTAAGAAAAACAGCTTTAGCTTGACAATAGGAAGGCCGCAGGTTTCCGGTAAGTCTTCTTTAGCATATGAAAATCCTTTTGGAACTTCCCTTATCTTTACCTCCCGCCCAACCCAAAGTATAAAATCCGTCACTCCTTAACAACCCGGGTGCACCTGGTCTTTTCCCCTGTGAGTCCTGACCCTATGCTTTAAGAAAACCACCATCTTGCACCAAAGACATCTCAAGAAAACTTCTTGGTGGTTCCCGATCTCACCCTGCCAAACCTCATTATATCCAAAAACCACATCAGTGTTGATGGCTGAGTTCAGGACAAAGGCAAGGGAAATGGTCAGAGGAAGACGAACATGCGAGGTACTGTTCTAGGAGGTGGGGTATGGAATGGTGGAAGAGGACAGAGAAATTATTTGTTTTTATGAAGATGGCATTCTGATTGGTGCATGAGAGAGAACTCTCTAATATCCATTCGTTGCTTCTCTCCAACAGTAAGAAAATGTGGAGTTGTAACTGAGCACATGGTTACCCAGGAGATAGGCCACCTTTCAGCTTTTCTTGCAGGTCCTGAAATGCCAATTGAGTATTACCCCCACCTTAAAAGACCACCAGAGACGTGAGTCAAAGCCAATCAGCAAGGGTCGTTTATTGCAGGTTCGAACCTGGACCTCTGCAGTGCTTGTTGCTGATAACGCCGAGAGGTCTGGAGCTGGGTCGGTGCAGGATTTTTATAGACAGATACAAACAAGTTTTGGGTGGGGCTGAGCTGATTGATTGATAGTTTGAACACAATTGGGAGTCTCCTGGTGGAATGTTACATTCCTGCTATCAAGCATCCTTGTTAATGAGATTTAGGTTTAGAAGTATTTACTTTTCCTTCTACCTCCACCTCCTTCGGTTTTTCATGGAGGGGAGGGTGACATTAGGGTATTGATAAGGTAACTTCTTTGTTGTAAATCTCAAGGATATTTGCAAACCAGGGGAGACTCCTACCTTGCAGGACTGTGATCTCTGCAAGTTAACTATTTATCGTTTTATGGCAGTCAAGGGTGCCTGAGGAATGCTACACAGATGGAAGGGAGCAGGTGAAGGGGGGGGTGCAAGGCGCCAGCTTTTGCTTTGTCCTCAGCCAGCCTCCTGCTCCTTCAGTCCCTCTTAGTCTTAGAGCCTAGGAATCTAGGCTCTGGCCAGAGCATGCCTTGAAATGAAGAGGCATCCTTTTTCTTCTACTCTCCCCTTTTCTAGTAGCTGCGTTGGCCATGCCGGGGTGGGACTTCTGAAGGCACCTTGTGACCCAGGTGAAACCACTGGGCTGATCAAGCTCCAAAACCAAAGGGCGCTGAGCATGTGACAACTTCATGGAGGCAGCCACACCAGACTGGATTGAATGTGAAGTAAATACAGTTCTATTGTTGCTGTGGGTTTCTGTCTGCTATAGCCGCCGAACCTGTATCATAAATAATACTGGGAGATATAAACGATTATAATGGCGGTTTACATGAAGGGGATGCCCAGATCAAGAATCCCACAAAGCAATCATCTAAAAGTGTGAATAAATTATGTATGTGTGTTGTATACAGCCCAATTGGTTAGGCTTAACATATCATCCAAAATAAGTACTAATTGTACCTGGCATGCAAGGAGGAGGTTTCCTAAAGACCCAGGCTAGCCAGTCACTTGCTCCTCAGACAAGAGAGACCTACTTGTGCAAAGAATTTACACTTGGGGGTGCCAGCCAGTGTGATGAAAGGGGAGACTGGGAGCTCAGTATCTCTTCATTATGTCTTCTCATCTTATGTACTTCATGATGTCATATTATTAGTTGTATTTATGAATCCTATCTCAAGTAAATTGGTTTTAGTTCATAGATAAAAGCACGAGTCTGTTTACTGACCTACAAGCTGATTAGAATAGTGATTACAATAATAAACAGAAGACTAGGCTGAAACAATGCGAGGAAAGAAGCACAGGTGATGGGATAGAGTGTGAGCTGAGGAAAGGAAGGATACTGTAGGTAAGATGGCTATGGAAGTCTTCCAAGAAGAGAAGATATTTGACTGGTAACCCAAATGATAGAAACCAGTTAATCAGCAAGAAGTTTGTGTGTGGGGTGCTTTATAGGCAGAGGGAATAGAAATATAAACGTCCTGAGGTGGGAGGGAGCCAGGATGTTTGAATAAGAGAAAGGAGGCCAGTGTGGCTAGAGCGCAGAAGGCAAGGGGGAGAGGAAGACTATGGCTGGGATCAGAGAGGCAGGGAGCAGCTAGATCACCTGGACACTTACCGGCTAGAGTAAGGAGTTTTGTTGTATCTTAAGAGCAATGAGAAGCCATTACAAGGTTTGTAGACAAAAATGGGACATGATCTGAGTTTCAAAAAGTAGTGTGTTGGATATGGGTACAATGTGTAGGGGCAGAGAGGAAGCAGAGTTTACTGTAGGAAGGTGATCTGAAACAGGGTGATGCCAGAGTAGACGGAAAGAAGGGAAAGAATTCGTGTTGTTTAGAAGGAGCCTCATAGACAGGGCTTGCTGCAGAATGCATGTAGAGGTCTGGGAAAGGGAGAAATCAAGATCCAATGCTATGGTTTTTGCCCGAGCAGCTGGATTAGTAGTGGTGCCATTTGTTGAAGTTGGAAACACCTGGCAAAAGATTTGGCTGGGTGTAGGGGGGTAAACCAAAAAACCTGTTTTATTTCTGGAGAACTTTGGCAAAAGTTTCCAATGGATCTCTTAGGCTCCATTGGTTCCATAGCCAAGCCAAGGCTCTTATATTGTTTACAGCAGTTGTAAGCCATCAAAGAGGCTGGCCCTGGGTGCCATCAGGGAAGTGTTAAACTCTAACAGCACATTATACATCATTAGTCTACTCATTGTTATCTTGGCCAAGAATCAGTACCTGACTTCCAGTTGTCCCTGAGGATGAGAAAGGAACTCTGGCGGTTCAGCTGTAATATAACTCTATGTTACACCTTCCACCCACCTGACTCTTGGTCAAGGCTTTATAATTATACATTGCTCATTATCATTCTTTTCTACCATTTATGGGACAACAATAACAGAAAAGCAAACATACAAATACTAAAATACAAATTATTTGTTTCATCCAGTAGAGTATTGGTATTGCTTTAAAGAAATATTTGATTTTTCCAAATATCCAGCATGGATATGTTTGTAATCATGTACATATTCATCAGCCCTTTTATTTCCTTTCATCATCAAAATGTGAATTTCATCTAAGGTGTCAAGAGATTCATTTAATATAGAGACTGATTGTCAGGTAAATCTAGTTCCTCCTGGGGCCAGTCAGCTTCCATTGGAAGAATAGCATGTGGGGGTTTTAATTTCCCATACACCTGATCATTGATATCAGTGTTATGATTTTTTTAAAGAAAATCAAATTATTTTTACTAATTACTTAATTATTACATCAAATAGTAGTTACATTATGAATTAGGCTAAGATCATTACAGAATGTCAGATAGAACTATCTTCCCAGCAAGAATAGCCCTAGCCTATGTAACAAGTTGTCACAGATTGGAGGATAAATTTAAGGGCCAGATCTCAGTAAGTTCTGATTTTAAGTTGTTTATCAGCATAATCATATGCCCCCCATTTCATACTATAAGATTGTGCTAATAAAGGTTCTCAAAGGACCTTGTGTTTTAAGTGATACCTATCTTCCCCCATCTGTAAAATTCTAGTTAATTGTTCTGTGTTTCCAATTTTGAGTAACTGTACTATTTGGATATGTTTGATTTTTGTTATGTGTAGGGACTTGGCAGTAAGTGAACACCTAAACAAATTATGTTCTCCGTTTAAGAATTTTATTCCTTGTACTTTTACTACCAATGGCCTGGATGATAGTCCTTTAGATACTCTGCTTCCATGTGAAGGAACATACTTAACAGTCCCTCTTTGGTTAGCACGCATCTGCTTCCCATACTTGTACTCTAGTAGGTTAACTATCTGTTACATTTTTTTTTGAAGATTTTATTTATATATTTGACAGAGATCACAAGTAGGCAGAGAGGCAGGCAGGATGGAGGGGGGGCGGGGAGCAGGCTCCCCGCTGAGCAGAGAGACTGATGCAGGGGTTTGATCTCAGGACCCTGAGATCATGACCTAAGCCGAAGGCAGAGGCTTAACCCACTGAGCCACCCAGGGACCCCATCTGTTAAATTTTTATCCATTTTTATAAAGCTGCATTATCTGCCAGGCCACTTGATGTTTTTTTCCTTATTCCTAAAACAGCATTCCTTTTAAGCAACAAGTAGAAGCCAACACACCTTTTATTTTAGTATGACTTTTTGTATTAGGGTCAAATATGGCTTGTCCTATAACTTTGAGATCTGTGCTAATTTCCCATTATTCATTTAGAGCATTTTGACCAGTATAGTTCCTTGAACAGACATGTTATTACCATAGAATGAGTATTACTTAACTACAGATTGAATATATATTTTAGAACCAAAAATGTTGAGTTCCCCATATAGGTCCTTGTAATCTCCACATATATTCTGTTTGAGTATGTGCATTTTTAGGCAGAAGTCAAATACGTTGTCATATTTTTGAAATGTAAAGAATTACTCTTCTCAGATAATTCCTTTACTACTCGTATTGATGTTATGACAGTTATTCAGTGGATCACTCATTCCTCAAGTATTTATCGCCATATTATTTTCCAATTGAGAGTATAGGGGGAGCATCTGTGAAAAAGAAAATGGTGACCTGGGGCATTGTCAGGCAATGGGAAATACTAGTCTTAACTCAGGAGCAAGATTAGATGTAGAGATGCTGATTTGTTAAGTCTTGAGAGATAAAATGAATTTTTTATAGCTAGAGAAATAGAAAATCCTGAAAGGAATTTCTAGAATGAGAAAAGGACAACATTTGAAAGGAGGAGGAAGACAAAGGAGAGTGAAGACAGTGGAGCATGAGCAGCTCTGATGGTACAGGAATAAGGAGACCGGTGTTAGGAAAGATGGAGCGCTTAAGGTTTTCATGCTACAGATAAGTCAGCTGAAATAAGGGCAGGGAATGTGAATCGAGTCTGGCAATTAGGAGACCAAATTTTAATGCCTTTCCATTACTCCCCTTTTTAGCTCTATGAATCTAGTGGTCAAGGTTCCTAGATGGGGGATACTCCTACATTATGTAGTACTGTTGAACTTAAAGCCATAGCTGCTATCTGGTCACTTTGGTTTCCTTTTGTCAGTAAACCAGTGAGCAAAAAAGAAGTTGCCATATTGACAGGGTTAGTGGACTCTAATCATCAAGAGAATATAAGACTACTGCTGACTAATGGAGATAGGAAGCACAAATATCCCAAACAGGTCACAGAGTAATGTGAGCAAGGCCACTTCTGCTTCTATACCTTCCTTCCCTGACACATACATTCTCCTGCCCTAGGCTTTATAACCATATAATGGTGACTAGTTTAAAGTGTGGACCTCATTCTAGAGGGTAATGCCCCATCCTACAATGGTGTCAACCCCACTCTGGCACCTCAGTCACAACTTTGAGTCCATTACTTTCCTTTCTAATGGAACTTCTGGATGGTGTGGTGATAGTAGGATCAGGGTACAGGGCCTCAGTCATTTCCTTTCTACCATTTTGCCTCTGCTGTAAAATGATCCCTTGGTCCAAGTTAGTATTATGTGGGGTTCCAATCTGGTCATCATATACTTTAATCCTGGGATAGTGGGCTGGCTGAGATACTCTGGGTGAGAAAGGCAAACCCAGACCAAGCATGTATGTTTGTCCTGAGTAGATTAAACACCACTATTTCTTGAGTGAAGGGTGTCCTGTGTAATCAGTTTGCTACCAAGTAGTCTGTTAGTCTCCTTGAGGGATGATTTCTGCATTGTTCTCTGTTGCTGGCAGACCCAATAGTGAGCAGCAGTAGTTCACCAGATAAGCTTTCAAGAGGAAGAGTCCATTATGCTGTTAGAGCCATTCATATTCTCCATCTCTACTACTTTGGCAACTCTGTTCATAAGACCATGGATGAGTCTACACGGTGCCCAAGTGCAGAGACTAGCTGACATTTACTGGCCAAGTCATCTTTGTTTTTAAGGTTTTCTCTGCAGTGGATTCTCTCTGGTTGGCATGAACATGCCATAGGACAGTCTCCACACTTGGCACCCACTCCCATAGGCCCACCCACATGCTTCCTACCTAGATCTTCTTATACCTAGTATTCAAATCTTACTTGTTTCAGGACCCTGAAACTCAGCCCAGTCATTAGACTATATATATATATACACACATATATATATGTGTGTATTATAGGCCACTTCTCTTTTTCTTTCCCTAATTGATATTTTTCAGGGCTATTCTGTAGTGTAAGAGCAATTTATTTTCAGCTTGTACCCCAGTACTGGCCCCCATTCATGTACCGATCTTGAACTTTTCCCTCCTTCATCAGCTGGTCCCAGAGAAGCCTCCATGTGTACATAGGTGTGAAACAGGAGAGAAGCATTGCTGTAGGAGAGAGAGATGACATGGGAATTAGGGACATATTTGTGCCATTCTCTTTTACTCTCTGGACCACTCAGATTTGATCCCAGCTGTGTCTCATCCCTGTTCAGATACGTGGCTGCTGGGGTCACCTGACCTTATGATTGGTTGGGTCTGTTAATGTCACAGGTATGCTGGTAAATATTTAATAATTATCTATGAAAAATACCACCCTAATTTGTAGCATTTGCTGAGTTTTGTGGTATAAATATTCCTACCATGGCTGATTTCAAGCTGCCAAAGTAAGGTCACAGGGAGATGTGCTGGTAGAAACTCATCTCTAGCATATCATGATATCCAGCTGATAATAGAAGTTTTGGCCACTTGATGTCGCTTGGGGCATCACAGTTTGATGGTCAGTTTTTCCTGGGGCCCAGTTTCCTGCTAAGAGTGGTTTGTCAATAGTTTTTACTTTCCTGCCACAGATGTCATCACTTTCTCTAGAACCCTAGCAACGAGTACTTATATAATATATTTTGCTACCACAGATAATTCTAGTTCTATGAGTGAAGTGGATCAAGCAACAATCCTAGACCTTATGCAGAAGGTTTCCTTGCCTTGGGCTCCACTCAAGACTAACAGCTTTCGACATCATCTGACAGATGGGTCATGGCAGTATTTCCAAGCATTTATTTTCAAGCTGCTTCTCAGACCTAAAAAAGCCTGTTAAGCATTCTGGTTCTTTTTTAGTGCTAGGCGTTGCAAAGTAATAACTTATCCTTCACTTTTGAATATCCCATGATGCCCAGAACACTGGACCCCTAGAAACTTTGCCTGTGTGGCAGGCTCCTAAATCTTTCTGGGTTTTGTCTCCTTCTGGAATATGCATGTCTTTCTGAGGTGTCCAGAGCACTTGCTACTTCTTACTCACCAATTACAAGTAACATGACCTCATCAATATAGTGGGCCAATGTGGTTATCTCTAGAACATTCATCTGGACGGAAGGCTCTTCTGACAATATAATGACAGTGCACAGGAGAACTGATGTAGCTCCGGGGCAAGACTGTGGCATGCACTGTTGTCTGTCCACGTGACTGTGAGCTGCTTCTGATTCTTCTTCCTTGATAAGAATGAAAAAGAAAACATTTGTGGGTTCAATGGTGACCTGCCAAGTAGTCAAGACTATTAATCTGCTCTGGTAAATGTACCTGGTATATTTCGTAAAGCAGCTATAATTGAGGTGAATACTTGGTTAGCTTGTGGTGGTCAATTATATAGTCTCTTGTAGATTTTTTAATTACCACAGGGACAAGACTGGTATATTAATAGAGTCTTACTTGGAACCACCATTCCTACATCCTTTAAGATTTTGAGAGTGTTACTGATTTTTGCTCTCTCTTTGAGATGTTATTGTGGGTTGAACTGCATTCCCCAGAAGATGTTTCGAAGTCCTAACCCCTTGTACCTGTGGATGTGACTTTATTTTGAAAGAACGTCATTACAGATGTAATTGGGTAAGATGGGGTCATACTGGAGGAGAGTGGGCCCTGAATTTAATGTGACAGGTGTCCTTAGAAGAAGACGGAAATTTAGACACAGATACAGATATTCAGGGAAGATAAATAGAGGGAAAACAGACTGCAGCAGAGACTGGAGGAGTTACGCTGCCCCGAGCTGAGGAAAGCCTGAGGGCTGCCAGAGCTGGAAGAGGCAAAGAGGGATCCTCCCATAGAGACTTTGAACAGAGTATGGTCCTGCTGAAAGCTTAGTTTCAGACTTTTAGCCTTCGGAACTGTGAGAGAATAAATTTCTCTCTCTCTCTTTTTTAAGGCCTTATTTATTTTATATTTATTTATTTACTTATTTATTTTTTGACACAGAGATAAAGAGAGAGAGCACAAGTTGTCAGAGAGGTAGAGAGAGAAGCAGGCTCCCCACTGAGAAGGGAGCCCCACGTGGGGCTCAGTCCCAGGACCCTGAGATCATGACCTGAGCCGAAGGCAGACGCTTAACAACTGAGCCACGCAGGCACCCCTAAATTTCTCTTTTAAAGCCACCCAGTTTGTGGTACTTTCCTATAGCACACCCAGGAAACTATGGAGGACTTAATGGCAAGTGTTCACATCTGCCAGTTGCAAAGTATGTTCATTCCAGTTACACATTTGGAAACCAGGGAAATGACCATGACAATGACCATCAGGACTCTCTATAAGACAAACACAGTTGGAACTCAGTTTCTTAGCTGACTTCCCTATACCTCTCCCCTTAATTGAAACTCGTGATGGTGGTTAGGATCTTTGGCTAGCAGTTTAATCTGTATGCAGTAGTTTTGAAAAATCTGAGTAATTGCAAGATCTTTCCTTTTCTTTAGTTGATGTGTTCTGGGTCAGAGAACACAACTCTTCGTTGGGGGTGGCTGACCTCAAACTTTTGCTCATGTGTCCTTGGTCCCCATTGCCTGTGGGTGTGGATACATGTATATACACATGTATGTATGTACTTTTTTTTTTCTTTTTAAAGATTTTATTTATTTATTTGACAGAGACACAGTGAGAGAGGGAACACAAGCAGGGGGACTCGGAGAGGGAAAGCAGGCTTCTGGCAGAGCAGGGAGCCTGATGCAGGGCTCGATCCCAGGATGCTGGGATCATGACCTGACCCGAAGGCAGACACCCAATGACTGAGCCACCCAAGTGCCCCTGTATGTACTTATTTTGGCTGTGTATCTGTCTTGCTCCTAAGGATGAAATGATTTATAAGCCATTTCCATAAATTTCTGTGGGTCAGGCCTTTCTGACTCATTCTGGATTTGTCACAGTTTATAGTAATTCTGTCTACCTTCTAAGGGGTGTATGCTGCCACTGATGTCTGCTATTCTTGGGTTCTCTCATCCCCATTGCTATTAGGGAATGCACATAATATCTTCTGTCATTATTCCTAGCTTATTGAGTGCTGTGATGTCTTTCTAACCTCTGTGCCTTGATAGAGGGAGTGTCTTCTGTGGCTTCCTAAGGAACATGGTCTGCCACAGGGATTTTGCCTAATAGAGTGGACCTTATGCATGCTTCTCTGAGCTTTCAAACTCTTTCACCATATATTGATATAGGAGTTGTGGCATCTCTATGTTGTTTAATAAAGGCTTTTGCCTTTTTCAGGTGTCCTGGGGTCGTTCATTCCAACAGGCTATTACAACTGGCATCAGGGCCTTTTCTGGGCTACTAAATCCTGTATCACTGGAAAGTACCACCATACCGACAACTCACTCTAATTCAGCTTTATTGTCTGTTCCTCTTCACCTAGCCCCACCGTAAACCATTCCTATTTCCTCAAGGTAGCATCTTTTTTTTTTTTTTTTTAAGATTTATTTATTTATTTATTTGATAGACAGAGATTACAAGTAGGCGGAGAAGCAGGCAGAGAGAGAGAAGACAGCAGGCTTCCTGCTGAGCAGAGAGCCCGATGCAGGGCTCAATCCCAGGACCCTGGAATCATGACCTGAGCGGAAGGCAGAGGCTTTAACCCACTGAGCCACCAAGGTGCCCTGAGGTAGCATCTTTTTAGGCATATACTTTCTCTTTTGCTTTAGCTGGCTCAGCACTTCCTAAATCAGTTTATACTGCAATTTGACTTTAATTATGAGCCAAGAGAGGAAGTGAGGCAAATCATGGAAAGGGCAAGAACTATCTTCTAAGAGCCTTGTCCTCATTTGAGGCCTTTGTAGCATTTCAGGTATGTGTGTGTGACTAGCTCTATCTTCTCATAAAGGGGGAACCAACCGTTTCTTGAGGCTATAGGATTCAGAATTTGAGGACTAAGGATTTGAGATTTCTTTCCTCCCTCCCTCTCTCTCTTTCTTTCGAGAGAGAGAAAGCAGAATGGGGCAGAGGGAGAAGGAGCGAGAATCTCAAGCAGGCTTCATACCCCAGCATGGAGCCCGATGCTGGGCTCGATCTCACGACTATGAAATCATGACCTGAGCCAACCGAGTCATCCAGGTGCCTCAGGATTTGAGATTTGTGACTGTGTCTCCACAGATAATCCCTTCAAGTGTCAGCTTCCCAGTTCTTCCCTCTAGGGCCCTGAATGTGTGTTAGAGAGTGGCCTGGGCTGGGATTCAGCCTTTCCTGAGTCTCTGCTAACAATTCAGTCCTGTCCCTGTTCTGTGACTGCTGTCCCACTGAAGGAGCAGAACTGTACTCTATAAGCTGCCGTGGACTCTCTTACTGTCCCACTTTGATTTAAATTGTTCATTCATAGGCCTGAGCTTACCATTTTCTCTCTTCAATCATGGTACCTAGCAACAATAGCCAATTCCACAGTTCCCAGTTATTATGTTTTCATACCTCTAAAACACCCAGGGTTTTGTTGCAGTCATTACGACCTCTTCCATGTGTATCCTGTCACAGGTTGTCATAGGTGGGAGCCAAAAGAATGCTCTAGCATTCCAAGGACAACCCATGTTTTACTTATTTCCGGTGATGGGATTCTCGATCCAGCTGGGAAATGACCCAATACCAGGATTCCCGTATTTAGAGTATGCTTCCCGGGAACACCTATGGTATCAACTGTCTTAGGTTGGGTTCCTTAGAACCAACCTGAGATAAGGATTCTTGCTTAAGTGCTTATTGGGAATATGCTCTCATTAAAAGGGAGGTGAAGGAAACAGAACAGGGCAGGAAAAATGGCAAACATGGATGTGTTATCAGTAGAGATTAGGTTCAGTCTGATCCCACAAGATACTCCAGAGGACAAATGACAGGACAAAGTGAGTCTCATGGGGACAAGTGGGCTGACCTTTTGTATTCCATGCCAGCAAGTCATTGGCCGAGTCAGCCCTGATTGGGGTGGGGAGAGGTGTAGTTTCTCAAGCAAGTCGCCCCCCCACTCGGTCCAGGGAAATCCTCTGTATTTTTATTTCCAACAATCACAGTGAATGGGACAGCCATGCACCAGCCAGAGGAGGGATGTGGGCAGTCACCAATAGCATTCAGCGTGGTATTTTTTTAGTTATTCTGTATGTAAGGTAAAAACAATGTATTTCTTTATACTGTTTAGAAATCTACTGTAGGCTTCACTAGGAAGGTTATATTTATCTTTCCTTCCTTTTAGTGGGATTACACTCAATCCCATTGATTATAAAACCCAAATATTCTTTTTGCTATCTTTGACTAAGGACCCTCACACCCATGAGATGTTCCCTCCCAGTCTGCTGTCAACAGTTAGGGTCCCCGCATTGGGAATGTTACATTTCCCACTGTGACCTGGATTTATTTCATCAATTTTTTTCTTTCCCCTTTTTAACTTGGCTTTTACTATATCATCATTGGAGTGAGAGATTACAAGAACAAGTTCTTTCAGATACATTGTCCCATTTGGAATGGATTTTTTTGCTTTCCTTGTGCAAGTGAAAATGTCTCTATACTAGTATACATTATTTCTGACAGGGGGCAAAGAATAAAAGAGGAGAGATGAAAAGGAGGATCCAAAAGTAAGGTACCAATGGTTGAGAATGAGATTTTTTATTTCCTATTTTTTTAGCATGAGTTTGGGAATTTGTGGTTTTTTTGGCCAGGAAAAGAAAGTAGATAGCTTCCGCTCAGGGCTTCAGTGTTCTGAAGGGTTTGTAAATAAGTCATTGCCTCTCCAGTTGACAGAAAGTAGTATGTGATTAGAACCATCCTGTACTTTATTCCCCAAAGCTCTGAGAACACTGTGGAATAAGAAGCCTGTGCTCTATGAACACCAGAAAAATGGCGGTGCACACTGATGTGCTTCGAAACCTGAAAATTCACATAAAAGGAAGACATTATGGCTGCTTTACATTAACCTCTCCAAAGTCTGCCCTTAAAGTTCTATTCATGTTATATCCCTTTTCACCCCATACATAAATCCCTTGTTCCAGCCTGGGATTCTTCCTCCCACTTGCAGCAATCCCTTTTCTTTTCTCCTCCCGAGATATCAAAATTTCACCCCTAATTCCGGTCTGAATCCCTGCTGTAGGAAGCAGATTCTGATACTCCAAAGTTTGACATCAGAGGCTGCGTCTCAGGTGGGGAAAACTGTGCCAGAAACCTGTGGACCTCACTCTTGTCTACTGAGACTCTCCTGCCTGAGGGGAACTCCTTTTCTTGGGATGGTGTCCTCAAAGTGTGGTTGCCAAGCCAGAGTATTAGCGTCACTAACAAACTTATTAAAATGAAGGGAATGGGTGCAAACCCAGTCCAATTAAACTGGAGACTCTGCCTAGGGGGCTCACCATCTGTGTGCTAATAAACATTCCGGGTAATTCTGAGATGTTGCTAAAGTTGGAGAATCACTCTCTGGGGACTCTCTTACTGATCACCTTTGATACCATTTTTCTGGTCTCAGGGAGTGTGCTTCCTCATTTACCACGTTAGACAAAAAAAAAACCCCTTCGTTGCCATGGCACTGTTGAAACAGTTCAACCAACTTTCCTAATGGTTTGTCCATAATGAAAGGAAAATGAATTTCTAGAGTAAAATGTAATTAGACACAATGATTCATAAAATATGGAAATGTGCTGGAGTGGTTTAAAAGTACCAGTTTTATAGTCAGACAAACTATAAACTTTGAATCCAGCTTGTTACTTAATCACCTTGATATTAAGGCATCTGTTATAGGATGATAATAGTAATGATCTGCCTTTTAGAGCTGCTGCAAAAATTAAGGGAGATGAAGAAGGTAAAGCAATTAGGAGAGCTCCTGACTCCTACAACGTGTTCAGTAAATGGCAACAAATTGGGTTTTGCTTAGTCATCCTCAGGACCTAGCCCCGCTTTGCAGTGGATCTCAGCGATGAGTTCTCGGGCCACCTCACGGGCCATGGAACGTTTTCATTGTTGGAATTCAGAAACTCCCCAAGCATGTCTAGGGTCCTTGGAGTCAAGGCCAAAAGAAATTCAGAGATTCTCTCTCCCAAATCTGACTCTCACAGTCCAAATTCCAGGTCATGGTCTCAATACCCTCCTATTATCCAGGCTATTGTTTTGGGAAAACATCAGACCCATCCCCACCATTTACAGGGCTGGGAGCAAGAGTACAAATTAAAGGCCCACACAGCATGTATTTATAGTCGTAATTTACAGAGCAAGCTAAAAAATGTTTTATCCTCTGTATAGGCAGGAGGACTGCCCCCACAGTCCCCGGAACCTGTGACTATGTTACTTTACATGGTAAAGGGACTTTGTAGAGTGATTAAGTTAAAGACCTGAGATAGGGAGATTATCCTGGATAATCCAGTCCCATGCAATCACCAGGGTTCTAGGGTCCTTGTAGGAGGGAGGAAGTAGAGTCTGAGAAAATGTGACAAGGAGCAGAAGTTGGAGTGGTGTACCGTGCCAAGAGCGAGGAATGCAGGCAGCTAGTAGACGACCGAAAAGCAAGGAAATTGATTCTCTTCTGGAACCTCTAGGTAGAATGCAGCCCTGGTGACCCATTTTGGACTTCTGAGCTTCAGAATTGTTTGGGTAATAGGTCTGTGTTGTTTTAAGCTTCTAAGTTGGTGATAATGTTTATAGCAGCATGAGGGAATCCATAACCCTCCTGCTTTCATAACCATGAAATATAAAAAATGTGGACGAATGCTTTTATAAGACTGCGTAGTGGTAGGGTCTCAGTGATGATTGAATTTAATGATTATTTTGTGTAGTGAATGGTCTGTGAATGACCCACTGATGTTTAAATGAATAGTAAAATGAATGCCTTAATTATTTTTTATTTCATTTCATTTGTTGTTCTTGCCTTTATTTCATCATTATGCAGTCTGTTGTTCAGAGAACTTGTTTTTAATAGACAGGCTTGCTAAATTAGACCACCTTCCTTGAGTTATTATAAGTTGCCTTTAATTTGGAGAAATTTGACTCTACCAGGGCAGTGGCAACTCAATTATCATTTAAACTCTAAATTTTAATTCTCTAAAGAATATTTAGATTTAGAAATAAACTATCAATTTATATATCTTGTTTACATATTTTAAGGGGATTACATATGATAAACTATTATGGTCTGGGGGGAAAAAAACCCCAAATATTTAATTTAAGGAAATAGATTACTGTCCAATATAGATGTGTTTTCTAACATTCATAAAATAATTTCTAGATTCATGGAGTTCTGTTTAAATTCTTTTTTTTTCTAATTTTTTTTCCAATTCCTGGGATGTTAAAAGAAAATGTAGAAAATAGAAGTATGATGCTTAATTTGTTCAAAACTTTCACTTCACTTGAAGTTATAGGATGACCCGGAGCGGCCAGAATATAGTTTCAGGCTTATTTGTACTCAAAGCTTCTCCTTCATTGTTACACAAATATTTTTACCTTCCTTTTCTAATTTTTTTAGTATTTTATTGGCAGGTCACTTTGGTACATATTTCATATGCAACTTTATTTTAATTTGGAAAATTTTTTTCAAGAAGTTTAAAAATGCTTTTTATTCTTTTAGAAATGAAGTAGCCAAACCCATTTCTGTGTAGGCGTTCTTGTAAAGCTTTTGCTAAATAACTGATAGCAAGCAACAATTCATATTAAATAATGATGAATCATCCCAAATTTAAAATTAATTACATTTTCACCAAGCATCTTGATTTGTCCCTCTTGAGGATAGTCTGTCATTTTGCTTATTTCTTTTTAGGCATCCTTTATCATGTTTAAATAAAATTATAAATAGCATTTCGTTGGCATTCCCATCATGTGCCAAGAGTGGTTTTGACGGTAAATTGGATATGTATCTTAATTAGATGTTTTAGTTTGGGGAGACCTGTACAATATTGTATGTACTATTTAAATTGTTCATACAGAGTCATCATTAACAGCCCATTTGTGACTGTATCTTCTTGTAATAAATTCAAACCATGCACTGGCTCTACCTGGCGCAAAGAATGCTTCTGGAATTTTGACCAAAATCTATCTTGAAAAAACTTTTCTTTTGCCAGCTGTTTAGTGCCAGTTTTGTAGGCCTATCCTCAATAATATTTCAAATTATTAAAATAAAATAAAAATATCTTTGATATTTTTGAGAATTTTATTAATTTTATTAAATAGTCCAGGAAACGATACCTATTAAAAAATTCTAGGGTTCTGTGTCTATCTGGTTGCCAATGTAAAAAAAAAAAATCTGTATCATGCGTTGTGCATTTTACATCCAGGTTTCCATATATACGAATTTATTGTTAATGCAGACTGTTTAAATTTGCAGAATGTTCCATAGTTTCCACGTGCAGCTGTTGAAAATACCGGTCCAGTTTGTGAGTACCTTGAAGACCATGAGCAAGAACAGAGAGAAGTGAGAAAATGGATGGTTTGCATGGCTGGAAAATGATATAGTATAAGAGACGCTAGGCACTCATTCTGTATGAGAGGATATATTTAAGTACTTTATCTTTTCTTTCACTGAAATCCTTCCCCCTACTCTGAAGCTATGTCTGTCTCAGTGTCAGTCACAGGCTGTAAACCTTTAAGTATTAAGACATAATGAACTTTTATTTTGAGCACTAGGACAAGAACTATAGAGAAGTGCTTCTCTGGGGCAAGGAGTTTATGAACTGCCCTCTAGGCACTCAGTGGGGCAGCACCCACCCTTTGAGGGGATATTCTGTTCTCGACCCACCAAACTGTGTCTTCCCCCCCGTTGCCTGCAGAAATTGATGGTGGCAACAAAGGCATAATCCATTACTACAGAATAATATAATAGCCACGTGGCCCTTCTATGTAGGCTAACACACACACACGGGCACACGCATGCACCCATGCACTGTGAAGAATTTAAATTGCTCAAGCTTGTGTTAATAACAGGGAAACTTGGGATTCAAGCCCAGGTTGGCTTCACACAAAGCTGGTTCTGGTCCTCCAACCCTTAAGAGTATTGTATCTACTTCTTCTTTTTTTTTTTCCCCCCACATTCTTTTTCTTTTTTCCACATTTCTTTTTCTTTTTTAAATTTTCTTTTAATTATTTTTATTAACATATAATGTATTATTTGCCCCAGGAGTACAGGTCTGTGAATCATCAGGCTTACACATTTCACAGCACTCACCATTGCACATACCCTCCCCAATGTCTATAACCCAGCTGCCCTATCCCCGCCCCCCTCACCAAGCTACCCTCAGTTTGTTTCCTGAGATTAGGAGTCTCTTATGGCTTGTCTCCCTCCTGATCTACATTCTTTCTCTCATTTAATTGTCTAGCACCTTAGCCATACCTTTGTCACTCAAAACCAGTTTGTATTTTGCTTCTATGAGGAAGGCCTCTTGATCCCCTTTGAACTTTGTAAACATAATTCTGATGTCACAGATAGCACACGATTTAGTTGTCCTCAGGATTACATGCTAGTCTTCTCCTGATTTTTGAGGACAAGGAGGACTGTTTTCATTTCTGCATTTCTGAGACCTAACAGAGGGTCTGGAGTCTATTAGGAGCTGAACAACTAATTTTTAACTAAGTTAAATGGGACAATAAGAAAGCCCGTGATCTTAAAAAAGAAATCTACCACCACAGGAATTCAGGAAATGCAGAATAATCTTAAGTTATGGGGATGACGTTCAGAAGTCACTCAATGTCTTCAGGTTCCAGACTGAGTAGCTGCTGGGATATTTTAGGAGGAATCCTGAGACAATTCCCCACTTTTCTTCAGTAGTTGATTCAGATATGGGCTGTTCCATGCTGTCAGCAGTTTCTTCCTGATATTTCACCTGAAGGAGTTCTTTTAAACGATATGCAGTGGCTCTGAGAGCACGGCCATAATTGCCAAAGTTTCGTTCTGACTCCTGGGGTATATTTTAAGGTTTGAGAATATTAAACTCAGCACATTTTAAAGAGCAGTATTTTTAGTTTCTTGGGCAAACGGTCCCGTTTTAGTTCAGAAATAAAAGGTGTTGGTTTAACTGGCAGTGATGGACCCTTACTGTTTCCTCTCTAAAGATTTTCCACCAACCGTTCTCCTTTTCAAGCAGAGGTGTTCACTCCTTCCTCCTCCATGTTCTCAAAGCCATTTCATTGAAAACACACACATGTATGTCTGCAGGTGCTCACAGATACACAGAGTGTCACATCACATAGAAATGTTATTTTATTTAAAAATTTTTTAATTAAAAATGTTTAATTTAATATGTTTTTTAAAGATTTTCTTTATTTGACAAGTAAGGGAGAGAGAGAGAGAGCACAAGCAGGCAGAATGGCAGGCAGAGGGAGAGGGAGGTACAGGATTCCTGCTGAGCAGAGAGCCTGACATGGGACTCGTTCCCAGGACCCCAAGATCATGACCTGAGCCAAAGGCAGATGCTTAACTGTCTGAGCCACCCAGGTGCCCAAGAAATGCTGTTTTATATGCAGGTGTAGAAAGAGATACAGATTGTAGTTCCTTGGATTTCTGATGAATTTCCTCCTGTGTGATTCTCTGGTGACTGTCCAGTGACATAGAGACTCCCAATAAATGTTTGTGAAGTATATGAATAATTAATGAGATAAAAATGAGGTGGAGCTTGACATAAACTTGCTACTTTTGATTCTGTTGTGAATGTTATGGTACATGTCTCCCTGGTACACTTGTGCAAGATTTTCTCTGAGAGGTGTCCATTGGTGATGGTTTCAAGGGTATGTACACCTCAGACTTTAACGAGGAAACACCAAATAATTTTTCAAAGTGCAGAAAAGGTCTTACAGCAGTGTATAAAAGCTCCTATTAATTGATATACTGACCCTTGATAATGTCAAGACTTCTTCATCTTTCCCAATCTAGTTGGTATGTAATGGTATCACATTGTTGGTTTAATTTGTGTGTATATAATTACTAATGAAGTTGAGCGGTTTTTCAGAATTTTTGAAATTTGCCATGTAAGACTATTTTTAGAGCAGTATTACATTTACAGCAGAATTGAGATAGAGGTACAGAGATTTCTCATGTTTCCTCTGCCCCCCACATGCAGAGCCTGCCCCATCAGCATCACTCATCAGAATGGTTCCTTTTTTTTTTTTTAACCATGGGTGAACCTACTCTGACACATCATAATTATTCAAAGTCCATAGTTTCCCTTAGGGCTTACTTTTGCTGTTGTACATTTATGGGTTTGGACAAATGTACAATGACATATATCCATCATCATGATATCACATAGAGTATTTGCCCTAAAAATTCTCGGTGCTCTGCTTGTTTATCCCGCAACCCTGCAGCCAAAGCCATTGATCTTTTTATTGTTGCCATTGATTTGCATTTTCCAGAAGGTCATGTAGTTGGAATCATATAGTGTATAGCCTTTTCAGATTATCTTCTTTCATTTAATTATATGCATTTAAAGTTCCTTCTTTTTTTTTTATTTTAAGGCTTGATAGCTCATTTCTTTTTCACATTGATTAATATTCCATGGTCTGGATATCCTCAGTTTATTTATTCATTTATCTGCTTAAGGGCATCTTGGTTGCTTCCAAGTTTTGACAATTATGAATAAAGCTGCTGTAAATATTGTGTGCAGGTTTTTGAGTGAACAGAAGTTTGCATATCCTTTGGGTAGATACCAAGGAACACGATTGCTGGATCGTATGAGAAGAGCATGTTTAGTTTTGTAAGAAACTGCCAGAATGTCTTCCACAGTGACGATGCCATTCTGCCTTCCCAGCAGCAATGAATGAGAGTTCCTGGTACTCCACATCCGTACTAGCATTTGATGTTTTCAGTGCTCTGGATTTTGGCCATAATAATTTTTTTTATTGTTTTAATTTGCATTTTTTTTTTTTTTTAAAGATTTTATTTATTTATTTGACAGAGAGAGATTACAAGTAGGCAGAGAGGCAGGCAGAGAGAGAGGAGGAAGCAGGCTCCCTGCCGAGCAGAGAGCCCGATGCGGGACTCGATCCCAGGACCCTGAGATCATGACCTGAGCCGAAGGCAGCGGCTTAACCCACTGAGCCACCCAGGTGCCCCAATTTGCATTTTCTTAGTGGTTTTTTCATATGCTTATTTTCCATCTGCATCTCTTCTTTGGTGAGGTGGCTAATATATATATATATATATATATATATATATATATTTTTTTTTTTTTTTTTTTAAAGATGTTATTTGAGAGAGAGAGAGAGTGAGCACGTGTGTGTGCACAACCATCAGTGAGGAGGGGAAGGAGGAAGACTGAAGGAGACTGCACTGAGAGTGGAGCCTGGGGTAGGGTTTGGTCCAGGAACTTGAGGTTGTGACCCGAGCAGAAATCAAGTCAGATGCCTAACTGTCTGAACCACCCAGACACCCCTTTAATCCATTTTTAAATTGCATTATTTTCTTACTGAGTACTGGTTCCTTTTATATTTTGGATAATAGTCCTTTATCGGGTATCTGTTGCATATATTTTCTACCAGTCTGCGGCTTTTCGTCTAGTTCTCTTGACACTGTCTTTTGCAGAGCAGGGAGTTTTAATTTTAGTTTTAAAGTCCAGCTCATCGGGCACCTGGGTGGCTCAATGGGTTAAAGCCTCTGCTTTCGGCTCGGGTCATGATCTCGGGGGTCCTGGGATTGAGTCCCTCATTGGGCTCTCCACTCAGCAGGGAGCCTGCTTCCCTTCCTTTCTCTCTCTGACTGCCTCTCTGCCTACTTGTGATCTCTGTCAAATAAATAAATAAAGTCTTTAAAAAAATATAGGTTCAGCTCATCAATAACTGTTTTTCATGGATTTTGTCTTTGGTGTTCTATCTAGCAAGCCATCATGAAACTCAAAGTCACCTACATTCTCTCCTGTGTTAACTTCTAGGAGTTTTATAGTTTTACATTTTACGTCTTTGCTCCATTTTGAGTTAATTTTTGTGGAGGGTGTGAAGTCTAACATTCATTTTTTTTTTTAATAGACATTTAGTTGTATCAGCATCATTTGTTACATGCTTTCTTGGAGGGGGGGAACTTGATCCAAAACAGCCTTATTTACAAAAATTTTTAGAATTAGCATGGCTCCATTCCCCTCTTAGAGCACGTATTTAAAATATCTACACATGTCAGGAATTCGTCCTGGGAGCCATGTAGAAATAATCTAACTTGATGCCATTCTATGATGAAAAATTGAGATCCTAGAGTTGGAATAACTCACCAAAGGTCACCTGCTCACTTTGTAGTCTCTTCTCACCTCCATCAGAAGGGCATTGAGCTCTGACCTCTAATGCTTCTGTAAGTTCTGTTACTGCAGAGATCTGTGGTTCCTGCACCCTTGAGACCAAGGCACTTACCAGCCTGTAGTGCTTTGTCCCCTCTTTGCCTCTTTGCTGTATTTATTGTTCTTTCTTTGAATACTTCCAGAAGTTTCTCCAGATAGTTCAGAGCTGTGACCATCAAATGAAGAGTATAGAGAAAATAGCCAAAGGCATTATAACAAAGAAATTTACTATTTACTATTCTGCTTGTTTGTTTTCAGTGACACAATCCCAGCTAGTGGATGTGGAGTTAGATGCATGCCAGCTTCATGAGTGGGTGATTGGCATGGAGTCCCACATTTGGAGGGTCCCAGGTCTTGCTTTAATGCTTTGTTTGTGCCTTGAAATTCATAATCGTTTTTGAACTAGGAGCCCCATATTTTCATTTTCAATTGAACTCACAAATAATGTAGCTGGTCTTGGGTGCATAGTTTGGTAGAGAAAGAGGAGTATGGCTCTTATAAATCTGTAAGATGAGGAATGGAATCCAGCCTTGGTTCCCCATGTTGTATGGCCTTAGGCAGGATTCTTAAACCCTCTGGACTTATTTCTTTATTGAGAATATATTGATGACAGAGCTTATATATATTGGAAATTTGCTTTAAAAAATAATTAACAAATATCACTGCAGTTGCTACCATGTGAAAAAGTAGAATTAGTGACAGTAAGCTAGTGGGTTCTGGAATCAGATTTGCTAGGTTCTTATCTGAGCTCTGTAATTTATAATTGATAATCTATAATTTGGTGATGCCTTGGATAAGTTCCTTAAACACTGTTTGGGACCCTTCTTTGTGACCAATCGTAGGAGTGCTGTTAATGTCAAAAGAGTGAATTGTAACTTCTCAGCCTGAGACTTGGTATATAGTATTCATTCAAATATTAACTGTTTCCCAAACTCTTTTATAAAACATGTGTGCTGTAGAAAATAATCAAAAGGATCTTTTGTAGGGAAAAGGTTGGGAAGACATAAGAACAACATCACAGTGAAGGACATGAAAGCTATAAGCTACAGACCCAAACATGTGGCCTTGTCAATGTAAATTCCGCTTAGCACTCCCCTCTGGGTCGGTCAGTGTGCCCTTGAGGAGAAGGGATATCTGTCGTCAGTATGTTCTGTGTAGATAATTCTGGGGTGCTGTTTTACATTCTTGTACTTTCATATTAGAAAACCCAGGGGGTGCCTGGGTGGCTCAGTGGGTTAAAGCCTCTGCCTTCGGCTCAAGTCATGATCTCAGGGTCCTGGGAAGGAGCCCCGCATCAGGCTCTCTGCTCAGCAGGGAGCCTGCTCCCCGCCCCCCACCACCTGCCTCTCTGCCTACTTGTGATCTCTGTCTGTCAAATAAATAAATTTTTAAAAATCTAAAAAAAAAAAAAAAAAAAAGAAATAAAAAAAGAAAACCCTTGAGCACAGCTTCCCCGGGATGCGTTTGGCTCCTTCAGTTATGATTTACCTCATTTGTCACGCCAAAGTGAGGAAGGGGCCAGGATAAGCTCCAAGAGGGAAGTCCAAATTCTTCCAGAATTTTTCAGGATGGTCCCAAGGTATAGTGCTGTGAATAACCAAACTGAAGGAAAGTGAGACCCTTTTGTTTTGTTTTATTCAAAAGCAGACGTGTCCTTCCTCTAGATTACTGTATCCCAGCTGTGGACTGAGCTGTAGTCCCTTAAAATCCACATGTTGAAGCCTTAATCCCCACTCTGGTGGTATTTGTAGGAGGGCCTTTGGGAGATAATTAGGGTTAGATTAGATTGTAAGGATGGGGCCCTCGTGATGGTGTTAGTGGCCTTGTAAGAAGAGGAAGAGATAGATTCCTCTCTGCATAGGCCACACTGAGGTAAAGCCGTGTGAGGACACAGCAAGAAGGTGACCTTACGTAAGCTAAGAAAAGAACCCTCGCCAGAACCCGCCATGCTGGCACTCCCATCTCAGACTTCCAGCCTCTAGTACTGTGAGAAAAAATTGTGTTTAAACTGCATAGTCTGTGGTATTTTTCTTTTTAAAAAATTTTATTTATTTATTTGACGCGGAGAGAGACAGAAAGGGAACACAAGTGGGGTGGTGGGGTGGGAGAGGGAGAAGCAGGCTTCCTGCTGAGCAGAGAATCTGATGCAGGCCTCGATCCGGAGATCATGACCTGAGCCAAATGACTGAGCTACCCTGGCGCCCCTAGTCTGTGATATTTTGTTAATAGCAGCCTGAGCTAACTAAGATGAGCCCTTTCTGACAATTTTCTTCCCTCATGTGTTTTTATTTCCTTTCCTTATTTAGATTTATGCTCTCTGAGCACTAATTGATTAGTTAATTACTAGAAAGTTTCAGGAAAGGAGCACCTGGGTGGCTCAGTTGGTTAGAAAGGTTCAGGAAGAAACTGAGTGGATCCTCCCCTAAGAGTATCAGGAGAGTATTTTCCTTGCTGCTGTGGGTTGAACTGTGTGTCCTGAAAGATTATGTTGAAATCCTAACTCCTTGTATTTATCAATGTGACCCTATTTGGAAATAGGGGCTTTGCAGATGTAATCAAGATGCTGTCATCCTGGAGAAGGGTGGGGCACCTAATTCAATGTGACTTACAACCTTCTAAAAGAAAAGGAAAATGCCACGTGAAGGCACAGACAAGTGGGGGAATGCCTTATGACAGGACAGGCAGATATTGGCATGACCCAGGTGCAAGCCAAGGAATGCCAAGGACATGTGGCCACCATCAGAACCTAGAAAGAGGCAAAGAAGTATTTCATCCAGCATCTCAGAGGGAGCAGGGCCTGGATGACATCTTAATTTCAGACTGCTAGCTTCCGGAACTGTGGAGAGTACATTCCTGTTTTAAGTTACCTGGTGTGGGGCACTTTGTAGTAGTAGCCCTAGGAAACCAGACACGTGGCTTCTCTTGTTCAAACTGCTTTTCATTCCTGTTTTCAGCCTCTTCTCTGTGATTGTCAGCAGCAGAATTACCTTCAAAGCAAATGAATAACATACACAGGCGTGAGGACCCATGAAGTCCTAGACATTGGATTTTGTGGAACAAAAGGTCACCTGGAGGAAAGAGCTGCGGTGGGGATGGGATCCATGCCACGGGGCCGCGTGGTCCCCCAGGCCCCACACATTCTTTGTCTTATTAAGAACCCAACTAACCACAATGAACAAAACATACATGTATATTTGATGGTGGATAGGAGGTGATTTCAGCCTATTTCTTACCCAGCATGTGATTGATCAAAGGCCACAGTATGTTTGTCTCAGGTGCAGCGGGAGATGATGCATAAGCTAGAAGGGACACTGTTTATAGCAATTTATATTCCAGATGCCTTTGATTTATTGACACCCACCCTCAGTTGCAAGCGTGCTCTTCTAAAAGTTTTTATTGAAAT
Organism: Mustela putorius furo; assembly: GCF_011764305.1. Lineage (NCBI taxonomy): Eukaryota > Metazoa > Chordata > Mammalia > Carnivora > Mustelidae > Mustela > Mustela putorius. Next base: position 53,757,320 of record NW_025422005.1, read on the forward strand.
ACTTTATTTTATAATTATGTATGAGAAAAGGATTATGGATTATATTTAAATAATCATTTCATGAGTTTGTTCGGTCCTCAGATAAGCAGGAATAAATATTCATTTGTTTTATTTTCCAGCACAAGGGGGCAGCATTGCTGCGCTGTTCATTTCCATAGGCCTTGCTGGGCTCTTCTTTGAAATAGAGAATCAGTTGAGCATTGCGCAAAGGTAGACCCAGGCTATTTATCAGTCACATGAAATTCTTTTTAATGCTAGTTTTGACACCAGTACCCTTTGATGAGCCTTCACACAAATTTTAGACATTTTATATTTGCTTCATCGTTTCTGATGCTGTAACACTTCCGAAAAGAAGACTGGGTAGTATTGTCTTTTGAAGCATTGTGTGGTAATTTTCTTCAAATCTGAATCCACTTCAGTCCTACTTCTAGAAAGTGGATCAAGTACCAGGTAATAGGCCTGTTGGACACACAGAGCAGGCAAACTTCCTGTCAGATATGACATAACATGTCTGCAAGAGAGGAGGATCACTGCCAAGTTTTCTGGCAAGTTCACACACGTGAGTGCTCTTGGGGACGGGGAGTCGGAGGGCAAGGATAATAGTAGTCACAGTAGTACTAGTAATACTAATAAGAAAAAGTACTGTGTTTTTAGTTGCTTGCTGTATTTTAGATCCTTTATTTGCTTAGCATTTTATTCTTAATACTCGTGTAGAGTGCATATTTTTACTTTCATATTTATAACAAGGCTTCACCGGGGTAAGAGCTTTATTGCTCCGTGCACAAAGCTAACTGGCAGCACTGACAGCTTTTCCCACTACTTCACATTGCCTCCCCATCAACAGTGAGAGATGGAATTCAGTGATTTGACCAAAAAACAAAACAAAACAAAACTGATTTGATCTTAAAACTTACTCATTCCCTACACCATCCAGTTCGTATGCAGGATTTAGTCTAGTCTACTGTTGTGGTTAATTTTACGTGTCAGTTTGATTGGGCCAAGGAATGCTCAGATAGTGGTAAAACATTATCATTTGGCGAGTCTGTAAGTTTTTCTGGGAGAGATTAGCATTTGATTCAATAGACTGAGTCAAGAAGATTGCTCACACCAGTGGAGGTGGGCATTATTCAGTCTTTTGAAGGCCTGAAGAGAACAAAAGCCTGAAGAAGGGTGGATGGCTTCTCTGAGCTGTGACATCTCCCGCTGCCCTCGGATATCCCTACTCCTGGTTCTGGGGTCTTTCGACTTGGACTTCGAATTTTATTAGTAAACCCCCTGGTAAATCAGGCATTTGGGCTCAGACTGAGATTACACAATTAGAAATCTGTATTTCTTTCTCCTTCCTCTTCTTCCCCTTCTCCTCCTTCTTTTGCGCACACACACACACACACACACACACACACACATTCAAAAAGTAATGGCCCTATTTTAAAAAATTTACACTGCTTGGTGGCAAGGGGACCAGCCTCTGACACACAGTCCTCTGCAATTCTAAGCAGTGCCTATTGAGGCCACTAGGTGTCTCTAGAAGGCTTGAAGTTAATGAAAAACATGGCTGTGTCTAAACCCTGAAGCCTTGTAAAAATACACCATCTTAATGGCTCCCTTCTCTGAACCCAGCGTCCACTTGATCCATGCCCTTGCCTTTGTACTTAGCTGATTAGTTCAAGTCAATAAGCCTTTCTTGAGAACCAAATGCATGCCAGGGAAACATTCATTCATTCTGAAATGTGCACTGTGCTAGGCACTGGGTATTCAGCAGTGAACAAAGTGAACTAATCCTTTGCCCCTGGAGTTTTTATTGGTAAGATTGATGGTAAAGACACACACATGTGGAATGTTTGCTCATAACAGTAAAGAAGAGAATAAAAAGAAGAAGAAGAAGAAGAAGAAGAAGAAGAAAAGAAGAAGAAGAAGAAGAAAGCTTGGTGAAAGGTTACAGAATGATGGTGGCTGCTATTTTAGATGGAATTAGCTTGAAGGCTTCTTTGAGAGGGTGAAAACTGAGCAGAAACATGAATTAAATAAAGGACTGAGCCACATATCTATCTGGGAAAGTCAGTTCTCAGCAGAGGGAACAGAAAGTGAAATGCTTTGAAAGGTGAAAGTGTGTTTACTATGTTTGAGAAACAAGCTGGAAGACCGGGAAAACCATGCAAAACCCATGGGTTTCCTACATAATTTCTTGTCTCTCTAAGAGTTAATATCTATTATTGTAACATTATGACTTTACAGTTCCTCTCTTAAAGATGTCCATAATAATGGCAATGATTATTTCTTACTATTTGCTGTGTGCTAGGATAGTCCCTACAACCCTAACAAAGAAATACAATTATCTCCTGTTATTCAGAGAATCTACATAACCTTCCTAAGGTAACCCATCTAGGAAGTTGGGGAGATAGCGCTTGGTCTTGTTTGGAAGTGCAAGCTGTGGGGTGACTCACTGGGAAGACAAGTGAGTGAAACATACATAATGATGTGACGGGCTTATGGAAAGCTACCAAGAGGGGATGGCATGTGACTTCGTGCCATGGGGGGGGTGGTGAGGATGGGTTCCTTAGGCAGGCAGGAGAACAGGGTGGGAGTGGAGAATCTCCTGGCAGAAAGAAAGGCGGGGAAGCTCGGAAGAGCATGGTTTGTGCAGGAAATAGCGAGCAGTTACATATGACTGTAGAATCTATAACACTAAGGTTAATAGGTATGTTCTGCCCACAAGTGCCAAGGAGGATTGGCTCCTGTGACAGGGGACACCTCCCAGCCATGGCTGGTTGGGGAGAGATGGAGCCCTAACTCAGCTGTAACAGAATGTGTCTTACTAGGGACACATGAGTTGTGTGGCTTGGCCCAAACAGATGGGTTGGGTGAATCTGATTGTCTCTTTCAAGGCTTTGAAGCAAGGATGCCAAGACTATTCCTCCTCCATAGATGATCCTGGAAGAAGGAGGCTCTCCAAACTAGGGTGCCCAGGAAGTTACTTGAGGCCATGTCAGAACTGCTTAGGAAGCTGTCTTTAGGAGGAGGACGATAAAGCAAGCGCAGGGATGAGGGAAAGATGGAGCATCCCAAGGTCTCTGAAGACCTGGGGACTGTGGCCCTTTGGTTTCTGCCGCACCCATCCCCATTCTCAGCGCTTCAGGCCTTCTGAGGCAGGTCTGCTTCCTGTCCTGGGTGCCAGAGATCTCTGTATTCTAAAACTAGGGGGATCCTATGTTTTATGATCCCAAATGGCAGTTTACAGAGGCAGAGAAGGGCGCTGTAAATAATTGCAGGCATAAGATGGAAGATCACAGGCATAAACTAGGATGTATGCAGTGGTGGGGGCGTGTTCAACAATGTGCACTCCAGGAAATGACAATGACAACCACGACGACAGACCAAATTTGAATTTATAAGGCTTTCCAGACTCCGTGGTGTAGATAGTCCTACCATGGTTGATTCTAAGCTCCCAACGCGGCCTCAACCGGTTTGAAAAAATCCTGAAAATTCCACTGTCAACTTTCTCAACCTACGACCAGCCAGCTGCACCCACTACACCCTGGATGTCGGCTGCTGTCCCTAAAACACCCTTTCCCCCAGGCCCCCTCCTTTGTATTTGTACATAGGCTTTTGAGTGGACTGGATCCTTGCAACTCCAAAAGCGCAGACTAGAAAAGTAGTGCATTTGATCTTGTGACTGGAGGCGGTGGGAAGTTTGCCTACAACCTCCCTTCCAGGTCCTTGTCCAAAGCGTCCTTTTCCCTTTCGCATGTGCCCAGCGAGGTAAGGAGCACACAGTACTCAGTAAACAGCCACTGTGTTCCTTGCCGGTGGTGGGAAGGCACCTTTGTGACAGCAAACACAGCTTCTCAGGCCATCTGGAGCCTGGGGCTCTGACATTCTCACAGAAATCCAATTGTTGTGAACACACTAACCCCTGTCAAACCATAGCCGACCACAAGCAGAGAATGAAGTTTATTACTTCAGTTACGGGACAGTCTTACCCTATGGCCACATGGGTACTGTCTGATTAGTTTGTTCACAGTGCCCGGAGGCAAGTGTTGCCAGACTGGTTCTTCATTTTTCAAAGGACACCACCTTTCCCTTCCTCAAACTGGAATCTTCCAACCTGTCGTAGAATTAAGGTGATCACCTGAAATTCTTAGTTAAGCCTAGATGGTGCAGAATGTGTTCTTGCCGGCAATCTAGATTTTTCTTTTCTTTTCTCTACCTTGTTAGCCCTATTTTTGCTTATATGTAAAGATCTGTATACATTCTTGGAGATGGGTGAAATAGCAGAATTCAGTTTCTAACAGTTTCTAAAAGCAGATTTCCTTGTTTTTGAGAAGAGGTACGACTAGAAGACATTTCTTCTGAAAATGCTAGATGTGTTATTGTTGAGTGACTGTTACTGCACCTTTAATAGGACAGGAATGTATTTCAAATCAGACACATGTGCTCACGAACACACACACGCATGAACACACACACACACACACACACACACACACACACAGTCTTTCCCGGCTGAAATGAATCAAGCTGAAATGCCTTGTATTACCTTGTACAACCACTTTCCTTTTTAACTGAATTGCTCACATAGCTGTTTGTTTACAAAAGTCTTACCCAGTTTATGTGTTGACCAATAAAATGGTTAAATAGCAAAAAATTTTCCAAGGGACATTATTCCAAAGTACTGTAAAAAATCAAGGTACAAAATCATACTTGTGACTAAAGACACTAAGTGCCAGCTTTCAGTAGACATGCATTAGAGTCAAGATCAAGATTTACCCTTCTTGGTACTTTGGGTTGTGATAAGAGAAATGAATTTTTATGAAACCCTCATGTGGCAGTCAGTTCACCACAAAATTCTGTGTGCTTACAATGTGTTCATTAATGTCCTTGCTAATGTTCAATGACATGGGTCTAAATAGATGTTCACAGAATAGTATATATAAAGATGTTTGTGAAAGCATTGCCTAAAATTCTGAAAAAAGAGTAAAAATTCTTTATATCTAATAGATGAGCTTGGTTTAATTTCAGACAGATAATGGATTGCTATCAGACCCCTTAAAACCATGCTGTAGAAAATATTTGCCCCTGTGGAAGGGATTCAGAATATATTGCTAAGTAGTGAAAACTAGCTACAAAACTTTGTAACATTTTTTACATATATGTGTGTCGTGTGTGTGTGTGTGTGTGTGTGTGTACGACTAGAAAAATACATATACTAACGTGATCTGTTGGCAGTGGTTGTACCTGGGTTGAATGATTCAAGTCATATTGCTTCATTTCCTACTTACATGGTTCATTGTGTTCTCTTATACTGCCTTGAGCATAACGTGACTATTTTCATTAAAGGAGAAGTTACTCTCAGTGAGTTTTCTGGATTTTGATGAGGATGGTCAGAGGTAATGAACTATAAAATGCAGGCATACATATATACTAAATTTATGGAACAGGGACATCTGAATAATTCATTAAGCTCCTGCCCTTTTATTTAAGGATAGGTTTTAGAAAGGTGAGCAGAAGTAACCTAGAAGAATGAGAACACCTAGATAACAGGAATTGATGCCTGCTTAAAGAGTTAAGGCATCTCATTCCCTCATGGCACAAGGAGAACAAAGCTTTTACTGTACTATTAATTAGAATTCAGCTTTGCATAGTCTGTGGTTACAAACTTCAATGAAATTGGTGCAGGATCCTATTCTCTAAGGGTTACAAAGCACATATTGTTGTCAAAGTAAATCCAGCATGGAAAGATGGCATGCTTGAAACAAAAATTAAATATACTTTAAATGGAACAAACCTCTTTAATGGTTTAAATGTTAAACAGTGATGATCATTTCTAGGAATCTTGTTGGCTTTTTTTTTTTTTTACTTAAAAATGAATGTATTTCCCATAAATCTAAGACAACATTTTTTTTTAACAGTTTATCTGGGGGAGGGGGAATTGAACTGCAATATAAATACTGTCAACCATGATGGTTCCCAATTAATGGATCAGAAGTAACCGTGCATAAATTTCATTAAAGCAGACATCACATCTTACTCGAGTTCTTGGCATACTGCCTGACACAGAATAGGCGCTCCCCAAAAGTATGCATACTTGATAAAGCTTGAAAATGTGCTTACCTGAAGTTTCCGATCTGTGCTTGCCCTTGCATAAAAAGGCATGAACGAAAGCACAAAGGTCAGAGACAGGTGACTTGAATGACTTGGTTCTAATCCCAGCCCTTTTATTATCTCAATGTGACTTCTCTTTGTGTTCCATTTACCTGTTTGTTAAAAAGGGAATTGGACTAGATCAACTTGTAGGGGAATTTCTTTCATATTTAAGTATCTGCTCTTCAACGGGATCTCTCAGGGTTTTTTTTTCATTCCCCTTCCGCTCCCCATTGCCAAAGCTCATGTATTTATTAATGTTTTAATGTTTTCCACAGATGCTCATTGAATGTCTTCTCTGTGTGTCAGGCATTGTGCTGTGTCAAACAAGGCACGCATAGTCCCTGGTCTTGGGGTCCCTTCTTCCAATGAGGGAATTGTGTGCCTTCCTACTTGACTACTTTTTAAAAAAACTTTCTCATTGTTTAAAATCTGATCTTGTAGTCATGGGAGGCTCTTCTTATGGGAAATTGTCATCAGAGGGCTCTCTTTGATGAGACAGATGAATTCAGAAAGATTAAACTCACAATTTGTATTTCCTTGTTAACTCTGCAAATAGACCAGAACAATGACAAATTTAGGGTTTCTAGCTTTTTAGTGGCATAGTGGGTATACTTCACATTACAATGGAGATATATGTTCAAAATGCAGGCTATAAACTATATTTCATAAAAAAATCATATTTTCAACATACCAGAGTAAACGAATGATGAGAAGGAATGTTTCAGTGATGTACAGTGAAGGTATATCATGTAATTATGACCCAACCTACATTTTTCTTTTACTATAAAATTTTTCTTAATGCAGATCATCTCTGTACTTGAATAAAATGGGAGCAATTAGATTATAATGATCGTAGTCATATTTTGGCACAGCAGAGATCTTTTTATTACTTTGATCTAATTGTGGATATACTAAGATACTCCATCTAGTTTTACCTAGGAAACATCTCGCTTTCTCAGGGTAAGTCAGGATAGGCTGGTTATGCTGTCATAACAAAAATCTCCAAACTCGCAGAGGCTAAAACACAGATTTATTTAATTTTTTTTCTCATACTACGCACGCATCTTGGATATTGAGCTAGATGTAACTGGATTATAATCCTTCTGGGACTCAGGCTGATAGCAGCCACCATCTCCAGCAACTTCATGAAAAACGCAAGAGGACAAAGAGAGCTGAGGAAGGTCTTGCTGTGGCGGTGAATTGAGTTATATCCTTACCAGTCCATTGGTCAGAATTAGGCACATGCTACATATTCTCACAAGGGGGCAGGGAACTGCTGTCCTACCATCTGCCTAAGAGGAAGACACCTAGGATACTTGAAGAGTAACAGTAATTGCTGCCATACACAGCATGAAAGGCTTATTTTCAAGCATTAGCTCTCTTAATTTGCTAGGGAATCAATTAACTCTTGGTTATCCCAGCCACTTGTTTATTTGAGAAACCATTTTTTTTTTTAAAGATTTTTATTTATTTATTTGACAGACAGATCACAGGTAGGCAGACAGAGGCAGGCAGAGAGAGAGGGGGAAGCAGACTCCCTGGCCAGAGAGAGCCTGATGTGGGGCTCGATCCCAGGTCCCCGGGATCATGACCTCAGCCAAAGGCAGAGGTCTTAACCCACTGAGCCACCCAGGGGCCCCTGAGAAACCATTTTAAAAAAAAAATATCAAAGCACCATCTTTCTTGAAAAGATACACAGCGTTGTGTTATTTATTGCTGAAATTTGATCAGTATACTCAAAATTTAGATTTATGACAACCTTTGTGGGGATTATATTTCTACACTCTTGCCCAGGGGTTTTAATCAACTTTATTACTGTGAGTCTCAAAGCCTTTGAAAAAAAAAGAAGTAAGTTTAGGTTATAGTAGAGGTTTTTTTTTTTTTCCCCCCCTTTAATTCTTCTTTTCCCCTGTGTTTTCACCAGACTCTTTCACAGTTTTGCTTTGCATTGGTATTTCAGTGTTGTTCTATGACAGTACTCTACTCGTGTGCATACTAATTTTTCATTCTAAGGCACTTCTGAGCTGAAGCAGATAGGACTTGGTCAGAAAACTGCTTTAGACTCACAAGATTTGTAATGATTAATTTCCAAGTTTCATTTCATTATTCGACTTTCTTAGGTAAAGTAGCAAACAATGTATGAATGCCTTTACATTTTCATACTGAAGCATCATTTTTATTATTTATTTTTAATTTATCTTGAAATATTTATTCATTTATTTTAGAAAGAGTGCGACACACAGAAGTGGGGAGAGGGGCGGAGGGTGAGGGAGAGAAGCTGACTCCCCACTGAATGGAGAGCCTGGACCCCAGGCTTGTGCTCAGGAACCTGAGATCATGACCTGAGCCAAAAACAAGAGTCAGGCGTTTAACTAACTGAGCCACTCAGATGTCCCTAAGGCATCATTTTTATATACATTAATAATTTTATTCATTTATACATTTGCTCATTCAGCAAATCTTCATTGTACTCCTAACTGTAACAGGCTCTCAAACTGATCTAACTATATGGATATTACTAAAAATGTATGAGGAGTTACAAATGACTTTCTAAGGAAGTTAGTGATGCTTTAAGGGTCATAAACGACCCTTCTTTCATATGAAGCTGGGAACACAAACCTGACAGTAGAACATGCACTTTGGAGTATGTCCAGTGGCAGGGATAAGTCTAGTTTTTTCCTGTGAGGCTTTGCAGGAGAGTGATATATACATTTGGAGGATTATTAACTAGCAGTACTGGTACACTTTGTTGCTGTTAAATATTCCAGGATCCATTCTTTATTCCCTTAACCAGCCAAGAAAGTGGCTATCTGTCGAATGTGGGCCTTACACTTTGGTAGAAATTTAAAATATAAAGATCATTAAGACACAAACCATGTTCTCATGGAATTCACAGCCAAGTGGGAAAAATAGATATGTTACTGTATAATTAACAAGTATATAATGTAATCAATGTTATGGTAAGGTTACCTACCGAGGACAATGGGAATACCAAGAGGTTGTGGAAAATCAACCTGGAGGTGTCTGTGAAATCTTCCAAGAGTCGGGTAATCAGATGACATTTACTGGGGTTCTGAGTGGAATTTTCTTGCCGGAGAGGAGGGAGAAGAACACTGCAAGCATAACAAGCAGCCTGAGTGATTAAATGCATGGAAGTGTGAAAACGTGCAGCTGGAGGGCTGAGTACATGGGCACGAGGAGTGTTTGGGGAGCGTTGGCAGGAGAGGAGGCTGAACGAAAGCCCGGGGCCAGGCAGAACAGGGTCTTGGCTTGGGTTTGCCACAGAAGAATATATTACTTTTTTAGGATCAGAAAAGAAGAAGCATTCACTCAAGAGACTGGAATTTATCTTCTCTGTGCCTGGGATCTTGCAACTGATCAAAGCAAGAGCGTGACACGGCCAGGTTAATCTGTTCAGGGAATAAGGTATGGTGGAGGGAGACAGAGGGGGAGAAATGAGACAGTGAGACCTGGTGCACACAGGACTTAAATCTTGGCTTCATCTGCTTTAATCTCCAGTGACTAGAGTCTTGGCAGTTGAGATAGGTGACTAATTCTTGTACTTTAATTTATAATAGTATGACTGTGTGCATAGGAAATGACAGCTGGTCCTTTAATAATTTGATTGCTTTTTCTACATAAAATATCTCCATTAAATTTTCTTTCAAGGACCAGAGCATTTGTTAGAAAGCAGCAGACATGTTAATAGCACCATTGCCTGCCTCAGCTACGAAAATCTATGTGGTGCTGGGTACTTATTTAGGCATTTCTATTAATAGATAGCAGTAGGTATCCTGGGGAGATTTCTGAGGGAATCATTTCATGCAGACTTACATGCAAGAACCCATCAGTGAATAAAGGCAAGAGTTGGTGGCACACATGTAGCCACCGGCAGAGTTGGGAAAATGGTATGTAGGGGAAGTGATATGAAAGTGCTGACAATGACGTTTATTCCAATTATTTTAGAAGGAGAGTGTGATAGGCCTTGACAGTGTTCAGAGAGGATGCTGTTAGCTGTTTTTGACAAACCAAGAGAAAAATGAGGGGGAGTGATTAGTGCCAAAATTTACTAACTCTAAATAATCATCTCCTGAAATGTCTGAGGAGGTGTTTTGCTGAATTCCTGTAGCCATAACAATACATAATTTGAGAGATTTGGGAAATGAGCATCTCGATGCATAACAAAACAAAGGAGGTGATCATCCCTCTTCCTTTGGACTTCTAAAATTAAATGCCTTGTCTTATAACTTGTGAATATAAAAGCCATTATCTATGTTACCAAAAAATAGCCACCACTCTTGCTTCTCTCTCTTAGGAAATCACACTATTCTTTCTAGCCAGGCTAGGTGGAGACTGTGGTACAAAAACAAAATGAGACAAAACAAAAAACAAAAAGAAACTTTGTTAAAATGTTATTAGTATTCATTTGTTGGATTTTCCGTGGATTTTCTATAGAACATTCACAGGGTTTTCTAAAAGGTCTTTGTGATTATGCATTTATTATAGATCTTAAGTTCTCAGGAAATCCATGTATCTTTACCCTTTGAAACTTAGGGCTTTTTTTTTTTTTTTTTAATCCTGCAATGTTTTATTGATTTAAAAGTATTTGAGAAGAGGTGTGATAAACCTAAATATTTCCCTAAAGAAGGGACAGTTTGTCATTTTCTGGATCAGTCTCTCTGGGATTAAAACTAACATTGGCCAGAGAACGATTATATTCTTTGACTAGTGTCTGTGGAATTGGATGACGTAGAGTCACCTGAAGGTCTTCTATTTACCAGAGTAGTGCAGGTAAAGGAAAAGGGATAGGGATCATACCCTATCTAGTATACTCTGATTAACTGACTGTTTTTGCATGGCTCTTTCTGGACAGTATTTTCCATTTTTTCCCTTATTTGTATGAATTATACTATAACTTACTAGTCTTCTTACTTTTACCATAAAGAGAGGAGAAAATAGTACACTCTTGTTTTTTTTTTTTTTTTAAAGATTTTATTTATTGATTTGGTAGAGAGAGATGACAAGCAGGCAGAGAGGCAGGCAGAGAGAGAGGAGGAAGCAGGCTCCCTGCTGAGCAGAGAGCCCGATGCGGGACTTGATTCCAGGATCCTGGGATTATGACCTGAGCCGAAGGCAGCGGCTCAACCCACTGAACCACCCAGGCACCCCACTCTATTGTTTTTAACTTCTTTAGGACAAAACTTACATTGAATGCCCACATTGCATCATGCATAAAGTTGAATGTGACAAATTATTGCCTTAGAGAATTTCTAGTCTAGCGAATACATTCTTTTGATTGCCTTTATGTAAAGTTCTAGAAGCAAAGTGTTCTGTGGCTGAAAAATTTGCCCCTCCTGTTTCTGTCGGGAAAACCCAGAGCTAGCTAGCTTTGAGCATTAGCTAATGACAATATTGGGGGGTAAAATGTCAGCTCCAGCACAAAGCCCCTTTTCTCCTTAATTAGAAAGCCACACAGAATTATTCTCTAATATAGCCCATTTCTACAGAACTTAAGAGTAAGTGGGTGGGTACCAGAGAAATTCATTAATTCATAGATAATTATGAATGAATACATGTTTCCTAAAGTAGGTATTCAAATGCAGTGACTATTTTTATATTTATATATGTATTTTTATGTATAAAATAATAAACACATGCTCTGTTTTATAGAGTAATTGAATTTTAGTGAAGACATTCTAGTGGGAGAAAGAAAGAGAGACAGCTGGGTCTGAATAAAGCCTTCAGAAATGACTAGTTTTCAGCTTTGAGTACCTTACCTCTCAGAACATGAGTTTCTTTTGCTGTACAACAGGAGATAAAAATACATATTGTAAAAGTACTGTAATATCTGCAAAGCTACTAGAACACAGTAGACACTTAGGAATTAGCAGCTATTTTCTTTCTTTTTTTGTTGCTTATTTTGTAATGAATATTGAAGTTCTATTATGAGCAAAAGATTGCAGGAAGATAATGTGGGAGGGACACAAAGAAACAAAATAAGATCTCTGTCTGAAGTAGCTTGCTGTACTTTAGATGGGGAGACGGACACATTCACACATCAGACAAATCTGAGGCAATCCATACAACGCACAGAACAATGCAAAACCCGGCTGGTACAGAAATGTAGAGCTGGAATGATTTTTATGTCCTGAAGGTTGAAATTCTATATCATCATTGCCCTCCCTCCCCATCTCTACTTAGATCTAGATGTAAGAGAATACTTTCTTGTTGTTTAAAGGCTTAATTTTTTTGGGGGGGGGGGTTCATTTATTTATTTTCAGCATAACAGTATCATTATTTTTTCACCACACCCAGTGCTCCATGCAATCTGTGCCCTCTATAATACCCACCACCTGGTACCCCGATCTCCCACCCCCCGCCCCTTCAAACCCCTCAGATTGTTTTTCAGAGTCCATAGTCTCTCATAATTCACCTCCCCTTTCAATTTACCCCAACCCCCTTCTCTCTAACTCCCCATGTCCTCCATGCTTTTTGTTATGCTCCACAAATAAGTGAAACCATATGATAATTGACTCTCTCTGCTTGACTTATTTCACTCAGCATAATCTCTTCCAGTCCCGTCCATGTTGCTACAAAAGTTGGGTATTCGTCCTTTCTGATGGAGGCATAATACTCCATAGTGTATATGGACCACATCTTCCTTATCCATTCATCCGTTGAAGGGTATCTTGGTTCTTTACAGTTTGGCGACTGTGGCCATTGCTGCTATAAACATTGGGGTACAGATGGTCTTTCTTTTCACTACATCTGCATCTTTGGGGTAAATACCAAGGAGTGCAATGGCAGGGTCATAGGGAAGTTCTATTTTTAATTTCTTAAGGAATCTCCACACTGTTCTCCAAAGAGGCTGCACCAACTTGCATTCCCACCGACAGTGTAAGAGGGTTCCCTTTTCTTCACATCCTCTCCAACACATGTTGTTTCCTGTCTTGCTAATTTTTTAAGAGTACTTTCAGGTTTACAACAAAATTGAGAAGGAAGCAGAGAGATTTTCCATATACCCACTGCCCCCACACATGCATAGCCTTCCCCATCATTAACATTACTGGCCAGAGGAGCACGTTATTACCAAGGATAAACCTGCATTGATGTATCATAATTACCCTCCAGAAGTCTATAGTTTACCTCAGGTTTTACTTTTGGTACATTTTATGGGTTTGCACAAATGTATTATGATATCTAGCCATCCTTATACTATTGGGGTATTTTCACTGCCCTAAATACCTTCTGTCTTCTGCCTGCTCATCTCTCAACCCACTGATTTTTTTTTTTTTATTTTCTCCATAGTTTTGCCTTTTCTAGAATATTATATGGTTAGAATGATGCAGTATGTAGCATTCTCGGGTTGGCTTCTTTCATTTAGTAATAATCATTTCAGGTTCCTATAGAATACTTTTAATCCTCTCAAAGTTGTTCTTGAGAACCCTTATGGGTGACTAATGTGTCCAACTACATTATGTGCTTGTAATTATCCTGAGTTGTTTCGATTCAATTCTATATTAAACTCTCACTATTATTTCCGGGAGGCCCTCAGTCTCTCAAATTGTATCTTTAAGTGGCTCTCTCTACAGGAAGTACTCTATTCAGTCATTAGCATAATTAGAGGTCCTCTCAGCTGATCAGTCTATACTTCCTGAATGCTGCCACTCCCTCTTTCCTGACCCAAGGCAGGCATTGCTCACTCTGTTCTTTCCCACTGAGTGCTGCCTCACAAACCTCCTTATCTCATCTTGGTGTTCCAGGCAGTCACAACCAAACTGATTTGACTTGACACCTGCAATGACACCTGTTTGTCATTCTGTCCTAAGCATTTCTGAATTTGAGAATTCCATACTGACTTTCTGAACTGAAGGCAGATTTATCTAAGCCAGGAAACCTATATTTAGGAAACCTGACCAACTAACTGTATAATTCTGCTCTCTCTCTCTCTCTTTTTTTTTTTTTTTTTTGGTTTGGTTTCATTATATGCTAGAATTCCATGGTCTCAACTCTGAAAATGTGGTGGAATGCCATAGTTTACAAAGTTTGGTGTGCATCACAATCACAATCATTTTGACACAAATGTGTCAAAGCACCTTGCTGGGTTCTGCCCTCGGGGTTTCTGATTCAGGTGTAGGCAGCTTTAAAAACAGGTCCAGAGTGTGCTTTGGGAAATAAAACTTAATGTGATGCTGGTGGTGCCAGCGATGGAAACAGACACTCGCAAAAGCGCTGCTATAATGAAAGGAGCAAAGAATAATAGACAAAAAGTGTCTGGTGCATCATTATTAGTACTTTGACTTTGAGTAAATTTCTTAAACTATTTTCTCTATGAAGTTTTCTCTATAAGAAAACCTGCATCATGGGATTATTTTAAGCATTACATGAGATAATACTTCAAGCATTTAGTACAAATGATCCCTCCACAAATGTTTATTCCCTTTTGAATTTTTTTTGCACGTTGTAACAGAAAAAAACAACCAGCCAACCAGATCTAGCATTATTCTGTTCACTATAGGGAAATGGAGACAGTAATGTATTGTTCGTGCTCTTTCTTCCAAGAAATGTTACATGTACTAATCATCAGAAATGAACTCAATGGTATTCTTGCTATATATGCTCTCTGCTTTGAAAATCTTGCCTTCTGTCTTGAGGAGAAAGTTTTACTTTGTTTACATTGGGGAAGGAGGACAAAGGTAGCCTAGCAGGGAACGGTGCACAAAAGCTGAGGAGCCACAGTGAGCCCAGAATTTCCCTCTTTACAGGGAATACTTAAAAATGAATGTGATAATGTCTGTAATAACATTTTTTAGATCCTACAAGGGAGTATACTATCCGAATGTATGTACCTACCAGATTGCATTGCAAATGCAATGCTATTTAAATTTTAAATTGGAGTTTGTTAATTTACGTGAATTACCCTGCATAAACGCTAGGTATGAACGTTTGCATCTTACAGGCAAGGAACTGAGAAACAGAGAGCTTGAACGAATTACCCTATGATGATGAAGAAGCTGGCTTAAGTTAGATCTCAAGGCACAGACTTCTGATAAATAATTCATTCTCTTAGGTCATTCTCCTGCTTGATTGCGCTTCCAGTTACCAGCAGTTTAATTTGTTTCCACATAAGTATTCTCACATACAGATTTTTATAGATTGCTGTATTTTTGTGCTTAGTAATCTTAATAAAAAACACCAAGAGTACTGTTTAGGAAATGTAATGTTATCTATGGCAAAATAGTTCTTAATTATAATGCAGCGTTTCTGGACAATATAAATGATAGCTTAGAATTGAAAGGAGAATTACTATGCTTGCCACAAATCTCCTTGAAAAAAAAGCTCAATGTTTTGAATACTGAATCATTTTGAATTTTAGACAGATTTAAGGGTCTCTTATCTTGGCATCTCATTCTTTTATATATATCTGGATTCTTAAGAGGTATTCTTCAATATCCCATTAACCATCATCAGTTTAATAAATATTTTTTGGCCATCTAACTCCGTTGTATTTGAAGACATTTTGCTACTTTTTTCATCATCATCATCCTCTTCATCGCCTTCCTCCAGTATTTATTGAGCTATGAGAAACAGGAATCAAGTTCCAGAAACATTTTGATTCGTTCATCAGAGCGAAGCTCCTTATCAGAACCTTGCTCCAGAAAAGGAGAGATGATTCACACATCCTGGGTCTTCCCACCTCAGGGACATATAAGGCTGTATGGAAAGTTACCATCCCCCAAAGTGCGTGCTTCTCATTTTGAAATGAAAAGAAAGCCCTCTCAGCAGACAGTTTTCTGTACAGATTGCCTTCCTGCCTTTGGCGGAGCTCCTGTGTCTCCTGTGAATCATTCCTCTGTACACAGTGTTACCATTGTGTTTTGTCTGAAAGAGGGAATCCCGCTGGGTGGTGGTGTAGCAACTCCATCGGGGAAGGTCACAAGTTCATGTCTGCTTGCCTTCTGTCTAGCGAGAAGCGTTCCTACTAAGCCATAGATAGTTGGGATATTCGCAGCATATGGAAGGTTACACTTTCAATGGTAGCCTGTCCGTGGTGGCTGAAAGGCCATTAGCGGAGGAGAAATCAAGACAAGTCTTAGCCTTGCCCTCGAACGTGTCTTTCAGCATCTCTTTTCAGGACTGTAAGAATGAATTTGCTTAAGGCTTGGTTGGGGTGACTGACAAGGGACAGATGGTACTTAACGAGGACATTGATAAGGGCTCTTACAGTTTAACTAGGTGACCTTTATGTGGTAAGCAGACATTTATTAAACACCTCCAAAATACCGGACATGGTTTTCGGTGTTGGAGTCAGCATGGTAAAGAAAACTGAAAGTCTCTGTTCTCATGGGACTTTTGTTCCAGTGGGAGAGCCAAGCAGCAACCACTGTCCGAGAGGGATAGAGCTGAGTAAGGTGAGAGGGAGGCTGGGGGCACTCTGTTACATAGAATATGTAGGTAGACCCTCTCTGAGGAGAAGATACATGTACAGAGTCTGAGGAAACCATAGGAAGATCTAGAGAAGGAGTTTTCCAGGCAGAGGTAAAAAGCAAATAGCCCCCGAGGTGAGTGTACTTGGCCGTGTGATAGGCCACATGTAAATTCAACATTTATTTAAAACAGGAACGTTTTGTTCATAAAGCTTATACATACCTATATAAAATACATTGAGAGATACTCTATTAAGAAAAGAAGCCATCACCATTTTAAAGATGTGTGTACGATGAAAGCAGGAAATAATACTTTCTGCCATAAGTCTTTCCCCTGTGGAGCCATCACAGGATTAAAACAATATACTTCATACATTATGTACTGTAACTGCTTTTTTAACAACTGAAAATGTACAGAAAATGCTATTTTGACTGTCTATCTTTAGTCTTCAGCTGTTGCTGTCACGATTCAGAAATTTGGATCTCTGCCTTAAGAGGCACATTTCCTTAGCAGTAAAAAATAATCTGATGGAATCTACAGGCATAATCATAGGCTGTGATTTTAGAGTGTAAGTCACCTGCTATGTAGGGGGAAGGGTGTTCCTTTTCTTTTTTATTTGAGTCTCATTTATGTTCTCAATATGCTTTACTTTGCATGTATATTTTTCTGAAGATGAAATTTTCTTTGGCTTCTGGGTATGGCAAGTGGTGGGCATGAATTTTACTGGGTACTGTAACCCAGATTGAATCCCAAAACGTGTCTGGAAATCCAGAAAAACTGAACCAAGAACTGGTGCTAACACAGATTGAGAAGTGGAATTAAAGAGCCCCTACATTTTCCTTTGGGGGTTGGTATGAGGTGGCACCTTAGTGTATCTGCTAAATGTGGACCCGCGTTCCAAAGAAGATAAAAATGTAGAGATGACACAAAAGTGGTGTCATTAAAAAGTTGGTCTCTGGGCGCCTGGGTGGCTCAGTGGGTTAAGCCGCTGCCTTCGGCTCAGGTCATGATCTCAGGGTCCTGGGATCGAGTCCCGCATCGGGCTCTCTGCTCAGCAGGGAGCCTGCTTCCTTCTCTCTCTCTCTGCCTGCCTCTCAGTGTACTTGTGGTTTCTCTCTGTCAGATAAATAAATAAAATCTTAAAAAAAAAAAAAAAAGTTGGTCTCTCACTTCTACAATTTGTAAATTGCCAAAAATAAAATAAAAATATTGGTTATGGCTAAGGTAGCACAAATAAAACAGTTTAATATCCAAGCCCAGAACTTGAACTTGGATTTCTTTTCTTTTCTTTTTTTTTTTTTTTTTAAAGATTTTATTAAATTTTTTAACAGGGAGAGACCCAGCGAGAGAGGGAACCCAAGCAGGGGGAAGTGGAAGAGGGAGAAGCAGGCTTCCCACCGAACAGGGAGCCTGATGTGGGGCTCGATCTCAGGACCCTGGAATCCAGACCTGAGCTGGAGGCAGATGCTTAATGACTGAGCCACCCAGGTGCCCAGTCCGTATGGATTTCATAGGAAAATACTGTTCCTAGTAATGATAACCAAGAGAATGAAATTTTTAACCTGGGAGTCAAAAAATATTTCATGAGTCTCTGTTTAGAAGCTGAAACAGGCTAGAAATAGAATCATAGGAGGATATTTCTTATCTTTAATATTTAAGATCAGAAACAAAAGGAGATTTATAGGAAAAATTCATGGTTTTTAACAACATAGGAAGGTTAAATAAATTGTAATGTTGAGTTGCAATGAATGAATGTGCTAATACCCATTGGCCATTGTTCTCCCTCGCAAAGTTGACTTACAACTAATAAGAGCACATTCAGACAAAATTATTATTATTGCTGTTGTAAAGATTTTATTTATTTATTTGAGAGAGAGTGAGAGAGAGAGAGAAAGAGTGAGCACGAGTGGGGTAAAGGGCAGAGGGAGAAGCAGACTCCCCACTGAGCAGGGAGCCTGCTGCTGGGCTCCAGGGACTCTGGGATCATGACTAGAGCAGAAGGCAGACAGTTAACTCACTGAGCCACCCAGGCTCTCCCAGACAAAATTATTTAGAAAATAACTCAGTAGTGAAGTTAGTTGCTGCTGAGGTGAAACCAGTAATTTTTATTGCATCTTCAAATTATTTTCTGTTATGGCATTTATAAAGAAGCAATTCTAGTTTCTGGATATAACAATTAAAGTTAAAAAGTTTTTATACAGTGAAATTTTCTTTATATTTAGGGCGTATCCTTATGTTTTCTTCTTGTTTTTCCTTTGCAATGCAGTATAGCAGATGAGAGTATAAGTTTTGAAGTTCAGTGACTTTAGATTCAAATCCTTACTAACTGGATGATATTGGGTAATTCAGCTTACTTTCCTCTAATTCGGTTTGTTCATTTGTTCATACTTCAAAGGGCTATTGCAAGGTATATGATGATAATGTATGCAAAAGCACCTAGTACATAGTAAGCTCTCAATAAATACTAGTTATTATATCTTGTCCCCCAACTTGCTCTCTTTCTCCTTCTGCTTTTCACTCCCTGAAGAGAAGCCTAGAAAATATCCTCCCCTCACAACCCTCAGAAGGAACCAAGTCTGCCAACACCTTGATTTTGTACTTCTAGCTTCCAAAACCGTGAGGCAATAAATTTATGTTGTTTAAACACCTAGGGCTAAGCAGCCCTGTCCCATTAATACTGGTTTGGGGATTTTGGTACCAGGAAGTTGAGTACTACTGTAACAGATGCTTAAAAATGTGGACGTGGCTTTGGAATTGAGGTATGAGTAGGGACGGAAAGAGTTGTGGGTAGCAGCTAGATGGCCTTGAGGGGACTTGGAAGAAATATGAATGTTAAGGTGCTTCTGCTGAGGTCTTAGGTGGGAGTGAAGAACATGCAGTTGAACGCTGGAGGACAGGTCATCCTTGTTTAAAATGGCAAAGAACTTGGCTGAATTATGTTCTAGTTTTTTTGTGGGTGGAAAGAAGAAATTTTAAGTGACAAACTTGGATTGTCAGCCAAGATTTCTAGGCAGAGTGTTGATGACATGACTTGGTTTCTCCTTTCTGCTTAAGTAAAATAGAAGAGGAGAGAGATACATTGAAGAAGAAATTGTTAGGTAAAAAGAAACCAGGGGTTGAAGACTTGGGAAATTCTTGGCTTTTTCCTCTTGTAAAAAAAAGAGAGAGAGAGAGAGAGAGAATATGTTCTAGAGGGAACATCAAGGGTATAGCTGGACAGTCATGCAACCCATGGATCCAGTCATCTCGGCAGAAGTCAGGAATAGAGCTGTGGTTACCCAGAAAAGATCTGTAATGGACTCTCTTGTCTGATAGCTTGGACCCCTGTGAATTGCATGGGAGACACCCAGGTTTTTGAAAAAATGTGTATCAACAGAAACACTGTCAGTTTGGATCGAAGGGAGACAGCCAGAATGAAAGGAAGGAAGGCTGTTAGACTTCTGAGATTGCACAGGTAGGAAACAGGCTGGTAGATCTATCCAAACTTTCAAGCATGTGTAATCCTACAAGAAAAGTGAAGAACAACCTTGAAGGTGATTCAGAGGCCAGTGGCTGCTACTGACACTACAAGCCCAGAAGGCACAAGCCCAGGAAGGTGGGGCCATTTCCTCCTTGATTCCAGAAAGGAGCCTCTTCCTTAGATTTAGAGGACGATCCATTTCCTTGGTTCTGGATGGCAGGGCCCCCACTGCTCAGGGCTGAGGGCCCAGAGGACCAAGCACTGAGCAAAAAAAGATTATTTTCAAGTTTCAGATTCTAATGGAAATTGTTCTAATAGGTTTCAGACTTGCTTGGGACCCATGGCCCTTTCCTCTTTTAAGTGTATCCCTTTTGGAATGGAAATACCTATCCTGTGCCTGTCCTACCTCTTGTTTCTGTCTGGTATCATAGGTTCACAGATGAAGAGGAAATTTTTTTTTTTAAAGATTTTATTTATTTATTTGACAGACAGATACCACAAGTAGGCAGAGAGGCAGGCAGAGAGAGAGAGAGAGAGAAGAAAGCAGGCTCCCCACGGAGCAGAGAGCCCTATGCGGGGCTCGATTCCAGGAACCTGGGATCTTGACCTGAGCTGAAGGCAGAGGCTTTAACCCACTGAGCCACCCAGGCACCCCACGATGAAGAGGAAATTTTGTCCCACAATGAATCTTGCCCAAGATTTTACCCATAATTGATTTGGATGATTTAAATGAGCTTTTGGACTCAGAGTTGATGCTAGAATGATAAGAATTTTGGCAACATTTAATGGGATCAATATATTTTGCATGTGAAAAGGACATGAATTTTGAGGAGTCAGAAGGTAGAAAGTTACGAGTTGACTTATGTCCCTCCCATATTAATATGTTGAAGTTCTAACCTCCATTACCTTACAGTGTGACCTTATTTGGAGACAGGATCTTTATAGATGTAATCAAGGTAAAATGAGGTCATTAAAAATCTAATCACTAATCCTGTAGTACTGGTGTTCTTACAAAAGGGGAAATGTGAACACAGCATCATGCATGAGGGAAGACAGCCCTCAGAAGGAGGCAGTCCTGCTGACAGCTTGCTCTTGGACTTCTGACATCCAGTACTGGAGATAATATATATCTGTTGTTTAATCCACTTGATCTGTGGTATTTGTAATGGCAGACCCAGCAAACCAAAACACCCTCTCCCATTACTATTACATATGTCAAAGGTTCAGCCTAGGTGTTAAAAAAGTATCTGATCTGTGTTTGATAAGGAATAGTTGGAAGAGCTGTAGTTATTTAGCGTATAAAGTCAAGTGTTAGAGGATAGATCTTTGAAAGTTGTTCATGTAACTTAGGCATTGTAATTCCAAGTCACAGAACTAAAACCACTGGGAGTCATACTTTAGTTTAAGAGGAAGAGAAACTACTTGCTATTTACTTTAAAAACTGGATGGAAATTACCTATGCCCCAGTTAGAATTCAGAGAGAGATGAAACAAGAGGTTCTATTTGTTTGTTTGTTTGTTTGCATCAGTTGGTGTGTGTACTGGGTGGGCATGAACATTCCTTCAGTATTAAAAAAAAAATTATCTGCTGAGCTAGGAGTAAGGAATAAGGACTGGCAGGGTATGCTTAGGGGGAAAAATCCCTCTTGATCAAGAATGCTTCCTTATTTATCTTGTAGGACATTCTGAATGAGGATAATCTACTGTGAAATAGAGAGGAACCCAAGAACTGTGGGATATAGAAGAGAACCTGGTTTTGACCTCCTTTAAAAGGAGAGCAGATGAATAATGAGGCAGATTAGTTTAGAATTATGATTAGAATTGAACTATGATATTGTGCCATTAGACTGTAAGTACCATGAGGATGGACATGGTCTAGTTTACTCACTGTAGTTTTCCTTGAGCTAGCTCAGTGCCTGACTCATATTAACATTTAACTATGAGTTAACTTAATACCAGTGATTATGTACATACTATTAATTCATATTCCTGGGTTTTTAAACATTCATTTATTATGCACAAAGCATTTTTTATATGTGTGCAAGAATTTTGCAGGTTGACACATAAAGAATTTGAATATTGATGAGTATTATAGTTGTGACTTCACTTAATATTTAGTGTCAAATGAATATGCTTTAATAAAAAAAAATCCACAGAGTTCATTTAATTACATCTTATTTTTCAGAAAGTGTTATATACAATATCCTGATTTTTGAAATAAAAATGTTAGCCACTCAAAAAAAAAGGAACATATTATGGTTTTTACTCTCTAAGACCATAGAGTTTTTTTGTAAATCACATACATATAAGGAAGCAGTTATAAGACTGATGCTGAAGCTTTCTCAGATGGTATACCATCATTGCCAATGAAGACTTATTATGTATGTAGAGAATAAAGATTCACTAAAATAAAAAGAAAGCTCTTTAGAATTGTGATTTTATGTGGAGTATCAAATATGAAAATTTCAAGCAATAGTGTAGACTTACCAAAGATATATGTCCTATTCTTGGCATATAGTACCCACCTGGTAAGAATATCTTTGAAGCATATGTAAATTAGGAGAAACATAGAAATAAGTAAGGAGAAGGAGTGAAAAGGTTGGGTTTCTTTCAGAAGTATTCATGATGCCACAGTGGAAAAAGAAAACTATTGCTTTGAAAAGTGGTCAGGGTAAGAGAAATTGGGAGTCACCTAGAATCCATTTCTAGAGGGGCCTCTTTCTAACTAGCCACAAAATGCATCAGACATTCTGGTATTCTTTGGTGATGGAGCCCCAGCCCTTAGAAGCCACACTGAGGACTAATTATAGCAAGGGTGAATGTTAGAGGTCACTCTAATAGTCCAAATGCAAGCCCCCCAGGGGGTAAAGGAATGGCCAAGTCAATAATGTAAACATTAAAGTCTTCAGGAATAATGTTGCTAATGTAAAAGTGTTATAAACTATAAAGTCAATTTGAAACTTCCAGGTTTTGTAGCTGATATTATCATATTAATGGTTTGTTTCAAGGTAAGATGGGAATAATCATGCTCCATTCTCTTTCTATGCCTAAATACAGCTTGAGGTGCTTGACAGAATGCATGGATTAGCTATTTGAGAATTCTGGAAAGTAAATGTTAGTGGGAAGATTGGGGAAGAAGTCTCCATGGTTAGAAAAGAAACAGTCTAAATTGAAAATGGGCAAGAATCTTAAACAGACACTTTACAAAGAGGCTGTCCTAATGGCAAATCAGCATATGGAAACATGGTCAACATTAGCCACTAGGGAACTGTAAACTACAATCAGTATGAGGTATATACTACGCATTTATTAGAATGGCTAAAATACCGAAAAGACAAAGTGCTAGCAAGTCCACGGGGCTGCTGGGAACCTTCGAGTTGCTGATGGAAATGCAAAATGATGCCTCCGTTCTGGAAAACAACTTGATTTTTTGTTATAAAGAAGAATATACACTTAGCCTGTGACCCAGAAATCCCACTACTTGGCATTTGCCATAGAGGAATGACAACATATATTTACACAAAAATGTGCACATGGTATTTATCACAGCTCTATTCAAAATTGCCCCATACTAGAAATAGCCCAAATGTCCCTTCAGTGGTGAATGGATTAAAAAAAAAAAAAAAAAAAACCTGGGTTCATCTATACAACAGAAAACTATGTGGCGGTAAAAGAATGAGCTATTAATAAATGTAACATTGTCTAAATGTTAGACATTGTACTGAGTGAAAGAAGTTGGTCTTGAAAGGTTAAGTACCATGTGATCCCCTATTTATGACATTACTGAAAACATTAAATTACAGTGGTGGAGAATAGATTAGGGATTCCCAGAAATCAGGAGTGTAAAGAAGGTATAACTATAAAGGTATAGGTCAAGAGAATTTGGGGGTTAACAGAACTGTTTGATATCCTGATTATAATAAAGGTTATATGAATCCAGATGTGTTAAATTTCATGGAACAGTGAACCAAAAAAGGTCAATCTTATTGTATGATAAATTTAAAAATAAAACAAGAAAGATGAAAAATAACCAAGGGAGCTTTATAAAAATATACATTCTATTTAAATGTCTTTGCTACAAAGTTTAGCATGCTTACATATAAAATATCCCCACTCTTGGATTTTACATATGCTAATATTGCAGTGTTTAATTGGTATAAAATACTTATATGAAATTAAATTTAAGTTACTTCTTTTTTTTTTTAAGATTTTATTTATTTATGATAGAGATAGCAAGAGAGAGAATATAAGCACCGGGGAGTTGGAGAGGGAGCAAGCAGGCTCCCCACTGAGCAGGGAGGTTGAGGTGGGGCTTGATCCCTGGATGCTGGGATCCTGGGATCATGACCTGAGCTGAAGGCAGATGCTTAAAAGCTGAACCACTCAGACACCCCAAATTTAAGTTACTTCTTAATAGTAGAATTTCATACATAGTCTTAATAGGTAAAATTTTGCTTTCTTTATTACAAAACAAAAAGCCATCATCATTAATGTTACTGAATTTAAAAAAACTTTTAATGCGAATAGACTTTAACAGAATGTGTTGTAAATACACAAATGCTGAAATTCCGTGAGCCAATCATGATCAAATCCACCATTTTGGGAAACATTTTCCATATTCATGTGTGTTCTGTACCATTTGTAGACTCATTTAATTTAGGAAGACTCAAACTAATTTAGGAAAATATTGTTTTTGTAAAATACTTGCAAATACATACTCAAACACAAATGGATCCCTGAGTATTAGTCTCTTTTTTAAGAGCAGCGGAGTGAATTTGACTTAGTTTTCATGTGTGCTATATTCTTTTTATGATCTCTGTAGTATCATAGTTAATTGGTCTTATACAGATAATTGTTTACATTTAAAAATTTGAACTATAGTTTAATACCATACCATTTTTCTTTACATATTTCACAGAAGACCACTGACAGAGTAGAAATAATAGAGAGATACAAGCTCATTTAGAGAAAGAGGTTTTCCCAATGTGCCTTTGTTTTTAACATATATGTTCCTAATATCCTATTCATTTGAAATCACCCTTTTAAGAAATTTGCTGACAGGTTAGTATTATCTTTGGGAACTGGAATATCTTCTTGAAATGCAGATTTAAAAACACCTACCCTGGGAACAGTTTCTCTCCTTGCATTTAGGTATCTGACTCATCTTTGCTAATATATTTTGATGTTAACAATGACCTAGGAAACAAAGAGAGGAGCTTCCTTAGTATTTTTGCCTATGCAGTCTGCCTTCAGAGGATATGCTTTGAGAGAGAAGCACCTAATTACTCTGCCAAAACCAGAAAATACCATGAGGAGAGCGCCTCACCAGTCTGTCCTATCTGTATACCACCTAATGAAGGGAGATTGTGATACATGGACATTCCGCTTTAGCCCTGCAGTAGGAATGTGAATGATAATAATAGTAATCATAGTAATTTTTATTTGTTTATTTATTTTTAAGAATGAGGATATGCTAGTTAAAATGGGAAACATAACCAAACCGCTAGGATTTAAGAAGCTTATTTTGGAAACATTTGTAAGCTCAAGTACAAGAAGTTAGGATATTGGCTGGACTGGCTATCAAGACAGTGAGAACAATATGTGGCATGATTTGGGCACTGTATTCATTTTCTATTCCTGTTTTCAATCCACAAATATTAATCAATCAGAGCAATGTCAGACTGTGGAGATAAAGACATGAGTGAAATAGTTTATGTCTTTGGAGAGCTCATAGGTTACTCTGGGAGACAAACAAAAATACGTAGTGTGATATCCTCCGAAACATTCTGCAGATGAATCCGGTTCTTTGGGTTTAGCCTTAATGGATAAGACGGTATTCTTGGCAAAGAAAGTAGAGAAGTAACATGTTTAGGCAGTGAAACTACATAAAATAATGTGCAGAATTGTGGAAGGGTTATGGGTTAATGCCACTATCACTCTTGCTGTCCTTTGAGAGAGGTCATGTATCCCATTTTGGCCAACCTACCCCCCACCAATCATATTCTGTACTGAGGAGATCATTCATTTATTCATCCAAAAAATATTTATTTGAATATCTACTGTGTGGTCAATACTGTCCTGGGTATTGGGATTATACTGGTGAACAAAACAAAGTTCTTGCTCTCAAGCAATATAGCTTCCCTCCCTGGGATTCAGCGGACTTTGGAGATGGTACGAGTTAAAACTGATCCTTCTGGAGCACGAATTTTGTAATAGTGAGTAATTAAGTAGTGTCATATGGATGAAAGTGAAGCATTCATATTATTTTATAAAGATAACATGCTAGATGACTTCAGAGTCAAGGACATATAGTACTTGAGAAAATATACTTTTGGTGACATGACCAGACCACCCTGGGAGCATGCATTCCCTCTTTTGTCCTTTGTTATAAAAACTGTAGTGTAGGGTCAACTCCTTAAAAAGATACAATTTTGTATCTTGATGATCTCATCTGAAAATGACCAAATAATGGGCATTCATTCTACAAATATTTATTGAGTATCGACTCTGTGCCAGACTCGGTTCCATATTCTAGAAATAAACAAGACTCAGCCCAGCTCTCAAGAACCCTCAGAGGTTGATACTATCGGGAAGTCCAACAAAGATTTCAATACCACTTGTCAGATAGTTTATAATGAGTATAAACGGAAATAACTTGTTGAAATGCTTACAACAAAGTTGAGCACCCAGTGGATATGTAATCAATAAAAGCTCCTCTTTTGTAATCCTTAATTCTAAAAAGAGTGGTCAGTTAAGGTTCTGCTCCAAGATGTCTAGACAACTATTTCCATTCAGCTGAATGTTGTCTCTTCCAAAGTCATGTTAGAATAACTCCAGCTCTATTTCTTCAAATAAAGAAATTTCTGAAATAGAGAAATTGGGAGAAGTTGCCATCTGTGGTGAGTGGGGCATTCTGTTAAAAGAAGCTACCAGTGTTTCCTGGTGTTCTGTATATTCACTTCTTACCTTGTCTGACTGAAAGAAGAGCTTGTCTGTATTTAATTGAGTAGAGCCTAATGGCTGTGCTCAGATGGTATGTTGTTTTAGAAAAAGAGCACGGGTCAGTGACATAAAGATATAATCCACAATGGTTTAACTCGGTTAATATTGATAGTCTTAAATCTATTCCTCTTCAGAAAGAAGATTCTGAGTAAATTCTGTCTTCTCAAATATCCAGATTTGTATTTTTAGTAAATGTGAGCCATGCTATTTCATGTTCAACACTGTTATGCATAATATTGCATAGAATCTGTGGTTTTATGCCTTTAAAATACTTCAGTTTTATAATGGCAGTTAGTTAAAAATTGGTCACTCAGTTCAGAGAAAATTTATTCCAGGTAAACTTATAAAGTCTGAAAGATAATGAATATGGAAAGAGTGTAATTGATTTCATTTAAAATAATTTGATTACAAAACCATAAGCCTTAAAATGCATTTAAACAATGTTCTAATACTTGCACTCTAAGTTTATCATTTTGTTTGGTTGTAATTAATTTACTTTCCATTTCAGTTTAATGAAAAGTCAGAATGTTTTTAAGTTGTCTCTCATATTAATAAATAATACATTATTGATTGTTTTTAACCATATAACTCTATTCACATCCTTTAATGATATTTTGTTATGAAAAATTCTTGATCCTTATTGCTTTCACAGGATGTGGATACCAGGAATTTCATTATTTAAAATTGAGACACAGCTATAATTGGAATTCTCAAGTAATTCCCAAGGGCAACTATCTGCGCACTAATAAATTGACTCAGAATTACTCATCTCTCCTTTTGAGGTGCCAAGGACTAAGCATGGCGTATAGATAGGAAGGTTTTTACTTTGGCTCCTTCCTACGCTCTCAGAAGGGCACGTAAACTCTGTTTGCTTTCTTCTGGGCTTTTTCTTCAGTTCTCCTGGCTTTCTCTCTCCGAACAGTGTATTCTTTGCTGAAATATAACAGGGTATTATCTGCCTTTACTTTGCTTTTGTGTACTTTTTCTTAGATACCATCTCTTGTTTCCTACTTTCTGGATTCCTTTTTGACTTCAGTGTTTAACAGGGTATTGAGTTTCTATTTGGCATTTTGGCTCTGGAAACAAACTTTAATGCATTTACCTGTGGACATGCATTTCCTTTCTTCAGAGGTAACTAATTCAGGCTTTAAAATAGTCTGATTATCTTTTAAGTTTTGCATCTCAATTAACTGTCTTTGGTATTCCTTAATATTATCAAAACTAGGTAGAGTTAACAAGATTTTATTTTTGAGAATTTTATTTCTTAAGATGTCTCTCAAAATTTCTTTAACTGGGACATTGGCTTGTCATAGTGGGCAAATGAAAAGAGTAATGTGAAATGTCACATAATGTCACATAAATTGCCCAAAAGAATCAGAAGTAATTATAATTACATCATTATGCTGCTTCAGGTAAGTGAATGCTCTGGCAGTATTTCCTTATCTGAACCCTGGTTTACGTACGGCTAAATCTAGGTTATGAAATTTGCCATCATTTGGGAGAAAAACAATCCCTGAAATGCTTCCTATATTTTGGCAGCCTTAAAAAGTGAATCTGAGAAAGACCTTGGTAACTTCAAATTGTCTTTTTTTTTTTTTTTAAGTAAATGAGTCACTGAATATTGGTAGGATCATATATTCTCATGTCTCAGTTTTAAATCACATGATTGTCAGAGGAAAGTCCTAGCTTTGTTTTTGTCATGCAGTAAATAATAGGTACCAGCAATATGTCCTGCCATGATATTACTAACAATCCATTCTCAAGTAGGGCAGTTAAAATATATTTAAATATATACGGAAGATGTGCCAGGGCCTAGCTGGACAAACTGACTTTTTTGGCTTCTCAGTTTCATATAATGAAAGAGTGCTCTCTTGGGAATTAGAAAGCCTGTGGACTTTATCTTCTTTATCTTTAACTCTAGCTCTAACATCAACTACAAATATGACATGGGACACATTACTCAAGTTCTCTAGGACTATCTGTCTTTGAAATGAGGAGCTGTATAAGGTGATTACTGGGATTTGTTACAACTGTGAAATTTCCTGACTTGACTTCTGTCACGAAATATTCCGAGTGTATGATTGCAGTATTGGTATCTTTCCAAGATAGTACCTGTACGCTAGGAGTTTATATCCCTTCTGTTAGCATTGACCAAATTCCCCCAAAGGCTGGTGTGGGGTTTCTCTTTTTCCAGGTCATCGTCTGCTCTTATTTGGTCCTTCAGATATTCAGCCAGAGTACATGACATATGGGAATGACTTTTATAAAGGTGGAAGTCCTCACACCTTAGAGGAGAATTAATGTCTTCCTATTCCCTGAAGTTTTCCTGTGAATCATTTCTTAACTGCCTCTCGCGGACTAGCCGGAATTGTGCTTTGTCAAATTTTTGTGAGATCAGGCTGGCCCTGGTGGCAATCATTGCTGGAGCAGGCTTTCTACATCCGTACACTTTGAGCAGCACCATATTCCTTTCCCTTCCACGTGCCTTTTGTAGTATAGGAGCTGGACTCCAGTCTATTTCTAAATGAAATTTCAGGTTATAATGATTTGCTTTGGAACTTGAGACATTTTTTTGATTCCCCTGCCTATACGTCTCATTTGCAAGCCCTTGTGAACAAAGTACACACACAAACTCACAGATGTAAACTGTCTTGCACACCTACCCGAGTACGTGAGCAGGCATGTGCCTTTGTCCGTGCGCGCATGTGCACACTTACACACATGTGTGCGCACAGCGCTTGCCTTTGGACTCTGCACTTTCCCGGGCAGTGTTTTTCCTGGGCAGCGTTTTTCCTGGTTGTTACCTCCATTTCTGTTCTGCGGAGCTTTGGGTTTCAGAAGTGACTTTGCATCTAACTAACAGAGTGGCTGCTGTGGGCAACCCTTTAACAATGAGCTTAAACAGAAGAATGAGGGTAATGTTTATTGGAATAAAGATTAGCTTTTAAATTCCTCAGGGAAATGAACCAAATCCAGTGTTTTCCTGTTAGCTGACTTTTTTTTATTTTTTTTTGTAAATGTTGATGCTGTTTTGGATCTTCTGGAGAGGGGAGGGAAAAGAAAAACTTCAGCAAATCAGCTTTTTCATTCAGAAAATGGAATATGGGGGGTTGTTTTAGCTAGGCTTTTTGATAGTCCCTGATTTAATGTTTTCACTGTGAAGAGCACAGTAGCTTTACAAATTTTGTGAAAATCTGAGCAATGAAGAGTGTTGTTGAGGGGAAACCAGAGTGCAATTATTTAAATAATCCTAGGCCAATAAGCATTTGGTAGGTGGAGTCACTGTTGTGTGCATTACAGGGCAAGATAATTCTGAATGAAGACTTTAAACATCACACATGCTGGAAGGGCTCTAGTTCTGCTTTTTGTGTGAACAAAACAGGTGACTAGGTGCCTAGGTTTTGGTGACTATCCATTAGTGAATGCAGCTTGCTTGATAAGATTTTAAAAAAAATACATGCAAAGGATTTATCAGAAGCCCTTATGAATATTTCATGAGTTGGTATATTCAGCTGAATGAATTCAGTGAGTGTCAGTGTGTAGCTTGCAGACGAACCTCATCCACAAGGAGGCTACTGACATAGGAAGCACTTTGGCGCATTTTCAGAGGCAAAGCCAGGCTGATAAAGCTCCTTGTGACAGCCTGACTTGCCATTCTTCTAGTATGCTGCTCTTGCTCTAAGCAGCTCACGCACGGGAGCCGCGGCTTCTGAAATTAAACTGGAAAACAGTTTGCAGACTCATCAGCCTCCTAACCTGCAGCTGTGTCTCTGCTATGTTTGAGGTTTTTGTTTTGGGTGGTGAAAGCCAGCGCTCTGTATAAGACATGACAGCCAAAGAGTCTTCAAAAGAACTTACTGCTTCTGAATCTGAGGTTTACATCAAGACTTTCAAGGAGCAAATGCACTTAGAACTCGAGCTTCCGAGACTACCGGGAAACAGACCTACATCTCCTAAAATTTCTCCACGCAGTTCACCGAGGAACTCACCATGCTTTTTCAGAAAGTTGCTGGTGAATAAAAGCATCCGGCAACGTCGGCGCTTCACTGTGGCTCATACATGGTAAGATGGGACTTGGAGGTGTCTGCAGTGCTTTTCATTAGTGGCTGTGGTTTAGAAATGTAGAAAACAGAACATTTGAATTTCGTTCCTAATGCATACCACGAGTGTGAAATGAATGGAGAATGAGTCCGCTGGAGAAGACACAGTGTACTGTGTATTCAGTTATCATTGTGCTGCCAAGCTGTTTCCAGATAAAATAAGCCTTTAACTGTGGGGAGTCTTTAAGATTACTGCTTATAAAAAATACCTAGCTGATTCCAGGTAAATTAAATACCGAAGGAGTTATAAACATTCAGGTTTTTGTTTAATCTTTGTTGAGGTGAGAGCTGACTTTTTTGGGGGGCTTTGTTTGGTGGCTGTTGTTGACATTTTTCAGTAGTGTATTTTTGGTATGAGAATTAGTATTTTAAGCTTAGTTCTAGTTTATTTATTAAGATTATGTTTAAAGTCAAACTTCATTGTTGCATTGCCATGTTTGTAGTGTAGAGACTAGTGGGTTTTTGATCTATTGACTTTACTTAGGGAAAGGGAGAACAAAGTTCCCACTTCTGAAATGGCATGGTTATTTAGTCTGATTTGGTTTCAAATTGCTATTTTCTTTAAGAGCCTCTTGTGAAAAAAAAAAAAAAAAAGAACTTCAGATTGATTGGCAATAATAAATAAATTCCCCCATTTACTTAGGAATAGCAAGTAAATACATTCAAGAACTTTCTATAAAAATTGCACTGAATCTGCCACCTTTAACATGTATGTTACATACAAGGGGGGAGCTTCCTTAAATCAGTATGATAATGAAGTGTAAGAAAAAGCCCACTAGAAAGTAAATAAACTTTCATCATCAGTGCTAGGGCATTTCAGATTTCTCTGAAGGATATATTTTCTTTCAGATAAAGATACCCTTCAAAACTGGGTATCTGTATAGTTTTTATTTAATAAGGACCATTGCAATAAAGGGAGCAGGTAGGTACTTCTGACAGATAATTTTTTTTTTTTCTGACAGACAATTCTAACAGTGATTTTTATCACTGCATGTTAGGTGGCCAGCCAGCATTATAAACCGAGGATGTCTGGGTTTGCAGATTAATATTTACTTGCATTCTGCTTTCCACTCCTCCGAAATGTTTGTCTCATACATTGCACAGTGCTTTGGCAAATTCAACTTACTCCTAGTAATATATAGCTTGCCTTTGATGGGTACCACGTGTTTAGCTTAAAGCATACTTTACCTAGCTAAAAATGATACAGTTATTTTTGTTTTCTGAAAATGGACTACTGCTCATACAGTTGCTTCATTGGAGAATTTTTTTGGTCATCTTTTTAATGAATTAAATCTTAATTCTAGTCTCATACATAGAATGCACATGATTAATTTTTTAAAGCCTACCAATGGCAGTATAGGTATATAGAGATTTATATATAAGTATGTACTGAAGAACTCCTTTCTCTTGTGGTTTACTCCACCCCTAATGTGAGTATTTTCATATAGTTTGCTAAGTAGTATAACTGAATAGGAGAAGGGATGTGGGTATAATTCATTCTCATAAAAAGAACAAAGATGGAAAATGTACAATTAACTAACAGACTTACATGTTTTATTGCTTGTATTAATATCAACCATTATTTTGACCAGAAGGACATTTAATTTTAATAAGCTAATTTTCAGATAATGGTAAATCTTCCTAAAATTTTGGTAATATTTTCCTTATTATAGAGTTTCTGAATATAATAATGTAACCTTTCTTTTACTGAGAATAGATTTTTGATGTGCTAAGAACATGAGCTATAAATACTGGATTTTTTTCTTTTCAAAAGAACCCAAATTTTAACGTGATGAAAGAGCCAGTTTCACTCATGTATTATATAAATTTTCTTGCAGCAAGTTACAAAAAGAACAATTAAATGACATCTAAGTTAATTTATGCTATTGGAATGATCCTCTAGCCGAGTTAAAACAAAAATTACTGCAAATTGTCAGAAACTACCCCCCCTTTTAAAACACATGACTTGGTTATAATGTACCATAATATAGGTTTAAAGAATCCATTAGTCATCAAACTAATAAAATTAGTTATGGCCATGATTCATTTTCACTTTTTTCCCCCCCTCTCAACTCATATACTCCCCTTCTCATCATGCTTAGTAAAGCTGTATCAGTTTGTTTCCAAGTCCTGATTAAGTTCATAGTCACATTTATTTCTGTTGTTTTATTTCGCTATATGTTTAGTATTTTTCAAATTTATTTTTGTGAAACACTTCATGAAAATTTCTTTTTAGAAAATATACACATATCTTACGTATTTGAATGACTTTTTTCTTATCTAAAACATTGTTTTTTTTTTAGCATCATATGTAATAGTTACATGAGTAAATAGAAGTGTAAGTACGTTATTTTTGCTTCTTTGTCATGATGAAATGTAACCATCCTTTCACGATCAATGATTGGTATTTTCCAAACCATGCATTTAAGTTAGAAATTCCAAGATATGCACTTAGAAGTCTCTAAAAACATGTTATTACTTTACAGTAGACAGTAGGCTTCTTTTAAGAAGACTGGATTGTTTTGATTCCAGCATTGAAATTAAAGTAATTTTCATGATGAAACTAAGCAAGCAGAAGATGCAGTTTATGGCCAAACCCACTGAACAATTTTTTTTTTATCTTTAGTTATTTGTAGATTTCATATTTTGGTCAGAAGAACGTGTCGTTCTGGTTTTGAAAACCCAAGTTATGAAGTGTGGGTTAATGGAAGAAGATTGAAGAAGGACTTGTGAAATATTGACTCTGGGATTATTTTTAAAATATCTGAAAACAGAAGTAGATATCCAGTGGGTTGTCACTAATCAGACTATTTAAACAATCCTGAATCTGGAAGGAATTTGGGTGATTATCTCATTGCTTCCTTTTACCCTTGGGCAGACCACAATTACTCCATCTTTGACATATGAAAATCTGCCCTATTTATTATGACTCTGGAGAAAATAGTTTTATAATCTCTTTTGGTACACAGTCTCACTACTTCATAGTCCAGGTATTAGAAAATGCTTCTGGTTGGTCATCAGTCTGTATATAACAATATTTAAAATCTGATTTTTGCTCCTCAGTAAAATACTAAGGAAAAGCTTATAAGAACCTGCATAAGGGGTGCCTGGGTGGCTCAGTTGGTTAAGTGCCTACCTTTGGCTCAAGTCATGATACCAGTGTCCTGGGATCGAGCCCTGTCTGCTCAGCGGGGAGGCTGCTTCTCCTTCTCCCTCTGCCTGCTGCTCCCCCTGTTTGTGCTCTCTTTCTCTCTCCATGTCAAATAAATAAATAAAATCTTTAAGAAAAAAAAAGACTTGCATGAATCCAAAGATCAGGGTTAACTGGTCCCATAGGAACTATTTTTTTTATATCCTCAACATACAGAATTGAGCATTGCTATGAGCAAGAAGAAATTCTGATTCTACCTATATGCTTTCCAACACTTACTGTATTTTAAATTAGTTGCTAGAATACTCTTGTGTATTATCTCATTTAAGATTCATTTGGAGTATAAGAGTACTCTAAATTCATGTTCTTTGCAAGATTAGATGTTGTAGATATTTTTAAAATATTCTCAATTGCTTTAGCTTCTTCCATGCACATCTACTTTGTGACCCATTAATTTGACTCTGAATCACCATCCCAAATTTCCAAATTCTCCTTGCAGTTTTTTTGAACCTTTTTTTGGTCAGTAGTAGATGCCACACTCATTGTTAGATGATAAAAAAAAAAAAAATATATCGAGGGGCGCCTGGGTGGCTCAGTGGGCTAAAGCCTCTGACTTCGGCTCAGGTCATGATCTCAGGGTCCTGGGATGGAGCCCCGCATGCATCCATCTCTCTGCTCAGCAGGGAGCCTGCTTCCCTTCCTCTCTCTCTGCCTGCCTCTCTGCCTACTTGTGATCTCTTTCTGTCAAATAAATAAATAAAATCTT
Source organism: Mustela putorius furo (assembly GCF_011764305.1). Classification (NCBI taxonomy): domain Eukaryota; kingdom Metazoa; phylum Chordata; class Mammalia; order Carnivora; family Mustelidae; genus Mustela; species Mustela putorius. The sequence continues at coordinate 53,792,370 of NW_025422005.1, forward strand.
TAAAAATATATATCGATAAAAAACACATCTTACATTGCAAAGTGTCAGTGAAATGTTAGGGAGTTAGAAAATTAAGTCCTTAGGTCAGCAAATTATTTTTCCCTAACCTCAAAGGGTGACAGTTTCTGAGGCATAATCTTATTCTGCCTGACTCCTGTGGCCTGCTTTCTCCTGACTGGCACTTGCCACAGTGTCCAGCTTCTTCAACCTTCTTTCCTTTGCTGATGTTCTCACTACAGTCAGTGGTTCTCCTCCACCATCAACAGGGATGCTGTGAAGAAAGTTATTGATGATGGCCTTCCCTACTTTCTTGGCTCACTACCCACCTCCCCTAGCACTCCCCTCCTGAAGAGTAAATGCATTCTGTCCATCTATCCGTGCTTGCCCATGGGAATGTCCCTGTCCAAGGAGCAATATTCCTTGGCTTGGAGTTAGTATTAGAAAGACTTGTATTTTTCTCCCTTTCCCCCCATTGAATTCTACCTATATCTTGGGACTCTTCCCTCATCTTAACAAAGGTTCATGAAATGTGTACTCTTGTGTCTAATGATTGATTGCAATTGTATTAAAGGACGTCATTCATACTCTAAGGAGCTCCTGCCTGACAAGTCAATACTAGAATGGCTAGAGGAAGAGTAAAAACAAACCAGTAAATAATGCCAGGCTTTTGCCAAGTTTTAGGCACAATTTAGGACAAGAAACATATGCAGTTTGGGCCGAGTTTCTTAGCTAAACCTGATAAATCTGTGCCTTGTATTCTTCAGTTTCCTCGCAATATTTCCAAGCAACATTGGAAAATTTTTGAGAAATATGTGTGTCCTTACATATTTACTGATTGAATAGTTGATTGAACAAAGCATTTGTTGGAAGACTACTGTGCTCCAGGCCCTACTCTGGGTTTAGGAGATACAAAATGAGGAAGACATAGACTTGCCTTCAAAGAACTTCAAAGGACTCATATACTGCCTGGCAAGCAAACTTATGTGTTAATAATTAATCAATGTTGTGCAAATAATGCTTTTGAAGAGTGATGCCCCAGTGTATCATGAGAGTACAGAAGAATTAAAGACCACTAGAAAGTGAGTCAATGTGTTAGGAAAGATTTAGAGAAGAGGTGATGTTTTTGTGGGGTCTTGAAAAATAAGTAGGAGTTTTCTGGGAGAAGAGTGGGCAGGAAGGCCATTTTTTTTGGTCAGAGAAATAATAACAATGAAATTCCATTAATTCATAACAATAATAAGAGCTCATGTTTATTTAGTACTTGCCGTGTATGTGACATTATTCTAAGTATATTTACTTAGGCCCATGAAAAGCCCATGAGTTATGAGTATATAGTGTGAGTACTTCCATTTTATAGGAAAAGAAGTGATGCACAGGGAGGACCCAGGGTTACACAGCAAATAAGGGGCTGAGCTGGGATTTGGCTCAGAGCATGGGGGAGAGTGAGCAAAGTTCGCTGGAGTCACCAGCATGAGGTGCAAGGTGGCCAAGATAGGAATTGCCTGTAGACTGGAGCGATACTTTAGAGATTTCACTGTTAGGAACAGGACGTGGGGCTTTATTCCATCATCAGTGGGAAACCACCGCAAGGTCGTGAGAAGGGGATTGCCATAAGTAGCTTTGACTTTGGTAAGAGACTTGGCAGGCTTTGTGGAGAATGGATTGGTGGGTGAGGAGATTAGAAGGCAAGGGGAAAAAGAATGTATATTTGAGGGTAATGGCTTCTAAGTAGTGTGTCTATCCCATAACATTGAAAACTGTGCCGATGACATTCTTTGTGACTTAACAAATTACTGTTTATGGAAAACGGGAGGCAACTATGTAAATTTGGTATCCCCTTAAATTTATCATCCCCTGCATTGCATGATGCCATGCAGGGTGCTAGCTGATGCACAGGGTCCCCAAATGCATCAGACAATCAGCAGAGGTGCTTGGGAGGATGGTGCGTCTGGGAAAACCCTATTGCTCGGTCCTAATTTGCTGGAGGTGCTCGTGTTGTGTTTCGCATCTGCCCTGGAGAGTTGTATATGTGTTTACAGAAATTATCTTCATTTATGGACTGAACTGAATGCCAGTTGAAATCTATGCCTCCTAGCCCGGTCTGTTGCTTTAATCAGAGCAAGCATTTTCTCAGTAATGCAAGTGTATAAATGGTGTTTTCCTTGTCTTTTAGTGTCCACAAGTCTTCAATATATTGAATTTTTAAAATACTTACTGTAAAAGGGGCTTCCTAGAGTAACGATGACAACTCCCAAGATACATGCTGGAAGGTGGTCTGGGAAGCATGCCCACTGACCAGCTGCTAGAGTTTATCCCCCCTCGTGAAATCCCATTTGCTTTCCTTTCTCATTCTTCCCTCTTCTATGGTCTCCCAGTTCTTCTCCTTGAATGTTTATAGATGCCCTCTTCTCTAACATCACTGTAAAGACACCAGCAATATTATGCTTGAGTCATTTAAAGGACTCTCAGGAAAGAATCCCAAATGCTTACCAGGGTTTACCAGGCCCAGCATTATCCAGCTTCAGGCCACCTGTGTCCGCATCTGCTACTTTCCTGCTAGAGTAGCCTCCTTTCTGTTCTTCAACAAACCTCACATGTTTCCGCTCCTGGGCCTTTGCACTTGGTGTTCCTTCTGCCTGGAAGGCTAGTCCCTTAGATGGGGACATGGCCCACTCTCTAACTTCTATTCAGGCTTCCCTTAAAATGTCACTTGCTGGGGCGCCTGAGTGGCTCAGTGGGTTAAAGCCTCTGCCTTCGGCTCAGGTCATGATCCCAGGGTCCTAGGATCGAGCCCCGCATCGGGCTCTCTGCTTGCCGGGGAGTCTGCTTCCTCCTCTCTCTCTGCCTGCCTCTCCGCCTACTTGTGATCTCTGTGTGCCAGATAAATAAATAAAATCTTAAAAAAAAAAAAAAAAGTCACTTGCTACAGAAAGCTTCTCTGACCCTTCATCTGAAAAAAAGAAAAAAAGAAAAAAGGCACTCTTTTACCTCCCAGTCCCTTACTCTGCTTTATTTTTCTTATTGGCACTTACCACCACCTGAAAATACTTACCTGAAAAGACATGCTCATTTGTTATATATATATATTTTTCTTCCTCTGTTATCTGTCAACCTTTCTAAATTAGATGAGGGCAGGGATTTTGTCTTCTTTACCACATCCTACCCACCTACAAGCAAGGCTGGCGCTTCATAAATATTTGTAAAAAAGATAAAAGAAGGAATGGCTCTGATTGTTCTTCAAAGGTCTTTCCTTTGGCCTGATACGAGGGAAGAGAAAAGGAAGCTTAGTTAATACTCATTCTACAAATACTCCATCCATCTCTTACCGGCTGTGTTCCCTTTCTGCCAGTAGGTCCACTCCAGCTTGCTAAGTATTTTGTGGCCTAGGGTATTACAGATATGGGGCTAATTACAATATCTCGCTGGAGGCTGGGTGTTTTACATGGTAGCCTGTTTAATTAAGTCACTTTGTACAAATCCTACCACCTAGCCTATAATGCTATAAAGTAAATATTTGTCTGGAGCACTTTACAGTGATTTATTTGGTTATTCTTCATGAATTAAATAGCACAGTTGGTGCTTCAGCTCAGGAAGGCTCTACATATCTCTTATTAACTGGGTGGAAGTGTTGTACAAAGGAATCTATTTGCTATTCGGCCTTTAAAACGTTTGCATATTACATATCAAAATGTTTAGTTATCTATGTTTTCCCACTGATGCAACACCTAAAATATTAACAGTAGCAAGAGCTGTGGCTGTTTGAGTTTTTTGTAGGATTTCCCCACGGGGAATTTGGAAGTAAGAGCCCATGACTTGCAGAGTGAGGAAATTGTGAATTAATAACCCTTGTCCTTTAGAAAAGACAGCAGGAGTGAAATTTTTCACTTGGCACTGCCTCATTTTTTCTGTACTTGGAGGGTGAGACCTCTGTTACTCCCAGTAATTTGTCTGACACAGATGCGTTTCAGTCTCATTGTGTACTTTAAGTTAAAAGGGGGAAAAAAAGTAATTTGTTGACCGTCTCAGATTACTTCTTGCTAGAACTGAGGCATTTTCTCTTTGAGGGAGAATACGAATGACTGCTTCTCTAGACCTTTTGTGGGCGAGAACAGCTGTCACGTGGCATGCTCCTCCCACAGACCCACTTGTCCTCTCTTACCTATACCCCTCACGACTCAGGCTTACTGTGAATTACACAGATAGAAAATAAAGGGGGGAGGGGTGGTATGGCTTCAAGACAATGACTTTTTTTTTTTTGAAAACGACTTCTTTCAAATGGCATTTTCTAGAATATCTGTGTGCTGGAAACCATTTTGGGTATTCCTTGAAAAATAGGGTGCTCACGATCTTTATTCTGGTCCCAGGCGAAATAAGCAACATGGATGACTGGAGCCTTGGAAAACTTGGGAAGAGTCTCACAGAGATTCCATTATATCCAAGTACTTGAAAACCACCAGTTTAAGAGATTAATGAATGGAGACAGGAAAAATTTGTGTGTCTGTGCTTGGTAAAGTCATAGAGATTTGCAGACAATTTCTACCATTAAAATTATATGCATCTAAAATGTCCAGGAGGGCGCCTGGGTGGCTCATTCGTTAAGTGTCTGCCTCTGGCTCAGGTCATGATCCCAGGGTGCTGGGATGGAGGCCCACATCAGGCTTTCTGCTTGGTGGGAAGCCTGATTCCCCCTCTCCCACTCCCCCTGCTTGTGTCCCTAGCTCTCTTGTCTTTGTCAAATAAATAAAATCTTAAAAAAAAAAAAAAAAGTCCTGGAATGGCAGCAAGCCAAATGCATAAGGTGGAAATGTCTGGGTTGAGGAGAGGTCACTAGGAGTAAAGATTTTTAAAAAAAGATATTTTGTTTATTTCTTTATTTGAGAGAGAAAGAGCGAGCAGGGGAGGGACAAAGGGAAGAGAGAGGGAGTGGGAAAGAATCCCAAGCAGACTCCCCATTGAACATGGAGCCTGGCACGGGGCTTGATCCTAGGACCCTGAGATCATGACCTGAGCTGAAGTCAAGAGCCAGATGCTTAACTGACTGAGCCACCCAGGCGCCCCGGGAGTGAAGATTTAAAATTTCAGAAAGTTGAAAGGGTGGCACGATGAACACCCTTTACCTAGATTTACTAATTAGTAATATTTTTCTACATTTATTCTCTGTATCTCTCTCCACATCTAAAACAGTGTGTCCATTTTCTTTATTTTGAAGAGAGCACATTTAGATGGAGAGCAGTGGTTTGGGGATCAAAAAGAGACTCATGGAGCACTGGATGTGGTGCACAAAAATGAATTTTGGAACACTGAAAAAAAATTAAATTAAAAAATAAAATTTATAAAAACAAAAAAAGAGACTCATATTTATTTATTTATTTAAGTTTTATTTATTTGATAGAGAGAGAGAGAGATCACAAGTAGGCAGAGAGGCAGGCAGAGAGAGAGAAAAGGGAGGAAATAGGCTCCCTGCTGGGCAGGGAGCCCCAACACGGGGCTCGATCCCAGAACCCTGGGATCATGACCTGAGCCGAAGGCAGAGGCTTTAACCCACTGAGCCACCCAGGCATTCCCCATATTTATTTTTAAAGTATGGAATTATATTTCCATTCTATCAGCATATTCTCATATCATGATTTGAATTTAATTCTTAATGGTATACTAGCACACTGACAAGTTATAAATAAGCTGTGTCCCCTTTTTTTTTTAAAGATTTTATTTATTTATCAGAGAGAGAGAGGGAGAGAGAGCGAGCACAGGCAGACAGAATGGCAGGCAGAGGCAGAGGGAGAAGCAGGCTCCCTGCTGAGCAAGGAGCCCAATGTGGGACTCGATCCCAGGACACTGGGATCATGACCTGAGCCGAAGGCAGCTGCTTAACCAACTGAGCCACCCAGGCGTCCCATGGGTCCCCATTTTTAAAGTCAACTATTGGAACAGTTACAATGGAGGGTTAGAGGTATCTCTAATAGTTTTTGACTTTTCCTAGTGATAAATTGTTGGTTTTAGGTGCTTGAAGCAGTTTCTAAGAGGATGGATGTCTATAGCACATAAATTTTCTTTCCCCAAGAGGACATATTATTTGTTTTTTTAAAACTATGAAACTTGTATCATTAGAATGGAACCTTATATAATGTCTTCATATACTAAACATGAGGTTCTATGATTGTATAATTTTGATGTTATTTGGAATTTTATTACTATTAATCTTCATTTTATGTTATATTATCTGGAGCCAAGAAAGCCAGTTGGTTTCATTATTTTCTCTTGACTTTGCTGTTAAGAGTTTAGATTAGTTAATTGTACAGTACCTCAGTTCCTTCATTTGCAAAACAGAAAATAGCCTTATGTTTAAATATTTTCAAGTGTTAATTTAAAGAACATAGCTATCTATCTGGTCTATTAGCTATTTATCTTCTAAGATAGTGTATTCAAGTACTTAACACAGTACTCCATGCACTATAAATCACATAATAGATGCTACTATTTAATTAAGTAACTTTCTAAATCTCTAAACATACACAGATATTCACGTTATTTTCAGCCTTGGTTGCTAAAGCAGAAATTATTTTTTGTTGTTTGAAAAGCATCACTAGTTATGGACTGTGCCAATTTGAGAGTGAAACTGCATGTGAATTTGCAAAGAAATAATTTTATAATATCCACAGTGTGACCATTCCATATACTGAAGAAACAAAATATCACTTATTTGTTATCATGTGATAATCACGTTCTAATGAACCGTGTGTAATTATACGGATATGCATATTAGAAGACCCAGTGTGAATAGCTTATGTCCTCTTAAGAAACTTAATGACCTTTTTTGGTTGGTATCACCAAGATATTTTGAAAAGTCATTTGTTATTGTCCACTGTGTGAAAGAGATAGAAAGAGAACCACACTGAAGTAATTCCACCCATTTGCACTAATCAGCTTGAAAGCAAATGCAAAAAAAAAAAAAAAAGGCATAAGATGATGCCTTGTTTATTTCAAGATCCCACATATAAAAAGCCAATATAGGATTAAGTGAACAAATGCTTTGGAAAAATTCCAGTGTCATCAAAAACTTATCTCAAAATGTCTCCTTATTATACTTTCTTTTCCTCTACAAATTAATAAGCTCAGACTGTTTATTACAGTGCAGAAGGTCTGAGAGTGCTTCTGTGGCTTACTTGGGCCACCATTACCTCAGCATTTTATATAGGAAACCTCTTTCACCATCAGGACTATTTGTCTCCGATGAAAGGTCACCAAACTCAGGGATCCAGCTCTCTCTTGCTAGTATCTTAGCTGCCCCACTCCTTCTTCCCAAGATTCTACCACTGAAATCCAAATGCATATTTTACCTTCTGGAGGTTAACTATGCCCTTTCTCTTCACCTATCAACTTTCTCTGCCAGGTCTGTGTTCAGTCAGGAACCAGAGTTGTGTCTCTAACATGCTCTTGTTTACCAAAACAACACAGGGACTGTGGGAAGCTGGGTGGTCTAGTGCAGAGCATAGCATTTGAATCCTAACTCCACCTTTTACCAGACACTACGTTTTAGGCAAACCATTTAACCTGGCTTATTTCCTCTTTCTGAACCTGAAAAATTAGAAAAATACTACTTGTATCTCAGATGGTCAACAGACACATGAAAGATGCTCAGTATCATTTGGCATCCTGGAAATACAGATCAAAGCTGTAATGAGATACCACCTCACACCAGTCAGAATGGCTAACATTAACATATCAGGAAACAAGAAATGTTGGCGAGGATGTGGAAAATGGGGAAACCCTCTTACACTGTTGGTGGGAGTGCAAGCTGGTACAGCCATTCTGAAGAACAGTATGGAGGTTTCTCAAAAGTTAAAAATAGAACTACCCTACAACCCAGTAATTGCCCTACTAGGTATTTATCCAAAGGATACAAACATAGTGATCCAAAAGGAGCACCTCCACCCCTATATTCATAGCAGCCATGTCCACAATAACCAAGCTATGGAAAGAGCCCAGATGTCCTTTGACAGATGTGTTAATAAAGATGTTATATATATATATATATAAAATCTCCATGTGTATGGTGTTTAAGGACTTTCGTTCTTTACAAAGACAACTGCAAACAATTTTGACCATAAAATGATCTGTGTTCTTTAAGATTTCAGTAACCTTCTTGAATTTGATACTTGTATCCCATTGTGTACACGCGCGCACACACACACACACACACACACACAAATTTGATACTTGTATCCCATTGTGTACACGCGCGTGCGCACACACACACACACACACACACACACAGGACTAAACCATCAAAAATGAATTCTTACCGTTTGAAATGACGTTGATGGAACTAGAGGGTATTATGCTAAGCAAAATAAGTCAATCAGAGAAAGACAAATATCATGTGATTTCACTCATGTGAAATTTAAGAAATTATAACAGGACTGTAGGGGAAGGGAGGGAAAAATAAAATAAGATGAAATCAGAGAGGGAGACAAACCATGAGAGACTCTTTATTTTTTAATTTTTAAATATTTGACTTATTTGACAGAAGAGAGAGAGAGAGAGAGAGCATGAGAGGAGAGAGGTCAGCAGGAGAAGCAGACTCCCTGCCAAGCAGGGAGTCTGGTGCGGGACTTGATCCCAGGACTCCAGGATCATGACCTGAGCCAGAGGCAGTCGCTTAACCAACCGAGCCACCCAGGCACCCACTGTGAGAGACTCTTAACTATAGGAAAAAAACCAAGGGTTGTTGGAGGGGAGGTGGTGGAGGCATGGGATAACCGGGTAGTGGGCATTAAGGAGGGCACTGCGTAATGAGCACTGGGTGGTGGATGCAACTGGTGAATTACTGAACTCTACCTCTGAAACTAATAATACACTATATATTAATTAATTGAATTTACATAAAATTAAATTGACAAAATGCTACTTTGTATCTCATTAGGTCCCTATGGAGATTAAATGAATGTGTGTCTAGTCCTTAGCACAATCCTAGCCAGTGACAGGTAATCAGCAGACATTAAGTCACTAAAGTATCCATAGTTTAGGGTTCCATACAAAAATACATAGCATATATATCATAATATAAATTAATTAAATATTTCACATGACATGGCTTAATTAAGTTTTTGCTAAGTGATTATTGCACATGTTCATTCTTTTTATATCATTTTGTTTCATAGGATACTTAGTTTCCTAGGATCGTACCTTATCTTAAAGCCCATATGAGCTATTCTTGCCACAGTAAGATAAAATTTAAAATGAAAGAGAAGTCACCATGTAATGGGGTTTAAGGACTTTCATTCTTTACAAAGACAACTGCAAACAACTTTGTCCGTAAAATGATCTGTATTCTTTAAGATTTCAGTAACCTTCTTGAATTGGATACTTGTATCTCATTGTGAAACTGGATGCCAGTGAAACACTATTTCTTTAAGTTCGTTTAAATATCTTTTTATTGAATTTTTTTAAAAAAAGTTCTTTTCCAAAGATCAGAATGTCAGTGAATTTGTTTTCCCTAGTCAGTAGACTCTAACCTCCTAGTTATTTGTTTATATGAGAGAGTTTATTCATGAGAAGCAATGGTAAAAGAGCTTAGAATCTAGAGTCAAAAGAATCTAGACATACATCCTGGCGCCACTACTTACAAACTGTTGTTTTGTTTTGTTTCTGAATGGGGCAGAGGTAGTCCTTTAAGCTTTTGGAAGCTCAAGTTCCTCATCAGTAAAGTCGAAATAAAACAGCCTTTTCCCTATTCATAAATAACATTTATAAAATTAGTTAGAATTATTGAAAAATATAAAAAATTGGAACTGCTTTGCTGGAAGAAGAGCAAAGATAAAATTATGGGACAAAATAATGATAAACCATTGCTAAGGATTACAAAATAAAGTGACTGGCTTCGAAGGTGCAGGTGTATTGGGGTTGTATGTAAAGAACATCCTGTTAGTAAACATTATTAAATACCACACACATTGTTCCACAGATGTTTTGTTTCATACCAAAGAGACGAGTTTCTGCTCAGTGGGACCACTTTTGTGAGAGACTGTAATGGAGACGGGCTGGACTAAATGGTAACTTTGGATCTTATTTGCCTCCATGGGGCTTGACATCACTTTCGTGCTTCCTGCAGAAAGATAATAGAAAGCTCATATAACCAGTATTCAGGGCAGCGAAAGTTGTGTTTAATATTTATCCAGAAGACTTTCTAGCATTTAAATCAAATTGCTCTGGATTTCTTGGTCATTTCCAAGAATATTTAGGCATCAAAACAGAAATAAAAGTTATTGCTTTTCTTTTGACACATACTTCCTTCTCACATTATCATTGATCAGGTTGATTCTGTCTCCTAGCAATTGAAAGGCAGTGAAAGGTATCTTTAAGACAGGTGTTTCTATTCAAGCGAATTTGTACATCCTTGGAAAGTCTGCTATCCAGATAAATTCAAAGCTTTGCAACAATGTAAAATAAAGTAAAATGATTTGGGGCTTCACAGGGATCATGCCAAGCTTCTGGTTCTGTCTAAACGAATAAAATAAGATTTTTGGGACCCTATCTGGTAGTTGTAGATTAAATTAAGCAACTACCTCATCTGAATAAAGATTTGTGGAGTCTAATATGAGGGAGCTATCTTTATAAACACAGTACTTGCCTGGGATTCAGAGGATTTCAGTTTTAATGCCAGCTGCATCCCAAAAGACCTGTGAGTACATATGTTGTATATTTGCTGCTGGTAGCTTTTTTTGTTAAGTGGAATTAATGATTACCTGTTCTTCCACCCAAACCTCATGCATTATGGTATGCATATTGAATTCAAGTGGCTGTAGAGTGCTTTGGTTTTTTGCAAAGTAACTTGGCAGAGACATTCAGAAGGAAAAAAAAGGCTTCTAAGAAGTTCTAGGCATAAAAGATTTTTAAAAATGTGACTTCCCTTTAAGATGCATTAATGAATTTTATATTTTATGTGAATGCTAAAAATGCATTTGCCAAGTACTAGGTACTCTGATAGTTTAGGTGTTTATGTTTAGAGTTTCTTAAAACACTGTTGTATGTGTCAGTACTTTTTCAATGGCTAAAAACCAGATAGACATCACTGACTGAATTATTTCTGATGTGTGCCTGGCATTTTCATTTTTGTATGGATTCCAAACAACAAATGTTTATTGTTGGCAATACACATACAAGGCAAACATCATAACATTTCGCCATCAAGGAGCTTTAATCTAGCCAAGGAGAGTATACAGTTATTTGGCATGTGCAATAACTTTTTTTGATAGATATGTGATCAAAGAATACAAGTATTACAAGTATTCTATTAAGTATTCTATTCTATACAAGTATTCTATTAAGTGGTGCCAACCTGATTATGAAACTAGAAGGTTTACAGAGCAGTGGTGCAGTTCCTCTTTCCAAATGTCTATGATCCTTGAATCTGCCCTGTTAGGATGACTGAGTTTTTTGAGCAATTAATCACTAGTGAGGAACTGGGAACTGGTGTACCAGGAAGTAGTCTGTGGGTGTGAACAAGCAGGAAGGGTGCTCCAAGAGAGAAAGATACAAGATAGCGGTGTTTAGAATTTTTTACACTAAAAACTATACTGCATGCATATTATATCACGTAATCCTTATCCTTATCTCCATTTACCAATGAGGAAACTGAGATTCAGAAGGATCCACTGCCTGATGCTAGCCAACCCAGCTACAAAGGAGTAAGCCAAGAAGTGCCCCCGTATGTCCTGATTTAGGGTTATACAATATTTATATGGACGTGTTCCATAGAGTCAGTGGCACTCTTCCACTCCACCTCCTTCTCAGCCTCCAACTCCAAACACCTATGGGAAAATCCTCAGGGTTCTCAGACTCTCATGTCTCCTTATTGAAAGCTTCCTCACAGGGACGACCTGACAGATTCATTCACACTTAAGCATAAGTGACTCTGGGGGTTTCCTGTGTTATTCCATTTTATGAAAATAAACATTAAGACAATTAATTTCTGCTTGTAGAATTTTGTGCATGGGGAGCAGAGGCAAAGGGAAGTATTTTGGGGGATGGACCTGCATTTCAGTCCCCTCGAGGCACAGACCCAGATGATGGGCTAAATGTCCCTGGCCTGCAGTTGTATTAGCAAACCTTTCATTTATTTAAATATACTGCCCACCTGTTCATGCCCATGTTTCCTGCCTGCCTTCCTATTTCTGTGGATCCATTCTCTGTACCTCATTGAAGCCAACCCTTCCACCATGTCCGACATTTTTTCTCCTTCACCCTCAAAGGGTTTGCTGTTGCACGACTTCTGTTCTGTCCTGCATCATCGGTCTGCTGTCCTATTAGATTATATCTGTCATTCTGCAAATGAGCCATAGCTCTATTCATGATATCTGTATGCTGATGATTTCCAAATTTATATCTCTAACCAGACTTCTCTGAAGTCCAGAACTAGATCCCTATCCAAAGGCCAACTTTACTGCTAAATCCTCGAAATCTAAAACTGACATCACGATTTTCACCCCATCTTGACTCATGTGGCCATCCGTTCCCGATCTCACTAAAATGCAGTTCCATTTTTCTCATTGCTTAGGCCAGGAACCTTGAAGTCTTCCATGACTCCTGCTTTTCTTAGTCATGTCACATTCCACTGCTTCAGCAAATCCCATCAGCTCTGCTTTCACGATGTATCCAGAATTTGACTCCTTCTCTTTACCACTTCTGCCACCCTTCTGATTATCTCGTACTGGGTTTGTTAAATTAACCTCTTAACTGATCTTCATGATTTCATCCTTACAACGTAGTCCCCATGCAGTTGCCATGGTGATTCTTTATACGTGAGAGCAGTTGTACCAGTTGTCTATTCAGAATCTTTCAAAGATGGGCTACTTTGTTACACAGACTGTGGAATAACTTGTTTGGACTATACCTGGGAGGCCCTATTGTTTCCGACCTGTTGTTTCTCAAACTCCGTTCCTTCCCCTCACACCATTCCAGTCATATTGGTCTCTTTGCTGGGCCTCAAACAGTAATATGCTGCATCCCATCAGGATCTGTGCCCTTTTTTGTTGTTAAAAAGAATTTCTCCTGGACATCTGCATGGCCCACTTTATTCTTTCAGGTCATTGCTTCAATTCATGTAATTAATTGGAGGCGACTTCACTGACCATTTATATAAAATAATACTCTCTATTTTGGCCTTCCTACTATTCTTAACCCTGCTGAAATTTCTGTATAGTTCTTATCCATACCTGATATATACATCTACATCTATATCTACATGTATATTCATGCCCATATCATAGCTTTCTATCTGTGTATCTATGTATCTATCTTGCTGAATATCCTAAACCTATAAAACAAATGAGCCCATGGTAAGCAGTTAATGCATATTTGTTGAATGAATGAATGAATGAATGAATGGAACTGACTGGTTTAGTATCCCAATTTTTTAAGAAGACTTTATTTATTTATTTGACAGACAGATTACAAGTAGGCAGAGAGGCAGGCAGAGAGAGGGAGGAAGCAGGCTCCCTGCTCAGCAGAGAATCGCATGCGGGGCTCGATCCCAGGTCCCTGAGACCATGATCTGAGCTGAAGGCAGAGGCCTCACCCACTGAGCCACCCCGGTGCCCCTAAGAATCCCAGTTTTAAGCACTGAAGACTCCAAGTTAAATGGAAAAGAGAAACGTGAACAGATAATTTAAAATACAACGTGATAGATAAAAATAGTAAAAGTAAATATTTTAATCTCTACGCAAAAATAAATTTAAAAAATATTAAAATTTAACAATAGATTAATGTAAAAACCTTAGTTCACACTCCAATTGAATTATTCACTAGTTGTATGATCTTAGGAAAAGAACGCATAATCCGTTTTGTTCCTCCCATTGTATCCACTATGCCATCAAATTTATTTTATTTTTGTGAAGGTTAAGTCAGATAATATGATATCTAGTAAACATTAAGTAGAAATTATTTTTCTTTCCTTTCATATCCAGTACTTCACTTTATGCTCCCAGGTTAGTCTTCTATAATGTGTCTTAACATTCCATCATTTCTCAATGACTTCCTAAATTTCCACCTCATTGACTTTCTTCCATTTTCTTCCTATAAGACTTTTTGGCATCATGTAATGCTATAATCAGCTTCATCATCCCTCAAATATTTTATATATATAAATATGTATGTTCATATGATATGTGTGTGTGTGTGTGTGTATAAACTGGTTAGTGCTTTAGCTATATTTCTAAAGGCAGAAATGTGGATCCATCTTCAGCATTAGTAATAAGTGAATATTTTTCAATTGGAAGTAAGTTTCTTTGACTCTCACTGGAACAGTTGTTCTTATGTCACTAATATCAGAAATGGACGTGGATATGGTGTTCATAGAGTAAGGGCACTGGGAAGTGCACATAGTATAAACCATGACTGTATTCCCCCCCCACCCACCCCTAACCCAGCTATAACCAGGCTATTAAAACAGCGACAGTAATGTGAGTATTTTCAGGAGAGAGTATTACAATTGTAAATGCATTATGTGGAAGAAAAAGTATTTGGAGTCATCATATTAGACTAATTTCTTTGATTCCAGGTGCTATTTCTTTCTTTTTTGGCAAACTCTTTTATTTTACTTCCAGTTTTGTTATATAATTGACATGTAGCATTGTATAAGTTATACAACATAATGATTTGATATATGTGTTTACAGTGAAATGATCACTGCAATAAATGTAATCTTATATTTTTGGGTAATTGGTAAGTGCTGTTGAACTGACTTTCTTAATTTTTTTTCCCCCTAAGGTGTCTGTATTTTTACTGCACGTGAAACAAACTTATTTTTGTCCCTATTTACCATCGGGTCATAGACTGAGGATGATTAAGTGTATACAATATTGTATACAACTGTTGGATACAATAGTGTAATTACGTTGCATTACTGTGAATGAGCAAACCTGCTCACATACCATTTGTCAGAACAATTAGGATATTTCTAAAATGTGAACAGATGTGCTATACAAGTTAGCAAAATGAGAGACAATCTACATTTTTGGTTTTTGCTGTAAACACAGAACTTACATCTGGTTTTCTAGGTTATAATAATTGCAGCCTCTTCCTTCTAGGGATTCAGTTAAGAAACTCATTGTTAGTTGAGATCTAGGTTTTATAATTGTTTTCTTTTTCATATTGTAATAGTGACAAATATCAGCATTTACATCATCACTTTTTGCTCTGGTCCAAGTGCTGTTTTTTTGAACTTCAGTGCAAGATATTTTATCCAACTTTTCACCAGTTGGGATCTCTTAAGTGTTGTTTAGTTTTCAGTGAAAGACAATCTTCTAAGGAGTTTATGTCCTAAATATTTTCTGGTTTTGCAGTAGCACACATCAGACACAGTTATTGTGTTTGGATTGGGATTTTCATTTTTAACATGTTCTCAAATTCTTTAGACATTTAATGTCTCCATCTGGTCCTCATAAAAGATCTCACATTTGTCATGCAGCTCAGGCTCCTGCTCAGAAAGCATCATTATAATTCCATCCAGGACCCTGGCTTGATAGAGCAGATACTTTTTTAACTTGGATTTTGGTGTTCGCTTTTGTTTTCTTCTTTTAAACCTAAGAATAACACTTAATTGTAATGGTGTATTTCTCTCTGAAAACAATCACAGCATGCCTCCCCCAACAACCAGTTTGCTCTTCTCCCCCTTCTGCACGGTTTGAAGCTCTAGGGTAGGAAAAGTGACCACCCTGGGAGTCTGGTACAAGGAGACTTAGCCGTCATCATTCTTCTCTTCATTAAACAATCTGTTCTCAGTCATCACAGATGGAGGGGATATTTTCAAGGACTTGAATATTTTCTTGAAAGAGCCAAACAAACCATGTTAAATGGGAGGTTCTAGGGCACAGTTCAAACAAATGTTCATCATCACTTCCAGCAGGGACTTTTCCATTTAGTTAGGTGCTCAGTGTATATATCTGTGAATTTCGTTAGTGGACACTTCGGGAACCCTTACTATATGCCAGGGAATGCTCTGACAGCTTCAAAAATATTAAATCATTTAATCCTCCTGGCCACTTTATGCATAAAGTAGTTTTAGTATCCTCATTTTAAGGATGAGGAATGCCAGGCAAAAAGACAGAAAGGTCATACCTAGCAAGTAGCAGAACCAGAATTCAAACTTTGGTGGTCAGGCCCCAGTCTGTGTTCTTAACTACTGAACTGTGCTATGATTGAGTGTGTTCAGCCACCAATTTCCAAAAATCTATTACTACTTTCCCAAAATTGAACTGCACACTCTGCACAACTCCCCCAGCAATATGCTTGACTTAGAGTTGACACTCAATGAATGTTTGTTTACCTAAGTGTTTTTACAATAATGACTTAGTTTGATGTACTTGAAATAGGTAAAACCAAAGGCCAATCGCAATGGTAGCCTGTGGAGAGGCTTCTCTTCATTCAGAAATGCCAGTGGGTCCTAGTACTTAAGGATGACCTTCTTCGATTCCTAAGATGATACTTTGGATTTTGAATTTTCAAATCTGATGAGAGAGTTGTCTTCATTTCACTCATTGCTCTTTACCAACGCAGTTGTTTTTTTTTTTTTAATTGTGGTGAAATACTCATGACATAAAATTTACCATCTTAGGTATTTCTAAGTATACAGTTCAGTAGTGTTACGTATATTCACATTGTAATGCCTTTCCAGTGCAACTGCCTCTAGGGGAAGGAAGAGTACAGGTATTAGAGATATAAATTGCACAGATGATTTTTTAGGCACAATTGTGAATGACAGTACCAAGTGCAGTCCAGTCAGTGAGAGGGAAAAGACAAAGAGCATCTAAAAAGAAACAGGATGAATTGTCTTAGCCAAGAGATACCATACAAGAGAAATAAGCAATATAGGATATCTTAAGAAGTAATGGAATAATCAATAAATTTGTAGATTCCCTGAGCTTCCTATATTTCCAGTTCTTTCACAAGGACTTCACTGATTGATTTCGGATCAGAAATAAATGGATAAGGAGCATAACAATGCAGCTCGCTTTCAATCCCAAGTCAGATGTGAGTGGAAGGAGATGTTGAGATATTCCAAGAGGCAGAATACACAGGGCAGCTATTGAAGGAGAGGAGTGTAGGCTCTGTTGAGTGTTCTTGTAGAGAAAAGATGCAAATGGAGTGGGGGTGGGATGGGGAGTAGGACTAGCTAGCGTAGGGAGCACCAGCTTCAAGCAAGAAGGCTGGAGGATGGTTTTCATGAATTTAGATTATGCCCATACAAACACTTCTTTGCTCTTTGGGGGTTTACAGACTTGGCATCTTCTGTCAGACTGTTGACTATGAGAACAAAGATTTGAGAGCAGGAAATTTATTATACTTGGATAAGCAACATCTTTCATTGTGTTAAGTATATAAAAGCCCATATATATATGTTTATATATATACATATATATGTATATATATGCACACACATATATACACACACATATATATATATGCTGAATTAATTTATCCATTTCTATATCAATTAATGGAGTATTAAAATAAATCTGGAAAAAGGGATCATATCCACTAGACTTAGCCTACAATTGTGTCTAAAAAATAAAAGCTACTTAATAAAAATATGTGGTTACCATAGGATAGTAATTTAGCATTTCTATAATACTGTCTGAATTTATTCTACATATATTCAATGTCAGTAGTAAACAACTGATTCTTTGTGGCCAAAAATTGCATATGGGATCATACTGTCTCGCTAACTTGATTTACTCTGTTCAAGATAGTTAGTAATGTAGAAATAGCAAAATGTTTCTGGTGCTTCTATAGATTTTCTTGTTTTTAAAACTTCATTTATGATGGAATCAGAGACCTCTCTAGGCCATTATAAAATGAAACAAGTCATCCTTTTCTGGTAAAAATCTCTAAAGAACCCATTTTTGGGGGGTTTAGAAGCTCAGGTGAGAGCAACTATTGATTATTCCCTCTTACTGCTTGTGAAGTGTAGAAATGCTTAATGGAGATAACCCACTATCAGTAAGATTTAAGAAAATTTCTATCCAAGAGTGCTTTCTAAGAGCCATTTACATTTCACCAAGTATATAAAAACTTGCATGTGGAAATCAGAGTTAACTGATTTATTCCAGTTGTATTTTAAAACCACTTACACACTGACACCTGGGGAGCTGGCTATTTTTTACATAGCTCTCCACATATCATAGACTCTTTGAGGTGAAAGTTGCTTCTTAGTTTACTGTTACTCTTGCAATGTGACCTATTTAGCTGTTTTAGAGAAGTAAGACGAAGACTTTTGCCTAAGGAGTATGTGGTTTTGACTTTTATAATACAGTTTTTTCTGACTAGATAGGTTTTACAATTCAGTGTTTCAGGTTTGTGCTTTACTTTGCTTTCGCAGACACAAACAGAAGTCTCACAAGTCATTTCCAATATGAGGTTCTTATTCTAATAATATCCTTCTCAAAAATATCTGGGCACCTAGAAACTGTTTTATGGTGACAGTCAGCATCCTAGATGGTCTTCCAAATAATTCAACTTAAGGATATGTTTTGGAAAGAAGTAGCATTATCAGATTCAAATGATACTGTATTATAAATGTGTCAATGGAACATAATTTTAAATCTGTAGAGAATGCCATCTCTCTCTCTCTCCCTCTCTCTCTTTCTCCAGTGTCAGTTGAGGGCCCACTGTGTGCTAAGGAGGATACAAATGTGTACAATAATAATGAAAAGAGTTTGTGATGTAGACTGATCTAAAAATAAAAAATAAATTGTAAAAAATAAAATGCTATAGGATGTTACAATTAGATAATGCTATATTTTATAATGAAAATATAAGATTGAAAATGCCATTTTTAAGGTTTTTGCTGCTTTTTAGTGTAATTACATTCTTAAATTAATGGAAGGAGTACTTACTATTTTCACATTCAGATGCTTCCTGATACAATGACAGACAGTTTTGATGACCTGGCTAATACTGATGAAAATTGCCTAGGGCTAGTAGTCTGCTGCCTATTTTATTTTGATATTATTGCATTGATAGCTAAGTGTATTAGTGCTTTTTCTGGCCTAGAAATCATTAATTAAAGAACTGATACCTAATTTATTTAAAATAAATTTTTAGAATAAGTTTATAGTTTGCATAGAGTTATTTAAATGTCTCTTGCAAATTTATGAGATAGTTCAGCAAGTACTTTTTAGAAAATTATTTTTAGTGTATCACATCCTATGTGCAGTCCTTTGCAAACCAATTTCCTATGGGGGTTCTTTTGCATACAGAAACACGGACAATTAGATATTTACACATGTAACCATACTCTTTATTTTCTACTGGATAGCACTAACCAAAATCTAAGCTGGAAGACTTTCCAGATATGGTTTGGAAGGCTCGTTAAATGGACGATATACTCAGAGACATACAGGCACTAAATGTGCTTTTTTGGTTCATTTGCAGGCATCTTTCAAGCCCCAGGTTTGTATTCTTCACTTTAAGTCAGTCAGCCAACAAGATTTCTTTGAATGGTCACTCATGACAAGACTTGCACTAGACTGTGTACATAGAATTCAAAGAAAAATTAAGTAGTCATTATCAATAAGCATTTATTGATACTTAGTGGCACAGTTTCTCTCTTTCAAGAGCTTTCATTAATATTGGGGAGATTCAGCTTTTTTTTTTTTTTTAAATGCCTATTTGAAATTTGGCCTGGAAATTTTGTTGCTGGTCCACAGTGTAGCTAGCTTGGCTAGTTGCAAGAACCCATCATTATTAGGTTAGGAAAATAGGTGCACTGTAGCAGTTTGCTACATGTAGTAGTATTCAGATTAAAGCAGACACCTGACTTCATAATTGTGGAAGTAATACATAAATAAAGCAAATAAATTGTGTCTCTTGAAGAACACTGAGAAACAGGACTCTTGCCATTGGTGGGTAGACCAAATGGTTATAATCCTTTGGTACCTTGGAGAGTTCTCAGTAACCTCTGCCTTTGATTTTGTGTAAGATTTTACTGAGGTTTTTGGTTTTCCTAGCTTAATGCCTACCTGATTAATTCTGTCACTGTGGTAGAACTACAAAGATAGCTAATGCAGCTTTACTCTAATTTGATATGATTAGACTGAGCGGTCGTGTCAGGATGTCATCTTCATCCTACTGAAACCTTTTGTCCCTCACACTAGATCATGGACAATACTTTTTGGCTTCTCAAAGTTACTTACCTACTGAGGAAGACAAATAAGCTTGTCAGGGTTTCACAGTGTTTTCCTGCTTTCTCTCCAGTAGAAGGATCATCTTTTTGGCTCAAATAGGAGAGGTGTTGCCAAGAACAAGGTGGTGTGTGTTTAGCTCCAAGTGGTGATAGAGACAACAAACACTGTTAAGAGTTCAGAGAAGAAGTTGTTAATGAGGGCTATAGAATGAGAGACTCCACATAATAGTTGGCCCCGTATAATGAAAGGGTTCAGACAATCTGGGAGAAGGGAGAGGGAATTTCAGGTGGAAAAAATGTTAACCATTTTCAACATTCCATTGATTTGGGGGGAATTTAATTACAAGACAAAGTCTTTCTCCTTAAATAGCCTATAGTCCACCTGAGGGAGAAAAGAAACATTGCAAGCATGAACCAATATTAGAATAATAACCAGATATGTAGTAAAAGAACAAAGAGGGAAAGTATAAACTTAATAATGATGCTTTGGAGATAAAGTCTTAGGAATGAAGGATCAGTGCTGGTAGGGCTAATTAGGGCAATATTGTAGAGATTTGTCTCCTGATCTGAGTTAGTATTTTCTGTCTCTTCTGTTTGTGCTTCCTAAGTGTATTGACTGGCGAATGGGCCTCAGAAGGAATACCTATAGATTACCTATAGATACCTATAGATTAAGGAAAAAACTGTATTTCAGCCTGAGTTTATTTTGTTGTTTTTTTTTTTTTTTTGCTTTTGTGCTGCCTACTCACTACTGCTCATACTTCTGCCAGCCTCTTGACTTTTGGATTCTCTACTCTGAGAGATTCTCCATACAAGTATTCTCCATTAATGTGGAGTAGAGTTGCTTGTATTTGCAGAGTTTTAGATGATTGAAAAATAATCAATAATGGCCACATAAGTAGTGTCATTGAGTAGTATTCAATCAGGTCTTTCACTAGGGCATTTCAGAATGTCTCTAAAAATACAAATCTAGTATCACAATATCTTGGTATTGGAAATACTTCAGATGCTGCCTCATTTACTCCTAACCCAACCCGGTAGCCATTCCCCTTTATCACATCTCTGACAACTGGCCTTCAGGTTCTATGTGAACAGTTTCAAAGATGGAAACTCCCTTCCCAAAGCAGTTGTTCATTCCACTGTTGACTAACTTTAACACTTAAAAAGGTCTTGCATTAAGCCAGCATCTTGGTATCTGGCTTTAAATCTATTGTTCCAATTTTTTTCTAAGGAAGCTATACCAATGAGATCAATTCGTATATTTATTCAACAAAATTTATCAGGCACATTTGTGCTAGGTATTTTTTTGACCTACAAATGATAAAGTTATCAATAAAGATGCTGTGTTTTCCCTTAGTAAGAAGATAGATTTTTTTAAAGACTTTATTTATTTATTTAGAGAGGGAGAGATAGAGTGTACAAATGGGGGGAGCAGAGGAAGTAGAAAGAATCTCAAGCAGACTCCCCACTGATCATGGAGCCTGATGCAAGGCTTGATCTCATGAACCTGAGATCATGACCTGAGCTGAAATCAAGAGTCATACACTTAACCAACTGAGCAACTATATCAGTAGATGGATATATGGATGAATAAATTCTTATGTTTTCTCTTTTTCACTATTAAATAATGGATGAACTCTTGATGTATAGTTGATCATGGAACAATATGGAGTTCAGGAGTGCCAACACTTGATGCAGTTGAAAATTCACATATAACTTTTGCTCCCAAAACTCAATTACTAATAACCTTCTGTTGAGTGGAATCCTTACCGAAACCATAAGCAGTGCATTAACACATATTTTGCATGTTATATGCATTATGTACTGTATGCTTACAATAGAGTAATATAGAAAAAAAGAAAATATTAAGAAAATTATAAGGAAAAGAAGATACATCTACAGTACTGTACTGATAAGTGGGCTGGCATAGTTCAAACCTGTGTTTTTCAAATGTTAACTGTGTAAGTGAATTTGGTGTATTCCTTCATAAAAGAAGAATGTCAGCTGGAGCATATTGCTATCCTAATGTCCTCCGGAGTGGTAATGTAATTTTTTTATTGCATGCCTTATTAGTGTAAAAAATTCAAGCAAACCTGACATGTATATACAAAAATAACATGTATGCATTTATTTTAAATACATATTAAAATTTAAATATGAAATATTAAACTAAAATATTATGTATATATACTAAATAGGCATATTTTAAAATATTTTATGCAAACATACATGGTTTATATTTATATCTCAAAAAAGTGCCTTATACACCCCACTTTGAAGACTATGATAGAGGGTAAAGGATTTATAGGTTTTTGCCTATTCAAATAGTCTTCTTGAGAAAACAGCATTTTGATTGTCTATTGCATCCTTGTTCTTTCTAATTGGACTCAAGTGATTGCAATATGGTAACATTTAGGATTTGGCTCAAGAACGTATTAGAACTCACTAAGTTAAAAAAAAATAGGCTTTGAGATAATATTAAGACAGTGGTACTTTAAGGAATATTATGATAGAAGTAATGTCTGCAAAATAAATAACTTATTAGAAAGCTGTACTTTTCATATAAAAAGTACTATAGGTGGGGAAAACACTATAGTAGTGCATAAAAAGGAATAGATAGTTGACACTGCCAAATAAGCTAAAATCTGATCTCTTTGGAGGGCTACTGACACATTTGGAGTACCGCACATAGTGGAAGTTGGGATTTTATCAAGGATAGGTATTTTCAAAGAACAAAGTGGTACAGAGACAGATTTAAGAAGTAAAATGGAGAAGAAAGAAAATAATACTTTCTATTCTTTTTTCCTACAATCTGCTATACCAATTTAGATTACCACAGTACAAATTTAAGAGGCTTGAAGCTGTATGCGTTTCTTCCCAGATCAACACTTCCATGAGGTTCCTAATTCCCATTGTGTCTGTATCCTCTAAGTTTCCTGGGATGCAAACTTTAACCTTAACCCCTCTTCCCCATTTCATAAGTAATTGGCTGTCATATTCTTTTGATTCTCTGTTTGCAGTATCTACCAAGCAAAATGTCCTATCTGCTTAGGTACAGTAAAACACTTAGGTCTTCCACTAACCATAGCAGTTTAATGCTTTTAATTTCACCATGTACCCTGGAAATTTTTATAGTGTTACATGTCAAGCTTAGGATGGTAAATGGATTTTAGTAATTTCATTTTTAGCTTCAATTTTGAAGAAACTTGTTGAATATATACATTTAATGATATATATTTTTTCTGATCAATGAAATGTTTTCACCATCCTTAGGGTTACAACTCTGAAAAAGAATTTTAAATATCAATAACATTCGGTCCATATTGCTTTAGAGATGAAAGTATAAATAAATTGGTTTTTTAGTAAACCTAAAAAATGTGCTTGAGATATCAATGATAATTTTTTCTCAAGAGTTTAATATACACAGTAGAAGGGGCCATGGTTATGATTAAGACTCATGGCTACACCTTCGGCCTTGACCCAGTCTGGCTTTAGACCTTGGGTAAATATCAGTCTCATGCAGAATAGAGCCTGGGCTTGATACTGTTAATGGTTCCTTTCTAACTTTAGCTAACGCTATGTCTCACGTCCTCTGTTATCCCAGTGTAGCCCTACTTAGGAAGGGTCCATAGGATGGCAGCATAGCCTTTGAGATTAAGTTCTCAGGCTTTGGTGTCAGGCAGTTTAAGTACACATCTGTTTCCAGTAGCTATGATACCAGGAAAAAGGCTTTGTTTTTTGATCTCTAAAATTTAATTCAAAAGGTTGTGAGAATTTCATGAGTTATCATATAAAAAGTGCTTGGGACACTGACCAGCACTTGATAACAATTATTTGTTTGCTATTACTGATATCCATATATAAAGCACTCAGCATAGTGCCTGGCATATAGTATGAACTCAGTAAAGTATTAGCTGTTACTTTTATTGCCAGAAACTCCATTCTGATTTCCATAAGCACTCTTTCAGACTTTGGCCACAAAGAAAAACAGATGAAAGTATATCCTCTTAATGCAAATCCATGTTCTTCTCTTCAACAAAGAAAACCACAAAGTGGTCTGGGCAACGACCTTCTGAAGATGGGGGTACATTTCACCTTGCAATATCATATCATATGCCTGTGAAGGACTATTATTCAATATATGGCTGAGTAAACTTGCTTTTTCCTTTTCACAGATGCAAATCAGGATTTACTTTGAGTGATACTATCCGTTCTGTGCCCCTGTGATGCTGTGAAAATTTATATTAAAATTTGTGGCATTTATTTTACCTCTTAGCTTTACGCACTTTCCTGTTTAGTGTTACAGTCCAGTAAAATTCAAAAATATATGATTAGATAAGAAGATTGCTCTGGGCTTATAGAATGTAATTTAATATAATAAAGTTGAATAGAAACATTTTGAGATAAATATTATTTATATTACAAATATTTTAGAGCAGACATTTTTCCAATTTACCACTGCTAAAAATGTTTTAGAGTAGAAGATAAAAGATGACTCTATTGACTTTTTGTTCTTAAGCTGAGACAGCCCCAGTATTGATTCATATACAATATTATGAATGATACTTTTGCTTTTTATAATATTAATTATAAGTCATGTTACTATAATCATCAGTAGAGACAAAATTTCTTACTTGTAATCATCATAACATAATGAGATCTGTTCCCCAACACCTAGACATAAAATCACGAAATATCTTAAGTTTTAAATTTAGGATTTTTTGATTATATTTATAACTCTAACTATGAAATAACTAGTTTCTTTCTTTCTTTTTTTTAAGAATTTATTTATTTATTTGAGAGAGAGAGAGAGAGAGTGAAGAGCACAAGCAGGGGGAGTGGTAGAGGAAGAAGCAGGCTCCCCAAGGAGCAGGGAGCTGATGCGGGGCTCGATCCCAGGACTCTGGGATCATGACCTGAGCCAAAGGCAGATGCTTAACCATCTAAGCCACCCAGGCACCTGAAATAATTAGTTTCTAATTTCTTATCTATGATCACAAGGATGAATGATATTTGCTTGATATACAAAAGCACTTTCATCCCTTTTGTTGCTCACTAAAAAATTATTAATCCTAATTTCAGAGACTCAGAGGGATTAAATGACGTAGACAAGTGTAGTGACAAAATTGGTGTTTCATTCTGGGCTCCTGCTGTCAAATACTGGATTTGTAGTTATTTAGAGTGAACATAGTTGATTAGGGAATTGTAGGTGAGGGTATAGCACTTTTTTGCCAGAGATTAAAGAAATAGGAATCCATATCCCTTCTTCTTTACTCTTCTCTGACGTTCTTTTACGGAAAAGGGGAATGAAAGCAGGAAGGGCAAGGAGACATAGTCAAGGATGGAAATCAATTCATAGTCAATAAACATGGTTTAGCCAGTAGGAAAGCTGTTTTCCATTGGTACAAATTTGGTGGAGTTCACCCAAAATATACAATCAAATTCATATTTTCTAAATTGACAAATTTTTGGAATTGATGATACTGAATAAGAATGAAATATTTCAGTGACCCATCAGTTTATTTGGGGTGTGTGTGTGTGTGTGTGTGTGTGTGTGTGTGTTATTTCAGAATTGGGCTGTGGCCTACAAGTAAGTTAGAGAGCAGTTGTTTTCATTTTTAATTATTGATCAGCTGCCTGTAAGGTTCATTTTCTATTAATGCGGAGGTGGAATGGTGTTTTTCCTTCCTCTTTAGTTCTTGATGAACCTCATATGGTTCTGGTGCTCACAGCTGTTTAATAATTCAAACGTATCATGGAAAAAAGTCAGGTTTTGAAAATCTAGACCAGTGGTTTTCAAAGTTGTTTTTTTCCCCTTCCTATTATCAGTAGAGCTATTTCTTCAAGTTACATTATAATGTGGACTTAAACTTATTTAAAGTACATTTAAGCAGAGCTTCTTGGTTTGCATCGAGGAAGGAATATTATGCCATGGTCCCCTTCAACTTTTTATCCCTGTGTGTTGGCCCTGGAGGTAGCTCCTTAAAAGCCTGGGGTTTTTACTGAACAGAATTTGAAAATTGGCATAGATGATAAAATGCTTGGTTAAAATGTAGCTCTGGCCCAGAGCTGAGACAAACTAGATCTGGGTTTAAACCATGATCATATCACTATGATCACAGCAACTAGTAGCCTTGTTACCTTGAGCAAGTAGTACAGTTTCTCTAAGTGACTTTTCCTCAGTAACAATGGAGATAAAATGGGGTCTACCTTGTCGAAATGTTCTGAGCATTGAAGCAATACCTAGAAAGTGTTCAGCATATATTATTGATGTCAATATTTAATGATCTCTTCTAAGGCAATGATACTATGTTGGCAGTATAATGAAGTGGTAGAGAAAAATGCTACTCACAGTAATTAGGGCTTTCTTGATGAGAGGCCTGAATGCTGCTTCACATTATTATCCTGAGACACTATAGTTTTATGGTTTTTTTCCAGCTCTAGGATTTGTGTAAAGCCATATATGCCTCCTGGAATAATAAATTCTGAAGTATCCTTTAAGATCCTGAACTGATAAAAATTTTTAGGATACTGCCCAATTTTCTTTGATGGTATATACAAAGTTAATGTAATTTCACGAGGGCATAATGGCATACTTAATCTTTCTGTGTGCAAACAGACTATCCCATTTGTGTGGAGGTTTATATGCCATGATCTCATTTATTCAGTTCTGAATAAGCAGTCTATTTTCCTGCCTTCCCTCTCTCCCTTCCTTCTCTCCTTCTTTTACTTCTGCTCTGTGCCAAACGCTGTTTTTGCTAGGAAATAACAAATACAGTGGTGTCACAACCCAAGAGATGGTGGCTATCCTGAAGGTACCATGCCACCTTTTTTTTTTTTTTTTAAGATTTTATTTATTCACTTATTTCACACAGAGTGAGAGATCACAAGTAGGCAGAGAGGCAGGCAGAGAGGAGGAAGCAGGCTCCCTGCTGAGCAGAGAGCCCGATGTGCGGCTCGATCCCAGGACCCTGGGTTCATGTCCTGAGCCAAAGGAGGAGGCCTTAACCCGCTGAGCCACTGAGGCGCCCCGGGACCATGCCTTCTGACCCCAGATGTCACTTTAATCTCACTCCTATGTAACTAAACTTCTCAGCAGAAGCATCACGTGAGAACTGTCCGGAGAAGGCATCCTGTAAAGCACTATGGTCCATGTGCATCAGCAAACATGTTACTCCCACTCTTGCTCTGTTCACCAAAACGTCTTGCTTCCCAGGGGCCCTCACACCTGGTATCTGACCCAGGCTCTCCTTGTTCGTCCTGCCACGCTACTTTCTGTCTTCTATAGAACTGCCATGGGCTTCAAAAGGGTAGTTAGTGTCTGTTCATGACTAACTCCCAGGCCCACTGCAATCTGTTAATCAACTTACTGGGTGTGTTTGGGGTCTCTTCTTAAAAATACCCAGACCTCTGCAAAGTAGTGTATTTGAGAGTATACTTTGATGTTTAGTTCGAACCTTAGCCAGAATATGTTAGTCGCCAGTCAAAAGCAAGACTATCTTCAGGAAAGATGCCAGAGAGCAGGGAGGTGTGCCGAACGAGAGAAGACAGAAGTTCCAAAGCTGAAAAAATTAGAGGAACAAGAAAGGAGGCTGAGCGGAATTTTTTTTTTTTTTTCGTTATTTTGCCTTAAGCTACCCATTCAAATCGTCCTGTGCTTTTTGGACTAGCTGTTTGTATTAGACTTTTAGCTCATTAACATTTCAAAGAAAGAGACAATGGGTGATGATTCTGTGAATCACCCACTCGATGAACATCAGCTTGACTACCCCAGTGATACAGGTCCCACAGCCACCGCACCCTGCTCTCCACTCCTCAGAATTGTCTCCCCTGATCTTCATCTTTTGTGCTTCCCTGTCATCCCATTTTATGAGTTTCTTTTGCCTGTTCCACTGAATCCTCTGGTTTCCTAGTCTTTCCCTCTATTTCTTTTTGTGTTTCTATATTTCTTTCTCTCCTTTAATGAGTTAACTTTTTCTCTTCTCCTTTTCTCTAAGTATTTTGCATACCTTTCCTTCTGTTCTATACATGCCATGGATGTTGAATTGTATGTTTAATATATTAACTGTCATTACTTCATAAAGATTTACAGCCTCTAATTTTCCCTTAAGTAGCAAGTTGAAAACTTGAAATTTCACATTCAAATGAGAGAAAAAGTGGGTTTTTTTTGTTTATTTGTTTTGCAATACAATCAACTCCTTCTTTGGATTCTAGGTCAAAGTGTTTCAGTAGACCAAGAATCATCACCTCTAACTTAAACTGTTCTTTTGATGTCACTAGGCAATAATTTAGTTTATACATGATGTCATGGGATTATTGCTGGGTTGCCTATTCCTCTAGCTTAATGCCACAGAATTTTATGAATTGGCTTAACTATAAAAAAGATTCTCTGAAATATATATCAAACATGAAAAGGGCAGCAAACACACAATTCTGTGTCTGGACAATTGGACAACTGAACAATTCTGTACAAACCTCAGCCTGTAAAGGCATTGAACTCACAACTTTCTTCTTTCTCCTTCTATGCTTTGGACGACCTTTGCTTTTCTGTCTAGACCCTTAGCCTTTCTAGGAATTCATGCTGCAAGTTCTGAATCTTGGAAGTGACCGTATTTCCTTTTTATTTCTGCCTCTGTTCAACATCATCTACTCTAGCTTTTCCTCTCTAGTCCTAAAGTTTTGATGTTACCATTCACTGTCTCTCAGGAAACCCTTCAACTGGACCTGCATTGTCATTTCTGTCTGCTAAGGCATCCTTTCTCTCTCTACTTTATAGAATTAAGGAGGGGGATATTACTTAAACCTTTATACTTTCAGGTCACTGTTCTTTCCCCCTCTTCCTCTTTGATATTTTTTTTTTAAGATTTTATTTATTTTTTATTTGAGAGAGAGAGACAGTGAGAGAGAGCATGAGCGAGGAGAAGGTCAGAGGGAGAAGCAGACTCCCCATGGAGCTGGGAGCCTGATGTGGGATTCGATCCTGGGACTCCGGGATCATGACCTGAGCCGAAGGCAGTCATCCAACCAACTGAGCCACCCAGGCATCCCCCTCTTTGATGTTTTGTCTTTGCTAGAGAGGAGGTTATCAGCCTATCAGTGACCTTTAGGGCTCTCTTCTAGTACTTCCTTGTATTGTGCTCTTATTTTGTGTAGTTTGGATCATTTCCTGTATCAATTGCAAAAATGTGCTAACTCAAAATTGAAATTTTAATTTAATTGAAGATTGTTTGGGCCACAGGGGTGGCTTAGTTGGTTAAACATCTGCCTTTGGCTCAGGTCATGATCTTGGGGTCCTGGCATTGATCCCTGCATCAGGCTTCCGACTTAACTGGGAGTCTGTTTCTCCCTCTTCCTCTGCCCTTCCCCTAACTTGTGCTCACTCTCTCTGTCAAATAAATAAAATCAAAGAGGAAAAATCTGTGCACTAAAATGACTGACCAAGCCAGCAGGAGTGTCCCAGTCCCTGTCCCAGGACTCTTCTGGGTTCTTCTCCTTGCCCTGCTTCCTGCTGCCCCAAAAGTGCCAAGTATGTGGAAGTATAAGTGTATGTTACCCCCCTCGATTGTGCTCAGGGCTCAGACCTTTGGAGATCATTTTTCTCTGAGTCTGCTGCTGTTAGATAAACTTCCTATCCTCCGAGCTCTCCAAGGGCTGCTTGATTCTTCTGTAGGGCAAGCCAGTCCAGGTTCTGTAACAAAATCTTAAAAAAAAAAAAAAAAAAAAAAAAGATTGTTTAACAATAAAAATATTTTTAAATTTTGGTTGTAGTAAACATTGTTTATGGAGGCTGTTATCATCACTAGGTAAAAGATTATGAATTGGAAAACTGTTACTGAAAAGAAAATGAAACAGAAGAAGCTCCTCTTTTATCATTATTCATCTTCAATGCAAGTTGTATGGCAGATCAGAAAGAAAAGGGTAATGAAGTAAGAGGCTTTCTACAACTTTGCCAGAACTTTGAAGGATTTACACAATTTGGCTAGAGAAAAATTGGGGAGAGTCTTCCAGGAGCTCAGAACTGCAGCAGTGAGGGGACATTAGTTAGTGGCACGAAATTGGTACATGTTGGTATGGTGTACACCTGGAGCAAGACGTGTACAGTGGACAGGATTCATTTACTTGGTCAGTGGTATATTCAAAGGGTTACCTAGTTGCTCTTACCTGTGCCAGTTACTGTACAAAGCTTCAGAGTTTCAGCCAGAAATAAAAACATACAACATAAAGTGTATCCATTTATAGGTATTAATTGAACAATTAAACAAGTAATTAGTCATGAGCCATGTCAAATGTGTTTACAGGGAAAGAACTTGAAGCCGTGAAAGGATATAGCTGGGGGTCTTAATATGTCCATCATCACTTAATATCATTTCCATGATGAAGTGACGCTGACCCTAAAATCTAAAGAGGTGAAAAGAACATTCGTTTCATTTTGCTTTAATATCGGCAACTCAGTCCATGGAGAGTGGTAGAAAATACAGAAGAAAGGCAGATGTCGGCATGATATCCGAGGTGGTCATAGGAACTGAATATAGGAAGAGAAGTCAGAGAATTTCAGGAGGGGGTCTCATATTTTGTAAGATATTTGGTCTCCTATTTGGTCTCATATGTTGTAAGGTAGAAAATAGTTGAGTTGTTTAGCAACTTCTGAGCAGGAGGTAGATTGGTGAAGGCATTGCTCTAACCATCTGGCAGTGATGGATTCTTGAATGACTGGAGTAGGAAAAGACTGCAGTGAAGGTCAGATGGTCGGTAACTGCATATAAGCAGGCATGGGGTCATAACTTCATGAGTCAAGCCAGCTTAATGTCCATGTGACAAGAATCCTGTGTGTGTTTTCAGTTTTGTGACATCTTTTCACACCTATTTTTAAAATATTTTATTTATTTATTTATTCTGCTCCTGTCTTTATTTTTAAAAAATGAAATTGAGCATGTGTATCTCAAATCATATGTTCAGTGAAATCTCTCCCTCTTCCCTCAGGAAGAGTTATGGCTACTCCCCCAGAATCCCACAGAATTCTATTTCTACCTCTGTTAGCATATACTCTATGAAACAATTAATTATTTATGTTCTTGTTCCCTGAATAAAACTGTTAACTTCTCATGACTGGGGGGAGGGGGTTGTTCCTTATTTTACGTGGACAGCTGTGGCAGAGTTTGGAACACAGTGGACTTATGGTGGATATTGTTACTGATGAACTGAGGGACTAAATGAATAAAGTCAACAGGTACATTTTCTCTGTTTTCCACATGTAGCCTGTCTTATTGTCTAGCTTTTTAGTGTATCTTTAAATAAAAGACTGCAATTTTGAAAGGACTGTACTTTCCTTGTTGAAATCAGTTTCATGTCCAAAGCGGAAAGATTTGTTCCTCTTCAACTCACGAAGGGTGAATAGTAATTGATTTATCTAACAGGATATTTATTTAGTTTTTAGTGTGACATATATCACAACATGTTTTGTTTTTCCATTTTTAGTGGCTGGTCTCAGAGGTCCCCAAGGACATTATTCATTCTTTCCTATCTGTCTCCATCTTTCTCTTTTTCTCTGTCTCTCTCTCCTCCTCCAACTCCTTCCCCTTCCCCCTCTCCCTCTATCTATCTATCTATCTTTCTATCTATCACCACAAAATGTACTCTGGAACCCAGATAAGCAAGTTTTTTTAAAAAAAATTCTCTATTTAAACGTAGTTAACAGATAGTGTCTTAATAGTTTCAGCAATAGAATTTAGTGATTTATCTATTCCCATATAAACATTGATTTTATTTTATTTTATTAAAAGATTTTATTTATTTATTTGACACAGAGAGACAGATCACAAGTAGGCAGAGAGGCAGGCAGAGAGAGAGAGGGGGAAGCAGGCTCCCCGCTGAGCAGAGAGCCTGACACAGGGCTCGATCCCCAGGCCCCTGATCATGACCTGAGCTGAAGGCAGATGCTTAATCCACTGAGCCAACCAGGTGCGCCATAAACATGGATTTTAATCTTGTTGGCTTTACTTAGCTATAACCTCAAAAAAGCCAGTTAATTACTGAGCCTCAGCCTCTGAATCTGAAAATTGTGAATAATATCTCCTGTCTTGTAGAGTTCATGGCAGGATTAGAACTAATATCTATGAAGCATTTCGTAATTGGCGTGTATTACATGGTGGTTATTTTTTGATACATTTTAATGGTATTATTGTTCTGTGGTTTTAAATAGGCATAAATAGTTTTTGCTTTTTCATGACTTAATTCATGTTTTCTAGTCAATTCTGGTAAACATTTGGAGAGGAAAGGCTGGTTTTAGATGCTGCCCCTTTAAGAATGGGGATTGGGAGGATGAAGCTGGGATTCCGTATGTCCCTCTTTCTGTCAGTATCCAAAGGAGTCTTCAGCATGTAGGATAGCATGGGTCCTCCTGTTAGGGAAGATAGTTGCAGCATCTGAACACTGACTGTTCCAAGGACTCTATGTCCATCTTTAAGCCTTTTCAATGACGATGACTTTTGTATTGGCAAGAAGAATGCTTCCTGGCATTGGTTTTGTCTATGCCCAACTCCTAGGACTTAAACCTTTTAGCAGAGATCACTCAAAATACCTAGGCCCTCACTGTTATCCAATGGAGAAACAAGATGCTTGTTCTTTGTGGAGAAACTTCGGAGTCTCTTAGAGTGATGCCTAAATCTCTCTGCCTCCTTAGCCACCAGGATGAAGGGGGCTGGAGACACAAAGACTTGTTTCTTTCCACTCCCAAAGACAAAGACTATGTAGAGAGAGTAGGCTGATGTTACATTACAGTTCTTGGCTGCATTAGGAGATTAAAATGACAGGTGACACTTTTCTTGATAAGCTAGGCACCTAGAGGGAAAAAGTTTTTTTTTTTGTTTTGGGTTCTCTTTTTAATAAGAAGAATGTGCTCAGGTACAGAGTGTTGGAAGATAAAGGATGTACAAGGGATTTGATGAACAGCTGTGAGTAAGAGCAGGTGCGTTTTCTAATAGGACACAAAAATGTAATCCTGTAATGTCAGAGACTTGTTCGGATACAGTTCTAAAGAGGTACTTTTATTCAAGAAATATAAGTTTTGATGAGACAGAATAAAAATATAAAGAAGGGATTAGCAGTTTGGGCTCATTTTTAGGGAGAATCTCAGGTCTTACATGTAGGAGCCATTTGGGAGTCAGCCGCCTGCTGAGAGTATTGGGAAGGAGGCATTAATGTGGGAGAAGACTGGAAGGAAGTAGGAAAGACAAAACCATCCTCACTTACTGGATAATTTTGTTTAAAATCTTGATGTGCCTGATCTTCTTGTTGTAATAGCTCCATCTTCTTTGAATCCTTTCTGCCCATCTTTTCTGGAATTGGTAAGATAGGAATGGGTGAGAACTGAGAGTATCCTCAAATGATTTCTTGTTGAATAGAATAATTCCTTCCCTTCCCTGAAACAGACCCATATTAACATTGTGTTGTAAACATAAGGACTGGGGGTGGTGGCAGCTACTTATTTCTTGGGCAAACATGCTAAGCAAAGTAACTTAGCATGGTGTTCCAAAGATAACCTCTGATTTAGTGAATATGGTTTAAAATGACTCAATTTTAGTAGTTGGCTTCTCAAATTTGTACCACCAAGTACTTACAGATGTCCAAAAATATTCCAGCATGTCCTTAGTAACCAAATGGGCACCATCTTTGCACTGACAGTACCCCCTTGATACTGGTTTGTTCCACATTATCATGCAAAACCAATAATTGTTAGTGTAGCCCCTGAAACATTTTGTCTTCCTTTCTTTTCTTTTTTTCTTTTTATTTGAGTATAGTTGGCATGCAAATTATATTAATTTCAGGTGTACAAGTTGGTGATTTGAGAAGTTTGTACATTATGCTAATGTTCACCACAAGTAGAGCTACCACCTGTCCCATTACATCCTTATTACAGTATCATTGGCTGTGTTCCTAATGCTCTGGGTTTTATTCCCAGGACTTACTCATTCCATAAGTGGAGGCCTGCATCACTCTATCTTGTTTACTCATTTTGCCCAACTTCTACTCCCCTCCCTCTGGCAACCATTGGTTTGTTCTCTGTATTTATAGTACTGATTCTGCTTTTTGTTTATGTATTCATTTTTTTAGTTTCCATTTATGAGTATAGTCATATGGTATTAATCTTTCTCAATCTGACTTCTTTCACTCAGCATAATACCCTCTAGGTCCATCCATGTTGCTTCAAATGTCATGATCTCATCCTTTTTTGTGGTTGTATAATATTCCATTGTATATATATACAATTTCCTTATCCATTCATTTATTGATGGACACTTAAGATTGCTTCTGTGTCTTGCCTATTGTAAATAATGTTGCAATAAACATAGGGGTATATTTTTGTCTTTAGACCTTACCAACCTCTCTTCTTTCCTTTCTTTTTCTCCCAAATTAAAACCCAGCTATATACAATTATTTGCAGCTACTACAATATGTTGTCATTACCTGTGCTGAACCCAGTATTTTGAACATTTTCACTTACTTCTTCACTTGCCTCATACTACTAAATCCTCAAGACAGGGCTCGATTTCTTATAGGAAGAATGGCTGGTATGTCAATCAGCCATCTCTCTTATGTGCTTCACCTGGATTTCTGTACTTTATAATAGCATTTTTCACAACATAGAACATGTCTTTTTCCTGCCCCCTCCTCCTGGGTCATGAGTAACTTGAGGAGCGAGATCATGTTTTTGCATATATATAGCACCTAACATATGATTCAACATAGTGTCTGACTCAGTAGGTAACCAGTAGGTTGAAAGAATAAATGAATATATGAATTTCAAGTGCTTTATATAATGGATATATGATATGTTAATGTTAAGTAAATGTTTTTAAAGGAGTTACTTTCCTTGAAGAAAATAAACTCATCGATTTTATTTTTAGTACAAAGGTTTAGAAAGATGTACAGGGTTTGATTAGCCACTGTCATACAAGGAGGCCACTAATCATGTGCTAACTCCTTTTCAACCAACTTCAGGTGATTTTTCCCCTGAACACCTTCAACTCAAGTAAATATTAAAATTATTTGCATAATTGATTTATATAACTATAAATTGAAATAGCTGAAAAGAAAGGTGTTTTAATGTTAACATTTTCCATAAGGTGAGTTTTCTTCATGTTTTTCAAAGAAAGAAAGACCACTGACACTTAATTTTTAATATATTTTAACATTAATAGATTAAAAAAATAATGTTTGTTTATCTGAAGAAAACATGTTGAGTATACCTCAGTATGCTGGTTCATTACTGCATACATAATGGCAACAATTCTTCTCACATGTCAGATACATTTTTGAATGAGAGATTTCCTTACTGAATTTGAGGATGAGAATAATTTTGAATGATGTACAAGGCATAGCCAGGGCTGAAAAAAACTAATTTATACAATACAACAAACTTGAGTTACAATTCTAAGTCCTTCATTTAATAGCTCTAAAAGCTTCATAAGTTACTTAATCTTCCTGAGCCCTCTTTTCCTCATTTGGAACATGTTAGTTATATTATGTAGTGCAAATTGTTAATAGATTTAAAGAGGTAATGTAAGGAAAGCAATTAGCCCTGTCTCAGCACACAGCAGGTGCTCAGTAAGGTACCATTTCTCTTTTCTTTACCTCCTCAGTATTGTTCAACCAGTGTGTTGTAGTGGTTTCTGGGTCAGTGTGTATTTAATAAGACGCTTTACTGGCATTGAAAAGTTTTTGATCTGTTAAAGGAAAAAAATTTTTATTGAAAGGGTGGTTATTTTGTATTATCAAAAATGTATATAATTGTTAATATAAAAATATATTGGATGGTGACTATAGTCAATAATTATGTCTTACAAACAAATAATCCAATTAAAAATGGGCAAAAGATATGGATAGAGATTTCTCCAAGGAAGACATCCAGATGGCCAACAGACACATGAAAAGATACTCAACATCACTCATCATCAGGAAAATGCAAATCAAAACAATGAGTTATCACCTCACACCTGTCAGAATGGCTGAAACCCAAAACTCGACAAAAAAGTGTTGGCAGAGATGTGGAGGAAAAAGAACTCTGATGTACTGTTCGTGGGAATGCAAACTGGTGCAGTTGCTGTGGAAGACAGTATGGAGGCTCTGCGAAAGATTAAAAATAGAACTACCCTGTGATTCAGTACTACTGGGTATTTACCCAAAGAAGACAAAAACACTAATTTGAAGGGATATATGTACTCCTATGTTTATTGCAGCATTATTTTTAATAGACAAATTATGGATGCAGTCTAAGTGTCCATCGATAGGTTTTTAATGGATAAAGATCCGTGTGTGTGTGTATATATATATGTATATATATATGCACAATAGAATATTATTCAGCCATAAAGAAGAATAAAATCTTGCCATTTGTAACAACACAGATAGATCTAGAGAGTATAATGCTAAGTGAAATAAACCAGTCAGAGAAAGACAACTACCCCATGATTTCACTCGTATGTGGAATTTAAAAGACCAAACGAATATGAATAAAGAAAAAAAAAGAGACAAACCAAAAAACAGCTTCTTAAGTATAGAGAACAAATAGTTAACCAGAGGGGATGTGGGTAGGGAGATGAGTGAAATAGGTGATGGGGATTAAGAGTGTACTTATCTTGATGAGAACTGAGTAATGTATGGAATTGTTGAATTACTGTATTGTGCACCGAATCTAATACAATGCTAATGCTATAGGTTAACTACACTGGAATTAAAATAAAAAATAATAGTGTCTTATACACTTGGAAGTTCCTAAGAGAGTAGATCTTAAAGGTTCTCACCACACAAAAAATGGTAATTATGGGAGGTGATGGAGGTGTTAACTAGCAGTATGGTGATAATCATTCTGTGATATGTGAGTGTATCAGATCAACACAGTGCACACCTTAAGCTTAAAAATAATTGGACATATTACTTAAAAATATTTGACTATCCAGTGCCTATGAAATTTTCAAACAGCATTCGTAGTAGGAGTCCAGTATATAGTGGATCAAACTGAAACTGCTCTACCAATGGTGTGGTTCTTTACAGTGTAATCCCTTATTTCAGCTTTTTTCTTACTGTGTGAAATTCTTGTGTTCTTTTCATGAACACGGGAGTATAAAAAGTCTGATGTACTTTTGAGTTTAGGGCTATGGGTTGAGCTTTGAGAGGCCTCATAAGGGAAGAAGGGGGCAGATGGATCAGTGCGCCTACTGTGTGTTTCAGTGCCTACTGAGTATCTGTATGTGTTAGTGCTTTTAGAATAAAAATAATTCTGAGCCCATGGCCTTTAACAATAGCTCTTTAGAACTTTCAGAATAAGGAAGGAAATGAAAGAAAATTCCTTTGAATTCTGACCGTAGATAGCAGTTATAAAATAAAGTGAAATGGAGAAGACAACTAATTGGATCTATTCCACTATTTCAGTCAGTCTGTGTTGATCTTTGAGCAAAACTGGTTGAACGGCTTACATGACAGCCCTCCAAGTAAATGGAAAATTTCCCAAGCTCATGCTGGTTAGGAAACAGAAGGCCTCTTTTAAAGCAGTGCAAAACTCAGCAGTTTGGGTTTCATTGAACTGGTTTAGTGGTTTCAACTTATATAACTTCCATATGGAAACTTCAGGGAAACATAGATACTGAACTGTCTTCTTGTACCACCTGAGAGCAGCTCCTGCATCAGGGGTCTCTGCTGAAGTGGCCCAGAACCCTGAAGATTATTCCCCCACCCCCCACCCCGAGTAACTGGATCTCTTTCCTAAAGACCAACAGGACCAATCAAACTTACAAAAACTGGTTTCTAATGGCAGTTATAGGAGGAAATCCAGTTTAATCTCCTTTTAAAGTTCAGCAGCGCTTGGAACTAGTTCACCGAAAAATCAGCAAAGGGGCCAAACAGAACCCAAACCAAACAGGCAACAAAATCATGTTCTCTAGTAAAATATGGATCATGCAGTAATTTTGGTTTTCTTTTGTAAGAGTCTAGAGGCAAATGAGAGAATTTGGTTGAGTACTGTAAATTACTGGCATTTAGGAATTATGACAGGCAAGAACTGAGGATGTAGTCTTGAAATTGAAAAAAAAAAAAAAAAAGCTATCTTTCACTTGGTTCTGGGAAGGCATTCAGAATCACGGAGGGTCAGCAAGCATTATGCTAAGCTTCTTACATGTGTTTTCTCGTCTAATTTTGTCACCAGCTCTGTGG
The DNA here is from genome assembly GCF_011764305.1 of Mustela putorius furo. NCBI lineage: Eukaryota > Metazoa > Chordata > Mammalia > Carnivora > Mustelidae > Mustela > Mustela putorius. The sequence continues at coordinate 53,830,756 of NW_025422005.1, forward strand.
GGGTAGGAATTGTTTTAACCTCATTTTAGCTTCTGAAGAAACTGACTTGAGAGATCTAGTGTCTTCTGAAAGGTCTCACAGCTGAGAAGGGAGGGATCCGGGGTAGATTCTCAGGTGTGTTCCAGCTCTTTCCAACACATCATCCAACTTTTTGAGAAATTTATAATTTATGTCTTATTTGTATGGATTTAAAAATGGTTAAAGTAGTTGTTCCTTCTTGAGAATATTGACAATAAGTTTTTAAAAAATTACTTTAAAAGCCTTTACATGGCTAAAATTTGTGGTTACTCGTTTGAGCAAGTTTTTACATAGATGACTATCTGCTGTGAAATGGAAAGATTTGTTTTAAAAGAAAAACAGTAATGACCTATATGATGACTCAGCAGTATTTCTGTCTTCTGGCTTAGGAATCGTGCAGCTTGTTTAGGTTGCCTAAGCAGAGAACTGATATGTTCAATGTTTTGTAAGTAAATGTCTGAAAGATTGGCTATACCTTTAATTAGATTAAAATATCTGGACTCACAGTGAGTGAAGGAATTGGAAAAAAATTGGTATATTATACCAATTATATCTCACTATATTTTATAATTTATAGTATTACATGAAGTCAATGCTCATGTTCAGCAAAATAACATTACATTTCTTTTATGCTTTGTGAGATGTAAATCAGATATTCCATATAACTGCAATTGAATTTTAATTCTGTGAGGGAAAGACATTATTTTTAGATTTTTAGAAAGATTTAACTTATTTGAGAGAGAGAGTGAAAGAGAGAGAGGGAGAAAAGGAGTGGTGGGGAAGGAGAGAGGGAGAGGTAGAAGCAGACTCCCCACTGAGCAGGGGGCCCAGCATGGAGCTTGATTCCAGGATCCTGGGCTCATGACCTGAGCTGAATGCAGATGCTTAACCAACTGAGCCAATCAGGTGCCCTACTTTTATCATTTTGAATAAAGATCTCTATAAGAAAATTCCAGATTACTCTGCCTTACTATTTTCCTTTCCTTGAGTCTTAGCCATCATTATATGCATCAACTATTGAATTGTTCTGTAACTGCAGCTGATACAACTTTCATGAAACATAAATTTGGTTAACCCTAGTCTTCACTTTAGAAAACAAAAACAGTAAGTTTTCCATTTCCAGGTAATAATGATATGTTTTAAAGTCCCTACCACAGGACTAACCAACCAATTTGTGCCTTTGACATACCCACATTCTAATTTCCAGCCACATGGTATGGGTAAAGCTCCTGCTCAGTGTATGACATACGTCTGGAGATAGACTTTTCACTTAGGACTTAAGACTCTTTGCAGACCAATCTCTCATCTCCTTTAACTGAGTTCATTCAGTTTAGAATTTCAAAATAGCACTTGTTTGCCAAATTTTTGCTGCTTCTGTTTTGAAGCCTAATCTAACTCTTCTAGTTTCCCAGAGATCATGCTGATTCCCAAAAAGAAGGCATTCTTAACTCAAAGTTAGAGATGTGATCAAATCCCTAACATCCCTCAAATAACTCCTCCTAGCATGTCTTACTGAAATGATTCCTTTCATAAATTTCTCCTGTGAAAATATTTTCCTAATGTGTGCCTCCTAATTGTACTCAAGTATGTAGCCAGAAGTTTGTTAAGCATTGACGAAGGTTTTGTGATGTTGTAAGTACCCTGTTAGGTGCTGCACACACAAAGGAGGCTAAGACACATGCTTAACACCCAAGATGCTCATGTTAAGAGAAGGACAGAGGCATAAAGACCTAACATGTATGGACTCTTCTGAGGAGATAAAAGATTCAATCAAAGAAAAGATGTTCTTGCACAATGAGTCTTGAAAAGTGAATGGATGGGAGTCTGACTAGGAACACAGGAATGCACATAACAGGTGGTGGGGCAAGATACATGAAGATTGAGGCTGTGCTGAAGGAACTCCATGCAGTGAAATAATGCTGGGCATAGATGAGGGAGATGGTGAGTGAAAGGTGGGCAGGTATAGAGTGAAAACAGGTCATGGCTGGGGCCGGGAGCAATGTTGGGGAGTCAGACTTGGTTTTGCATACGATGGGGGTGCTTTGTTGTGTTTTAATTTTAGCTAACTTATTCTCTAGCAGTAGTGTGAAAAGACATTTGAAATCAGCAACACTGGAGGTAGGGAAACTGAGTAGGAAGTAACAACAAATAATCAAAGCTAGGTATGATGAAGACTTGGAGTAAGTCTCTGGTGATAGCAGTGGGGAAGGAGACAACCTAGAGAAAGATTTGATTAAGTCTGAAGGGTTCTCAATGTTTACATGGAGCAGCAAGAACAAATCTGGGTTTTGTGGGACCTGAAACTTACACAATTTTTGAAAATTCATATGCAAAATTATGAAAGCAAAATGAGGTATGGAAGTAAATATTTACTTAAAATTAGTAAAGAAAGCATGTAATTACACATTTTGATAAAATGACAAAACCCATAAACCTCACCAAATTTACAGAGAAATGTATCTCATTAAGTACAAACTAAATGTATCACCATCTCAACTTTCCTTTAGCCATATCCCAAAACTATCTGTGCCCATTTTAAATATCTCCCCCCAACAAAGAATACGACAGATGAAACCAAGTATTAAGAGAATCGATAGAGGTAGAATACATCCCAGAACCTTTCTTTCTTGGTGGCAAACTGACCCGTCATGACTGGTGAGTAACAACATAGATATAAACCTTTTTTTTTTTTTTTCGTCTGCACAAAATATTTTCAATTTCTAAATCAGAATTCTGAATTATATGTTTTGGAATTATATGTTTGGGGCCTTAAGAATGTAATGATGATTGAGGTGGCTCAGTTGGTTAAGGGTCCAACTCTTGATTTCTGTCAGGTCATGATCTCAGGGTTGTGAGACTGAGCTCCGTGTCAGGCTTCCCACTCAGTCTAGAGTCTGCTTGAGCTTCTCTTCCTCTCTCTCTGCCTCTCATTCTGCTCACACACTGTCTCTCTTAATAAATAAACAAATAAAATCTTTAAAAAACCCCAATTTAATAATGATTATAATTTTTAATAGTGAGGAGTGAAGGAAGGATATATGTTTAAGAAAACAGTTTGTAATGTTGCTTTACAAAGAAATACAATCCTTCTTCAGTATTTGTTCTTTTTGTACCTTGCTGAATAAAATGGCCTACAGTATTCATATATAGTGGACTCTGGTATGGTCTTTAAGAACCACATATCGAAACCTGAATGAGTTGGACACCCAGCTTCACTGATTACAAAGAGGTAATCAACCTCTTTGTGTCTTGGTTTCATCATCTGTTAAAAGGGGATAACAAGGGGCACCTGGGTGGCTCGGTGGGTTGAGCCTCTGCCTTCGGCTCAGGTCATGGTTTCTGGTTCCTGGGATGGAGTCCGCATCGGGCTCTCTGCTCAGCAGGGAGCCTGCTTTCCCCTCTCTCTCTGCCTGCCTATCTGTCTGCTTGTGATCTCTCTCTGTCAAGTAAATAAATAAAATCTTTAAAAAAAAAAAGCGGGGGATAACAATACCTACTTTACTGTTGAGTGGATTATAGATTCAATAGATGGAAAGATCTTAGAAGCAATGCCTGGTACACAATAAAGAGGCATATATAGGTATTTGTTATTTTTGTTCTCCAAAGAGAGGGAATCGTGATTTCCATAGAATAGCCTAGAAGTCCCTGTACAACTGAGTAGCTTGATTTCCAAACTCTATTTCTAGCCACTGTGCCAGGTAAGCTGAAATCCAGCCCAGCATTTTCCCAAACTGTTCCATGTGGGTGTTTTGAGATAATTTGTGGTGCCCAATAAATGTTGAGCTGAATGAAATGAAATATTGTAGAAGTAGCTTTTTATGTCCTAAACCCATGATTCCAAATGGTCCAGGGATGGATTCTGAAGATGATTGAACAAAAACTTTTCTTTCTTAAAAAATTGTTTTATGAGAAAGAGAGAGAGAGAACAAATGGGAGTATGAGTTGGGGGCAGAGGTAGAAGCAGACTCCCCGCTGAGCAGGGACCCTGGGGTCATGACCTGAGCCAAAGACAGCTGCTTAACTGAGTGAGTCACCCAGGCACCCTGAACAGTAACTTTTCTGTTTGAGAACAGGGAAGTGCTGTTGTTACTGGGGGCTTCCACTGAATAAGACTAAGGCTAAGACTTTGGCCTCACTTACTTTGGGTAGTATGAGTTCCGGTCCTTTGAAGAGATAGATTGTAATTAAATAAATTAAATAAATTCCACTCCACCATCAGTTTCCTGCCCTGTGAAAGGAAGTGTTGCTTGTTTATTTAGCATTAAAGATCTGGTTGATACTGGTGATGGCCACCTGTGGGTGTGAACAGGACTAAGGAACTAAGCAACAGATGAGTCATTTCCATAAGATCTGCACATCAGTTCTGTTCTTTGGATCATGACTTGGCAATACCCTTAGCAGACCATTGCCATTTTCAGATGTGCTTCCAGTTTCCTCTTTTATTCGTTGTGTCCCAACAACTTGTCCCTTAATCCAGGTAGGAAACTCATGGTTTCCTTATTGTGGTTCCTCTTGCACCATTTTCTGGACTGTCCTTATGACTTTCCTTGGCTTTTGATCACTAAAATTCCTTACCCAGGCATCACTTGTATTTATGAGTAAACTTTTCCTTTTGAGCCACCCCCATACTTCAAGTCTTCTTTCTAAGATGAGCTGTTTCCTGACAGCTTAGGAGCAATCAGCTCTGCCATCCTCCCACATGCCAGTGAACAATCTTTTCTGTAGTCAGTAATGAGGAGATTCCCATGAGTGTACCCTCTTAATGACTTGGGGATGGTGAGGAACAATCTTGACCAGATATTACCCAATTTGGGAGAGTAAAACAATATGAATATGGTATCCAATATGTTTTCCAATCATTATCTGGAAGGTGTAACGATCATGTTCAATATGACTAATGCTATGAAGAAGATAGTCATGGAGAAATAACTCGTGGAATCCACGGATGTTTAGTGATAGAAGGAACAACATGATTCTTTGGTGACTCTTCTATCCTGTAGTTGTGGAAGGTGAAACCAAGTAGAGTTAACTTGTTCAAGGCCACAAACAGTCAAGGAGCTGCAGTGACACTGAGATAGTTTTCTGATTCACAGCCCAGTGCTCTTCTTTCTCTAACATTTCATAACTTGATAACATATTTGAAAATGTCTGAATGTTTTTGGCTGGAAGGCTCTTCGAGGTAGCTTCCTTTTCAACTGGTATGTGAGAAGACACACAGGAAGTCCAGTTTTCACATATTAGTAACTAAGTGATGGAATGAGTGTAGACTCATTCTTTTTAAGTTACCAAGTTTGGGGGGGGAGTCCCAACTAATTAGCTCTAGGTCTTTCTTGAATCTGTCTACCACAGTTGCCACAGTCATTGATTTGCCTCCTGAACTGTGGAGGTTTTACTGGATTCTTTATCTCCTGTTCAAATTAATTTTTTAAAAATCAGTTGCTTGTTATTTTGAGAGGAAAGGTCATAAATTTAGGATAAGGAGATTAGGTTCTCTTCTAAGTTTTGCTGTGAACCTGAAGTCTGATCATAAGCAAGTCACTTAACCACTCTTTGGCTCAGTTTCCTTACATGTAAAATGAGGGCATTGCTCTAAAGGACATCTGATATCCCTTTCAGTTAGTATGAATGGGAAAAGCTTCAAGTCCTTGAATTTACAACTGTCATGTTAGTTACCCTTATGCGTTTCATACATTTCCAGTGCCTGGTTGTTGGAAGAGGGACAAGGGTGGGAGTTTAGCATCTGTGTTTGTATTGTCAGCTGACAGGCTTTAAAATAGGAGTAGTATGTTTGAGTAGCAAAAAGACCATCTCGGGGTTCCTCACTAAGTAATGAGAAGATGCTGAAGAGAATTTCTAAGTAAGAACACGGAGATATTTTTGGTGGTTTTTCCAAGGAAGCCTCCATTTCATATTAAAAATTACATATAATTAAAATGTAGCTGATTTGTATTAACATTAGTGTGTTAGCATGTTTTTAAAAACTGAATCACATAAGCATGGGTTTTCTTAATAATCCTCCAAGAGAACGAAGCAGGAAATTGGAGTTCTAGGACTTGACTCATGCTTATTTGCAGTGTGGTATGGGTCTTCTGCAAGTATAAACAAGGAAGGCATTGGGGGTGGGGGTGGAAACCAGTGATGCCAGAGAACTTGAGTTAGCATTTCTTGGCCCTTTGTATTTCACAGGTGGTGAAATTCCTTTCATTCTTCTTTTGCAGAAATACAAATTGAACCCTGAGTTACTTTCTGCCTTAGGGATGGAAAAACGTATTTAAGGTTCCCATTCTGATGCTGAGAATTATAGAAAAGCAATTGAAAAGACATATAAATAAGTAACAATATACTTTAAAATACTCCTAGAAGAACTTAAAAAAGAAGTTGTTTTGAAGACCAGACAACAAAAGATGTTATTTTTTTCTCTTTATTCCTTCATCATACAGCCTTGTGTATAGATGTGTCCTTAACAAATTAAAGAACCCAGGATATTCATGGTCACTTAATAGAACACTGCGCAACTTTAAAATTTGCTTCCATAAATCGTATGCTTAATTGGAAATATACATTTAATTTAAGATCAGTGGAAAATTTATCGTTTGTTACTAATGACTCAGCTGCTCAAATAATCTATTGTATCAGTGGCCAGTGGCAGGAGCGAGGCTCTGTGCAGTATTGTTGTAACCATGACATTAGTGACATCATTTGGTGAAAATAGAATTTGGAGAGTTTAGGAAACAAAGCAGTGGCTTCTTTTCTTGACTCTGTGAAAACTACTGGAATATAATGGGCAGTATTGATTTCTCTACATATACGTAGCAATTTTATGTATATGCATGCATATATACATAATAAAATATTTTGTTTAGATTTTCCTACTAATGCATGAGATTCACAACATTCTGTAGGCCCTGAGAATAGAATTTTTCATGTACTGCAGAACCTTACTACTTGAAAAGCCACACCCTTAAATGAAGCAGCATATGGACTTGACAGGCCCGAGAAAACGTACAACATTGGTTCTATTCTGAAGTCTACCTTTGTTAGAAATGATCCCTTCAGATTTCCCTTTCTGGACCTCTGTAACTAAAAATAATGAAAAAGAGGTTGTCCTGTATGGCTGTGTTCGTCTGTGGTATCCGGAGGTCCATGAGGGGTGCATCATTTTTACAATAGAAACAAATGCTCCTCCCCATCATGAGCACACAAGGGACAAACTGAACATTGAAGAGTAGGAAAGCAATGGGTAGAAGAGGTGCCATCCAATGGGAATGCAAGAAAATGCATGGAGTGATTTATAGAGAAGTATAGGAATTTGGGGTAAGGTCCTTGATCTTACCTTCAAACAGGGTATAAAATAATACCAACTTCACAATCACTGGGACAGTACCTGAAAGAACCAAATTTAAACCCCAGTCTGTGGGTAAAACATCTCTAATTAGGGAAAAGATTAGGAAATTCAACTTGGGATATAAATCATTCATTTGAGCATTTGAGAATGAAGAGAAAAGACCTTTTGTTTCCCTCATGCCTCTCTTTACAAAAGACAATGACTTGTTCATGTCTGAAGTCTGTGGATGGAGGTAGGAAATATTATATACATGTAAAATATATAGCTGAATGATAATTTGCAAAGAAAATGAATAAATTGCTATTAAAAATGTTACCTTTGACCTTCAAAAAGATCTTATTAGGTTTGATAGTTATATTCATTTGCTAGCTTGGATAGATTGTCAAGGTACAATTTTATTTTAATCATCTCTTCATGCCATGAATAGAATACAAAGTTGATATTTTTATAAAATTGGATATGTTTTCTAGAAATGTTTCCCTTTAGGTTAATATAATTATGTGCTATGGTAGACATGGGGATATGGCATCCAGATATCCCTCCAAAGAAATACTTGTCTCAGCTTCTACCCCCTCATTCAAGATCATGCCATTACCAGAGCAGCCCACTTTCATGGCTGATGGAAGCTGGAGGTATAAAGGTCCAGCTATTTGGGCCCGATACGGAGTAACTCTAATGTCCTGTTGGACCAAAACAGTAGGGATGCTCTACACTGTAGCTCAGATTCTCCTTCTGTCAGCTCTCCTTCGTCCCCCTCCCTCCACAGGCGTTGAGTCCCAGAGCAGTCCTTGATGAAACACGTACATGCTGAACTCCACTTCAGAGTCTGATTTCTGGAGAACCGAACCAGCACCGTGTACTTCTTTCTATTGCATGCAAATTCTTACATGGGTATGTTTATGTGCATAAAATTAAAAATGTATACATGACATGAAATTATCTATTTTATAGTCTTTAAGAATTTACAAAGAAGAAATGCTTGCAAAATTCCAGGTTGCTCTCATTTTATATGCAGAATCTAAGAATTTTAAGGAAATGCCTTATTATATCTATTGGGTTTCAGGAGACTTTCAGATCCCTTTAAATCCACTGAAACACTTGAGAAGCTGGAGCACAGGATTACGTAAAAGGACTTATTTAGGGTCATGTTGTCCTACTAGAGGTAAGAACCCAAGATAGGTTTACTAATTCCTTAGCTTCTCGTGTTCAGAGACCATTTTTAAATCTTTCTTTTCTGTTCCTTCAACCCAGTTTCTTTCTTCATATCCCTAAGCCGCAGCTGTTTCCCAGAACAGTAAAATCCTTTTAGAGAAATGATGAGGAGTGTGGTGTGTGTAGGGAGGTATACAAAGGGCACATATAGCTCTTGTAATTCTGTCAACTTGTGAAAGTGCTTAAAATTGATCAAATTAGTGGGCGCTTTCTGAACTGCGTGGCACTAAGCAGTTCTCCAAGATGAAATGAATGTTACCCAGTCCTTCTTCCTGAGAAGGCAGGAGGCAGGCTGAGGGACAGCTTCTCCATTTCCCATTCAGGACTACACATTTGTGCCTTCCTCCCATGAACATGAGAATTACATTCAGCAAATTCCATTAGAGGTATTGCAATCGAGAAAAAAATGTGCTATTTCAGAGACTATTTTAGCGTTTGCAATGTGGAAAGACAAGGTACTTACTGCTAAATATGTTCCAGAGGGTATGACCTGGATTTATTCTGTATTTATATCTATTTATCTCTAACTAGTTGAGGTCAGTATATCTTTCCTCTAATGCTTTAATAATATTTTCGTAACTATTTAACATTGTATAGAATGCTTTCACTTACATAGTTAAATATTTGTCATGTAAATAATACAATGCATAGTATTATATTCAGACACTAGAGAAGGGCATTATATAATAATCTCACTTAATTTAAACCTCACAGTAACACCATGAAGTAGATATTATGGTCTTTATTTTTGGATAAGAAATCTAAGGCTCATCAAGTTTAAGTTAGATAATTACTTGCACTTGCTCTTTATTGTGTCCCACACATGCTCTAAGAGCTTTACGTATGTAAATATATATTAATTACTTATTTATCAGAATGACTCCATTAAAGCAGGTGCTGTTGTTGTCACTGGCATTTTATATGTGAGAAAGATAAGACAGAGAGAGATGTGGCAACCTGACCAGTGTCTCCTGGTGGGTAAATGGTAGGAATGGGCTTCAGCTTACCTAGGGTGAGTAATCACCCTGGTTTGCCAAGGGCTGAGGGGTTTCCCAGGACTTGAGACTCCAGTGTTGAAATGACCGCAGTTCCAGGCAACCCAGAACAATTGGTCCCCCTAGATCCAAGCTATCTGCTCAATTACCCACACTCTTAAGCCCAGAGCTCTTCTGTCCTTTAGGTAGAATGTGGTGCATTCAGCTTTTGAACCCTCCACTGTGTGACACTAAAGCCTGCCTTCTATGTTTCCATCATATGGCTGTGGTTTGTGTTTTGGTACAAAATCTATCACAAAAGTGATCATGTTTTACTAAGTTTAATGTGTTTGGATAAGTAATCATATTATTAATCTTTTATTTGAACAGCTTTATTGAGATATAATTGATAGACAAAAAGCAGCACATATTTAATGTATATATTTTGATGAGTTTATACATAAGCATATGCTTGTGATACCATCAATATAATTAAGTAGTAAACATTCATCACCTCCAAAAGTTTCTTTGTCTTCATTTTTTAATAAGTACTAGAGATCTGGTGTACAAAATAGTATCTATAGTTAATAATACTGTTTTATACAATTTAGAAAGTTAAGAAGGTAGATCTTATGTTCTGATTCTTAATTGGCTTCATGTCATTTGCCAGCAGGGAATTTACTTTACTTTTTTTTTTTTTTGGAAGATTTCTTTTATTTATTTGATACACAGAGAGAAACAGACAGAGACAGAGCACAGGCAAGGGAAGCAGGAGAGGGAGAAGCAGGATCCCTGCTGAGCAAGGAGCCCAACGTGGGACTCCATCCCAGGACTCTGGGATCATGACCTGAGCTGAAGGCAGACACTTAACTAACTGAGCCACCCAGGTACCCTCCCCCCCCCACTGTTTTTCTTATACTTCGGTTTCTCCCTAGCCTTTTCCTTATTTCCCATAAGTCACTAGGACTCATAAAGTAATGCGTTAATTGCCTCTCATGGGTCACTCGTGAATGACATCTTTCTCATAGTTACCCGACTTTTATTCCACTTTCCCACAGGGTTCTGGAATGGGGAATGTATAGGTTCAACATCCACAGGTGCCTCTAATCTTTCTTTAATGTCATGCTTCCCCGTTAGGTTCCTCCTTCCCTAAGTGTTATTATTTCCCCATTCCCTCTCTTCCATGATTCCACCTCCTTCGTCAGTTTCATGGCGTCTCTCTCTAACATACTGCCAATAAAACTGCCGTAGAATTTGAAAGAAGAGAGAAATTGATTTAAACTAGTGTTGTCATGGACACCTTTGAAGAAAAGATATTAATTGAGCTGGGTTTTGAGTGCAGGCAATTTAGGTGGACGTGATTTTTGACTTTGATTAGAATGATTTTGATTTTGAGGGGGGTTACTGTCTAGAAACGAAGGAATATTAAATTAGTTTTTTTTAAAGATTTTTATTTATTTATTTGACAGAGAGAGATCACAAGTAGGCAGAGAGGCAGACAGAGAGAGAGGGGGAAGCAGGCTCCCTGCTGAGCAGAGAGCCCAACATGGGGCTCGATCCCAGGACCCTGGGACCATGACCCGAGCCGAAGGCAGAGGCTTAACCCACTGAACCACCCAGGCGCCCCTTAAATTAGTTTTTTTCAATTGCGTGATCTTAACCATAAGTAACTAACCACTGAATGTTTGAATTAACCAATTTTTATAGTCTCTTTATTTGAAGGTAGTGTTTTATAAATGCCTGGAGGCTCACAGTGATTAATTATATTATTGGAGGTTGATGTAGCATTGTAAAGAGCACACGTGTAAATACTTACCAAGGAGTGACACTGGGCTGGTGCTTACCTTCTCTGGGCCTCAGTTGTCTTTGGGCTGGCAATACCTATAACCATAGAGCTATTGTGAGGATAAAAATAGATGAAGTATTTGTTAATAACAGAGCCAGTTTGATACCTGGCACATAACAGCTGTTACTAGTTTCAGTTAAAGAATTATCATCCTGTTTATAGATAAAAGCACATTAAAAACAACGTATTTTATGTTTCTTCTAATACTCTGATGAGAAAACAAGTAGATGGAATGGATGGTTATGGTTAAGTCAGTAATAAGAAACTATTTTTAAACAGATCACATTCTTTCCCTCTATAGATATGCCTTTTTTTTTTTTTGGTCAGTTTGGGGTCTATGTAATACTTTCCCCCATGCCTCAGTAGTAAATGTGTAAGAAAACCAGGTATTTTTATTTTTTAAAGCATTTTTTTTTTTTTTTACATAAAATGATGAGTTAGAAGTCCAGACATGGACAGTCAGTGATACTTTGAGTCATAATGACATTGCTACAGTAAACCCTAAAAAAATTTTCCATTTAAAAATGTTAGATTATTGACATTGGGTAGGGAGCTTCTGGTTGAATATTTTGTTCATAAGAAGGTAAATATCAGAAATGTTTCATTCTTCAAAATAATTTCATTTATATTGCAACAGAATTAGTTACTGCTTTTTGTGAACAAATATATGTATCTTTTTCTGGCTGTATGTCCTCTAGGATACAGTAATAAGGGCAAAAGTGGTTTTAACTATATTTTCCCCAGGATGGATGCTAGTTTATATGTGGATATATCTTATAATCAGGTATATAGATGATACTTTATCTCTGAGCTGCTATTGAGGTGTTTTTTTTTTTTTTTTTTCCTGGATCTTCTGTAATATAATGTGTTTCAGCACAGGAAGGAAGTAAGAAACAGATAGCTGGGGGAATTAAGTAAAATTTTCCACTTTAATTTAAGTTGCTATTTGAGTGTAATTACTTTTTTATTCTTTTTAAGACCTTTGGTCTATTAGAGATAGAATGAATGAAAGAGAGGGTGTTAATTTACTCTTTACAGGCTGTGGTCAGAAAGGCATGTGATGATAGATCAAAGGTCGGAGGGATGCCATGCTGATGGCTTTGAAGCTGGAGGAAGGTGGCCACAAGCCCAAGAAGGCACGAAGTGTTTGGACATAGGAAAAGCTGGGGAACAGGCTATATATATATAGTTTTACAGTTCATCTTTCTCATTGTGGTAGGCAGAGTAATGATGTTCACAGATGTCTACGCCCTAATCGGAATATGTTACTTGACATGGTAAGAGGGACTTTGTAGCTGTGATTAAGGATATGGATCTTGAGATGGAGAGCTTATCCTGGATTATCCAAATAGACCCCGTCTAATCACATGGACCTTAAAAATCAGAGACCCTTTCCTGCCTTTATTGGTTGTGGTCAGAAATGTGACTACAAATGAAAAGTTAGAATGAAGCAATGTTGTTAGCTTTGACGATGGAGAAAGGTCATCATGAGTCAAAGAATGCAGGCAGCATCTAGAAGATGGAAAAGATTAGGAACTGGCTTCTACCTTGGGGCCTCCAGAAAGGAACACAGCCCTGCCAACACCTTTGATTTAAACATTTTAACTCAGTGAGACCTGTGTCAGACTTCTGACCTCCAGAAATCTAAGATAATAAATTTGAGTTTTTTTAAGGTAGCAAATTTGTGATTTTTTTTTTTAGATTTTTTTTTTTTTAAATTTATCAGAGAGAGAGGAGGGGAGAGAGCAAGCACAAGCAGACAGAATGGCAGGCAGAGGCAGAGGGAGAAGCAGGCTCCCTGCCGAGCAAGGAGCCCGATGTGGGACTCGATCCCAGGACACTGGGATCATGACCTGAGCTGAAGACATCTGCCCAACCAACTGAGCCACCCAGGCGTCCCTGTGATTTTTTTTTTTAAAGATTTTTAAAGTTTATTTGAGAGAGACAGGGTGAGCGAGTGAGAGAGGGAGCACAAGCAGGGAGGGGGAGAGGAGGAGGGAGAGGAGGAAGCAGACTCCCCACTGAGCAGGAACCCAACATGGGGCTCAATCCCAGGACTCTGGGATCATGACTTGAGCCAAAGGCAAATGCTTAACCAACTGAGTCACCCAGGCACCCCATAAATTTGTGTTAGTTTGCTACAGCAGCAATAAAAAATGAACACAAACATGTTCACATTTCATATTACATTGAAAGCAATAGATATATTTTTATGGTTTTGAATTTATGTACATTCACCTCTACCATGATCTTTGAGTATACCTGCTTAAATTACCACCCCCCACCCAAGGCAAATTTTTTTTTTTAAGATTTTGTGTATTTATTTGACAGACAGAGATCACAAGTAGGCAGAGAGAGAGGAGGGGAAGCAGGGTCCCCGCTGAGCAGAGAGCCCGATGTGGGGCTCGATTCCAGGACTCTGGGATCATGACCCAAGCTGAAGGCAGAGGCTAAACCCACTGAACCATCCAGGCGTCCCCAAGGCAAATTTGTTTATAGTTGCCTTCACTTTGCTGCACCATGAATATACATAGAAGGGATATTTCTGCCATTCAACAAGTATTTACAGAGCACGTGGTATATGCCAGAAACTTTGCTAAGTGCTGGAGTGCTGTAAAAGATAATAGCCTCATTCCTTATTCACAGCATTGTCAAATTTGTCATGACAGGTCCTGCCAAATAGTCCCCCTTTTAGACTGCACCTTTCTTGAGGATAAGGACTCTCTTCTCTGTTTCCACTTACTATTGTTCTGCCATTATGATGACAAACAGTTTTTAAAGGACAGAAGCCTTTTGGAAGCTAATACATATACACTATTTTTTTAAAGATGTATTTATTTATTTATTTATTTGACAGAAAGAGAGATCACAAGTCGGCAGAGAGGTGGGGATTGGGGGGTGGGGGTTGGGGGAAGCAGGCTCCCCACCAAGTAGAGAGCCGAATGCAGGGCTTGATCCCAGGATCCTGAGATCATGACCTGAGCCTAAGGCAGAGGCTTAACCCACTGAGCCACCCAGGCACCCCATATTTATTTATTTTAAGGTTTCTCCATATAATGTGAAATTAGGAGAGAGGTCATATTCCTTGGTTTTATCACATTGTTTTCAAGAACAATTGTTATAGAACCCCTGAGAATCTGAAACAATTTTTTGCCAGATGGGCAATGAGCAAGGAAAAAGCCCAAATAGAATTCCAAGTCTAGACACACATTCGTAATCCAACTCTGACTTCAGAAAGAGGTTTTAAGTAAGTTATTCTGTGAAAACTAAATTATGAGTGACATCTGCCAAAATTAATTCTTTAACTACTATGGCATAACATGCTTCGTGAATGCCAACAGTTCTCCTTTGATTCTGGAGAGACTACAGCCAGCAAATTATATTTTGTGGCTCTCAATATGGCTTCATTTATCACTGTGTTCTGAAGCCTCAGGACTACATTTTGTAGGGCTACTGGGCCTAAGACTTTCTTCAGTGTGCTCGATGGCTACTTCTAAGTTTTTAGGTGTTATGCAAAAAAGTTAGAAGAAAAATCCTTAGGACCTAAAAAAATTCTAAAAAATTTTACTTGCTATGCAAATTCTCCTTATATTTAAAATATATTATATAGTAACTTGTTTTTCCCTTGAAGAACATTGAAAGAGATGCGGCTCTGTCTCTGTGCTTTCCAGTATGGTTGTCACTAGCTACATGTTGGAATACTGAGTAATTAGAACACGGTTCATCTCAACTGAGATGTGATACAAGTATAAAATACACACTGGAATTTGAAGACTTAGTATAATAGAAAAAAGAATGTAATAAATTTTATATTTTTATATTTTATCTTTTTATGATAATATTTTTAATGTATTTGACTGAATAAAATATATTATTAAAGTTAATTTTACCGGGGCGCCTGGGTGGCTCAGTGGGTTAAGCCGCTGCCTTCGGCTCAGGTCATGATCTCAGGGTCCTGGGCTCTCTGCTCAGCAGGGAGCCTGCTTCCTTCTCTCTCTCTCTGCCTGCCTCTCAGTGTACTTGTAATTTCTCTCTGTCAAATAAATAAATAAAATCTTTAAAAAAAAAAGTTAATTTTACCTTTTTTTAACTTGTTTAAATGTGGCTGCTAGAAAATTTGTAAGTGCATCTGTTTTTCAGTTTTGTGTCTTTATGTCATATTGGACAATGCTGCTTTAGATGATTAAGTCCATTATTCCAGTTGTAAGAAAATACAGGAAGCCACATTTGGATTCTTAAATATTAAGTGTGAGGTCAGTGTCTTGGCTTGGTGAGACTGCTCCTTCTCGATCCTTCCCCTCTTTCTGAGGTTATTAAGGGATAGATCAATAGGTATAAAAAACATCAGAGAAAGATTAGAACATCATTGATATGCCATCAAAATGGTGAACAAAATGAGAGAGAGAGAGAGAAGTGGGATTCACCAGATAAAGATTAGATAGGGTTGTGAACACCTATCCAGAAATGTGAACACGAGAATGTAAGAGTGACAGACTTTCAACTAATTTGAGTGGAAGAACTGGGTGGGCTGGAGTAAATACTCTGATTTCATACTCTTTTGACGTGACAGTGACTGAAATTGATTTGCAATATAGCATTCATCGTTTTATTGCAATTCTGTTATGAGAGCTTTAGAAAGTGGTTATCCAAGGGCTCAGGCTTTCCAAAGAAACCAAATACCTAATGTCTCCTGGACCTGAGTTCAGACTATTCTCCCACTAAGTGGAAAGACTTCTTAGTTTCATCTAGAAGAGGATGGAGATAGCAGAATCATCTATAAAATGCATGCAGAGAGAGGAGGTTGAATCATTAAGTCTCTAAGCCTTTATCCAACTCTAACATTTTTTTTTTCTAGGCTTTGTTGCTATGAACTATACTTATTGTGTGGAATTGATAAAAGATAACGTTATTGCCATGTAATCTGCTGAATCTTATTATTTTATTTAAGTTATTACACTGGAGGAAACCATGAGTTCTGTGTTAGCAAAATGGAGAGAGATTTTCAATATCCTCTTACTGCTTATGAACATCTGTTTTAGAAGTTCTTAATTATCTTCAGGGAAAGGGATGTAATAGTGATGTTTATGCAGAAGCAATTTAAAAGTGATCACGCTTAGTTCTCCAAATGGGTCTTTGCTTTTTTTTAGGAGAAGAGGTGGTAGGGGTGGAGGAGGGTTTGCTTATTCACGTAGTTGGCAAAATGTTGAATACTTTAGCCATTTTAGCATTTACAAATTGCTAATGTTCTATTTTTGGAGCCATGCAAAGGTGATAACTTTGTCCAAGCAAGCAAACCCAAGCACTGTAATATCTTGGTAACGATAAAAAGTAACGATAAAGTGCTCTGGGTTTCTTTACAAAATGCAATTTTCTACTGTACAGATAAGCTGCTGGGAGCTAATCATGGGAACTGTTGTAACTATAGCACCTAAATAACGATGGCATTCCATGTATTATTATCCTGGGGAGTTTACAGAAGGTGGCTTTGAGAGACACACTGGGGGAGACAACTTAGACATTCTGTATAGCTCTCTTCCAAGAATTTAAAATGGTTTCAGACACTATAGGAAATTAGACTTATTCTGTGTGACTTCAGGTGAATTAGGAAGAACATATGACATTAAAGATGAGGGAGATTTCTTTTAAGTGTTAAGAAACTTCCTGATGAATAGAGATAATAGTCAGAGTGGTGGCACTTAGAGGTCAGGTTCACCCATGAGGACACATTTAAGCAGAGGACAGAAAACTGTCTTTGAGGTATGCTAGAATGGGATTTCAACCTTAGCTAGGAATTAGGTAGAATATTAGACAAGCTAACCTTCAGAGACCTTTCAATGTTAAGATTCTATGAAAAGCAATTATTGGCTTGTGTTAACAGATTTCTAAAAAGAAAGCATTCAGTATCCGGACTGCATTAATCCTTGAAAGCCAAATGAAATTCACTTATGTACTTAAAGCTGTTGACAGTTTGTATTACCCACTTCAGTGCAATGAAGAATATGTTTATTAGTATGGATTTTCATATTGCAGACAAGAACCCTTTTGCTAAAAGGTGATGGAAGAGTGTAGGTGTTTTTGCAGCCATCCCACACATAGCATAGCCTGGTGGACGGTAGTTCTGTATGTGCAGCCAGTCTATGCTCTGACCTTATTAAAACATTGATCAGCTAAGACCTCCTGAAGCGTATTTGCACACGGCCGTCTCGTTGTAGATAGCATTCATTTTGCACCCTGGTAGTTTTGCACAGTGAGGATCTGAAAACAAACTTAAAACCCTCACACAATGGTGAAGAGAGGAATGTGTGTTTTGTTTCGTTTTGTGTTAAGCTGGAAAGAATAAATGGGAGAGCAGTTGGAGAAGGTGAAAATTATGTATTTCAGCTGTTCTTAACCCTGGTTAAGAATCTGAGTTGTTGTTGTTGCTTAATACTCAGAGATTTTTAAAATTAGACTAAAGTGGTTCCTGGGCTCTGGTTCTCTTTTGACAATTTCCTAGGTAATTCCAATGTGTAGCCAAGATTGGGAAGCACTGGTCTTCCTTTTTCTAACATCATCCTTTTTTCTTAGGAGGGACATTAGGACGTAGAGAAATAGTTCTCAAGTCTTTTTAAAAATGTGTGTAGCATGCTCTCAAAAGCTCTAAGTTTGGGCAGCACCATTGGGATATGGAGAAGCCTGAAAACCACTCTCAGGCATAAGCCTGAAAACCACGCTCAGTGTTCACTGTAGGATGATGGCGAACAGTGTCTGCAGAACCTTCCCCAGTTACAGTGTCCTGATCAACTTTGTGAACAAAATGCTCTCTTATGTATGCACAGTCAGAATTCTGGCAGGTTCTCCAAATTTGTGATTTTTTTTTCTTTTTGTTATTGTTGCCGGCTTCTTACTAACTCCTAGTTGCAAAAACCTGCATCCTCCTCGAGACCCAAGTCCCTGACCTGCCCGGCTCAGCGTTTTCATCTAGCAGACTTACTCATCCTATCACTGGAGATGAGGGTGAGCAAAACCAGTCTTTGTCTTCCTGGAGCTTCTAGACACGAATTGAACAATAATGTCAACTAATGTAACATGGTGTCAATGACAGGTACCAAGAAAATTTACCACTCAGTGAGAACAGGTAGTAACAGGGAACTGACCAAATCAGAGAAGTCTGGGCAGGGCTTCTCTGTTCATGAGGAGGATGAGCAAAATTTAACCAAGGAGTGAAAGGGAAGATCATTCCTGATGGAAGTTATTAAACATTTTGCTAAAAAATTTGCTGTGCAGTTATGGGGCACCTGGATGGCTCAGATGGTTAAGTGTCTGCCTTGGGCTCAGGTCAGGATCCCAAGCCCTGAGTTGGGCTCCCTGCTCAGTGAGGGGAGCCCACTTCTCCTCTTCCCTCTTTCTGATGCTCCTCCTACTTGCGTTCTCTATCTGTCAAATAACAAAATCTTAAAAAAAAAAAAAATTGCTAGGTAGTTGTAACAAAATACAGTTTCATATATGGATCAAAATTAAGCGAAATATCTATAAAAAGTTTGTGTGCAAAGGATTTTTATCTGTAATCTGACAAATATAATGAGTTGAAGGAGCCCCTTGTAAATCTTGGAAATGATTAGGTCAGTAAGATTTGGTTATTGATACAGTTCAACCCTTGAAGCTACATGAATGGTTAAGGATTTTTATAAATGGTCTTGGAATCAGGGGTGATATAAAATTCATTAATAGCTGCATTTATATAAGTGGCTTCTAGCATTTTTGATAGGGACAGTTTAAAAAAAAAAAAAGCCAGCCTGAACTTCTACTGAGTTATGAATTATGGTGCTTACGATGATTTTAAAAATACACATTTTATTTTCCCAAGACCAAGTCCCTTGAATGTTCCGTTCTTCCTTTCTAAGTTTTCAAAAAGAAGAAATCCGTTTCTCCCAGTGTGCTTAGAATTATTTATAAGAATATAGACCTGCTAAAATGTCCTTAGACAGTATGCCAAAATTCTCCAACAACTGTAAGGAAGGGCAGAGAATAAAAGGTGAATCAGCAGTTTTAAGCTTTTCTATGGAGACCACATAATGGATGGCATAGTTCTCTGGGTAGTGTTCTCAATCCAGTAGTTTTCTGTCCACTTTTGTTTCTTCCAGTCATGAAAGAATTTAAGAATGCATGTAAGTGAGAAGAGTATTAAAGGGGTATCCTCAAAGTTTAAATTAAAGCAGGTATCTATGTTTCAACCTTCTGTACCTTCCTTTATTGGATTCATCTCAACACTGATCCTAGCTCACCACTTACCCATTTCAGCCCTGTTTAGAAGTTAATGAACAACTTTATTTTATTTTATAAAATTAAATTCAATCCAACTTGGAAATAATGAGGAGAGATTCTTTATTCTAACCGTTGGGACACCGAGCTGATATTCGTTTGTATAGAGAATCTTCAGTTGTGTCTTTAGTAGAGAAAGGGAAACTGTCTTCCCTAGAGAACGCTGCACCCATCTCTCTGAACGAACACGATTCTCAGAGGTGATGAATATTATCTTGAAAGAAGGAGTAAGAGACTGAAGACACAAGAAAAGATGTTCTTTTCTGCCTTCAGGCCTTTGCATCTGCTACGCCAACAGATTGACATGCTTTTCTCTGCTTTAGGCCAGAGAAGGCCTATTCATGTTTTAAATCTAACCGAACTTCCTGAAGTCTTCCTTAATATCTTCTAGGTCGTACTAGCTACTCCCATCATCTGCATACCCAGTTCATATCTCTCCTATAGAACATATTCTCAGTTATACAATTTATGTACCTTGACACAAAGTTCTGAATTCTTTAAAGGTAGGCACACAACCCGGGCCTAATCTACTGGTGTACCTTCTAGTATGGTTTTGGCGTGTTTTGCGCACTTGAGAATTTTTTTTTTTTTAAGATTTTATTTATTTATTTGACACAGAGAGAGATCACAAGCAGGCAGAGGCAGGCAGAGACAGAGGGAAGCAGGCTCCCTGCTGAGCCGAGAGCCCAGGACCCTGAGATCATCACCTGAGCCGAAGACAGAGGCTTAACCCACTGAGCTACCCAGGCACCCCTTGAGAAATTTTTATTCAAGTAAAAGAAACAATCGGATAGTTGCCTGAATGAGTAAGTGGGAATGAAGATGAAAAGACTCTTATTCTTACATAGAAGTTGCAACAAATTAAACACACTTCAAGTGTAAGTGTTAAGTGTGGAAAGAATGTCACAAGAATCTCACTTTGATGTGGAAGACAAATATCTAATATCTTGGGCCCTCATAATGATGACCACAAGAAAGCAAAGTGGTGGATCTTCAGGAATCGATAATGCCAACCTGTTTTCTAGCAGTTTTGCATAAGATGGCGTTTTGATGATTGGGAGAAAAATGCTTTATTTTGCGAGGTGTCCTGCGGATGTATGTTGAGTTATAAATATCTGGGAGCCAGGAGCATCTGACTTACAACCATGCAGCTGATTTCCTAGTAGATGAGTCTAGGATTCTCTGGAGCCTGTTTGCTCTCCATTGGCTATGATCTCGCACTCCCTGAGGATCCAGGCTGTCTTCATGCTCCTTATTCTTGTGGTTGCTTTCCCAGCTCTGTAAACCTTGAGTCCTAAGAAAAACTCACTACCTTGGTAATAGATTCAATCAACTGCTATGCCTACAACCTAAGGAGGTTGAGTGATTATCACCCAGGTGCTCCTTAGTGTGTCTGGGCACTTCTCAGGTAGACCTCATGTGACATTTGTCATTCCTTTGCTTTTCTGTTCCAGCCTCCTTTCCCTCAGATATCACCAGTCTGTCAGATATGCTGCCGCAGAGGTCTCAGAAACTCTCTAATATACTATAATGGATAAATGAGTTAATTGGTATTTAATTGATATTCTTCCAAATCCCATAAAAGCTGGCTGACATCCAAAATAGGGCAATTATTAAAGAAAATAATAATCCTGAGGAGAGGAGTGCTTTTCCCCCCTTGTGATATATTTATTTCTTAAATTCTGAAGTAGAAAGTCTCTGAGTATTTTAGAATAACTGAAGTATCAAAATCAAAATCAGAAGCAGACAGTTTTATAGATGTTCTTGCAGGAAGTAATCCACGAAGACTATTCTGTAAGTTTAGTACTTGGGGTCCTCTGAAATGTGCAGATGCTTCCCTATCTAGTTAGGACTCTGAATACCAACCAGTATAGTGAGATTTGGGAAACGTCAGGATTAACAGCAGTAACCATAGTTACCCAAAGTTGTTGGTGCTTTTCTCCTGAGAGTGATGAGGGAACTTATGAAAAACACTGAGGTATCATCAAACGGGATTAGATTTTCATACTCCTCAAGGTTCATATTTCAGGTTTTGGTTGAGTTTCTATCGGCCTTTGTCAGTCAGAGACCCAGCCAAAATGGACTTTGTTGTAGTTGTTGTAACGAGATGTTCATAAAGAAGCTGCTTACAGAGTTGTGATAAAGGTAGGGGACAATGCAAGGGGTAATGAGACACCAAGAGATTAACAGTATTGGGCAGCCTAGGTCTGAAGAGGCAAGAAATAAAAATAGTGTTAACGGGGCCATGAGCTGAAGCTAAAGGAAATGGATGCTCAGTGGAGCTGTGGGAATGGAAGGTCATGAAAAAGAGAGGGAGAGAGGATAAAATACAAGAGTAAAAAAGAAGAGGAAGAAAAGAAAAGAGATCAGCCTACAGCAAGAAGACTACCCAGAAGGAATATTATGGCCTGTCTCTCTTTTGACCTCCAGTTTCCTGTGGGTGTTTACCATTGGTTAAATCCAAAAGGAAGTCAAGTAGAGCTTCCTCTCTAGACCACTGACCAATAATGATCTCATTGATTCTTGTTCTCATGATCTGTTATGTTTTTGTTTTTGTTTTGTTTTGTTTTGTTTTGATTCTGAAGTCTATTTATTTCCTGCTACCTGTATGGAAATCTATAGTTGCCTTATGTCTTAATGATTTCTTGAAATTAAAGACCAAAATCAACATGTTCTCAGTTTACATAAACCTTTTATTATTTCATTCACTCATTCACTCATTTGTTGAGCAGAATATTTATTGTGTGTCGTATAGATCATTGAATATAAGCTGTCATCAATTTTTAAAAACCTGATTTCAGAAGTATTAAAGTGTGAAAAAATGTGTGCTTTAGAATTGCTGAATCTATGCGATGGGTATATTTTAATTTAGAATAACTTGGGTTGAGAAATAGCTTATGATCTAGGATTTATAATCAAAGGAAAGCAAAATAAAACTGAACAAAAAACATTATCTGGGTACTGGGTTTCATTTTTATATGTGGCTCTTCTTTTTTTAGTAAGTCTATTTTGTGCTTTTAGTGTAGGAGCTGTGTTATGTCTTTGACCTTTTCTGTAGTGTGATTCTACAATATATCACAGAATGTTTGTGATAGAGGAGACTTTAGAAGTTATTGAGTGATGTAGTCTGACCTCCCCCTGTACAGAAGAGGGAATCAGAAGTGTGAACTTGCCCCGATCACTTAGCTAGTCAGTAGCAGAGTGGAAACTAAAATCCAATTCCTAAATTCCTGGTCCAGGGTTTTGCCTGTTATACAGTGTAGTTTTTAAGGGGTACATACTCAGTGAATGATAACAAATGTGTCTAGGATGTGTTCGTCAGGTTCATAATTAATTAGTTGTGGGGGTCAATGAAAACTAACCCCAATGTTAATACTCTATTTGGGTGTTAGAGTTTTACTGTCATTTAACTTTAGTACAAAAATGTTCAGTGACACCTTTGTGTCACTATCAGTTGTGTGTGTATCTATGTTAATAATAGCTTTTACTTTAGGAAAATTTCATCTTGTTATTGTTATACTGAATGGCTCATCCTGTCTTCTTTTGGGGCCCTTGTTGTTCTTCTAGCAACAAAAACGAAAGGGAAAGAAATAAACATGTGTAAATAACTTGTATAAAACATGTATATGTAACTTGTATAAAAATAAAATATGCATAAGTTTAATTTGGTCATGTATTCATTTAATCTCTATCAAACACTTAATTTTCAATTTCTGTGATGGTAGTTCCCATATTCTTAATTAATTTTTTTGTACTTAGCAATGAGATTGCTCCTCCCTAATGTCCCAAGTTAACTATCCATTTTGGAATCATATAGATATAGGGGAAAGTAGAAAAACTTGTAAACTGAACATACTGAATTAAACTTTATTTTGTCGTAGACACTATTCTGGTTTAACATGCTTTTAATCTTTTGTTTTCAAGTATATATCATCTACATTTACTTTTATATCATTGATTACATGAAAAGAAAAAGTTTACCTTGAAGCCTTACAGGTTGGTGAGTAGTATTTTTTTTAATTAATTTTTTATTTTTTATAAACATATATTTTTATCCCCAGGGGTACAGGTCTGTGAATCACCAGGTGGTGAGTAGTATTTTTAATGCAAAGTTCCCAGGTGTTCAAAGATAAATTATTTCCAGATTAAGTAGGAAATGATTGGTAGGTTGTATTTCTGTTGAGTAAACAACACTGATTTTGCCTTTGACTCTAACTACCACACTTTGGCACTAACTTTGGTGAAATGTTAATGTCGATGTGATGTGTCAACATTCCGAAAAATGTATATAAAATTTGAAAGCTCCAGGTGGATACATATATATTCCTTAAATACCATTTGGGTTTCTTCATTCTGTCTGCAAAGTTATAGCTTTGTGTCCATTTCTGCTTTTCAGTGCCTTATATCTTACATCTCTTTTTCACCCTCCCAAGTCAACTAATCTTCTGAACGTACAACATTTGAAGCCCAGTGTTGGTTTTGGAGTTCCAAATGCTTGAATATAAATTTTAGTTCAGAGTCTTAACTAGATGTATGGTTTTAGGCATGTTACTTGATCGAAGACTCTGTTCTCTTATAGAATATAGTAGAACTTTACAAAATTATTATAAAAATTTAGCAAGAAATGAATATATATGTATATTTGGGTTCCATGTATAATGTTATCTATCTATCTATCTATCTATCTATCTATAATTCTGCTGTTTTTATTTTGTAATATTTATACAAAAACTTAAATTGCTAAAGCTAGGGGACATATAAGATTCAACAACCAAATGTTAGTTCCCTGAGAAAGCTATAATTGTTTTTGTGCCTCTAAAAAGGCAGGAGTACAACACAGCTTAGAGAACTCTCACTAAAAGGATAACATAGAACAGAAATACAACTCAAAACCAGAGAAGCTATTCCCAGGGAAACAGAATAAGAGTCAGCAAGCATTTTGCAGAGTAAGCATTTAAAAAGAAGGAGACCTCTTTGAAGATTTGTGTAGCACATATTAGAATTAACAGCCAGAACCATAAAAGCAGAATTGGTGAAGATAAGTTTTAAAAGTAATGACTTATTCTATTTTTAAAATTCAAAGCACACTCAACTCACCCTTTCAAAATTTATATTTTAACATTTCAGAATTTGGAGGTGACCTTACAATTGAGTTTAATGTCCCATTCCCCACCCCCACCCCCAGAACCCCAGGCACGAGAGGCTATTAAATTAATTCTGTCTTATAATAGCTCACATCTCAGGATTGAAGTAATAAGATAATACGCGCTTTGCTGTTTAATTACTACATTGATAAAATTGCGGAGGGAAATATGGAAAAATTCTTATTTAAACATAATCCCCAATACAACCTGTACTTTCATATAAAATGATTATATACAGACTGAAATAGGATGTAGAATATAAGGAGACAGACCCTCAAGAAGACCAGTATAGAATCAGAGAAAAGGAAAACCTGGAATGGCATCAGGCCATAGATATTTCCCATTGTTTGATCTTTTTTTTTTTTTTCTTTTTTTAGAGAGAGAGAGAATGGAGGGAAGGGTGAAGGGGAAGGGAGAGAGAGAGAATCCTTAGCAGGCTTCATACTCACTCAGCACAGAACCTGATGTAGGGCTTGTGATCTCATGACCCCTGAGATCATGACCTGAGCCAAAATCAGGAGTTGGATGCTTCATCAACTGAGCCACCCAGGTGCCCCTGACCAGTTTTTAAATACCAGGATACAAGTACATTATTTATGATTTCTGGCAGTTGGTACCTGTCCTATGCACTGTTTGGTTCACTGTAGATAGATTTCATCTCACAGTGTGACTAAATCACTCTGAATTAAATTTTATGTTATCTTCATAAAGTCTTGAATTAAAAGAATTCCACTCTTTTATTCACTAATAAAACTTGTAGTTGTGTGGATTGGTGCCAGGACCATGTGGATACCTAACTGACAAATGAAGTAATCATTTGACAAAGAGTGGGTGGGGCATATAGAAGGCCTTCTAAGAATGACTTCTGGATAAGGGCTCTTTCTTTCTATTTGGTGGCCAGATTAACTCTCTGTTCTGTCCTTACATGGTCGTCTTTTGTCTATTTCAGTTTGGGCATTGAAGTTCATCCACAGTCAAGCTCTGACCCATAGTTCCAATTAGCTTTTCCAACCTTACTCCTGTTATTGGGTCTTTGATATCTAGTCAAAGGGGATCCCTTTCTGCGCATGCACTGTTTCTTTCCTGCTAACATGCTGCCATTCATTATGGTCCCTCCATCCTGAAATACCCCCCTGCTTATCTCTGTATGATGAAATCCTAACCAAACTTCCAATTGTCATCATCCACTAAGATAATTTTCTGGATTATCATAGGATTAATTCCTACTCTCAGCTCTCCCATAACATTTTTGAATCTGTTTTTAGCGTTTGCTACAATTAGCTCTGCATTATACTAATAACCTAGAGATTATATCCCTAATAATTTATGATTCTGTTTCTTCAGTAGAGGATGCACATCTGTGGAACACATGCTACCTTTGGATACTAGCAGTATGGAGAAGAAATGGCCATACTCCCTGTTTTCCCAGATCACAAGTCTCGTAAGGACATAGAAGAAAGCCCTCTAACACTGAATATGATAAATACCATCATAGATATATAACAGAGTGTCATGGATTACAAAGAACGACTCCTAAGTTAATTCATTTTAGGGGATAGTGCAGGTCTAGACCAGAAACAACTTCTAGTAGGAAGTTAAATATTACTTTGTAAATGACCTCTTCATTCTATTCCCTCATTTAAACCATTTTGGGTAGAATTCTCTTTGTATATTTATAATTATTAAAAATTAGATTGACTTTCTTTTTAATTCTTGGTTCAAATCTTTGTTATAATATTTATTCCATCCCTCTTTATGCTTGTGTGTGTGTGTGTGTGAATGTGTGTGTGTATGTGTGTGTCTGTGTATGTGTTTGTGTGTCTAGACTATGAAATCTTGATTAGGTTATACAGTGTTTTTTGTGCTCTTGCTACTCTGAACGTTATCTATTTCATGTCCATATACTTTACAAGATTGTGAACTTTTGGGACAAGTGCATTGAACTGTTCAATGCCTATAACATAACAGGGCAAGCACTCAATAAATGTGTTAAATTAGATTGATTAATGTGTTTCTATACACTTTTTTTTTTTTTAGGAGAAAGAGGTTTGTTGCAGTTTGTAGTTGGAATATATGAGTGTTCTTGTTACTATAAATAGTCTGTAGCTTGAGGGCGGAAAGGACAGATTTGCAAGCTGGAAGAAAGGAATGTGTCAGTATATGGGAAGGTGGCGGAGAGAAGTAGATGGAGTGGGAAGCTGGGGGCAGTGAAAGGTGGTAAAGAGAAACACAAAATGACAATAAACCATTTAAAAATAATTTGTCCCCAAAGTGCTGGCTATTCTAAATTGAATTTTACTGAAAAATCATGAGCCAAAATTTTTGGCTCATCTTTTGGGAAGGTGGCGATGTAGGCTAGGGAAAAATAAACAAGTTCAAATTTCCATGGAAACAATTATCAGAAAATATTGATTGATGAGGATATTAGGAAGCGGGGAAGGAAAGAGATAGTTGCCATGGAAACATAACCATTCAGAGAAATGCAGTTGAAGTGATTCCTTATTTCTTTTAGCTAAATATCTAGTCTAAAATTGCTACATCTTGGTTTGTAATTTATTTTTAATATTCCTTAAGATTGAAGAACATTTTTTCTATCTTAGGAAGTTATATTTACAGAAGTTTAGGGAATATTCTTTCATTTCAATTCTATAAGACAATATCTTAAACAATTATGACATCCTTTTAAAAAAATGACATATTTGCTATTTAAGCTATGGAAACATTTCATGAACATGAATCTTTTGAATTTACTCTTTTCTTTATATAAAGTGATGTTAATAATGGCAGTTTACTTAAGAAAATGTACATTATTGCTTTGATTTGCATTGAATGGTAGCATAAAATACTCTGCAGATATTAAGAGAAGACTACTTCAAGTATTGAGATACAATTAAAACAGGCTTACTTTTTCTCTAAACAAGTTTTTACAGCTTGAATTTTGATATCCTTTCTCAGTGTAGAAGTTTATGTTGGTTATTTAACTGTCAACTTATGATAGAAACATGTGTAAGTTACTATTTTGGTCAATATATTTGTGGTGGAAGAATATAGAGAAATTAGATGTTAAAAATGTGCATGTTTATAGAAGTGCAACAGGTAGAGATTTGGATTGATAAAGCAGGACATTAAACTTTACTGTTACCTGTATGGTTATAGGATTCAATTTCAAGGTTCCCTTTGCTGAATACTTAAGATAATATATTCTGAAGCAATTCCTTGCTTTTTCAGCCCTGTAAAACTGAAATGTAAAGAACTTACAGAGAATACGTGATTTCCTAACAGATACTGATATACCTAAAATGTCACACTTGGACTGAATTGGCTTTTTGAGAATTTCTGTTTCCTGACTGCCACCTCTTGTCATCCTTTTTGGCATTCAGAGTTTGGTATTCCAAAAGGAGAACAGGTAGTCCTCTTTGGATGGCCCCTGATTGTTACTGATCTTTTGTATCTCAGAAAAATAGAAGGAAAGCATCCTTAGATGCTAAAGGACTATGTGTTATCTATAACTTTAGGAGAAGATAGCATATTGATTTTTCAGACATTGTGAGTAGCTAAAAGCCCTCTCCTATTCTTAAGATCGTACAACTTTAAAAGTAGGAGAGACCTAGAGGTGAACTTAGCCATCTTCCATTTTAAAGGGGAAAACACTGGGGGACGAAGAAATAAGGTGATGTATTTAAGACTGATTTTCCTATTTGTTAGCCAGTGTCCCCTCCACAGCACCTGTATATCTCCACGTCATGGCTTGGGTATACCTTAGCCTATGCTCTCACCTCTGTAAGCCTACCCCAGAGCCACCACAAATAAATACACACAATCAGACTGCTCATATAAATGAATAGGGAAGACAGATCCTTCACTGTGGGCTTCTTCTCTAATAAAAATTCTGGAGGTTGATGAATATTGTGGGGAATGCTTCAGAAATAATGAGAAAGCAGTGAAGAGTGGCATATGTATATCTAAATAAGATTCACCTTCCTCTGGAAAGTTATATACCCAGAACCACACGAAGGAGACAGACCTGGCTTCTTCTATAATTGCTTTATTAAGATTTTTCTTACCTCTTCTCAGCGCTCACACTTGTTAACTTCACTGCATGGACATTTTGGGGAGGGATTTCTTTAAGAAAAAATTTAATCCTAAAATGGTTTCACTGATTTTAGTTTGTATATTTAAGATTTCTTTGGAGAGAACAGCCAGGTAGCTCTCCAGTCTATAGGGACACTTTTCCTCTTAGAGAGTGAATGTGTCGTTTTGAGGATGTTCTGCCTCTGTAATGTTGCCTTGCAAAAAGGCTCCCAAATGGCCACCTCACTACAATGTTTTCCTCTTCCGCTCTGAAAGAAAAACTATGCAGAATATTTATTTCCTGAATACCTGTTCTATTTTAGGTACCCTGATAAGTTCTAGGAAAACCAAGACAAGTCATATATGGTCCCCGTACTTGAAGTTCTGCAATTTTAGTGGAGGAGAAAGACAAGAGAATGGAATGTAATAAACTGGTATGATAGAAATGGGAGCACAGAGTCAGGATGTCTCATGTGTATTGTAGAGTCGGGGTAGGACTCATGGAGGTGAAGGGGAAATTAAATGAATCGCCAAACAAACAAAGAAAATCCTGCTTCTCTTGACACAGATTATTCCTACTGCTTCATCTTTTTCAGACAACAGAGCCATTTCCTTACAAGATAATATTTGCTGTTATATAACGATTCAAGGGTAGCCCTGCTTTGGTTTGATGGGTGGTCCTCCAGATCTCGTGAGTCCCTGGGACACCATTGTACTCTGCTTGTTGGGTATGGCAGGACCAGTTCTGGCGGGAAGATTTTTGTGCCCAGTGAGTTGAACTCCTCTATGACATCTCTGTGTATCTTCCTTTACAACATCACCTTATAGAGCAAAGTCTATGAGGTCAGGAAGACCTGTGTGTGAACCAAGACGTTGCCACAAACTGTCTGTACTATCTTGGGCAGTGACTTCATTTCTCTAAACCTGTTTCATGGCTTTATGGTGAGAGTTCGATGAGGCAGTGCTGGCTAAGGTTTTAGAATTGCGTCTGGAGAGCAAAGCCTCAATACTAGATCCAGTGCTTCAAGATGACATGCGCAACTATTGAGGAGACAGAAAGCCCAGTGGTCGGAGTCCTAGCAACCCTGGTCCAGATAACCAGCTCATAACACTCTCCTTTTCCATCCTCTCCAGACCCACTCTCCCCATTCTTACCTTCTGTCCTTTCTTTGGTATATGAAGTTGTGACTCTGTCTCCCTCTTACATTGCTTGGAAAAAAAATATAGCCACCCTCAAGTTTTAGTTGGCAACAAACCCAATAGGAGACCAAATAACATGCCTCATATCTTCCCAAATTAAATATTAATTAATTTTAAAGATTTTATTTGAGAGAGAGAGAGAGAGAGAGAGAGAATGCACAAATGGGGGAGGGGCAGAGGGAGAGGGAGAAACGGACTCTGTGCTGAGCAGGGAGCCAGTTGCAGGGCTTAATCCCAGGACCCCAAGATCAGGACCTGAGTCGGAGGCAGATGTCAACCAACTGAGCCTCCCAGGCACCCCTAACTATTAAGTTAAACTGCATCAATAGACATGAAGATTTTAGAACTCTGGAAATCCTTCTCTGGCACTTGTGGATCACATTTGGAACATTGAGCCTTGTTTCTGATGCTGTCCTTAAGGGCATTGAAAAAACTAGAGAGCATCCCAGGAAGAGAGTGTAGGTTGCTTAATAGTATGGAAATTATAGGATAGAAGGGAGGAATTGAATGACTTGGAGATGTTCAATAAGGGAAAAAGTAGAAATAGGGTAGGTATAGAAGAGCTACCTTTAAATATAGGGAGGGCTTTATGAGTGGTGTGGACTTTGGAAACATCAAGGCTGGGAACTGAGTCCCTCAGACATTTTGTTTATGTGGTGGGCCTTGTAAGTAGAGCATAGACCAATAGTACCTGCTTTTTCAGTGTAACTGCCCATATTGGATTCACTGTCTGTGTCAGAAGAGATTCTGGAGGTGTGATTGTTCATTTTTATGTTCTTAGAAGAGGAGTTGGAAGTCCTTTGGTTTAATGAATTAATTTGTACATTTATAATGGCAAACATATCCAGATGTTTTTTTGGTCAGAAAATATTGTTAGTATCAATGACCCCTGCCTTTAGTGAGGAGCAGTTAGGACATGCTTTCTTTCACTTGCTAATTATCTGATATTCATATGGTTGTAATTAAGCCAATCACTTATTTAAGAGAAGCTTACTGAACAAAGATACTTTGGCAAAAGAGAACCTATCCCCTGCACTTGAGAACCTAAGTCCTGTGAACAGTCCTTTTGTTAAAAATTGTGGTAAAATACATGTAATATTTACCATTTTAAAGTGTAAAATGCGGTGGCATTTAGTACATTTACAGTTTTTCCTGTCAGGTTATCCAGTTACAGAACCTTTTCATCCCCCAAAACGAAACTCTGTATCTATTAAAATAGTCACTCCTTATGTCGCCCTCCCCCAGCCCCTGGCTACCACTCACCTGCTTTCTATTCCCGTCTCTATGAATTTGCCTATTTCCGGGTTTTTCATATAAATGGAAGTAGCCTTTTATGTCTGGCTTCTTTCACTCAGCATAATGTTTTGAAGGTTCATCTATGTTGTAGCAGGTATCAATATTTTTTTTATGGCTGAATATTGTGTTATATGGATATACCACATTTTTGTCTGTCCATCAGTTGATGGACATTGGGGTTGTGCCTACCTTTTGGTTATTGTGAATGATTATGCTATGAACAGTTTTATAAAAGTTTTTGTTTAGAAAGCTGTTTTCAATTATTCGTATCTATCTAGGAGTGGAATTTCTGGGTCAAATGATAATTCTTTAACTTACTTGGGAATCCTTGTCTTCTTTTTAAGTGAGACCAGGTTTTATATTCTCTGGTTTGCTTAGAGTTTATGAAATTAGGAACATTGTCAGTGCCCTTATTCTCATCTCTTTAGAAATTTAGCAATATCCACTTAGATATAAAAATGAGAGAAAAAAAGCCCCATTCATAATGGTGACGAAAATCCCGTAAAAAACTTATTAGGAAAGATATAGATCAGAGGGGAATTTCTGCATGTTTTCTGGCCAAGAGTCCTGCATCATTCCCTTTTCACAAGATGTTGTGCAACTGGAACCCTGGGCCTCCTGCTTCCAAGTTGGTCTCTACACCATACAATGAGATGGGGACACCCAGGCCTTTGGAGCTGTTAATGCCTGGCTTTTGCTAATGTTTGCCAGGCAGAAATGTGTTTCCAGATTTTGATTTTTTTAAGAGACACTGGAAATCTGGATTTTTATATGTATTTCTAATTTGGAAATGTTGCCAATTCATTCCCGTTAAAGAAAAGACAACAAAAAACAACAAACAAAAATACACACTGTGTGGGCCAAGAAAGACAAGACTGGAAGTTGGATTTGGCTCACAGGCTATCAATTTACTACCTCTTCTCTTTTTTTTTTTTTTTTTTAATGTGTATACCCTCACTCAGAACACTGTAATAGCGATAATGCCAACAGCTAGTGTATTTATACTAATTACTATGTTCCAGATGCTAGCTGAAGCATTTGACATACATCAGTTGATTGTGCTGACAATTCAATAAGGTAGGGACCATTTCCTTACCCTCATTCCCACATGGCACTTCTCAGAGTACTTCAGTGACTTATTTATGAATTTGACTTCCTCTCTATATTATAAGCAAGTTGGCCAGCACCATGTTTTGTTTACATGTATGACCCCTGGACTGAGTCCAGTGCCGGGGTATGTAAATCTCCTCTAATCAGGCACATGCCCTAGCTATTATTTTATTAATAGAGGCCATACTTCTTCACACTATGGAGAAGTTAGTCACTTGTTCTCTCGGAATAGACTTTCTGATTCAAATCCTGCCTTTGCCAGTTATGATTTGCATGACGGTGGTCAAATGACATAGCTCCATGTGCCTAATTTTAACTTGTCTTCAAAATGGTGGTAGTGACAGAATGCTAGTCAAGACTGACTGGTCTCACGTTCATCATGTGCTCAGTACTGTTCTAAGCAACTTACGCGAATTACCTCTCATAGTGATATCTAGCTCCTGGATTTTGTGAGGATTAAATGAGTAAATTCAGGTAAAGTGTTGATATTCTGCGTGGCCAGCACAGTTGACTGTTATTCTTACACCCATTTTTACAAAGGTGAAGTTGAATAGTAGATTAGGGAACTGTCCAAGCTTATATGGCCAGCAAACAACAGATTTGGGATTTGGCCCAAAAGTTCTTTTCTTACCCACCCCCTCCCCCCGTATGTTCCTTCCTCTTCCCCATCTTTCTACTGAGACATCATCTCCATAGTCCCTAGAATACAGTCAAAATTGGTTCTTTCTTCCTTCTCGAACCTACTTTGTTGTTTATTGAGCAATTCATTTTGTACAAAATGGTGACATTTTCCCCCCCATCATTATGTTAAAGTGTATTTTAGTTTTTGTCATAGATTTTAGCTCTTATTTTCTGTACCACAGCCTGGCACAGGAGCTCTTATGAAAAAAATACCACATAAGGCAAGGGGGGGGGAGGTTCTCTCCGTTATTAAATCATTTTGTAACTTTAATCAAAAACCATTTCTGTTCTCTCCAAGTGTGGGTCCATTATAGCTTTGGAGAGGGGAGTGGGCAGTAAGGGAAGGAAAAAGAACCTAACCACCAACCCACAAATCCCCCTGTTTTGTTCCAGAAATGTTTCGGTGTTAGAGCCTCTACTAGGTACTTACCATTCCTGTCTCTTAGGGGCTTGACCTCAGATACATACAGATCAGGTGGATCTGGTGATTAAAAAAATATGATGAATTTTACAATTAGATAGCCTACACGTCTTTCTCATATAGTGCAAATTGATTTGCTTGAAAGAGAATTAAACAATTAAAGAGTGTTCCTCGAGCATTCTCCTGTACTGTCTCAGAGCTGTCTGTATCTCCCTGCCTGTCTCCTTCCTTTTCCTTTGGTCTCTCTCAATCCCATTTAAAGCTTTCTTAGTGGACTCTGGGGCATGGTTAAAATGTAACTGTTTTTGGTTAAAGGCTCCTGCTGATTGAGTCACAATTGCACGGGGGCCCTTGCTGGTAACTTGAGGGAGCTTGGGGATTCTGGCCTTTTATCTCTGTTGCTTTATATACCTGGGAGCCTGCACGTTACATGTGACATATGTCTTGTAGACCTGCGGTGTCCTCACTTCCCTGTGGATATTCTGCAGGGTAGGCAATCAACTGTATTGCCCATAGTTTTTGTGGTATTACCTGTAAAGCCAAAGGTAACGCAGCTCATCAAATGCAGCAAATTCAAGAAACTTCCGAGAATGCACCACAGACTGTTTAAGAGAGCGGAGAGAGTTATTTAGAGAAAAGATTAAAGGAGCTAATTACACACAGCTTGACTGAGCAGAAACTAAAGGGAGAGTTAATGTTTCTTTGATATTATTTGAAGATGCTAAATGGTAAGGAGGAAACAATATTTTGTATAATCTAATGAAGAGCTGTTAAGGGCAGTGAGACAGAATTGAGAATGTCTAGTATGTGTGAAACGCTATTAGAAATAAAATTGGTGCTATTATGAATTCGTCTTTTCAATTGTAAAGTTGAAGCCCTTCTTTTTTTGAAGAAAGAAGAATAAGCATAAAAATGGTCTAACAAGTTTTTAAAGAAAACAATTTTATTACTGTTGAACAGTTTAAATGATCTGCTCTTTTTTTGCATTTATTAATTTCTAATTTGAGCAGTCCTTTTATTTTATTCCAGCAAAGGCCCATTCTGTCCCCAGATGTTCCTACAATGTATGGTCTTGCAGAATCCTAGGCCCGGGCTAGCCAGTCAATATTAAACAAATTGTTCTTTAGAATTTTTGTCATTGGCACCTCTGGGAGAGGAATGGGAGCTCTTGCCCAGCCTAGGACATTTCGTGTTCCTGTGCTGCTGTGTTTTCCTTTCCCAAGTGAGAAAGTTATTCCAGCTCATGCAGGAAAATCATGTCAGAGTGCTACTAACCAAGTCCCCCAAACCACAGCCATGAGTGTGTGTATGTGTGTGTGTGTTTTGTTTTTTACGTTTAGTTTTTAAAAATTTATTTATTTTTTATTATTTCATTTTTTTAAAATTTAAATTCCAGTTAGTTAACATCTATGGTTTCAGGAGTAGAATTCAGTGATTCATCACTTACGCATAACACCCGGTGCTCATCACAACAAGGTCCTCCTTGATGCTCATCGAGTCCATCCCCCACCCCCCACCTCCCTCCCTCAACCCGCAGTTTGTTCTCTATGGTTAAGAGTCTCTTATGGTTTGCTTCCCCCCACCCCCCCCCGCCTTTTTCCCCTTCCCCTGTGTCCTTGTTTAGTGGAGAGCTTGCTTCTCCCTCTCCCTCTGCCCCTCCCCTCACCCACCATTCCTGCTTTCTTTCTCTCTCTCTCTCTCCTCTCTTGAATAAATAAAATATTAAAAAAAAATAAAACAGTTGTGAATGATTATAACATTGTAAATAATGCTATATAATTATATAACATAATATAATAATATAACAGTTGTAAATAATTATAAAGGAAATAATTATATTAAATGAGATATTATATTAAAATACTGACTAAGCATTCGGTAAGCACAAGCTACAGTTGTTAACCCCATTTTATAGGTGATAAAAGTTAACCTAATCCTTACACAATGCTGCAATAACAAACACTTCCATAACATTTAGTTTGTGCCAGACATTACTGAAGCACTTTACATGTCTTAGCTCCTTTGATCCTCACAACGCCGCAAGGTGGGCATATTGTTATTGCCAGTTTATGGACTAGGACACTAAGCACCAGGTTAAGTAATTTACTGGAGGATGTATAGATGGTAAATGGCAGGACTAAACTTCTGATACTCTACAGAAACACACGTTTCATTAACCCCCGTCTGTCAACTGATGCTCTAAGAGGTAACCAATTTAAGATTAAGTGGCCAGTGAGCAGAAATGCAACAGATCTTTGCAAGGCTACCATCCCAGCCTGACACATTCCCCTAGTTCATGTTGCTATCAAGTCCTCTTTCAAAAAGTGATGTTTCCTTTCGAGTCATCGATGATACAGAGCTGCTAGTTCCATAAATAGAATTTTCTTTATTCCTAAATTATTTACTATATATCCTTTATTCTGCTTTAAAAATCAGTACATATAGATGATCTTTAGAATATATAATTCAATGAAATTTTCTTTTAAAACATGACTTTAGGGGCAGACGCTTAACCAACTATGCCACCTGATGCCTCCCTACAACTGCTTAGCTAAGTATTGTTGATAAACCCATTTTATATGTGAGAGAACTGAAGCATTAAAAGAAGTTAAATAACTATCCATGGCAGATTCAGCTAATAACTAGTAATAATGGAATTTGAATCCAGGTGCTTGAAAGTTCAGAGCTCATGACCCATGATATTGGTCACTGTTATATTGCCGCCAACGATGATAATAATAGTGTAGTACCCACCTCATCGTATTGCTGTGAGAATTAAATAAAGTAATCTGTGTAAAGGGTTTAGTCCAAAGCTGGAGACACATGGAAGATTTTCAATGAATGTTAACTCTCATGAAGGAATGTGATTATTTCATGGTTTAAAAATCATTAAGGCTGGGGTGCCTGGGTGGCCTCAGTGAGTTAAAGCCTCTGCCTTCGGCTCAGGTCATGATCCCAGGGTCCTGGGATCGAGCCCCACATCGGGCTCTCTGCTCCACGGGGAGCCTGCTTCCTCCTCTCTCTCTCTGCCTGCCTCTCTGCCTATTTGTGATCTCTGTCTGTCAAATAAATAAATAAAATCTTAAAAAAAAAAAAAGAATAAAAAAAAAATCATTAAGGCTGTACCACATGGAAGCTGCCCAGAAGTTAGAAGTATAGATGTGGTAACAGATTGGGATTTGCTCTCCTTTATTCGTTGCCTGTGTAACCTTGGGCAAGTTACTTAGTTTTTTTTTTCCCATGCGTCCATAAATTAGGGAAAATGGTAATATGTTCCAGTGCCAATTATTTACCTACTGTTTCTCATCTCTAAATCCTTCCCTTTTTATACCGTTCTATAGCTGAGATGCTGAGAGGGAACTCTGTGGACCACATTTCTCAAACTCATTTTTTCGCTGGCTCCCAGTTAGCTTTGCCAGTGCGAGACACTGGTGGGAGATGGAGAGGTGGGAGTTTGGAAGACAAGACTACCTTCCTATTTTTGGATCCTGTCAGCATCTTTTCAACAGCACATCCCAGGGCAGTCTCCAGATTTCTGTTTCTTTTATACTCCTCATACCAGTCATGCCCTTTCAGCTTTCTGAGCACTAACCGTTTGAGGACTCTTCCTCTGTATTTATAAGTTCTGTCAAGCCTCACATCTCCTCTTTTCTTCTAGCCTGAAGACTGTTAGCTATTTCTTGCAGTAACTAAGACCTGGATTACCTCAGCATCCTTATTTCTCTTTTAATCCTCTAATATCTGTGTAACAAATTCCCTGTAAGTAAACCTCCTTGGTTTGAAATTTCTAGCCTGGTTTTTGGTTTTAATGACAGGACCCTGAACAAAATACTCACTCCCAGGGTTCCTGTGAGTATCAAATGAGATAATGTTGTGAAAAGCACTTAATCTAGTGCCTGGCAGTTAGCAAATATTTCAGAAATGATCATCTCTGGCATTATCCAGAGACCAGCTTTTGCAGCTTTTCTGTTTCTATGCTGGATTGGTCCCTGTAAACAGTGTGAGCCATAACCTTCCCTGCTTTAAAGATGAGGAGCCAGCTCCTGAGTAATCAGAATGAACACAAGATGGTGAACCAAAGACATGAGAGTTGGATATACTACCACTGGTTGGTTGGTGTTGTGAAAGTTTTCCCTGGGTGCTTGGGGATAGATAAGAAGATGGTTCTTTCAGCAGAAACCAAGTGTGGAGAAGTATACACTGAGGAAATGTACCTGCACAGAGTCAGGACTCACTAATACTGGGAGGAAGACCTCTGCCCTCTCAGAGATCAACAGTTTGGGCAAGCTAAATCATCAGTCTAGAATGCCAACAATTCTCCATCCCTTCCTACAGCTATGGGCAGTGACTACAGAAATAACTGATATTCATAAAGATGTCTCTGAGTCATAATCTAAAGTAGTGGTTCTCAATCCCGGTTTTACATTATAATCATCTGACTCATTTAACAAAGAGTCTGATGTTCTGGCCCAACCCTCAGTGATTCTAATTTAATTCATGTGGGGTGGGGCTCAAGGAATTGGTATTTTTAAAAGCTCTCCAGTTGATTCTAAGGTGCGACTAAATCTGTAATCTAAAGATAAGTTACATATTTTGCATCCTCTTATTAAGGTGACAAAAGATATAGTACCTATATTTAAGTATTCCCATTGTATGTAAATGTCTTTATTTGGGGTATTTTTAGCTTTCTGAGAAACTGGATAATGTTCATTGCCTTAGATTCATCTCTATAAATGTTTCCTCTGTGTACATTTGGTCTGTGATGGCTCTTGTAGTATAGAGATACCTAAAATACTTCATAGAACTAGTTCTAATGTAGAAGCTGAGAAATTCTTAATTCAGTTGAAACTGTTTACTACAGAATCACCGTACATGGGCGCGAAGCAGGCAGTGTGTGTATAGCTGCAAGTACCCTGGATTTACCGGCTGATATGCCACGTACTCACTTCCTAAGTCACTTATTCAAAAGTGTCATCAAATGCCTGGAAAGGAGGATTTTTGTAAAAACAACAAACAAACAAAAAACCTCTTGAAATGGGTTAATGTGTTTTGTGCAGTCTTATAAGGAGGAG
This sequence comes from Mustela putorius furo, assembly GCF_011764305.1. Classification (NCBI taxonomy): domain Eukaryota; kingdom Metazoa; phylum Chordata; class Mammalia; order Carnivora; family Mustelidae; genus Mustela; species Mustela putorius. Next base: position 53,869,447 of record NW_025422005.1, read on the forward strand.
TGTAGATGGGGAAAGAAGTGAGAAAATAGAATTAGAGAAGCATGGGGGCAAAGGAACATGATAGCATTCACCCCTGTTCCCCAAGTCCTAACATTTCTTCATCTGCACCCTCCTTGCTAAATATTTAAGGGCAGGTTTGCCGTGTGTCTTTTACTGTTTGTTATCTTTTGGCTTACTTTACTTGTCACAACTACTTTCTCCAGCACAAGATTCCTGTCTTTGAGAACCAAGAGCCTCCTTTTTTCTTTTTAGAGAACTTGCTTATTCACAGTAGGTGGTCAATGTAAACCTAAGGAAATATCTACCCATGGAATTGATATGAAGAGTAGAGGTTTATTAAGTGCAAGGTATAAAAAGTTAACTGGTTCTCATGATTTCTGTTTTTCTTTTGACAGGACTTTCTCTTTTACCAAGGCCCAGTCCCGCTTTCTCGAGAAAGTCCACAGGCTTTGGCTTCAGAAGGCATAAGTTTGAATCCTGGCTCTGTCATTTTCTCATTGAGTGACCTTGGGTACATTGCCTAAACTTGCTCTGCCTCATTTTATTTATTTTTTTAAATTTTTTTGAACTTTATTTATTTCTTTGACAGAGACAGATCACAAGTAGGCAGAGAGGCAGGCAGAGAGAGAGAGAGGAGGAAGCAGGCTCCCTGCTGAGCAGACCAGGACCCTGAGATCATGACCTGAGCCGAAGGTAGAGGCTTTAACCCACTGAGCCACCCAGGCGCCCAGTGTGCCTCATTTTAAATGAAGACAACAGCAGTATCTACTATATAGGGATTTTGTTAGGATTGAAATAAAATAAGTTACCTAAAACCTTACAAAATGTTCAGTAAAAGTGTTCAGTGAATCTTCACTCTGTTTTTATTGATGGCAGTCATTAGTGTTATTTATTTATTTATTCATTTCATTTATTTTCCATGAATAAAATTCACTCATGATTCATTATTCATTAATGGAAAACATTTAAAAATATTACGAATATCTTCTATGCTTAAAATACTATGCTAGGCTCTGGTGAATGAGATAGCGATGTCCTTTTCCCTTCTAGAGTTCAGAATCTAGTGGGAGATAGAGACAAACAGCAGGCAATTAGTAGGAGAATTACTGTGATTAGACTTGACCTTTGACTCATTCATCTCCCCTACATAGTCAATCACAAAATCATCCCCCAAAAAAGGAATAAACATTTTCTTTAAAGTGTCTCCAAGGCTCCCTTTTGCAGTCCTCCACATCCTGGATTTTGTCACTTTGTGCCCATCACTACAACAGCCTTCTAGTTAGCGTCCACGCCTGTAGGATTTTCTCGCTCTTTCTCTTCCTCCATGACCACATTAATCTTCCTTAAACACTGCTTTCATCGTGTCACTGCCCTGTTCGGTAACTCTAAATAGCTCATTCTTTCCTCCTCTATCAAGTCCAAAGTTATCTGCTAACTTACAGGGCCACCCACCCTCTGTCCCCAACTCTGTAATCATGTCTCTGCTTCTCAGGGTTAGCAGCTGCCGTAGGACGATGGAATCCTCATGCTGGAGACACTAAACCTCGTCTCTAGGCTTGTCACCCTTGTCATAGGGATGGCTAACTTCTGAGTGCTGAAGGTGTGCTTGGAGTTGCATAGCTCTTCTACACAGTTTATCTCTGATGTTTATACAAGTGAGACTTGATAGACATCATTATCCCAATTTACAAAGGAGGGAATGGATTCTGAGAGGCTAAAGAATCCCCTTATGGAATTTGCCCATGTCAGGTCAGGATTCGAACTCATTCCTGTCTCACCTCAACTTTCTTCTCTTTTCACTGCCCCTCTGCACCATGCTGTACTGTGTACTACACTACACTGGACACGCTGCAGACCATACTCTGTAAATGATCTGGTCCAGGCTCTCTTTCTTCTCATCTGTAAACCTGAAACTTTAAATTCTGTCCATGATCTATGTGCAAGTTCCAGTCCTCTCTCTTTCAGGAAACATCTAATTGTTCTTGCCTTCCTTGACTTCCTTCATCTTTGAAGGAAGCATTAATCATCTCCACCACCTTGGTTTTAACCTTCACCCTTGTAGTGTGTTTTATTTTTGTATATGTGCCAGTCTTCTTTCCTCAGCTACACTGTAGATACCTCAAGAGCAGGCACTCTGTATTACGTCATAGTCCCTCACTACTTCCTCAGAGGAGCTGCAGTTTTTCTGAGCAACAGTGGATGTGTAAGACATGCTTGTGGACAGGTTGCCATCCTTAGCCTTTGAGTTACCATGATATCTTGGGTTCAGAGGAGCAAGATGGGATGCAGTCAGGAATATGCCTCAGTTCTTCAGAAAATTAGAAGAGTCTATGAGAGATAGAACTATAATGAGAGTATTGGGGATGAAAGAAAATAGAAAAATAAACACTGGGGACATTGTTGCTGGAAATATGACTTAAAACATGTATCATAATACTAGAAGCAGGCTCTGCTTACTAGCAGTCAAAAGCAAGAACAGAAGTTATCCTCTTAAAAGATTCAGTTTCCATGAGTTAACAAACAAACAAATCAATTGCTCATGAGTAATAAGTCTATTTTTGGTATCAAGACCCGACAAGAATTTCTCCCCAAAGGCTCTTACTAAGAGGAAATCGGGTAGGGGTGCCTGGGTGGCTCAGTCAGTGAAGTGGCTGCCTCCAGCTCAGGTCTTGATCACAGGGTCAAGGGATGGAGTCCTGCATCAGGCTCCTTGCTCAATGGGGAGCCTGCTTCTCTGCCTGCTTGTGCGCTCGCTCTCTCTCTCTTGCTCTCTCTCTCTGTCAAACAAATAATAAAAATCCTTTTTTTTTTAAAAAAAAAGGAGGACATCAGTTAAATTAGTGAACCATATCCTTGCCGACATCATTATAATAGTTACAATAGAGTTTCATAGGAATCTTTCTTGTAATGACCCTGAGTCTAACCAATGACATCATAGCAACAAAGTGAGATATAGTAAGAACAATTTCTCACATGGGGAGCAGAGCAAGTGTTGTGGTTTTGACCTCACAAACTCATCTAGTAGAAGAGCTAAGGGCCTTAATCTCTCAGATGAAGTACTGGTCCAGATGAGTACTTCAGATGTCTGAAGGCTCAGGTATAGAAGTGGGGGATAACATGTATCCAGGGGATCAGAGATGGTAGATTTCATCTGTTTTTAGTCTTCTTTTAAAAATCTTTTAAATTTTTAAATTTAATTTTATTAAATTAAATTTTAAACTTTAAAAATTTAAAAATTTAATTTTAATTTAATTTAAAAATTTTAAATTTTTAAAAAGATTTTATTTATTTACTTGAGAGAGAGAGAGAGAGATAGCGAGAGAGAGCTGCAGTTGGGAGGAGAGGGAGAAGTAGAACCAGGCCCCCCCATCGAGGCTGATGTGGAACTCAATCCCAAGATCCTGGGGTTGTGACCTGAACTGAAGGCAGAAGCTTAACCTACGGAACCATCCAGGTGCCCCTTCAGTCTTTTTTAGATAGATCTCTTTGTTCTTCTGGGAGGCTCTATCTGGGTTTTGGTAGAAGTTCAGGCTGTCATTGGGACTGAGTGGAGGGGATTCTCCCTAGTCGGAACTAGCTGGAGTGTCAAAGAACCAGCAAATTAGGCTGTAATTATAGGGAATTTTTTTCTCCAGTTTTTGGCTGAAAACACATATATAGATCAAGAAATCAGTGCTACTACTGAGTATATACCCCAAAGATACAGATGGAGTGAAAAGAAGGGCCATCTGTACCCCAATGTTTATAGCAGCAACGGCCATGGTCGCCAAACTGTGGAAAGAACCAAGATGCCCTTCATCGGACAAAGTGATAAAGAAGATGTGGTCCATATACACTATGGAGTATTATGCCTCTATCAGAAAGGATGAATATCCAACTTTTGTAGCAACATGGACGGGACTGGAAGAGTGAGTGAAATAAGTCAAGCAGAGAGAATCAATTATCATATGGTTTCACTTATTTGTGGAGCATAACAAATAGCATGGAGGACAAAGGGAGATGGAGAGGAGAAGGGAGCTGAGGGAAATTGGAAGGGGAAGTGAACCATGAGAGACTATGGACTCTGAAAAACAATCTGAGGGTTTCGAAGGGGTAGGGGGTGGGAGGTTGGGGGAACCAGGTGGTGGGTATTACGGAGGGCACGGATTGCATGAAGCACTGGGTGTGATGCAAAAACAATACTATTACACTGAAAAGAAAAAAATTAAGGGTTGCCTGGGTGGCTCAGTGGGTTAAAGCCTCTGCCTTTGGCTCAGGTCCTAGAATCAAGTCCCACATTGGGCTCTCTGCTCAGCAGAGAGCCTGCTTCCTCCTCTCTCTCTGCCTGCTTCTCTGCCTACTTGTGATCTCTGTCTGTCCAATCAATCAATCAATCAATCTTAAAAAAAAAAGAAAAATTAAGAAAGAAAGAAACCAGTGCTAACGCCAGCACATGCATGGAGTTAGGGCAGAAATGGTGGAGGATATGGGATTATCTTGATAGGTTAAAAGGTGGTGATTTGTTTAGGTTGGATACACCAAATGTGAGGATGAGGATGATGATGACGAGGGACCTATTCCAGGACCAGTTCTGATGGTCTCTTCACTGGTTCTCTGTTTTGGAACAGGATCATCCGCAGGTGCTTGTCCATGTTCACACTCCTGTGAACCATCCACATCCATCCAGGACCTACTGACTCATTTCTTTGGCACAGGTCTTGGGCAGATGGTTTAGAAACTCTCCCGTGATTGTCCTGAAGACTAAGATTTGGGGACCACTGAATTAGGGGCAAAGTGGTGCAGAACCTGTGAGTTTCAAGTATGAATTTTTGCTCTTAGGCTGATTTGCAGCTGACATTAGACAGAACCGTTTTAGTAGGACTTAGAGGATTAGATACTATTAAATTTTTTATGAAACATAGAATGATTAAGTGGCTTGGAACAAGTCACTGAATTTATAAAGGGACTTTTATGAGAGAAGTACAGACAGGGAAATATAGAAGCCCTCTTAATAATGGGAGAAGGTACAAATTTAATGAATGGGGAAATTTTAATATGAGCTAGCAGCACATTCTGCCATTTACCCTCCTGTGAAGCAGCTCTAAGAGCATCTAAGAAGTTTTATTTTGGGAGAAGGGAAATCTAGAGTGGCTCTACGTGCAGCTAGGGAAATAATAACTTGGCAGCAGATGAAATCAGAACGATAGGTTGCCATAATTAGCAGAATGGCTGGACACTCTGATTCCGGAAACTTCTGCTGGATTCTGGATGGCATGCACCTATCCAGGGCAGGCAGTGCACTTTCCCCTTGGTCGTGACAGGTTATGGGGATTCATGACAAGCTTTGTGTGAGCTTTAAAAAGTAGGTGTTTTGGCTACAAGTTTGTGTAGTTGTCACTGGTAATGAGGAGCTCAACCCACACTGCTGCTTGTTGAGTTATTGTTTCATTTGTTTGTTGTAGTGATTTTAAATAAAGAAAGAAAAGAATTGGGGAAAAGCCTTGAACCAAAGCAATCAGGCAACTTCAGTAATGAAATGCTACCCAGGCTTTGGCAATAAGAAATCTGTTCAATCCCACAGCTAGTGCTGTTCTCACTGTAGGGATTCATTGAGCCTATTTTATCAGCTCAGTGGGGTTCAGTGCCTCTCTTCTCAGATGGGGGCGGGGGTAGGGAGATGCAGAATTATCACCAGGATAATGAAACACACCCCTCCCTCATTTATGGAGTGTTTTATAAAAAGCATCTTGCTTTGGCCTCATGTACCAGGGGCAATGAGTAGGTTTAAAAAAAAAAAAAAAAAAAAAAAAAAAAAACGGCCAGAATAGCTCTCAGGGGAAACATTAGCCTTTGTGCTCATTTAAAATTCTTCAAAGAGCATGCAGTCAGGTGTGATGTTAATATTTTGTCTCTCTGCTATCTGAGTTTTCATAAAGGAGTTGGTAGGTGCAACACAGTAAGAGCGAGCCACAGAATTTTAGAATCACCTAACCAAGGCCAGCAGTTCACTATGATCTGCTTTCAGAACGATACTTGTCCTTCCTGGTATCCCAAGCTCTCAAGTTTATTTTCTTATGTCATCAATCGTGAGGGAATTCTAATGAGTGAGCAGGCCAATAATATCTTACCTACTAATACTGCTAATAATCACACTTTGGTTTTTGTGTCTTAAGTTATTTTGTTGCTGAATTTCCCCAATTTTCTTAGTTTCTGAACATTGTAACTCAAGTTTGCTTTTTGCACACTTTACCATTAGTTCCATCCAATTAGCATTTTATTCTCTAGCTTATCTCCATCCTAATTCTTCCAAAACTTTAGGGCCTATGCTAAGTTCTAGGACAATTAATTCCTATGGCAGTATGTAGTCTGTAGAGGAGATAGACTTGTAAAAAAATAAATTCAACACAGTGTGATCAGGATAATAATAGAGGTGTTTGAAGAGAGAGGTGTAATTGAGAAAAGTGATATTTGAGTTGGATCATAAAAATTGAATGGAAATTCACCAGACTGTGAAGAGAAAGGTGCTCATGTCAGAGAGAGAGACACACAAGTCCAGGGGCACACACCGTTGTGGAAGAGCAGAATGTTTGGTATGTTTAGAGAGTAGCTGGTCATTCTGTGCCCACAAAGGGGGAGTTGGAGGGCAGAAGATAAAGCCAGGCATGTAGAATCCCAAGTGCAGAGGGTCTTAAGTTCCATACAACTTGGCTTGAATTTTACCTTAAAAGTACTGGAAGGGCAGTCAATGGCTTTTCAGTAGGGAGAGTGTATTTAAGGCAGCATCTTAGAAAGATTACTCCGACTGAAGGAGGCAGAAGGGTTTAGAGTGGGCTAGACTAGAAGCAGGGAGATCAGTTAAGAGGCTGTGGCAACAGTTCTGAATATATCCAAAAGGAACCCCAACTTGGGCTGGGGCCCTTAGGAGGGAGAGACTTTGCTGGGCAAAGATCAAATGAATTTGGTAGACAGCTGTTTGAAGCAGAGAAGATAAGAGGGAGAGAACGCAAGTCTGTGGTTTCTAATTTGAGGTGTTAGCTGGTGCTGTGTCAGTTAATGGAGGTGTGTGAAAAGAAAGTTCTTGAGCTATGTTTTAAGGACAAGTTCAGTTTTGGAATGAGGGATTCTGAGTACCTCTGGATATCCGAATGGAGATGTCTAGTATTGAGTTAGAGGAAGAGGCCTGGAGCCCAGGAAGGAAGTTTTGACAGGAGGCATGGATTTGAAAGCTGGGGACTTGTTATTGGTGCATCCACATCATGACTTTTAGTGATATTAATAAACCTATTCAGGTAGCTTTATCACATAGATATCTCCTCTAGAGATGACTCGGAATATTTTTACGTCTTGTTTTGCTGTGTGAGATCTGTACTTCTGGTATCCTTTTGCCCCAAGTGGAGTAGAGGCCCATCCATTTCTCTCTCTTCAATGTCATCCTATTGAATATTCAGTAAGGTGAAGTGGGGAGACACTGAACTGAGGGAACCTGGTAATCACTTGAGGCTTTTCACAGACGCTCCAGGTCCCCTCTTCTCCCTGGTGCAGTAAGATTGTGTCCCTTGGGCCCCTGGAGATTTAGCGAGGTCACTAGTTTTTAACTCTGAAAATGTGAGTAGACAGACCATATCATCCCTGTGCAGAAGCTTTAAGAGTGAGTTTGCGAATCACCACACCCCCCCTTTTCTGCCTCTGCCGACGGGAGACAGGAGCACCGCTCATCAGATTTCCTGAGTGACTGTAATAAGCAGAGTTCCCCATATGACCCACTTAGGGAGTGTGAGTGAGTAATAAAATTTCCTGCAGTAAACCACTGAGCTTGTTATTCTCAGAGCATAAACCAGCCCGTCTGACTGGCAAAGAGCTAACCAGACGTGGGCTCCAGCTCGGGCTCTGTCACGAATTAACTAATTCTGAGCAAGTTGCACAACTTCTCTGAGCACCAGTTTCTTCATTTTTGGAACGGGAATAACGATACTGAGTTTGCCAGTGCCATGTGAGGATTAGAGACGAAGGGTACGGAGTACCTTATAATAGTCATAGCCATTCACGAATTTGCAGCTATTATTGTATTTATAAACAGTTACTCATTTTTAGTATATTGATTTTGTAATACCCTTTCAGATTTGTGTTGTACTCAGGTTTATTGAACTTATTATCTATATGTTTATCTGAGCAGTTGCTGCTAAAGGAGAATAGGATAAGGCCAAGGACATAGCTGGGTGGTCATGCCAACATAGATGTTCTCACAGGTATGTCATTTATTCATGGAGTGTCTTTAGATTGTGTTGTACCAGCAATTCTCCTTGGAATAGCCCCAGATTTTTCATCTGGTCCATGAAGATATAGAACTCTTCTCAGAAGTTCAATATGAAAAGGGTTGCACTAAGCCAGTCACCTTGCTAAGACTGTATCTGAGATAATCCCTTGGGTTTCTTGAATATCTGTAAACTATTTGTTTAGTAATATTCTGGATTCCCCCCCCCCACTAGGACAAGCCTATTGCGTGTGTTCTGAAATACACAAATAGTTTCTTAAGTATTTTATTTACTTTCGTGTAATCCTATACCAAAACTTACATCATTCTGCCATCATAGAGCCATCTATTATAATCTGATTATCGGCTTATGCCATACCCTTTATTTAAAACTCTCCATTGGTCCCACAAGACTTGCTCACATGACAAAGTGTATAGAGGCTTTTATCCATTTGAGTATCAATTGAGAAACCTAAATCTATGTGTGGAGAAGCATATAATACACCCTTGATTTATGTGGCCGATAAATTTTAACCATTAGAAAATAGAAGAAAGAATAATAAGAATTACTCACATAACTTCATCTTGAAAAACAAAAAATAGATATTGTGGAAGAGATGAGAACTTTGGGACGAAGTGACCTTGACAAACTGGCATAGCAGAACTAGAGAAAGACAAGAAGTAAATTAGGTAAATGTAGTTCCAGAATAAAAGAAGAATTGCCTTGAGAATTAGGCTTGAGACCTATAAAAGGAAATGTCACTTCCTGTGATGGCGTGGTTAGACTATGAATCCTCTTTCTACCAAAGATGGTATAGGCTGGAAATACGCTTAGAGTCTAAATAGGTTCAGATAGATGTAGAAATACGTCATGTCCCATAGAGTGCAGGACAGGTCATGAGAAAATATGGTATTTGAAGGGAACTTTGAATCACCCTATTTTATAAGAGGGAGATTACTGTGGATGATTTAGAAGCTGGACCAAGATTATCCATTTCTTTGTTCTTACGTTAGGTATTCTCACAGTCCAGTTACCCAAAGGAACACATTGCCACAAGTTCATCAATGCCTTGGATGACAAAATCATTTCCATATATATTTGTCTGTGTGTGTGTGTGTGTGTGTGTGTGTGTGTGTGTGTATGTATTGACATTATAAAATTAATAGTTTTTTAAAAATTTTAAAATTCAGGAAGGAGGGATAGACTTCTATTCTGCATAAAGTACACTAGAGAATGTTAGAAGTCACAGGTTTGAAAATAGTTAATTACAAGTGTGTGTTTTTAAAAATAATCTATCCCTCAGTAGCTGTCATCATACCCCTTCCCTAGGTAGCCAAGTTAATTGGGAAAAAAAGAATGTGCACATTGGAGCTCAGGCTTACACACACTGTGGTGCCCCTCTCCTGCCGCCCCAAGCAGCACCCTGTCGTGGCCCTCCCCCGTTCTACCTGTGTAATGGCCTTTCAGAAATGACAAATAGTTTCTCTTAGGTGGAAAGATTTAACTGGCAATTAAAGAGGCATCCCAGGCTTAAAAAAAAGTAACTGTAACTTCCTAATTTTATTTTCCTAGCATCTGTTCTATTCAAGCCAAGCCTACTGTGGTGATCTTCATGGAGACAATTCAGTGGTTTCCTAGCAACCAAGTTTCCTGTGGTTTCCTTGGTTATAAGCAACGACATAACTCTTGTGGGCAACTTCAAAAGCACAGAAGAAAACCCTCCTTCTAAAGAATGAGGTTCCAAAAAATTCAGGTTACTGCTTGCTGAGTGTCTCTGGTTCTAATGAAGAACTCTTCTCCACGGGCATTAATAACTCTGATAATTATGTGGAGATGGCAAAGTAAAATCACATGTTAGGTTATGCATTCTTTTTCATTGTTTCTGTAATATGCCTGATCCTAATTTTTTCCCTGAAATTGGGATACTTTTCCTGTCTCTTCTGATTGACTGTTGTCCATAGACATACCCACCGGATGAAATTTAATCACCTTTTTATAATTGCACGAGGGGTCATTTATGAAGACAGCAGTGTTGTGGTTGCTCAACAGTAGGACCCAATAATACCATATTGTTTTTACTGATTAAGTGTGTAGTAAAGGCTTAGATGGCTGGTTGGTGGGAATCCATTAACTAACTGTAAACTTACACTGATGAGTAAATTTCTATTACAGTATGACTAACATTAACAACTTCTACCTACTGAATTGTTTTTTCCTTTTATATTCATTTCCACAAAACAACTACTTTGAGTAACTGTATTCTCTGATGATATATCTAAAATCCACAATACATCAACAGGAGAACCAACTAGAAGCTTACATGGTTAGAAGTAGAATTTGTGCCACATAGACTATTTATCTTTGCATCTTCAATGCCTATCTTAGAGCACAGCTTGTGGTGAAGATGAAAGCCTGAATTAATGAATGACCAGGGTCAGCAGCTCCTTCAGGTTTTCTGGTAGAAATCAAGATTTTGTGTGTGGATCAACAGGCTAAAGTAAGGAAATTTGGAGGAGAAAAATATAATGAATTCTATGCATAAGAATTTTAAATTGTGAGTCAGAGTATATTTCTTTTCATGCTCTTCATTTATACCTTCAGATATTTATTATGGACCCACTATATCCCAGGCTTTGTGCTAAATGTTCAGAGTAAAATGGTGGATAAAATGAAATGATTCCTGGGGCGCCTGGGAGGCTCACCGGTTAAGCATTTGCCTTTGGCTCAGGTCATGATCTCAGGTCCTGGGATTGAGCCCTACCCAGCAGAGAATCTGCTTCTCCCTCTCCCTCTGCCTTTTCACCCTCCCCACCCCTCGCCCACTCTCTTGCTGTCTTTCCTCTCAAATAAATAGATAAAATTTAAAAAAAATCAAATGATTCCTGCCTCTAAGAACTAGGAAAATGAAATTATTGGGAATTACAAATTAATTAAATAATAGCCCAAACAAAAGTAAAATTACTTAATAAATACTGTACAAACAGGGCTGCATAAGACCATGAGTTTAACAAGGAAACCTGTTCTAATTTGGGGGTGGATGGCCAGGGACAGTTTCTCAGAGGAAGTAACATTTAAGCTGAGAGATGAAAGATGGAGTAGGTATGACAAAAGAAAAGTGTAGGTAGGTAATAACGTGGAGAGACGAGCATGTGCAAAGGACCTGTGACACTTAAGAGGAGCTGAAGGGAGTCCAGTGAAGCAAAATTTGAGGAGGTGGAATGAGCACTGAATGAGAGGAAGTTTCAGAGGGTTCAGAAGGGTCCCTCGACTGGCATTATAGGCCATGTTCAGCATTTAGGAACATCAATTTAGAAGTTTGAAAATATTGCACGTAGTTGCACTTTACCATTTACAATAATAAGTGTATCTTAAAAGTCACTTAAGGGGCACCTGGATGGCTCAGTGGGTTAAAGCCTCTGCCTTCAGCTCAGGCCATGATCTCAGGGTGCTGGGATCAAGCCCCGCTTCGGGCTCCCTGCTCAGTAGCCTGCTTCCCCCTCTTCCTCTCTGCCTGCGTCTCTGCCTGGCTCTCTGCCTACTTGTAATCTCTGTCTGTCAAATAAATAAATAAAACCTTTAAAAAAAAGTCACTTAAGACATTAATTTGAAAGTAAAAACTGAATTTTTAGGTTATAAAAAAATTGAGTTAGCTACAGGATATGGCTAGTGGTGTGAAGAGTGGCATTGGCACAGACTTTGCTAATGGACAAGGGGTCTAATTTAGAAAAAATTGAAAGCCAGACAGCAGCTTTAATAATCCAGGCAGGAAGGCTAGCGACCAGAGGCTCAGAATCAAAGAATACAGCAATGTAGGAGAGGGTAGACAATAGACTTTATTGAAAATGATTTTTATGGCAGATGCTTTATATACATTATTTCATTTAGTTCTAACAACTGCATAACAAAATGGGTGTTTTTTTCCATTTTTAAAAATATTATTAAGAAATCAAGGAATAGGGACTGCAAATAATATATCCTGGATAACATGATAGCAGTGAGACTGATATTAGAATCTAGAATTTTCTCAGGTTCTAAAAGCTGTGGTTGGTGCACCTGGGCAGCTCAGTGGGTTGGGCAGCTGCCTTTGGCTCGGGTCATGGTCTCACGGTCCTGGGATTGAGCCCTGCATCGGGCTGTCTGCTCGGCGAGGAGCCTGCTTCCCCCCCTCTCTCTGCTTGCCTCTCTGCCTACTTGTGATCTCTTTCTGTCAAATAAATAAATAAAATCTTTAAAAAATATTTTACAAAATAAATAAAAGCTGTGCTTTTTTTCAGTATAAAAATTCATTTTTCTACTCTTCTGTGCTATAGTTTGGGTCATAGTGTCTTGACATCAACATAACCTTTATGTATGGTATCTGACAGCAGTGAGAGAGGCAAAGACATATCCTAATCTTGCTTAACTGAGGCTTCTAGAAAGTAGGTAACACTAAGCCCAATTTAGCGGCACTAATTTTCTTCTTTACTATTTTTCAGTGTAACTATTTGTTTTTATATTTATTTTTCAAACAAATATATTGAATTATCCTTAAAGCTGCATGCTTAGCAATCATTTTGAAATTGATGTATTTGTAATTTGTTGTATTTAATTTGGTATCAAGAGGAAGAGTAACAAAACCATTTACCTTTATGGTCCTCATATCATAGAGTCAAACATTTAGAACTGGAAGGACAAAGCGGTCATTTGAGCCCCTGAAGTTCATTGATACATTCAGTGAATTTTTTTTTTAAATTGAATTTCTACTCTATGCTAGGTACAGTTGTCTAGGTGTTGTGAATACTCCACTGAACAAGTCCTTGACACCATAGGACACAATTAATCTAATGAATTATAATTCAAAATCAGGGAGTAGGAAATGATATGAAGTAAAATGGATGGAAACAATAAAAGTTGGTCAAGGAAGGACTATCTGAAGGAAGTGACTTCTGATAAGACATTTCTCCAAAGAAGACATACAGATGGCCAACAGACACATGAAAAAAAAATGCTCAACATCATTGGGCATCAGTGAAATACACATCAAAAGCGCAATGAGATACCACCTCACACCAGTCAGAATGGCTAAAATTAACAAGTCAGGAAACAAATGCTTGCAAGGATGTGGAGAAAGGCAAACCGTCTTACATTGATGATGAGAATACAACTTGTATAGCCACTCTGGAAAACAGTACAGAGGTTCCTCAAGAAGTTAAAAATAGAGCTACCTTACAAACCAACAATCGCACTATTAGGTATTTACCTTAACAATACAAGTGTCGTGATCCTAAGGGGCACCTGGAGGAATGCCCACAATACCCAAATGGTGGAAAGAGCTGAGATGTCCATGGACAGATGAATGGATAAAGAAGAACACTTACACATACACACCCGTACGTATACATACACACAATGGAATATTCATGGCTCTCATTCAGCCATGAGAAAGGATGAATACTTATGTTTACATCGATGTGGTTGGAACTGGAGGGTATTATGCTGAGCAAAATAAGTCAATCAGAGAAAGATAATTACCATATGGTTTCACTCATATGTGAAATATAAGAAACAACACAGAGGATCATAAGGGAAGGAAGGAACAACTGAATGGGAAGTCGTCAGAGAGGGGGCCATACCATGAGAGACTCTGAACTCTAGGAAACAAACTGAGGGTTGCTGGAGGCGAGGTGGATGGAGGGTTGGGGTAACTGGGTGAAGGGCATTAAGAAGGGCAAGTGATGTGATGAGCACTGGGTGTTATAAGTAACTGATGATTATTGAACACCACCTCTGAAACTAATGTTGGCTAATTGAATTTAAATTAAAAAAAAAAAAAGAAATCTAAGGGAATCTAAGGAGTGCCATATGGAAGAAGTAAATTCAAGGCAAAGGGAACAGAAAGCTTTGACAAAGACACTGAAAGAAGTAGCATTCTTGGCAGGTTGGAAGAAGGGCTGCACTTAAGATTTTATAAAAACTTAATGGTTAATTATGGTTCATGACCATTTAAGCTAGGAAACTGAGTTTATACTTCTTGGTTAATAGAAGAGACTTTCAAAGATCTATCACTTGTTTAATGACAATTGAGTCTCTGCCCAGAAATCATCTAAATTCAAATCTGGCTTCTTTTAGTTTTGAGAATTGTATTGAAAGCAGTCTCTTTTCATTATTAGGATTTAATCTCCTAAAAACTAAAAATCACTTTCAGCTTACAGACTTAGAAAATCATTTTATAATTATTAAGGCAATGACACAAATGGACTCAGAGGGAAAACAGCTCTCTGTTGGTACACAGTATTTTATAAATTATGAAAACTCTAGAATTTTAGGATTGAAAGTGATCTCCAAAGTCACACCTCTGTATGCTTAAATTAAGTTCACATATTTTGTCCTCACAACCTTTGCTAAAATTATTATTATCATCTCTGTTTTAAGATGGGGGAAATGGAAGAACACAAGGGTTCAGGGATCTCACTGAGATTATACAGCTAATAAGCATTCAACCTGGGCAGTCTGACTCCAGAAACTGCATTTAACCATTACTTATAGATAGTATGAAGAAACAGAGACTGATGGTTCAATGAGTTTTCCAGGATCGCACCCACACAGAATTTCAGCCTTACCATATATGGCCCTAGAATGTGAGTCTTAATCATTATTCTGCTACGAAGCATCATTCATTCTTGAAGAATATCTCATGGTTATCTCCATTCAAACTCCACACTGGGCAAGAACTCTAGGAGAATGCATAGGGGCATTTTTAGCTAGAAGAACCTTTATTTAAATCCACTTTTGTACTTGTTATCTTGCACTCTCCAGCAAGGTAATTGACCTAAGTCTTAGTTCGCTTATCTATAAAATATGGATAATCATACTTGCTAAATTATGTTGTACAGAGAAAGGAATGATGTAAAGTGCCTGATACAGTACCAAGTATATATGAAGTAATTAAAAATGGAGCAAGTAGGGCACCTGGATGGCTCAGTGGGTTAAGCCGCTGCCTTCAGCTCAGGTCATGATCTCAGGGTCCTGGGATCAAGTCCCATATCAGGCTCTCTGCTCAGCAGGGAGCCTGCTTCCTCCTCTCCCTCTCTCTGCCTGCCTCTCTGCCTACTTGTGATCTCTCTCTGTCAAATAAATAAATAAAATCTTTAAAAGAAAATGGAGTAAGTATTATTATTCCAAAGAGGCAACTAAAGTCAGAGAAATTACATCACAAAGCTAGTAGTGGAATATCCAGGGTGCAAATTAGGTTTCTTGATGACTCTATTTCTAGCACTGAACTATACAAAGGATGAAGTAGTGATAAGATTCATAAAAAAGTATCCTGCCAATTTATCTGTATGTCTCCTGTTATTCCAGTTCAGAATCTATGGTTTTACTTCCTCAAGCGAGTTTACTGAAGTTTGAACCATACTACTTCTACATTACATATAATGTCAAAGAATTCTGTGTAATATAATATATATTACTCTTCCTCTCCCAGTTAGATTATAAAATTCTCACTGAGGGATCTGTTTCTTGGTCATGTGTTTTTTTATTTCTCTGTTTTTGAAATTTACCTTCCAATGTGGAAGAAAGGTCTTTGATGTGAACAAACCCACAAATTAACTACTTTAAAAAAAAAAATCAGCTTTGTTGAGGTCTATTCTACATACAGTAAATTGTATCAATTTTAAGCATATGATTCAATGAGTTTTGACCAGTGTATAGAGTTGTGTAGCCACCACCACGATCTGATATGGAACTGCTCCATCCAAAATGGTAGCCACTAGCCACCTGTGGTGATTGATCACTTGAAATCTGACTAGTCCTAACTAAGTTGGGACTTAAGTGTGAACTACACACTGTATTTCAAAGGTTTATTATGAAAAAATTTGAGTATCTCTTTTAAGTATATATTGAGAAATATTTAGATATATTAAATAGAATGTATTATTAAAATTAATTTTCTCCATTCCGTTTGCTTTTTGAATTTGGCTAGTAAAATATTTAAATCACACCCGTACCTGGCACTATACTTCTTTTGGATAATGCTTATACAGAACATTGCCATCAGCCCTAAAATCTTTCCTCTTGAGACTTTGCAGTTAATCTTCTTCCCCCATCTTAGCCCTTAACAATCACTAATATTCTGTTACTGTAGTTTTGCCTTTTCTAGAACATCAAATAAGTGAAATCATGTAGTGGTTTCTGGTTTCTTTGGTTTATCATAATGCTTTTAGAGATTTATCCCTGTTGTCATGAATCAGTGGTTTGTTCCTTAATTGTTGGGCGGTATTTATGAATGGTTATTTCAGTTTTTTATCTACTTCTCATCTGAATGATATTTGGGTTGTTTCCATGTTCTTACTATTGTAGTAAGTTTGCTATGCATATATGCGTACAAGTCTTTACGTATACACATGTTTTGTTTCTATTGGGTAAAAATAGGATGGGATTACTGCATAGTACAGGATAAGTATACATTGGACTTACTCTTCTTAGCAGAAGAAACTACTAAGCTCTTTTCCGAAATTGCTCTAACACTTTATGTTCTTGATAGTAGTGTGTAGCTCTAGATCTTCGTATTTTCATCAACTTGATATTGTCAGTTCAAATGTTAGCCATTCACAGGAATGTCTATCATATCTCATTGTGGTTTTAGTTTATATTTTCCTTAAGACTAATGATGTTGAGGATCTTTTCTCAACTGCTTATTTACCATTCATATTTCTTCTTCGATGAGATGTATCAGTTGAGTGTTTTGCCCAGTTTTTAAAAGTTTTTTGTCCTTCAGTTGGGTTGAGAGGGTAAAGAGTCCTTTAAATACATTGGATATGGTAGTGCCTATTTTTATGTCTTAAAGCTCATTTATATTTTTCTTTTGCGGTGTTTAACCTGTTGACAATATAATGCATTATATTTCTTTCATTCAAATACTACAGTTTTCATCTCTATATTTCTAATCAGCTCTTTGTTATTTTTGTTAAAACTTACATATTTTCTTCCTCATATTCCAATTTTCCTTACATTCTTAAACAAATGGAGCATTTTTGTAGTATTTTTTAAAAAGGATTCTTCTCTGTGAATTCCATTATCCCTATTATTTTGGGGTCTGTTTTTATTGATTGATCTTTTTTCCCATTTATTGATGTTATTTTCTTTTTTTTTCTTTTTTCATTGATGCTGGACATTTTGGATTTTATGTCATTTATTGCTGGGTTTTTATATACAGTTTAATAATGATACACTTTGTTCTGGTACAGGCTACGTGGAATCAGCTTGATTCTTTTGAAGCTTGCTTTTAAATTTTGTTAAAGTGGGTTCAGAGTAGCCTTACGCCTCAGGATAATTCACTTTCACTGCTGTGGTGATGACTGTGTGATGCTTCTTACTGATATTCCATGTGATCACCCTGGCTGGTGGAAATAGGCATTGTGTGTGGTTATCTCTTCCTGAGTTCTGAGAATTGTTCAGATTGAGGTGGGTTGTGGGGTTTTTTTTGTTGTTGTTTTGTTTTGTTTTGCTTTTGTTGTTGTTATTGTTGTTTTGTATTTTTCCCCCAGGCTTGGGTAGTTTCTTCTAATACAATTGCATATTGGTATTTTCAGAGTCAAGGGGACCCCTTAACAGACTTGGGAGCACTGTCTCTGCAGAGCTTGCTCATCTCTGGTACTCAGGTACTCTTGCAGTTTCTACCCCCCATTGCCCTCCCTAAACTCTGCTCTCTTTCTTCTCAGCTCATTGGGAATCCGGGTCTCCATCTGGATTCCCCTCTGCACTGCGGCCTGACAGCTACCCCCAGGCTATACCTTGCACATTCATTGGATTTATTTTACCTTCTCTAAGGAATCACAGTTCATTGTTTCATATTTTGTCCTGTTTTCTAGTTGTTTGATGCAGAAGTGTTCATTCATTATTCTATCCTGGCTAAAAGCAGAAGTCCAAATACTTTCAGGTTTGAGATCAAATATCTTTTAAACCTGCACACACTGCTTGTGCACCCCGAGTTCTTCCTCCCATCACCAGTTCAAAATGTCAGCCCTCCTGGTGAGTCTTCAAGAGGCTAGTTCAATTTTTGCCCTCTAGGTTCCAAGGAAACACAGCTAAGAATATTAACATACTAACATTCAAGAAAAGGCAGTCTACAGATTATAATAAACATGCTTGTTTCTAAATTTTAAAGTTCTATTTTTACATCAAGTTAGAGCATTAAAATACATTTTAACTGGAGTACTTTTCCTTGAACTCTCCCATAAATGGCTTCACTCAGCTATATTTTGATGTTGTGCTTACAGCTTTCATTAAGGTGATATAAAAGCATATTGTACCGTCAGTTGAAACATTCGCTACAACCACAGAGTGAAACTTAAATTACTGTACTGAACCTTGCATTACTTTTTTACTCCCTTGGTTGCCAAAAAGCTCTGAATTAAATCTAATTTTCAGTCTTTTATTTTTGGCTTGGTGAAAATCTTGGACAATATGAAAGAATAAATTAATAGAGGTCATTTAACATACTTCTGTAGTTTTAACTAATTTCAACTTTGTTGTTCCTTTATGTTATTATGATTTTAATAGCAAAATATACATTTTTAAATAATGAAAAAATAAAATATTTTTCTATATTTACAGTGCTAGACACAGAATTCAGCAAACCCTGATAAAACAGAAGTCCATTTGCTGGTAGACTAAAGATAGTTAACATGTTTTTTTCTTCCTTTCTTGAATAGGTAAGTGAGCAGGCAGAGATTTATTAAAGTCAATTTATCTCAGTGCCAAGCACATATTGGCACTACAATGCACAAAATGTGGGGGATGCTGGGAAATAAATTGAGGGATATGTTCTCTCTTTTGATGGCACAATCACTCCAGAATTATCTTCTTTACTGATGTTATTAGAACAGAGCAGTCTCTCTGGAATGTTCCTTCTTCTTGCAATACACGTCACCCAGATAATCTCCTGTCTTGCTCTTTGCTTCATTTAAGTCCTTCCTTAAATATCACTTCATCAAAGACGTCTTTGCAGGTCATAGTTCCTAAAATGGAACTCCCTCTTTACACTTTGTTTTCTTACTCTGCCTTGTGATGCTTCATTGCTCTTGTTATCACCGGACGGTCTGTATTATGTGTTTATTTCCATCTCTTCCTCACTTTGAAGTAAGTTGTATGAAAGAAAGAACTTTGGTGTGTTTATCACAGTATTCATAGGTCCTGAAATGTACCTCATACAAGTAAATGTTCAATAAATATTTGCTTGATCAACCAATAAATGAATAAAAAATGAATTCTTTGTTGATCTGATTATAGCTCTTTTATATTTAGCCTGCACTATTCGTAGCTAGAATCTCCCGCTGCTGGCTAGCTGTATTAGAACTGATTGAGAATACAATTTCTAAACTTCCTATTGTTTGTATAAAGGGTATTGTAGATGTAAAGTTAATTGTACATCCCCAAAAGGCATTAAGGCTGAAATACGATGCCAAAAACCTTTGCTATCATCTATCTGTGGCTAAAATCTAAGCTTTGAGATTGATTGATTGATTGATTTTTAAAGATTTTTGTTTGAGAGAGAGCAAGTGCTCAAGAAAGCATGAGCAGGTGTGTGGTGGGGGGAGCAGAAGAGGGAGAAGGGCAGAGGGAGAGGGAGAAGCAGACTCTCTGCTGAACAGGGAGTCCCATACGGGGCTTGATCCCAGGACCTGGAGATCATGACCTGAGCTCAAGGCAGACACTTAACCAACTGAGCCACCCAGGTGCCCTGATTTTGAGATACTAATACTTCAATTCCAAAAGTTAAGTCAAATAGACCCCAGTGGTGTTACATACTAAGATCTTTAAAGATTTTTGGTTTATTTTTTGAGGAAATTTTCTGCATTGTGCTATTACTCTGTTTTGAATATGGAATTGCATCATACTTTCAGGAAGAATAAATGGTTTGTTACTTATTTTCAATTTTTATGAATATGTTACTATTCCCAGAGAGACTAAACTCTGTGTATTAGAAATTATCATTCTAGCCACACATGGGAAATTATGGGATTAATTTTGCTGTGAGTATTGCTGGTGAAGTGAGCAATATTGTTGTACTCAGAGTCTTTGATGTTTTAGGAGCTCACCATCACAGACTTTTAACCATACACTTTCAACTTATGAGAAAAATAGCTGGGTTTATTGTTATATCCTTATAGAGGACTTCCACTAAAATTCTGCAAAGTAGATCTCTTTTCTATGGTTTGATTTCTCTTACATATTTGTTTAATATGGTTCAATAAAATAAAGCAAACAGATGTTTTATAATCAGAAACAAACAAGCAAAAACCCAGAAGGGATCTGTAATTACATTTATCTTTTTTTTTTTTTTTTTTTTTTTTTTGACAGAGAGAAAGTGAAAGATCACAAGCAGGCAGGCAGAGAGAGGGAGAAGCAGGCTCCCTGCTGAGCAGAGAGCCTGATGCAGGGCTCCATCCCAGGACCCTGAGATCATGACCTGAGCCAAAGGCAGAGGCTTAACCCACTGAGACACCCAGGTGTTCCTGTAATTATATTTAGATCAACTTCTTCAGTTTACTCTCCTGAGTCAGAACATGACTTTCTGCAAGACACAGAGTTAGTGGTGGTCAGGACTGCACATCAGAAACCTCCTGTCCAGTTTACTAATACATCAAACTTCTTTGGCTCTAAATTCTTTAGACATCATGCCTTAAATATTGCTTCAATAGTAAAATTTTGCTCATAGAGGTATATTTACCAGAAAATAAACCACAGTCTACCTTTACAAGAAATTAATCATAGAAAAGGAAGGATCTTAATGGCTTTCTGTGAAAATAGCATTTTCTGAAAATGGTGCATAAAGGTTTGGTATTAGCAATGGAGTAAAATCACTTTGCCTTCCTCAGATTATTTAGTTCAGTTGTAGGATGCATTGTAAACATTCGTAACTGTTGATTTTGTTAAAAATTGGCATCTGCTGCTGAAGAATCACTGTGACTCTTCATGGAAAGGTAGCAGTGAGTTGTTGATACCACTCAGCATCATGAAATAGGAGAAATTCTGCCTTGTGGAAGCTCCTTGATGTCCCTTTCTCCTTCTTGAGATCTTTAGGAAGCTGAAGGATCTGAGACAGGGCTGATGTTGAGTGTGTTTCTCCAAAAGGCTAGAACTTTAAAATATTTTTTTCTTTTGTTAGATTTCCTGGTCTTGCCCTGCTTCCTATTTTGTGTCTTTAAGCTCTGAAATGGGGCCAGCCTGTCTCTGTTGGAAAAAGTCCTTAAAGTTCCTCTTTTGGTGAAGTATTTTTCCATAGATGTTGACAGTGATAGAGGACAGACGTCAATTTACACCAAATAAGCTCTAGAAGGAGCCTTGGCTTTTCCAGCGAAGATCATGGTAATCTATACTTGTATTTTTAGTATGGTATTAAAATCACAGAGAAAACAAGCCTATAAACACACATAAATAGACAATGTAGTATAATTCCATAACATTAAGTTGGTATGATAGCCATTAAACACAATGAATCAACTATATAGATATTTTTCTCCTGTGCAATCTGTGAGAACATTTTAGGCTTCCATGTGGCCTCTGAGTGAAATTCACTTTTCATTACCAATCTACTTATGCTAAAGCATATGCTCTATTACTTTCCAGGAAATGGGAAGTCCTATTCCACTGTGAATGCATAAATATGCACCAACACATTACATACAAATTAAATTAAGATCTCTAGCCATCATTTGTTATTTCCAATGTACAGTTGAAATGAGAACATCACAGTAATGAACTTGGGTTATTAACATCCATTTCCCTTTATTTTTTTGAGATGATGGTTTATAGTGATCTTAAGAAACTGTTTTCGTATTTGCACTTAAAAAAAAAAAGTTTTCAGCTCTCTGGCTTGTTTAGAAAACAGCAAAAAAATCCCTGTCTTCCCATGAGGCCTTTTAATGGTTAAGACCAGCATGCACCAGAGAGACTTTTTATTTGGTAGAGTTTTGTCTCAAAAGATGGTATACTGTCATGCAGATGTATTCATTTCTAGGCAGAACACCAAGTTATTTGCTAGTGTTTTTCCCTTTAGGAGCTTTCTTGATTCTAAACATTTAATGAGATAGGTAAAGCAGATCTTTCTGAAGACAAATTGGATAGTGTAGAACACAAAAACCATTCCAGGCTTCTAGGTGAATATAATCAATCTCAGTTGTAAACGTGTCAACCTAAGACAGTAAAAGCTATTTGCAGCTCTTGTTGCTATGAAATAAATGTCAGTAAAACAACAACAGCAGCAACAAATCTCGACACTTAGGGTGAAACTAGAGTTTAGACATTTCATCTGAAAATTTCTTTTAAAAAGCTACACATTCATTTTAATGTCTTTTATCGATGATACTGTGATGTTAATATGTATTTGTATTTATTGAGCATAGTATCCAAAATATTCCGTTCTATTCACAGGGTCATTTTAAATTATTTGATTCAATTTACAGATCAAGTCAAATGAATGATTTCATATCCTCTTCCAATGAACAAAACTTGTTTGAATTTGACTGAATTTGAATCAAACCATTGGTCATATAGAAAGTCTCTATTCCTGCACTATTGATTCCATCCATTAATCTCCTCAACTATTTTTTGGCTCATTGTTTTGTCTGTGGTGTAGAGGGTGGTTGGAGAAATGAAATCTGTGACTAAAATAATCAAATTATTTTAGTATCTCTTGCTAGTCATAGTACCTGATTATTAAAGGGTAAGGCTATTAATGCATTGTGAGTAGGACATAGAGCTAGTGAATCTCTATTTTAGATGATCGTGGTGGAGATAGATTTAAAATAGACTAAGAGATGTCTTGGGAAACTTCTTGTAATTCTTTTTGTTTCATAGTTTCTTTGCCAATTATATGTGAGAATACACAGGTAATTGGTGATGATATAATTCTTCAGGCATAACAACAGTTCTGTAGGGGAGGTTAGATGGCCATATTAATATTGCTAGGATTTTTGTGATAGGTATTTTTGTTAGTATATCAAGGATCAAATCTGTGGGACTCTTTCCAAAAGGATACACAGGTGACTCATGTGGAGTTAATTATTATGGATTGTGGGCTCCTAGACAAGAGATCTTCTGATTTGTCTGATTGTAGAAAGATCAAGTCATTCACTGTCAGCACTTTTCAGTTGAAAAGTTAGCCTTACTTTAAATTTCCAGCACTTCTGCTGGGTCTAGGTCACATAAAAACCTGACTGTTCTAGGTAGAAGTTTGAAAGTGTTCATAAATGCATATCAGTGTTGTTGAAGAGGATCCTGATTTTCAAATCATGACTTAAACCTAGATTTTCAATAAAGAGCAGTAAGTGATGTGAGTTTGAGATAATGATAACCAGTGGACACACTTCTGTAGCATTTCTGAGTATGGAAGTGCAAATGAAGGTGGTTGGAGGACCTTGGGGTGCCTCACTGTCTTTAACTTAAGAAGCTTTAACTAGTCTAGGAGAGTTCCATTGTATAAACCTGAGAGAAAGTGATCGAGGTCAGTGCTTGAACACCATTCTGCAAATTGTGTCTCCAACTCTTGAGCATGATTTTCAGAGATAAGATATGATTAAGCACGCAGCATTCTTCCTGGCACATAATGAGTGCCAAATCCATGGTAGATGGTACTAAGGGGTGGGGGGAGCAGGTAGTAATGCTTAACAGCTAAAAGCATAGATTCTGAAGTCAAACCATCTGTATTTTCATCTTGCTTCTGTGATAACCAGCAGGGTAAACTTGAGAATGTTAGTTAACCTCTTGGAGGCTTACAAGGTATTAATAGATCTACCTTATATAGTTGTCCGAAAAATAAATGCCAATACATACAAAGCATTCAAAACCCTGTTCTAGTGTGTAGGTACTGCTCAGTTTAAGTATCAGGGACTTTTATGAAAATCGCAATTGTGATGATAATTACCACTAACATCACCAGGACCACAGCAACTGCTGTACTCCTGACTATCTTGTTAGGAATTAGTTGGGAAATATGGAGGTTTAGGATAAGCAGAATTAGGTGAGTCATGAGCTAGTTAGTATGGCCTCCTGGAGCAGGGCTGAAACTTAATTTGTAACACCTGTGGAGCAAGAGGAAAAAACAGGTTATCAAGAGGATTAATCTATCTGATATAGTACTTTTATCAACTTTAGTAAACTCTTTATAAATGAGGATGTCATAGTCTCTTGCTCAAAATGTAAGGCATGCCAGGGCACCTGGGTGGCTCAGTTGTTAAGCATCTGCCTTCAGCTTGGGTCATGATCCCAGAGTCTTGGGATTGAGCCCCAATCTGCTTCTCCCCCTGCTTGTTTTCCTTCTGTCACTGTCTCTCTCACTGCCAAATAAATAAAATCTTAAAAAAAAAAAGTTAAAGGCATGCCAAATTCTTACCAACATGAAAAGACCTGAGCACCAAAATTCACTAAGAAAAGCCTCATGTAGTATAAACTTTGAAACAGTTTTCCGGCAGTTATATTGTTTTCAAGGAATTGACACCTGCTTTTTTTTTTTTTTTTTTAATTGTGGCAAAATATACATAACATAAAAACTACTATTTAAATCATTTTGAAGTGAACAGTTCAGTGGCATTGAGGACATTTACATTGTTGTTCAAGTATCACCATCATTCTCTAGAACATTTTCATCTTCACAAACTGAAACTCTGCACCCATTCCCCCCTCCCTCCTTCTCCCAGCAGTCCCCATTCTACTTTCTGTCTCTATGAATTTGACTCTTCTGGGTTTATCTTACAAATGGAACCGTGTAATATTTATCCAGTTGTAGTCTGGTTGAATTCACTTAGCATCATGTCTTCAAGTTTCATCTACATTGTGGTATGTGTCAGAATCTTACTCTTTTTTAAGGATTCATACTATTTTGTTGTATGTGTATATCAAATATGATTTGTCTATCCACCTGTTGATGGACTTTCCAGTCGTTTCTACCTTTTGGATATTGTAAATAATGCTGCTGTCATGTACACTGGTGTATCTGTTTCTTTTTAAAGACTCTTGTCTAAAGCTTAGGCTTTGCATTAAAATGAACATCCTCCCATAGTAATCTGAATTAGTGCACTTTCTCTTATCTCATATGTTGGATGTTAAAATCGTACCTTAAAACAGTGACTATCAAACTTTAATATGCATCCGCATCACCTACCTAGAGAGATTATTAAATGCAAATTGCTGTACCCTACCCCCAAGTTTCTGATTCAGTAGGTCTAGACTAGGAGCCGCGAGTTTGCCCTTCTCATGCTTTGCCTGCTGTAGCAACTGGCATACGGAGGACACTCTGAGAACTACTGCCTTGCAGCACTATCGTAGTTCATAAAATCCCTCAGGTACTGGTTTTGCCCTTTGGTTTTTCACTCTGGGCAAGCCACTTTCCCTCTTCACCTAAAAACTAAAGTGGTATACTAATGTGTGTGAATTATTCTCTAATCAAAAATTCCATGGATAGATATCTATTCATAGGAATACAGGAATGTAGGAGAGATGTGGCACTCTCCATTTGAGGGCTTTATAAAAAGATTTATTTACAAAGGGATATAAAGGCTGCCACCAAGGTCAGTTCGGTTACCCAGGTTGGAAACAGTGGTGCTTGCACTGTCCCTAAAGCCTCAAGAGAGAGGGGAGGGAGCCTGTTACACGTGAGAGGTCTAAGGAGATGAGCCTGCCAGTTTTACTGTGATGACCTCTCAGGGTAGAGTTCTGGAGAATCCTTTCCCCTGGCAGCCTGCTTCTACTCTCCATTGGCTGGACACAAAGAAAAGTTGGGGCAAGAGAGCCAAGTGACTCCCTTCGTAAGAGCAGCCTTTTGTAGCATGAAGGAGAGCAGGGAATAGTGGGGAGTGCATATAGAGGGGACAAGTAGAGGCTATCCAGCTCACTGGACCTGGCAAACATAAGAAGCATCTGCAGGAACATCTATCATAGTGAGGTGCTTTTTTTTTTTTTTTTTTTTAAATCATAGCTAATTTTTTTTTTCATTGCCACTAAGGTTCAAAACGTGATCTTAAATCATGTTTCTTTGCCTTTTTAGTCCCAAGTGAGTATAACTGTTGCTGTCTAACAGATGTTGACTAGTCACACTCATTATAGTCTGGGGCCTTGTGTATGTCATGGAAATGTTTGCAGGTATGATTGCATGTAGAGTGAGGCTTAGGGATGAAGGGCACTGTCCCCTACTTGATGTCAGCTTTCTGACCAGTTGTGGATCAGCAAGTCATGTATTCATTGGGAGCCATACTTAGTATGTGTGTACTTACTCAATATATACATACACATACTTAGGAGTTTATGTTTAATTTGAGAGAAAAGGGAGACCTACTTGAAAAATCAAAGGAGTAATAAAGAGGTAGAAATCATCCCAAACTCTTCCAAGTTGGATGTTCTTGTGTTGCTTCCTTTTAGTTTTTTATTCAGAGCATTTATTACAATTAATGATGATCTGTTTAGAGAAATTATTTATTGAGTCTCTGTGTCTCACTCCAGACCTTAATGAGGACAGAATTACACCTTTTTTCCCTAAAATGGGGCACTGGTGAATGTCTGTTGAAATAAGTAAGTAACCACATATACAGAGATTGCAAAAATAAGCAATAGGTTAGTACTTTGATGTGGATAAGCCAAGACTTACCATCTGAGCCAGATGGTTTACATCTCATGCATATCTCATAATCACCATAGCCAAGATGACAATCGTGAACGAGGTGGAGAGGAGAACACCTAAGTATATCATGCCTCTGCCATGTGTGCTGCTTGATTATTATACAGTTTGTCTCCTCTAGTCTCTATGTTGTATTTTCCTCCCATGTGTCAAGCATCAGTGCACCCACAATTTATCATATTTAATCATTTTGAAGTGTTTTCTTAATTTACCCAGGGCTTGCTGTCCACAAATCAGCAAATTTCCATAGTACCTCTGCAAGGGAGGTAGTGTCCTCCCCACTTTGCAAAAGATTCAGAAACAGAGAAATGTGGTGACCTTCCCACCATAACACAACAAGTACACAGCAGAACAGAACTGAAAACTGGGTCTTCCAAATCTATTGCTGCCCGAAGCAATGGGTTTGTTTTGTGGTTTGTCTCAAGTGATTGGTGACAGGGTCTGAAATGGCCAGGTTTCTTTTTTGTTTCTCTTCTCCCTTGGTGTTAAGTTTTTTAAACAAAATTGGGATTCTCATTTAGAATTCTCAAGCACTGAAAGGTGCTTTCCCCCATGGATTTGAGTCAGATGTGCGAATAGCATGCAAAAAGGTTAATCTGTTTACCCAACTAGAACATTTTGCACTGGAGAAAAAACCTTGCAGTTGCATTGCTGTGTTGCTCCAGATGTCCTATGCTTTGAGCTGCTTTATTTGCATTTGATATTTCAAAGCTTGTGATCAATTTACAATTATAATTACCATCAGAATTTTACTTTAACTAGCACTTTGTGGGGGAAAACATCAATTTACATTATTTTGCAGAGTTGGAAAATATCTAATGGTTTATAAAACAAAAATGGGTTTCGTCAGGACAAGTGAGTACAAAATTGCTATTGCTGCTCTGTGTTGTAATCATTTCCTAATACAAGATCCTGTTATTTTCATATATGTGTTTTATATTCACTGTTCTACTCCATAATAAGATAATTCTAATGATTGAATTATAGAGCTGCTCTAAGAAAATAAAGTGCCCAAATGTGAAGAAGAAAATGAAACAGTTGATTGTAAAATGTACATTGGATGTCTGTCTAGGCAGCACTTGTAACTAAATTAACAGTGAGTCTAATACCATTTGTTGAGTGTTTCTTCCTCTTCATATCTCTTTAAAAAATTACAAAAAAATGTATTCAGTACATGCACAGTCAATAGAATTCTTGTCAGGGCATTAGAAGAATTCTTAAAAATATCTCAGTTTCTTTAAACTCTGGTAATAGTAGGAAAAAAGAATAAATTATGCATTGAATATATTGTTTTGAGATTTGATAGATAATAATAAACATTTATTAAACACTTTGTATTAGGTACTATGCTAAGTACATTATATTTATTTAATGCTTGCAAGAATCCTTTGAGGGTAATCACTTCCACTCCTAGGAACTCTTTCTAGAGATGAGGAAACTGAGGTTTATAGTATTTAAGTTGCCTAAGGTAAAATGTAGGTATAGCATAAAATAATAAGATAGGGTTTTTCTTTTTGGTTTTTTTTTTAATATTTTATTTATTTATTTGACAGAGATCACAAGTAGGCAGAGGGGCAGGCGGTGGTGGGGTGAGCAGGCTCCCTGCTGAGCAGAGAGCTGGATGGGGGGCTTGATCCCAGGACCCTGAGATCATGACCCGAGCTGAAGGCAGAGACTTAACCCACTGAGCCATCCAGGTGCCCTGATAGGTTTTTAAATAAAAGTGAAAACCAGGAAAGGGCAGAACTACTAATATCTGGTTCTGAGTTTTATTATTAGTCTGATACAAATAAAATATTCGATATGTAAAATTATACAAGCTTAGAATGAGAAAGAACCTTAGATTAAAGATGCCGTGCAAGGGGTGCCTGGGTGACTCAGTTGTTAAGCATCTGCCTTCAGCTCAGGTCATGATTCTGGAGTCCTGGGATTGAGTCCCACATCGGGCTCCCTGCTCAGCAGGGAGTCTGCTTCTCCCTCTGACTTCTCTTTCTCTCAAATAAATAAGTAAAATCTTTAAAAAAAAAAAATGCCCGCAAATAGAGACTATGACTAACTCATTTTTTAATGTCCTTGCATACAGTAGCCCACAGAAAATATTAAATCTTCTTTAATCTAAAAGCCTTTCAGTGTTAAGGAGTATGTGGTTTAATTTATTCTTGAGAAGTTTCAGGCATAAAGAAAATATTTTATCTATTAAGTAACAGTCTTTCTCCCATAATTCCCCCCTGTTGAAATTGTCTGAATCATGGAGCAAAAATGGGTATACTAAACAATAAGATAGGTTTGATACTCAAAATGGATGATGAAATTCATACTGAGTTGTTGGAACCCAGTATTATTTTGAACTCCTGACCAACAGTGATTTATCTCAGAGCAATGGTTCCCTTCTCTTGCCTACTTTGGATCACCTGGGTAATGGTTAAAACATATGAATCCCCAGATCCCACTACAGATAAAATGAATCTGAACATTTGGAGTTGGGTCAGACATTACAATTTTTTTTAACAGTTCCCCAGATAATCTTGATGTGGAGTCAAAATTGAAAAGCACTGGTTTACATAAGATACCCAAGAATAAAGCTAACCAAAGAAGTAAAGGATCTGTCTCTAAAAGCTACAGAACAATATGAAAGAAATTGAAGACACAATGAAGTGGAAAAAGTTTTCATGCTCATGGATTGGAAGAATATTGTTAAAATGTGTATGCTACCCAGAGCAATCTACCCATTCAGTACAATCCTTATCAAAATATCATCAACATTTTTCACAGAGCTGGAACAAATAATCCTAAAGTTTGTAATGGAACCAGAAAAGACTCTGAATAGCCAGAGGAATGTTTTAAAAGAAAACCACCTTGGTTTTCTTATAATATAGCTCAAAGCCAGACCTTGAGCTATATTATAAAGCTGTTATGATCAAGACAGTATGGCACTGGCATAAAAACAGACACATAGATCGATGGAATGGAGGAGAGAACCCAGATATGGACCCTCAACTCTATTGCCAACTAATCTTTGACAAAGCAGGAAAGAATATGCAATGGAAAAAGGAGTGTCTCATCAATAAACGGTGTTTGGAAAATTGGACAGCCAAATGTCAGAGAATGAAACTGGACAATTTTCTTACACTCAAAGATAAACTCAAAATGGATGAAAGACCTACATGTGAGACAGGAAAATATCACAATACTAGAGGAGAATATAGGCAGCAAGCTCTTTAACCCTGGCCACAGCAACCTCTTGCTAAACCTGTCTCTAAAGGCAAGGGAAACAAGCAAAAATGAACTATTGGGGCTTCATCAAGATAAAAGGCTTATGTACATCAAAGGAAACTCAACAAGACTAAAAGGCAAGCTTTGATATGGGATGGGAGAAGATACTTCCAAATGACATATCAGGTAAAAGGCTAGAATCCAAAATCTATAAGGAACTTATCAAACTTAACACCCCCAAATCAAATAATCCAATCAAGAAATGGGCAGTAGACATGAGCTGATACTTCTCCACATGAAAAAAATGTTCCACATCACTTGGCATCAGGGAAATGCAAATCAAACAGTGAGATACCACCACACACCAGTCAAAATGGCTAAAATTAACAAGACAGAAGACAACAAATGTTGGGAAGGATGTGGAGAAAGGGGAACCCTGCTACACTGTTGGTAAGAATGCAAGGTGGTACAACTACTCTGGAAAACAGTATAGAACTTCCTTAAGAAGTTAAAATAGAGCTACCCTACAGGTCAGCAGTTGCACTATTAGGAATCAAATGCAGTGATCTGAGGGAGCACCTGCACCCCAACATTCATAGCAGTCATGCCTACAATAGCCAGACTGTTGAAAGAGCAGAAGAATGGATGAAGAAGATGTGGTATATGTATATATACATAGTGGAATATTACTCAGCCATCAGAAAGGATAAATACTTAACCATTTACATCGATGTGGATGGAACCAGAGGGTATTATGCTGAGCAAAATAAGTTGATCAGAGAAAGACAATTATCGTATGGTTTCTCTCATATGTGGAATATAAAAAACAGTGCGGAGGCTCATAGGGGAAGGGAGGAAAAACTGAATGGGAAATCATCAAAGAGAGAGAAAAACCATGAAAGACTCTTAATTATAGGAAACAAACTGAGGGTTGTTGGAGGGGAGGTGGGTAGAGGAATGGGGTAACCGGGTGATGGGCAATAAGGAGGACATGTGATGTATGAGCCCTGGGTGTTACACACAGCTGATTGATTATTGAGCACTACACCTGGAACTAATGATGATGTCTCTATGTTGGCTAATTGAATTTAAGTTAGAAAAAAAAAAAAAGCACTGGTTTAGAAAAAATGCTATGCATATGAAATACAGAGGGTTATCACCAGGCAAGGAACAGCCTATCTACCCAGCCAGAATAATCCAGAATGGCATTGTTTTTACGAATTTATCTAGAATTGATGACACTGTTTTTAAGAATCCATAAAAAAGTTGATGGATTCATTAAGGTCCAAAATTTGATTTTAATCCTGCCGTAAGAGTTAATCAGACACTAGGAAATTGATAACATGTTGGTCAAACATAAAATTTTCTGATATACAGTGTAGAATCCTGGAACTTTGGGGATTCTCCACTGGGCACATCCACCATCTGAAAATCTCTTCCTCCTTTTTGATTAGCTGGGCAGACCTAATCATCAAATCATTACTCTGGAAGGCTGATCTGAGCAGAGTTGAGTGTTGGCGTATTTTCTTAAGGTGTAGGGAATCCTGATAAAATGTCCCAGTTTCGTCAATTACTGACAACACTCTTTTGTTCAAATTGTGGCATCTTATAAATTCAGGGTTGTATTTTAGCACTTTATTGAAAATTAAAAGTGGGTATCTTTAATTACATTTGCCAAACCTGTTTCTTTGACTCCTGTGCTTCTATGATTTTATTTTCGACTCTCCTTTCTTCAGATATAATACTTT
Organism: Mustela putorius furo; assembly: GCF_011764305.1. Classification (NCBI taxonomy): domain Eukaryota; kingdom Metazoa; phylum Chordata; class Mammalia; order Carnivora; family Mustelidae; genus Mustela; species Mustela putorius. The sequence continues at coordinate 53,901,288 of NW_025422005.1, forward strand.
ATCTTACAGTTTTTAGCATTGGCATCATTCTGTTTCTATTATATTTCCTTGATTGCTTTAGTCAAGGATTCTAGGGCCCTTGAAGCATAGCCTGTAGAATGCTCATCAATGTGTAGAAGATAGGAAATTTGGAGAGATGGAACAAACATTAGAAGAACAGTTAGTTGCTTTTTATCTAGTGTTCCACTGAGACATTCATGAAGGTTGATGCTCACTTGCGTGGGCATACCCAGATTTTGAAAACTGTCAAATCATCTCTGTTTTATTTTTCTTTATTTGGGTCTTTTTTTCATATTGTAGCTTTCCTCAAATGTCTGGTGATACTTGATTGTCCATTCAGATTCAGGGATGAATCAACAAAAAAATTTGTTTGGAGTTCTGTTTGTAAGGATAGGTCCAGCTTTAGGGTACTCAGGCATAGTAAGTGGACAGGACATTTTATGCTGAACTCCTTCTGAGTCACCCCCCTGGCCCCACAACCCACTCATACATCTTGGAAGTTTCACCATATTGTTTGGTAAATTCTTTAGGAGCTTTTCCAATTTTTTGCCTGAGGACTGGGATGGGGGCATAAATCTCTTGAAGTCTATATAAAGACTTCAGACTGTTTTTCCAGTTTTCTAGCTCAGGGCTTATTCTGACTTCCTTTTTAGCTGAAGCCTCCAGGATATTACTAGCCTGAGTCTGTCGGTCTCTGCCCTGTGTCATCATTTACTCCTTTTCAACCCAGCTTTGGTCTTCTGAAGTGCCAAGGACATACCCCTTCCCCTTTCTCTCCATCTTTGTGTACTTAATCAGAATTTTTTTCAGTCCATTATTATTTTAAATATATATGTAAGGAGGAAAAGAAGATAAACAGTTATGGATAAAGTAAAGCAGACATTCAGAAAAATTGTTGAATATGGGCTGCCGCATAGATAATTAAATGTGGATTATATACATAGCTGCATTCCATCTCTTTGTCTGCTCAGGAAAGCTCTCACTAATTAAAAACAAACAAAAAACTGATGATAGTAAAAGATTTCCTGAGCTTCTTAAATTCATGGATCCTGATACTTGAGTGATAATGAGAAATTCCTTTTGAGCCTCTTGACAACTGTTTGTGAATAACTACTGTGTTAGAATCCTGACTTAAAACAATTTCAGTAGAAAACCCAGAAGCGTAGAGTATCTTCACAATCTATTATTATGAAATATCTGGCAAGGTAACATTTAATACTGGTAGATACATGATTGTACTTCAGTGCAGAAAAATTAGCAGATTAAGTATACATACTGGAAGATAGGTGATATTAACACTTGTGGAATTTTTTAAGTTTTCTTTTAAAAGGTTTCCAAGGCAGCAGCTATTTCTAAATTATTTCTGTATTTCCCCCATAGCACTCACTATAGAGTTTTATCCATTGGGAATATGTGCTCAGTTTTCAGCTGATGAACTGAGTTAGTTTCTGAGACCCTGGCAGCCCACCAGCTTATAAAATAGGAAAGCTGGAAAGAATTTTCAGATCATCTGGTTTTTCCTTGATTCTGGGACATTTTTCTTCTTCACATATAATCATTGTTGAAAAGAGGATGTGTATGAAAATTGATATGTGTTAGTGCTCTTTCTAACAAAAATACAACAACACTATTGTTAAATCTGTTACATTGGTAATTCTATTAGAGTTGGTGGCATTGAAGATTTGAGTAGATACATTCCTCACTTGTTTCTAGTGTGCTGTACTTTTCTTGCCTCTTTCCTTTTGCACATGCTTTTTTCTTTGCCTGGGATGTCCATTCCCTGTTTCTTGGTGGATTCCTTACCAATTTTTTCAGAACCTGTTCAAATGTCACGTTTTTGTAAAGCCTTCCTAAAGTCTCACGGTTACAGCATTATGTTATTTCCTCTATGTGATACACATCACCATCTTCGTCTTTATATATGCCACCTTCTTCAACTTCTTTTTATAAGTAGCATAGTTCCCCCAGAGAGATGAATTGGGGTTTTCAAGGTTTCACGTCACTAAGGGCCTCAGAGAGACAGAGGAGTCTCATTCAAGCTACATGTCATCTCTCTGTGACTGGCCGGGTAGCCTAGCTGAGTTCTGAATAATTACTATTGTGGTTGAATTCCAAAGGTGTTTGAGAAGAAAATAGGGGGGCAGAGAGATCAGGAGTTCATTGTAGAAGATGCTCCTTAACATTTAGAAGACCTCCTTACCATGTAGTTCATGTATTTGCAGAAGCTCAGTAGTATGTTTTCTACTGTGACTTTGGCTAGTGTGTCACTCTGTGCAAAGGAAACTGGTACATTTATTCTTGTAAAATCAAGTAGGACCTGACGCTGTAATGCCTCTAGTCTAGAGTGGGACACAGAGAACAGCTGCTTGTGCATTTAACAACATGTGAGGTGAGCTAACTGTATCCTTAGATTATAGAGGGGCAGGAATTATATTTACTTATTTCTCAGGTAAATAATACTGCTTCTGTCATTCTCCATCAACCAGAGTAGAAAAGCAGTTCCGTGTTGCAGGTCGCTGCCCTTAAACTGATGTTACTGCCACAATTCTTACTGTAATTTTCTGCTGGCATTTCCAAGGATCAGAGAGAGCTACGCAAGAAGCACTGGGTTGTGGACAACCTAGTTATGGGTTGAACTGTGTTCTGCTAGAAGATGTTGAAGTTTTGATTCCCAGTACATTTTGAATTTGGAAATAGGATCTTTGCAGATGATTCAGTTAAGATGAGGTCATTAGAGTGGCTTCTAATTGTGGATGACTGTATCCTACGAAAAGGGGAAATTTGGGCACAGAGACAGATGCACAGAAGCAGAAAAACAGGAACACCTAGTGAGGATGCTGTCTATAAGCCAGGGAACATCTGAGGCTATCAGAAGCTAGGAGAGAGACATAGAACAGATTCTCCTACATAGTCCTCAGAAGCTAACACCTTGATTTTGAATTTCTGATCTCTATAATTGAGACATAAATTTCTGCATTTAAACCACCCAGAATGCCATGGTTGGGGGCATCTCACCCTTCTTCACTGTTCTGGAGAAATTAACTTTAAATACTTCTTCCCCTTAACTTAGGAGTGATGGCAAGAATTAGAGAAAAGTGTGTCTCATATAAAAGTCATAGATCTCTGGCCTTCATTCTTTCTATCACACCTATCTGAAAAGTTCAGGTCTGATATCCTAACCCTGGATTCAGCACATAAATGGGTTTTATTGCCTATACAATGATTTATTAAAATTAAAAACACAAAGGGTCCCTTGGGTGGCTCAGCCAGTTAAGCATCCGACTCTTGATATCTGCTCAGGTCGTGATCTCAGGTTTGTGAGATCAAGTCCAGGTCAGACTCTGCGCTCAGCACATAGTCTACTTGAAATTCTCTCTGTCTTCCCTCAGCCCTTCCCCGCCCTCATACACACTCTCTCTCCCTCTCTCTCTAAAGTAAATAAATAAAATCTTTTTTAAAAACCACAACATAATCATAAGGGTTTGTTACAAGGATATAAACATTTTAAGATTTCACACCCAAATCTGAATTTCTGGCACAGTAGGCATCCCCACACAGTAATGAGTTATTTCCACCTCACTTTCAATGAAAGGGAAGGGGTACGCATTTTCCACACACCACTTTCTCTATCTTCTCTCTTATTCCTACACTAGGTCCTCTTCTGGCTTCTCTCATGAATGCTATCTCCATGATCCCTACAGGCATTTGAGTTTGGGGCATCCATGGATGGTATTATGAGAACTCTTTTTTTTGTTGTTATTTTTTCTGGAAGTATGGAATTTAGATTAAGTCATTATAGATGCCTCATATGCTACATGTTATATATCTACACGTGTATATGTCTTGTAATGATTTTATGTATGCTCCAATAGTGCAAAGTATATTGCAGAAATTAAATAAATATTCACTTAAAAATCCCTTTGCCCAGGGACACCTGGATGGCTCGGTCGGTTGAGCGTCACACTCTTGGTCATGGTCTTGGCGTTGTGAGATTGAGCCCTGCCTCGGTCCCCCTGCCCAGTCAAGTCTGCTTGAGATTCTTTCCCTGCCCCTCACCTTTTGCTCCCCCACCACCCGTGCTCTCTCTCACTCTCTTTCTAAAATAAATAAATAAGTAGATAAATAAATAAAATCTTTTAAAAAAATCTCTTTGTCCATTGTCTATAAATCAATCTTTTAAGTACCATGAGGTCACAGAGATAGACCAGAAAATGGTGCTGCATCAAGAGAGTTACAGTCTACCTTGAGGAAGTAAGATACTGAATCATGCATATAAGAGATTCAAGAATAAAATGGCAAGTCTCAAGACAAATGCAGAATTAGGGAAGAATTCAGAGGAAGGAAAGAGTACTTCTGACTGGGACCACCAGGGGGAAATTTTTTACTCGAGGGAGGCATTTTAGTGGGGACTTAGAAAAACATAGGATTTGGTCAAACATGAAGAAAACTGGGCATTTGGGTGGCAAACATCTGGTCCTTTGAGAAATAGCAAGTAATTCAGTTTGTGGAATAAGTTAGAGAGGGTCATTTTGAACCATCTAATGTAACATGAACATGAAAGTCAGGCTTAAAGAGATTAGGCAGCAGCGAGTTATGAGTTTTTTAAAAGGAGCTACCATTATGCTTTGGTTTTAACTAAGAATTAGACAAGGAAGCTGTGCCTTAACCTCTATTCTCAAAAGGGAAAAATGGCCACTTAATGTTTGCATCTGGTTAAGTTTCATGGTGGAAAATTCCCATTTATGTTCCCTAATTAGTAGGAGTTTTCAGGGAAAGTGGGTCAAGCCAGTTCTTGGTAGGCAGTTCTAAAGAAGCAATACAGCATCTCTTATCTCTGCTACTGCTTCCCTTCCCCCAGTTATCTAATGTGAGTGAGTTTGCATGCTTTACTTTCACAAAAGTAGTCTCAAGTCATATGAGCTGAGCATCATAGCGGGCCATAGAGAAAAGTAATCTGCCATTTTGAAACAAAAGTTAAGTAATTCTTTCCTTTCACATTCCTTTTCTGTCTCGCTTTTCTGATCCCAATCCCTTTTTTCCCCACCCTTTGTCTTCCCATCCTCTCTTCCTCCTTTCTCCCTCCATGCTCCCTTCCTTACCTGTGTAAGTTAACATAGAGGTGAAGAGCGATGGCTTTGGAGTCCCATGTCCTGTGTTGTAATCTTGGTGCTACTACTGATTGGTTGTGAAACCCTGAGATAATCACCTACTTTCTTTGATCCTGAGTGTTCTCATTTACAAAATGGGAAAATAATACTCAATTGATAGGGTTCTTTAGCATATTCAGGCATTAATACATGCAGAACACCTAGATCAGTGGTTGGCCCATGTTAAGTACTCAGTAAATATTAGCTGTTATTTTAACTATTACCGTCCTCATTGAGGATGGGCTTTTTTGCAAATATGGAGAGAAATAAATCATACTGTTTCATGTTAGAGCTTAGAGATTTACTTGATATTGAAAACAAATATTATTATGAAATAACATGTAGAACTTACAGCCTAGCTCCATGTAATGAAGACATTGAATTTTTGTAGTTAGATAAGAATTCCGAGGAAGGAAAGAACACTTCTGAGTGGGACCACCAGGAGGAAATTTTGTACTTGGGGAAGGCATTTTAGTGGAAAACATAGAAAACATAGAGAAACGTAGGACTTGGTCAAACATTGAAGAAAACTGGGCATTTGGGTGGCAAATGGTAAGTGGTTATATTTTAAAAATATAACCCTTTAGTTTTAGAAAATCTCTTTTACTTTTAGAAAAATCTCTCCATATTAAAGATACTTGTTATATTCTCTTTTTGAAATAGAGAAACTTATCTGGGATATGACATACTTTATATGTAAGAGCTGAGGGGGTCTTGGTTTTTAAAGGATTTTTAAAAATCAAGGAATTATTTCATGTTTTGACCAGTTATCTAATTTTCTTTTCTTTTTTCCTTTATTGGGAACATCCAGTGTGCCATACCTTTGAAAAGGTCAGTATATTTCCACACATAAGTAAGCATATTCTCTTTGAAATAGGTCAAAGAATTCCTGGTACCTTTTTGTTAGGATGGTGGCTTTAACAAGAGAAAATAGCAGAATTTAAATCTGTTCTGATAACTATGATTCCAACAGGTATGGTAACTGAGATCCTAACAGGTTTGACAAGAAAGTGTACAAACGTATCTTTCTCAGCACCATTTTGAAAGCTCTTCCTCCATAGTACCTTAGTCTACCTATGTAACTTGCTTCCTAAAACATTTATGTTCACCAGCATTTTGAGATATTTGAATTATGATTTCAACTTGAGTTTTCAAGTGAAGAGGTGGAATATTAAGTGGGAGGGGACCCTCTCTTCTTCCCTCCCACTCCTTCCTTCCCGCCATTATCCCTTCTTTTTCTTTTTTTCAAAGCCTTTAATATCATCCTGATTCTTTTAAATTGATGAGTGTTGCAATTAAATAATCATCATACACTTGTGTCCTCCTCTCACTGTTAATTTATCAAACGAAAACAAATTAGTTGTCTTTATATACAGTCTATTAGATAGTGAATACCTTTAGGGCAAGAGCAAAATATCCTTTTAAAGTACCCAGAAGTCACAGTGCTTGTGATCATGGGAGATCCTTTGTCCTGTCTGTAACATTGTTAACTTGTACACTTGGATAATGATTCTTGCCCTTCCTGTCTACCTCATCTGATGGGGTTCTTGAGTGTTATTCACGCATTAATATATGCAAATAGTGAAATCACAGTAATGATAATAACCTTTAACTTCTATTCAGTGCATGAAAGTTTACAAAATATTTCCTTATATAAGGTGAGGTGTGTGAAAGCGCTTCAGAATATAAAATGCAAAGCAAATACAAGGTACTGTTTTCAGTAGCAAGTTTAAAGAAAACTGAAGTCTGTGTGGTGCCATTAAGAGTTTAATTTTATTTTTCAAATTATGGATTCATCCCATGAGAAGTGATGTTCTTAACAGCATCAGGCTGTGTGAAGCAGGACTAGCATAATGCATAAATGTAGTTCTAGGGGAGCTGGGTAGGCACCAGAAAATGTGCTTGCTTTGCCATAGCTTAAAATGGAAGATGATCATTCTCTTTGGTTAATTCTAAAGAGCTAGCAGATTGACAGTAATGTGAAAAAGGATCTAATTTTGCACTGATGCAATTTAGATAAAACATAGGAGTTCAGGTGTTAGAATACATGTACTTGCTTATAAATTTTATTCAATTGGACCCTTAGAAAGGGGTGCTCATATTTCAGCAATATGCAAGTAGGTGTTAGAATGATGGACTATAGTATTGAAAACAACTTCAGGAATCAACTAATCTGTTATTTTGATGGGGAAACTGAAACCCAGAAGGGCAAAATGATTTTGCCACATGATTTTTATAATAGCTGAGCCAGAGTCTTTCTATATATTGCTCCTCATATTTTGACTATAATAATTCAAATCTTCACTAAAGTGGTGCCTGGGTGACTCAGTTGGTTAAGTGACTGCCTTCAGCTCAGGTCATGATCCTGGGGTTCCACGTAGAGTCCCATATTCAGGTTTGCTGCTTAGCTGAGAGTCTGCTTCTTCCTTTAATCCTCCTACCTCCCCTCTCTCTCTCTCTCTAATAAATAAAATCTTTAAAACAAAAAGACTTAAAACAAAAAGACAAATCCTCACTAAACTATGCTCCCTGAAGGCGGGTACTTTGACTTATCCATCCATCTATCCATCCATCCATCCATCCATCCATCCATGAATGTGTCAAGAATTTATTAAACATTGATTTAAAGATTCATGTGTATTAACACTGTGTTAAGTGATGGAGATATAAGAGTGAATGGGATGCGGTGGCTGATGTCACGGAGTGTTAGAGGGGAGGGGAAAGAGAAAGAGAAAACATCTGTAATTTAAAAATGTAGCAGATATCAGAGGTACCTACTCGCAGACAGTAAAAGGGGCGAATAATTACTTTGCAGAGTAAGTCAAAGAAGTGTTTTGACAAGAGGTGTTTGAGTTGAATCATGAATAAAGGTCACTTCCTCACCTAGCAAAATGTCAGGAATTCATATATAACTGAATAATCAAGACTTGGTAACATTCTAATATAACTCTTGTTACTAATATCAAATACAAATAGTTTCAGCGGTAGAATTTTTCCCTGTGGTATTTGCTTTATGGTACTCACTTCCTTCCTCCTTCCTCCTTTTCTTCCTTCCTTCCCTCCCTTCTTTCTTCTTATCCTCCGTTCCTCCTCCCTCCTTCCTTCCTCCCTTCCTTTCTCTGCCTTTCCTTCTTTCACTTTAACTTCCTTGGCACATGAGGACATTCCTTTATCTCGGCCCTACCTAATTAATATAACAGGTTTGCTCTTCTAAAGCTTAGAAATGTTTTAAAAGACATAGGACAAAGCAGTAAAGTGATCATTATTTTCAAACTGAAGAAACAAAACAAAAAAACTGTCCTTATAACTCCTCCTTACAGAAGAATTCCAGTTAATAAGTGCGGAAAGAGGGACCTGGGTGGCTCAGTCAGCTAAGCATCCGACTCTTGGTTTCAGCTCAGGTCATGTGGGAGCCCCATGTCAGGCACTGTCCTTGGTGCAGAATCTACTTGAGATTCTCTCTCTCCCTCTCCCTCTGCCCCTCCACTGTTCATGCTCTCTCTCTCAAATAATAAGTCTTTAAAAAATAAATGTAGAAGGAATGATAGAAACAGAAAGTCACCGTTAGAATATAGCAGTAAGACTTGCAGGCAAGATCCACCCATGGGCACTAAAACTACTGGGTGTGAGAACATGTATTTCTATAGTCTCAAAGTATCTACCCCCTGTAACATCCTTATTACAGAGACAAAGATAGTAATTTTATAGTGGAGAAACCCAGCAAATTCAGTAACAACCAATGATCAAGTTTAAAGATTTTTTTAAAATTTTTTTATTTGACAGATAGAGATCACAAGTAGGCAGAGAGGCAGGCAGAGAGAGAGAGAGAGAGAGGAGGAAGCAGGCTCCCCACTGAGCAGAGAGCCCGATGTGGGGCTTGATCCCAGAACTCTGGGATCATGACCTGAGCCAAAGGCAAAGGCTTTAACCCACTGAGCCACCCAGGCGCCCCAACCAATGATCAAGTTTAATATGATTGGTAATAAGATATATCAAAACCATGTATCCTTTTATAGGATACACTCAAAGAGCTCATCACTTCTGAGGGATATTTTACAACATAATTGATGGGTACTCTTTCAATTTATCAAGGTCATGGAAGATAAAGAGGGAGGAACCATTGTAGGTTGAAGATGCATAGGGAAATTTTAAAGCTAAATGTAATGTGAGATACTGGATTAGATCATGGAATATAAAACTGGGCAGAAGTGGAAAAACTAATAAAATATGAATCGGGACTACAGTTTAGTTAATAGTTAATAATACCATGTTAATGTCTTAGTTTTGGTAAATGCACTATAGTTACACAATATGTTAACTTTAGGGAAACTGAGTGAAGAGTAAAAAGTATACAGCAATACTCTACTCTTTCTTCCACTTTCCTATAAGTTTAAAATTATTTCAAGGTAAAAAAAATTTAAAAGATAATTCTCTTGATATATTAGGGACACTTAGAAGTGATTTGAACTTCAAAGACAGGGTAAAATGTTCAAAGCTTATCCAAATTATTCATTAAAGAAAATTTTGATACAGGAAAAATTGGATGCATTTCTGTAACATCTTTCTTCTAGTGTTTAAATGAAGTATAGAAGTTAAAGTATGGAATTTAATGGAAGTATATGATTGCTTTTATCAAAGTAACTTTGATCCTGTAAAATGTCAGAAGTAGTCAACCTGTCTTAACCTGCCCCACCAATGTTTTGATCTTTATGCTGCAGAGTAGATTAGCCCCATCTTATCTCCAAGAGATAGTGCCAAGCCACCCTGTGGATGCCTGAAACCACAGATAATACCAAAATCTATATATACTATTTTTTCCTCTACATACACATCTATGATAAAATTGAATTTATAAATTAGGCACAGTAAGAGATTAACAAGAATAAATAATAATAAAATAGGACAATTATAACAATTACACTGCAGTAAAAACTATGTATTCACCGTCTCTCCTCTCAAAATATCTTGTACTGTCCTGACCCTTTTTCTTATAATGATGTGAGATGATAAGATGCCTAAAGGATGAGATGAGGTGAGGTGATAATGTAGGCATGGTTACCTAGCTATTCAAGGCTACTGTTGGCCTTCTGGCGTCACTTCTGGAGAAGAGTTGACCTTGGGTAAATGAAGCTGCTTGTGGAAAGAGAAACCAGGGATAAGGGGGGCTACCATGTGTAATACCAAAGAAGAAAGCATGTGACTTCTCAAGTCTATCCAAGAGGTTGATTCTGGGATGTCAAAAAGCAGAGGGCTGTGAGATACCTCTGTAGCAAAACAAAAAACAAAAAACAAAAAACAAAAAAAAAAAACAAAAAAAACAGAATCTGTTTCCCTATAGAAAATATTTTCTATCCCAGAAGATGTTATTAGCTTGAAACTACTGGCCAGGAGGCACAGGATTGACTTTCACATTATGCAGCTTTCTAATAACTAATATTTTTATTACTCAGTTTAGGATTTTCTTTGCTTTTTTTTGTGACTGGGATTATTTTAGTCAGCTGATGATTTTAGTTCAGGGATTTTCTAAGCTATTGAAGTGTCAGAGTTTATAGGGAATCCTGTTTCTGTGTTTAGAATGCCAGATGTCTACACTTGTAAGTCATGTAAAGGTTTATTTGTTTGACCATAAGTGAGCTAAGTGGGTTTTATTGCACGTTATTTCTAATAATATCATGTGTTTGAAAATTCCACCAGTTTAAAATGGGTAGATTCTAGGTCTAATTACTAAATTTTCTTTGCTCAAAATTCTGTGCAATAAAGGTGAAAGGGTTTGTTTCCAAGGAAACAAATGCACTCCATTTTCATCACATAAAATGTTTTCTGCAAGAAAATTCCATAACCAGTCTCCAGGGAGATACCGTGTCATAAGATAGCTCTCATTGGAGATTTTTCCAAAGGAACACTTTATTTTCTTTTTGTTCCCTCTAAAATCATCCTGCATTAGTGTAATTGTGATTGTATTGGATTTCAAAAAAATTAACAACAGAACCGTTGTCATCACCTTAGTAAGGTTATAAAATGTACAATTCCAGGAGAACGTGATTTTCCTCTGACCATTAAGTCATGTTTATATTGGAGTCTAAATAACATGTATTCAGGATGTTCACTTGAGAAGAAACAGCTTGTTCCAAGGACAGTATTTGTCACCCTGGGGGCTGAAAAAGAACTTCACTCTTTATTGGCATTTATTTGAAGTTGGAAGTGACTGCTTCTTTTTAAGAAATTTGAAAACCATATAAATAGCCTGGCTTTACATATTCTAGTGATTGAAACTGAATAACAAATAAGGAAACTGCAGGAAGTAGATTCAGCTCACAGAAGTCTGAGGCTTTGTTCGTTCTGATATATCTCTTGTTGGATATATCTCCTGTAATAGTTGATCTTCCCCTTCTGCAAGCTTGCATTTAGAGACACCGTTTTATTCATCTTGCAGCCTGGACCTGGGATATAATAAGTACAAAATCTTTGATGATGGAATGGAATAATTATATAGTAAGAATACACATTTTTGAAGTGGAAAACAAAATCGTTGTGGTATTCTGGGGGTGGGAGGGAGGAGAGATGGTATAATAGTCAAAATTAGAAGCTATGACTCTGTCCCTTATATTCTGCAGCTCAGCAGCTCACTTAAACCTCTCTATAAATGGGGAAAGAAATCTTTCTATCTCATAAGGTTGTTAATTAATATGTGTAAACAGTATATTTATTGAAAGAATTTCTTTAAAATATGAACATATTCCATAAACAGGATTATGAATTCTTTGTAAAAGAATTTGTAAAAATTTGTAAAAATTTTGTAAAAGCAGTAACCACATGATATGTCTTTCTCTGATTTAAGAGTCATTACATTTGCCTTGATCTACTGCAAATCTCCAATATAAGCCAGCTAATATGAAATAATTAAAAAATATCACTTTGCTGGGCTAGTCTTAGACTCTAAAAGATAGAAGTGATTTTTTTTTTTAATTCTCTGATAGATTAGACTCCAGTCCCCCTAACCCTGATACTGCAAATCCCCCAAATTTTGTCTCCAAAGATCCAATATGTACTTTCTAAGGCAACCCGCTTAGTCTGGTCTTTTCCATAACTCAAAAGTATAGTCAGCCAACCAAAGAAGATGGGAAAATTGATCTGTGAAATGGAGACCCAGTGGACCCAGCAGAGTCACTCTAAAATTTTAGTCCGTATAGTCACATACTTTGTGAAAGAAACTCACATGACAGACAGTGGCACACAGGAAATAGCAGATACTGACAACAAGATGTGGCATCAATGAAACATTTACTCATTTTTTTTTTCATTCATTCATGTGAGGAAGATTTTTATGGTGGGCCATCTAAATGCCAGGGCCTAGGCTAGATGCTTTCAACACACATGCTCTCATTTGATAACACGTGACATTTGGGAAAGAAATATGATTAACTCCATGTAATGGCTGCTAAGGGGTGCTACTCAGACCCCTCTTAATAAGTAAGCACTCACTCTCAGCTGCCCCCAGATGTTGGCAGTGGAAGGCTCTTGCGCGACTCCCTATCAAAAATTGCTCTCAACCAAAGAGAGCCGCCTTGCTCAGTGTCCTACACCTTCTTGCATCTAGGGACTGATGACATGGGTTATAAAAGCTCAACAGCTCATCTCCACTGGGGACATCACTGAAGGGCCACCACAGCTCCAGAGCATAAGTAGGTTTGGCTGAGGCCCCTGTTGGAGCAGTATCACAGTTCACCTGCTCTGTCCAATCCTGTTCCCTTTACCCCTCAGAGAGGTGATGTTTGCAAAAGCACTGGCTGACTAAACCTCCTGCACACAAATCTTGAAGACTCAGAGTCTATTTCCTGAAGATCTATTTTATGAATGAGGAATCTGAGGTTAAAGGAGGGTTTGATTGTTTTTTTTTTTTTTAATGTCACACAAGCCAACATGACCATATGTGGTGGAGTCAGGATCTCATGTCCAAATGTCATGATACTGTAAAAGCCAGCAATTAGAAATAGGTTTAAGGTCAGAAATAAGCCTCTGCAAGGTCACTTTAATTTCTCAGCCCCAGACTGGTGGTCTGATGCTCTCAGAATTGGTCAAAAGGGTTGTGCAGAGCTAATTCGAAGGGCACGATAGATATGTCAAAATGTCACCATTAACAAGAAGTGAGTGGGAGCTAGTGAACGGATGAAACTTAAAGTGTTACCAAGAGGAAACATACATTTACATCATTTTTTTTATGTTGTTATTTTATTTTATTTTTTTAATTAATTTTTTATTTTTTATAAACATATATTTTTATCCCCAGGGGTACAGGTGTGTGAATCGCCAGGTTTACACACTTCACAGCACTCACCAAAGCACATACCCTCCCCAATGTCCATAATCCCACCCCCTTCTCCCAAATCCCCTCCCCCCACCAACCCTCAGTTTGTTTTGTGAGATTAAGAGTCACTTATGGTTGGGGCACCTGGGTGGCTCAGTGGTTTAAGCCGCTGCCTTCGGCTCAGGTCATGATCTCAGGGTCCTGGGATCGGGTTAAGCATCGGCTCTCTCTGCTCGGCAGAGAGCCTGCTCTCCCTCTCTCTCTCTCTCTGCCTGTCTCTCCATCTACTTGTGATTTCTCTCTGTCAAATAAATAAATAAAATCTTTAAAAAAAAAAAAAAAAAAAAAAAAAAAAGAGTCACTTATGGTTTGTCTCCCTCCCAATCCCATCTTGTTTCATTTATTCTTCTCCTACCCACTTAAGCCTCCATGTTGCATCACCACTTCCTCATATCAGGGAGATCATATGATAGTTGTCTTTCTCTGCTTGACTTATTTCGCTAAGCATGATACGCTCTAGTTCCATCCATGTTGTCGCAAATGGCAAGATTTCATTTCTTTTGATGGCTGCATAGTATTGCATTGTGTATATATACCACATCTTCTTGATCCATTCATCTGTTGATGGACATCTAGGTTCTTTCCATAGTTTGGCTATTGTGGACATTGCTGCTATAAACATTCGGGTGCACGTGCCCGTTTGGATCACTACGTTTGTATCTTTAGGGTAAATACCCAATAGTGCAATTGCTGGGTCATAGGGCAGTTCTATTTTCAACATTTTGAGGAACCTCCATGCTGTTTTCCAGAGTGGCTGCACCAGCTTGCATTCCCACCAACAGTGTAGGAGGGTTCCCCTTTCTCCGCATCCTCGCCAGCATCTGTCATTTCCTGACTTGTTGATTTTAGCCATTCTGACTGGTGTGAGGTGATATCTCATTGTGGTTTTGATTTGTATTTCCCTGATGCCGAGTGATATGGAGCACTTTTTCATGTGTCTGTTGGCCATCTGGATGTCTTCTTTGCAGAAATGTCTAGAAATCAGTTGCATTTCTCTACACCAACAGCAAGACAGAAGAAAGAGATATTAAGGAGTCAATCCCATTTACAATTGCATCCAAAACCATAAGATACCTAGGAATAAACCTAACCAAAGAGACACAGAATCTATACTCAGAAAACTATAAAGTACTCATGAAAGAAATTGAGGAAGACACAAAGAAATGGAAAAATGTTCCATGCTCCTGGATTGGAAGAATAAATATTGTGAAAATGTCTATGCTACCTAAAGCAATCTACACATTTAATGCAATTCCTATCAAAGTACCATCCATCTTTTTCAAAGAAATGGAACAAATAATTCTAAAATTTATATGGAACCAGAAAAGACCTCGAATAGCCAAAGGGATATTGAAAAAGAAAGCCAACGTTGGTGGCATCACAATTCCGGACTTCAAGCTCTATTACAAAGCTGTCATCATCAAGACAGCATGGTACTGGCACAAAAACAGACACATAGATCAATGGAACAGAATAGAGAGCCCAGAAATAGACCCTCAACTCTATGGTCAACTAATCTTCGACAAAGCAGGAAAGAATGTCCAATGGAAAAAAGACAGCCTCTTCAATAAATGGTGCTGGGAAAATTGGACAGCCACATGCAGAAAAATGAAATTGGACCATTTCCTTACACCACACACAAAAATAGACTCAAAATGGATGAAGGACCTCAATGTGCGAAAGGAATCCATCAAAATCCTTGAGGAGAACACAGGCAGCAACCTCTTCGACCTCAGCTGCAGCAACATCTTCCTAGGAACAACGCCAAAGGCAAGGGAAGCAAGGGCAAAAATGAACTATTGGGATTTCATCAAGATCAAAAGCTTTTGCACAGCAAAGGAAACAGTTAACAAAACCAAAAGACAACTGACAGAATGGGAGAAGATATTTGCAAACGACATATCAGATAAAGGACTAGTGTCCAGAATTTATAAAGAACTTAGCAAACTCAACACCCAAAGAACAAATAATCCAATCAAGAAATGGGCAGAGGACATGTACATCATTTGTTTTATTGGGATCTTGTTAAGAAGTCAATTCCACTTAGCAGATATTTTTTATCCTCATTCTTTTTTTCTTTTTTTCTTTTTTAAAGATTTTATTTATTTGACACTAGGCAGAGAGGCAGGCAGAGAGGGAGGGCGAAGCAGGCTCCCCGATGAGCACAGAGCCCCATATGGGGCTCGATTCCAGGACCCTGAGATCATGACCTGAGCCAAAGGCAGAGGCTTAACCCACTGAGCCATCCAGGCACCCCTAATCTCATTCTTTTCAATAAGTAACTAAAAAAATTGACAATCAAAATAAAGAACTATAAAGAACCTAAAATATTTATGGGAAATCGTGTTAAAAAAAAAAAACACCTATTAGAAACAGAAAACAGATTTTGAGTCTAGAAGAGCCGGGGATGTGAGAGAAGGTTTGTGTTTATATTAAACGCCTTTTATGTTGCCTATCAAAATGACAAAATCAGATTTCATGCCAATGTTATCCATCTATATTTTGTGAATGCCAATTATATATTAAGCAGTGAAAGGATGGTCATTTAACATTGCTATTTTTTCTAGGAATGACAGATTTAAATCTTTTAATAAAAATATACACAGCTACTACTGTGTATACCAGACATTGTTCTAAGTAATGGGGCTAGAATAGTGAATGATAGCTATGTGGTCCCTCCCGCATTACCTTACCTTATATTGGGGCTACGCAGTCAACAAGTAAATTAACAAAGATGTCAAAAACACCACTCTTTGAGCTGACAGCTGAAGAGTGAAGCATCATCCAATTAAGAATCTGTGGAAAGAACCTTCAGGCAACAGACCAACACAGAACCCTCTAGAAAAACAAGAAAAAGGACAGGATGGTTGGAGTGGATGGGGAGAGGGTAGAAGTGGCTTTAAAGTTAGTCGAAGGCCAGGTCATTATTGAGAATTTCCATACTGTTCTGAATATGATGAGAACTCATTAGCATCTTTTAAGCAATGGAATGACATGACCTTATTTGTATTTTTTATAAGATTGTTCTGACTCCAAGTGGCCCTGAAAAATGTGAGTATATTCAGTAGCCACTCCAGCATCAGTTAGTGTCAGGTGCTAAGGGGCCATGTTTCAGACAGATCTCAGTTCAAATTCCAGCTGTTCTTTTCTATCCTCGGAGTCCCAGGCACCTTATTTGTAAAAAGACTTAGTTTGCAGGACTGTCTCCAGGATTGGATGGCTCACATGCAGTGCCCGACATGGGGCGGGGCTCCATATTTGTGATAGAGACAAATGTAGAGGATTGGACTGAATGGATAGCCATGCAATATGCTGGTTTTTCTCTGTTCTTACTTTCATTGGTGCTAGAAAGGCCTAGAAATAAACTCCAACCTTTCTTAAAGAGAAAAAGAATTGTTTTATTGGCTCTTTAGCTTTAAAGGAGTTGGAAGTGAAAAGCTGCTGCACCTGTAAGATTGGAATGTTTCTTATTTCTCCCCCTATTTTCTTGATGCCTTGAAATCCCATACCCCAGGCCGACTGTTTGTGTTGTCTTCAGATTACATAGGGCAACCTTAGATAGCAGTCTGGGATGATCCAGTACATTTATGGAGTGTATGCATTTGTATTTTATACTCTTTGCTTTAGCAGTGATTCAAGAATAAAGCAGGGGAGAAGACTAAGGTCATCCAACTCCTTTAACAGGCTTTTTAGGACTAGGGAGTTTCAGATACAGCTCAGAGGCAACAGTAGCATATGGTGGAAAATATGCTTGGAAAATCTATTCCTCTGGGGCAGCAGCTGGATACAGGAATTGACACAACTAACCTCTAGGCTACTTGCTTAGAACGTTGGCCTTAAAGGCAAAGGGTCCTAGCAAGCTCTTCTGATGTTGCAGTCTTGTGATTTTGTTTTAAAGTGAATAGGAAGAACTTGGTAGAAGCAGGAGGAAACTTGGCAGTAAGGACTCTGACACAGAGGTGGGGAGGGTCCCTCTGTTCTGTGGGACTGTTCACATTTCCTTTGCAGTGTTATGCCCCACAACATTCTAAGGCCCAAGTGATCCTACCAACCTCCTGTATGGTATAGTCAACTTAGATATCACTCTCAGTATCTGGAGACATCCACTGTGTATTATTATTATTGTTTATTTATGAATCTCAGTTCATAAGCTTGGAAATGCAAGAAATACTACTTCCTTCACTTTTACGAACATATCCTAACTTCTGTCTCTGAGATCGACTCTATTTACTGGTGGAAAACTCAAGCTCAGGTCTTCCTGAGTTCTTAACCTCAACGGTGACTCACAGCTCCTGGTCTTACTGCCCAGCATGACCATAGGACAGCCTTGTCTCTGATCATTAGAAGGACCTACAGGCTAACTTGACCATGAGAAGGAGCCTGCTATCCCTATTCTTATAGCTTACTTAAGTCTGGCAGCCTTCTGTTGCTTCCTTGCCATGCTTGGGGCTCAGTAATCTTAACTAAGGTTTCCTCTGATCCTATCTGCCTAGAAGCCCTAAGAAGCCTTCTCCCTTCTGGGGCCTTTCCACCTTCCTGATGGTATTATTGGTGAGCAGAGCCCAGGACACATCTATTCTCAGGAAACTAACTCAGGGGAGGAAGTCTTGAGGAGAGTTGGTAGATGATGTTGAGGCCTCTTTGTGTTCCCATTATCTGCCACACTAAAAGCTTTCTGCTTTTCCCCACTTCCTCCACTGGGGCAATGAACTCAAAGCCTACCTCTTTACTTTAATGGGCGATAGGAGAACAGGGAAAAGGCAGGGAGAGAAAAGCATAGGTTTTCTCAAATATATAGACAAAATTTGGTGGGGAAAGACTCCTAAATCTGCTGCTGAAGAGTGGAAATCTTTTCAAAATTGAGGTATAGATACAAATGAGTATGTTGAAACCAAAAGAACAGTTTTCTTGTCATGCCAGAACTCTGCTGGCTTCCTGAGAAAATATAATCTGATTCACCCTGAGAAACACTGTGTCTTAGGCAGAGACTTACAGAGTTGGCCCTGTGGAGGTAGTCTGGATAAGCAATGCAGTTATGCGGTATTCTAGAAAACTTCTCTATGATGGGATTGGGAGGGAGACAAACCATAAGTGACTCTTAATCTCACAAAACAAACTGAGGGTTGCTGGGGGGAGGGGGGTTAGGAGAAGGGGGGTGAGGTTATGGACATTGGGGAGGGTATGTGCTACGGTAAGTGCTATGAAGTCTGTAAACCTGGCGATTCACAGACCTGTACCCCTGGGGATAAAAGTATATTATATAGTTATATTTTCAACATTTATTTGGTGAGTGCTGTAGGGTGTGTGGACCTGGCGATTCATGGACCTGTACCCCTGGGGATAAAAATATATGTTTATAAAAAATAAAAAATTTAAATTAAAAAAAATAATAAAAAATAAAAAAATTTTTAAAAAAGTATATTATATAGTTATAAAAAAGAAAAAAGAAAACTTCTCTATTTAGTGATGGGATGCACTGAGATGTAAGTGGTATATAAAACAGCATAGCTCTCAAAGGTACACGGTTCTTTACCTCTTCTGTCCACACTCAAACAGCTCTGGCCCTTTGTTTTATTTTTCCTGTCGTTTGATTCTTTTTTTCTTGAGGTTTCAGGGCTGGAGGAAGCTCCTGTTATGTTACTGGACACCTCATGCCTTATTTCACAGGTACATTTAGGTCAGCATTCAAAGTGACCAGTGTGCTTCAGTGAGCTAAACATGGATCCTGGTCCTAGAGGACATAAATGCGTATCCCTTGCTGTACTTAATTCACTTGGTGGTGGTTGGCGTGTTGCTTATGCTCTCTATGTCTCAGTTTCCCTATTTGTAAAATAGAAATAAAAATAGCTACTTCATAATTTTCTTCTGAGGTTCAAATGAAATACTATGATGGAAGCAGGTTTGTAAATTACTAGCTTTTTTCCCCAAAAATGTCTGTTACATGTTTGACATGTGCCAGAAACTTTGCTTTGGAGCTATATAAATAAGTAAAATACAACCACTTCCTTTGAGCAGTATAGTCTAGTCAAGAAGGTAGATAAATAGAAAAGCACAGTGCAAAACTCTATCTGTAGAGAGAGAACTATGTCATATCGTGCGTAAGAGAGGTAGCCGCATAGTCTGTACATAGGAGGGTGGTGCTAGAATTGTTTCCTGAATGAGTTGATACCTACATTGAGTCCTAAAGGATGAAGAAGAATTTGGTGTATGAGGAGGATAGGCGAGAAAGACATTCCAAGGTATCAGTAATAGCGTTGTAAAAGACAGTGAAGTAGCAAACACCCAGGTGTTGGTATGTGTTAGTGGAAGTAAAGAATCTATACTGCTAGAGCAGTATTAATACAATTACTATTATTAATACAATTTATTTATATGCTTTTGAATACTTTATTTATTTACTTATTTATTTGAGAGAGAGGAAGAGCACAAGAAGGGGGAGGGACAGAGAAAGAGAGAGAGCAGGCTTCCCACTGAGTAGGGAGCCTAACATGGGGCTCGATCCCTGGACCCTGGAATCATGACCTGAATGGAAGGCAGGTGCTTAACCGACTAATCCACCCCAGTGCCCCTTACTAATACAACTTAAAGCAACATGTAGCTAGAGAAGAAAATAAGGAGGTAGTTAAAGTTCAGATTACTCTGAAAAGGAGTTCAGACTTAATCCTTTGGGTCGTGAAACATCACTAAAGGATCTCTTACCATTAGATTTTAATTTTAAATAAACTCAGTGAAGGGTTTTCACTGGGTCAATAGTAGATTTGAGATTTCAAGACCACAGTCAGAGTGACAGGTTAGACCAGTAGTCCCAGGGGGAGAAATGGCAAAGACAAAGACCTGAATCAGCACAATGGCATGAAGAAGAGTGTAAAGAAAAGAAGCAGTACTTGGAGACTGGTTTGGCTCTTGGGATATATAAAGTATGGGACTTAAGTATCCCCTTAATTATGTATGGGGACTTAAGTATGGGAATCAATGATGGTTGATGCCAATGATTAAAAAATATATAGAGAGAGAGGTAGAAAGAAGTTTAGGCAACCTTGAGTTTTGTTTGGACCAGATATATTTTAAGGCTTCCAGACGAAGATATATGGTTGGATGAATATGAATATGAAACTCAGAGAAGAGTTTGTCCCAGTAATATAGATGTATTCATTATACTTAATAGATGCAGCTTGAGAGACAGTGATTGTAGAGCCTTTTGGTCACTTTTAGTTACCCAAATAGTCTCATTTTAGTAATTAAAATATTCCATCCCATGTAGTAGCTGAAATTTCAAATTGCCATTTTAAGTTAAAGTTTCTGCCCTCCCACCCTTTGGGCGTACAAGGAGTAGGAAAGATCTTTCTTGACTGGTACCAATATAATAGGGTTTTGAGTTGTTCTGGTTGTTTTAAATGTTTCAAGGTAGTTTCTTTCTCTCATGGGCATTTTTGTGGGCTCATTGAAGAATTCTTTATTGAGCTGTACTGACTACAGATCCCTCCATGCCAGTAGTGTGTCTCCTTTGGCTAGTAGCTTCTAGCCTCTCCTCAGCCTCACCTCTCCAGTACCTCTTTGTAAAAATGCTTTAGTTTGACTCTAATCTAACATATGCTCCTCACTTCAAGCTCTGCTTAGGTGCTATAGCACCTTATTTGGAGCATGGACCACTTGACATCCTTTATCTTGGAGCCTCAACCAAAACCAAGGTAGAATGAATCCCATTTTTAAGGTCCTATTTCAAAGATATATGAATCATTTCATTAGAAGTTTTATTGGAAATGATGATACCCCGTCCACCCATTCAAGAATGCTCTCAAGGGAAGATAAGTGGAAGAGGGACAGATTTCTGGGGGAAAACATCATGCAGAAAATGAGGCGAGGCAGAGAAGAAGAAGGAGAACCGCAAGAGTGAGGAGTCACTGAAATTACGGAGTAGAGAGTTGTAAGGAGGGCATAACACTGTATTGAGTGTATGTAGTTAGAGAAAGGCTAGCATAAGGAAATATCAGATTTAGCAGTTAGGAGACCAGTCATTTCCTCAAGCAGATCCAGTTAAAGAAAGGGGAACAAGGATGGCTTTTGAGGAGCCTGGATGAAAGAGGAGAGTACAGATGTTAGATAGAGGGTCCAGGTGGAGATTTTGGGATGGGAAAAACAGACATGTTCACAGGTGGAGAGAAAGCAGGCATTAGTGAGGGATGACTTGAAAATATAGGAGACGGGGGCGCTGGGTGGCTCAGTGGGTTAAGTTGCTGCCTTCAGCTCAGGTCATGATCTCAGGGTCCAGGGATCAAGCCCCGCATCAGGCTCTTTGCTCAGAGGGGAGCCTGCTTCTCTCTCTCTCTCTATCTGTCTCTCTTTGCCTACTTGTGATCTTTCTCTGTCAAGTAAATAAATAAATATTTTTTTTAAAAAAAGGAAAGATAATGCAGGAAACAAGGTGACTGATGGCAGATGTTTAAAGCTGATTATTCCTCCTATAGACATTTTTGTGACCTCATGGGGTATAGGGAAAGAAAGAACTCAAGAGCACAGCTAAGAGGTTAGTACCAATATGAAGGAGGGATGATATCTCATTCTCTGAGAAAGGAGGGGAGCTACCTCTGCATGCTTTTGGATATTGTTTGTTCATAGCGGCAGAAAGTCGAAGGGGATTACGTACGATGGCTTTCGTTTTCTCACTGATGGTAGGGGGTAAGACTATTTTGCTGAATGTGATGAATCAGGATCTGAGTCACTCATTCGAATCCACTCATTTAGAAATTAGAAAAATTCAGCTGAGTGGAGGGTATTATTATGCCGAACACAGAGATGTGGAACTAGTGACTCAGAATACTTCAGTGACTTGTCTTGAGGTCACCCAGGTGGCCAGCGTCAGAGTCTGGACTGTATCAGGAGTCTCCAGATTGTTAGGCTGTTGACACTTGAGAGTCTTTAAAAGATTTGTATGTTTTGTGTTTACCAAAGTAAACATAAAAGATAAGGCATAAAAATAGAAATGAAAAAAATAATCTCTTACCACCTTTCCTCTCTCCTCTTCATAGCTGCACGTGAACCATTGTTTAATGAGTATCTTTTATCCTCTATCATATCTTATGATAGGTGCTATGCTGGGAAACCAAATATGCAGCTAATATTTAATAGTACTTACTATGTTCTAGTAACTATTCTAAGTACTTTACACATATAAATGACTATAATCCTCGCAACAACCCAATGAAAGTGGAGAACTATTACTATTTCCATGTTGTCACCGAGGAAACCAAAGTCTAGTAGGGTTAACTAACTTCCACTGGATCACTCATGTATTAAACGACAAAGCTAGGCTAGTATAGCTCCAGCACCCAATTTTATCCATTACAGTGTACATAGTTCCTGCTCTTGAGGGGCTTGTGTTTTGGGGGAAAGCAGAAGGAAAACAAGGTTGGCTTTAACAAAGGGATCAATGGCAAGAAGATATATGGTACAAGAAAAGCAATAATAATAGGACGTGATGAATTGCAAAATGACTGGTCCAGGCAATTAGAGATCTAAGAGCTCAGCATATGGACTCCGTTGCCTGGCAGGTGGGGTTAGAATGGTTTGACTCACAAATCCGAGAGAGATACAAAAAGACAGAGCTTGAAAATCAGCAGCAACACTCTGAGGATCCATCAAAATTATATCCGTACTACATTTTATTTAAAAAGAAATGAAAAGGGGCGCCTGGGTGGCTCTGGTTTAAGCCTCTGCTTTCGGTTCAGGTCATGATCCCAGGGTCTTGGGATCGGGCCCTGCATCAGGCTCTCTGCTCAGTGGGGAGCCTGCTTCCCCCTCTCCTCTGCCTTCCTCTCTCCCTACTTGGGATCTCTGTCAAATAAATAAATAAAATATTAAAAAAAAACTTATAAAAAGAAATGAAGAAAGCAAGAGCTAGGTTTTAGACAAAGCAGAGGATTCACATCCAACCATCCATCCACCCCCCCATCTAGCAAATACTCATTGCCTCTTCTTCACTCAATATATCTCATCCTAGAGTTCCCAGAATTACAGACCATGCCTTACTCACCTCTGTGTCTACATTGGCACACATTTTACTAATATTTAGGATGAAGAGGTGTTTGTTTAATTTGGTTGATCAAAGAGAACAGTCCCTTAGTTCAAGTAGACCTTTTTTTTAATGTGCATATATAATCCACATTACCAGGCTAGACTCCCTTCTTTCAGGTGTATTCCCCCTGGGGAACTTTATTGCTAACAAATCTAAGTTAGAACCTTCTCAACAAATTGTGATAAATTATAGTAACATGGAGCTGCTAAAAAGTAAGTGAGTAAGGGTCTTGATTCCTTTTACTACTAAGGAAGCTCTTTAGCACACATTAAAAATGTACTGGCTTTATCCCTCATTTATCCACCTATCAAGGGTGTATTGGGAGGGATAGCTTATAATGGAACCCAAAGGTCTGGGTATGACCTCTGGCTTAGCTTTTGATTGCTGGCATAACAAATTACTGCAAGCTAAATGGCTTAGAACAGCCCCTATTTATTACCTCAGAGTTTGATAAATCAGAAGTCTGAGGGCATCATGGCTCAAGTGGGTCTGCTGCTCCGAGTTTCACAAGTCAAACTTTGTGTGTGAGCATGGCTGTCCCTTCCTGAAAGCTCTGGGAATGAAATTCCGTCCAAGTTCATTCAAATTCTTAACAGAATTCAGTTTGTGGCTGGGGGACCATGGTCCTTGTTTTGTTTCATTTTTCTGAAAGTCAGCCAGGAGCCCTTCTCCACCCCTTAATGCTGCCCGAATGCTTCATCGTCCCCTCCATCCTTAAACGAGCAAAGCCTCATCTTTCACACACTGCAGATCTTCTGACTTCCCCTTATGCTTCATCTCTCTTCTGCCTCCAACAGAAGAAATGTTCTGTACATTTAAGGACTCAGGATTAGATGGGACCCGCCAGCATAATCCAAGATCATCTTCCTATCTTAAGACCTAAAATCTTAATTATATCTAGAAAATCCCTTTTGCCATTTAATGTAACACATTTACAGATTTTGGAGGATTAGGATGTGGACATCTTGGGAGGTCCTTGTGCTTACTACTTTCTCCCTCCTAGGACAATGGGGCTAGGGCAACTGAAGTGACTCTAAGTATACACATCTGCTTCAGGGACAGATATCTTCCTGCTGTCTCTCCAGTTCCAGTTAGAGAAGAGTAGGAGATGATCTGTAGAAAAAATTTTTCATCAGGGGTTCCACTGTATATATAGTAGGCATCAGACCAGTCTTGGCCCATGTGGGGTGCTTTGTAAAGTACAGCTGTTGTGAATAGTGACCACAACAGCGCTCTTACTACATATAACATAAGACACCATGCTAATAATTGAAGCAGGTTCCAAGCAAATAAAACATAGCTCTGCCTAGGAAAAATGACAGGTATATTGATAAATATATTGAACAGCTGGAAGGATAAACACCTTGAAACTGGCCCTTTTGATGGCTGTTCTTAATGTTCATTTTAAAGTCCTCAATCAGATAAAAATGATGTGAAAGGTGAAAAGCAGTTTGTTAACATGCAATTTGCCCCAACTGGCACACCCCCTATGCAGTGCCAATCTTGCAAACACAGAAGGGCCAGCCACTTGATGAAATTGCCTCAGAGAGGGCCAGGGACTGAGAAAAAGGTCAGCAAAGATTTTCAGATTTAAAAATAGAGCACCAAGAAACAAAGGACGCAATGCAACTTTTACAACTACAAATTAAATGCAAAGAATGACACATCATTACATAAGCAGCATGAAATATAATTTAAATGTCAAAAGCCCTGAAGCTTCTTCAATCATGTAAGAAAAAAATTGCAAAATTGTTTTCACATCTCAATTTGTACTATACAAAAAAAAAAAAAAAAAGGAAAATAGCATTGTTTTATAATGCAGAAATGCAGCAATCAGTCATGTTTTTGGTGTGTTTATAGGAATCCTTATGTTTATTTTGTCCGACTTTAAAAATATCTGTCTTATGGGACTGTGGATATATTTGAGTACAAGAGGGTTTTTATCTTATGACAGTGCTTAAATGTGATATGTGTGCTTGTTAAAGTTGTGGTTAAGTCTTATGTGTATGAAAGAGGCATTTTCATTGGGAGGAGTAGGTGTCTCGCAGACTGCTCGTGCTCTACTACTTCAAATATAACTTCACATACATTTTGCTCTCTTGAAAATTAGCTTTGTGGCAGTTGGTTTCCCCACTTCTGCCACCCACTTACATTTTAGAGCTCTGTTTTGAAGCTTGTGAGATATATTTAAAAACATCATATTAACGTTTTAGGTCTCTGTCTGGATACAGTGGTTTCACATATGCTGTACTTTGGCAGATCCAGAATTGTACTAGTGTTTCGTCTAATATATCAATCTAATCATAGCTAAATACATATGTATGTATGTGTGTATGTAAGTATGTAGGTACTTACGCTTTTAGGTGCGTATATTTATGGATAGCTTAGGAAATGTACCTTCATTTATTTATTATATATTATATGTTTATTGAGCTCCACCTGTGCTTCCTGTAGTGATCTGAACACTGAGAATGCTAAGGGTATTAAGACACAGGATCTTGTCTCAAGAGCTCTCAGAATTCTGGTTGAGGAAAGCTCAGAACAGTATATTGTGGTAAATGCTGTGTTAGCAGCCGGTTAATGCATGTGAAGAGCTCTGGGAATACATGGGAAAGAAACTCTAAACTAGGGCAGAAAGAATTGAGCAAGGATTCCTGGAGAGGACTTTATTTTAGCGAACGAGTCTTTAGAAGTAATTTGTTTATTGAGGTTTCTGGTATTTGGGGTATATTTTCAGACTGGATGAATTCCCCAGTTTAGTGGAGGATGGGATATAAAAAAAAAAAAAAAAGGCAAATGAGTTAGAAAACAAAAGAAGAGAGATTGAGGAGGCATCTCAGGCTGTGTCTGTGATCTGCCCTGGGATATAACTTTCATTACTGGTTTCTGTTTTCCAGAAACAGAATTTTTCCAGATTTTTCTGGAAAAACAGATTTTTCCAGCTCTGGATCTCTAAGGAGCAGGGAGTGGGGATCATCTCCTTGCATCTAGGGGAAGTCACTTGGGCTTTCTGGTCTGTGAGAAGCAGGACTTGAAGGACTCCTCTAGCAGTAGTGTTTAGGGCGACATTTTCCAGCCCATCTTGGGTGGTGCTACATGTGGCTGGTGGACTTCCCCCACCCCCAGGTCAGTTGTTGCTTAAACTAGGAAAGCATCACACTGTATTATGTACCTGAGGCATCATGAAAACAGCAGGAGAGTGGAAAAATCTTGTAAGTAACCTCTAAGAAAGTCAGTAAAGTGTGGTGCCTCTGCCAGTGTACATGTTGTCTTCCTGGGCTCTCTCCAAAATTAGAAAAGCTGCAATCCTTTGCCAGGAGTTCAGTATGCAAATATTGTCTAATAAAGAAAACCATAGGAGGAACTTGAATTTTGTTGCAGTATGCCAACACACTGACAGTGTGTGTGTCTGTGTGTGTACAAACTTTTTTTTTAAACAAGAAACAGCATTAGAAAGCAAATACAATAGAGTTCATAGACAAGAACACCTGCTTTAAAAATAAAGCAGTTATTCCCACTCTTAGAAGGAAAAATTTCTGGACCAATTTTTGTATGTGTGTATGTGGAAAAGTTCATAAACAAAAAAGAAATACACTGAAGTTACTGTTAGATTTATACACAGAGCATTTGCATTGCAGGCCAACCTTTATATTCCATTTGAAGTTCTGGGATCATATTCTGATTTAATGATATTGTAACATCTGTATTTCACTCTTTTGTTGACATCTGTCTGCATTTGGTAATTTTTGTGTGTACATAGCCTTCAGTTTGGAGAGGGGCTAGAAGGAAAGAACATTTGAGGGTTGCCTTCAGTACTCACACTGGACACCAGGAAAGATCTCTAAAGAAAGTCTACTCCCAGCATGGGTGGATTAGATAGAGAATAAGCTTGAGCAGAGAGAACAGTTCAGTTCATGTCGGTGTTTTTAGTTGGTGTTATCATAGGCACTGATAAAAGGCAGTGTAAGCAGTGTGAGAATATCAATACAAGAACTGGACAGTGGATTAGTATAAGAACCACAGAGGATGCTTGAAGAATCAAGAAGAGCATGTCTTGGTATAAAAGATACTTACTGAGGACCTATCTTTTTTGCCAGACAGTGAGATACAATAAAAGACATAGCCTTTATGCTCATGAGTTTGCCTTCCAGTGAGGACAACAGATCTACCCATAATTAATTGTATCCTAATATTATCTTAAGCCATTAGTACACCAAAATACTGATTGAGTTTGATCAAGAGAATTAGGGAAGTTTCACCACGTAGATATCTTTTGAGTAGAGGCTCAACAAATAGGGAGGGTATCAACAGGCAGAGAAGGGGGAAATGGGAATAGTAGGGCAACATCAGGTAGTTAGACTGGAATCCAGGACAATAGTCTTACTTTGATCAAAGCATTGAGGAGTGAGGGAGGGAGGTGAGACTAACAGGAGGGGTACAGTGGAGTGGGGCAGTGCAATCAGAAGACTGCTAGCCAGGATGTTTCAAGGATGGGTGGTAGAGTAGCAGATCCTACTAGGTGTCCAACTGGTACCCATGCTTCCTATTCTCCTTATGAGCAGGGCTGTAATTCTAATTTGGAAGGCAAAATACCTACATAAAATCACAACCTTCTCAGAATGCCTTTGTAGCCAGGAATAGCGATGTAACTTAGTTTGGGCCATTGAGATACAAGCAGAAGCACTCAGATGGCATTGTAGAAGGCTCTTTAAAATGGGACAGACACAGCTGAAATTTGTCTTTTTCATATTGCTGCATGCCCTTCTTTCTACTCAACTCCCTTTGATGCAAAACCATCTCATCACCGGGATGACCAAAGTCTTAAACTGAAAATGACAGAGCAGGAAGAAGAGACGAATTCTCAAGCAATAGCTCTGGCCTGCCTACACCAGGCTCTTTGTTATAGGAGAAAAAAAATAAACTTAATTTCTTAAGACACTATGGCCAGCCTTCTACTAAGGCAGTTAAATTCAATCTTAATTGGTAAAGATGGCTTGTGAGTAAAAGCAAAAATAGTTGACCAAATAAGCAAGAGTGATTCTGACTGGGAGTTATAAGTCCTAAGAATTGTGATGATGGAAAAAAGGAAACTTTCCTGATATTTTCAAGTCAGTACTTTGCAAAGGGTTCTGGTTCTCTCTTGCTGTGTGTCTCTCTCTCTCTCTCTTTTTTAACTGATTGAATTATTGTACTTTCTTAGAACATCCATCCATAACTCAATCAAATAAATATTTGTTGTTCATCTGCTATGTGTCAGGCATTGTGTTGTTTCCAGGGATACAAAAATATATATGATGTGGCCTCTTAGGAAGCACATGATAGAATGAAAATGAGGGTGTCAGAGTTCATCATAAATAGGTCAAATTTGAAAAAATGTGATTTTAAAAAATTTCTGAAATTCAAATATAGAATAAATTATTGTTTTTCAGCTGCCCCAACAATTTGGAATTTGAATTGGGCACTAATGTATAAGTGACACAGAAGAAAAGACGCCATGGTACTTTGTCACTGGTGATTTTGAGTTAAAGTAATACACAGTCATTGCCTTTTTAAAGGAAAACAAATTAGATAGCTGAAGATAGGCCATCTTGGGAGATATATAAATGTCTTCAGTTATTCCAGAATAGTTATCATGGATGGCTACTCTGCTTTGGTGAATTTCCAGAGGCTTCCATCTCTACTTTTCAAAACCATGGTAGCCCAACAAATATCTAACTTCTAAGGTAGTAGAATGGACTGATATAAGAAATATAACCTCTTTATACTCTGATAGTGTTCTGATGACCACAAAAAGCAATCTACAAACTTGAATGCTAGATCCTAAAATAAACACTTAATTTGAGCATTGATATGTTCCTTTGCAGATATCCAGCAAACATTTTTGATCACCTACTGTGTGCCTGACACCAATTGGTGATGAGAAAACAAAGTAGAGTAGCATGTTGCCCTTAAGCTCCGGGAACCCGTTCATAGGAAAGGGAACAGACAGGTAGCAGTTTCCAGAGCAAATACATGCAAGAGCTTCAGAAAGGCATGAAGGGTTTATTAGTAGGAAGTCAAACAGTTTTAATGGTATCAGAGTCCAAGAGAATCTTGTATAGTATAATTCAAGCAGTACAATGAGGAAGGCTGTTATTTCTCTGCCCTGGTGTTTGGACCTTAATACAAATAGGATAAGAGAGCCCAGGTGAATAACCATACCCTGAGGTGGTGTTAGTTCTCATGTATGACAAAAGTTGAGCCTTTCATGGGAAGAAAGGCATCTCATTATCACCTCTGTGTGATGAATGCAGTGTCTTTTGAAGTCTTTAATCTTAGGGACCTTTGGAAGTTGTTTCCAAGTCTTTCATTTAAGTAGTAGTCCTGTGGTCTTCAGATGATGGCAGTTGATTTCCACAAAAGCTTTTATGCCTTATTGTTGCTTGCCCTTTAAGAAATGTGGGATGAGATAAGATGTAGACAGTGCCTTTCCAGCCATTTCATTGCTAATTTGCTTCCCACAGTGGATTGTTGTGCTTTTCTAAACAGATACAGAAAATTGTTTTTCTCCTAATTATTTCTGCAGAGTGATAGCATCAGTTCTGTGACGTTGAGTAATGATCCCCGCTATTGTTAAGATTTTGTGTGTGTGTGTTTTGAAATTGTGTGACTGCTGGATGATTGCAATATTTGTTTTGTTTCACAAAAGTCATCAAGGATAGAAAAACATTTTTAAAAATTTTTAAATTAACATATAATGTATTATTTGTTTCAGGGGTGTAGGTCTGTGACTCATCAATCTTACACAGCTCACAGCGCTCACTGTAGCACATACCCTCCCCAGTGTCCATCCCTCAGCCACCCCATCCCTCCCACCCACTACACTCCAGCAACCCCCAGTTTGTTTCCTGAGATTAAGAGTCTTTAATGGTTTGTCTCCCTCTCTGGTTTCATCTTGTTTCATTTTTCTTTCCCCTATGATCCTCTGTCTTGTTTCTCGAATTTCTCATATCAGTGAGATCATATGATAATTATCTTTCTCTGATTGACTTATTTTGCTTAGCATAATACCTGCTACTCCCATCCACGTTGTTGTAAATGGCAAGATTTCATTTTTTTGGATGGCTGCATAATTTTCCTTTGTATGTATATATATCACATCTTCTTTATCCATTCATCTGTAAATGGACATCTAGGCCCTTTCCATTGTTTGGCTATTATGGACATTGCTGCTATAAACATTGGGGTGCATGTACCCCTTTGGATCACTACATTTGTATCTTTGGGGTAAATACCCAGTAGTGCAATTGCTGGTCTTAGGGTAGCTCTATTTTCAACTTTTTGAGGAACCTCCATACTGTTTTCCAGAATGGCTTCACCATCTTGCATTCCCACCACCAGTGAAAGAGTAGAAAAACATTTGACAGGTCAATCAGTGTTCCTCCCATTTCTAGAAGTAACTTCTAACATTTGCTGTCAGATATTCTTATCCTTCTTTTTTACTCACAACAAAATAACATGAATATATTAAAATTGCTGATTCTGAATGAGATGAATGTCATTTGTGACAACATAGGTTGACCTAGAGGGTGTTATGATAAGTGAAGTAAGTCAGATGGAGAAAGACAAGTACCATATGCATTCATTTCCTATGTGGAATCTAAAAAACTAAAAAATAGAAACAAAAAATAAACAAAGGGCAGGATCAAACCTGTAAATGCAGAGAACAAATTGATGATTGCCAGGGGGATGGGCAAAAGGGGTGAAGGGGAATGGGAGATAATGTGTTTACACTTACAGAATGAATACTTTATGGGAGAAAAGGGTACAGCATAAGAAATGTAGCCAATGAGACTTGATGGGGGAGGAATTTAGATGGTGAGGGAGTGGGGGACCCTAAGCTTGCCTTATCCCTCAAACACAGCTAGATAATTATTAAATTCTGATCACCCTAGAAATCGTCTGAGGACTGAGAGAGCAAAAAAGCAAGTCTATAAGTAGAAAAGTGACCACCTTCTGGTAGGAGGTGTGGAGGGGAGATTTGGGGGGGAGATAAGAACTGTGGGTGCTGCAGAGGGGAGGGAATCCTGCTTATGGAGACAACTGCAAGGTATTTTAAGCAGTGGAGCACAAGATCAGAAGTTTTAGGAAGTCCACCACCACCAGGGTTGTGCCTGGCTTAAAGGTGCTCAGGTGCTCAGAGACCCAGGAGTGGACAGTGTGGTCTGAGGATCCCCCCTGGGGCACAAAACGAATGGGTGGCACCAATATGCTTGCACTGTTTCAAGGCATAGGACTGGAGACTCCAGCTGAGGGTAGAGAGCCTGGGTGCCAGCTCTCTGCTTTGCCTTACTCTGAACTGCTATGTGCTTGTACCACTGCTTTCCTGGAACTGGCCAGCAAAAGACAAAAGTGCAGGTCTGCACCATGGGAGTCCCTAAAATTTGGAGTTTTGAAACCCAGTCAGGCGCCTGAGATACAATAGCTGTGATGCTGTGAGGGTGAAGTCAAGTATCTGTTTGAAGCCAGGGACACAGAGAAATGATTGTTTGCTCTTCTGTGAGGACTTCCTGAAGAGTGGCAGGCACTAACTCTCAGCTCCAAAGCTAGAGAACAGGGTGATGCCATTTTCACCCTATCCATCTATGCTAAAAGTCTTGGGGTGGGGGGGGGGGGCAAAAGCAGCAACAACAACAAACAAACAAACAAAAAAACCCCACGCCACCTAGTGGAGGCCAGAGCTCCTTACACCAAGCCCTGACCCCCCTGCCCCCTGCCCCCTCCCCTAGGGCAAGGCCACCTGAGAACTGGCATAGCATTCCCCCAGAAAACCATTCCCCCAGAAAACCAGGTAAAAAACACCTCACATGCACCAAGTCTACTGATTGTAGAGTGCTGCAAAGCTTCAGCTCTAGGGGAAATAGTACCTAGCTTCCTTTTTATTTTTTTATTAAGTATTTTAATTTTTTTTTAATTAATTTTTTATTTTTTATAAACATATATTTTTATCCCCAGGGGTACAGGTCTGTGAATCACCAGGTTTACACACTTCACAGCACTCACCAAAGCACATACCCTCCCCAATGTCCATAATCCCACCCCCTTCTCCCAATCCCCCTCCCCCCGGCAACCCTCAGTTTGTTTTGTGAGATTAAGAGTCACTTATGGTTTGTCTCCCTCCCAATCCCATCTTGTTTCATTTATTCTTCTCGTACCCACTTAAGCCCCCATGTTGCATCACCACTTCCTCATATCAGGGAGATCATATGATAGTTGTCTTTCTCCGCTTGACTTATTTCGCTAAGCATGATACGCTCTAGTTCCATCCATGTTGTCGCAAATGGCAAGATTTCATTTATTTTGATGGCTGCATAGTATTCCATTGTGTATATATACCACATCTTCTTGATCCATTCATCTGTTGATGGACATTAAGTATTTTAATTTTTAAAATTCCTTTTTAATTTTTTGTTATTTAAAAGATTTTATTTATGTATGTTTTTAATTTTAATTTTATTTTATTTAAAAATTTTTTGATCTGGCTTCTTTTAGCAAGCACACCAAAAGACACCCAGGGCCTAGTTTTGTTTTTTTTTTTTTTTTTTTTTTTTTTTCTGGACAAATGACAAGTCAGAGGAATACACTCCAAAAGAAAGAACAGAAAAGAGAAGCAATAGCTAGGGCTTTAATCAATACAGATATAAATAAGATATCTAAACTAGAATTTAAAACAACAATTATAAGGATACTAGCTGGGGTGGAAAAAAAAAAGCATAGAAGACACTGGTGAATCCCTTACTGCAGAGATAAAAGAACTAAAATCTAGCCAGGCCAAAATTTAAAATGCTGTAACTGAGACAGAAACCCAAATGGATACATAACAAGGATGGATGAAGCAGAAGAATGAATCAGTGATACAGAAGATAAAATTATGAAAAATAAGGAAGCTGAAAAGAGGAGAGAAAGGTAATAAATCAGAAAGGTAGACTTAGTGCATTCAAGGATGTTGTATCATAGGAATCCCAGAAGATGTAGAGAAAGAAAAGGGGAAGAATGTTTATTTGAGCAAATTATAGCTGAAAACTGCCCAATATCGGGAAGGATACATACCAAATCCAAGAAGCACAGTGAACTCACATTAAATTCAGCAGAAACTGGCCATCACCAAGAATATAATAGTCAAATTTACAAAATACACAGACAAGTAAAGAATCCTGAAAGCAGCAAGGGAAAAGAAGTTCTTAACCTACAAAGACAGATGAGGTTCACAGCAAATCTGTCCACAGAAGATTTGGCAGGATATATTCAGTGTGCTGAATGGGAAAAACATGCAGTGAAGAACACTTTATACAGCAAGGCTGTCATTCAGAATACAAGGAAAAATACACAGTTGCCCAGAAAAAAGTAAACAAGTTCATGATCACTAAATCAGCCCCGCAAGACTCTTTGAGTGGGTGGGAGTGGGGAGGGGGGACCCAAAAACAACAAAGACCAGAAGGCAACAGAGTATATCACCAGAAATACCAATTCTACAGGCAGCATAATGGCACTAAATTCATATCTTTCAGTAATCACTCTAAATATAAATGGACTAGGGGCGCCTGGGTGGCTCAGTGGGTTGAGCCACTGCCTTCGGCTCAGGTCATGGTCTCAAGGTCCTGGGATCGAGTCCCGCGTCGGGCTCTCTGCTCGGCGGGGAGCCTGCTTCCTCCTCTCTCTCTCTCTCTCTGCCTGCCTCTCTGCCTACTTGTGATCTCTCTCTGTCAAATAAATAAATAAAATCTTTTAAAAAAAAATAAATAAATATAAATGGACTAAATACTCCAATCAAAGACATAGGGTATCAGAATGGATTAAAAAAAAAAAAACAACAACAACAAGACTCATCTATATGCTGCCAATAAGAGACCCATTTTAGACCTAAAGACACCTGCAGATTGAAGGTGAGGGAATGGAGAACCATCTTTCATGCTAATGGATGTCAAAAGAAAAAGTAAGTCATACTTACATAAGACAAACTGGATTTTAAAACAAAAACTGTAATAAGAGATGAAGAAGGGCATTATATCATAATTAAGCATTCTATCCATCAGGAAGATCTTACAATTATAAATATTTATGCCTGCAACTTGGTAGCAGCCAACTATATAAATCCATTAATAATAAACATAAAGAACCTCATAGCTAATAATACAATAATAATAGGGACTTTAACACACCATTTACAGCAATGGACAAATCATCTAAGCAGAAAATCAAAAAGGAAATAATGACTTTGAACGACATACTGGACCAGATGCACTTACCAGATATATTCAGGATGTTTCATCCTAAAGCAGCAGATTATACATTCTTTTCAAGTGTACATGAAACATTCTCCAGAACAAATTACATATTGGATCACAAAAATAACCCCCCAAAAGTATAAAGTGATCAATATCATACCATGCTTATTTTCAGACCACAATGCTGTGAAACCTGGAATCAAACACAAGAAAAAATTTGAAAAGACCACAAATATGTGGAGGTTAAAGGACATCCTACTAATAAATGAATGGGTTAACCAGGAAATTAAAGAAGTAAAAAATTGTCTGGAAGCAAGTGAAAATGAAAACATGACAGTCCAAAAACTTTGTGACGAAGCAAAAGCCTTTCTAAGGGGGAAGCATATTGGAATATAGACCCTAAAGGAGCTAGAGAAGAACAGCAAATAAAGCCTGTACCCAGCAGAAAGGGAAATGATGGTTAGAGTAGAAATAAGCAGTATGAAACAAAAACCCACAGCTAGACTTACCAAAAATAAAAGAGAAAGGTCCCAAGTGAATCAAATCACAAATGAAAGAGGAGAGATCACAAAGAACACCACAGAATTACAAGTAATCATAACAGAATAAAATATTATGAACAATTATATTCCAACAAACTGGCAATCTGGAAGAAATGGACAAATTCCTAGAAACATATAAACCACCAAAATTGAAACAGGAAGAAATAGAAAATATGAACAGACCCATGACCAGTAAAGAAATTGAATCAGTAATCAAAAATTTCCCAAAAAGTGAAAAATCTAGGGCCAAATGTCTTCCCAGAGGAATTCTACCAGACACTTAAAAAAAAAATTAGTATGGATCCTTCTGAAACTGTTCCAAAAAATAGAAATGGAAGGAAAACTTGAGACTGGCAATACCTTGATCCCAAAACCAGACAAAGACCCCACTAAAAGGAGAATTAGAAAAGATCCCACTAAAAAGGAGAATTACAGGTAAATATCTGATGAATATGGAGGCTGAAATTCTCAACAAGATACTAGCAAGTTGAATTCACAGTACATTAAAAGAATTATTTACCACAATCAAGTGAGATTTATTCCTGGGCTGCAGGAGTGTATTCACAAATCAATCAATGTGATAAACCATATTTATAAAAGAAAGGATAAGAACCATATAATCTATTGATGCAGAAAAAGCATTTGACAAAATGCAGCATCCTTTCTTTATAAAAACCCTCGACAAGTAGGGCTAGATGGAAACACCTCAAAACCATGAAAGCCATATATGAAAGACCCACAGCTAATATCATCCTCAATGGGAAAAAACTGAAAGCCTTTCCCGTCAGGAACAAGATGAGGATGTCCACTGTCACTATTACTATTTAACATAGCACCAGAAATCTTTTTAGCCTCAGCAATCAGACAACAGAAAGAAATAAAAAGGCATTCAAATTGGCAAAAAAGTCAAACTTTCACTATTTGCAGACTACATGATACTCTATGTGGAAAACCCAGAAGACTCCACCAAAACATTGTTCGAACTGGTACATGAATTCAGCAGTCTTGACATTTCTGTGCAACAAAAATGAAGCAGCAGAAAGAGAAGTTGAGGCAGGGATCCCATTTACAGTTGCATCCCAAACCATAAGATACCTAGGAATAAACCTAACTGAAGAGGTAAAATGCCTATATTCTGTCAACTATAGAACACTTGTGAAGGAAATTGAAGAGGACACAAAGAAATTGGAAAACATTACATGCTTATGGATTGGAAGAACAAACATTGTTGAAGTGTCTATAAGCAAGCTATACATTTAATCCAGTTCCTCTCAAAATACTACCATCATGTTCCACAGAGCTAGAATAAACAATCCTAAAATTTGTATTGAACCACAAAAGACCCTAAATAACCAAAGTAATCCTGAAAAGGAAAAGCAAGGCTGAAGTCATCACAGTTCCAAACTTCAGGTACTATTACAAAGCTGTCGTCATCAAGACAGTGTAGTACTGGTACAAAAACAGACACATAGAACAGTGGAACAGAATAGAAAACCCAGAAATGGACCCACAACTATATGGTGAACTAATCTTTGACAAAGCAAGCAAGAATACCCAGTGGAAAAAAAGGCAGTCTCTTCAACAAATGGTGTTGGGAAAACTGGATAGCAACATGCAGAATGAAACTGGACCACTTTCTTATGCCATACACAAAAATAAATTTGAGATGAATGAAAGACCTACATGTGAGACAGGAAACCATCAAAATCCAAGAGGAGAACACAGGCAGTAACCTCTTCAACATCAGCCATAGCAACTTCTTACTAGACATGTCATTAAAGGCAAGGGAAACAAAAGCAAAACAGTTGGGATTTCATCAAGATAAAGACTTCTGCATAGTGAAGGAGACAATCAACAGAAATGGCAATCTATGGAATGGGAGAAGATATTGGCAAATGACATATCTGATAAAGGGTTAGTATCCAAAGTCTATAAGAACTTATCAAGCTCAGTTTATCCAGTTTATAATCCAGTTAAGAAATGCACAGAAGACATGAATAGACACTTCTACAAAGGAGACATCCAGATTGCAACAGACACATGAAAAAGATGCTCAACATCACTCATCATCAGGGAAATACAAATAAAAACCACAATGAGATACCACTCACACCTGTTAGAAAGGTTAAAATTAACAAAAGAAACAACAGGTGTTGACAATGATGTGGAAAAGAGGGAATCCTCTTGCACTGCTGGTGGGAATGCAAACTGGTGCAGGTATTCTGGAGAACAGTATGGATGTTCCTCAAGATATTAAAGATAGAACTACCCTATAATCCAGCAATTGTACTACTAGGTATTTACCCAAAGGATACAAAAATACTGATTTAAAGGTGTACATGCCTGATGTTCATGGCAGTATTATGAACAATAACCAAACTGTAGAAAGAACCCAAATGTCCATCAATTAATGAATGGGTAAAGAAAAGGTTATACACAATGGACTCAGCCATCAAAAGAATGGAATCTTGCCATTCATAATGATGTGGATAGAGGTAGATTGTGTTATGCTAAGCAAAATAAGCCAGAGAAAGACAAATACTGTATTTCACTCATGTGGAATTTAAGGAACAAAAAAAAATGAACAAATGGTAGGGGGAAAGAGAGAGAGAGGGAAATAAATCACAAGAGACTCAGAGATAGAGAATGAACTGTGGTTTGATGCAGGGAGGTGGCTGGTGTGCTAGACAAGTGATGGGTATTAAGGAGGGCAGTTGTGATGAATACTAGATGTTGTATGTAAATGACAAATTACTGAATTATACTCCTGAAACTAATATTGCACTCTATGTTTAACTAAAATTTAAATAAAAACTTAAAGAAAAGAAGAGGAATGTATTCAGTGATATTGTAATATCATTGTATGGTGAAAGATGGTAGCTTTGTTGGTAGTGAGCACAGCATAATGTATAAACTGTTGAATTACTGTGTTGTACACCTGAAACTGATAAAACAGTGTGTTTCAGGTAAACCCAAATAAAACATATTAAAAATTTAAAAATGTAAATGAAGCAACTGCTCAAATCAAAAGACATGGGGTCACTAAAAGGCTAAAAAAATAAATAAGACCTATCTATCTGCTGCCTATAGAGACTCACTTCAAACCTAAGGAGACATGCAGAGAGAAAGTGAAGGAATGGAAAAAGATGTCCCATGTGAATGAAAGCAAAAAAAAAAAAACACAAAAATGAAAACAAACTAAACCCCCCAAAACAAAAAACAAACCTAGACTAACAATACTTATATTAGATAAAATAGATGTCAAGACAGAGACCATGATAAAAGGCTGAGTCCAACAAGAGATTATAACAGTTGTAAATATCTATGAACCTAACACAGACACACTTGAATACACAAAGCAAATATTAGCAGACATAAAGAGAGCACCCTCCAATTCTTGTGACAGCCATTTTTTTAAAAGATTTTATTTATTTATTTTACAGACAGAGATCACATGTAGGCAGAGAGGCAGGCAGAGGGAGGGGAAAGCAGGCTCCCTGTGGAACAGAGAGCTCGATGCGGGGCTCGATCCCAGGATCCTGAGACCGTGACCTGAGCCAAAGGCAGAGGCCCAACCCACTGAGCCACCCATGCGTCCCTCATATTTTAGAAAGTGCACTCAAATTTGACTGTGAGCCTCTTTGAATCAAAGACATCTTTAAATTCTTCATGATCTCATTGCCATAGTCCAAAGTAGATCCTCAGTAAATATTTCTTGTTAATCAACCATATTTATCATATTTGACCCTCCCAATTCTAAGTTGGGGAATACTGCCATTTTGCAGAGGGTGGAACTGAGGTTGAGTATTGACTTGCCTGAGATAACATTGTTAGTTCATAACAGAATTTGGAGACGGAACTTTAGTACCATC
This sequence comes from Mustela putorius furo, assembly GCF_011764305.1. NCBI lineage: Eukaryota > Metazoa > Chordata > Mammalia > Carnivora > Mustelidae > Mustela > Mustela putorius. The sequence continues at coordinate 53,940,550 of NW_025422005.1, forward strand.
CGTGACAAAGATAGCTTCCACATGCCCACACTTGACACTTTCCTCTCAATAACCAAACTGTTTCAAGGAAGGGACAAAACAGTCCACACATAACACATTGCCTTTTCTGGTTCAAATGCTGTGGTCAGAGTAAAAGCTATTTTCTAAATCCGGTAAATCTTCCTGTCAGCTTGGATTTACTCATACTTTAGGATGAATGAGCAAATTTTAGATGGCAGTAATAGAGGGCTTCCAGGAGGGCATTTCTTACCTACTTTGTTCCGTTTCTTGGAGTTCTATGTGGAAATGCTTTACATCATTCAGGAAGAGAAACGAGAATGAAGAAAGCGTGACTTGTAGTAGGACTTCTGCCTGAACAAGTGTCCGATGATTTGGTATTACTCTGTCATGTGAGGCTATAATTATTTGCAGTGTACCAAAATAACCCTACCAAGTCTTGCAGAAAGACAATGGAAATGAGAATAACTATGTTTTCTCATCTTTTGGTGATGGCTATCATACCCTATATCATTAAATGAACACATTCACACATAAACGAATTTGCACCACCCTCCCCATGGAATCCCTTGGACTCCTGTATGAATTGAAGGATGAGCTCTTCTTTTCTGTTCAAAGCGGGGAGAGGAAGGTAATTGGTGTTTTGATAGGGATGGCATTGAATCTATAGAGCATTTCGGGAGTATCATCATCTTAACAATATTAACTCTTGGGGCACCTGGGTGGCTCAGTGGGTTAAAGCCTCTGCCTTCGGCTCGATTCATGATCCCAGGGTCCTGGAATCGAGCCCCGCATCGAGCCCAGCATTGAGCCCCGCATCAGATTCTCTGCTCAGCAGGGAGCCTGTTTCCCCCTCTCTCTCTGCCTGCCTCTCAGCCTACTTGTGATCTGTCAAATAAATAAATAAAATCTTAAAAAAAAATATTAACTCTTCCAATCAATAAACATGGGATATCTCTCCATTTATTTAATTCTTTATTTTTCATTTCAGGAATGTAGTTTTTAGCGTAGAAATCTTGTGCTTCCTTGGTGACTTTGTCCATTTGGGTTGCTATAACAAAATCCCACCAGCTGTTTATTAACAAGAGGAATTTGTTGCTCATAGTTCTGGCAGCTTGGAAGTCCAAATTCAAGGTACCTGCATCGTCACCTTCTGGTGAAGACCCACTTTCTGGTTCATAGCATGTACCTTCTCAACATGTCCTCACATGGTGGAAAATCTAGAGGTTTCTCAGCAGCTTCTTGAATAAGGCACTAACTTCATTCATGAGGGCTCTACTCTCATGACTTAAGCATCTCCCCAAACACTTATTTACTGAAAGATACTACCTTTACGGGTTAGAATTTCAACATAGGAATTTTCGGAGTACACAGACATTCAGGCCACAGGACATGGTCAAATTTATTCTTAAATATATTGTTCTTTTTGATGCCATTATAAACGAAATTGTTTTCTTAATTTAATTTTCAGGTTGTTTATTGCTAAGGCATAGAAATACAATTATTTTTGTGTATTGGTCTTATATCATGCAACCTTTTTGAATTCCTTTTTTAGCTCTTATAGTTTCCTAGCGGACTCCTTAAGATCTTCTATTTACAAGATTATGTAATCACTAGGTAGAAATAATTTTTCTTTCCAATCATAATGCCTTTTATTTCTTTTTCGTTCATAAGTGTACTGGCTAGAGCTTTCAGTATAATCTTGAAGAGAATTGGTAAGAGCCCACATTCTTATCTTTTTCTGATTATAAAGGGGAAACCATTTGGCCTTTCACTGTTAAATATGACCATAATAGCTGTGTGTTTTTCAAAGATTGAGGGAACTTCCTTCTATATTCCTTCTTCCTTCTAGACCTAGTTTGTTGAGTACTTATATCATGTAGGGGTGTTGGAATTTGTCATATGCTTTTACTGTCTCTGTTGAGGTGATCACTTGGGTTTTAGCCTTCATTTTGAGTATCATGTATTATACTAGTTGATTTTTTTAATGTTAAACCTACCTTGGATTCCTGGATTAAATTCCATTTGGTCATGATGTCTAGTGCTTTTTCTATGTTGCCAGATTCAATTTTCTAGTATTTTGTTGAGGAATTTTGCATGTCTATCCGTAAGGGATGTTAGCTTTTATTTTTCTTTTCTTGTGAAGTGTTTGGTTGGTTTTAGAATTAGGGTAGTACTGACTTCCCAGAATGAGTTGGAAACTGTTTTTTCTTCATTTTCTTCCTCCTCCAATACCTCCTCCTTCTGCTTCTTCCTCTGGAAAGGTTTGGCAATGATTTTTGTTAATTTTTTAAATGTCTGGTAGAATTTATTAATGAAGCCAACAGGTCCTGGACTTTTCTTTATTGGATGTTTTGTGGGTCAAGGGATTTATAGGCAGAGAAAACTGTAAAATGTAATGGGATTTGACTGGTTTTTCAAAAACAGTTAGAAAGCCAAGCTAGCTGGAGCTGAAGTGACTCTCCATTGTCTGTATGTTAAAATTTAATCTCAAAAAAAAAAGAAGTGCTAGAAAAGCTGGATGTCTACATGTATTAGAACAAAACTGGACCACTTTTTAATACCACATATAAAAATAAACTCCAAATGGAATGAAGACTAAAATGTGAGACCTGAAACCATAAAAGTCCTAGAAGAGAACACAGGCAGTAATTTCTGACATTGGCCCTAATAACATTTTTCTACATACATCTTCTAAGACAAGGGAAACAAAAGCAAACGTAAACTGTTGGCACTACATCAAAACTAAAAGCATTCACAAAGCAAATGAAAACATTGACCAAAAAAAGGCAACTTACTGAATGGAAGAAGATATTCACAAATTATATACCTGATATAGGGTTAATATCCAAAATATATAAAGAACTTAACACCAAAAAACCCACCACAAATTATCCAATTTAAAAATGGGCAGAGGACCTAATTGGACTTTTTTCCAAAGAAGACATTCAGATGACCAACAGACACATGAAAAGATGCCCAACATCACTCATCAGGGAAATGCAAATCAAAACTACAAGGAGATAGTCTCCTTACACCTGTAAGAATGGCTAAACTCAAAATGATAAGAAGTAACAAGTGTTGTTGAGGATATGGAGAAAAAGGAACCATAATAATACACTATTGGTGGGAATGTAATTGGTACAGCCGCTATGGAAAACAGTATGAAGTTTCCTCAAAAAAATTAAAAGTAGAAATATCATATGATCCAATAATTCCATGACTGGATATTTACCCAAAGAAAAAAAGTAATACCAATTCAAAAAGATATATGCACCCCTATGTTTATTGAAGCAGTATTTACAATAGTAGGATATGGAAGCAGCCTAAATATCCATCAATAGATGAATGGATAAGAAAGATATGGTACCCACATGCATAGCCATATAAAGGATGAGATTGTGCCATTTGAGCTAACATGGATGGACCAAGAGGGAACTCTGCTAAGTGAAATAAATCAGACTGAGAAATACAAATACCATATACTTTCACTCATATGTGGAATCTAAAAAAAACAAACAAGTAAACAAAGCAAAACAACAACAACAACAACAAAAAACAAAAACCAAAGAGCAGAATCAGACCTATAAATACACAATACAAAATGATGGTTGCTAGAGGGGAGGTTGGCAGGGGAATGGGCAAAAATGGGTGAGTGGGAGTGGAAGATTTAGGCTTCCAGTTATGTAATGAATAGAATAAGTCAATAGAATAAAAGGTAGCATAGGAAATATAGTCATTGACACTCTAAGAGTGATGTATGGGGACAGATGGTAGCTAAACCTGTGGTGAGCATAGATATAATGTATAACCTTGTCTAATCACCATGTTGTACACCTGAAACTAATGTGTCAATAATCATTATGTCAGCTCTTCTCAAATATATCAATGAAGAAAATCTAACAAATATGGGTATTTTTTCTTAATTTGCTTCTTTTGGGGACTATAAATCCCTTGATGGCAGAAACCATTTTTTATTTCTTTATGCCAAATCTAGCAAAGTGCCTGTCACACAGTAGACACTCAATAATATTTGTTGAATTAATAGCGAAGCCCAGATATCCTGAATGAGTTTCCCCCAGCATTCTGTATTGCTGAGATGTTATTATACTTCTCTGTGCTTCTCACAGAACCTGGTGTGACATTGATAAATGTTCATTGAAGTTAACTCAGCTGAATGACAAATTAATATTATAATATCAGCCGCACATTTTGAACCCTTCAGTAAAAAGGCACCGTAAAAGCCTCAAAGTAGATGTAAAAAAAATAGAGATAAAAATATGTTTGGATGACATTTCTTTTTGAAGATACAAAACAATTCTGTTGTGTTTTGAAACATAATTACACTTGAAGATTTCTGGTGTAACAGAGCTGTTTGGGGATTCTGGTGATCATAACAACACTGTTTGATACAAGGGAGGGGAAATCCATTTTAGAAGCTTTTCAATGACAAGCTTTGTTTTTTGTATCTGGAAGCAATCCCCTGAGCCATTTACTTAAATGCCTTGGAATATGGGAAAATCAGTAGCACTGTGGGGCCCTCAAAGGGAGGAGCACATTTCGTGTTTTTTATATTGTACTGTCACATGACAAAGGTGAGCAGGTGGAGTGACAGCATTGTCTGTAACGGTAGTCTACCCAGGGAAGGCCTGTGCTTTTTAATGTAGACATTCAAGGTCTCCATCAGTCAGAGTTCTCCATAGAAACAACGCCACACACACACACACACACACACACACACACACACACACACGATTTATTTTAAGGAATTGCTCACATGATTGAGGGGGCCAGCAAATCTAAAATTTGTAGGGAAGGCTGACAGGCTAGAAACTCAGGCTGGAGCTGATATTACAGCCTTGAGTCTAAAATAGCAGGCTGAAAACCTAAGCAGGTGTTAGTCTTGAGGCAGAATTTCAATTTCTCTGGGAAACCTGTTTTTTAAGGCCTTCAACTGAATGGATGAGGCCCCACCCACATTACTGAGGAAATCTTTATTTATAAAGTCAACTGATTGTTGACTTCAGTTAAGAGAACACCTTTGCAGAGACACACAGATTAGCACTCGATTAAATATCAAGTACTGTAGCCTAATCAACTTGATACATAAAACTAATAATCACAAGGTCCTTTGTCACATAGTACCTGCCCCTCTCTATAAGTTCTTAACTTGCCTACCTACTCCTGCTCCACACTAGACTGCTGATCATGTTCTGAAGAGCTCTGTACATGCTTCCCATTGGGTGCCTCTGCCAGTTCCCCTATTCCCACTCTGTAGAGTCTCTCTCCTTCCTTTCCCAGCCATCAAATTCCTTGTCTTCTCCCATAGTCCTAAGCAAATGCCATTTGCCTTCCCAAATCTTGACTGCTTTCCCAGTTAGATATCATCCCTCCCTCTCTTGACCCCCCAGCAGATTTCCTGGCAGTATAGTCCCCTTGAGTTTCACCATTATTCTAAAATGTATTCATGGTGACCATCTCTCCTCCTCTGTGGCTTGAGGAAGTTAAGAACTTCATGCTTTTTGGGGTTTGGTTTTGTTTTGTTTTTAATTTCTATGTTCCCTACAGAGTATAAAGATTTCATTCATGCACCAGTCTTTATATTTACTTGGTGCCAGGCCTTAGGCTAGCTGCTGAGGAATGTCAAGATTAATCAGACAAGTTTCAGTGCTCTGAGAGTTAATAGTCTAGTGAGGGAGGCAAGTAAGTAAAATTTTGATGCCCATAAGGATTTGTTAAACTAAATTATTTCTGCCTTAAAAGTAGAACTTTCCTGGGGCGCCTGGGTGGCTCAGTGGGTTAAAGCCTCTGCTTTAGGCTTGGGTCATGATCTCGGGGTCCTGGGATCGAGCCCTGCGTCAGGCTTTCTGCTTGTCGGGGAGCCTGCTTCCTCCTCTCTCTCTGCCTGCCTCTCTGCCTACTTGTGATCTCTGTCTGTCAAATAAATAAATAAAATCTTAAAAAAAAAAAAAGTAGAACTTTCCTTTCTGTACCTCCTCATCTTAATGCCACTATATATAAACATTGGGTAGTCAGCTTGTAGTGGGCTGGAAAGCTCTGTCTTCATAAAACCTGTAAAGGAGTAGTGTATGTGGTGTATTCTGAAGGGCATCAGAGAGTTCAGCTGATCCAAAAATATCTCTGTTACTAAGATGCTGTAATGTTTGATATGATATGCCACTATTGGGAATCCACTCAAGAATTATCTTATCTGCAAATGTACCTGGGAGGAATTACTTAAAAACACATGCTGATATCTTTTTCAAATTCCTTTCCCTTCCTTCTTTACTTCTGTACCATCTCCTCCTCAAGACAGCTAAATTGCTCTCCTTGTAAGACTCCCATCACATAGAGAAATTAGGGTTATTTCCTGTGGGTCTCCACTGCACTGTCTCCCTGTTACAACATAATTACTTTGTTCTCTGTCGTTTACTTGTCTTTTTATTTACCCAAGTCCTTAGTATACTGGGCTTTTAAGGGAATGAAGTGTGGTTATTATTATTATTATTATTATTATTATTTAGTATCTGTGACCCCAACATCTAGCACAATATCAGAGTCATAGTGGAATATCCCCTAAGGACTCCTGGAATGACTAGATGTTCCTTTGGTAGAATACACATCTAGGGGACAGGCTTAATGAAAGGGAATTGAAGGGAAGAGGCTTGAGAAGTGGCAGAAAAGGGGCCTTCGGGAAACCAGTTTGTCCCTGGAGCCATCCTTGATCCTGCTCTTTGCTCTTTTCCACTTTCTGGTTTCATTCATGGATAAAATACCTTGTGAATTAAACACTCTTTTCTTTTGTTCTATAGTACATAACCTAAAGCACTGTCAGCTTCCAGGAGTTTTTCTGGAAGCATTTGTGCTAGAAAGGTGAGTACACATGATTCATTTAGAAAAGCACAAATGCTTTCACACTATCTTTTATTTCTGCAAGAACTGAAAGCACAAACCTCTTATATCTCTCTCATCCACTATCCCTTGCCTTTGCTCAAAGAATAAGCTAGTAGAGACCGCCAGCAAAGTGTTTTTCCCAAGTCCTTGTGGCTGCAGGAATACAGACCTAGACAAATTTTCTCAAGTAATAGAGCTAGAGTTTTCCAGATGCATCTAGATAAAGCTGAAATCAACTCTGAAACCAAGATGCCCTCTCAGTCCACTATTACCTGTTTTTTTCTCATTAGCACTCCCTTTCTGGAGATGTCTCCTCTTTCTGTAGAGTTGCTGCATTTTCCTCTTGGTTTTCCTGCCCTAGAGCTCTCTTCTCTATTCTCATGTCTTCTGCTTACCTGTAGTTTCTACTCTCACAATTTCACATGACCTGCCTTGACTACCCTAGACCCCCAATACTGCATAACTGTTCAGATTCAAAAATATATGCCTTCAAATATAAACCCTCTGGTTCATACTAATTTTAGTTTTTCTACAAATATACTTTTCAACTTAATTTTAAGCAGGATCCACAGGTTGATCCACAGATTGGATAATTTTTCCTAATATAACCAAGAGTTGGTCATATATTGTAGGTACCTGTCTATAAGTTATTAACAGTAGGTTATTTATTTATATTATAATATACATTTATGTCATAACATATTACATTTACACACTTATAATGTATATGTAATGTAGTTATTACCACTAGGGCAGCGTTATTTATGTCTTCCCTGGATGGTATCCCCAGAATCCAGCACAATTCCTGGCATCCTATAGATGCTCAAAATAGTGAATGAATGGTTAAATAAAGCTCCTGATATCTTCTTCTTACTCACCCTCTTCTAATTCATCTTCAAAAAAAAAAAAATCTTTCTGAAACACAAATCAAGCCATGATACTTCCTGCTTAAAATTATTAATAGCACTTATTCTTCAAATTAGAATGAGGATATTTGTAGCCTACTTTAGCTTTATTTCCTATTCCTGCTCAGTTTCTTGTACTTCTTGCTTTTATAAAACCAATGTAATTCATGAAATACATTATGCTCTATTCAATTTCCTTGCCTTTTCACCTAGCAGAATCAGTAGAAATGCAAAGAACGAGATGAAGTGAAGATGAATTTAAGAGACAGGTTGAGAAGATTTAATATCTAAATTACATAAATCTACTAATGTGTAAACTTTAGAAAACCCATGATTACCTCTATGTAGTAAGCATTCGATATGTTCTTATTAGAATGGATTAAAACATGACTTTTGTGTTTTATCTGGTTTTAGATCCAGTAGGAATGAGTGAGTGAAAGGAAATTTAAAGAGTGAGTTCATTGGTAAATGAACAATTTCATCTTTTTTCAAACTCAATAGCTATTATTTTGACTGACAAAGCATCTCTTATGAGTTGAACACAAACAAGAAATAGGAGAGTGTTTATGATGTCATCATAAATATTTATAAAAGGGACATGGTACAATGTTTCTGTGAGATGTTAGTTATGAAAGGTTAGATTGTGAATGTTCATTTAGATCAAATTATTAAACACTTGAAATTTGTATAGCATTTTCTAATTTATAAAATAAATTCACACTGATTATCCTATTTAAACTTTAATTCTCAGTCTCCATTGGACCATTATCTTCAATGTGCAAACACTATAATTCTCCATCCTTAAGATTTCCTCTGAGGACATCAGTTCCCCATCAGGAACAAACCCTATGTGTCTTCTCTTTTACAGCAAAACCCCAAACCTGTGTTCACTATCTCTACTTTTTCATCAGATGTTCTTTCTTCAGCTAACTCAGATCTGGTTTTCATCCTCACGACTCCACTGAAATTGATTTTATCAAAAGTACTTAGGAACTCTCTCCTTCAGCCATTTTTCCCCATTTGGCTTCAGACATGATATATTCCACTAATTTTCCAACTATCTTATTTCAGTCTGGCTCCTCCTCCTCCAGACTTCTAAGTGTCCCACTGCTCAGTTCTTTTCTCTTATCTTGTCTTTGTGTACTCACTGCCAAGGTGCCAGACCCTGCTTTTCAATACTTTCTGCAAATTGATGATTCCCACATTTGTATCTTCAACCCAGTTCTCTTCCTAAAGCTCCAAACTTGTATATGCAGGAGACTTCTTCTTTTTTTTTTAAAGAATAATTTCATCAGGAAGATTTTTTTAAATCTTTTTTTCTTTTAAAGATTTTGTTTACTTATTTGACAGAGATTGCAAATAGGCAGAGAGGCAGGCAGAAACAGAGAGAGGGGGAAACAGGCTCCCTGCTGAGCAGAGAGCCGATGTGGGGCTGGATCCCAGGACCCTGGAATCATGACCCGAGCCAAAGGGGCAGAGGCTTTAACCCACTGAGCCACCCAGATGCCCCTCCAGGTGTCTCTTAACTTTCTCTAGGTAGGCATCTCAGGCTTAATTCCTAAATCAGAATTCTGGAAAATCCTGCTCTAATTCTTTCTGGAAAGCTGTGCTAAACTCAACCAGGTGACCTCACCAAAAACCTAGATGCCATCCTTAATGACTCTTTCTTCAGGCTCAGCATTTCATCAGTCAGTAAGTCCTGTTGACTCTCCCTTCCAAATATACCTAGAATATGACTACTTACTACTATCTTTACCTCTACCAATCTAGGCAAAGTCAACATTCTCACCAGCCTCAATTTCTGGAATACCTTTCTGTCTGGGCTCTGCTTCCTTTCTTTCCCCTTTTGTAGTTGGCTTCCTTGGAGCAACCAAAGTAGTTCTTTTAAATGTAAAACTATCCAGTGGGATTCTTTTCTTATTCTAATTAAAATGTAAAGTCTCTTCTGGAACCTGTAAGGTCTTCGAGATCTAGATCTCACCTTTCTGTTCAAATTTATTTCTACCACAGGGTATTTGCATTTACTGGCCCTGTCTCCAGTATTCTTCTACAATGTTTCCCATGATTCACTCCCTCAGTTCCCTCTGATTCTACTCAAAGGGAACCTCTCCCACCATCCTATATCTTTTTGTACCTTAACCCACTTTATTTTTCTTTATTTACTTGCCTGTCAGTATATCATATACTTGCTTCATTGTTTATGGTCCCCCTTTTCCTCACTGGAATATAAGCTCAAGAGTGTTGTATTATTATTGTCCAACAAATATTTGTTGAATGAAAGGATGAATTGTGAATATAAGTTTTTTGACTAGAGGTTGAATGGTCTTTTTCATGATCTGAAGGCAAAGTTAAAAGTGATCATCTTTCCATATTTTTTAGATCTCCAGAATATTCTGAAGAAGCATTTTGAGAATCTCAATTTCAGATTCTTCTAGATAAATAGATATGTATCATATTAGAGCAACTAGGTAATTGCCGTCTGAGTTGGGTAATTGCAGTGCAGGTTTATGATGGGGACATGGACACCATTGCATTGGCTCAGAGTTCTCTCACACTAATGCTCCATTGTGTAGATTTAGGTACAGAGCCAAGAGTAGCAAAAGAACACTGCCCTAAAAAATAGGAACTTATAGATTTTTAAGTTTTGACCCAGTGAAACCAAAGAGCAGAAGAAAAACAAGTTTTTTAAAACCACTTTGGGTAATCTCTATATAAAGTGTCGTGAGTAATAGGATTTTAGACACAGACTTAAGTAATCTTGAAAGTTCTGCCTGATTGTCCCAGGCCTGGCACACTAGGGTTGTGTTCTCTTTTCTTCTACAGAATTACTTTAAAAAGGTTTACTTTTCCAAATGCCATTGTTACCCAAGAGTTCATTGTTTTCCCCATCCTTGCCTAGAAGACATGGAAAATTAGTTCCAGAAGATTTACAACAGGATGGAGCAGGTGCCATTTGTTGTGCACTCATTATGTGTCCAATATTTTAAGTCTGTTATCTTATGTGATCTTTGCATTCCTAAGGCAGGCATTTTTAGCAGACATTTATAATTCTGTCTGTCCTGAATAGACTCCTTCTTCTGGAAAATACCTCTTCTCATCAAACACTGGATGTTTTAATAATATCTTTGCGTAGAGTTCCCACCTGCTAGCCAGAGATGTTATCGTGTGGCCAAGGAAGACACAATTATTTTTTTTTTTTTTTTTTTTTTTTACAGTAGAATGTATCAATGAAACTAGAAGTTGGTTTTTTGAAAGAATCAATAAGATCGATAAGCCACTGGCCACACTAATCCAAAAGAAAAGAGAGAAAGCCCAAATTCATAACATTATGAATGAAAAGGGAGAGATCACAACTGGTACCAAGGAAGTAGAAACAATCATCAGAAGTTATTATCAACAGTTATATGCCAATAAGCTTAGCAACCTTGATGAAATGGATGCATTCCTGGAAAACTATAAACTCCCAAAATTGAACCAGGAAGAAATCGACAACCTGAATAGACCTATACCTAGTAACGAGATTGAAGCAGTGATCAAAAACCTCCCAAAAAACAAGAGACCCAATTACTCTTACGCAGGAGTTTTACAGTGAGTGCTAAAGAGGAAAGTTGTTTTTCCTTCTAATCGTAAGGCTGTATGTGTCATGGCTTATGACCACATCTCACTAGGAGGAGCTGGATTTAGAGAATTTACTTGACAGATAAAGAATAGAGTCACAACAGAGACAGGCATTTGAGTCTTTCTATTTAGTCTTCCTTGAAGTTGGCACTATTCCTAATCTTTTACTTGTTCCAGTGGCTTCATTATATGAGCCAATACTTTACTCTTTTTTTACTTATGTCTCTTTTAATTGGATATTTGGGACTTGGAATTACAGGAGCCTTAAATAGTACAGTATATTATCTCCATTTTATACATACAAACTCCAAGGTAGAGAGAAGTTAAATTACTTGTTACCTGTTAAGTGGCAGTGAAACTTGAATTTTCAGGTCTGTGGCTTCTAACTACCACCACTGTTCTATCTCATTCTTTTCTACCCCTCTAAAAAAGTTAGCGCTCAGCAAGCAGTTAAACATGACACAATCTGCTTAGGCTTTTGTTTTTGTTCTTGTTGTATTTGTTTGTGTTTTAATGGAGACAAGTATTTAATGTACTTACAGAAAAAAAAATTCTAGCTAGTCAAGCGACCCCACAGGAGCATCTGCTTAAGTATTTGTAAAATGACCGAGTTGGACTCAGTGACCTCTAAGATCCTTTTGTTTTCATGGAAAATTTTCTAAAGTTGAATTGATACTTAGTGCCTCTAAAGATCTAATTATATGATGGTGCCTCTAAGATTTATTCAAATACAAAAACAAAGAGCCATCAAGAGGAGGCACCTCTGTCAGATTTCATGATCAGCCTCCAAGTTGGCTTCCAACCCTGTAACAGTAACTCCAGAGCGGCACTGTCAGAACATCAATCTGTTATTATTTACAGATCAGAGTTCTATCCTGCAGGACATGTGTGCACTGTCATGAAGGAATTTTAAAAATACCCAGAAACAACCATCTTCTGAAAGATGAAAAGGCAGTTCTTATTTTTTTTTCCTTGAAAATTATAGTGTACACTCCCAAATCACGGAAACACATTATTTTGGAAATATGCTACAAGCACCTTTCTTTTGGCATTCAAATGAGGTGCTCAACAACTCCTACAGAACATCTGGAGCTCTATAGATGATCACACTAAGAGATAAAATCCGTACAGTGAAGCTCTTTTCAGCACCGACATGCACAAACAGGCACAGGCATGCAAACCCGGACAGAAACACACACACATACACACAGACTGGCCTTTGTTTTTTTTGGAACGTGTTCTTAGACTGGGTGCAGGGAAATTGCTCCCTATGGAAGCCTTTTGACACTTGCCCAAGTCTAAAGGACCAGGATAATCTTACTCTGAATGTATTTCTGTTGTAACACTTGAGTCTTTGAATAACATAATCAATTCATCTTTTTATTTTTTAGTTCATCTTTTTGGAATCTCTTTTCTACAGAAGTTTTAATTATTTTTAAATTTATATTTAAGTAGTATTTTATTGTTTACCAGGTGTTTTTATGCAAATAACCTATTTGAGTTATGTTACCATACCAACCTATAAGGTCAATAGTTTTACTATTTATATTTTACCTATTTGTCTTTTATTATTATTGCAGCTCTATTACAGTTTGCCTTTAAAGATGAAGATACTGAGCTTCATGGTATAAATGATTTATCCTGGGACACATGACTAATTAGTGGTGGGACTGATAGTCTATTCAGGTTTTGGATAGTGCAAAGAACAAGGACTTCAGAGCCAAGCATATCTGGGCTGGAATCCAAGTTCACCCACTAGTTTTGTGACCTTGAGCAGGTAACTTAATCTCTTGGATATTTAGTTCCATTATCTTTACAATGGAGTTAAGGGTTTCAAAATTACAAGCTTCTTAGGAGTATTAAATAAAAAGCCATATAAAACCCTTGACAATCATCACTTCCAGTGTGGGTACTTATCAGTGTCAAGTAGGTATTCATCAAATGGCTCTAGTTTTAATTTTCTCTTTTTGTGTGTGTTGTATCCTTGTCTGGTTTTGGTATCATGGTAATGCTGGCCTTGTAAAATGAGTTTGAAAGCATCCCCTCCTCTTCAATTTTTTGGAAGAGTTTTAAAAGGATAAGTATTAAATCTTTGAAAGTTTGGTAGAATTCACCAGTGAATCTGTCTAGTCCTGGAATTTTGTTTGTTGGGTGGTTTTTTTTTTTTTTTTTTTTTTTTTGTTGTTGTTGGTGGTATTTGATTACTGACTTAATCTTCTTAGTAGTAATCGATCTATTGAGATTTTCTATTTTTTCATAATTCTGTCTTGGAGGATTGTATGTTTCTTGGAATTTATCCATTTACTTTAGGTCATCTAATTTTTTCATGTATATTGTTCATAGCATTCTCTTATGGCCCTTTGTATTTCTATGGTGTCAGTTGTAGCTTCTCTTTTGTTTCTGATTTTTACTTGAGTCCTCTTTTTCTTGATAAGTCTAGCTAACAGTTTGTAATTATCGTTTATCTTTTTAAGGAACCAGCTTTTAGGTTCATTGATCTTTTTTATTGTCTTTTTAGTCTCTATTTCATTTATTTCTGCTCTGATCTTTTTTTATTGTCTTCCTTCTACTAACTTTGGCTTTTGCTTATTCTTTTTCCTGGCTTGTCTAGATATAATGTTAGGTTGTTTGAGATTTTTCTTGTTTCTTGGGGTATGCCTATATTGCTCTCTACTATACTCTTAAAACTGCTTTTACTGCATCCCATAGAACTTGTTATGTCATGTTCCTGTTTTCATTTGTCTCTGGGTATGTTTTGATTTCTGATTTGATTTCTCATTTATTATTTGATGGCTATTCACTATTCAGTAACATGTTGTTTAATCTCCACATTTTTTTTTTAAAGATTTTATTTATTTATTTGACAGAGAGAAATCACAAGTAGATGGAGAGGCAGGCAGAGAGAGAGAGAGGGAAGCAGGCTCCCTGCTGAGCAGGGAGCCCGATATGGGACTCGATCCCAGGACCCTGAGATCATGACCTGAGCCGAAGGCAGCGGCTTAACCCACTGAGCCACCCAGGCACCCTAACTCTCCACATTTTTATAGTTTTTTTTTTTTTTCAGTTTTCTCATAATTGATTTCTAGTTTTATACCATTGTGGTTGGAAAAAATACTTAATATTATTTCACTCTTCTTGAATTAAGCCCTATTGTGTGATTTATCCTGGAGAATGTTCTAGGTGCACTTGAGAGGAATGTATATTATGCTACTTTTGGATGGATGGTTCTGTATATATCTATGAAATCCCTCTGGTGTATTGTGTCATTTAAGGCCAAGTTTCCCTTATTGATTTTCTGTCTGGATGATGTATCCATTGAGGTAAGTAGGGGTATTAAAGTCTCCTACTATTGTTTTGCTGTCAGTGTCTCCCTTTAGGTCTCTGAATATTTCTGTTATGTACTTTAGTACTTGTTTGTTAGGTGCATGTATGTTTATAATGTTAAATCTTTTTCCTGACTTGATCATTTTATCATTGTATAATGCCCTTCTTCATCTTTTATTACAGTCAACATTTTAAAGTCTATTTTGTCTAATATGAGTATAGCTACATCAGGTCTCTTTTTGTTTCCATTTGCATGGAATATTTTTTTCTGTCCCCTTACTTTCAGTCATTGTGTCCTTACTTCTTTGAAGTGAATCTCTTGTAGGCAAAATATAGATGAGTCTTGTTGTTGTTTTTAAATTCTTACCTCCATTCTGTGTCTTTTAATTAGTATTTAGTCCATTTACATTTAAAGTAATTATTGATAGGTATGTATGTATTGCCATTTTTCTTATTGCTTTCTGGCTGTTTTGTGGTTATTCTGTTTCTTTCTTCTTTTTTCTCTTTCATTCTGGTTTAATAACTTTCTGTAGTGATATGTTTAGATTTCTTTCTCATTTTCTTATGCGTATTTGCTATAAGCTTCTACTTTGCAATTACTGTGCTGTTCATATATAGTCCTATGTATATAGCAGTCTGTTTTAACTTGGTACCAACTTTAGTTTGAACCCATTCCCAAAATCTTAATCTTTATCTTCCACCTATGTTTTAAGTTTTGGTGCCACATTTTACATTTTTTAAATTTATTTATCCCTTAAATAATTATTATATTTTAATTGAGTTTCCTACCTTGGTCTTTTAGTCTTTGTTACCTTCATAAAGCAATTAATCCACAGCTCTGACTTTGTATCATCTTTTCCAGTGAGATTTTAATTTATATGTTTTGTTTGTTTTTAATTACTGCCATTTCTCTTCAGCTTAAAGAATTCCCTTTAATATTTGTTATAAGACTGGTTTAGTAATGATGAGCTTCTTAATTTTTGCTTGTCTGGAAAAACTTTCTCTCCTTCCAGTCTGGATGCTAACATGGCCAGGTACAGCATTCTTCACTAGAAATTTTTGCCTTCAGTGTGACTTTGACTATGTCATGACACTTTCTTCTGGCCTGCCAACATTTCTCCTTTAAAATTTGATGGCCTTACGGCATTTCCCCTATAGGCAGCACATTGTTTTTCTTTTGCTGTTTTCAGATTCTCTCTTTTTTCTTTAACTTTTGACATTTTAATTGTAGTATTTCTTGCTGTGGATTTCTTTGCATTCATCTGTTTTAGAACTTTCTGGATTTCCTGGACTCTATCTTCTCCTGGGATTTCTATAATATGGGTGTTATTCCACTTGATGTTGTCCTATGTGTCCCTTGAGGTATATTTACTTTTTAAAATACTTTTTTTCTTTTTGTTGGCTTATCTAAGTGAGTTCCATTGCTTTGTCTTCCAGTTTACTGATCCATTTTTCTGCCTTTTCCATCTCACTGTTGAAGCCCTCCAGTGTATTTTTTGGTTTAGTTATTATATTCTTAACCTCTGTGACTTCTGTTTGGTGCTTTATTATAATTTCTATCTCTTTGTTGAAGTTTTCACTGTGTTTTTCCATTCTCCTCCCAAGTTTGATAAGATGAATAAGTTTAGTAACATACTACTGTTGGGCATTACTCAATGACCCATTACTTTGAACTCTTGGTCAGACAGACTGTTTCATTAAGGTTTTTTCCTGAGGTTTTATCTTGTTCTTTTGTTTAGAACATATTCCTCTTCTCCTCACTTTTCCTGATTCTCTATGTTTGTTTTTATGTAATAAGTGAAACTACTACCTTTTTCAGTCTTAAAGGAGTGGCTTTGTGTAGGAGATGACCTATGGGGCCCAAAAGTGGAATTCCCCCTGACCATCAGATGACCAGGCATTTAAGTAGGTCCCGTGTGTGGATTGCATGGGCCTGTCAGCTGTGGCACGGCTGCTATTACAGCACAGGATAGGGGCAGGTAGAGTGCTCACCTAGCTGGCTATAGCATGGCTGTCATGCAGAAATAGCTCTAGTTTTAATCCAAAAGACTTTGACTATTGAAGAAGAAGAAGAAGAAGAAGAAGAAGCAGTAGTAGTAGTAGTAGTAGTAGTAGTAGTGGTCTGTCCAGTCCAGTGTTTATGTATGGGGGTCTTTAGAAGTTCCAAACTTTTGTAGTACAAAGTGGTCAGTGCTGAGGTGTCTTTTGTCTCCAGGGATTTTCTGCCTTCTCACTGTAACTGAAAACTAATACACAGGATAAGCTATGCCTTCACAAGGTTCTTTGGTGGTACTTTGGTTCTTCACAAGGTTCATGGGCTTGCTAACTTTGCTCTGCCAATCTCATGACCCACAAACACATAGAATCTAGTAGTCTATGGCTTCCAGGGAAGGGAGAGAGGCTGTTTCATAGTCTACTGACATGTTATCTGGGACTAGTATCTTTTGTTTGTTTGTTTATTTATTGTATTTATTTAATTTTTATTGTATTTTTTTCAGTGTTCCAAGATTCATTGTTTATGCGCCACACCCAGTGCTCCATGTAATACGTGCCCTCGTTAATACCCACCACCAGGCTCACCCAACCCCCCACTCCCCTCGCCTCCAAAACCTTCAATTTGTTTCTCAGTGTTCACAGTCTCTCATGGTTTATCTCCCCCTCCGATTTCTCCCAACTCGCTTCTCTCTTCCCAGCGTTCTCTGTGTTATTCCTTATGCTCCACAAGTAAGTGAAACCATATGATAATTGACTCTCTCTGCTTAACTTATTTCATTCAGCATAATCTCCTCCTGTCCTGTCCATGTTGATACAAAAGTTGGGTATTCAACCTTTCTGATGGAGGCATAATACTCCATTGTATATATGGACCATATCTTCTTCATCCATTCATCTGTTGAAGGGCACCTTGGCTCTTTCCACATCTAAAAGAGCTGGTAAATTTGGTTTAAGTATGCATGAGATCTTGGATAAACCAGCTAGCTTCTCTCTGTTCCATAGCTATGGACTTACCTTGTTGCCTAATCTCTGCTGGTTTCTGGTTACTGTGTATGGATGAGGTGGTATCAGACCTTAGATAAACTGAAAAATGAGTTAAGGATTAGGATTCATTAGGATAATGGATTGATGGATTATCTATTGTGTTTCTGTAAAGAAGAGAAGACCCAATTCAATGTGATTTGAATTCAATCAGCCATAGTATGGTTATGGATAATTTACTGAACTTTTCTTAGTTTTAGTTTTCAATATTCTACATTGAGATAATAATATAGGGTTGTGCATAGGATTAAATGACAGTAAGTTCAAAGTGCTTACTTAACTCAATGCTTGAGATATAGTAAGTATTCAGTGAATGTGCACTATTTCTTTCATCATTGTTGTTTTCCTTATTGAAGCTCAGAAGCAAAATACAACTTCCTATCCATATAACTACCATGAAAACTTTTTGTCAAAAGTTTCATTTATAAACATTATCTCAGGAACTATGGTTTCTTACTAGAAGAGCACTATCTTGGACTGCAAAGAACTATGCTCAAAATCATTTACTGCTTCTTACTAGCTATAGGATTGGGCAATTTGTAATTCTCCCAGAGACTGATCTGCATCATGGAATTAACCGTATTTTCCTTGACAAGTGTTGTGAGGGGTAGCTAATACTGTATGGGAAGCAATATCTGGCATAGGATCTGATATACTGATGATTGTTGAGACTGAATCTGGACTTTAATTCCTTTATCTATAAAATGGAGATAAGGATACTCTTGCCAGAAGATTGTGATGGGGATTAAATGCAATGATACATGTGAAAGCACTTTGGAAATTCCAAAGTACTATATAAAATAAATTATTAGTGCTATTGTTAATCTCCTATCACTGTTATTTTGATATATTGCTACTACTATAACTATTATTAATAATGGTAATAAGAGTAATGTCTTTTTACTAATAATTTTTACTGTTTTTATTATTTCTAAGTCAAAAGTATAGATTCTGATTTTTTATATTTAAGAAATACTTATGTAAGGAAATGGCTTGGAAATAACTTTTCAAATTCTTCATCCCAGAAGATTTTATTCAGAGACATATTTATTATACTTTAACCACTAAGTTCACATGTTAGCATGTAAAATTGTTCCTGAGCAAACTATGTAAAATAGTTTCTACTTTCTTTTGTTTGTATTGTTTTTCAGTTCCAGTATAGTTAACATACAATGTTACATTAGTTTTAAATGTACCATATAGTGTTTCCACAATTCTGTACGTTACCAGTGTTCATCCTAAGTGCACTGTTGAGTCCCATTACCTATTTCACCCATCTCCCCACCCCTATTTTCTCTGGTAATCAGTTTGTTCTCTATTGTTAAGAATCTACTTCTTGGTTTGTCTTTTTTATTCCTTTGTTTCATTTCTTAAATTCCACATATGAGTGAAATCATAAAGTATTTGTCTTTCTCTGACTTACTTTGCTTAGTTCCATCTGTGTTGTTGCAAATGGCAAGATTTCATTCTTTTTTATGGCTGAATAATAGTCTATTAGAATGAATATGTAACTTAGATACTCTTATATCTGTAGATATCTATATACATATATATATCTATATCTATAGAGATATCTATATATCTATATCTATATCTATATAGATATCTCTATAGATATAGATAGATATCTGTCTCATCTTCTTTATCCATTTATCTGTTCATGGACACTTGGGCTGCTTCCATAAGTTGGCGATTGTAAATATGCTGCAGTTAACAGAGAGGTGCATTTATCTTTTGGAGTTAGTGTTTTGAGGAAAATAACTTTCTTAATGTCATTTAAATCTAGTGAGTTTAAAAATTACTGAACTTCAATAAAAATATTAAAAAATAAACTGGAAGAAAAGAAGAAAAAAAAATTAGTGAAATACTGGGGCGCCTGGGTGGCTCAGTGGGTTAGGCCACTGCCTTCGGCTCAGGTCATGATCTCAGCGTCCTGGGATCAAGCCCCGCATCGGGCTCTCTGCTCCGCAGGGAGCCTGCTTCCCTTTCTCTCTCTCTCTGCCTGCCTCTCTGCCTACTTGTGATCTCTGTCTGTCAAATAAATAAATAAAATCTTTAAAAAAAAAATTAGTGAAATAAAATAAGGGCTGCCCTGTTTAAGTACTTCAAGGCTATCTAGCTGCCCATCACACTTCAGATAGTCAGCGCCAGCCTGTGGAAGGTCTCTACTCAGCACTGGTGTGTGACTTAACACTCAATGAAACAGACTGCTCAGGTGAAGTTGTTTGGTGTCTTTCATGCTGTTAGCTGTTGATAGACAGCCTATGTATCTTTGTGCTCTGAGATAATAATTATTCCCTGTTGCTTTTCCACTTCATGAGCTTTAGTCACAAATCCTGAGATGTGTGCCTATAAGTATGTAAGTCTCTGCCATTGTTTTTCTTCCATTTATTTCCTGATGTTGCCCAGCCTTCTCAGTTGAAAGCTGGGATTCACTCCATCAGCCACACAGGCTTTAATAGAAGTCCAAAAAGGTCCATTTTTTAGACATTATCCTAGAGTAATGTATGCCATATGTATAATCTTTTTTCCCCATCTGGAGGAATTTCTACTATAAGTAGTTTGGCTCTTGTGAAAAGACCATCAATATTTGTTATAGACAGTAGGACAATCTACACATGAAATAAAAGAGTCAGAAGACTTAGGTTTGGGCTCTTATTCTAGAATCTTTAGATGAGTGACATTAAGCAAGCTGTATCTTTCAGACTTAGTTTCTTTAACTTATAATTTGAATCCATGCTCTACCACTATATCTTATTGACTGTGTTTTGGGGTTTAATTAAGATCAAAAACTTTTGTGCTTCCATGGATACCAGTAAAAAGTGAAAAGACAGCCATTAGAATGAAAGAAAACATTTGTAAGGGACTTTATTCTCAGAATATATTGAGAACTCTTACAATTTAACAATAAAAAGCCAAATAATCCAGTCAAAAAATGGGCAAAGAACTTGAATAGACATTTCTCCAAAGAAAACATACAAATGGCCAATAACCACCTGAAAATATGCTCAACACCATTAGCCATTTGGGAAATGAAAATCAAAACTACAATGAGACACCACTTCATACCTACTAAGGTGACTATAATGTAAAAGGCAGACAGTAACAAATGTTTGATATGATGTAGAGAAATTGGAACTCTCACACATTGCGGATGACGCAAAACGGTGAAGCCACTTTAGAAACAGTTTGGCAGTTCCTCAAAATGTAAAATATGGGGCTGCCACATCACCCAGCAATTTCACTCCTATGTATATATCCAGGAAAAATGAAAACACATTCACACAAACATTTGTATAGGGACATTGATTGTATAATAGCCAAAAAGTGGAAGCCACTCAGATGACAATCAACTAAAACAAAATGTGATAGATCCATGAAAGGGAATGTTACTTGGTATAGAAAGGAATGAAACACCGATCCATGCTGTAATATGGATGAAACTTGAAAACTTGATGTCAGGTGAAAGAAGCCCCGTATCATATGATTTCGTGTCTATGAAATGATCAGACTGGGCAAATCCATAGAAACAGAGGGCAGATTAGTGGTTTCCATGGGCTAGGGGAGGGTTATTGATTGAAGATGCAATTTCTTTTGGGGGTTATGGAAATGTTTGAAAATTGGGTAGCAGTGATAGTTGCACAAGTGCCTGTATAGTAAAAATTATTGAATTGGTTGACTTATAAAGTTGAATTTTACAGCATATGAATTATAGCTCAATAAAGCTGTTATTGAAAAGAGAAGAAACTTACTATAATCCTATGGAATTGAAAAATAACATAATGTGCCTCCTTTTTTCTTTCTAAGAGTAAATGCGTAGTTTCTTGCTGTGGTTGTGGTGGTAAGTTAGCCACATGCCATCTTTAACCATTCTTCTTATCAAGTCTCCCCAGATAGCCTTTGCTAATTTTATATTTCCTTCATAATCTAAAAACAATCCTTTATTAGCTTTCCCGAAAGGCATGATATTGCCTGCTTGGATTAAATGGACCAAATCCACTAATGCCCCCCTTTTTTCTGTTTAGTGCTTCTCAACATTTGTATTGTTCTCTAAACCGCAAGGGAAGATAAAGCCTTTCCTTATGGGAGAGGTACGTACACATTCACCGACTTACAATATTCTCATGAAAAGTACTCTTATTGAATTATAAAGTATAGGACACCTATCTTCTTTCTTATAGCTGTAAGCATGTGGACTGACTGATGTTTGTTTTTATTAATCAATGAATTAATTTTTCAATAAATATTTATTGAGTACCTACTTTACGCTCAGCATGAAAGTAGGCACTGATGGTAAAACAGTGGAAAAAATGCAGGAATCGTTTTTCTCATGGAGTCATAGGCTAGTGGGAGGGTATAGTTCATACACACCATACATAAATGGTATATGTTAAAAGGTGATAAATGCTGTGTACAAAAATAACAAAGCCAGCAACAAGGACTAACAGTGCGCTCTTTTGAGAATGTTGGGGTAGTGTAGGGGTGATCAGGGAGCCCTCAATTTCAAGGGGACATTTTAGCATGACTTAAGTGTGGGAAAAAGTCATAGAGCAAACTGGGGAAGAGCATTTTAAGTTGAGAGAATATCCACTGAAAAATTCCAAAGTCAGAAGCACGCCTGGCATGTTCTAGAAACAGCAAAGGGCCACTGCAGCTTAAACAGAGTGAGGAAGGGCACCTAATGAGCTGTGGGGTCAGGGAGATGATGAAGATTCTGTCTAGGGCCTCATAGACTATTGTTAAGGACTTTGGCTCTTGCGATGAATGCAATGGGGACCAATTAGGTGTTCAGCCAATGAATGATGTGACTCGAGTTAGGTTTTTAAAGAATTACCCTGGTTGCTATTTTGAAAATAGACTGCAGTGGGGCAAGGACACAAGAAGAAGCCCAATTAAAAAGCTGGCTTTCATATCTAAGTTTTGATTTCTCTCTCTCTCTCTCTGTCTCTGTGTCTGTGTGTGTGTGTGTGTGTGTATGTGTGTTTATATACTTTTTAAAATTTTTTTAATACCTGTCACTACCATTGTGTAAAATGGGTCGGCTTCTCTGAGACACTGTGAGGTTTTGAAGGTCGAAATGTGAAGGCAGATCTGAAATACAGAAACCAACCTTTAGGAGCACGGATCCAATTAAAATACATGATGATCAGGATCCAGAAGGGTGATAAATAAGATGAAGTCCTAAAACAAGGGACAAAGGGGAAGCCATTCAGACATGTGTCCTCATTCGATGCAAGCTGGTGTTTGTTAGTGAGAGCCAGAGCAATGATTACATTCTGCTCAGAGATTCAGAATGCTGAGACCCTTGTCCTCTCTGTTGAATGTCTCTGGGGTATAATTTATCATGCTGGGAGATGCCTTTAGTTCTTCAGGGATCTCAGGATCTTTGAACCTGTTACTGCTGTGCTGTGTTAATGATGATCTCAATGGCCTTCAGGGGCTATTGTATCTGCTTAGAGGCTGGTCTTCATGGGCCAGAGGTGGAAGTTTAAACACATACTGGCATGCTCAGAGCAGTCAGGGGTATTGGTCCCAAAGCTGGGTGAAGTTGAATTCATTATTCCAGTCCACTGTTATTTCTTTGTGTAACGTAGCCATTTTCTGTACTCTGTAATCTCCTGTGATGAAAAGGGCTTATAATCTCTCCAGGGTTTTCTCCTTTGTTGTGGTCTAACATATGTCATTCAGGAAACCTGACCCCATGTGTTAGGTGTTCTTTCATCGTGCTCTGAATGGACTAAACAATGCAGAACGAGTCAGACAAGATGTTTGATAGCTCCAGACAGGATGCAGAAGGTAGAAGGAGACAGACTTTTATTTGATTAATCTGATCACTATTTCAGTTCAAAGAAAACCCGAAAACATGTTGTCATATCAACAGGCATGGTGGAGAAAATGCAAAATGAGAGAGAAAACAGAATACTTTTAAAGGGAGATTTTCCAACCCTTTTGGAGACTCAAATTCTTTCCTTCTCTGAGGTAAATTGGAAGAAATGCTACACACACCATGGAAGCTATCACTCAGATTTGACTGCAAATCGATTTTCTCATTTGGTATCTAAAGGAAACTACTGATGATGTTCCAGTTGAATGCTTACATGTTGATTGCTAAGTCATTTGTATTCGTCCTGAAAATGATACCTACTCTGCGGTGGAAAGTGGCATGCCTTCGGAAGGAAAAATAAAAGGACAAAGAGCTAAGCAGCAACTATGTGGCAGCATTAACACAGGGAAATTAATGAAAATAAACTAAGTTCCCGAGTGATGGGATAGAGATAGAGACCAGCTCTTCGGGATGTTGCATGTTAGTGATTTACTTCTTCCCCTGCGACATTCGTGGATATGGTAGGTGTTGTTAATGCTCTGAAAAAACAAACTTTACCTGTCAGTTCAAGGACAGGGCTGGGACATGGTTCCATATTCAAAAGCACTGAATCGTAAGAAATTCAAGATGTGTGAAAAGACTATGTTCTGCTTTGTAAAATTATATGATTTTTTTAATGGAAAGTACTTGAATATATTCATATATTAAAAATTCTTTCAATTGTCTTTTTTTCAAATTCTAGAAGTAGATCATGAATTGAGTGGAGTTTTTCTTTAAGAATCAGTTGATTCCTCAGGCAAGGGTAAAATTTGTGAATAATACTTATTTTTCTTGACTCGAAGTTTTCCTTAGCTTGCATTAAGGCTATTTTTAAAAAGCTTTTCTATATCAGACTCTTACAAAAAGAATTTAAGCTAATGAGCAGTTGCTATAAATTGTAAAGGTTTTTTAACCACTCTTGAATATCTGTTTTTATGTGCTTAGTGAAGAGTTGAATTTTTTTTTAATCTTATTTTTTAGAGCTATGTGAGAGATGGAAATACTTTGCATTGTTTCAGTATTTCTCTTGTGAACTGTGTCTTCATTTTGAGAGTTAAGACACTGAGGAACACAGAATTATGGGTAGGTGGGTGACAACGGGTAACATAAACTAAAACCAAACGACAATTTGTGTGGTTTTGCACTGATTTACCCTTGTGTCATCTCATAGTCCCAGGTTTACATATGCATCAGAACAGGAATATGAGTATACATCTTAAACATAGACATTGCTTGTCTGAGGTTTATTTAACTTCCTAATTGCTCTGAATGCTTGTGCTTCAAAAGGACAGAAATTATGGCTGGCATAATTTTTTTTTTTTTTTTTTTTTTTTTTTTTGCACAGTGCATAGCACAGTCTTCTGACAGTTCATTCAACAAATACTTTGGGTGTTGATGAGTAAATCAGAAAAGCAAAGTACTCTTCCTCTTAATTTTGAGTATAATTAGTTCTCAAGAATCAGACCACAATTTTTCCTGATTACATTTTTTTTCTAGGATCAGTTGATAATAGGAAGGACATGGAGGGAAAAGGAAGTTAGAATTTTTACTGTCCCATAAAAATGGAGTTCAAAGAGTGCCTGGGTGGCTCAGTTGGTTAAGTGTCTGCCTTTAGCTCAGATCATGATCCCAGGGCCCTGGGATTTAGCCAAATGTTGGGCTCCCCAGTCATCCAGGAGCCTGCTTCTTCCTCACCCTCTCACTCTGCCTGCTGCTCTCCCTGCTTGTGCTCTCTCTCTCTCTCTCTGTATGTCAGATAAATTAGTAAATAAAATGGAATTCAAGAGAGAATTGGGTCAAAAAAGAACCCCTTTTATTGCATTTTGATATAACTTTAATTGGAGGCAGTCCTGGAGTAGAACTTCAGTGGTTTGTAAAAGAATACAAAGGAGATGATTTCTTAAAACTGGAGAAACATTTGGTTAGACAGTTAAACACATTTCCTGATGGTTTCAGAGCTATGATACACTGCTAATGTCATTGTGCATTTCTAAAAGAGGACATGTTTTAAAAAGGAAAAAGTAATTTAAACTTACCTAACTATAAACCCTCTGGGGGAGCAAAATACCTATTAATATCTTTGTGGATCTCTGGAAAACAGTTTGAGTGATGTGCTGTTTCCATGAAGCAAACACTGCCTAGAGAACAAGATCATTGTGAGTGAAATTCCCAGCTTCATTGTTTACCAGCTGTCTGACCTTGTCAGGTCTGAGTGTTAATTTTCTTGTTTGTAAATGAAATCGTAATGCTTCTCTTGAAATGTGAAAATTAAGTGATGTGATGTGAATCACCCAACAAAGTTCCTGGCACATACGAATAAACTCAGTAAATACTTAGTTTATTTTAAACATGAAATATGAAAACTTATATAGACATTATTCGTCTGATGGTGATATTTAAATGAGATGTAAAAGTACTTCACACAATGCCTGGTCCAAATAATTAACTCAATAAAATTAGCCTCTTTAACTCCTCATCTCATCACCTTAAGGTTATTTATAAGTTGGTTAGCATTTCATTAAAAATCCAGGGGATTTTTGGTAATGACATGCTGTTTAAATCAACTTTTTGAAAAATGGCACTTACCTCTTAAAATTGAAAATATATTTATTCAGCACTTACTATCATGCTAGGTACTGTGCGAGGCTTCTGGGATCCATCAGAGTAAAACCAGAAATAAATCAAGGATTAGAGATCAGTATGTTAAAGCAATAATATATTGGGTACAGCCTGCTTTGGATACATTTATATCAGATTGGGTCATAAAGAAGGAGACCCATAACTACAATTTGGATGGATTAGTAGGCCATAACGAGACAGAGAATAAGAAGAAAGACTTTCCAGGCATAACATAGCTTAGCATGACTCATTTTGGGAAAAAACTGTGGGTGTTTCAAATTCTTTAGAAGGGAGATGATTGCTTGAGACAAGCACTGAAGACAAACAAGTCTGGCTGCATAAGCCCTCATAGTAGCTATAAATTTATCCTGAAAGCTGTGAGAAACCAACCATTAAAAGTCTTGAAGCCGGAAGGATAGAAGCCATTGGATGGGGCCAGTCCAGGGAGGCAGAGATTGGGGACTCCCACAGAGGTAGAGTTATATTCTATTTTTGGAGGAAAAAATTTCAGACAAGTGCCACTAAGCCCAGAAGAGTCCATTTGCGTTTATCTGTAATTTTTGAGGTAACCCAGCTCAGTCAACTCTTAGATGGGAATTTGCAGTGATTAAAATGGAACTTCACAATTCGACTGTTGAATTTTAAGCGGTAAAATGGTTTTAAGGTTCAACAGCTAAAAGCTTGGAAACCTGCCTAGAGTATCCTTGTAAACCTTCTATGTGATATTTATCTTTTTTTATATAACTCCTTAAGAGTTAAGTGCAAAATTACCTTTTTTTCCAATTGAGCCCATTTGACTTACATATTTTTTATGTTAATTTATCTACACCTATTTTTCTTACTGAAAAATACTTATTTGCTTATTTTTCTTATAGCTAACAGTAAATTCAGGTGAGAAAATAAAATTGCTCTCCACATTTTCAATTACACTGATGTCAATTAATTATATGTAAACAATCACTTAAGTGCAGTAGAAACACTAAACATTTATGGAATCCTGGTGGATATCTTAGCCATGAGAAGAACTATTCTTATTGTAAAATTACTTCACAATTTATTTGTGTTATATATATGACACTACATGATTCCCTAAAGTGGGGCATACCTACATTTAATATGTTTGGTAGGTAGGATTATGGGCTTAACCTGAAGTTGTGTTGACTTCCATGGCAGTCATACTAGAAGCTAAGTTATAGACTAGTAAAAAAAAATGTATAGAGCCTGATAGAGTGTATTTGCCACTGTTAAACACTTCGTACATGCTAATTTTCAAACTGTTGAAGAGCTAATTTTGCCAGCCATTAAGTTCTAATCCTATCTGTAATTCTGTTGTAAAGGATACTTTCTTTTAACTCCAAGAAGGCCCTTTGCATTAATTACCAAAGCCAACAGTGCTTGCGTTAGCAGCACACATACTAAAATTACCAAAGCCAACATGAGAAAAAAATGTGCCTGAGATCAGGTCCCTGTGATGAAGATAAAAACAAGCAAAATTAGAATATCACAAAAATTCAAATACATTATCTTTTCCTGATTGTCAGTGATAGGTACAGACAGCAAAACAAACAAAAAACTCATTTCAATTGACTATTTTATTTAGCTGGAATAAAAACTCTCAAACTTTCAAAAGTGCATTTGTGTTTTTTCTGTGCTGTAGAAGGTATCTTTCCCTTGAGATTTTAGCCACAGAAGAAGCAGAATGAGTGACTCCCTTGCGTATGCTTTGGTGAAGAAAATGGTATATAATATTTGAAGAATTGCATTACATCTTCCTTCCTATGCTATTGGAAGGAAGTGCATACAGCTTGCTCTTGCACAGCCCCACACTTCTAAGTCAGAGGAATCTATCAGTCATCACATACTTGCTGTGCTCAGAAGGAAACTAGGTGTCAGAGGTGTGCAAAAGAAGGGTAAATGCGCTTGCCCCAAATTTAGAGAAGAATAAACCTTTACTCCTGAAATTGTTTCCTTGAAAAGTCAGGCAGATTTTGTTTGTTTGTTTGTTTGTTTGTTTGTTTCCAGGATAGAAAAGACCAAGAAGGAACACATGTCCTTAATCAGTATTAGAAGCTACATAGTATGTAGTCATATAGGCTTGTTAAGCACAGATGGTACAGGCTACCAGATCTGTAGAAGATCGGAAATTAATTACCCTGCAAGTTGATTGCAAAAGGGATGTTAGCATGCTCTTAAGACTTTCCTCTCTGTAAAAAGGCAGCTTCTTCTTTTGTTGCATAGTTGAATGAAACAAAGGCAAAGTTTTCCAAACTGAAGACAGACAGAAGAAAAATTTGAAGATTGGAGGTCACTGACAAAGAAGCAACAGCTAATCTGATGGGTAATGACCTGATAGGGCCCCACACCCAGAACCACAGATGTCATCCTGCAGTGGGGTGTAGACACTGTCTAAAAGCTGCTGGAACTTCCATTCTTGGGATATTACCTCAAAATTGCAGCTCCCCAAATTAAGATCTGTTGTGCCACTCACAGTAAGTTAGTCTGATGGCTAAGACTTCCTTCTAATAGCAACATGGTAATTTAATCTTCTTCTGTTAATTGGAAGATTGAAGAAAATAAATAACTATACTTCTCAAATTATCCAAATGACTCTAACACAGATGAAATTAAGCATTTTAAAAGATAAGTCATAAAATTAATATCCTATCAAGACTATTTATATCAGCTAATTAAAAGCTAGCTTTTGAGTTACCAGGCCTACTGAATTAACTTTTAATAAAACAATGCTATTGTATTTCACACATAATAGTTCTATGTCTAGCAAAATTTTTCTTGAATTTGTATATTATCCAAACTTGGGTGTGGGTGTATAAAAAGAAACATCCTAATCATAGCTAACCTCACAATTAATCTTTTTTTTCCTTATGATAAAATAAAACTGCATTCTTTTTTTTTTGAGTGTAGTTGACACCCCAATAGACATTTTTCCAAAGAAGACATACAGATTGACAACAGATACATGAAAAGATGCTCAACATCCCTCATCATCAAGGAAATGCAAATCAAAACCAGAACAAGAGGGGCGCCGAGGTGGCTCAGTTAGTTAAGCGTCCAGCTCTTGGTTTTGGCTCAGGTGTGATCTCGGAGTCATAAGACTGAGCCCTGTGTCAGGCTCCGCATTTAGCAGGGAATCTGCTGGAGATTCTGTCCCCTCTGCCCCTCCCCAACCCCCTCCTCAAAAATAAATAAATATTTTTTTTTTTAAGAGACAAAAACAAACCCACAACGAGGTATCACCTTACACCTGTTAGAATGCCTAAAATCAAAAGGACAGGAAATTTTAAGTATTGGTGGGAATATGGAGAAAAAGGAACCCTGATGCATTGTTGGTGGGAATATAAATTGGTGGAAAACAGTATTGAGTTTCCTCAAAAAAATTAAAAGTAGAAATGCCATATGAATCAATAATTCCACTATTGGATGTTTACTCAAAGGAAACAAAAACACTAGTATGAAAAGATACATAGACCCCCATCTTTATTGCAGCATTATTTAAGATAGCCAAGATATTAAAAGCAACTTAAGTGTCTCTCAGTAGATGAATGGGTAAAGAAGATGTGACAAATCAATACAATAGAATATTAATACAGACATAAAAACGGTGATATTATGCCATTTGAGACTACATGGATGGACTGAGAATTAACTGAATATTCATTGAGGGTACTACTCTAGTCTGCTCTGTATTGGATGGCCCTGGTGATACAATAATCACTAAGTATTAGTCCTTGCTATGGCCCTGCCTGGGAGGTACTAGTCCTCTGGGGAAAGAGACAGATGCATGTCAACTGGAAGACAATTTGAGAAATGGAGAAGCTCCTTCACACCCCAAGAGCTAGTACAGGCTGCACAGAAGAAGATTTGCCTTAGTCTATGAAGATAATAAGGAGGACTTACAGATAGAGACAAACTAAATGCAAAGGAATGGAAACGGAACTGGTCATGGCTGGTCCAGGGAGAGAGAAATTCTATACTATGGCTTATGTGTATTGTTTATTTTCTGAACTCATTCCTTTCAAATTATTTCCTGCCCCAAGACTGGAATGTGAACTCCATGAGGGCAGGAAATTTAGTCTGTTCCATCAATGGCTATATTCTAAATGCTTTTAAGAGTGTCTGGCACACAGTAAGCCCAATAAATACTGCTTAAAAGAATGCATTGTGTGTGTGTGCGCATGTGCACTTCCCTGCATGTGTGTGTTATGTGACTTGGCACTTGGTTGCTCCACGAATGCAAGTGATTTGGGAGAACTGGACAAGCT
This sequence comes from Mustela putorius furo, assembly GCF_011764305.1. Lineage (NCBI taxonomy): Eukaryota > Metazoa > Chordata > Mammalia > Carnivora > Mustelidae > Mustela > Mustela putorius. The sequence continues at coordinate 53,971,086 of NW_025422005.1, forward strand.
TTGATCTTTGGTCTTCTTGCCCTGTTAAGAATACCTGACCTAAAGGTCAGGTATTTAAAACTAAGGATCACTATGTAGCTTTTATTCTGACAGTAGCAAAGATTTAAAAACCTTGAAAGACATTTTGCTATCAAGAATTTGCCTAAGTGTCACAAGCTGCAGGCAGGAATAAACCAAAGTTAGGCTGGTGTTCATTGCATGTTGAAACCAGATAGTAAGTATTTTGGCTGTGACATTTTAGGAAACCCCATTCAAAAATATTTTGTATAGACCCTCCATGTTGATTTCAAGTAAGCAAGAAGAATACCCTGTGGACATTCTTAAAGGTAGAGTGCCATCATGGCTCAGTAAACAGATTTGGAAGACCTATCACAGGCTTGGGTAGATATTATGTTGCTGTAAAACAGAAGCATTTCAATCACGTAGTCAAAAATCATTTTCTAAGATACAAAGGACAAGTCCTGGAATCGGAATTATAGTTCACATTTAAAAAAGCAACAATCCACAATTTTTTTTTTAAGATTTTATTTATTTATTTGACAGAGATCACAAGTAGGCAGAGAAGCAGGTGGAGAGAGAGAAGAAGGGAAGCAGGCTCCCCGCTGAGCAGAGAGCCCGATGTGGGGCTTGATCCCAGGACCCTGAGACCATGACCTGAGCTGAAGGCAGAGCCTTAACCCACTGAGCCACCCAGGCACCCCAACAGTCCACAAATTTTTATGGCACACATATTGTGGGCAAGAAGGCACTGTATAAGTTACAGTGTGTGCTGAAACTTATGTAAAGAAGGGAAAGACCCCCAAGGGCTTTAAAATTACATTTGAATAATGAAGCATATATGCTTAATATCTAGTCTCTGCATGTCAGTCATCTGTCAGAAGAAAATCCACCTTCACGTTTCACTGCTTTGATTAATTTAGAGCCACAAATCATTCATGTTTGCCAACCTTACCAGGGCAACTCACTCATATATTTCTTTGTTAATATCAAAGCACCATCAAATTGTGAGTAGCCAATGCTAGACTATCTAGGTGCCTGTGCATGCTTAGAGAGAAGTGATTTTTCCCCCGTCTGTCTTGCAGTGGATAGTGGGACCATATGAGGAGATTTGGAACACAGAATATAACTAATGATAGATAGAGACTGCATACAGAAACGAGAATTATATGGAGAAGACCATGTAGTATGGCATGGAGAAGGAAATTCTACCTTTTGACAAAAGGGGCCCTTCTCCATGGGCTGCTCACGTACCAAAAGTGTATTAGAGGAGGGGGGAAAAAAAAGCTAAGTACAAGCTAACCTGTTTGCTCACCATTAAATTTGCAATGTCTAGGATGACACAGTTGTCAATCAATATTTGTTGAATGAATGAATAAACAATTTAGGATGCTCAGGACATTTGGACAAGTGTAGTTGTCAATAAATGATTAATTGACTTCCTACATGAGTTGATACAGGCTCTTATCTCTGGCTTCACCACAGTTTTTGGATTGAAATGGATAGCTGTGCACTCCTTAGAAGAACTTGGAACCCTCTCAATATGTGGATATTAAATGCCTCTTTCTCATCCTAATTCTTGAACTTTTAGTATCCTCTCTGATGACTTGAGGATGCAGGCCTGATTCCCAGTTTAAATAAATCTAGGGGAGGAGGAGAAGGAAATGGGGCCTACCTGCCCAAGAGGTCCTCCGAAGATCCATCCCTGTTCCACAAAAAAGATGCTAAAATCTCTTTGGTAAGTTAGATCAACTGAAATCATAGGTGGTAATGTTCATTGATTCTTTTGTCATTTTTCAAAAAAACGGAATGCCATTGTGGACTTGGCCGAGGGAAACAGACGTGAACCCTACGTAGTCAGTATTCTTCTTTGGGAGCTCACACGCAAGTAGGGAGGAAGCAGATCTGTGTATGATAGATACATAAGCTAGGATTCTGTGTCCATCACAGTGAAAGCCTGTGTTAGTGGGTGTTGGGTGGAGCTGAAGAGCAGAAAATATATGAAAATGTGGAATAGTACAGTGAGTTTGGGAAACTGAGCAACGTGAGTGGGTACTGGCGGGCGCATCAAGAAGATGGGAAGTCAAACTGTGTGTCATACAGGATCTGTTGCAACATGCTGAAGAAGAGATTTGTTTCATAAAAGCTTGGAAAAGTCATGAAGACTTTTAAGTAGGGAATGGCATGGCCAGATTTATCCTTTAAAAGTGTAATCTTGGTGTGCCTGGGTGGCTCAGTCGGGTAAGCATCCAACTATTGGTTTTGGCTCAGGTCATGATCTCAGGGTCCTGAGACTGAGCCCCTTTTAGGGCTCCCTGTTCAGTGGGGAGTCTGCTTCCTCCTCCCCCGCTCTCCCTATCATGAAGTAACTCTCTCTCTCTCAAATAAATATGTTGGGGGGAAAAAAAAAGTGTGATCTTAACAGATTAAGCTCAAGGCAAGGGAACTGGTTAGGAGGCTGTTGGAGTAATCTAGGAAAGAGACAAAGATGACATAAACTAGGTCATCTCTGGCCAGATGATGAGGAAACCAATTCAAGAAAGGTAGAAGAGGTAGAATCCTCTGGACTGGGTAACTACCAGAGCTGTTACTTTATGACCAGTATGGGAAGGTTAGGCAGGCCACTGACCATTGACTGATAAGATAGATTTCCTCCAGCTGTAAAAGTGCCTTACTTTGCTTTGATGATTAGACATGGGGGGAAGAATGATTCTCAAGTTGCTGGCTTGGTTTACTCTGTGGATTTCATATGGTTTACTCTGTGTGTGTGTGTGTGTGTGTGTGTGTGGTGTGTGTTTAACCACTGCGCAGCATAGTACTTTGCACTAAAGCACAATGATACACATTTTTAAGCAAACATCTAAAATATAATCTATCATATTTAGAGCATCCTCGAGGTGTTTGTTCATGTGTTATTTCATTTCATTACCATTTTGCAGATTCAGAGTCATGCAAAGACATGTACCCATTTTTTTCTGGGAGCTGGGATACAACATATTATTACTATTATACGGAACAAAGGGAATGGATAAAAAGAGGATGAATCCAGTGGTTGGAGAAACTTTAGGATTGGATCAGTTAGGAAGTTCAGCTTTGTAAAGAAAGTACAAGATAGGATTCCTGGGTGGTTCAGTTGGTTCAGCAACTGCCTTTGGCTCAAGTCATGATCCTGGAGTCCCAGGATCGAGTCCCATATCGGGCTCCCAGCTCCTCAGAGGGTGTGATTCTCCCTCTGACCTTCTCCCCTCTCGTGCTCTCGCTCACTCTCACTTTCTCTTTCTCAAATAAATAAAATCTTTTTAAAAAAAGAACGCACTAGATATTTGTAGCTTTAGCTATGATTTATTGTCTATTTCACAGCTAAATGAATGAAAGAGGGTAGATAAAAGAAACTCAATGTTTAAATCCAAATAATAAAGAGCATGTTTGATACCCTACCTTGGGTAAACATGGCTGCTTGTCAAATGTCTGTTACTCTAGCTAACCTAAACCTTTAGTTCTCTCATTTTTTTCTCATGGAAAAAGTAAGTCTCCTGCATCATTGTTTTTCCTATTTTAGGAATATGTTGTTAAGTTACAACAAGATACATCATATATAATATTACCTGATGTAATAACATGGAGTAGATGATGATGCTTTGTGGATAATAGACAAATGCTATAGAGTATCGCTTTCTCTGTTCCCTGTTCTTGGCCAGTTTGATTTTCTAGACTAAATGGCTTTGGCTCCTATTCAGTTTGGCCACATAGCCTTGAGATTGACGTTGGTATTTTCTCCTTCATTTTTACCCGCAGATTTCTCTCTCTTCCAGTTTATGTTTATTTTATCACCAGCACTGTTTGCCAACAAACACTCTAGAAGGCAGGGAGAGGTAAGAAAGTATTCTACATATTCTTTACTCTGGTGAGAGTGTTCTATGCCTAGGTCTCCTGGGTAAGTTTGAAAACAAAAACGCATTTTAAGGGTGTTTACTCACTAGATTTGTTATGACTAGTCATAGGGATTTTTAGAAATTTAAAGTCTCCCCCTTTAAAAAAAGAAAAGAAAGAGGGAAAGAAAAAGAAGAGAAGGGAAGAGAAGAGACAGAGCAGAGACCTTTCTTTAAAACTGTTTAATTTGATTAAGGGCTGTTTTGTTTTTTGTTTTGTTTTGTTTTGTTTTGTTTTTGGATTTCAATGTGCTATTATATACTCAGGCAGGTAAGACTATTCCTCAGAAGAGATGCTTGAAAAGTCAGTAAATAATACATTGTGCTTAACAAACAAAAAAGCAGTAGGCTCTGCTTTCTTCTTTTCGGCTTTGGGTGTTGTTAAGAAGAACTGTTAAGAAGAAACTGGACTGGGTTTTTGTTGTTTGTTGTTTTCTAAATGACAGTAAAGCTTTGCTGTAGATATAGGTATATCTATTTTCCTGGGTATTTGGACATTTCTTGGAAACTGGTTGAAGTTATCATTTGCTTCTTATTAGTGTTTCAAAAGAGGCAGCAATATTGTTCTGGATTTTTTATACAAACTATATGTAGAGAGTGATATTTAATAATGTGACAATTAAACAGTAAAGGAAATAATGTCCATATTTAAATTAAATATTTTAGTAAGCATTCTTTTATCTAAGTTTTATTTGCATTATTAATTGTCATGAACAAGATATTCCTGGGGAAAAAGCTGAGCAGATCATCTAATTGCAGCTTTTACTGCTTTGAATGATAAAGTGCTTTTGATTTGATGCTGAGCCAAGAGGGCTTGATTGATAATATCTGTCTCAGATGTCACCCTGGGAGAAAAGAATAAAACCTCAGTAGACTTGGTGCATTGCAGCTGTCTCCGCTGCTCCAGTTTCTCTGCCCCATTGACGTCATTGGGAGGTTTCAAACCAGTCCGGAGTGTCTAGTAAACCTGCACATAAATGAAATGAAGAAACAGAAAAACACTGATTCATAACCCAGCCCTCACTCCAAAGAGGTAGCTGTTATATTTTCTCAGATAATGGGCTGTTTTCTCCTTTCCTGCACTTAAAAAAAAAAAAATTATTAAAATGGAATCAGCTATCCAGAAATGTGGGAAAGCCTCTAACAAGGAATGCGAATTGCGTAAGCCTTTCTAAAATCAGATTACATCACAATGAACCACATTTGTCCAGGGTTCTCAGATAGCATAACCTGCATCCAGCTTGTCTCTAAGATCCTGGCACTCTGAAGCAGAAAATGGCCTGGGGAACAGCTCTCCCTGGGGTGTGTTGCGGTGGGTGGGTGGGGGGGCAGTGCAGGACTATTCTAATCACCCAGGCCAGCTCCTGGCACCATTTCCTCCTCTTCTTTCTTCACACACAGCCTTTTGTGTTGCATTTCAGATGAGGGGCATTCATAGACAAGGATATGATTACAGAGTAGAATTACAGTATTTTCCAAGGAAGTATTTCCCTCATTTTTTAAAAAATGAATTTATAAAGAGAAAATACACAGGAGGAAGCAGAGGAGGAAAGCAAAACCTTCGTGATTTTTTTTTTTTAAAAGATTGTATTTATTTATTTGACAGACAGAGATCACAAATAGGCAGAAAGGCAGGCAGAGAGAGAGAGAGAGGAGGAAGCAGGCTCCCCACCAAGCAGAAAGCCCAATGCGGGGCTCTATCCCAGAACCCTGAGATCATGACCTGAGTCGAAGGCAGAGGCTTAACCCACTGAGCACCCAGGCGCCCCCTTCATGATGTTTTTAAAGCTGCTTTGTCAGCTTACTACATTACATGTATGATAAACTATAAACTTCAAAATAATTTATCATATGGAATTTTTTTTTTCTAAATGCTATCACATAGCAATTTAGTGACTTTGCTGAGTATTAATGTTAAATGATGTTCAAAAGCTGATTTTCCTCATGCTGGGTGATCGGACTGCTGGCAGAAGAATGTTCTCCTTCTCCCTTCTTTTTAGTCCTACCCCTTCCTCACTCTTTACCAGGTATGGCAGGAAAAGACTCACAGTAGCTTTCGTTTCTTATTCAGCCAACAAGCTCCATGGTGTAAAATTTGAAACAACAACAACAACAACAAAACAAAACTGAATTTAACACTTCAAAGTTTACAAAGCATCATCACTTCAGTTTTTTTTCCATTTCAGTCTGACCAACAACCCTGTACAGTAGATAATACAAGTATCATCATTCTATAGATGAGGAAACTGAGCTTCATTTTATACCTTTGTTTAAAAGTGATCATCATTTAAATACCATCACTTTATAGATGAGGAAACTGAGCTTCAGGCAGGCTAAGGGGAAAAATAAAAATCGTGTAAAAGGCAGAGCTCAGATTCCAACCCCAAATTTCCATCCTCTACCTTCTTTCACCATAGGTTCAAGGAGGTGGATATTTTTTGATCCTGTAACTTACCTTTTAGAATCACTTCAACTTAGCAAATTTGTGTTTACCATTTACTACATGTGGTAGGTACTTAATAGTCAAAGCTGTGTAAGACATAGTTGTTGACCTTTGGGAACTTAGAATACTGAAGAAAAGACATGGATCTACCTGTAACTATTATAAAAAAGAACAAGAGAGTTGCATGAGACAAAGTGATGGCATCTGATTCGTACATCTTGAATGAAGTAGCATTTCATATAAATACTGAAGGACTCTTGGTGTTTCAATAGGTCATTATGGTGGCAATAGCCATTGTGGGCCAAGGAACCTGCATGAACAGAGCCAAATAAGCAAGATGGTCCAAGGGGCGACAGGAATAATACAAAGGATCTTATTTTGAAACTAAAGGGTGGGGTCACTTCTTGGCCTTTTGGCGAAGATCAGGTGAAACTGAAGGCTGGGATCTGTTGAAAGGTCAGGGCCATCGTGGAAGACTTTTAAGTGCCAGGATGAGGAGTTTGTAATAATAAAAAGAAACATAAATGCTTTACTCTAAGGAGTGTCACTATTAAATCTGTGCCTTAGTGTAATCAGTTAAGCAGCCATGTGTAAGGTATATGGGAGAATAGAAAATCTTGTTCATAATACCAGTTAGCAGGTTCCACAGAAGTCGGGGTGGGGGGAGTTGTGAGGAAATAGGATAATGTGGGGCTATGGGAATTCATTTGTTTACATTTTTTGTTGAGCATTTCTACCTGTCAGGCACTGTTCTGGGTGTGAGAATATACCAGTAGCAGATTGATAAACTCCCCACTTCATTGTTCTTTCGTTGTCTAAAGGAGGAAATGGAAAAGGGGGAGAAATTCACCAAGTACTGTGGAGCTCGAACTAATCGCATTTAGTAACAGGTCATGCTGAATGGAAGAAGAGCTGGTACTGACTTGGAAATTTCTGTGCTTGACAGAACATGCTCCAAAGACTGTGAGCTAAAAGTGCACTGCTCTGCAAAGCTAGCCTTCTCCTGGCACTGTGATAACACTTCACATGGATGCCATCTAGCTCAGATCTGATGAGGTACGGAAACATGAGTGGCATTTTTCGTGTATTTTTATTCTAACAAAGTATGGCTATTGCAGAGGGCTTAATCTGGTGCATTGTTTCCCATTTTACTTCTCATTTTAAAGCAGAGTTAAATATGCTTATATTCATTATGTGTTTTCAAATAATCTCAGGAAAGTGATTTTGAAGCCATGTTGTTTGGAATTTATCTTGCCACATCCTCTTTTGATCTTGCTGTTTCTGTGATTTCTGCTTCTATTCTAATGTGGTTACATTATGAAAAATGATATTAGGTATTATGTAGGGATCTGCTGAAACTAATGTCTAGGATGACGTTTCCTCACAGGGAAGGGTTTGTTCCGGGCTTGTGTATTGATAATGTTTGGGGAGCTGTGTCATCTTAAGCATTTTACAGTTTTGAAGGAGCAGGAGGCTGGCTGAGGACAAAGCAAAGGCTGGCACCTTGCACCCCCCCTTCACCCACTCCCCTCCATATGTGTGGTGTTCCTCAGGCACCCCTGACTGCCATAAAACGATAAATGGTTAACTTGCTGAGATCACAATCCTGCAAGACAGGAGTCTCCCTTGGTTTGCAAGTGTCCTTGAGATTTACAAACAAAGAAGTTACCTTATCAATAGCCCAATTTCCAGGGACACAGAACTCAGTTCCTCAAGCCCTAATGTCACCCTCCCCTCCATGAAAAACGGAAGGAGGCGGAGGTAGAAGGAAAAGTAAATAAAGTTAAATTTCTTTTAAACCTAAATCTCATTAACAAGGATGCTTGATAGCAGGAATGTAGTAACATTCCACCAGGAGACTCTCAATTGTCTTTACTTGATAGTAACCAGGCCTTCAATATCCTGGTAGTGCTTTTTTCCGCATGCGTGGGCTAACCGGCCAGTTCTGCTTCTGTAAGATTGCTTTGTCTGCTTTCACGCGGGGTCCCCTGACCCAATTCACTGACGCCAAGTATGCCTGTTCAAACTGTCAATCAATCAGCTCAGCCCCACCCGAAACTTGTTTGTACCTGTCTATAAAAACCCTGCACCAACCCAGCTCTGGACCTCTTGGTGTTATCGGCAACGAGCGCTGCAGAGGTCCAGGTTTGAACCTTCAATAAACGACCCTTGCTGATTGGCTTTGACTCACGTCTCTGGTGGTCTTTTAAGGTGGGGGTAATATTCAATTGGCATTTCAGTTTAAGCATCTAGTCATTGTCCCTGAGGTTATTTTTATGTGATTTATTACTCAGAGTATAGGTGGGTTTTCCTATGTATCCATAAGTCTCAGAATTTCCTATGTGTCCCCTAATCAGCATTATAAATAAGTTACCATGTGTATTTAAAAATTAGCAGACATTAAGAATCTTGTGACACATCCAAATGTTAGCCACATAATTAGATTATTACCAAGTCAATAGAAACCCTGAGGATATTGATAATGACCCCTTTAATGGTTCTGCCTTTTGTTAAGTTAAGAATGAGAATCTGTAGGAAAGCTGAAATGGAGAACTGAGAACATCACCTGGATAATTATCTTGGAAGAGTGTGTTAATAAAAATAAGATGATAATGAAGTTACCTTCTTACATGGGTAATTACACCCAGTAAAATGCAGATTTACTGAAAAGGCTTATTCAGCAAATAGCTACTGATCTGTATGTGCCAGTGCCCTGGGTGGTGCCTAAAATGGTTCTCTCTTTCTCTTTATTGAAAACTCTTATTTTGTCATCCTTCCTGCCCAGATGAATGAGAATGAGATAGATAAGTGACTATTTTGATCAGTGACCTCTTTTTAACAATAAAATTTCAGTTAAAAAAAAATGGTTTATCAAATAAAAAAAGGTTTATCATCTAATTGTTTAGAATTTAGACTGAGCTGAAATAATCAAATTTTCTTTTTTCCCTGAGTTTATGAAGTATTTTATCTTTTAAAATTTTTATTATTTTTATTGGCTTATAATTGACTTATAATATTGTATTTATTTTAGGTATATAACAGTGATTAACATTTTTATACATTATAAAAAATGATCACCACAATAGGTCTATTTACTATCTGTCATCAAAGTTACTACAATATTATTGACTATATTCCCTATGCTATACATTATATCCCTGTGACTTATTTATTTTATGACTGGGAGTTTGTACTTCTTAATCCCCTTCACGTATTTTCCCTATCCCACTAACCTCCTCCCTTCTCAAAACAACTGGTTTATTCTCTGAAACCATGAATCTGTTTCTGTTTTGTTTTGTTTGATCATTTGTTTGATTTTTTAGATTCTACATATAAATGAAATCATGCACTATTTGTCTTTCTCTTTCTGATTTATTTCACTTAATCTAACAGCTTCTAGGTCCATCGACGTCACAAAAGTCAAAATTTTATTCGTCTTATGGCTGAGTAATATTCCATTTTATACCCACACATGTCCCCCCCACATCTTCTTTATCCATTCATCTATTGATGGACACTAAGGTTGTTTCTATATCCTGGCTATTATAAATAATACTTCAATGAACATAGTGGTACATACATCTTTTTAAATTAGTGTTTTTGTGGAATTGGAAATGGAATTGCTGAATCATATAGTAGTTCTATTTTGAATTTTTTGAGGAACCTCCATATTGTTTTCCACGGTGGATACAATTTACATTCGCAACAACAGTGCATGAGGATTCCCTTTCCTCCACGTCCTCACCAAACTTGTTATTTCTCATCTTTTTGAATAAGTCATTCTGACAGATGTAAAGCGGTATCTCATTGTGATTTTGATTTGCATTTCCCTGATGATGAATAGCATTGAGCATCTTTTTATCTGTCTGTTGCCAATCTGGTTGTCTTTTTTGGAAAAATGTTTATTCAGGTTTTCTGCCTGCTTTTTATGCAGGTTGTTTATTTTTTTTAAAGTTTTTTTGTTTTATTCGTTATTGAGTTGTATGGGTATTTTCTTTATATATTTTGGATATCGACCCCTTATTGGATATATCATTTGCAAGTGTCTTTTTCCATTCAGTGGGTTGCCTTTTTGTTTTGCTGATAGTTTCCTTCATGGTACAAAAGCTTTTTAGTTCTATGTCACTTCCTTTGTATATTTTGCTTTTGTTGCCCTTGCCTGAGAAGACATATCAAAAAAATATGCTAAGACTGATATTAAAGAGCTTACTGCCTGTTTTTTTCTAGGAATTTTATGGTTTCAGGTCTGAAATTTAATTCCCTTTTTGAGTTTATTTTTGTGTATGGTGAAAGAAAGTAGTCCAGTTTCATTCTTCTGCATATAGCCAATGGTACCCAGCACCATTTTATTGAAGAGACTGTCTTTAAGTCTCCATCTATGTTCTTGCTTTCCTTGTCCTAGATTGATTGACCATACACATATGAATTTATTTTGGGGCTCTCATTGTGTTCCATTGATCTCCATGTCCATTTTTATGCCAGTTCCATGCTGTTTTAATTACTAGCTTTGCAGTGTAGTTTTAAATCAGGGAGCTTAAGCTCTGTTCTTTCTTAAAATTGCTTTGGCTATGCAGGGTCTTTTGCCTTCCATACAAATTTTAGGATTATTCTATTTATGTGAAAATGCCATTGGTATTTTGATAGAGGTTGCATTCAGTGTATAGATTGCTTTGGGTAGTATGGGCATTTTAATAATATTAATTCTTCCAATCCATGAGCACTTTATATCTTCTCATTTAATTGTGTATTCTTCAATTTCTTTCATAAATGTCTTACAGTTTTCTGAGTACAGGTCTTTCATCTTCTTGGTTAAATTTATTCCTAGGTATATTAAACTTTTTCATGTGATGGTCAGTGAGATTGCTTTCTTAATTTATTTTTCTAATATTTCATTATTGCTAGGCAGAAATGCAAGAGATTTCTGTATATTAATTTTGTATCCTGCAACTTTATTGAATTTGTTAGTCTAATAGTCTTTTGGTGAAGTCTTTAGGATTTTCTATATATAGTATTATGTCATCTGCAAATAGTGACAGTTTTACTCCTTCCTTTCTAATTTGGGTATCTTTACTTCTTTCTTGCCTAATTGCTGTGTCTAGTACTTCCAGTACTATGTTGAATTAAAGGTAGTGAGAGTGGGCATCCTTGTTTTGTTCCTGATCCTAGAGGAAAAGCTTTCATCTTTTTACCAATGAGTATAATGTTAGTTATGGCTTTATCATATATGGCTTTTATTATATTGAAGTATGTTTCCTTCATACCATTTTTGTTGAGAGTTTTATCAGTGGATGTTGAATTTTGTCAAATGCTTTTTCTGCTTCTATTGAGATCATCATGTGATTTTTATTCTTCATTTTGTTAATGTGGCATATCACATTGATTTGTAGATGTTAAAACATCCCTGCATCCCTGGAATGAATTAGAATTGGTTATGGTGCATAATACTATTAATATATTGTTGAATTTATTTTTTTGAGGATTTTTGCATCCATGTTCATCAAGGATATTGGCATGTAATTTCCTTTCTTTCTTTTTTGTTTCATAGTGTCTTTATCTAGTTTTGGGATCAGAATAATGCTGGCCTCACAAAATGAGTTTGGAAATCATTCCTTGCTCCTCCAATTTTTTTGGAATAATTTGAGAAGGATAAATATTAACTATTTTTAAATGTTTGGTAGAATTCACCTGTGAAGCCATCTGGACCTGGACTTCTATTTGTTGAGATATTCATATGTTTGTTTGTTTGTGTTTTTTATTAATTCAGTTTCATTATTAGTAATCAGTCTGTTCCAATTTTCTGTGTCTTCCTTAGTCAATCCTGAAAGATCATGTTTTAGGAATTTATCCTTTTTTTTTTTTTTTAGTTCTAAGTTATCTAATTTTGTAGCATATAATTGCTCATACTATTCTACAATCCTTTTGTATTTCTGCGGTATCAGTTGTAATTTCTCCTCTTTCATTGCTAATTTTATTTATTTGGTCTCTCTTTTTCTTAGTCTAGTTAAAGATTTTGTCAATTTTGTTTAGATTTTTAAAGAACCAGGTTTTAGTTTCATCAATCTTTTTTTTTTGTTTTGTTTTTATTTCATTTATATCCTCTCTAGTCTCTATTTTTTCCTTCCTTTTACTAACTTTGGGCTTTGTTCTTCTTTCCTAGTTCCTTTAACTGTAAAGTTAGATTGTGTATTTACATTTTTCTTGTTTCTTGAGGTAGACCATTATAGCTATGAGCTTCCCTCATAGAATTGCTTTTGCTGCATTGCAAAGATTTTAGTTTATTTTCTTTGCATTTTCATTTGTCTCAAGGTATTTTTTTATTTCCTCTTTGATTTTTTTATTGACTCATTAGTTGTTTAGTTACATGCTGTTTAGTCTTCATGCGTTTGTGTTTTTTATATATTTTTTTGGATTGATTTCTAGTTTCATACCATGTGGTCAGAAAGATGCTTGAAATAATTTTCAATTTTCTTAAATGTATTGAGACTTGTTTTGTGACCTAATACATGATCTATCCTGAAGAATGTTCTATGTGTATTTGAAAAGACTGTTTCTTCTGCTGCCTTGGAATTCAGTGTTTTGTATATCTATTAAATCCTTCTGATCTGATGTGTGAGTTAAGGCCAATATTTCCTTATTGATTTCCTGTCTGGATGATTGACCTATTCGTGTAAGTGGGGTATTAAAGTCCCCTACTAGTGTTATATAACTGTCTATTTTTTCCCTTTGTTTCTGTTAATATTTGTTTTATATATTAGGTGCTCCTATGCTGGATGTGTAGATGTTTACAAATGTTATTTGTGACATTTGTTGGATTAGCCCCTTTATTATTATGTAATGGCTTTCTTTGTCTTTTGTTAGAATCTTTGTTTTAAAGTCTATTTTGTCTGATTTAAGTATTGCCACCCCAGTTTCTATTCGTTTCCACTTTTATGGTATATTTTTTTTCAATCCTTTCACTTTCAGTCTGTGAGTATATTTAGGTTTAAGGTGAGTCTCTTATAGGCAGCATATAGAAAGGTCTTGGTTTTTGTTTGTTTGTTTGGTTGGTTGGTTTTTTTGTGTTGTTTTTTAATCCATTCAGCCTCCCTATGTCCTTTGACTAGAGCATTTATCTGTTTACATTTAGAAGTAATTTTTTATAGGAATGTACTTATTACTATCTGTTTCATTCTTTTCTGGCTGTTTTCATAGTTCCTCTCTGCTTTTTTCTTCTTTTGTTTTGCTCTTCCCCTGTGATTGATTTCTTCCTTGTATTTAGATTCCTTTCTCTTCTTCTTTTGTGTATTTAAGTTTTTACTTTGTTATTGTCAGGTTCCTATATAACCCTTTATAGTTATATAATAGCTTCCTTAACTTGATAGCAGCTTAATTTTGAACACATTCCAAAGCTTTATTTTTAATCCACCACACATATTTTATATTTCCAATGACACATTTTACATCTTTTAATTTTATGTACCCCTTAACTAATTATAGTATTTTAAATTAATTTTACTCCTTTTGTCTTTTACTCTTTATGCTTACTTTGTAAGTGGTTAATCCACTACCTATATTATTTTTTTTTTTTTACCTTTTCTGGTGATATTTTCACATGTATGTTTTCTTATTATTAATTTGTACCTCTTCTTTTTAGCTTAGAGACATCCCTTTAATATTTCTTTTAATGATGGTTTAGTGATGACAAATTCATTTAGCTTTTATTTATTTGGAAAATTCTTAATCTGTCTTTCAATGCTGTATGTTAACCTTGCTAGGTAGAGAATTCTTGGTTGGCAGTTTTTCCCTTTAACATATTGTATATGTCATGCCACTTCCTTCTGGTCTGTCTGCCAAAAAATCTGATAGACTCATAGGGTACACATAATATGCTTACATATTATGTATGTAATACATACATACTTATACATAATATGCTATTCTTCTCATTCTACTTTTAGGATTATTTCTGTATCCATAACATTTACCATTTTAATTATAATTATTATAATGTGTCTAGGTGTATTTCTCTCTGAATTCATCTTATTGGAACTCTCTGTCCTTCCTGGGCTTGGATACCTGTTTCCTTTTCCAGATTAGTGAAGTTGTCAACCATTAATTTTTTCAAAAAATTTTTTCTGGCCCTTTTTCTCTCTCTCATCTTTCTGGGACTCCTATAATGAAAGGGTTATTCCACTGACATTGTCTCAGACAGAGGTCACTTAAGGTGTCCTCACTGCTTAATTCTTTTTTTATTTTGCTGTTAATGTCTGGGTGTTTCCCATTGCTTTGTCTTCCAGCTCATTTATTTATACTTCTGTTTCATCCATTCTGTTGTTGAACTCCTCTAATGTATTTTTCACTTCAATTATAACTTCTGTTTGGTACTTTCTTTCTTATATTTCCTATCTCTTTGTTGAAATTCTTGCTGTGTTCATCCATTCTTTTCCCAAGATTGGTGAGTATCTTTATGACCAGTACTTATAACTCTTATCAGAGTTAGCTCCATTTCATTAAGGCTTTTTTCCTGGGGATTTGCCTTGGTTTAGAACATGTTCCTGTGTCTTCTCATTTTGCCTGTCTCTCTGTGTTTGTCTATTGTAATAGGCAGAACAACTACTTCCCTCAGTCTTGGAAGAATGGTCTTGTGTAGGAACTGTTTTGTGTGACCCAGAAGCACAATCTCACCTGGCCATCAAAGCCAGGCACTCTATGGGCATCCCTTATGTGGGTTGATGTGGCTGCAGGGTGTGATAGGACTAAGCCTGCTGCTGGAGAGGTGGAGCTTGGGACACTCCTCTGGCTGGTGGCAGTTTGGCCACTGCAAAGGCAGAGCAGTGTTCAAGCTGCTTGTCCCTCCAAGTTGCATCTTTGTCTCTGAGTGCTGTGGGTCGGGTTCAAGGAACTTGTGTGGCCCATTGCAGTTCAATCTTTGCATATGTTGGGCAAGGCTCAGGGCACTCATCTGGCCCAGTTGTAGCTTGGGTATTGTGTGGGGTGGCTGGGGTATGGGGCACATGCCTAGCCTAGTCTGGGTGAGGGTGGTCAGTAGGGAGTGTAGGCAGAGCAAACTTTGGTGTTGGCAGGATAGAGGGAGGGCATGAAAATATCATCCATCAGTTTCATCACCAGTAAGTTAGAATGAGATTGCAAAGATGGTGTCTACCAGCACTTCTATTGTCAGATAAAGTCCCTGCAGGTTCCTGTCTGTCTGATAGCTGCTTTAAAATTGGTGTGTCCCTCACTTAAGGTCTAAATGCTTTCAAGCTCTTCCTTCTGTATTGAATCTCAGGTGATGGGTTTGCCCATGAGATTTTAAGTAATGGTCTTCTTTCCTTGTAGTTCGATGATTGTTCTTCTCTTAATTACCATTGATTTTCAGAATGAGACATTTGGTTGGCACATCTTTCCAGTGCCAACCCCCAGGGTTGCCTGATGTGGAGCACAATGCCTTCACTCCCTGAGGGAGAGTTCCATATTTGGGAGATTTCTCCCAATTGTGGAATCATTGCATTTGAGGTGGGATTCAAAGCAAGACTACATCTCTGCCTCTCCTGTCCCTTCTCAACTCATTTCTTTTGTCTTTTGTTGTACTATTTGCATAGTTATTGACTCCTTTTTAGAGGAAAATCGTTCCATATTAACTGTAAATTATGTATTCATGGAAGAAGGTGAGCTGATAGTCTTCCTACAATGCTTTTTTAAACCCCCTTCCATTTACCTGATCAAAGTCTTCCTACAATGCTGTCTTAAACCCCCTTCCATTTACCTTATCAGATTTTCTTTTTTTTTTTTTTAAGATTTTATTTATTTATTTGACACAGAGAGAGAGATTACAAGTAGGCAGAGAGGTAAGTGGCGAGACAGGGGAAGCAGTTCCCCCACTGAGCAGAGAGCCCGATGCAGGGCTCAATACCAGAGCCCTGAGATCAGGACCTGAGCTGAAGGCAGAGGCTTAACCCACTGAGCCACTCAGGAGCCCCTGATCAGATTTTCTGATAAGCATTTCCAAATTCCACGTAGAGCCCTCCCCATTCTCCTCCATCCTCTCACTATACTGTCTTTACTGCTTTCTGTATCATGTCATATTATATTTATTTGTTATATTTATTTATTTCCTCAGGAAATGCAGAAAGTGTCACTTCAACTGAATTTTCTTTTGACAATGTAAATATGGCTTTGGAGGGAAAGTAGTATTTTCCTAAGAAAGAGCTTTTTTTATCCTTTATGCCTAATAGAAATGCTTTATCCCCATCACTGGTAAGGATAACTTTATGGGAGTAATAATAATAATAATAATAATAATAATAAGTATATAGAAGCAGCACTTATAGTTTACTGAGCATTTATGTATGCCAGTCCTGTGCTAAGTATTAAACATAAAGTCATATCTCAGTCAATCTAAGTAAATAATATTACCTTCACTTTGCAGATGGGGAAATAAAAAGGTTAAGTAACTTTCCCAAAGTCACCTAGATATTAAAGAGTTGGTAAAATCAAGTTAACTCATTTGTGTGCCTCCAACACCTATTTTTTACAGTTATGGGAAATTGGCGATTAGTATATAGCATTAGTATATAACCCATTAGAGAAGATATGCATTGTGTGTATGTTAGTAGAATGTGGTAGCCACATAGTAGTGGAATGACTCTTATACATGCCTGTCAGTGGAGGAAGATGTTTGATTTTATTATAGTGTGGAGAGAAGAGTCAGATGTTTCCACAAAAAAGGAACTTCAGGTTGTTTTTCCAGTCTTTTAAGCATTTGGATATATTTTGAAAATTATTTTTTTAATTGTTTTTTAGGGTTTTTTTTTTGACATGAAAGATTGTTTTATAGAACTGTCACTACTGTATAGGGATCCAAAACACTTGAATTTTGTTCTCAATTTTGTATTTTACTAATTTGTATGATCCTGCATAATTCCTTAAATATCATAAACCTTTTTCTTGGTTGTCAAGTAAATAAGCTAGATGGAATGATATCTGAGGTTCAGCATTATTCTTATCCTTCTGCTATGTTTGATTTGCTTCTGAGCAACCTCTGAAATCTCAAATCAACTTAATCTGGTGAGAGAAAGCTTTTGGGGGTACTTGTAGAGGGATATTATCATCTCAGAGCTTTATAGTGATCATTTTACTGGGTTCTACATGGTTTGGGATTAAAATGAAAGTTAAAAAGTGAGAAGGGTAACAGTTCTTGAAATGTTAACAATGTCCTACATTTGGCCTTTTAACCTTTAGGAACATTGATCAAGTCACCTTTAAATTGATTCTCGCTGATATTTGGAGAGAAACCGTAAATTAACTTTGTTATTTCTAAATTATTATACGAAACTGTTAGCAAATAAAAAGGAAACTTTAGGTACTATGAATTTTAGCATCAAGCTGGCTTTCACCATGGCAAGATAATTTTGGTGGCTGAGATCATCAGAGTGATAGAGTCTTTGAACTGAAAGGAACCCTGGGAAGTTACCTAGTCCACCTTTCTGCCTGGAGCCATATCTTGTTTGAACTATAGAGATTAGAAATTTGCTGTTGTTGTTCTTTTTTAAGGGAGATTCCACAGTTTCCTGTGGTATCTTATGCTAGTAACCCACAATCTTACCTGTCAGCAAATCATTTTTCATAGCTAATGTCAAACCCCTAGGGCTGCAGTTTGAATTTATTTTCTTCTATCCTCAGAGGTAAAAAACAGCTGGCATAATAACTCCTCTTGTACATGAAGATTCTTATCAAGATGTTCCTCAGCTCACATCCTAAAGCCAAATTCTTTAAATCTTTCTTTGTAATTTCTTTTTGCCCAACCCTTTAATCACCTTTCTTTTGCACACCTGAACTTTCCTCAAGTTTTCATCTTCTCAGCTCGTGATTCCAGGGTAATAAATATAGCATACATACTTAGTTAGCTATTGTACCCAGTGAATTGCATGAACATGACAACTTAGACTCTGTTTCTCTTTAAGCAAACATATGGTGAAAACTTTTCTTTTTAACAATATGAATGGGAAGCATTTTGTTAGCCAAATGAGTGACTATAAGAGGGCACATTGTTTCAAAAATCCTGAATTTACAAAAGTCAGTAACTAAAAACTAATAAATTAAGGGAGATGATTTAAAGAAAAAAAAAAAAAACTGGTTACTTGCCTCTAAATTTCTACTCTAACTCTGAGCAGAAGCTTGATGTAGTAAGACTAGAATAAGTTTTTGTATTGGAACAATTTCAGCGGCAGTCCTGGCTGTAACTGGACTCAGTGGGCAACTATCTTCTTTATGAGATTTACTTTTTACATAGGGATGATAATAAAAATGACAAATTGCTTGAAGATAAGAAAGAACCATTCTTATTTATTTTGGGACCTCCAGAGCCTAGCCCAACTCATAACATAGATTACACTCACTTAATGTTTGAATTTTACGGTTGCTTGTAAGAATTGAACGAGAGTATATATCTGAAAATGTTTAGTCAATGATCGAATTCTATATAACTGTGAGTCATTACTATTAATTTGTAAAGAGTCAATATTAATACTGGATTAAAAAAAAATTAAACTGAATTTTGATTTGCACTCATCTTCCCAGGAACATTTCTGTTACCCATTTGTTGCATATCTTGTAAAAAAAAATTTTTTTTTTCTGAAAGTTTTAGGTTCCTAAAATGAATAATCAGTGGTATAAAACTTAATGCTTGGAGCTTAATTCCTTGTTTTTTCTGATGAGCAAGCTGAGAATGACAAATTAACTTAAATGTGACTAAGGTGACCTTTCAGAGACCATCAAAAGTCACCCTGGCACCAGGAGAGCAGCGCTACTCTGGAAAATTTATATTTTTCCAAGACTTCCATGACCTTGTGTACATTTCCCTATGTGGGAGAGAAAACTAGTGATATCTTTGACTGACAAAAGCACACAGAGGTTCAAATAACATTGCTTTATTTATTAACAACATGACTAAAAGGAGTCTTTTTAAGTACTTGACCTTCTTCCTTGGGGAACATTGCCAAAGGGCCAGAGGACTAATATAGGGAATATTTTTATGTCAAGGATATAAAAAAGAGTATCTGTAAGTAATATGTTGATCTTTCTAAAGAACAGTTTTCCCTGTCTTTGTAATTGATTTACAAATATTTGGCTCAAGGAACATGAGCTTTGGAATCAAAGTGATTCAGAGATCTTAGGTCCGTCATACAAGTAGATCCTTTGGAGAGTTACTCAGCCCCTCTATCCTTAGTTTTCTTTTCTGTAAAACGGGAATATGTTACATAGCTCCTAAGACTCCTGGAACTATTGGGCCCTTGGTAATTTTATTACCTCCTCCACTTTCAGTTCTCCTTTGCCCATCTCATTAGTAAGAAATGGCTAATAATATGATTTACAAAATTAGTGTGTGCAATGGTCTTAAGAGACCCCTGTAAGAAGTGGCTGAAACTCTGATAAAATTTTGTTGAATTTCTTTCCAAGAGTGATATTGATCACTTGATAGTGACACAAAGCTATAAACCTCTGAGAATGTATTTCTTTTGGGGGAACTATGTTTTAAAAAACTGTATCTTTAAAAATTGAAAACTGATGACAGTTTGCTAAAGCCAAATTACATGAGAAAAAATCTGGACTAAGAATCAGGAGTCCTAGGTTTGGAGCTAGCTCTTTTACAAATTAGATAACCTCAGGCAAGTTACTTTTCTTTTCTGCCCCTTAACTGCTTCATCTTTAAAATGAGGAAATATCCAAAGCCTTCCTGTATTTACAGTCTACAACACTGAGATTTAGACAGTGCTGTTCCCTCAAAGAGATACTACCTGGAATCCTGAAGAGTTGAGGCCCCTGTCTTGTTTTGCCATCGAAACTTCAGCCTTGGGGGCACCTGTTTGGCTCAATGGGTTAAAGCCTCTGCCTTCAGCTCAGGTCATGATGCTAGGGTCCTGGGATCCAGGGCTGCATAGGACTCTCTGCTCAGTGGGGAGCCTGCTTCCCTTCCTCTTTCAATGCCTGCCTTTCTGTCAACTTGTGATCTCTGTCTGTCAAATAAATAAATAAAATCTTTAAAACAAAACAAAACAAAACAAAACAAAACTTCAGCCTTGAAGGACTTCTGCATGGTGATATAGACCTCAGGACAGTATATCTCTGTAGGGAAAATATCAACTGCCTCATAATGCACACAAGAAGATTCTAGAGGCACTTTGCCCCCTAAAAGATGAAGATCATGCTGTCCTGATTGGTGAGAACGTTTGTCACCTAAATGGAAAAGTGAAAAGAATAGCAATAACGAAAGAACACTATGCAGATGTTCAAGATAAAGAAAACAACAAAACGGGAATAAAAACCATAGAAATCTGAAATCATATAAGTGATTTATTTTGCTAAATCAGATTTCAGAGATTGGCATCTGGATCTGTTTGTGGAACTGCTGTTTCTGTTGAATTTACCAAATAAGAATATCACTCTTAGTAATCTAATTATCATGGAGCTGGCAAGTTTAGATAATTGTGATTCTTCCACTTATGGCCCAAATTAGATCTCTTTATTTGGAATAAAAAATATATTTGAAGAACTTGTATTTTTATTTTTTTTCTCCATATTTTCTGCACTTAGAAAGGGACTATGTCTATTTGTATGCTTGGCCTAGAGCCATAATCTTGGCCATAACAGATGATAAATCAACTCACTTCTCCAAACTAAGAAACAAAATAACTTTTAGATGTTAATATCTTATAGCTAGCAGCAGTCTTTCCAGTTATTAGAGTAAAAATATCACCCAGAAACACACATCATATGTATTGTTTTATTAAGTAGAATATTCAGGAATGGCATTTCACACGGAACTAAATTGAGATAGTCTAGGGATATGCCATTGAAACAACAAGAAAGAGCCTCCTTTAATATTTTCCTATGTGCTGTTAGGGGAGAATATGAAACCCAAAGAGCATTGGTTTCTTCAGAATCCCCTGTCTGGGACTTGAATCCATATTTTGTATAAATTCATTTTTTCTCTCAACAGATCAAAATAAAAAATAATCTAATTTAAAATGTAGGGCAAAAACAAACAAGAAATATGCTGGGGCACCTGGGTGGCTCAGTCGGTAAGCATCTACCATCTACCCAGGGGTCCTGGGATCGAGCCCTGCATTGGGCTCCTTGCTCCGCAGGGAGCCTGCTTCTCCCTCTCCCTCTGCCTGCCGCGCTCTCTACTTGTGCTCTCTATCTCTCTGTCAGATAAATATATAAAATCAAAAAAAAAAAACAAAAACAAAAAAAAACAAACAAGAAATATATGATAAAACTTAGAGTCCCTAACAACCTGGGATTTATTCTCAGGGCATTTGAAGTGCATTAGTATATAATGTAAGACAGAAAAGGAAGACCCTACTGCTGTATATTTCTGTTCAAAATTTACTGCTGTTTCAGTGCAATAGGAAGAAACAGATTTCTGTTGAGTTGGCAAGTTAGTGTGCTTGAATGGAATAAAGAGAGCAAGCCAAAGAAATCATACTGCTTTTAGTACTTTCTTTGCAAAGAGCTTTTTTGGACCAAGATCACGACCGCTACAAGTAAGTACTCAGTTGCAAGAAGAATTTAAGTGGAGATCAAGTAGGCTGAAGCTTTGTATTAATACACTAGTAATGTTACTAATGTTAATTTGGATCTGGAGACTTAGGAGCAAACCAAGTGACTAACATTCTCCAGTGAGCCCCAGGTCCCCTTCCTATCAAGTCCTGGATGTGGAGGTCATTTATGAAGCCTGATTTTAAAATGCACTCTCCTGAATGATTGCAAAATAGTTGGCGTTCTTTGTTGGCATTAAAGCATCTTTGTCTTTACATGCATTTATCATGAACACAGCTATTTTTGAAATATGGCTTTTCTGGTTATAAAGGGAGTTTATGCCCAATATGGGAAATGTATAAAAATAACAAAAAGTATTTTTTTTTAAATATTTTATTTATTTATTTGACAGAGAAAGATCACAAGTAGGCAGAGAGGCAGGCAGAGAGAGAGGAGGAAGCAGACTCCCCGCCGAGCAGAGAGCCCGATGCGGGACTCAATCCCAGGACCCTGAGATCATGACCTGAGCCGAAGGCAGTGGCTTAACCCACTGAGCCACCCAGGCGCCCCAACAAAAAGTATTTTTAAAAAAATACTTAACAAAAAGTATTTTTTAAAAATCTCTTTGTATTTGGGAAAACATTCAGAAACCATAGTCAAGCTAGATAAAGCCAAAAGGCACGTGTATTAGAGATAATGAGATAGCTTGGAGAAACTGAGAGGAATGCAGGTGTTTTCAAAGTTTCAAAGACCATTATGACTTAATGTGGCCTCTCTCTGCACTCCTGCTGTGTTTTTAGCAGTCTTTGGTAATCCAGTCTTTTTTCAGCCCTCTTAACAGAAAGCATGGGCACAAAGCTCCCAAATTTTAGAATTTATGCCTTAGTTATACAGAGAGCTTACTTATCAACTCTCTCTCCTTTCCATACCTAGAAATGGAGTCTCTTTAGAAAGAGACTCACAGACTCAACTTCCGTAGCCCATCCTTGGCCCAATCGTGTATGGCCCAATGGGATGAGGGAGTATGAGGACAGAACATGGTTGCTTCTACTGCACCTAAATAGACCAGGGTATGGGGGCAGATTTCCTTAAAAAAAAAAAAAAAAAAAAGATTCTGAGCAAACATTGCAGTAAATCTCCCTTTTAAACTACAATTCCTCCACCTAGAGATAATTACTGATAACATTTTGGTAGATTTTCTTCTGGCTTCCCCCTAAGCTTATGTACTGTTTTAATGTTATTAAAATCTTTCTGTTAGATTTTTAATCTTAGTTTTTCCAATTAATATTTCATCATTAGTACTCATTCATGGTTTGTTTTTATCAATAGTAACCACAAAATAACAGCCATAGTAGATAGCGTGTATCTACTGCTATATTATTGTTAAGATCTTTATATAATCTTACTCTCACTGTGAAATAATATTTATTAATGTGTTTACAATGTGCCACTGGTTATAATATACTTTCATAGATATTCCATTTGATCATCACAGCTGTTGTGAAGCATGGTATCATTATTAATTTTCCTACTTTACATATAAAAAAAGGGAACAGAAAATCATACACCTAGTATGTGGTCCTTTGTCTCAGATCTCAAATCATATTCCCTTGTGTCCATGCCCTACTGCCTTTTCTGGTATTTCTCTGCACAGATAGACTGATTCTGTTGAGTTGTTCTTCAAGGTGGTCCTTTACACAATAGTATCTGTCCTCCTGGTGGGTGTCTCTAGACACTTAAGTGATTATAGGGGTAAAGGGAAAAGATGAGGAAGAGAGTGGAAGCAGCATGCCAGGCATCAGGAGTTTGTAAACTCATCCAGGAACACTGGTGAAGTTGGGAGCAGTTGTATGGCTTCCAAATAGTTAGGCATAATTGTTTTTCCCCCAGAACCTCTGCTACTCCTCACTATGGCTCACACTGTCAGGCATCCTCATACATGGGTATTTTCTGTCAGGAGCCTCATTTTGTTTCTCCTTCCAACCCAGTTTCCTTCAGGGAAATTTGTAATATGCACTGTAGGAATGAAATCCAGGTATGGGGTGGGTTCCACTGATCTTTCAGAGGACTTCTATTTCTGTTGGCCTGAATGGCCAACATCAGGAGGCATCTTGGTCTGGAGCACAAACAAAACCTCTAGGGGATGAGGCAGCCCAGCCCTACCCTCCAGCATCTCCTTCCAGGTATAGCTGGTAATGAAAGAAATGGAGGCGTTCTAGTAACCCTGGAAAGGAAGATGGAGGAAGCAGCAAGAAGTAGAAGATAGGCATTCTAGGTATACCAAGGATTCTATAATCCCTTCCTCTTAACAAAAATCCTTTAGGTTGGGATAATAATAAATGATAACCTGAGATGTAGATCACCCGTTATAATGACCTTCACTCATGTTGCCAGGATCTGGCTTATTGTTAGGAATACACTTGTTAGGAATCTGTCACAGGCAAAGAGTCAGAACTGGGATCTGACCAGGTAGTCCAAGTATACGTAGCATCTTCATGGGTCGCCATTTTCCCATACGGCAGATTCCCAACCTCAGATAATCATGTGTGGAATTTCAGAGACTGTGTGGTCCTCCACCCCAGGGCCTGGTTCCATTTGTCTTGGAATTCCTAGCGTGTGAATTTAGAGCATGTGCGTGAAACTGAAGGTGGGTTGTTGGGTAAACATGAGCAAGATTCTGCATTGCAGCCTGGCTTAATGAGACAGCCTGATTATATTGCCACTCACCCCTCTACTGCTGCCCTTTTCTGTTCTCTTATTTGTCTTCCTCAGGCAAAACACTGAAGGCTGAGCCTACTCTTTGGTGAAAAATTACCAAGGCTCTACTAAAAGGAAACCCTACCTTTTCTTTTTTCCTCCAGCCTCAAGCTTTGCTAGAAATATTAATGGAACTGCCTAAATAAACATAATTTGTCATGCAGAGATTTACAGATTCAATTCATATGGAGATAGATTGAGAGTTAAAAGATTAAGGGTTCTTATTTTTGTTTTTAGAGTAACTTGTTTATAATCATGTTGCTTCTTTGTTATCTGTTAAATTTGTGGTCTCTCAGTGCCATCATTTATTAATATGCAGATTATAATGAGGTCGTTATAATATTCATTGATTAAAACTCAGCAGGAGTAGAGCAAGTGAAATGTTTCTTAATGCGATTTATAGTGTTGGTCTCAAAAATTTGGAAACTAAACCCCAATTATTCATACAGATGGCATTTTGCTACTATAAATATTTATGAAACTACAGGTCACTGAAGATATAAATTAATTGCCCACCAGTGAGAACCAACAATTTAAGGCAGACAAAAAACATTTAAAAACAAAAAATTCTTGAATTTTTAATAATAGCTTCACTCTATTGCTGATGTTGTTGCTGGCAAAAATCCCCAAAACTGAATTAGGTTTTGGGGTTTCTAAAAATTTTTTAAGTAATTGGGAAATACAGTCTGCTTAATTTCTTATACAATACACAGAGGGACAAGAAACTATTCTAGGATGTGGTCCCACTTGTAATGGTGAGTCATTGCCTACAGCAGTCATAATGATAGAGGAATCTATTTATTCCCGTTCTCTAGGCCTCACACAATGAAGCCATGCAGAAATTATATAATTATTCCTCCTGGATGGATTTTCTTATTGGTTTGTAATTACAAAATACTCTTTTAGTACTTTTGTATCCTGAAATTAAGTCTTCAGAATTACAAAAAGAACAATAGGTCTGGTCTCAGCTTATTTATCCTCTTCATATTCGATTTTACCAATTAATAGTGTAGCTTCTTAAGTGTTAAAATGTGATCTCTTTACCTTTCGCATGGTTCAGTTACCTAGACCAATTTTATAGAAATCCTAGGGGAAGACTTTTATTTTCACAATCACCCAGCATATTTTCCCACTAATTATAACTGTTTCCTGTATAAATTAAGTAGCCTATGGTGCTGATGTTCATGCTCTCTAGGTGTGCTCCTTTCAATATTTCCTGTCATTTTGGTCCCTAACCATTTCGTAAATGGTTACTAATCATTCCCATAATTTTCTCTGAAAGGGGCCTTGAGGACAAGCACAACTTCTCTCATATAAGCTCTTGTTAGTGCCGTTTGTTTTTCCTCTCCCTGCCCCATCCAGCCCAACTAACAACTGTTGAGTATATACTGTGTGTCAGGTCTAGGGAGAGAGAGATGAATTAAACCTGAAAGAATTTATGGTCTAGGTTACATCCAATTCTGGCAAGCTGTTATAGCCAGCACCTGCCAGTTCCAGAGACAGAGGTAGAAATGCAAGTTGTTAGTAAGTGCTTAGCACCTTGAAGATTCTTCTGGGCTGATTCCCAAGATAATTGTCAGTAGAAGCTCTGATCATCTTCCTCTTCAGAAGATTCCCAAGATTCCCAATTAAAGCCTAAAATATGCTTTAACTTCCTAAGCTTATTTTTATGACTGGAGCCATACAATAAAACTATTAATTTCCTACAACATACTTTCTTGCTCCTCCAAAATCATTAAAATATTAGAAAGCAAGACTTTCTCTATATGTTGTTTAGAGGAAACCTACTAGAAATAATAACTGTACCATAATGGAAAGTCAGTTAAATAAGTGTGGACAAGATACTGACCTAGTAATTACAAAATAATACTGCATAAATGCCTTGTATTATCTCATTTAATTCTCATAGCAACCCTTTGAGTTATTTTAGATACTCCCATTTATAGATGAAAATCTGAAGCTCAGGAAAGGAACTTGCATGCCCAAAGTTCTTAACTAATAAATAGCAGCAGACCAGGACTGTCTTGAGTCCAAAGGAAATGCTCCAACCATGCATTTCCATTTTGGAATCTTCCACCGGGTTTATGTTGTGCTTAATAGGTATGTCTGATATGAATCCTTAGTCTCGTGTCAGACCACCTCATAAGCTTTTGACTTCTTTCCATGTGTGTTTTATAGGTAGTGGAAATTCCATCTCATGATGATTTCTTGTCCCATAGCCAAGAAAGAACTTTTCTTGGGGGCACCTGGATGGCTCAGTGAGTTAAGCCTCTGCTTTTGGCTCGGGTTATGGTCTCAGGGTTCTGGGATCGAGCCCTGCATCGGGCTCTCTGCTCAGTGGGGAGCCTGTTTCCCTCTCTCTCTCTGCATGCCTCTCTGCCTACTTGTAATCTCTTTCTCTCTGTCAAATAAATATATAAAAAATCTCTTTAAAAAAAGAAAGAAAGAACTTTTCTTTTCTCCAAGAAAGGAGTTGCTAACATCTGTTCTGCTCAGAAGTTTGTGTGTAGGGTTACTCAAAGCACCATGAATTCAATTCAGTTGTTTATTGAGACCATTACCTCTTGAGTTTCTACTACATGTTAGGCTGTTTCTCCTATAATCCTCACTGTAAAAATACATAAGGATATCAGTTTTCTAAAATCTGTAGTAAATTATTCAAGATTACATAGGTAATAGATGAATTGGTTGTCTTGGATTCAGACTCACTGTTTGATTTCCAAGTGTATACCAGATTATGCCAATTGTTAAGTCAGAGCTCATGTTACCATACGTTTATACCTAGTCACATGTAATTTTTTTAAACCAACTTTGTGGAGATATAATTTGCATACAATGAAATGCACATTCTTAAGTGTGATGTTTTTTTTCTTTTTTTAGAGAGGAAAAAAGAGAGAGAGTGCGCACGGGGTGGGGGGCGCCGGCAGCAGGACAGGGACAGGGAGACTGATAATCTCAAGCAGACTCCTTGCCCAGTGCAGAGCCCAACATGGGGCTCAGTCTCACAACCCTGAGATCATGACCTGAGCTGAAATCCAGAGTCAGACTAACTAATCCACTGAGCCACCCAGGCACCCCATAAGTGTAATGTTTTTAATGATACTTGAGGTGACCACCGTTAATCTCAAGCTATGCAACATACCCATCTAGTAAATTGCTTTATGCCCTTCTTCAGTCTTCCACCACCACTTTTGCCTCAAGTTACCATGGATGTGATTGCTATCAGTACCAATTAGTTTTACCAGTTCTAGAATGTCATATAAAAGGAATTATACAGTATACGCTCTTTTGAGTCTGCTTTTTTCAGTTGATATGTTTTCTGAGATTCACACGAGGTTGCCAATATCAGTAGTTTATTCTTTTGTGTTACTGAATAGTATTCTATTATATTGTTATACTGTATTTGTTTTTCCATTTGTCTGCTGATGGATATGTGGTTGTTTCTAGTTTGAGGCTATTATGAATCAAGCTGCTAAGAACACTCACATCCCAGGTTTATTAGCTCATGGCCTTCATTTCTTGAACTCTACATTTGTCTTGAAGGAGGCTCTAATTGTTCTTCACACAAGCCTGATCTCATGGAACATAATGTGTACTCCAGCCAATTTCTGAAACCCGTGCTCATTGTAAGTGTTTTTCTCTGAGGTATTTAATGATGCATCTACACTAACTTCCATTTGCATTGCAGTATGTCTTTCTGATTGATTAAGTTGCTTTTAAGGTTGGTGATCTTTTCACTTCATGCAAGTAAGCTCTCATAAAAAGTGGATGAATTTATGGAAAGGATATAAGCTAGTTCATGTAATCACCAGGAATCTACAAAACAAGGTTTGGCAAACAGGCAGACCAAGGAAAGCTAGGCAGTTGCCAGGACCACAATTAAGATCACAGTCTGTTGGTGACACTGCTGTCACAGCTGCTGACACTAGACTCTCCATTTCCACTCCTGATATAAAACCATAATTAGTTATTCCATTTCCTGGTTGCTTTCAGAAGGCTTGCCCTAAGAAACTCTGAATGAGGCCATTGATATGGGTTGTGGAGGAGTGGAGGGCAGTAGCAGGCACCCTAGAGGTGTGGACCCAAAGCCCCTGCCTTCCAATTGAGACATCAAGACTTGCTTGAGCAGTTTCTACTCATAACAGAGCACAGCAGGGCAGGGCATGTCTGATGTTAAACTAGGAAGATTAGATACACCATTCTCGATAGACATCCTGGGCCTCTTCATCACCCGAATCCCATGTGGTGTAAATATGACATTACATGCTCTATAGATTCAGTTTCTTCTCAGATTCAGACACTAGTCAGATGCAACTTTTTACTTGTATAAAAGACATGACTTTTCTCCAGGCAGTCACACTGTACATTCCAGTCCATTCCCTCTCCTAAAATTGCAGATGAGTATTTCACACATTCACCTCTCCTCAAACCCTCCCCACTCTTAGCTTCACCCATTCCCACTCTCAGCTGATGAGCCTTTCAATTCACTGAGTAAATGGAAGCAATGAGAAAAGCCTCACAGATTCCCTGTTACTAGCATCTGCACTCAAATACTCTATCCTCCTGCCTGTAGATGAATTATCCATGCTTCATGAGACCAATGAAAAAGTAATGCTGTCTCTTGGAATAAATGATATTGGTTTATTAATAATAAAATCAGATTCCACTAAGTTTTATGCCATGCATCATCTCATTTAATACTCTCATCAACCTTTTCAAGTAGGTACTTTAATTAACCTTGATTTATTAAAAAAAGAAATCCACAGCTTCGGGGAGCTAAGTAACATGTTCAAGATTCCACCATTGGTATATAGGAGCTTAACTTTAAGACAGCTTCAGAAGATATCATCATAATTTTGTGATGTTCCTTAGTGCATGGCAGAAGATAGTAGTCTTTTTCAACAGGTTGTACCAAATTACCTGATAATCCTTAATCCTGTATCTCAGATCATTGATATTTTTACCCCAAGGGGGAACTCAAGCCTTCATTCTTCTTTTTTTTTCTAAGATTTTATTTATTTATTTGACAGACAGAGATCACAAGCAGGCAGAGAGAGAGGTGGGGGGAAGCAGGCTCCCCACTGAGCGGAGAGCCCAGTGTGGGGCTTGATCCCAGGACCCTGAGATCATGACCTGAGCCGAAGGCAGAGGCTTAACCCACTGAGCCACCCAGGCGCCCCTCAAACCTTCATTCTTAATGGATCTAATCCTTGAGGTCCTGAATATGACAGAAACTTTTCTTGCCATCTACCACTGGACATGGGTATCAGAAAGTACTGCAGAAAATTTCCTGGATTCCCTCAAAATTCATGTCACAGGATCTGCTTGAAGATGGTTCTAGGGAGCCACCACAGAATCCTTTCTCTCATAATCCAAGTAAAAGCCCTATTTGATCTGGCTCTCTATTACATTCTCTGAACTCTACTTCTTCTCTAATTTCTACTTTCCTTCTCCCTCTTTTTTTTTTTTTTTTTTTAGTCAAATGGGTTTTTGTCTTATTCTTCAAACAGCATATATGTATACTCCCGCCTCAAAACCTCTTCTACTGCTACCTTTGTCTGAAATCTCCCCATCTCTTTATCCACATAGCTAACTGCCTCACCTTCCTCAAGTCTTTGCTTCCATCTCACATTCTCAGCTACCCCCCACCCCACCTCCTATCCTCATCATCTTGTTCTACTTTATTTACTCTTTTCTATAGCACTTACCACTTTCTAATGTACTATAAAATTTAGTTATTTATTGTTTTTATTTTTTATTATCTTCTCTCTCCAATGGAATGTAAACTCTTTGATGTTATCTCTTTGATGTTCCCTGACATATTGCAAGCACCTAGAACAGTTCCTCGCCCATATTAGGTTCCTAGTATTTGTTGAGTTGATCCAGATCCTGGAGACCTTCGTCATGCTATGCTTTCTAAGTCATGCTGTAGATTCCATATAGCTTCCTAACCTACACCAACACTTAGAGCATCACTGGATAAGTTCAATAAGGAGAAACTGGCAGAGCAGTATATACTATGGCATAGCACTGCAGAAAGGCCTTCTCTTGCTCCGGACCCTGGTTAAAGCTAGAAGCTTTCAAGTCACTGTTCAATGACTCTAGACCAAACACAATAATATGGTTTATATTGCTTCCAAAGCCAATGGAGGACCCTGAAGATATGGCAATCAAGCTTTAGTTTCCAGACGTGGATTTTTTAAAAATCAAATCAGAAAGGTTCTTAATTTGTTCTGATGATTTATTTTAGCCCTAGAGACTCTATAACTAATTAGTCTGTATTTCATGGACACTCTCTCAGTGTACATCACAAACTCTCTAAAGGAAATCTTTCCAAGATAGCTGTAGAAAGTTCCTTGATATTGAACTAGATGACATTCAATGGCACAATCTTGTCCACCAAACATAAATAAGTGACCCAAGAGAGGGCCAAAATACCCCGACTTTCTTCCTATTTGGAGTGATTTAGATAATTCCCTTCCAGGAAGTACCTTCCCAGGTCTGTTCTTCCAGATAGAAATCATTTGTCCTAAAATTGCTTTTGATATTTCCTCTAAAGTGCCTTGTAAGTCTGCAAATAAGACTCTTGGTACATGGGCTTGATATCCAGGTGTTCCTTGGGCAATCTTAGTCCCTAGATCCTTGCTATAAGTACCTGTGGAGTTTCTGTTTTTATAGCAACTTTAAGCACTGTAAACATTATTATTGCAAAATCATATGTTTCATTGAGTATCTCAATCTGACCTAATGTAGTTAATGCTTTTTGTCCTGTTGGATCTTTTCTTTGAAACCTGAATTTTTAAGCAATAAGAACTATATAAAACAAAGTCAGTTTTTGTTTTTTTTTTCATCTTCCTGCTTGGTGGGGAATACACGTGCACTGGGCTTCCCTGTGTTTGTTTGCTTTTGCTCTGTTGCTCCTCCGCCATGCACTTCCTGTGACTTGGAAATCCAAGACCCTTTGTGGTTTGAGCTCCCATGTAGATTTCGAGTATGTCTGTTATCATTCATTCAGTTCGTCATCACATTGGCCTGAACAATTTCTTTGGAAATGCAAATATGATGATCTCATTATTCATCTCTACATAAAATTGTTCCATGCCCCCCATCACTTTCAAGGGAAAAGTTGATCAAAAGTTTCCCTGTAATCTGGTCCAGATTATCTTTACAGACCTTTCAGCCAGCCATATAGGTGCCTACTTATGCAAAAATATTATTTCTGCATTTAAAAAAATGAAATGTCACCCTAAACATAGGTGTGGCAAGAGATATATTATGATCTTGGACATAATATGATGAAAGTTAAGCAGCATCCCTTATTTCTTAAGTGAAAAACTTTCTTTTATTCTTGGCCCATGAAATGTTCCCTAGCTCTAAAAGCAGAACAACCATTTTCTCCAGAAAATGATATTTCTGGGATCACTACTATGTTTAGACTTTAAGTGACAAAAAGCCTCTGTTTAGGCAAAAAGAAATCTTTTTATTCATCCCCTACTTTCCTTTCTGGTTTTGTTTTGTAACTTTGATTTTTGAAGAGGACAGAGACAGTAGATTGAGGGAAAGTCACAAAGACAAGGGAGGGAAAGTGAACACCCATCTTCTGGGCACTTACTCTCGTGCAGGTATTGGGCTGAGGCATTGAACATATGTTACTGCATCAATTCTAGTTTGTGCATTTCTCTTAAATTTTAATAGTCCAAAATATGCCTTCAACTTTTTAACAGTATCTTAGAACCCATGAAATATGCTTGCTTAATCAGAGCATCACTTTCATTATGTTTTGAAGATCCAGAATCTATAATTAGAGACATTATTCACTCCAAGTCACAAGTAGAACCAGAATTCTAGCTCACGTCTGGAATAGTTCCAAAACCTGTTAACAAATTAGAAGATATTACTTTAAATTATGATAAATACCTATGATTCATTATGACAAATTCAGGATCCTAGTCAACTGGCTGGGGCAGTTCAGTGCAAACTAAATGAAGCTGAAAGTGATCCTCTTTCAGATCAAGGAGTGAATGGGAAGGTCAGGAGGAGGAAATAGGCACACCTCCCAGAATAGAACAGGTACTGTCACGGGGTAGAGGTTAAAAAATGAGAGCAGCAGTAGATAAGAATGAAAGCAGAAAGTCTAGACTCTGGTGATAGGCAACAGAAACCTGCTGTGGGAGGGTGAGGGAAGTTTAGTAAGAGATGATGGGATATTTTGACAGGTAGACAGAGCTCAGGAGGGAGAAAGCTCAGCACAGGCAGTATATAAAGATGCAGACAAAAGGCCTCAGAGATCTCTCTCAACATATTTCAGGTCATGGGAACCATGTCCATGGGAAGGGTATAGTTCACTCTAGAGGAAATAGTCCTGACAATCACTGAAGAACCTGGTTTTTCTAGGATAGTACATGGGACAAAATCCTGGGGCTGGGAGATGCTAAGGAGATGAGAGAACTAGCAGTGACACGTAAAGAACTTTGGGCTGAGTGTTAGTCCTAGTTTCTAGCCCAGCTCTACTAGAAAGAGAAAGAAGAGCACCCCAGGAGCTCTATGTTGCCACGTGAAGAAGGAGCATAAAAAGTGGCAGGAGCAGTAAGCTAGCCGGGTTGCTGTTGGACAAGTGACAGATTATTCTACCTAAAGCTGCATAGGTTCTTTTTGGGGCCAGAGAGCAATATAATGGCTTTTATTTATATTTATTTATATATAGTATACATTACTTACCATATATTTTATATATAGAGTATATATATTATATACTTACTATATATATTTATATATTTATATTTATTTCTAATGGCTTTAATCCAGACAGGAGATTGGATTGAAGCTGAATGTATCCCAGGAAAAACATAGAGCCCAACCACATGTGGACCAACTCAGCAGCATGAGCCAGAAAGAGACCAGCGAGAGCGCCCCTGAACCAATAAGTGACCAGTTACCTAAGAATATTTCTGCCTCTGCTACCCTGACCCCAGAGGAAGTAGGTCTTTAAAAGAAAGGTGAAGAGTTGACATAGAACCAGATGCTATACCCCAGCTTATAAGGTGTGAACTGGGAGGAGGGGTGAAAGAGCAGAGGCTAAAGGCCTAAGCCAGTGATGAGCGAGTAGAAAGGATGACAGAGGATATGAGAGTGGAGTTTTAAACCAGCATGGATGGTACTCTTAAAACTGCAAAGCCGTTGGGTTTATCCAGAATGTTATTAAAGTATCACAGCAAAGGGAAATTCAAAAGAGTGTATTGGAAGAAACTAATTAGAAAAAAAAATTCTTGGTTTATCCACAGTGGAGTTGACATTGGTTACACTAGTGCTATAGGTACCATGGTATTCATCTGCGAATATTCAGCTAAGTGGCTGAATCTCGAACATTATTTCATGGATTTAGTTATAGTACATCTAGCGAATGTACTTTGAATGTAATATATATACATTAGTCTTGAATGCAATATATTACTTTTAACAAGAGCATGTTCTAGATTATTAAAGAAGGCAATGCAGCTTAACTATAAGCTTGCTTTCTTAAGACATCCATGAAAAATGTCTGAAAGCATCGTCAGCGGTTAACCAGGGACAGAATGTGACATGTTCATTTCCCTACTAGTTAGTTTATGATGTTCACAGGAAGAAAGGAAAAGGGATACTAAAACAACTCATTTCAGCCATAGGAAAGAGGAGGCTGTGTGGAGCAGAAGCTGGTCTTGAAGATAGCATAGTCATTAATTTGCCCAGTTCTTTTCAGACTTGACTGTGACTCTGCATAACATGTCCTTAACCTCAGCTTCATTACCTCTGCATGGCAAGATGAATTGAGGACAAGTCATGGCCCCAGATCCAGCCGCAGCTTACAAATTCCTTCACACTTGAGATTGAGTAAAGCTTTGAACTCAAATTACTTTTTTTTTTTTTTCCAATGCAATCCCACCTGCTTCATTTGCTTCAGGTTTATTCTTTCAACATGAAAAATAAGGCAGGTCATTAAGTTGAAGAGGAGGAATACAGTGGTTTGCAAAGGTCTCCATTTACCCTCTCCAGATTCTTGCCCGTGTGTGCCATTGGCACCTACATTTAATCCGCTGGATCAGTTCAACTTTACTCATTTTTGAAGGCCTTGTGAGGCTATTTAATTTCATCATCAGATGTTTACCCCAACAGTGGGTCTTGGCAGGGACTATAAGGCCTATCCAGCTGGAACTCTGAATGAAAATTTTTCTAAATGAAATTTTTTTTCTTTTTTTTTTTTTTTAAAGATTTTATTTATTTTGACAGATAGAAGTCACAGGGAGGCAGAGAGGCAGAGAGAGAGGAAAGGAAGCAGGCTCCCTGCTGAGAAGAGAGCCCGACGCGGGGCTCGATCCCCGGACCCCGGGATCATGACCTGAGCCGAAGGCAGAGGATTTAACCCACTGAGCCACCCAGGTGCCCCTCTAAATGAAATTTGATAAAGTTTTATTTACAGAAATATAGACAAAGTGAAGAAAACCAAACATAAAGAATGTTGAGTTCCCCAACATTCACAACAGTGGGAAATGGTTGCTTGTGCTGGTAACCTAAGACCCCTAAAGGTCCAAGAGGAGGAAGCTGGGTTGGTAAAATATAATATGAAGTCACCACCATAACTGAAGTACCATGCAGGAAAGACCAAGAAAAGAAATGCACAGACATCTTTGTCCTCCTGCCTTTTTGTCCTCTTCCAGTGTCTCCTATTGGCTGAATTCAATCAAAGTTAGAGGGCAAGAATCCTAGGGGTCAGCCCCCTAGATCAGAGTAGGGTGAGAATGGACTAGAGGAAAGAAATGTAGAATAATCTGTTTGCTATTTGGGGTACTTAACGGGTTTGATTTAAATTTTTTTTTTTTTTTAGTTTTGCACTTCCTATTAAAATCCTATTTAGTTAAAAATTTTTGCTTCTCTTTCAAAATCCTATTTAGTTAAAAATTTTTGCTTCTCATGCAGTTATTACTTATGATCTACTAACATTTCTGGTACTGAAACTGTACCTTGGATTTTCTGAACAATATGTCATTGACTCCTTACTATAACCATAATGGAAATATATTTTAACCCCATTTTGTAAATTTTCCCAAGTTCTCATAACTAATAAATGGCAGAGCTTAGATTTGCAGCCAAGACCTCTGATGACCAATCTGTTTCCTTACCATGCACTGTAGATGTATTCAGTATGGGGGCATCTGGATCAAATGGTCATAACATGCATCCATTTATCCAAATCATTCATGTATCTTTCCCTATATCCATGCATCCAACCACCTCTCTGTCCATTAATTTTCTCTTTAGAGAGTATTTTAAAATGAGGAAATAGACATTAAGTTGTTTGGGGAGTATTTAAAATGAGGGAATGGACATTAAGTTGTTGAGTACTTTTCTGACTCATCTTTTGTGTGACCTTGAGCAAGACCCATTAACTATCTGAGCTTCGGTACTTTCATGGGACAGTAAAAGAAATGGGCTAGTTTAGTGGTTTCAGAATTACTGGTTTAACCATAGTAACCTTAAAAAAATAAGATTCTACTTAGGAACTTAAAACAGTATTAGTGAAATTGCCATTCTCGGGATGAAGCCTGAAGAGAAGACTCCCAGAGTCCTGTTAAGTATATTTCAAGATCCCAACCCTACCTAGGTTCACCCTCGGAGGTCCCCAAGGAGTGCAGGTAGACAACAACTGGGTCACTGCTGACTTCTAAGATCCAGTCCAACTCTCTAAAATTGTTTGAGTCTGTGATTGTTCTCCCTACACAATGTACACACAAGAACAGGGTGAGAGGTTCTGGCCACATTTTCAGTAGCAATTAATGGCAACACACTAAGTATAATTTCTAGAAGATAAGGAAAAGATGATCTTGGTAACTTCTAGATTAATGGATTATCAACTAACTTGTGAAATCACTGGACTTTCTTAAACCTAAATTTATGAGAGTCTATTCTGTATGATTCTATTTTATTTCTCTTCTATTTCCAAATTATACCCTTATCCTCATACTTTAGTGGTACATTTTTTTCCCCCAAGATGTAACCAATGATGAGGCTATAAAATTGAAGCTGTTTTTCCAACTTCAGACAGAAAATGGATTATATTGCATCTACTGTGACCTAGATAAGAAAAAAAGTTAAGGGGGAAATTGCATTTGAACTTCTGAAAAATACAGCTTGTGTGTGCCCGAAATCAAGTAGGAAGAGCAATCTTATTTGCTGAGTACAATTAGAAATATCCTTAAACTAATTCAGAGGTCACTAGGCATATGAAATCATAGAATATACTTGAGGTATTATGAGTAAAACTTTCTGGAGGCCGCATTTGAAAAAAAGCCTTGCATAATGGCTGGTATTGAAGAGTGAGAGAGAAAAACTTCTTTTCAAGCAGTGGAATCACAGGCAAAATCCAGAGGCAGGATACTGAATTGTACACATGGGACTAGAGAAGTTCTATGTCATTGCTGAAAAAAGTATAGGTGGAAAAGTAGTTTGAAGCTATATCATAGAGAACTTTTATTGGTTGGTGAGGATTTTGATAGGCAATGGGAAGACATCAAAGTTAGAAATGGGTTAGAGAAAGATTAAACTGACAGCATTTTATCAGATGCATTGATGGAGGAGAAATTAAGGACAGGGAGAACACTGAAGGAAGCACAATCGCTCAGTAACAACCTGCCAAACGTTCTGTAAGGCTATTGGGTGCAACTAGATAGTGATATACTATCTGGTGCATGGGAAATGTACGTGTGCTTCCAAAATAGTAGCTCCTAACCACCAGATGGAGGACAAGGAGGAAACTAGGATACTCCCAGTCAGGTCAGCTGAGCTCTCAAATGCAATGAGAGAGAAAATATGGACAAAAGCCAATGATACAGTCATCAAGAGAGGAATTTCCTGGCTCCCATGAGTGGGATTTGGGAGTGGTCCTGGGCCTTCCATTGTGAAACAAACCCAAAGTCTCTTTATCTCTTTCTCAACTGTCTGGAAAGGGCAAAGGAGGAAGGCAAAGAGATACACTCATTAGCCAACTTTTTGCTGAGTGATTACTGCTGTTTCTTCTCTTCAATGGTCATATTTCCCTTTGCCAAAAGTTGTGATACTTCTAGGCAATCAGTCCTTTTTAATGTCAGTTCTTAGCACCCTACCTCCAGTGCACCAAATTTTAGTATTTCCATGACTGCTGTGGGACCTCTTCCCTACTCTCTAGAAATGTTGGGATCTTGGAGGAAATCTTCTGTCAGATCCTTATGTATAGGTTATTCCACCACTAGACTACAACGTTCTTAAAGACAGGGGTGCTATTTATTCATGTTAGCAGCACTCTTAACACCTAGCATAAGTCCTGGCATTTGATAGAATTGGAGAAATTTTGGTTGATTAATTACCTGGAATTACAAGACTATTAGTAGGCATCTTTTAAAAAATCTGTTTGGGGGGGGTTTAAGTATGGGGTTCAGTTGTATTTTTCTTATAGAAAAGTCATGCTCTCATTACTTTTAC
Organism: Mustela putorius furo; assembly: GCF_011764305.1. Lineage (NCBI taxonomy): Eukaryota > Metazoa > Chordata > Mammalia > Carnivora > Mustelidae > Mustela > Mustela putorius. Next base: position 54,009,222 of record NW_025422005.1, read on the forward strand.
TAATGCTCATAATTTCTGGGAACAGCATTTAACAGCATCAGTATTTCTGTCTCCTCAGATTGAGTAAATAAAGTCAAATTACCTCTCAGTCAGGGGATGCCAGTAGGTAGGACCCCAATTCTCACAAGCACCGAAGTTAGTCATGTCTGACCTCTCTTAAATATAAGTGTATGAAAGATAAGTCACTAGAAGATTCTTCCTCTAATGTTGTTTCCCTTGGAATTTGGCCCAGAGGCAATGGCAGCATAATGGCAACCACGGGTAGTTGGTACCGGCAGACACATAATATAATCATATTATAAGTGACATGTTTCTCACCCAGCTCTTTTGGCTGCTACTGAGAATCCATTGCTTTGCCCTGGTGCCAAAGAAGTTTCACAGAGGTCAAAACTGATTAGCAAACTGTCATAGAGATTTTATAGTTGACATAAACCATTTCACATGTAACATTGTTTTCCCAAGCTGTGGTTTCAGTTGTGGGCACAAAATGTCCTATTTCTATTCATCCTGTGACGGTGACGACCAAGTCTTTGGGGAAAATTGAAATCCAGAGAAACACAAAGCACAGTATTAAACCTTCCTTTGTCCCTGGTTTACCTTTGGTTTCTGTACCCCATTTTTATGTGGAAAGGTGTTTTAATGATTTCTGGGCTGGGCAATGACATTTGAAGAGGTGTTACTTCATCTGGCGTTGCAATATAGAGATCAAATTATCCAAATCAAACTCCTCAATGATCTCATTTCCATTAGGTAAAAATTACACTCTCAAAAATTACAGTTGGCATCTGTAGGTCAAGCACTGACAAGATTATTATTGCAGAAGTACTCCTCATAACTTTGCGGAGAGACAGGATCAGGGAAAGGATGGGGATGGAGATGAGCCTCATCCTTAATGACAAAATCAGAGAGCAGGAACACAGAGGGACTTCCAGTTACCATGTCTGCAGGGGAAGTACAAATGAAAGACCAGAGACTACAGACTTCATATAATTTTAGAAACCTTTATTATTTCTCTCATTTGTTATTTTTGGATTCTTTGACAGTTTCTCTGTAGTGAGTAGCATCAAAACTCTTAAAACTAGATGGGCATGTAGGTGGCTCAGTAGGTTAAAGCCTCTGCCTTGGCTCAGGTCATGATCTCAGGGTCCTGGGATCGAGCTTGGCATTGGGCTCTCTGCTCAGCAGGGAGCCGGTTTTTCTCTCTCCCTCTACCTGCCTCTCTGCCTACTTGCGATCACTCTCTGTCAAATAAATAAATAAAATCTTAAAAAAAAAAAAAAAGAAACTTTTAAAACTAGAAAGGCCTGCCTACTTATCTTCCCAATTAACACAGGGCTGAGAAAGCTATATACTCCAAGCCAGACTCAAGAGGAAAAATTCCAAGGTATGGCAAAATTTACTTAATGACCACCGGACAAACTAAGTAAAAGGAAGGAAGTAGGTGATCAGGAATGTCTGGAGTCTTGGAGGTAGTCTGGGGCTAAGCAGCTTAAAAACTCACAAGATTGGATGTTTTACTTATCGCAGGAATAAAAGCACAGAGTAGCTGATAACAAGAATGTTCTTTGATCCCCTTCTAACTTCAAAGCATTAGAGCTCTAGATTAATATTCAGTACTTCTTTGTTCAGGTACTTTTCTCTTAGCCTCATCTCCCTTCCATTAGGGAGAAAAAGCATTTAAAGTTTCCAAATTGTCTCTTCATGAATTCCAGAGGATAAAGTGGGAGACATTCAGGAGCCTGACACATTAGCATCCTCTTAACGCAGTATGAAGTTGAGGGGCTTTTAATATGGATATTAGTTATCGAAACTGATTACTGAAATTGCAAAGTAGCCTTGTGGGCTGTGTGCAGGCCGAGATGGATGATGACAGTGGAGCCTTTTGCATTATAAATTCGAATGCATGCTCCTTTCTTGAGTCATCGGTCTTTCGAGTAGCTAATTTATCTTTTTATCTGTGATTTATCCTTCCCCACTCACAGTCTTAAACTGCCTTTCCCGGTGTTACAATTATTTAATGGGATAGATTTGGATTTACTGTGCCTGGTTTGGCAAATTTAGAGCTGTAGAAAGGTGCCTTAAAATTGTTGCCGTGAGCTTTCTGGGGATGGGTAATAGGAGAATAGGTTGGATATATTTCCAGGGCTCCAGGGAATGGCACGAAGTTGGTATCTTCATATATTTTTCCAGTTAAGCCTTGGCTATTTCTGTCTGAAGTGGTAAACAGGTACATTGTTTTCATTGCTCTAAGTATTAGCAGTAGCGGTGACAATATTTATATAATATGCATTATATAATGGTTTCTTACAAAAGATATTGATTTTGACTAAAACAAATGGGAATTTATTGAAAAGATGTCAGGAGCTCCTAAACTTGTGGAAGCCTGGGGATCCAGCCCCAGAAATACGCAAAAATGAAGGCAGCTCTGGAAAAAAGGAGCAGGATCCTCCAGAAAGGCCCCCCAACCAGAACCATCTGATAAAGACCACCCCACTAGGAAGTAAAGGAACTCCGGCCATTTTTAACTTCTTTCTCCCTGTAGGGGGAATTTAAAGTCTAAGGATGGGGCATCTTGTATAGCACAGCCAGGATTATACTCTGGATCCTTGTTTGGTATAGGTAGGGTCTCTGATTACTTGTTATGTCACCTGACTTTTTCTAATGGGGAAGACAAAATTGCTTTAATGGCACACTAAGATATTGTTAAAAATGAGAACTGCCTACTTGGCAAACAAATAAATAAATCCATTGCATTTTATTTTTCTTATAAAAAATGTAAAACATATTATCCAGTTAATCTTTGCCTCAACACCCTGATAAGCAGTATGATAACTATTTTATAGATTAAGTAATTTAGAATTAAATGTATTATATAAATTCTCTCAAGTCATCTAGCAGTTAAGTGAAAGAATCATATGTAGTACTGTCTGCTGATTATATATGTTATGTTCTTTCCTCCTTATCTCTCCTATTCTGCGATTTGATAGTCAAAACTGATAAGATCCTTGAGGAATTTATGGTTCAAAATCTTGTCTACTTTCCTCCCTATGACCCTCCCATTTTGCTCCTTTCTTACATTCCTGTTTCCTTCAGTTACCATTAGTAGCCCAAACCTCCCATAACCACTCTGACATTTAGCTCCAAATGGCCCAACACATCCCCTACTATAAACTAATCTCCTTTCCATGATGCTGGAATCGAGATGGTTTGGGAATCGAGATTTCCTGCATTCTCTGTCTCTCAGCTGATTGTTCAGCTCTCTTTGCTATAACTGACGCTTGGTTCTCCCTTGGCCACAGAGGTACACTTGCATTGTTCTCAAGAGATAGCTACCCTTTCTTTCTCCCATATTCTATGCACTGTAGGACCTAAGGTAGTGGAAGTGTTGTCCTTACTTTTCTTTGTTGCTTAGGGACCATTTTTTTACCCTTCTTTTACAAAAGCCCATCTCCTTTAACGTACATGCCATCGGACTATACCTCCCACTCTCCCTCCTGGGTGTAGTCATTCATCCATCCACCTCTGGGTCACTTTTTCTAATTCACTGAATACTGCAATATCTGACTCACTCTTTCTCTCTACTAAGAAACTATGTCATCATTTGGGATCACTTCCACATCCATATAGACGATCTATTCAATACTTTGTGGTTATTTGGTATCACTTTGAATAATCTTTTGTTCTATGCCAACTAACCGTCTTCTCTCCCATGTTTATCCTGGATCTTTTCGTTAGCTATGACTGAACTATCTCCGAAATCTTGATGTTAAGCATCTTAACTGTGAGACTCTTACTATCCATCCTTCCAGCTTTTCTTTCTATTTCTCACTGCTTAGATTTGTACCCTGTGATGTCTTCCAATTCACTGACCCTACCATCATCTTCTCACTGTCCCTTCCTCCCCTCAACTCTTACAATTATTCCCCTATGTCTTTCCTTATCTAGTTTAGATTTCAGGGCTTACATGAAAACCACTCCATGATAAATACCCTTAGGTGCCTGCCCTACTCACCTGCCGCATTTCAGAACCAGTTAGACCGACTCTTAACTGACTCAGCCTCAGTACAAGAGTAGCTGGACATGATTGGAGAAAAATACTCAACCATGCTCCTTGAGCTCATTCTGCATTTAATGACTGAAAATCTCAGATGAGTTGTCAGTATTACTCAGCAAATTTACTGTGTGTTTCAGGTCATTTCACTCTCCTGTTCTCTTAAAAAAACTATTTCATGCCAGGTCACCTGTCCTAAAACCTAACAAATCAAGGTCATCTGTCTCACTCTCATTGAGACAATAGAAGAAATCACAGGAGAGCTGATTCATAGACCTTTCCAAACTCTAGCCTCTCCCCTGCACCCTGGAGCCCATCCTCCAGGACTTTGCCCTGTCTTTCTCCTCCCTTACCTTGATCATCATTTCTTCCATCTCTCAAACACTTGAACATGACAGTAAAGAAGCCAAGTGGACTCCATAGGCCCCTGCTGATGGCTGTTTCACATCTTCCCTCCCCTTTACAACAGAACTCTTTAAAACTTTGTCTTTATTTTCTCAACTCCGATTCTCACCTCAGACCACTTCAAGCAGGCTTTAGCAAACTACTCTCAAATAGAAAGCACATCATCTGTATTCTCCCTTTTTCCAAACCTATAGTACATTATCAACCCTCATCTTACTCTACTCAGTACATAAGTTTTCTAAGAACTACTGCATTCTTAATGTTAGCTTTATCTTTATAGCTTTATCTTTCCACTCTCACATTTTTTTAATGGGAAACCCTGAGTGAAATGAGTTCCTTTACAGTCATCAAGTGGATTTGAAGTGAATTAAGTGAAGAAGGCCTGTCTCTCCTTGGGCATGGCATCACTTCTGATGGGCTTTGGAGCAAGACTTGTACAGCTCCAGCCAGGATTCATCTAGACTTGGGTTTTAAAAAACTATAAGCTGAGTATTTGGGCCTGGCGACCAGAAAAAAAGGTCTATTTGATGCTTGACCTAGCTATGAAATCTTTTAAAAATCACCCTCTGTTTAACTTACATAAATTCTTACTGTTTTTGAGTCTCCAGTTTCACCCCATTTTCCTGGTGATTGGAGGTTTTAGGCTCTTATTCTCATTTGAAAAAATTTATTTTTCATAGATTTGTAACATTTCCCATCAATAAATTTCCCACGAAGGAGAAGTAATTCATTCACTGTATGTGTCATGTTTAAAGAAAAACTAGGTGGCTGAATGATTTCTTCTCTTGGGGAAACCACTGCAGATCTAGGGGAAAAAAATATTTTGCTGGGAAGAAGTTGCTCATTTGCATACTGAAATTCAGTGTCATTCTGTTTGTGAATTTTCAGGTCTTCAACCTTACGGAATTAGTGAGGGTAGGTCAGGGGGTAGAGTGGTGAAGTGCAGGGATTATAAATTCTAACAGACCTTTTGATTTGGCCAACAAAGTATTCTAAAGAAATTTAGATTTAAATTTCTTTAAGCACACGATGCCTCCAGTTCACGAAGACCTCAACAGTTACTCCCCATTATCTTCTATTCAACCAATTTTATTTAACAAATCCTCATTGGTGCTCTTCTGTGTATTAGGCACCATACTGGGCCCTGGAGATGCAGCGGAGAAAAAGAGATGGCAAGATCTCAGATCTCATGAGGCCTACATTCTAGGGGAGAAAGACTGATAGGCACTGAGTGTTATACGACTCAACTGATGAACCATTAAACACTACATCTGAAACTAATGATCTGTTAAATGTTGGCTAATTGAATTTAGGGGAAAAAAAGTCTTTCTTTACAAAATGAGCAAACAAATTAATAAAGAAATTTCAAATAACAACAAGTAAATAAGAAAACAGAATAAGATGATGTGGTGTGTAGTGTTTGTAGGAGGGGTACTATTATAGCTTGAGTGGACCAGGAAGGCCTTCCTGAGATGATATTTGCTCTGAGGCCTCAGTGATATGATGAACCAGGGACAGAGGATGGTAAGCAGAACCAACGGCAAGTACAAGCCCCATGACAGGAAGAGTTTGCTTTGTTCAAGGAAAAGGAAGGTCAGCGCAACCAAAATAAAGGAGGGATACCTGGGTGGCTCCATCAGTTAAGCGTCCAACTCTTGATTTCAGCTCGGGTCATGATCTCAGGTTTGTGAGACCAAGCCCTGTGTCGGGCTCTGCACTCAGTGTGGAGTCTGGTTGAGATTCTGTCCCTCAGTCCCTCCCCCTGGTCTCTCACTCTCTCTCTCATAAATAAATAAATAAAGCCTTTAAAAATATAATGAGTAAGAGGGAGACTAGTTTAAAATGAGGTAGCAGAGAGCAGATTAGGGAGAATCTTAGGACTCTAGTAAGGATGTTGGATTTTATGTAAATGTGATGAACAGCCATAGATTTTAAAGCATAGTCTGTTTTGTTGGTTTTTTTTTTTTTTTAAGTTTATTCTGGTTTCTGTGGGTAATATAAGTTCTAGGAGCCAAGATTGGAAATAAGAAAACCAGTGACTACTGAAAAAGTCCAGACAATAGATAATGGTAGTTTGAAATGACATTTGGAACTATGAATATGAAAAAAGTATACAAATATGGGATAAATATTACAAATAGAGCCATCAGGCCTTGCTGATGAGTTGGATGTATCAGATGAGAGAGAGAGAGAGATATCAAGGCCAGTTCCTAGGTTTTTGGCTTAAGCAACTAGCAGATGAACAATGTCATTAACTGATATGGGAAACTGAAGGACTGAAGGAGGAACATATTTACTTGGAAAAATAAAGGATTCTGTTTTGGCCATGTAGAGTCTAAGATGCTTATTAGACACTCCTGTATAAATTATGAGTAGGCATTGGATAGAGGAGTCACCGCATAACTATATATCACCCCTGAGGTCTTCTGAGTTTGTAACTCTACTATAGTGCATGTAGGTTAAGAACAGGGGTTTAGGAGTAAAAAGATCTTTGTATGAATCCAGGTTTTTCTGCTTACCAGCTCTGTGACCTGGAACAGGGTTCTTAAAGTTGTCTGAACCATGGTATCATCCTTTATAAAATGAGTTTAAAATATTACATACTTTATCAGTTGATTGTAAAGATTAAATAAGTTGATTTATGCATAGTACTCTGGAAAATCTCTGGAAAAATATAAGTACACAATATATATTAGGTATTATTTATTGAATATCTATACTGAGATATGCCCTTTGTATACATTATTTCACCTGTTCCTCCCCCAACACCTCACATCAACCATACTGGTTAAATATCAGTATACAGGATGGAGACTGAGAACAGACAGATGAAAACACAGATTTGCTTTTCAAGTTTTGAAAAATGTGCACATCTGCACAGACCACCCCTGACTTATCAATCAAGGAAACATGCATATGAACCTGAAATGTGTCTCTTGCCAGATTCTTACATCTAGATTTGTATATTCAGCTGCTCTGTGACATCTCTTTGATCTCTGTCATCTCAAACCCAACATGATTTAATCTTTACCCCCAGGCCCAGAATCTGATCTTTCTGTTGACTTCCTCATCACTGATGATGGCATCTCACACATTCTAATTGCTGAAGTATAAAGTCTTGCTGTCCTCATTGGTCCCTGTCTTTCTCACACAGGCTTTATGAAAGCGTTCTAAGCAATGGTCCCCTGACCTCATCTCCTCTCCTTCTCTCTCCCTCACTCATGGGGCTCCAACCATGCTAACCTATTTGCTAATATTCAAATACACAAGCATGTTCTTGCCTTTAGGACCTTTTCATTTCCTGTTTCCTTGACAGTCAAATACCCCAGAAATTCCCTCAGATACCTACCCTGCTAACCTGACCATCTGTTTAAAATTGCAGCTTCCCTAGTACTATGTTCCTTCTCCCCTTTAACTTTCTCTCCCTTCCCTGTCTTCCCTTTCCTTGCTTTTTCCCTTCTTGACTTTTCCAGGAAAGGCTTCCTACTATGTTGCCTCTAAGGCAACATAAGGTTTCTTCTACTCCAGATACGCTGGTCATCCCCAGAGAAGCTCTACTGCCTGAACCCTGGAGTCTGTTCTTCCACTCTGGGAAGGTCCAGCCATCCTCTGCTTGCTACCTCAGTACGCTGGCATCAATTAACATTGTTTCCAGATGCACATGAGACACCCTACCACAGGGGCCAAGCAGTCAGGGCACTGTTTGTCTTGTACAGCAAGAATTGCAGGGGTCGGGAGTCCAGGGCCTCATGTCACTCACTGCTATCCTGAGATTCAGGATCCTTCTATCTTCTTTTTCTGCCACCGTGGTACTTATCTGCAAAGGCATTAGATTGATACCCATTGTATATTGAGTCTCCTGCTCCACGCAGAAAAGTAAAGAGGAATGGTGAAGGAGCAAAGGATAAACTTCTCTTAGGAAATGAGTCTTGTGTTCTCTGGGTTGAAATATCTGACTTCCGACTATTTTTAACCTACAAAAATGTAAAGTTCATGTGTCTGACCTAAGGTTTGGGAAGGAACACCTTCCCCAGAGACTTCCGCTGACATGTCATTGGCCAAAATGGTGTCAATTGGACACTCTTATCTTCAGAACAGTCAGAGGCAAAGATTGTGGGGGCCTCTGGGACAGCCAGCTCAGTGCCTTCCCTATATGATTCGGCTCTTCCTGAGTTGTTTATCTTCAAGACTCAATTCAGCCTCCTGGCTTTGGAGTGTCCTCCCGAGAGCCTCTGTTACAGGGGAACCCGCTCTCCCGCGCACACCTAGAGGAATTCCTACTCCACACTTCAGCGGCTTCCCAGGCCACACAAGAACTTTGGGGTCTGCTCTGTGATATCTACATACAGATTTTGGGAAATTCCATTTCCAGAATAGGGGCAGGTAAAAATCTCTGGCTCTCTGTTGAAATAAACCATACTGCCATTTCTGTTCGATTGTGTTTGTCCTGCACTGGCAGGACTAGTGAATTGGAGAGCCGAACATCTACATCTTCACACAGTGTTTGATTTCCTCCTCATAGCAAGCGTTTAGCTTTCTTTTCTATCAGTGTTTTACACATGCGGAAACTAAGGCTCAGGGAAGTTAAATCCAAAGCCCTTTAGTTGGCAAATGGTGGAGCTTCTGATATGCCTCATTCCAGAGCCTTTGCCTGACCTGATGATTAAACTCCTTCAAAAGCAGATCTTTCCCAGGGCAATCATTTCCTTCTCTGTGTAGGAGCCTTTGAGTCACTCTCAGTATTTCTTAATGAGGCTGACCCCATAGGGCAGCTTAACAGTGTCTAGGCAGTTGCTCCCCCATTAGAGCTCCTGAGTTTTCCCTAATTCTAGTGTTTTCCACCCCCCCACCTTGTCCCTTGCTCACACATGGATTTAGACTTGTGGAAATGTCAGAAAGGATATTCTAGAGGAAATAGGACAAGCATAAACAAAAGTGAAGTAAGTATAACTCTGGGAAAGAGTGTATTTTAGCTTGGTTAGAGTATATATCAGAGATCCTAGCACATATGCTTAGAAGGTCAAGTTCACATCACACCGTTAGGACCTTGACTATCAGACAGAGTCAGTCTGTCATTTTTTTTTTTTTTCTTTCTGCAGTATTGATGCATTAGAGGTTTTGCCACAGGAGAGTCAGACTATACTTTGTGTTTTGTGTTGCAAATTTTAAAAAAAGAGAGAGGGAGAGAGAAGTTTGAAAAGTACCTTGAGTACTAAGCAGACATGATACTACTAGTGCAGGAATTATTAAGGGAGATTTGAGAGTTTTGTATCCATTTATGTTGTTTTTTTTTTTTCCCCAAAATAGCAGTGAGGTTGGTAAATTGATACATGAGAAATGTTCATCTGGAAATAGGCAAAAGAAAAAAATCAACTATTCCCAAACTCAAGTTTCCCAATAGAATATAAACAGCAGTTTATATTCAGTAAGGAATGACCTTAAGCATCTCTTAATTCTATGTTAAATTAGTTAAACCTGCATGGAAATTGCAAATTTGAAAAATTACAAAATTGAAAAATTACAAAATATTCAGTAAGGAATGACCTTAAGCATCTCTTAATTCTATGTTAAATTAGTTAAACCTGCATGGAAATTGCAAATTTGAAAAATTACAAAATTACAAAATTGCAAATTTGAAAAATTATAAAACCTGTGTGGAAAATGGAATGAGTTTTATGGCTTCCTTGTTTAGAGTAGAATGGTCACACATCTGAGTAGAATTTTTAAAAAAATCATTTGAAAACTATTGGAAGAAGTGACTCATTTATAAAATTGTGAAGAAAGCATGTAAGAAACCGCTAGCTGCATAAGGTAGTGTTTTTTATTTGTCCAAGTAATGCCACATTACTGAGGTGCCACAGAACATAGTACATCCATCCATGAGTCAGAAATATGTGAGTCAGAAACACCTTGTGAAGAGCCCTCTCTGTCCTTTAGGTTATTGAAACTGATGTTTTGGTTAGACTGGGTAATTTACCAGTAAGTTAATGTAATTGAGTAATAAAGAGGGAATCCATGTTGAGAGAATTAGTTGTGAAAGGATAAAATGAGGAAATGGCATTATGGACAGAGCTCAGACGAACTCTTCAGGGGACATCTCTCGCAGATAAATCAGCCCTTCAAGTGACTGGTTTAACTATGAGTGAGTCGGTTCGAAGACAAGATTATAGGAAAAGCAGCAGAAAGGAAAAGAGTACTTTGCAAGGGGGTTTCCTCAACTAGTTATATTTCGAGGCAATCATTGTTTCTGTTATTGAAAAGATGGATTTGTTAAGGAACAATGCTCTTTCCAAAATCACAAATCATGAATGGGAATTGATATCTGAAGAAGAAAATGAATTCAGATTGGTTACAAAGGACTTCCCTGTTCAATTCAAAGCACTGATGCTATGTACCTCTTCTGAAAGGGCTACTGTGGATAGAGAAGCTGAAGTCTGCCATGGTGATTTATGGCTTTCATACTCCATGAAGGCCAAGTGTGAGGTCAAGGATCCTCATAGTTCCCCAAAGGTCCTGTAATGGTGAGGTCATCCCCCAAGATTGACCAGTCCTACCTTTAGGGAGTGAAAAGGAGGGCTGCCTACCCTGATGAAGGACCAGCTGTGATCAGCTCAGAGGCATTCGACTTAGATTACAGGAAGATTTAATTTCTAAAAATAATGGCAAAGAACAGTGAAGCCTAGAGACTTTGCTTGAGCTCTAATAGAATCATGATACCATTTATTTTTGGAATGTTGACGTTTCTGAAACTCTTCAGATGCAAAATCAATGCTAAGTAGTTTTATAGAAATAGGATGAATTTTACATAAAATTACCACCAGAGCTGAGGACAGTGATGCACAAAGGCTGTGCAGACAGTGTTTTGAACGCCCTGGAAAGCACAGACTAGGAGCCTCTGCACCAGTACTTGGCATCCATCCCATATTTTCAGGCCTTTACCCTTTAAATTGCCTTGACTGTTCTTGAGATTTCCAGCTCTGTCTAGTCCCATTCCAAGCCTGTGGACCATTCATCATATTCTTTCTGTAGTTGTCATCGTTTTAAACACATTAGGGAGTCATTGGTGAACAGAGAATATTTTACACCATGATAAATGCAATGATACAGTCACCTAGGAAATGAGTATAGATAAAGAAAACAGGGGTGAGTCCCGATGCTCCAACATGTAGAATCTGGGGGAGTTGAAAGCCCTAGGAAGGCCAATGTAATAGGGAGATAAACAGCAGAAGGTAATATCTTGAAAATCAAAATAAGAGAAGGATAAATGTGTCAGATGCTCCTGACACTTTAAGAAGATGGTGACTGAGAATCGACTGTTAGTTTGGGCAAGACATAGGGCCCTGATATTATAAAACAAGATGGATTTCCTAAAGTGCTGTGGACCAAACCCTGAGTATAGAGTGCTGAGAAGAACAGAGATGTTGGGGAAGACCACAAGTAAAGACAACTTCTGGAAGAATTTTGCTTTTAAAAGAGTGCAAAGAAATAAAAAAAAAAAAAAGAAAAGAAAGAAAGAAATGAGACAATAGTTGAGGATAGCATGGAGTAATCACAAGTCTTTAAAAAAAAAAAAAAGAAAGAAAATCTTTATCTAGGAACAAATGACATGTCGAAGTTTACTTTTTAAAGTGTGTGGTTTGGAAATGTACACTCATGAAATCATTGCTACATCCAAGGCAATTCATGTCCATCAAACCCCAAAATTTCCCTTTGCAATTCCTCCCACCCTCCTTGTTACCGCCTCTCTACCTCCCAAAAGTCACTAATGTGCTGTCCCTGCAGTTTAATTTTCTAGTATTTTAGATAAATGGAAACATACAGGATGTACTCTTTTGATCTACCTTCTTTTACGCAAGAAAAATTAGTTTGAGTTTAGTCCATATCGTTGCAGGAACTGATAGTTTGCTCCTTTTTATCACTAAGTGGTATTCCATTATATGAAAACACTACAATTTGTTTATGTATTCACCTGTTAACATTTGGGTTATTTTCAGTTTTTTACTATAACAAAGCTGCAATGAATATTCTGTATACACAAGCATATCATCTATGAATAGAGAAAGTTTTACTTTTTCATTTCTAAGGTAGATTCTTTTTTATCTATTTTTTCCCTTGCTACACTGATTACAGTTTCTAGTAAAATCTTCAGTAGAAGTGGTGAGAACAGACATTCTTACTCTTCCTAATTTCAGGGGGCAATAACTCAGTGTTTCACTCTGAAGTATGATGTTAGATGTAGCTTTTTCACAGATGCTCTTTACCTGGCTGAGAAATTTCCCTTCTATTTCGAGTTTTCTAGAAGTTTTTGCCAGAAATGGATATTGAATTTTGTCAGATGTTTTTCTCTACATCTACTAAGATGATCATAGTTTTTAAAATATTGATATGGTGAATTGCATTGATGGTTTTTTGAGTGCTATACAACCTTATATTCCTTGGATAAACCCCACTTGATCATAATGTGTCAACCTTTTTATATATTATTGGGTTAGATTTACTATAATTTAAAAAATTTTTTCAGGTATGTTTATGGGGAAAATGATCTGTACGTTTTCTTTTCAGAGAAATGCTGACTTTAAATAATTAGTTGGGAAGTATTCCCTCCTTTTCAACTTTCTGAAGGTTTGTGTAGAATTAGTATTATTTCTTCTTTAAAATTTTGGCAGTATTCACCAGAAAAGTCATCTGGGTTTGCAGTTTTCTTTGTGAGAACGATGTGAATTTTTTAAAAATGCAATCTCTATAATAGGTATATAGGCCTATGCATGTTATCTCTTTCTTCTTCGGTGAGCTTTGGTAGTTTGTATTTTTCAAGGAATTTAGACAATTCATTTAAGTTGTAGGATTTATTGTCATAAAGTTGCTCGTAATGGTTCCTTATTGTCTTTCTTATATCTTTAGAATCTGTACTGATGTCTACTCTTTCATTCCTGATATCCTTAATTTGCATCTTCTCTTTTTTTCCTGGTAAATCTGACTAGAAGTTTGTCAGTTTGGGTGTTTACGTGAAGAAACTGTTTTGTCTTCATTGATTCTCTTTCTCGGTCTCTCTCTCTCTCTCTCCCCCTCTGTTTTATTTCCGTTGTTACCTTTTTTCCCCCCTCATGCTTACTTTAGTAAGTATATTTGCTATTATTTCTCAAATTTGAGCTAGAAACTGAGGTCATTTATTTTATTCTTTTCTAATAAAGGCACTTAGTGCCATAGATTTACCCATAGATTTACCTATAAGTTCAGCTTTAGCTGCATCCCACAGATTTTGACATGGAATGTTTTCATTTTTAGTCAGTCAAGATGCTTTCAAATTTCTCTTTTGATTTTGTCTTTGACCCACGAGTTATTTAGAATGTTCAATTCCAAACACTTGGAGCTTTACTAGAAATATTTCTCTTATTGACTCCTGATTTAATCCCACTCTGATCAGAGAACATACTCTGTATGGCTTGGATTTTTTTTAAACTTATTGAGACTTATTTTATGGCCTAGAATATTGCCTGTTTCGGTGCGTGTACATGGAACCATGTACACTTGAAAAGAATATATCTTTAGCTGCGATTAGGTATAGTGTTCTAGCAATGCCAGGTGAAATTGATAACATTGTTCAAGTATTCTATATCCTTATTGGATTTCTATTAGTTCTATCAATTACTGAGACTATATTTCTTGATTTTTCTATTAGTCCTTTTTTGCTTTTCTTGTTTTCATGTACTTTGAAACTGTTTCATAAATTGGTGCATGAATTGTCAGAATTGTTATCCTCTTTACAGATGGTCTTCTTTACCATTATGAAATGACCTTCTGTTCCTAATAATACTCTCTGTTTTAAAATTTTTTTGTTCTTATTTTAATATAGTCATTCTGGATTTCTTTTGATGAGTATTATATATATATATATATATATATTTCTACTCTTTTTCCTTTAACTTGCATTTTTATACTTAAAGTGGCTTGTTACAGGCAGCATAATGTTGACTCATACTCTTTTATCCATCTTGAAAATGTCTGCCTTTTAATTGTGTTGTTTGGGCTGTTTACATTTAAAGGGATTATTAATAGGGTCAGGTTTATATTTACCATATTGCTATTTGTTTTCTATTTACCCTATCTATCCATTATATGCTTTTTCCTCTTTTTCTACTGTTTTGGATAATTAAGTGTTTTATGCTTCCTTTTTTATCTCCGTAGGTAAAGCTCTTCATTCTTTAAATTTTAATGGTTACTTTGGTGTTTTTGTTTTCAGGTAACTCTTTATCTTATCCCAGTCTACCTTCAGGCACTATTATACCACTTCAAATATAGTGTAATGACCTTCCCACGATATACATCCATTTCACCCTTCTTTGCCATTGTGTTCTTATTGTCTGTCATCTAATTTACTTCTGTATACATTACAAATCTTACAATACATAGTTATTATTTCTGTTTCTTCTTGTCAATCAGTTGTATTTTGAAGAGATTTTTAAAAGGATTCAAAAACTTCATTCCTTTGTGTAGATACTGATTTCTATCTGGCATCGTTTTCCTTCTGCCTGAAGGATTTCCTTTAACATTTCTGAAACTTCAGGTCTGCTGGTGATGAATTCTTTCAACTTTCCTATGTCTGGTGGAAGTCTTTTGGGTGGTTATTTTTTGTTTGTGTGTCGGTTTGTTTTAGATATAAATTTTTACAGTTAGATTATTTGCTGATGTGCAAAATGGAAAAGGATGGTGCAGTAGGGAGAGATGGGGGGGGGGGGGGAGAAAGGGCAGGATTCGGAACAGAAGACCTGGCTTCAGACACAATCATGAAAATTTATCAAAAGTCACAAGAGGGAAGACTGAGCAGATGTTTACTGATGTGGGTGAGTTGATTGATCTGTTAATAGATACAATCAAACTGGGTTTCCAGGCTTGAATCGAAGATCCACCATTTAAAAGCTGAGTGATCTCCAGCAAATTATTTAAACCCTTTGAACTTGGGTTTAATCCATAGAATCAAATGAACAACTGCCCCACAGAGTGACTATAGCAATGAAACGAAATGCTGAATATATACCAAACACTGAATACATGGCCTGGCACATTGTAAGTGCTCTGCACTTGTGAGGAAAAAAAAAATGTGTAACTTTTCTTAGCTTTACTGCCTGAGTCAAGGAGAAAAGATTCTGGGATCTCATTTCTCCACCTATTCTTTCTCATATCCCCCTTTCTCCCCCTCTCCTTCCTTCCCAAAAGAACACATTTAAAGCTCAAATGCCAGGCTGTCTGCAGGTGCAGTCTTTAAGACTGGTAACATTTGGAGGCCAGATGTTAACTGATGTAAACACTATTAAGTGCTCAGTAGACCGGAGGCTGAGGCAATGATTTCCAATTTTACGATTATTATTTGAATTTATAGCAAACCAGTCTGCCACTCCTCCCAGCCCCCTACCTCCACCAAAAAGATATGTAGCCTATTCATTCTCAAGAGAATATAAATTGTTTTTAAAAAATACGAAGTTCTTGGGGTACCTGGGTGGCTCAGTGGGTTGGGCCTCTGCCTTTGGCTCGGGTCATGATCTCGGGGTCCTGGGATTAAGCCCCACATTGGGTTCTCTGCTCAGCGGGGAGCATGCTTCCCCCTCTGCCCTCTGCCTGCCTCTCTGCCTGCTTGTGACCTCTCTCTGTCAAATAAATAAATAAAATATTTTTTAAAAAATTTGTAAAAATATGAAGTTCCTGAAATATTAAGTAATGGCATTGCACACACCTAGAACTGGGGATGCAACCTCCACGTAGACCTCAACACCTCCGTGCAGCTCTCTCTGAAAGGTCAATGGCTTGTGAAATTTGATCTGAAAACTAGTCTCATCATCTGAAATGAGCCCAAGTAATCATCACCAAAAAATGCTATAGCAGGTCTTTAAATCAAACTGATATTTTAAATCTCAGTTTCCTTAGGATTACTTTGGGTGCTGTCTCAATGACAGGAAGTCAGTAAAAGAGCTCTTCTCCTAATAAAGAAATATATATTTTCAAATAGCAATAAAATGGATCTGCTAGGAATCACTGAGGTGATTGTTAGTGTTTAATACACTTATATACTCAGTTTAATCTACTGAACAGACATTAGTTCAGAACTAAGAGTATGTCCCAGCCCCAGTACTAGGCACTAGTCAATGCCCTGGTACGTACAATAGATGAGCCTCATGGCACTTAGAGTTTTAGGAGAGATGAAGATGATTAAAAAATAATGAACTTACAAGTAGATATAGCACAACATTGAAATAGGTGCTATGAAGATAAAGGGTCCTCCACAAATAATGGATTGGTAAAAGAATTTTTTTTTTTTTAAGTAGCTAACTTAATCCAAGGCTTAAAGAATGAGAAGAAGGCAGCCATGCTAAGAGTAGAGGAGAGAACAAGCAGAGAAACCAGCATTTATTTATTAATTTAACAAATATATATTTAGTACTTTCTGTGAGCCAGGGAGTGTTCAGAGCAAATAAAATACACTAGCGAACAAAACACACACATGCAAACTGCTGAGGTTGGAAAGGATTTGGCAAGTTCCTGGAACAGAAAGGAAGCCCCTCAGGCTGAGCAGAGGGGGTGTGTGGTATAAATGAGGTTAGAGGGGTGGTGACAGGGACTGCATTATATAAAGATTTGTAATCCATGGTGAGGAGGTTGGATTTTATTCAAAATGCTATGACATGATTTGATTTTTATGTTGAGATACTGTTCTTGCTGCTAAATGGAGAAGAGTATGGAGGATGAGGGAAAGTGGCAGCAGGGAAGTTCGTAGAGTGGCTATTCTAGTTCAAGTTAGGTTTTAATGCACTGAAATCACGGTGGCTGCAAAAATGAGATGTATAATTTTGATGCAGGACAATTAGAACTTGGCCAACTGAAGAAGAGGAAGGGAATTTGAGGAAGGGGGGTCAATCATGGATGATTCAAATGAGCCACTGCAGCACCATTTACCACAGTGAGGGAGACTGGTTGAGTAAGTGGATGAAGGTGGGGGAGGTTTGGACTAAAGACTAAAGTTAATTCAAGTTTGCTGGCCTAAGTCATAAACAATGAAATCAATCTGAAAGTGAAATTTCTATCTCATGGGATTAAAGTGTTCCCCATCCCTGGAGCATATACCAACAAGCTAAGTGACCACCTATCGTTAATATTTTAACTATGTATCAAGCAGAATTTCTAGAACTGATTTCTAGATGGTATCTGAAGACTTACAAAAGAAAGCAACAATTCCTGGAAGCCATCACTGGTTGAGTAAGAACTGGTTTTCCCAGATCAGGATCATTTCTCTTGAAGGGAATTTCACTTGCCTTCAAGCTACTGGAAGCTGACACAACATTTTTAAATAAATATTTTATTTAATTAATAAGTTTTCTTTTTGGCAGGACTACAAACATATAAATGGGAATACTTATATCCTGTTAAGAGACTGTTTGAATAACTTCTATGACAATCTTTAGAAAAGATGGAAAATGTAGGCTGGAAACTATTGAGCTAATAGGGAATTTGTATACCCACAGTACAGCTTAGAGCCACAGCATCACAGAGTAGTAAGTTCTCGATCTTGGTTCTCGTCCCTCCCCCATGCTTTACAAAGTCCACACATTCCACCCAAAATATATTATCATCTGGGGGTCCCCTACCTTTCCTGAGACTCAAGGAGCTACAGAAAGTGACCATTACTGTTAAGAGTCATCCTAACCCTTACGAGGGTTAAGTGGATCAAAGTCTGAAAGTAGGTTTGAGAATTAGAACACATAAAGAAACGTATACTTACCTTATAACATTCATATTTCTGAAAATCATTTTTTACCTGGAAATAGACTGACAGAGCACTCTGTAAACTTGTTAGAAATAATGTTCTTATCATTACGAGGTAGGATTGTTTGCATTTGGTCCTGTTTTCCTTGTGTATCAAATCATACAACATAGTGTGAAGTTTTTTTTTTTAAAGATTTTATTTATTTATTTGACAGAGATCACAAGTAGGCAGAGAGGCAGGCAGAGAGAGAGGAAGGGAAGCAGGCCCCCTGCTGAGCAGAGAGCCCGATGTGGGACTCGATCCCAGGACCCTGAGATCATGACCTGAGCCGAAGGCAGCAGCTTAACCCACTGAGCCACCCAGGCGCCCCATAGTGTGAAGTTATTAAAGGATCACATTAAAATAACCTCCTTAGCATTTGAAGAGAAACGCTTTTTTAAAATGACAGTCATATTATCTCATTAGAAAAACGAAGTATTGGTATTACATTTTTGTTGATGCTTTTCTTTCGTGAAATGTTTACAACCCAAGAAAGGATCTCAAACAACAAGTAAAAGAAAGAAGTTACAACATAAATTCTTCAGCAATATTGAAACGTTCTACCAAAGGAACATTAAGAGGAACATTCGTGGTACTTCCATCCAAGGGATGAGAATGACTGCTTCCAAGGAGGACCATTTGCCTTCTCCTTGGGCACCCTATGGATGGTATTCCAGCCCTCTCCGTGGTGATATTTGATAGCAAACCCCAGGTTCTTCTTTATGGTGCTAGCTTTTAGAGATCAGTTAGAGAAGAGGGCAGAAGATAGCTTGGTGTCTCCACACCATTCACATCCCTTCTTGTTGGAGAAGTACATCTGTGCTATGATGGGTATCAAGGGGAGCTGGTAAAATTCCTTGGTTCCAAATCATTCATTGCTTTCATCATTGGTATATCCATCAGACACTTATTAAGTACCCATATTCTGACAGACATGGCCATTAGTAGTGAGGTAAAAATAATGTGAAAAAAGATGGTCTGTGTCCTTGAGGAACACAGCAGTTTGGGGGGCAGACTGGGATACTACCAATCATGCTGGACAAGTGCTGTGGTACATATGCATAGATATCAGTACATGTATAGCTGTGTGAGACAGTGGAGCAACTGACTCAGCCCAGAAAGGGAGCAGGGATGAGGAAAATTAAGTAGCTAGCTTAATAGATGGCACTGAGTTCACACACAAGTATCATCTCACCAAATTCTTTGGTTACAAAGGGAGCAGAAATGGAAATCAGAAAGAATCCAGGGACAGACTTTCCACTACCTCTATCAGATCCCAATCCCAGTACATCATCTGGGAAAGATTATGGGGGAGATGGTGCCCTGGTGTAGACCAGGAGACCACTTTGGGGTTTATAGAGTGGGTCTGCTGACCACCCAAACTAAAGAAACTTTCTTCTCCATACCTGTCTTTCGCACACTGTTAGGTTTTATTTTCCTCAAAGTAGTTATCACTATGTGATATTACTTTATTTGATCGATCGATTGTCCATCCCTCCCCAAAAAGACCTTGTCTGTCTTTCACATTGCCGTGTTCTCAGGCCTAAAACAATGCCTTATTTTACAGTGGGCACTTAATGAATGAGTTGAGTGAATGATCATTCACAATATCAAATCACAGCAGGCCGCACCTAAGAACCAGTCCTTCCATCTCCAAAATGTCTGTCAGATGTCTAATCTCAGTTGCCTCAGAGATCTTCCACTCTTTCTTTTCTTCATTTATTTCGGGGTGGGGGAGACTAAGGTGTGTGAGTCAGGGAACGGGGAGTCTTCTGTTCCATGCCAGCTATTTCCTCACAGAGCGGGAACTAGAAGCCAGATCTTCAGAATCCCAGAGCTCTTTAGCATTACTTGGCTACCTCTGGTTAAACCTCTCTATGAGGAAAGCAATTTTGGATTATTGCCAGGAATGTAATTTTCAAAGCCCCTAGGAAGAAAAGAAAACAGTGGGAAGCCGCTTCTAGAATTCAGATGAGCCCAACATCATCGTTCTCCTTCTTCGTCTCTGGGAGGGAAGTCGCAGACTTTGGAACTGAATTCTTAGGGCAGACCTGCAATATTCGGCTGTAACTATGGTCAGAGGAAAGCTGACTACCTGCCGCGAGGACATGGGCTCCACATCAAGCTGGCTGTGATTTTGCACAGCTGAGTCCTTCATTAAAAATTAGGACTGGCAGCAGCCTGCCGCCATTAATTATATAAAGGTGGGTCACCCCTGTGCAGCTTCCCCATCTGCAGGGACCAGATAGCACACTGAGCTGATGACCAATCTAAGTATTTTGATCAAAACCGTAAGCAAACCTTTGAAGATGTTAGTCTCTGAATCCAATTGAGGGAAATACTTCCCCACAGAACTTTAAAGAAACATGGCATTTTCTCACAAATGTACCACCGCCATCCACGTACGCCCATTCTAGACAGAGACCCAGAAGTTCTCGGAAGCCGGAACTCCCAGGATGCCGTCGCCAGGAACTGCAGGGAGGTGGGAAAGAATGGGGGAAGAGGATCCTATCACCTCCACCGAGGGACTTCTCAGAAGCCTTCACCTGCCAGAGGTTTGAATCTAAATAGAAGAAGCTTTTTGCCAGATGAGAAATGTAAACTGTGAGCGCCTCTCATTGCCTCTCATTCGTTTAACAAATACTGGGTCTAAGCCTTCTGGTGTGAGACTCAGATCTAGGCCCCAGGAATACAAAATAGATTAGGCTCAGTCCCTGCTTCAAGGTCCAAGTTTAGTGGGGTGAAAGATGAGTAAACAGAGGAGTATAGTCCAGCGTGACAGACTCTGGGTCAAGAAGGGTCGGGGGACGTGGAGGAGAGCTCCCTGGGCCCAGACTGCTCGGTGTCATTAAAGGAGATCACACTTCAGAATTTTTCAAATGAAGTGTCACATTTTGGAGACCCTGTTTTTTCCTCTTTGAAGTGGGAAACTTTGAAGAGAATTAGCCATCCTGAGTTGTAAAAATGGAGGGATGTAGGCGATACTCGAGTGAATAAATTTTTAGGAAAGAGAAGCAAAGTTGAGACAGCAGGGCCCTCTTCCCCGAACGGTGGTGAGCCACAATGCAGGCCTGTGAGTTTAAACCTCTTCTGGAGAGTTCACAATTTTTATGGTGCTGCTATCCCTCAGAATAAACCAGAGACTCACCTCGAGAAGGGCTGAGTTGAAACAGAAAAGTCTCCTCTGATTCAGAAACGAATTATCCCTAGGAGGTTGCCTTGTGTGTTTTTGTTGCAGAAATTGGGGTGTGTGCGGGTAATTGGGGGTCAGGAAACAGCCGCCCTGGGAACAATTGCAGGCAATTCTGCAATCACCTGGCTTAGCTTGAATTCTTGGAAGTAGAGCTTCTCTTAGTTTAATAAAAGGTTTCATGTATACCTTGCGGTTCTGTTCTTTATCCCTGATTTTTCCTCCTAGGCTTATGAATAAGGCCTCAGTCACATTTCTCCCTCTGAGACTGGCACGCAGCCCCACCTGCTCCGACGGGAGGCTGGGAGGTGCCTCGGGAGGAAGCGGTAGCTGTCTTCTGCCATCTGCTGGCTCCCTCTTCACAGCTGCCTTTGCATGGATTCTTAGAGAATGGAAACCACAAGCAGAGAAAGTGTGGGGCAGAGAAGGTTCTTGCTTTTATTTAAAAAAGAAGGAGATTTGAAGAGGGCTACCACGGTGGCATACAAGGGCTTTTCTCGTGATGGGGTTTGTGTAAAGATGTCACCGCTCAAATGAATATCTAAGGCAGTGATTTTTCTACGCAAGATCAATTTCATTCAGGGAGAACACAGCTGTGTGTTTTAGTTTACTTTCTTTGGTTTTGTTCTGTTTCATTTTCCTTGTGTTCTTACACCATCACCTTATAAGGCTGATCAAATAAGTTACTGCCATATCTCTATAGACTCATTTAAAAGAAACAGCAGCAACCCATGGTAGTGGAAACAGAGATGAGAGTAAGCAGACAGGAAGAAGGAAGGGAAAGGAGAAAAAATTCACGGTAAATCACAGTATTCTTTAATCGGTGTGGCTGAATTTTTGTTGTTGTTGTTGTTGTTGTTGTTGTTATTTACAAAGCTCTGACCCAGATGCCTGGGATACAAAAGTGAGTCAATATCGGGTCCCTTCTTTCTGGGATGTAAGAGTCCAGTGGGGATAAGTCAAATAGAGAATTAAGTAGAGAGAGGCACATGCTGTGGTCGGTATTGCAGTCAAGGAGAGGAGGGGAGCCCAGAGGAGGAACATCTGTCTACATCAAATTCGGGCTGCACTGTCAGAGAAAACCTCCTGGAGGAGGGGCCCCGAGCAGAAGTTTGAAGATTGTGACTTAGTGGAGACTGCGAAGGGCATTCGTGTTTCCAGGAGCACTGCTTCTTACCCTTCGTGTCACCTGCTACCACCACTGCCTTGAGAAGTGAGACTCTGTATACAAAGCAGGAGAAAGTTGTTGAAATATTCAGTCTTAGACAAGGAGCAACTGATTCAGCCCAGGGTGTTGGGCCAACACAGGGAGAGGCAGGTGGAATCATTGTTGGGGGAGGGGGGTGTGTGAGGAATCCTGGACAGGAGACAGCCATTCTGGGACTTTCTCCGAACCTAGAAGAAAGGCAGTACTGTTTCTGTCCACCTGCTAGATATGGACAAACCCTTCCAGAAAAGTACAGTGAGATATTCAGAAAGTCACAAGTGACATCCTCTCTTGGTCTATCTGAAACTTCTGAGTGACCTCTTCTAATTATAACAGTAACTATAGGCTCAAAGATCTCAACTATAGTGTTCTTTAAGATCCTAAGTGTGATGCCAACAGTAAGGAAAATGCTTAAGAAAGTATGGCATGCTGAAAAGAAATTTCAAAAAATAAATGAAAGTAAAAAAAAAAAAAAAAAAAAAAAAAGAAGAGAAAGTACAATACAGCATCCGGGTGAACCATTAGATGCCAGGGCATGGAAAATGATAATTTCGGAAACCGCGGTACGTGAAAATACTTATACAAAAAATATCATAATCCAAGCCTAGAGGGAAAATATCCAGAAGGAAACAACATACTAAACTAATAAAAGTAGTATTTTTTTCCCTGTGTCTGTGTTTTATATAATATAGAAAACCGTTATAATGAATTTTTAATACAAAAACGCCAAAAGGTGAAATGTGTGTCCTGATTAAGGCAGGCGCAAAAAACTCACCCTACAGAATTCATCCTAAATGAATTATCGCCATTTATGTGTTTGTTTCTGATATTTCAGATTCCATTTTCTCCCTAATTGTGTTTCAGTTTGTGTGGTCTATTCATTTTGCTTGTTAAGTCTGTCCTCCGTCTTCCCCTTGCCCACGCCCCTCCTCCCACCCTGGATCTGCGGGATGTATTGTGATGTCTGCCCGCTAATTTTGCTGGGACTGGGGCTGGTGTCTGGTTGGTGATTCATGTTTGTTCCTAAGTTGTACATCTGTGTTGGTTGCTTTGAAACAGTGCCCCAGGGAATATGAAAGGCCGTTTGTCTCACGGAGACGGCGTCTTTGCACCCGAATTCTTTATTGGCTTCTTCTGAATTCCAGCAAGTTCTTTAGGGGTTTAGAGTTTAGGCACGGCAAAGAATAAAGAAAAACAAAACAAAAACAAAAACAAAGGAGAACAGCAGGGAGAGAGTTTTGGTGTCTGGGTCTAGTCCCTGCTTACCCGGTAGGACAAGCTTCTTATATACCAACCCTGGGGACAGAATCCTTTAGGACATCCACTTTAAGGGGAATGCCTTGTGGATTTAAATTTTCTGCCCACTAGGAATGACTCTAGAAGAACATGGGGCAGAGTGAGGCCTGGTGGAAACTCTCAGTGGAAAAAGTTCTGAGACTTTGTTCGGCATACCCACTTGGTCCCTGCTAATGTTTTAGCACAGGAACACACATTCATAATGTTTAATGACCGCTACTGCATGGGCACAGACCAATTAAATGAACTCAGGCCATACGACTAAATCTAGAGGCCCCTGCTGTTCCAGGCACGAACCCTTTAGACCTCACGGGGGAGACCAGCAAATTTTGGAGGGCCTGGAGCAACGGCTGGCTGCCAAGGGTTACAAAAGTATTTCAGTGTCGTAATATCCATCAAGGCCAAACAGATCCATCCCAAATGTGAAAACTTGAGTGCACATGAAACTTCAAAGCTCATGCCCACTCTTAACTTTATATAGGGCCATGTTCACCTTTTAAGAACTTTCCTCTTTGTCCTTAAGAAGAGTTCAGAGCCAGCGTCAGGACCTACCAGTTCTACAAGATCTGGGTGGCACAAAGGAGCCCTTATTCACAAAGGAGCTCTTTATTTCGCTCAACAACTAGTAGAGATCTCCCCCAAGGAAAGTTTGCAAGTCAGCTTTTGTGATATTTTCACTCGCCGCAATGTAGTTGGCTTACAGCGTAGCTCTACCTCCAGGCAAGCAGAGATACAAGCTGGTGCGTGTGAGTGATTGCCCACCTGCCTGCTTGCCTGCCGTCTTTGAAAGGCAGCGCCATCCCAGACCATCAGCCTGCTGTGAAAATCCATGCACGGGGGCCCTGAAAGCCCAAATACGTATTGGATTGTTGTGGCTCTTCCCGGTCCTTTTAACCAGAGAGTCTCACCCACTGCTTCTTATCAGACACCTGGTGTTTGTAGGTTGGCTGAAAAGCAGCTTCTCAAAATGGTCTCCGGGGAAGCATTATAACCCTACATTCTGTTATTTCTTATTTCCCGTTTCAAAGAAGCCTATAGCTTCAGGGTAATCTGCTGCTTCTCCTGTCTTCATTCAAGATAACAGTCAAGGTTGCTCATAATCTTACTGATTCTCTACGTTACCAAACACAAATTGCTTTTGAACTCAGAAGAAACCTTTTGAACCTTTTGCGCTCAGGTAGCCAGCAAGCCATTCTGATATGCTGTGATTAGAGAAGTCTGGGGTTGTAGAGCAATAAGTTGGAAGACTTGGGTCTTCCAGTACTCAACCGACAAGCATGGTTACAAGCATGTAACCTCGAACAAGTGATCTAAAATCTCTCTAATCTTCCTCAAATGTAGAGTGTGGTCATACTGTACAATTTATAGCATTGTTATGAGGGGTAAGTGGAATCATAGATCAGAAAGCAATTTGTATACTAGGAAAATATAAGCAAAATTTACCCCCAAAAGAGCAGGTTGTAAAAACTAGTGAAAGAAAAGACCGTGAGTGCAGAAATGAATGATGGCCGCTGGAGGAGTATGAGGGAAGCCCACTCTTGTGGTCTAGCTTGGAGGAGAGAACATTCCCAAGTTCATACCTTTTTCAGGACCTCTCTGCAGAGCTGTAGCTGGAAACCACTGAATGGTTTAGAGAGATGTTAGGCAAGAGGGTTCCTGGCAGTTTAAAGCAAAGGTGCACAGGAGGAAAATGCATAGGAGATGATGGAGAGCATGGGAGGGACACAGTGCCTAAATGTGAAACCAGGATAGGGAGAGAAGAAAAGAGATGCGATCTCCAATGCTCCCATCATTGTGTTCATTGATTGGAGTGTGTTCAACTAACCTGGGCTTGAAGGTGCCTTCCTAGGGTGAACAGACCGACTAGAAATCCTAATGGCTCCCCTGTGCTAGAGCCAGTAACTATACCCTCCTCCAGAGATAAAGCTCTCTATACCTGCAGGGTAATTTGACATCATCAAATTAATTAAGTCATTTTCTGTGGTTAAACTTGTGTATGAATATCAAGTCTCGGACTGGGCCTCGCATCTAATCAGCCAGTGAATGTGTTCCGGATAGCACTTTGTTCCTGAAACATTGAGAAATATGCATATTGTATCTTTAATGAGATCGTGATGTTTATTTATGGCAGGAAGAGCCCTCCCAGCTACCAAGACTCATTTAAGTGATAGCTCAGCGTCTGACACCTAGAGCTGTGTTGGATGCTGTCTCCAAAGTTGCTTATTAGCACCAAATGATTTTAAGTTTGGCTCGTATTCTGAGTAAGTCCAAGTTGCTCCTGCCCCTGAAAGGCCATGGGGCTTTGCTCCAGGGTTCAAATCCTGCCTCCACTGTTCACTAATGACTGGACTTCTGTGGGACTGTTTCCTTGGTACAAAATGTGAATAATAATGACTACAACTCACAGCTGTCTGGAAGGTTACAATGTTGCGTCGAGTATGAAAGTTTTATGTAAGATGCCCGGCACACGTTGGTTCTCCAGGTATGTGTGTCAGATGTCCTCCTCCATGGTTATGTGACCAGCATTTTTTTGGTTTCTCTTAAGCTTTGATGTGGAAAATGGCCCTTCCCCAGGACGGAGCCCTCTGGACCCCCAGGCCAGCTCTTCCTCTGGGTTGGTGCTCCATGCCACCTTTCCCGGGCACAGCCAGCGCAGAGAGTCGTTTCTCTACAGATCAGACAGCGATTATGACTTGTCACCAAAGGCGATGTCAAGAAACTCTTCACTTCCAAGTGAGCAGTAAGTATGAGCCCTGGGTGGCCTCCTGTCTCACGCTTACCTCATCTTTAACCGTCCCAGCGGCGGCAACAGCTGTTCCCCTCTCACCCGTGGGAAGGCAGGAGGAGACAAATTAACTTGAGCAGAGAAGACACTGATGATCCTTCAAAAAATTAGTGCTCGACAGCAGGAGAAATATGTAGCTGGGGTCCCCAAGGGCATACAAGTCTCAGGCACAGTGTACACTTTTTCATCTGTTACCAATATATATATTTTTTAATTGTCATTCAGCCTCATTTCCTGACCTGTTGAATCATTTATGGGTTGAGAACCTTAACACCTTTTGCAAATCCTACTTGAATTTTCCACAGCATGTGCCGTTTGCATGAGGCTATGGTGAGAAAGAAAAACAGTAGCTGGGGACAGGCCCCCTTTCTCAGGGGTCTTTGCTTGGTGAGACACATTATACATTTAATAAGCTGTCATCCAGCCATGTGTCTGCATCCCTTCTCTGGAACCTTAACTCAATGCCCACTTGTTGCCGGCTCCTTGGTGAGACACAACACACTCCATGCCCTGTGAAACACAGCTGATGGTTTTGTTTTGCTGCTATTAATTATAGATCTCTCATTTTTAAAAGAACAATGATGGGGTTGTATTACTCATTTATCAAATTTCTGAAACCAAATAAAGTTGGATCCTGGAATGCATGCCTTAAAAGGTTTCTGGGCAGACGTACAATTGTTTTTAACATTGTATGTTATAAAAATATTGGTAGCTCCCTAAAGTCTCCGGCCTGGAAATTTCCACTGGGCTCCCTTGTGCTGTTGGAAAAGAAGCTAAACAGGGTCACCCTCTTATGAAAGGAGCAGGGGACATTTTAAAGCTACCAGTGAGAAAGGTTCCCCAGGGCATTTCTACCAACAAATTCTAACAGATGTACCCCTGGACTAAAATACCTCAATCATCGGGTGGGCCAAAATTCATGTGTTCTTCCTTCATTTGGCAAATACTTCCTGAATCTTTCCTATGTGCCACACTCTGGGGATGAAAGACTAACAAAACAGTAGAAAGATCACAGGGGAGTTAAAAACAGATATTCTCAGAAAGGTTGCATGCTCTCAGGGATGTTACAGTTAATAAGAAATATAAGAGGAACACCCACGTAACTCTACTACAGAGTGGAAGGAAACACTGAATGAGCGCTTACCCCAGGGCCGGTGGCCCTGACATGTGTGTTATTTCTTTTCATCTTCACAACAGTCCTGTCAGGTGGGTCCCACCATTATCTCCACTGTACAGGTCATGAAAGAGAGCCTCTGAGAGACTGACAAAACTGCCCCCATCCCATGACTCTGTGCCATATGCTGTATCCCTTGATGTAGCGGAGTCGGACCATAGGTGAACCTTTTCGATTTGATTTGCCTGTGTTCTTCAAACCATGAAGTAGAATCTCTACCAGCTGGTAGAAAACAGATGAGTTCAGAGTCAAAGTGTCTGAGGTGGGAGGAGAGGTAACCACTTTGCTGCAGATCCTGGAGAACCGAGGATGTTTCTGACCAAGGTTGGCATGGGGTCTTGGCGGAGTCTACCTGGAATTTCCTCTTTTGCCCAGAAGCACCTCTTTAGACGTCATAGGTGGAGAGCATGAAGGTGGGATGAGCTGACGGTCATTAGAGCTCCGTTCACATAGCGTCTGACAGCTCAAAAGACTGGCTTTGGAAGGCAGCTCACAGTTCCCCTGGACTCTTGCCAAACAGCATAATGAGTCTCAGAGGCATTCTGAGTCTTTCCAGAAGGTTCCAACTGAATTTCAGATTAAACTCTGAAGATTTTTTTTTAAAGAACCAAAAGTTATGACGAATTTTGAACCTGAAGAGACCTTAGAGATGACAGTCCAACTTATTCTATAGCTCTAAAAAGAGAGATCTAATTCTAAATGACTCTGCAGGTAGGGTCCCTAGCAGTCACCGTTTATCCTTTTTTCAGTTTAACCAACCAGCAAAAATTTCCCTCTAACTTAGAACCTACGTAGTGTTGCCAACTTTAAATTTAGGCAAGTAAGGATTGTATGTGTAAGTTATCTAGTATCATTTAAATTAATTAAAGGACAGCCCTTCCCAAAAAACACAGTGGGTGACGTAAAATCACCCTATTAAAGATTCTGATCATAGAATCTATCAAAATCTTTGAGGGAATAAAAATGGCATGATTTTTTATTTTGCAAATGTTTCAGCATTACGTAAAACTTTTACATATTTGTCAGTTTAGAAATTTATATTTCTCAATACAACAAGAAGAGGAGTTTGAATAATATCCAGATTTTTCCGGTATTTCATTTTATCGGGACCATGTTGGAAAGTCCAGTTTCATAAAAGTAGCTTGAACTTAACTGAAGTAATGCTGTCTAAAATATTTCACCTGATTATTACTCTTCAGAGTGAATTGAAATGAATAGAAGAACAGCAACCCCCAAGCATCTCCCTGCTTTTCCTGCCTTCTACCTATGGAGCCAAGGAAAAGAAGGACAATGATAGGTCGAGTCTTGACATGAAGGCCATTGGGTGGGGGCTACGAGATGCTCCCTGCCCAGGAGCTCCTCATGTTCAACATGGCGCCCTCACGGATTTATGCAGGAAAGCTTGCCTAATTCCTCTGTCTGTAGTAAACCCCAGTGGTAGGGACAACACTGGCTTTTCCACATTTCTCATCTGAACACTTTCAGAAGAGTAAGAGGAAACATGGGCAGGGAGAATGAGTGAGAAGATATTAGGAGTAAAAATGTGAATAGAAAATTGGCTTTAATTTTTAACGACAAGAGAGATATTGAAATAAGGCTTTCTAGTAATAAAAACAAGATCATCATTGGGTCCCCTGAGGAAATTTCGGACGCTTTCCTAGATGTGGCAATACTCTGCTGATTTCTTTTTTGTTCCTGTGTTGTAGTCATCTCTAACGTAATGCCTTTGTACACTGAGGTACAGATTTCCCAATGGGAACATAAAGTACTGGAAACTGGTGAGACCAGTTATGTTACTTAAAACTGTGGAGTTTTGACAATCCATCTGCAAATCCACGTGGAAGGAAGAGCCGTATTTCCTTCGTTTGGTCACCCCATTTGCAAAGCCCTGTATAGACAGAGAGCTGTTTAAAGCCACCATTTGTGTGAGAACTAAGTCGTCTCCAGAGAGAGCACCCAAGGGAGATAAGACCTAAGGATGAAGAAGAAAAGCATTAATAACTGCTTATTTAAATTTAAGACCAGTTTATTAATGGGGTACCAAAAAAGTACAATGTGGTGTTTAAGACTTGAGTTATACCTACAGCCATCACACTTACTAATGTCATGACAGTGGCATTGAATGTCTTTTACAGTGTCTAAATTATCTGTAAATAAAAGTGCACATAAAATAAAAGTGCATTTCCTCTGTGCTAGGTACTATTTAAAGTACTTTACATCTGTTAACTCATTTAATTCCCATAATGTTACTTTAGTTGGTACTATAATTTTCGTGTCTTAAAAACAAAGACATTGATGCTTACAGAAGTTAAGTAACATGCCTAATAAATGGGTAACCAAGGCTTCAATCCAGGGAGTGTGGATGATTAAATCATATGGATATTTAGTATAAATACAGACTCAAAATGAAGATGAAAAATAAAAATAATGATACTAATCTCTGTTCTACCTACCTTTGCAGCTGTTATGAGGATCATATTCATTCTTTCTTTTAACAAAGACTTTCAAATTTAAATTTAAGGACGTGCTAACAAATAAGACTTTTCCTGTGTCTTCAGGGGAGCTAAAAGATTAGTCTCTATAGGCATTTTTTTTTTCTATAGGCAATTTTGATATCTTTGAAGAAGGGCAGTCACAGAAGGGTTGCAGAGGACTTTGGAAGGTCTGGCCAGGCAAGCGATAGACCACTTTGAGCAGTTAGAGCTAAGCTGGAAGAGCTAGCCAGGCGGAGGCTTATGCAGGCAGAAGGGCCATGTGCTCACTACTTTCTAGTTGTGGGAAAGCTCAGCTCAGTGCAGCTGAGGCAGAGAACGTGAGTGGATGACGAGGTGGTGGGAGGCAAGGCTGAAGGAGTGAGCAGGCACCTCGTCAGGAAGCGCCTCTCCAAAGGAGTTGGTCTTTCTGCTGAAGGAAATCAGTGGGAAACTACTAAAGGTTTTTAAGCAGGAAAATACATAATCTGGTAAATGTTTCTGGAAGATAGTTCTAATTACAGTGAAGAGTGGCTTGTACAGTGGACAAGCCTGAAGACTGGTGCCCAAGAGCCAAGTGGAAGACTGCTTTGGTAATCCAAATAATAGAGGGTAGGGAACTATATTAGAGCAGATCCAGTGAGATTATTAAAAATTAATAAATATTTGCAAGTTAGCATAAGCAGGGTCTGGTGGCTGACTGTGGGGGGAGGTTTCAGGCTTGACCAACAAAATAACTGGTTGTGCCACATTTTAGGGTCAAGAACATTCTCTTGGGGCGCCTGGGTGTCTCAGTGGTTTAAAGCCTCTGCTTTCGGCTCAGGTCATAATCCCAGAGTCCTGGGATCTAGCCCCGCATCGGGCTCTCTGCTCAGTGGGGAGCCTGCTTCCCTTCCTCTCTGCCTGCCTCTCTGCCTACTTGTGATCTCTGTCTGTCAAGTAAATAAATAAACTCTTTAAAAAAAAAAAAAAGAACATTCTCTTATCCCATGAAATAATGAATGTGAAAATGCTTTGTAAACTATAAGGTACATTATTCATTCTCTTGACTGCAATAAGGGGCAGATATGACTCTCCCCTAAAAATTCTCACCAGTGGGGAAGATAGACATGCAATTCTTTAATTATCATAATAACGATACCTACTACTAATAAGAATAACTATAACAAATGAGTAAATGCCTTTATGTGCCAAGCATTGTTGTAGGAGTTGTACATATATAATAACTCATTTAATTCTTACAACACCCCAGTTTACAGATAAAGAAATTGAGGCCTAGAGAGGTTGCCTAATGTCCCATAGCTAGTAATTGTGCAATAGGAACAAACTAATGTTCTCTGGACTCCAAAATCTCTGTTCTTGTTTACAGGAGTGTATGTCTCTCTGTAAGAGAGACTAAAACCAATGTCTAAGGAAAATTCCGTGTGTAGGTATGACACAAGGAAAGACCAAATTAATGGAACCCAGAGGGTAGAGCTGAAGGAAGTAGCCTTTTTGCTTTCCAGAAAACCATTTCACTGTTCAGTGCAGACCTACCCTCACTTGAAGTTCTTGTAATGTGCTGGTTCTGTCACTAGATGTCGCACGTGCCCTGGTTCTGAACATCCCGCGTTGCCCTCTCTAGTGGTCTGGGAAATAAAGGACATCAGTTTTCACAATTAATCATAATTAATTTTGTTATTTCCATGTCATGTTACTCTAATCATCAATATATCAAATTATGATTAAAATTTTTTAAATAGTTTCATAAATAATCTGGCTGCACTCAGATAGGAATTTTGTTTTGTTTCTTTCCTCTACTGGGTATAAATTACCTATAAATTGTCAGAGCCTTTCCTCTAGCAGCTACTACCTGATGTACAGCATGAGCTTTTGCCATTCAGATCCTTTAAGGGAACCAACGTTGGGGACCCACAAGTCCATCTCTTGCTTCTGAATATTCTGCTTTCCTACACTCTGGAATTTCCATGATGATGAAGTCGTGCTGAGATGGTACCCTCTTAGTGTTTACTTCCCTTTAATCATTACTTTGTACCATTTTAGTAACTCCCCGTTCATGCAACAGTTCATCAGCTTCAGCTACTACAAATGCATAAGATCTGTTTATGTTTTGAGCTTTTATTGGCTATTTAGACTCCCAACATCCAGGAGCTTTAGATGACCTGTTAACTCTTAATTCTATTACCTTATGTCCCCACCTCACCGCAATGTCTTATGAACAGTGTGAACTTCATAGGCAAAATCTGAACAAATAGCAAGCTGTTCAGCCATGTAAAGTCCATCTCAAGAAAATGGCTTGGGAAGGAGCAGCTGACCGTACAGTTCACACTCTGCATTTATCACAACTGCTCCTCTCAGCACCTTCTTCTGTCTCTCCTTTGGCTTTTCTCCAGGAACCCTGAGGCTCTTTCTTGGGCTCCCTTTCTCTATATTCCCCCACCTCCAGAAGCCACTCCCTGCCATTGCTTTAACTTTCCCCCACTGTTGTAGGTAGCTCTGAAATGTATAACTTCAGTTCCCATATTTCAGTCTTCCTGCTTGATGTCTCCACTGGGATATGAGAGAGGATTTTAAAATTCAGCTTGTGGGAAAGAGACACATCTCCTCCCCCATGTTCTCCTTACTTTCTTGTTTTTGCTCATGACTTCACTCTTTTCCCACACACCCCTTTTTTTAAACTGAAGTAGTATTTCTCTATGATCTCTGAGCCAATTAAATGCTGAGTCCTTGGCAAGACCCTTTAAGGTCTCTTCACATTGTCTTTTCCTGTTTTTTCCTGTGCCTCACCCATTTCTTCTCATCTGAATGACGGCTTTCTCCCCCTAACCATTCTTCTTCGTTCTGTTCTCTCTCCAGTCTCTTGGTGTCCATGGCATTTTACTTTCTAAAGCACTTTTCTGCTTGCCTGTCTCACTCAAAACCTTCACTAGTTCCTTTCTTCCAGGTGAGTTAAGGAAGTGTGTGAGTTAAGGAGTGTGGAAGCACCACTTCCACGACCGTGGTCCATACCACCCTTAAGATGAGTGTGGGGGACCTTCCAATTTTATCCGTGGAGGGGGACCTTCCAATCTTATCCTCTAGAAACATCTCCAGTTAATGGGTTCAGCTCTTCCCAAAGAGCCACCAAGCATCTCAGGGAGCATATTCCATATTTTCCCATTTCAGTGCCTTTGTTCTTGCTGTTTCTCTCTCATTGGTGGCATCTCGCATCCCTGTTTTTTAGAGCCTGCCCTTCAAGTTTCATCTCAAAACCAGTCATTCAGTCAAGCTTGCCCTACTTCCTCTAATTTGTAATTATTACCTCTCCTTTATACCCCATTAAATTTCCCCATTAAGTGTTTGTATTTCTCATTCTGTATCTGTTGCAGTGTTTTGAATATTTTTTCTGTCTCCCCTAGAATGCTGCAGTTGAGGGGGCAGTGAAGAGGTGGGTCATGGGTTCTGTATAATTCAATCTGCCACCTATGCAGGGTCATCATAAAATAGGTAATATAGTGGTTAAAAACATGGATTTTTGGACTCAAACAATCTTAGCTCTTCTACTTATCATGTGCTAGTTAAGTAGTAGCTTAACTTCTCCAAGCCTTGATGTCATCTTTAAAATGGTAATAGTAAAGGTACTTGCCTTAAGCCTTGTTACAAGAATTAAATGAGATAATATGCATAAAGTGCTAGTATGGGGCCTGACATAGGGTCATCATCCAAAGAATGTTCATCAGTGTTCTTTTTGTAGTCACTGTACAATGTAGTTGCACAAGAACTTGACTAGAGTGCATTAGAGGGGAACTTCTAGCTAAAGACCAAGATAGAAGGCAAAGTATTACATTAAATAAGACCCCAAAGTAAAAGCCTGTGTTAGGGAAGAGGCCTACATGGACAGAAGTATTGTTCAGCACTGCGTCTCTGCATCCCATATGATGATACAGGGCAGGTGCCTAATAATCATTTGTTGTGCTCACATTATTAACCAATAAGACACCATTTATGTATGGTGATCGTGAGGACAGAGAAGATCAGACAGTGAAGGAAGCTCATTGTCAACCAACTTCTGTGCAGCGGTCTTGACTCACAGATAGTAAGTTGGCCTGATTTTGTGACTGCGGCTAAGGACACTGTGTCTTCTAAGGACTTTATGGACAGCTTGCTGAACGTGGGCTTAGGTAGATTTATTGAAGAATGTGCCTGAGAAAGAGTGCATTTCTGAAAGCATCCTTTTGACTATTCCTAAGTACAGATTTGCATAACACTACGTACGGCTTAATCAGATCTTTGGGACAAAATGAGCAAGAGAGAGATGGTAATAGTAGGCTCAGTCTGTACACTCCCATTGAAAGCTTTTCCTCGGGTACTTTAAGAAAAAAAAGTTATATTAAAAACAAAAAGTAATGGGATTCCCAGACAGAGATCTGTGTTTAAATGGCATTAAGGCTGTGGTTCAAATCAACAAAAGCCAGGAAATCCAAAGTTAACCTTTATCCAGACTGTTAGGCCATTTTTTCCAACTCTGTGTGCTTGTGAGTAGCTTTCCCTTTGAATTTCCTGACTCTGGCAACCAAGTCGCTTTGAATTACAGTATACCAGGTCTGCTGTTTAATGGGATTGTACCCTGAGGTTATAGGCTTACTTGCAAGTGCTTTTCTGTGTCACTGTAAGCCCAGGAGCCATGAACCTGGTATTTTGTTCTTTCAAATTCCTAAGGTTCCCGTTTATGCCCAGATCAGTCCTGCCCTATATCCAGGTAGAAGAATTTGTGGAACATTTGTGTTGATGACACTGATACGGTTTAGTATTACAGCTTATATCTCCTGGTTATAATTCAAATTCATTTTTATGTGTTTCTTTTCTTTCTTTTCACCAGACATGGCGATGACTTGATTGTAACACCTTTTGCCCAGGTATGTATTCGGCTGACCCTGGCTTGCTCTCTCTCCCTCTGCCCTGGGCGCAGTTTCTAAGTGTGGCCTCTGAACCTGCCCTTCATCTCCCTTTGTTCCTAATCATCCGGATCCTTGTCCTTCCAGGTCCTCGCCAGCTTGCGAAGTGTGAGAAACAACTTTACTGTACTGACAAACCTTCATGGAACATCCAGCAAGTAAGTATGGACGTTTTGTGGAGTAACGAATCCCTTCCATAAAGGCAACAACATTGAGCCACATTAAAAAGAACAACAACAACAACAACAAAAACTATCGCATGAAAATTTGTCCTGCAAACTGAGTTAGGACACGAGATGAAATTTGAAAATAGGATAGAGCACCGTAGTATTTTAGAACTGGTAAGACGTTAGAAATTAGTCTGAATCTTGTGAATCTTTGCATCCTTAACACTTAGTAGACAGTAAAGAGTTCAACGAATGGAAGAATGAGCCGAGGATTTTTGTTGACATTGACATTTACTACTTTGGAAAATATGAATACTTAGCAGTAACAGCCATAAATTCTACTAAAATCCTTTTGGAATAGCTGTTAATGAACTCAGAGATTCAAATGCAAGATTAAAGGTAGCAAAAAGTTCAAGTCCAAGTTGCCTTTTTTTGATACTATATAAACAGGTTCATATAATTTGGTGAATAAGAGTGAAGTTATCTTCTTCTCTGCCCCCAAATAACCATATAACCTTGGTCATTTCAATGAATATTGCTGAACCTTGGTCTCCTCATCTTTATAATGAAAAGTTTGAACTCGATATTCCCGCACAACTTTCTCTTCCAAAATCATTTCCATCTGTGAGTCTAAGTGCTGTGCAGTTCATTATCCAGCATTTTAAAAGGTCATCACAGGACTCAGAAGGTCCTCGTATCAATGACCTCAGAATGGCACCCAAGGCACCTCATGATCCAACTCAAGTTAGTGCGATGGATGGTTGATTGGGTTTATATCTGATGCTGGAGACACAAAGCTAGAGACTTGCCCAGCCTCTTTGATAGTGATGCGCCCTGTTTGTTCATTTATTAAATGATTCGCCCAAGTATTTATTTAGTATATACTTGTCATCCATACATTCATGTATGTTTTTGACAAATATTTGTTCAGCACTGCCTTTTACCGGAAACTGGTAATGTAATAGTGACTGAAACAGACAAGTTTTCTGCCCTTTCAAAGCTTACATTCAAGTAGGAAGTTCCAGAGCATATGGTGGTGAATGATCAGCCCAGGTCTCTGGCCACATGGGATCACATTCTAACAACTGTGGTCTGATTTTTTCTTGCATGTTCTATTTCCCATCCTAATTGTGGACACTGTTCTCTCTTCCTAAACTGTCTCTCTCCACCTGCCTGTGATGATCTGGCTAAATCCTGCTGGTCTCTTACTGCTCATCTCTGGTATCTTACAGCTGGTCTCTTACAGCTCATCTCTGGTATCACCTTCACTGGTATGCTTCCCCGGACCCCACCGAGCCTGGCTGAGTGCCCCTCCGTGGCCCCAGAGCACTCTCCCAACCTCATCACACCGTTTATGGCTTTCTGCCCACCAGTAGACCTCATGTCCTTTGAGAGGCCCCTTTAGAATTACATTTACCCTCCTCGAATTTCCAAGATGTAGCAAAATGCCTGAAGCGTAGCATATGCCGCATGAATATGCATCACACATAGAAATTTTTGAACAAATAATTGTTGGAGAAAGACCCCCAGTGACTGGGAAAATTATTTTTTCAGAAGAGATTCCTTTTTTTCTTTACAGACTAAGGCCTCTGGGGCCCTACCTATTGATTGCATAACCCAGTCCAACCACTTGACAGTTAGTGACTTGGGTACAACTTCTCTATGTCTCAGCTTCCTAATCCGTAAAATGGGTTGCTCTAAGGTTGAAATGAGTTGATATTTGTAGAGCACTTATAGCAGCATCTAGCCCATTGTAGGTGCTCCATAAGTGTGAGCTATTGTAACTGATAGTTAATCAGTCTTCCTGAGTCTGGACAGTGTGACACTTTGGAGTTTTCACATCCATTATCTCAGTTAGAATCACCATAAATGGCAAATGCTGTTGCCCCCACTCTGTGGATGAAGAGACAAAGCCTAGGGAGATTAAATGACTCCCACAGGAACACACCACTGCTGGTGACGGGCAGAATCAGACCTGAAGCCTGATATCCTGACTCTCACTGCAGTGTACTTTGTAAAGAAAAATGGTTGTTTTCTTCCTGTGTAGGGGAAAACCCAGTTCTTCCTGTGTTTTTCTTCCCTGGGAGTCTCCCTGAGTAACAGAAAACACTTCACTTCTGACACTCTGGTCACCAAATGTGTGGAGGTCCCCTATTCTTGCAATAACAAGCAAGTCTTGGACACCAGCTAGGTGTCCTACAATTTAACTTGGTTCTGACACTATCTACCTGGAGATGCCATCAGATCCTAGATTAAAGGCTCCATCCCACAGGACTGCATCTCACTCAGATGTCAGTCACCCCTCAAGTTATCACCTGTGCTACTCACCTATGGCATACATATCGCAGCTGCCGCAGACCCCTCCTCAGGTTCAATTAATGTGCCAGAGTGCCTCACAGAACTCAGAGAAACATTTATCTTTACCAGGGGACTAAAGGACATGATAAAGACACACATGCACAGCCAGACGAAGAGCTACCTAGAATGAAGCTGGGAGGGTCCTGAACACGGGAGCTTCTGTCTGCATGGAACGGGGTGGGGGGGACCACCCTCCTAGAATAGGTATGTTTGTACACCAGCCTTGAAGCTCTCAGAACCCCACACTATTGGGATTTTATGGAGGCTTCATCACATAGACGCTATCGATTATTAACTCTTGTTTTTAGCCCCTCTCCCCTCTCTGGAGGATGAGAGGTAGGGCTGACCAGCCCCTCCCTGAAGCCTACCCAGAGTTGCCTCATTAGAACAAAAGATGCTCCCAGTGCTCTTACCACTTAGGAAGTTACAAGAGTTTTAGGATCTCAGTGCCAGGAATTGGGGGCAGAGACCAATATATTCTATTTCTGTTACCTCACATCTTTGCATTTCTTATACCCATTACATCTTTTTGGTTATGGGAAGAAAGCTCCAAAGGTTTTTTTAACAGAGTTGTTTAGGAAGAACTTATGGAATAGATGAAGGTTAGAGAACCCAAAGGCAGAGACATAGGCTAGGAGAGTGTTTTCAGGAATTTAAGTATTAGGAGTGAATGGGGCACTTGTGTGGCTCAGTTAGTTAAGCACCTCACGCTTGATTTCGGCTCAGGTCATGATCTCAGGGTCCTGGAATAGAGCCCTGCTTCAGGCTCCTCGCCGAACGTGGAGCCTGCTTGAGACTCTCTCTTTCTCTCTCTTTGCCTCTGTGTCTCCCCCCACTCTTTCTCTCAAAATAAATAAATAACTAATTTTTTAAAAATGTTAAAATATTTGGAGCAAAGCCCTGGACCAAGAGATGATGGAGGTGGGAACTAGGGAGGAAAGATTAATAAAGATACATTTCAAAGGCTCCTTTGGTCTAGCAGAACTCAAGGTCATCGTACTGCACAGCCCCCAGGCAAGGATAGGGGATGTTTTCAGTTACTTTGTGTTGCAAGAACTTGAATATTCTTTTTCTGTAACTATGGGGGCATTCAGCCTAACCATGTTGAATAATAGGCTATGTCAGTTCAAGCTACTTTCTCGAGAATCAGGTCTTTCCACAGCTTTGAGGGTTTTGAGACACATAAACCCTCAGGAGCTAGAGTACCCTAAGACCACAGTTGTCACATACAGAGCTGACTCTGAGTCCATTTTCACACTGTGGCTGAGGACCACTCTCCAAATCATGGCCCTTTACATTGCCTTTAGTCTACACCAAACCATACTCACCAAACAGACTAGATCTCCAGCAGTAGGGTAATTGTATCTGGTGATCTTTCTCCAATCCATCCCCATATTTCTACAGAGTTGATCCTCTTATTGATTCCAAGTTCTTGAAACCAACACTACCTAACCCAAGTTCAAGTCAGGGCACATGTACTACTAGAGTTCACCTGGAGTTGAGCTTGTCTGTCTAACTCAGGCTGAGAACTGAATAATGGGCTTCAGTTACAAGTGAAGCAGCCTAGCAGGGGCAAATTGGAAAACTGAGTGTTCATTTAATGCATTCCATCCTATTCCTAGTCAGTATCCTCAGAGAGAGAAAGAAAAAACCGAGGACAAGAAAAATGGGTCCACCATACTGAGAGCATTTCCCCCACGTATTCATTTGTCTTAACAACTGAAACTGTAAGATTCATGGAGCTCACAAGTTGCTTTCTGGGGTATTTGACTTGGGTTCCAGGGGTGCCACTCCTTGCCCTAAATGTAACATTTAAGCCATAATTCTGTCCTTGGAATGGTTTTCTTGAGACATCTGGATAGTGTGGTTTATTTTATGAAAAGGACTCCCACATAGAACTATACTTCTCATAAGTCAAGATTTCCTTTATCTTTTGGCTCTTTGCTCTGCACAAAAATAGTTCATTGTCTGCCTGAGCTTTACCACCCAAAGGGTGAAAAATCTCAGTTTCTGTTGAGGTGATTTCCTTGCACTTCCATGAAATGTTCCATTGAGAGATGCTTGATTGGGCCTGTATTTCTTGGCTTCAAATTAAAACCCATTATTTCTTTAGTCCCAGGAGTTAATTTTGAAAATACGGCTTTCATTTAGAGCTGTTAATTCAGATAAGCATCCCTAAAGCATTTACTGGCTTCAGCTGATGGAGAAATCACTTACAAGTAAGAACACCCACCATTCTTCAGTCTGATCAGCAGGGAATAGAGCAGCTGGGAGCAAAGAGGTGTCCCCCGTCATTCAACTGTGCCTCTAACATCACAGAAATTACCAGTGGCTATCAGAAAGTCATGTAACATCTCTGTATCAACATTCTTCCGAGGTATAATTTAATCAACATGCATGTAATCTTTGAGAAAGAATTAATAACCACTTAATTTTGTTTTCAATGTATATCTTTCATTGCTTTATGTCCTTTGGCATGGGATTTAAATTAGCTGAGAATAATAAAATCTTGAGCACTCAGAGGGGAAAGAACCCAGCCAAATTTCCTCAGAGTAAGTGAGGAAATATATGTACAAGTGCTCACACAGGAGCTGGCACATTGTAAATTAGCAGTAAATGTTAGTTGCCGCCTGCTTTCCCCAAGTGAGGAAGAAACCGAAAGGTTCAGTGAGTTGCCGCGGGCTATGCAGTTGGAATGTGCCAGAGCCAGGATTAGGATTCCTGTCTTCTTATTCATAGTCCAGTTCTTTCTCCACTGTGCTTTTCAAGGCTGTAAAAAATTAACTGCTATGGCCAAATTATCCTTCATTTTAATATCACCATCTTTAATCCGGGCATATAACTTCTTATGATTCTTATATAAGTTAGGGACCACTGGGCAACCAATGCCATTTTCTTCTGGCACTCATGACACTTTCTCACTGGCACTCTTCATGCCCTGTAAGCAATAATACAGCTTCCAGAAGTCATTCATTCATTTAAGGTGTGTTGAGCCTCTTTGCACCAGGTCTTGGGAATAAGTGGTTCTTGCCTTTGCAAAGCTTACCCACACCGATGCTTATCTGAATTAACAACTTGAAATAAGAGCTAGATTTTCCAAATTAACTCCTGGGACAAAGGGATTTATGTAATTTGTGTCATTTTCAAGAAGTCGTTGCGAGAAACGGGTGCTGCAAGTAGATGAAGAAAGTCGAGATGCCCAAACATTTTAAGGTCCCCTCGTTCCATGTCTCCTTGCACAAAAGACTCTTTGGACCTCAGGAAGACAGGGAAAGTAAAATTATTCATGACATGTTATTAATCCAATGAATACATATTGAATACCTATATCGTAGCAAATATATAAAGGTCAATTCCAAGGTTACTGAGATGAACGAAGTCCAGTCTTTGCTTAAATTTCTCGCAGGTGAATTGAGGAGACAGACAAGAAAATAGGAACTATAGGAACTGCAAGACAGTCTGAGCAGTGCTAGGACCGGGCAAAGGCAGCCAGCCACAAGTAGCACCGAGGGGGACTACTCACAGTGGGGAAGACACAGCTGAAGAAGTGATGGCTGAGGGGAATCCTTGTACAGGGAAGGAGTCTGCCCCTTACAAAGGGGGAAAAGAGTGAGCAAAGTGAAACATATGCAAAGGCCCAGTAACGTGAGCACATGCTGGGTTTGTGGGAATAGTGAGTGGTATGTAGAACTGAGACTGTAGAGGAAAAGGAAACCAGATAAAACATTCATGTGGTATTTGGCTCCTCAAATGATTGTCACATCAAGGGTTCATTCAACCAACAGTTCACCAACATCTATGGAGTGCCCACTATTTGTGGGGCAGGTTATCCTACAGAGGATATATGGAAAGGAGTTAGCACTGGATCCCCCTCCCATCAGTGGGGTCACAGACTAGTGGTGGGGGTAATGTGCACACATACGAGTTATAACAGGAGGAAATAATCCACAAAGATACAAAGCACCATGGGATATTAGAAGAGGGGTCCATTTTAGCTAACATGATGACATCTTTTGCAAAAGGTGGCATTTCATTTTGAAGGTACCATTCTGACACCAATTACAGTGTGTGGATTTTTTCCCTACACATCCAAGCAATTTTCCCTTACTGCCAGCTGAGTACCCTACCATTCAACTTAGGTCTGACACTGTCCACCTGGAGATAGCATCAGATCCCACAGATTAAGGGCTCAGTCCTGCAAGACTCTCCCCACTTCAGCCACCAGGTGCAAGTCCAGTTTGTTACCAGTGCTTGTGACCCACTGACTGTAGATCAGAGGCTCCCATGATCCACGCCCCACCCCACCCCACCCGTCCTAGGTTTTATTAATTTCCTAGAGTGGCTCACAGAACTCAGAAATATTTTACTAACTAGAATACTGGTTTATTATAAAAGGATATAATTAATTCAGTAACAGCCAAATGAAAGAGACGCAGTCTCCTGGCATTCACTGTCCTGGAGACACTCCAAACCCAGTCCTTTTGGGGTTTTATGGAGGCTTTGTTCCATAGTTGTGATTGATCAAATCATTGGCCACTGATGACTGAACTCAATCTCCAGCTCCTGTTGTCTCTCCAGAGGCCTGAGGTGGGGCTGAAAATGCCAGCCCTCTAGTCAGGTGGCTGGTTCCCCTGGCAGTCAGCCCCCATCTTTAGATTACCTAGAGGCTTTCCATAAATCTCATTAACATAGCAAAGGACACTTTTTATAACTCTCTTCAACTTTCCAAGAGTTTGAGGACCTCTGTGGTAGGGATGAAGACAGAGATCAAATATACATTTCTTCTTCTAAATCACAACATCACAGAAAGGCAGGTGATACTGACATGTGTGGATTTGCAGGGGGAGAGCTGCCCTTCCAGAGGAATAGCCTGAGTGGTATCAGGAGAGGGATAGCACATGTTCACAGAAACATAAGTGATCAAGTTTGGCCTAGGCAAATATGAGTTAGTCCGTCCGTCCTTTCTTCCTTCTTTCCTTCCTTCCTTCCTCCCATTCATGTCATTCATTAAGCATTCACTGAGTTCTTGGCATATGAAGGACCATCCTGGGTCCCAGGGATCCAGTAGTAACCAAGTCGTTCCTGTCTGCATAAATTTTATATTTAAACTACGGAGTTCTATATTGAACACTACTTAAGGCCCATTTTAATCACAATTGTAAAGTGCTATTAAGGAGAAGCACAAGATACTTGAGATCAAACAGCCAGTCAATGGTTTGAGATGAAATGTCAGGAATTCCGACCGATAAGCTGGAAAAAGTATGTTGGGGCCAAAGAGCGGAGGACTTTGAATGCTAAGCTAAGGAGTTTGGAATTTAATCTCTTAACTTTTCCTGAAAAACAGCCCTCGGTATGACTGCAGGTGTTATCAGCAGATGGAATAGTGGAAAGAGAATGCACTTTGGGTTCAGGAAGACTCAGCTTTGAATCTCAGCCACGCCAGTTACAAGCCACGTGTGCCTCAGCGTGTTTCTTAACCTCTTCACCTGTGCTTCGGTTTCCTTCTTCTTAAAATGAAATGATTATATTCCAGTGGAAGCTAAGAAGGACCTAGCATGATGTTTAGCAGAAAAGAAAAGTAATCGTTGGAGGGCGATTGTTCTTCCCCTGCTACACAAGATCGTGTCAGGCCACGGAGGGTTTAAAGGCACTTTGCCTAGGATGACCTAGCTAGGAAATGTTCTGTACGTGTGGTCCCTGTCCGTCAGAGCCTGCAGCTATCAGGTGTGCTACCTAGAAGCTAGATGGCCCCTGATGGATCTGGGAAAAGAATTTGTGGCCATCCCAGTAGCGAGACCCTTTCTCCACAATATCCTTGTAGGCCATTCTCTGTCATTTAGAACATGGCTTCCTTCCTAAAACGTGGTAGTGTATCAGAATTCACAGATCTATGTGAAAAATACAGATTCCCAGATACTGCAATAGCCTCTCCGGGGATGGGGAAGGGAATCATAGTTTTAATGGTTCGCCAAGTGAGTAAGACACTCATCCATACTTGAGAACCACAGACTGGCCTCGCATCTCCCTCTCTCACTTGTTGCTAATATCCTATTGCTTTGTACTGGGGCAGACAGCCCTCTGTTCCAGTGG
Organism: Mustela putorius furo; assembly: GCF_011764305.1. Classification (NCBI taxonomy): domain Eukaryota; kingdom Metazoa; phylum Chordata; class Mammalia; order Carnivora; family Mustelidae; genus Mustela; species Mustela putorius. The sequence goes on from NW_025422005.1 coordinate 54,053,142, forward strand.
CTCTGAAAATGGGCTCCCAGACCAGCAGTATTAGTACCACCGGGCACTTTTAGAAATACATCTTCTTAGGCTCCCTTCCCCATCCCCCCACCCCCCCCCCCGCCCCATGCCTGTTCTGTCAAACGCCCTGCGAACTGTGTCTAGCAGTGGGTGTTAGCAAAGCCTTCTAGGTGATTCTGATGATCCCAGAGTTTGAGGCCACTGCTCTAGACTATTTCGGGGAGGCTCCCCTGTAATGCACTGGGCAGAAGTTCTACAAAGCATGAAAAGGTTGGTGAGAGCAGCAAAAGGGGAGGGGGTGGGGGCGAGAGGGGCGGGATTGGGAAATGAAGAAAAAAAGAAAAACAGAAACCAAAAGGTGGAGCCCAGTATTTGTGGAGCTTGCGTTTGTTTGCTTGCTTCATTGGTCTTTTGACATCAGCAGGCTCATTGCAATGTAGAATAATGCCCAGTTCCTCTGCGAAGAGACCACTCCAGAGGTTAAGGAAGCCAGATTCCTGTTCCTGTGTGACTTTTGGCAGCTGACTTCATCTCTCTGGGTCTCAGTTTCCTGAGGTGCAAAAGGGAGGCCCAGACTGATTGGTCTCTTAGGACTCCTCTGGCATGACTTTCTGCAGCACTGCCAAAGGAATCGGGATCCACTCTGACATTCGGTGTTATTCCTGAGCAAGCGTATTGTCTGAGGCCCCCCCTGGAACAGTGAAACCTGAAACAGAGGGGCTGGTTAGGGACCTGGAGTAAATGACTTCCTTCCTGAAGAGTTGGAGCCTAGGGAAATTCCAGGCCATCTGGCTGTGAGGGGATTGCAGTCATCTACCAGTGTTATGGGAGACGGCCTTCCGGAGATAGCATTATGTCATCTGATAACTCATTATGACCTGGAAAACTCTTCAGTGATCTCGGGGTGGGGGACAGAGGTAGGGAGACGTGAAGGTGATATTCACACAAAGACTCAGGCCTTCTTTCCTCTCGATCTCCACAGGAGGTCCCCAGCTGCTGCTAGTCAGCCACCTGTCTCCAGAGTCAACCCGCAAGGTAAGCCGCATCACACTGTGTGTCAAAATAATCCATGTGTCATTTGTGTGGAAACTTTTTAAGGATCATTGCACTTGTTTGCATATCATGGCCCTCTAAAATCTCTTGGTGACTATTCTCAAAGGCATAGTGGAGCTTTCCTTCATTCCACATAAAACCCAATGAAAAACAGTATTGAATAGTTTTCCGGTCATACGTGCACCTGGGCTTTCAGGCTGTGATGGATGTGTGGTAATGGGGCTTCCCAGAAGGGAGGCAGGAGGTGGAGATGTACTGATAGTGCAACTTCACCTCAGCTTGCTGGGCCCCCATAAACTCCAAAACAGCTGACTTCAAAGGCCCTGAGGGGCCCCCAGGTTGGCCTGAGCATCCCACAGGGTGTGCTAGTGGTTTTCCTCCAAGCGTCAGCTCTAGGTCCCACTTGAATCCACATCCTTTCCAGGTGTGAAACCAAAGTCTCTTCCAGGTCACAGATCATTTCCCTTGGAGGTCATCCAACTTTGTTCCTCAAGTGTGTGTGTGTGTGTGTGTGTGTGTGTGTGTGTATGTTTTAAGAAACCCAACGTCTCATCTTTCAGTGCTGTGCATATGCTTTCCATGCAGAGTGGAGAGTTGGGCTATGCAGAAGGAACCCCTCGTAGACAGCAATTCTACGTGACATAAGATGCAACCAGTTACAAGTCCAAAATGGCATTTCCCACCTTGACTCTGTCCCCAGTAGTGTGATGGTGGGCCTGAGTAAAACCACAGGAGAAACAAGTCAGATGAGCTCTGTTGAGATGGCCTAACACCAAATAGCACTGCCTCGAACACTTCTCTCTTTCCGGCTATGCTATTTCCCCTTGCTTTATCCTTAACGATCTTCCTTTCTTGCAAGTTGTGTTCTCCCCCTGGCATCACAGCCATGAGGATAACGGAAATAATATAAAAGCCCAACTCCTAAAAACAAAGGAACAAAAACTTAGGTTCCATTGGCTCATTGGCTTCAGAAGTATTTATGGTACACACTTTTAAAAATATTTTTGTTAGAAAAAAGATTGAGAACGAGACTCAAGGTGAAAGGAAGATACTAAGTAAAGGTAAGTTTGCCTCTAGAGCCCAATGATATGAAACAGAGAGAAGAAAATAGTACTCCGTCCCCAGGCTTCAAAAACCTGGTGTGCTGATGTCCTATTTCCTTTAGAAGTTTGATAAAAGGAAACAAAATAGACTGTTTGAACATATAACTGGTGTTACATAGTTGAAGATCAAAGGAGTTGGTTTTGAAACTCCTATCATTTCATCATCTTAGCTCACCAGTGAGACATCATCGCTCACATTTCTGTTAGGCAAATGTGCTAAGAAGATTTTGACATCAATTTGAATATTTAAACTGTTTTCTTTTTCTTCTAATAAATACTGACAAACATTGGGAGAATATGTGATATTTACGGCTCTATAAATTAGCTCATTAGCCGGAGATGTTGTTGGAAAGATCATTTTGTGATTATTGGCACAGTAACTACCGCTTGGCAACTAGGGATTCTTTTGCTAAATTCTTTTAAAACAATGGAGCAAAGAAATGACAATACCACTTAGGCAATTTGTTTTCGTCTGTCTTTGTGGCAAACTACAAAATTTCTGGCTTTTCATCGGGAAGAGAATGTAGCGATACCAATTATTACGTAATTATAGGTTTCAAAATCTCCTTAACGCTTAACCACAGCCAGAAAAGGAAGGAGGACACACACATCCTGTGTTTTGTTCTTATTATCAGCTTAAATAAGTCAGGCAGATTTTTCCTGGTATTTTAATATTTATCAGCATGTGACAAAGAGGTGTGTTTAAATAGAAACTTTAAAAGGGAATGAAAAGTAGCTCAGAGCAAACAGAATTGAATGCTGGAGTGCTGCTTTTAAAAGATGATTTTTCATGATAATAAGATCAGTTTTTCATCTATTATCACTAAGTTGAACCCATGCATTTCAGTTGAAATCCAAGATAGAAGATACAAGAATTTCATGATCATTTAAACACATTTAGCAACAATCCAGTTTGGTAGGAAAGCCTGACTGACTTCGGCTGTAACTCTTCTTGGATAAAAAGCAAGTATAAGAGAGACAGAGAGAGAAAGGGAAAAGCCAAATATTTTTTAAATGCTTTTTTCCCCATTCATCTAAATAAAGAGAAGGCAATTCATTTTAAGAGCTACTTGTCAGAACCCCTGGTTAAATTGGTACATTTGCTCCTACAAGTGGATCACTAACTGAAGTAATTCATGGGGGAAATAAAAGCAAATTGCTTAGTCTTCAGTACCTTTATTCTCACCGTTTTAACCAAGGTTACTGCTCTTTTCAGCTCTGGAAGTACAGCACGAGTTTCCCTCCTCTGCAAAGAATCCCAATATATATTTTTTTTTTTTTGAATCACTGTAATTGCTCCTTTTTGTGTGCTATGGCAACAATCCCATTCTAGGTTATATTGTAATTCATGGCTAATGTGTCTCCTGCTTTGCAGCACCTTGACAACAGGAGCTGTACCTTATTCATCTCTTTATCATTCAAAATTCATTGGCAGAGCTATTTTCATGGAGTAGGAAGACAGTAAATCTTGATTTGACCAGAACTGCATAATGTTTGCAGAGTTTATCTGAAGAAAAATGTTCATAAATTAAATTTTAATAATGAGTCAATATTTTTATCTCTGTAGGTATGAAAAAAATTCAACTGTGGCTTTTTTGCTATGAAAAAAAATAATTTACTGCATTGAAATGAAAAGAGGTTTGAAACACACTCTGTTAACAGCATATATAGATATATAATTGTGCGGTCCTGTGGGTTTTGGACAAAAAGAGTTAAATGCAAAAAGTTGGCATTTTTGCACTTTGAATAGCAAAGCCAGAGTAAAGTAATTGAGTATTTAAAATGCAGAAAGTATAACAGCATGGAAATGATATGTTCCTGCTTTAAGGAGAAAGATACACTAAATCCTCCTGGGAGTATTGAAATGCTAATGCTGTGGAGTGTGGGGAACATCTCGATTTTTATCACATTTTGCCTTTTCACAAGCAGGAATTCCAGGCCTTTTCTACATGCTGTGTCAAAAAGCGAACAAAATAGAAGAAAGAACACTCCAAAAACAAGGCAGGCTTCTATCATCTGTACACATTCAACATGGAAACTAAAAGTCATTTTTAGGATTTCAGGCCTCAAACTATTTTCAACAGAAAAAAAAAGAAAACAGACTATTGAGGAAAATCAATGTGTGTGTGTGTACACACAAGTGGGTGGGTGACTGTGTGTGTATATACGTGTGTGTGGGGTAATTGCCTCGCTTTCCCACCCATTCTATCCCTTGCCTTTGTATGCATTTCAATAGAGAGTACAGATATGTCATGGGAAGCAAGAATTTCCTAAAAAGATAAATCATCAAGGGTTCACAGCCTTTATAAAATGACTCTTTGCTTTACAAAAGGGTGAGAGAAGTATTCCTTTTAATGGCCAACACCTCTGATTCCCATAAATATGACTTGATTGATAATATATATTGTATATACAGTGTTTCGGCAGTCGAATTGTTGTCTAAGCTGGGAGAGTCTATATTAATCTTCCCATTCTAAAATTTAACAATAAACATATTGAGCAAGAACATCACCAATATAACATGTCAGATGACATAAAGAACAACTCCCAAGTCTATGGGTCACTGGAAATGACAGCAAAACCATGCCACGAAGATGATTGGAGAATTGCCTGAGGACTTCGGGCTGGACTGCCGCAGACCCAGAGTCTCTCCCAGCCTGGGTCTCCAAAGCCTTGGTGGTTTTCAACACCAGTCCATTCGACGTTTTTCAAGAAAAGCCTGTATATGGAGAAATAAAATGTGATAACAGAGGACTTTCCAGTGTGTCTGAAATACACTGGCCTAAGTGAGAAGCAGACTCAAATAATCAGTGCTCATGGGAATCCCTTCTATTATGTGTCCAGACCATTCTGTGGGGAGGAAATGATGCTTTTACTAGTTGATAAAACAGAAGAAGGGGCTTTCTGCTAAGAAGCCTATTTCTCAGTATGAGTTCCTCCCATATCTTTACTTGATTATGAATATCCCCTTGAAAGCTCATGGGGGTGTGCCAGATACAAGGACTGTTCGAGGAGCCGACAAGGGTCTCAGAGAGTTGTCTTGGATTCTAAGAATTTCAGGAAGTCATGACACTGACCGAGTTCTCATTCCTTGCCAGAGCTGCCAGGGCCTGGGATGAGAGATGGACTGTATGTGTTCACTAGTAAAGGGCTCTCTGAGAACCACATCAGTGGCCTGTGTCAGATGACTGGAAACGAAGCCTGGCATAAGCACGACGTTTGCTTGGTTTCTACATTAAGCAAGAGCTCTGAGGTGGGATTACAACACTTATGGACAAATACGAATAAAATCAATCCTGTTGCCAAAGGCCATGGCCATGCACAGCAAAGGAGAGACTGGGGGAGGGAGGGATAACCAAAAAAAGAAGGGTGGGGTGGTGGCAGGAGAAGAAGAAAGAACGGAAAGGAACAAGAGAAAACACTAGAAATCTCCGAGAAGTTTTTCATTAGTGTTGTGATAGTTCTGTGGCCTGAATTATTGGGCTAATTGTCCTAATGATTCTCCTCAAGTGTTTCAGCAGGCTGCATACAAAATGATAGGGCAAATGCACGAGGAAAGTCCCAGTAATTCTGGGAATAAGTCCCCAAATGGTTGTTTTATAAGAACTGCTTTTGTCTAAAATAGCCTTCTTCTGAAAGTTTACCCCAGAGCATCAACATCAAGCTATTTATACTGATCTGCAATTATTTCATATATGTCTAAAATTAAGTGTGGATAGTTGCAAAAACATTGACAAGTCAACTAAAGTGTGAACAGTTAAAACGTTACCCTGGAGCAAACACTGCCAGAAATAAAGCCCTGCTCATTAATGGCTATTCCACCAGTTCAAAATTAATTTCTAAATTTAGTGTGAATGCTGCTTCCTGTTCAGTGGACCCCAGTGAAACCTGCAGCATCTAATTTCTCACTTGCTGCCGAAAGACTTGAGTCCGTTCCGGGTTGGCTCCACTCCACGTTTTTGCGCTGCTGAGAAACACCATCCACCCACCCCCCACCCCAAAGTTGGAATCATGCATGTTAGTAAGTATTTCAGTTATGCTATTGACGTCAATGGAGTCATTAAATAGATTGCTGGCCCTCCCAGAGGCAAATCACTGCCAGGGACCTAGATACAGACACGTTTTTTACAAAGACAACCATCAGGTTTTGCTATAGCAGTAAGCCAGAGAAAGGGAAAAGTTTATATTGTAGCAGACCTATCTCCAAACACAGTTTATTTTTTTCTTTTGCATTCTAGTTCCGGCCTTTCTTTCTCTTTGGTTACAGTAGGCTCAGGCGATGCCCAGATATTGTTGCCTGAGTGTTTTGTGTGCGAAAGCATCTCCTGTCATTGAGACCGTGAGGGGTGGCTCCCCACTTCTGAAAACACGTCTCACCTCTAGCTCTACACAGCCCAGCTTGATGTTTATTTGGTGGCATAAATTATCTGGGCAAACCACTATGGTTGGCCAGTAAGGCTGTGTTTGACATATAGTTCCCCAGATAAACAGTTTCTTCTGAACAAACACGCACAGCTCTGTCCTTTCTGCCATTTCTGTCCGCTCGTGGCCGCAGCCCTTCATCTGTGAAAGAGGCTTGCAGGGTGCTGCGGCACCGGAGCTCTGAGGCAAAAGATGGAGGAGGAGGCTAGAAAGAAAGATGCACTTCTCTCAGCCGCCTCATCTGCGGCACTGCCGCAGGAGGCAGGAGGCTGCCCACGTGCCTGTGTCCTCCCAAAGCCCAGCTGCTGCCTACCTCAAGCCTGGTCATGCAGCTCCCAGCATGTGGGAGAGAGCCCTGCAGGAAACAGCTGGCTCCTTCTGGGTATTTCTGAAGCTCTATTTACCTGGGCAGCCCCAGGAGTCAGAGCCAAAGATTCATCTCACACCTGGACTCCTCTCCCCCACCCCCCTTCCAGGCTCAGAGGTAGAGAGCCATCTTGAGCAGACAGCTTTCTTCAGATCTGGTCATCTGAACCCGCCATGTTGGTTTCTGCTCTCAGCTCCCTTTCTAAACTGCGCTGCCCTACTCCCGCACTGCCCCATTTGCTTATTAGTTAGTGTGTGTGTGTGTGTGTGTGTGTGTGTACACATTTTATGTATATGTTTGTTTTTCTTTTTTTAGTTAGTATGCACTTAAATACCAGACATCTGACCACTGTTGCTAACCCCTTTGGGTTCATCCACCATTGCTCCTTCCCCTATATTCCTGGCTTTGAGTAGTGGCTTCAGAGTCGGTCCTTTATCTTTCTCTTCACCTCCAACAGCCAATCCTTGTAGCCTTTTCTCTAATCAACCCCTTTCCTTTTCTCTAATCACCCCTTCTTTCTTAGTTCAGTGATTCATCCTCCCATGCCCAAACCATTATGTTGGTCCTCCCACTGGGTGTGTTGTCCTCAATCCTTCCCCATTGGAACCGCCCCCCCACCTCCATTGTGGTACTAGAATTATTCTTCTAAAACCCAGTTGTAGTTATTTCCTTAGTTGGCTATCATCTACCTCCAACACTTTTTACAAATCCCTTCAGAATTCTGCTTCTAATTCCTTCTTTGTTCTCATCTTTCACTCTAAGCCCCATGCACAGCTGATGGCCGAGATGCCCTGAACATACTGTCCCTTCAATATGCCAGGCTCTTCTTGCTTTTCTGCCTTTGTATATGAGGTTCCCTCTGTCTGGGCTGCCTTTTCTCATGAATATCACTCCCATATTCAGCTCAGGGATGTTCTTACGTTGTCAAGTGAACCAGCTCTTTCCACTCACTGATTCTTAGATTCTGAGTCAGGATTCAGCTAAATACACAGCCTCAGTCCAGAGCCTGATACACAGCACCTGCTTCGTAAATGCTAATTCCTTTACTCATCCTCATTTTAAAAGTACATTTCTTATCCTTTAAGACTAAGCATATGTGCCATCTTCTGTATGTGCTCCTTGCAACTCATCCAAAATTACTCTCAATTGTTAATTATCTCCAAATCTCAATTATTGCACTTGCCATATTATGCTGTACTTATTTATTTAATTCTATTCCCTTTTAAACTAAGACTGCCTCAAATTCAAATACTAATTTTTTTTTAACATCCCCAATTTATAAATCATGACCTGGAATATAGTAGATGCTCAATAAATGTTTATGGACTGAACAAATACAAATGAGTGTATACCCATGCCTGAATCAGAAAAGGTTAGAGAGTTTATAGTTGGCTGGTCTAAATATCTAGCTCTCAGTCGTGTATACAGTGCTGACATACCTGGCTGATCTTGACTACACGTAACTTTTTTTCACTTGAAGTAAGCTCTTTATCATCGATTACTTCAGGTGGTATTAAAATAAATACCATAAAAGTGACAGTGTTAAAATAAATACAGTAAAAAAAATTACTAAATGTGACTAACTTATTACTCTGTATTATCGCTAAGTGCCTAGTACAGTGCCTGAACAAAGTAGTATATTGAATTAAATTGGGCTGGGAATCCCTGGGCCAATACCTTAGACAAGTTACTTCTCAGAAACTCAGCTTTGTTTTGTCTAGAAAGTAGGTGTTTTGATATTCTATCGTGTAAGATTGCTGGGAGGGTTGAATAAGAAAAGCTATCTATGCATATAGTTGTTAAAAGTAAAGACTCTGGAGCCAGACTGCCCGTTTCAAATCCCAGCTCCATTAGTATGTGACCTTGGGACAAATTGCTTAACCTCTCATGTCCCAATCTCCTCATCTCCAAAATTGGGGTGGACATTTTACATACCTCATATATTGGTTGTAAGGATTAACTGTGTAAACATACAAAAAGCACTTAGAATAGTTCCTGACACTTAGAAAAGTGTCAGTATTAGTATCATGTTATTAATCATCCTATGCAAAATGTTTCCCATAGCTCCCAGCACATAGCAGGTGGTCAGTGTGTGAAAGCTAAGAGCCCAGGCCTGCTGGCAGAAGTTGGGAATCAAAACAGAAAGTCCTGTTCGGATCTGTCTACAATGTTCTGATCTACTTCCCTTCTGTAAGAATACAATCTAGAAGACAAGGTGTCTTTGAAGTTTAAGATTTGTTTCCCCTGAAACCGTACAAATCTGATTATGTGGAGGGGAAGGTACGACACCATACAAGCGTGGCTCTTTCTCTTAAAGACAGATTGCAGAAAATGCTCAGGGTAGACTCTGATAAACTGGATCGTAGTTAACTGAGAGCTTTCTCTTGCCTAAGCGTGAGAGGACTTCACTTAATAGGATAGAGTAATTGCAGCTCTGCCACTCAATACAGTTGTGATTAAATACAGTGTTCGGGGCTTGGTACATACCTGCACAGACATGGGCTTTTCAACTCGGGGAGCTCAGCAGAGATGAACAGTGGGAGCTGATACAGAGCTTCCCTTTGGAGAGAAAACAAAGCCCACCAGCAGAGTCCAGCTTAGGGGAGGGCTTTGACGTCTTTTGCTGTCTCTCCATTACTTCTGAGAATGGGAAGAGGCCCCCTTTAACCCATCTGCCTCTTTCTCTTCCCTTTACTCGCTGAGAGGGAGGGAGAAAAGAAGGTCAGGGTCGGCCTAGAGAAGAACGAACATGGATGTTGGGAAATGGAGGAGGAAGGAAGAGAACCTTCGAAGTTCCCTGTTTTCTCCTGCCTGCATCCCCAAAACCACATGATCCTGGGGGGCAGGGTGAATTCTGCTTGCTTGCTTCTGATCAGCTCCTGGCCAGCACTCCCTGGAGTTGCCTTTCGAGCTGTTCTCGGAAGCCAGGAGCATTTCAGGGAACAGTTTTTCACCCGAGAGAAGAGAAACAAAGCAGGGACTGTCCCCTTGAAATAGAGAACAGGCAACAGGACTCACTGGATCTTTTTCTTCATTTATTGTCTTGACTTACTCCCAGCCAGAGCTGTTGACAAGTACCCAACGTCACGCCTCAGAGTTTTGTATGCTTTCCTACCCGCTCTGTGGCTGTGTCCATGGTGTGAGGTGGGGCCACGGCAATGATCCAGCCGGTTTGATCCGTGGAGGCAGTAACGCAGTCTGTGCCCCCTGCCCCTCACTTGTACTTTGACTTCACATTTTGGGGATATAGTCTGGCTAGTGCTGCTTGCCTAGCAAAGCATAGGATTTTGAAAGTCCACCTGCCTGCCTCTGGGTGCAGGTGAGGAGAGGACCTAGCAGTTACTCAACTCCTGATATATGCCAGGCACTGGGCTAGGCCCTCTGCGTGCGTTATCTCACATAGTTCTCAACGCTGATCTGTCCCGCAGGTTGTTGTCCTGATTTCACAGATTTTGAAAAAGAGGCTCAGGGAACACATGGGGTCTACTCAAGACCACATAGTCAGTGACAAAGTCAGAACTGAAACCTAGGTCTGCATTTCTTGAAAACACATGCTCTTTCCTCTAGTCTAGACCACACTGTCCCTGCCCCACCCCCATCGTAAACCTCGGAAGTTTTAACTGACAGAAAGGGGGATGGTGAACATTTCACAACAGGAGAACAAACAAACATACTGAAATACCTACAGCCTTAGTAATTACTGTATAATTTCCGGTTAATTCCTTTGTTATCTAGCCATTTTATTGCGAGTGATAAAAATGTGTAAATCTTAAAAGAAATGGCTATTACACGTCCATGTCCATCAATGTTTATTAGATGCTTACTGTATATGAGACACTGTTAGACAGTGGAGGTGGAGGTATACTAGTGAAGAGAAAGAATTTAGAGCCTGACCTCGTGGACCTTATAGCTCAGGAAATATTAAGAAAATAAATACATGATTACACATTTGATCATTATAATGAAGAAAAGTACAGAATACTATAACATTGACTCACCTGTAAAAATGAGAATAATGCTAGTACTTACTCTTAGGATTGTTGTAATATTTAAGTAAGCTGTTAGACATAAAGCATTTAGGATAGTGCCTGCCATCCAGTATTATTTAGCATTTGCTCTAATTATTATTATCTTTAGTTATTATTGAGATTAATGTAGATTAGGGGACAGGAAAGGCCTTTGTAAATGACCTTGAGTTTGCGACCTAAACACTGAGTAGGAGCTGGGTGGGTAGAGATGTTAAGTAACACCTTCCAGGTGCTCCAGCCTGAGATCAGGATCAATAGGGTGGCAGTGAAGCACAAGGCCAAGGAGGCTGAGAAAAGCCAGGGCATTTGTAGGCCATGGGTGAAATGTGCAAATTTTAGTCTTTGGGGGTTAAAGAACATGGGAAGCCACTGAGGTATTTTGAGAAGATTGATGTGATCTGATTTGAATTTCTACTTCTCCCTGAGCCTTCAGTTGAGCTGCTGGACCCGCCTTTGGGCTCCTGGGGTCAGGGACAGGGACTTGTGCTTTCTCTCATGCAACCTCAGCGCCTGCCTTTCCATCCACCTTTGTGGCTAAGCAGACAAGCTCTGGATCCACACTGGCTGAGTTTAGTCCTGGTTGTATCTTTCTGTAGGACTAAAGGCAAGTAATTCCATGCCTCTGGACTTTCATTTCCTCCTTTGTAGAACGAGGATAACAGTAGGACCTTCCGCAGAGAATCCTTGTGAGAACTAGCTTAATGTGTGCAAAGGGTTTAGCACCATGACACACAAAGAAAGCGCTAAATCAATGTTAATAATTTTAATGTATTATAACTGCCTGTTTTCTCAATTCCTTATACCTCTAGACTGTGTGCCTAGCACAGGGCAGATGCTCAAAAAATATTTATTGAAAAACCTCACTGAGGGGTGCCTGGGTGCCTCAGTCAGTTAAGCGTCTGCCTTGGGTTCAGGTCATCATCCCAGGGTCCCCAGATAGAGCCCCACGTCATCGTTGGGCTCCCTGGTCAGTGGGGAATCTGCTTATCTCTTTCCCTCTGTCCCTTTCCCACTTGTATTCTGTCTCTCTATCTCAAATAAATAAAATCTTAAAAAAAAAATCATCTAAAAGAACGAACAGTGAAAGACAAGTAGTGAAATGGATTGTAAATAAAAGGAGAAAAAGATTGCTGACCTACTCATGGAAAAATGGACATCCTTAAGTCAGGGGTAGATTCTGATGAGGGGAAATTGGTTTTGGGGGACAGAGAAACTGAATGACTTTGCAGCTGCCTGGTTGCTCCAGCTTTGGGGAACTTGAAACAATGTCCATGAGACAAAAATATGTCTCAAGATCTATGTCGCCAATCTGGATTGCCATCTGCACAAAAAGAAAATTGGGCTCCTTCAAGAATTGCTGCATGCCCTGGGGCTACCTGACTGTCTGGAAGGCGAAGGTGAAACCTCCAGAGCTCTCCATTCTCTGAGTTTGTAGGACAGTCCTACCTCCGAAGAGCAGAGCCCTGTGACTTCCTGTTCAACCCCACATTGCCCGCAGAGGCTCAGTTCTGTGAAGTAAACCCACTCCTTCAGTGTGATGCGTAAGCCTGGCTTTGTGTAGTAGGAGTCTTGGGCGGTCAGTGGCGACTAACTGTTCTTCCTCTCCTTGCAGAGGACCTGCCCTGACAATGAGTCCCTCAGCTCTTGCCTGTGCCAGCTCTGTGCCATGTTAGGCATGCATGCTGGCTGGTTACCTTTTTCCTTTTTTTTTTTTTTTAATCCCAGGGGAAAATAAGGGCTCTTCAAAAAGTTTTTTTAGTCAACACAATAGACCTCTGTCCTCACTGACCTGTTTTCCTATTATTTCTTCCCCTCTCATTGCACATTTAACCAGTCTGTCTCTCTTTACCTGCAGATCATTTCTAGGCTGCCCTCTGATTTGCTGTTTTCTCCATGCCTTGCACACTGCCAAACCACCTTTCCTCCAGGCCTCTTAATCTGACTCAAAGACTTACCTATGGAAAGCCTCCTACGATTAGTCTTGCTTATGGCCCACTCTTTATATATGGTCTTAGAGTATACATGTCCTCCCTTGATTTTTTTTTTTTTTTAAACATAATTGTTCTTTATGCCATTGGCATTGTTCATCCATTTTGGTTTTTGTGTGTTCCGTAAACAAGAGATGTTTATGATGGCCTGCTACCATGGAGGGGGGAAGGGAAGTGCTAACTTGAATAAGACTCAGAAACTGATCTTGAGTTTGCATCATCTGAAATAAAAGTGTAGAGTAAAAGCTTCCTGAAGATGTAGACCGTATCAGTCAGGATTCTCCAAAGAAACAACCAGTGTGAGAATACATATATACATATATTTATGATTTACTTTAAGGATTTGGCTCATGGGATTGTGGGGACTGGCAAGTTTGAATTTCTGGAAACTCAGGCAGGAGTTAATGCTGCAGCGTTGAGGCAGAATCTGTTCCCTTCCAAGAAACTTATTTTTGCTCCTAGACCTTCAACTGATGGGTGAGGCCCACCAATAATATCTAAAGTAATCTCTTTTACTTAAGATCCATTGATTATCTACAAAATATCGTCACAACACCTAGATCGATAGTGATTAAATAGCCAGGTACTATTACCTAGCCAAGTTGACACATATATCTTCGAAAGGACCAGCCAACAAATAAATAAGCCTGTCCTGGGTATCAGACAAGAATTATACACAGCTCTACACAAATAAAAAAACACATATATAAGACCCAGGAGAATAAAAATCTTTATATGCCTTCTGACTAATGGAAACTTTACTCCAAAACATGGTCAAATAGCCATTCTCCCCAGCTCACAGAATTGTTTTGAAAAGCATGTGATGGTTTGAAAGACCACAAGGGAAACGTGTTTGTATTTTGAACACCCCAACCGTCCCTAGCAGTGGCGACACACCTACTAAATGTTGGCGACACCACAGAGGCCCCAAATTCTCACCATTCTCTCTACTGAGCAGCTGTGAGAGAAAAGAGAATCTTGGACTTCAGCTCTACAAGAATGCCAGTCATTCTGGGCCCTTTGTCTGAAGACCACAACTTATCACTGCAAACTCAGTGGGGGAAAATACCTCAAAAAGAGGTTAATTTGGCCAGAAATATCTTGGAGTGTGGCAAGCATCCTCTTTACATACAGTACTTGTTTACCCAGAAGGGGGTCTGGAACATTCATATCCTCTTGAGAAAATTTGATGTCAGCCCCATTCTCTAGGTCATCCATGAGACCCTTTCTTTCTCAAGCATGGACTCCAAAACCTCCTCACACCATTGCTCCCTCTGCATCTTGTGTTGCTGCCACTAAGAATGCACACATCCTAGGTGACGCCTCTAGCCCCTTTCCAGAGCACATAGCCTCATGTTCACCACAGCGCCCAGCTTCTGCCCTCACCTCAGCTGTCTGCATCTCGGGCGGGGGGGGGCTCTCTGAGTACTTTAACCGTGAGCCAGGTGGCTCCCATAACCACCTCTATCTGGAACACCTCAGACCTAGGATCCTGCCTTCAGGGTGCAGTTTCCTCCTCACCTCATTTACATTTTGAAAAAAGAGCAGCTCTTGACAAATTACTAAACTGAACCTACTATGGCTTCTTTCTGGTGTTCAAGCAATTGATATCTCTGCTGGTTCCTTTTCCCCAAGTCCTGACTTTTCTCCTGGTCTTGAGTCAGTGGTTTTACTCAAGTTGTAGAAACACTTATCTTTACCTCCTCTTTTTCTGCATCAATGGAATGTGCTCCTTCTACTTCATTTTCTGATTTTCTTGGTGGCATTACTTACTACCTCCTACTCCTCTGGTTTCTGTGCAGGAGAATCACTCTGATTTTTAGCAGGGGACAGTGTTGGGGAAACATTCCATTTTCACCATTTGTGTCACCAGGGTGAAGCACAAAGGCAGGTTATGCTGGGTAGAATTTGTAGCAGAGACAATTTTTGGCTCAGTGAACCCTTTAGCCCACTAGAGATTTGGCAGAAAACAGAATGTGTTTCCCTGGGAGGTGGTTCATTTTGTGTGCCCCACTGGAAGAGCACATCTAGATAGATGCAGAAAGTTTAACATGAGATTCTCTTATTCAGAAGAAGGGCAGACTCAGCCAATTCCAAGATTTTCCCTGCATTATGAGCTGATGTGATGGAACAGCAGTTAGACAAAATTTTTCAGTGCTATACTAGCCACAGAGTGTTTTCTTTGTTTCCAAAGAATCCACTCTAGCGGGCATTGGTGGTATAGTGGTGAGCATAGCTGCCTTCCAAAGAATCCACTCTAAAACATTTGGTTCAGCTACAAAACACGGTGAGAAGTGTTACCATAGTATTAAACCCCTGCTAAGTGTAAGATTTGCTATTAGGAACTACAATGAGATCTTTTCCTCATCATCCACCCTTTATGAAGTCATTATTATCTCACTTTCTTTAGCCATTGAAACTGTACCCCTGTGAGGGCAGCTTCTAATATGAAGACACTCAGCTAGTAAGTGAAAGAGCTAAGACTTGAGCCCTGGCTCTTTGGCTCCAAAGGTACTTGGCACTAGTCCTCTGTGTTGTTAGGTATGTAAAGTGCTGTGGGCGATGCCCACACAGGTATCTCTCTTCAAGGTATATCCACCCTTGAGGGGATGTTTACTCCTGTTGCTCCACTCATACTCAGTGTTCTCTGGACAGTACCCTCCTTTTCCTGTGCTACATTTAACCTGCTCTTTTCTCCAGATAGAATTTAAAAAGAAAATGTACTTCATGCCCTTCAAGGAAAGAACTGAGCTGGAAGGGAGGTGATAGTGTCTTTCTCTCTTCCAGGAGTAAGTCCCCTTCACTGAAAGGTATTTTTGGTATTGAGTAGGACATCCCAACAGGGGAAGAAGGCAAGGGAGTCTTTTTAGGATATAGCAGAGCAGGGGGAGACTTAACTCCAGAGCATTACTCACTACTTAGAAGATGTCCCCAGCCTCTGACATCACAAGGAAAGAGAGATTTCAGATCTGTAGTGAAACTGGGGTGTGCCTCTCTTGAACACAAAGAGGCAGCTGCCCAATTCCAGACTGGCTCTGGAAAGTCCCATTTTGAATAATTTGCTTCTGGTGGTGTTTTGTTCAACTTCTTTACCTCAAGTGAAACTCTGTGACTTAAATGAAAGAGCACTGAGCTGGAACTCAGGAAACTAAATTTTAGTACCAGTACCAACCAGGTGTGTGACCTGAGGTAAATCTTTTAACCTCAGACTTAGTCATCTTTATTTTCAATTAGTTTTGAGTCTTTGAGGGTAGAGTCCAATCTTACAGAGCCTTCAAATTTCCAAAATGGCTTTTGGACCAGAAATGGTAGTGTGTGGGTGTTGAGGTGGATAATTTTTTATTTTATTTTATTTTATTTTTTTCCAGAGAATAAATAGCCCTGAAGCTAGTTACTGGTGAATCTGGAGTTCAAGCCCAGGTCTCTGGTCTGGCTCCCAAACCTGGGCTTCTTCCACTCCTTGCAACCCTGACATTAGACCATATTATTGTTGCGTAACACAGTGTATCTGTATTCTTTTCCTAATCCCTGTCAGCCTTGTGGTTGGCACAGTTTAATAGCAAATGGTCATTGAGTGGTTATAAGTGCTGGGGAAACAGAAATGGAGAGAACATGGCCTCTCACCTAAGCTTAGAAGCATTCTCATGGGGAGTTTCTGGAGCCAGACTGCCTGGGTCCCAGTTCCACCGCTTATTACACTAATTACTTCTGAAAACTTCTGTAAACCTCAGATTCTTCATCCTCCTCTTCTCATCTTTAATACTTTCCTCTTAGAGTTATGGAAATTAAATGAGTTATTTCATATAAAACACTTGAAATGGTGCCAGTCGTAGAACAATGACTGACTGAATGAATACATAGTTGTTGATTCGGTTACAACTATATATGTTGGTTCGCTCCCTTGTGCTAGGAGTCTTAGAATGTTGCAACAGGGTCTTGTTCATTGCATTTAATAAATGTTCATTGGATCCAATTATTTAGCAGCTATTTACAATGCCAGTACTATGTGCAAAGCCTCTGCTGGATCCTTCTTAGAATCTGACAACCTACTTAGGAAAAAGGAAAAGTCACTGTGTTTTAGAGCTTACAAAATTTTGCAGAATTGTTCTCTTTAATTATTCCTTTTTTTTTTTTTTTTTTTTTGTGGCCCTTGTTTAGAAAGAGTTAAAGGAAGGAACTGGGAAGAAAATATTCTACATATATACTTACTGATGTACTCAGATTTAGAGGAAGTGGAATTAACAATAAGCCAATGGGAAGATTAGAATCTTTTTTTAAAGGAAAAAACCTCTTGTAGAACTCTGATGTCAGGCAAGAGAGTTCTACCTACTTTAGTGAGTGATCTGTGTCAGACAGAGAGAGCAGCTCTTTCTGTCATTTACTAACTCTCTCGTTCATATATTCAGCATTGAGTGAGTATTCACCATTACTTATTACGTGAACAGGGTGTTGTGCTGGGCAGTAGTTACACAGAAATGAATAAGACACAGTTTCTTCTCTGGAGGAGCTCAAAGTCTTGAGGGACAGACAAATTTAAATGGATATACAATACAGTGTGCGAAGAAGTTGCCTAAAGCACAAATAAAGTGCTCTAGATACACAGAGGAAGATGGGTAGTGAGGAACAGGATTCAACCCTAGGTACTCTGTAACTAGTAACACTGTGTTGCTATACCTGGAAATTTTACAAATGATTTTTGTTGCATTCTTAAAAATTACTACTTCTCATAGCTAGGTCATTCATTACACAGCTGAGTATTTATTTTTTCCCCCCCCCCCAGTCATTTCAGCTCAAGTCAGTGTGTTCATGAGTATCTGTTATATAACTAAGCGCATTAGGAAAATACAAGTTAATTTTAATCAGAGTCACCAGGATGAGGAAGTAAGAAAGTATAGGAGGTATGACTTGAACTCTGCCTTAAAAGTTGGGTCAGACTTCATAAGGTAAAAGTGAGAAATCTTATTCAAGAGCTCAGATCATGCTCCAACAAGGATATTGTGGTGCGGCCCAAAGAGTTTTGGCTGAGTTTTGGGAATGAAAGTCATCCTGGGGGATTCTTGAAAGGAGGATAGGGTAGAGTGTGCAGTGGGAGAGTAGGCAGGAAAGATCCGTGCGAAAATGGGAGGAGGCTTTGTATGCCTAGCACACGAATCGAGATTTTATTTCTTGTGCAGTGAGGCGCCCGCGGTATTTGTTCGGCAGGGAACTTTATTAGCAGAGCTGTGTTCCCCAGGATGCTTCGTGTGGTATTGGCTGTGATGGCAGGAGACGATGCCAGGCTTGGAGTCAGAAAACAGGAAAGAGAATTCCAGTTTGTCCATCGATTAGCTGTGTGGTCTTGAGTAAGTCGGTAACCCTCTCTGAGCTTTATTTTAACCTCCTAATCTACACAGTGGAAACATCCCTCCAAAAAGTAGCAGCAACAACCACAAGAGCAACTTTCATTGATCAGTATTCCCCGTGGCTTTGGGTGAGGCCATTTCTATGTAATGTTTAAGCGTCGGACAATTCCGTGAGTTAACATGTCAAATATAAGTGTACTGTATGGCCCACCACTTCCACTCCTTGGTGTCTACACAAGAAAACCAAAGACATACATCCAACACAAAGTCCTAAATGCAAGTCTTTTTTTTTTTAATTTTTAATTAATTTTTTATTTTTTATAAACATATATTTTTATCCCCCCGGGGTACAGGTCTGTGAATCACCAGGTTTACACACTTCACAGCTCTCACCAAAGCCCATACCCTCCCCAATGTCCATAATCCCACCCCTTTCTCCCAAACCCCCTCCCCCCAGCCTAAATGCAAGTCTTGTTAGCAACATTATCTATAATAACCAAGGAGTGGAAACAACCTGATTAGGTCTATTGCCCAGTAAACGGATAGACAAAAGAAACTATATTCAGAGAATGAAATACTATTCAGCAGTGAAAAGGAACAGACTGAGGAGACCTGCTATATATGATATGGCTGATATTCTTCTCAGGGAAAGAAGCCAGATATGAGATGCCGTATATGTTATGATGCCATCAATTGTGTTTTATTTACATGAAATACTATCCAGAAAAAGCAAAGAGATAAAGACAAAAAGTGGGGAAGGAGCAGGAGGCAGGATTGATCATAAAGGTGCATGAGGAGTGATATAAATGTTCTAAAGCTGATTTGTGATGAAGGTTGCACGACTTAGTAAATCTACTAAAAATATTGAATTCTTCACTTGAGAAAACAAGGTGTATTTATGTAAAAGAAGCCTCAATAAAGTTATTTTTAAGACAAAAATAACTCTGTGACATGGGTTCTGTTCTTATTCACACTTTACAGATGAAGATACTGACTTTTCCAAAACCTCCATTAAAAAGTAGTGGAGGGGCCCCTGGGTGGTTCAGTTGGTTTAGCATCTCACTCTTATTGCAGCTCAGATCATGATCTCAGGGTTGTGAGATGCTGTCGGGCTCTGTGCTAGGCATGGAGCAGATTCTCCCTCTCTCCCTCTCCTTGTGCCCCTCTCTCCACCACACATGCTGTCCCTCCCTTCTCTCTTTCTCAAAAAAAAAAAAAAAAAAGTGGAGCAATGGGTATGTTAACTAAGCTTACTGTGGTAATCATTTCACAATATATCCATGTATCAAATCATCACATTGTATACCTTTAACTTAGACATGGTTATAGGTCAATTATAGCTCAGTAAAGCTCAGTGGGGGGGGGGGGGGTAATAGTAGAGCTAGGATTGAAAATTCTTCCTGCCTGATTTTGAGCCCATGGCCTTGGCTACTGTCCACACTGTCCCCTTCCTTATGTTACAAAGTGGTTGTGATAAGGGGCGCCTGGGTGGCTCAGTCATTAAGCATCTGCCTTCAGTTTAGGTCATGATCTCACGGTCTGGGACGGAGCCCCGAATCAGGATCCATGTTCAGTGGAAAGCTTGCTTCTCCCTCTCCCACTCCCCGTGCTTGTGTTCCTGTTCTTGATTTCTCTCTCTGCCAAATAAATAAAATCTAAAAAAAAAGTCAAAACAAACAACAACAACAACAAAAACGAAGTGGTTGTGACAAATAAATTAAGTAAAGGATATATATATGATCACAGTATGCACAGAGTGGACATGTGATTGACTCTCAGTAAATCTTAGCTGATACTGATTTTGGCAGCTGTTGGCCAGATGATTTGAGTCAGAGTAAAAGCTAAACAGCAGTCCAGGCAGGAGGCACCAGGATCGTGCACAGGCAGCACACTGTCAGGAAGAGAGAACAGAAGAGGTAGAGAAGGAAGCCCTGCTAGGGTTATGCTCTCAGTCTTCACATTTGAACTTCTCCAAACAACCATGTGGGACCCTTGGCTCTATTATGAGAGAAGACAAGGAACAGAAGTCTTTCTTTCCCTCAGCGAAGAGCTGACACACGTTCCCATGATAAATTTTGTAATTCAGGATGTAAAACCAAATCCAACAACCCAACCCAGCCAGGAGGTTAAATAAATAAGTGTTAAATAAATAAATGTAGGGTTTTTGTTTTGTTTTGTTTTCTCCCCTGCCCATGAGTCTCCACAGAAGATGCCACGTGCTTCTCTGACTTGACGTCTACTCCTCAGTTTTCTCTCTGTGTCATTTTGGGGCAGCAGCCTACCCAGGGTTATGAATTGAAACTTTGAGGAGTTGAGATTTTGTGTGTGTGTTTTCTTTTCCGTTTGCCCATCGTGAGTTCTCTCGTTAATGGTAATTTGGAATCACAGGTGAGCCATCGCTCTTAACGTCTCATCGTTTATTCTGAAATGCCAGTAAAGCTCATAAGGCAGAAACATAGCCTACAGCCTTGGCACATGCAGGACTAGGTGACTTAATGGGGTTTTTCCGGAGTTACTTTCTATGACTGATACTTTGTAACTCAGAAGTGCCTGCCCCATGGTGAAACTTTATTATTAATAAATCTACTTTTCTCCAAAACAAACAAGGCAGTATGGCAAACAGCAGTGTTTGCTCTGTATACATCTGGGTGGGGTTTTCATCATTTCCTAGGACCAAGGCCCTGGTGCTTCCCATTGCACTAGTGAAAAAAATGTGGGAATTCAGTTTGCCTATTTTGGCAATGTAAACACAAGAGCATTTGTGGTCACAGAGGCAGGACTCCTGGTTCCAGAGGCCTTGGTGGCAGTGGACGGGGGCTGTGAGGTTCCCCTCCCTCTTTAGGGAGAACAGTATTGAATCTGGAAGTGCAGAGGACCTAGGCCATGTGGTGAAGAGAAAATTCAGAACACCTCCAGGTTTTATTGCATTCACTCTTCGAGTGACAGTCCCCAGAGAGCCAGGAAAACCTAGTGTATGTCTGCCATAGTAATTAAGTGTCTAAGTTTGAAGAAGCTTGAAGAAATCTTACACATAGCAAAACCGAAGACTGCCAGCTTTGTTCCCTGTTGTAAGGACTCAGCCAGTCACAACTCATTCAAGATGCCTTTATTGGACGGTGTGTGTGCAGCACAGTTCCAGACACTGGGAGCAATATTAGGTTAGAGTCCTCGTCCTCAAGGCGACTGCAGTGAGGACAAATATGAAACATTTAAGCATTTAAATAACACTAAGTGATGAGCGTTGCCCTCCTCCTCAGGGAAGCTTTTCAGAGCTGTCCCAGCTCCACGACCTGTTCTTTGAGGGGTCCTCTTCGGACCCAACAATTTTTTAAAAAATATTTTATTTATTTATTTGACAGAGGGAGAGATCACAAGTAGGCAGAGAGGCAGGCAGGCAGGCAGGCAGGCGGTGGGGGGAGAGGGAAGCAAGCTCCCGCTGAGCAGAGAGTCTGATGTGGGGCTTGATCCCAGAACCCTGAGATCATGACCTGAGCCGAAGGCAGAGGCTTAACCCACTGAGCCACCCGGGTGCCCCAGACCCAACAATTTCACCGAATTCTATAAGGATAGAGTCATGGAAAGGTCACAAGTCTTGGCTTTAAGGGTTGAGAAGGGTTTCTTAGAAGTGTTCTAAGGATTCTAAGAAGCCTTCTTAACCCTTAAATCTAAATCCCACACTGTCCACATATCAGCTGTATTATAAACTCCTGAGGACAAGTCTCTTCAGATATCATGTATCTTTTTTTTTTTTAAGATTTTATTTATTCATTTGACAAAGATCACAAGTAGGCAGAGAGGCAGGCAGAGAGAAAGAGGAAGCAGGCTCTCTGCTGAGCAAAGAACTGGATTCCGGGCTCAATCCTAGGACTCTGGGATCATGACCTGAGCCAAAGGCAGAGGCTTTAACCCACTGAGCTATCCAGGCCAGGCACCCCAGCTATCATATATCTTTGATACACATATGTGAATTTTGCATAGTGCCTAACATTTAGAGGGCACTCTGTGAGTATTTGGTGTTGAATACATGAATTAACTGTGTAACCCTAGCAAGGCTAACCTGAGGGTCTCGAGTACTTCCTAGAAAGAAGAGTAATCATACTTATCTGATAGGAGTTGCAAGGTGGCATAGAATGATGGTTGAGAATGGAGATTCTGGAGCTCCATGCCTGGGCCCAAATTCTGGCCTGCCATTTATTAGTTCTATGGCTCTGGGTAAATAACTTGTCTTTGCCTCAGTTTCCCAAAGTATCCTAATACTACCTATCCTTTAGGTTTGCTATGAAGATTAAGTGGATGAATATTTGTAACATTCTTAAACTAAGACCTGGTACGTAGTATGTGTTATGAAAATATTTGCTCAATAAAAATAAATTGAAAATGGGTTTGTAGTGAGAACAATGAGTACTAATGATATTATAATTAGGTAATTATAATGAGTGCTAACTCATATAAAATACTTAGCATGACAAAAGATGCTGAATAAATGTTAGTTCATAGAACAATGAACACTGTTCGATCCTCATAGAAATGTTTGATCCTCATTTCCTGAGCCAGTGCTTTGGCTCATAAAAAATGCACAAAATATTTTTATAATAAAAATATAAAATAAATATAAAGTTTGTAGTGTAGTTTTTTCTGAGGATCGTGAAGACTAGACATACGGGGAGGGGGTTCATCAAGGACAGAGAGTTCAATTTGGATCTTGGTTAGTAATTAAATAGGGGTCAGGAGTTCACAGAGGAGGCATATAATTTGCATAAGCTTGAGGAAGGAAAGATCCAGTCACAGTCATCAGATGCTCCATTATCAACAGGACTTGGCACCGCTCTCTGGGGGAGTAATTTGACATGGTCCAGCTCTTTAAGTGAGTTGGCCAAAGCTCTGTTTCAGTTCTATGGTCGCAACTGCTTAGATGAATATTTGAATGACAGCTTGTTTATTCACTCATTTATTGAGCAAGTATTATGTAGATTCCACTTTGTATCAAGCATTTTCTTAAGTTGTGGTGAGTAAAATAGAAATGGACCTTTTCTCTTTTGGATCAGGAGGGAGATACCAACTGTAAACAAGAAGATAAACAAATTTGGGTAAGTTCTTTGAAGGATATTTAGAAGGCACAGTGATAGAAAATAATGGGAGGGAAAGGAAATTGTTGACTTGGGAAAAAGAAAATGTCTCCCCAGGGAGGTGACATTTCACCTGTAGACAGAAAGCTGAGAAGGAAAAAGAGGGCTATTCCAGGTAGAGAAGCGGAATGCTTAAAACAGAATGTATTGAAGTTGGTGTGTGTGAGGAAGGCCAGGGTAGCTAAAGTGAGGTGAACTTCAGGGCAGGAGTGGGGGAGAACAGTACCAAATGGAGCGAGAAAGGGTCAGGGGCTGGATCTTATAGGGCCCTGTAGGCTTTAGGAAAGAGTTAAGATGATATTTAAGCAAATTAGAAAGCCCCCCCAAAATGAATAAAATGTTATATAACTTCTTAAAGCTCACTCAGACATCAATGTGGATAATAAATTGGATTAGAAAAGTGGAAGTGAGGGGAACATTGAAGCAGACTAGGTAAGGGATGATGCTTGTTTAGTTTACAATGGTAGAGAAGCAGGCATAGAGAGAAGTGGACATCAGGTACATATGTTGGCTATGCAATAGCTGAAACTTGCTAATGGAGTAAATGGTAAGGGGTAAGGGTAGAAACATTCAGAAAGGCAAGAATCAAGAATGAAATCCAGGCTTAAGCCACTGCCTGGATCCAGGTGCCCCTGACTAAGATGGGTAAGATTAGAAGAAATTTTGGCTGGTGGAGTGAGAAAGAAACCAAGAGTTTGGTCTGAGCTATTAATTTTGAGTGTTGTTTTGAATCCTAGAGGAGATACGATGTAGGTATAAAACAGCTTAGGCTAGAGATATGAACTTGGAGTTTTGAGCACACATGTTTTGGATAAATCTATGGGCATGAGAGGGGATGTAGAGGGAGAGTACAAGTCTAGGCCCATGTTCAAGGAAAGTGACAGCATTTAGATACTCAGTAGAGAAGGACAAGATTGGGGAAAAGATTGAGATAGAATGATTAGAGAGTTAAGAGGAAACCCCAAAGTGTGGAACCTGAGACAGGGCACTGGGTGGAGAAACATAGCCATCAGCTGTGTTGGAGTAAGTTGAGGATAGAAAGTGACTACCAGTTTCGACAACAGAATTCCCTGATGATCTTGAGAAGAGCAGATTTGTAGGACTTAAAGGAGAGAAGCCAGATTCAGAGCGGGTTGAACAGTTGAGTATAGTAAAGCATGTTTTTATGTTGATGGAAAAAAATCTAGAGAGAAGGAGAAATTACTGATGAAGAAAGAGGGGAAATAATCAAAGGAAAATTCTAGAGGATGTAAAGGACAGTGGGTCCCAGAAAGCAAGGTGAGGGCTTGGCATTTGTCAGGAGCAGGGACACCTTTTCAGGTGGAAGAAGGAACAGATGGATTTAGGCACAAGTAATAATAGTCATTGTTATAGGTAGCATTTCCTGAGTAAGTATATACTTACTTAATACTCTGGTAGTATTTCCAGAGTAAGCTCTGTGACAAGTAATGCTCTACATAATTTTCATGTATTAACTCATTTAATCCTTACAACAGCCTTATGAGATGGGTTTGTACACATGATCAGAACTGAGAGAGTTCTTTCTCATCTGATGATTTAAGTTGTGGTAGGAGAGGGGTATTTGAAAAGGGAGCAGGTAGTACGTAGTGTCACAGAAAGTTCTCAGTGGGACTTCCAGGCTGTGTCGAGACTTTATTTGAGATTTGAAATCATGAATAAAAAGCGACTCTAACACAAAATCCAAATGGGTTTTCTACAGCATTCAGCCAATCCTACTTGAGTAGCCTGCCTTGATTCTTAACTTGGAAGCAGGAGTAATTTCTGATGCCAGGAGTGATAAAACAAACCAATATCCCCTACTAGCAACCCAGCCCTTGATGAATGTTTCTGAAGCTTCTTTGGAATTGTGACCACAAGGAGTGCTCCTCTTACCTGCTATCTCCCAAACCCTAGTGCAGAGGGAGAAAATATAGACTCCGCAAAAGAATGTTATATAGAGTGAACTACAGTAGCCCATCAGAATCATGAGAGAAATTGGCCAAGTTTGAGCGTTGTAAGTATCAGAGGTCCAAGCTCAATTCTCTGTCTTGCTGTACCTCACAGCTAGCCAGGTTTCTGTCAAAGAAATCACCATTAGCTTTTCCCATTGCCAAGATCTCATGAATGGACAAGGGTTTCAAAACCTTTACTTGGGGGCGCCTGGGTGGCTCAGCGGGTTAAGCCTCTGCCTTCGGCTCGGGTCATGATCCCAGGGTCCTGGGATCGAGCCCCACGTCGGGCTCTCTGCTCAGCGGGGAGCCTGCTTACCCCACTCTGTCTGTCTGCCTCTCTGCCTACTTGTGATCTCTGTCAAATAAATAAATAAAAATCTTAAAAAAAAAAAAAACAAAAAAACCTTTACTTGACCCGAAAGCTTTAGATTGACAACAAATAGCAATAGCTAACATTTTATTAAGCTCTTATTCTTTGATCAGGCTCTGGGCTAAGTGCCTTTTTTATGCAATATCTCCCCTAATTCTTTAAACAACACAGTGAGGTAGATATTGTTATAAAGTTTATATTTCACATAAGAAAACTGAACTTTAGGGAGATTAAGTAGTTTTACTAAGACCTGGAAGTTAACAAGCTGAGAAGCCAAGAGTTGATTCCAGAAGTCTAACTCCAGAATCCAGACTCTTTTAACAAGTACATTACAGTAACGAATCAGTGAGCAACCAGGCCAGATAAAACTAATGTGTGTATCAATATGTTATCAATGTTGCTGTCATTCTATAAATTTTCCTCAGAAAACACACAAGCTTTGTTTTCAACTAGATTGAGACTGGTTTCTACTCCCCCATGTTCTCAAAATAAAGGACTAATTCACTGGGAGTGACTACAGAACTTGGGGATTTTCTTCAGATTTCTTCTCTTCAGAGTGACCAGCCTGTTGACAAGAAGGGTTTATAGTTGTTGGTTCTTGCAAGCCTATTGACCTACGTTAAGATAGTTTTCCTGCAGTCAAACGTGTTGACACATGTGACACAGCATAAGCTGAGCTCCTTGGACCCTAAGCACTGATGACCTGATCTTTTCCCACCATGTAATTATGAATTGAGATTTTATCTTTACCACAAATTCCCAGATAATTGAGGTCAGTAAGAAAAGTTTAGTCTCCGTATCTGGGCATCTCAACTGTCCAGGTTATTTGTGGATCTACTGATAATAAGCTATCATTACAATGATGAAAAAAGCCAGAAGCTGGTTAAATGCTTAATCTATGCCAACTAAGTGCTTCATGTGCCTTTTTCACATATAACGAACTCTTAGGCAGACACTATCATTAACAACACTATTTTGAAGATAAAGAAAATGAGATGAAACGAATTAAGTAACTAGCCCAACATCACATAACTACTAAAAGGCAAAATGAGGATTTTAGAAGGATACTAGAGTCTTTTAAACCCAAGCCATCATCTGGAGGCAGATAACCATGGATATGAATTATAGCTTTACTACTTACCAGTTTGAAAGATGAAGTAAATGGTCTTGCATGGTTCTTGCAGGAACAAGAGAAAAATGCACATAAAGCACCAAGTGTATGGTGTATGCCTGCCAGGATTCGGATACTCATTAAATAGTAGCTATGGTTAGTAAATGGAATGAGCTGGAAACTTAACAAGTATCCCATATTTTGATCCCTGTAATCAGTGAACATTTATAATTCAAATATCTGCCCCATATGTAATACACTCTTCTCTCCTTATTAAGTACCTAAATTACTCAACTAATCAACTCTGCATCCGCCTTCCTTCTAATTTCTTAGAGGGCATGTTTGCCTGAGACTCTCCCAGATACCTTAATTTTATGGAATTTAAAAAGTGAAATAAGTATTTCTTTTGTCCTTTTGTCCTTTCTGATGAATTCAAGATATTTTTCCAATGGCTTTAGCTGTAGATGTTAGCAATGGTCCAGAGCTCCCTGGGGGTAAGATGAAAAACAAGACCAGCCAGAGGATCCTGGTGACCCAGCAGCCCTGCCATAATAACCTATTTGGGGATGACATGGTAATCTGGTTCATGGCATTTGGCTTCGTGGTTCCGATTATGACATATGATGATTCAAGTTTACTCATATACACACCAGAACTTCATAAAATGACCTTTTCCAAGGTCCTTGAGGTTCAGCAGGGAGGGAGGGAAGACACTGAGTTGCTCTAAACAAAGCCACATTTGTTTTCACACCACTTGCTTAGACATGTGTCCCCTCACGTGCAGCAGCTATTTGCTGTGGGGCTCTTGGCAGAGTGACTAAAATGTGACCGAAATTAAGGACAAATTCTGCAGTCTGCTGGAAAATCACACTCCCCAGGAAATGTTCGCCACGAGATTGTAAAGCAGTGAATTATTTCTTATCATTCATTTCCTTGCTCACTCTTTTCCTGTATGGCCATTTTAAAAATGGTTGAATAGAATATTTATCAGGCCTTGCCATGTGCTTTGTACATACTGCACCAGGTCTGTGGAGAATGGAGAATGGTGTAAAATTATTTACCGTCTTTGGGATGCCTTCTCCGGGTCTGTAAAATGGAGAACTGGACTGCATCAGTAAGCCCTGAGTTTTATACATAGTTTAATAAAGCAAATTCAACACTACATTTTCATTTAAGAAACATAGGAAAAATATTTTCAGGAACCTCAAGAAATAGAGATTGACAAACACTTCTTTTCCGGTATAAAAAGCATAGACTCCCAACCAAAGGGCCATTTGAATCTGCATGAAGACCAGGCATGTGATATTTTTTATGTTCTCAACCTCATAAAATTGATTGAGAAACTCTGGACCAGATAATCTCCTAAGATTGTTTTCAAGTTCAAGAAGTCTGTGATCCTACAAAAGCTCCTCCCAATAAAAATTGGTGCTTTTACAGCTCAGAGAAGAGATAGAGTCTTAGAGAAGTGTAAATAATTAGGGCGTGAAAGGTGATCTGTCATTTCCTATGCTGACTTCTGATTGTTGGTTCAAATGTGTGATTCTGATATTGACCAATAGTCTAATTAATTTAGGCCCAAATTCAATTTTTGACTTGTTTTTATCAATTCCACTATCTTAATGGCCTACATTAGCTAGATAATTTAGTTAAGAGGTATTTATTAAACCACTTCTGTTAAACTTTCTCTTTGACTCTTGTGCTTTGTCACCAGTTTAAGTATTAAATTTAAAGGAAACAACAATCTCTTAAGTCTTTTCCTTTTAAAGCCGTGATTTATATGGATTTTCTTGTACATGAACTTTTTTGTGAATTCAGGATGGTCAGACAAAAAGAGAAGAGAAACAATTTAAACACCACAAAAAAGGAAAACATCAAAGAGCAAAGGAACTGGCAAGAAATTGACCGGACTTAGAAAAAAAGAAAGTGAGGAATAAAATCTTAAAAGAATTTTTAGGGAAGATTCCGGTGTAAAGGAAAAGAAGAGAGAGATACGACATAGGGTGTGTTTCATGATTCATATGCATTGGCTCCATACCTGGGTGATTCATTTGGTGGAGAACATAGCTGGAACAGAGAACTTTCTACTGGCCTCACACTTTCTTAGAGTCATTCAAAGCTTCATTTTGTGTGTCTGTTTTGTCTCTCTTCTGCAAAATGGAAATATTAATTGCTTTTCAGAAATAGCCCTGGTCATTGGAGTTTATCTGTATAGCCACTTGAGATTTAGAATTAGATCATGGACTTTGGAATATGGAGAGTCTTTAAGAAACTGGGACAGGTTTGTTCCAAGCGACCTCTCTTTTCTCCTGACAGGAATAGATAGATAGTCGGTCCCCCCAGGGGAGCCCTGTTGAGTAAGTTCAAAGGGGACAGTCTGCCTGTTGGAAGGTACAGACTAGATCAGTGCTTTTCAAGCTTTTTGGATCATGACAGTAAGACATATATTAAATATCAAGACTCAGTCCCAACATAGTGTATGTTTTATGAAATAAAACTTAATACATACGTTACACTTGATATTTTTTATTCTATTCTATTCCTCTGTTGTTTTAAGAAAATACTGGCCAAGATCCATGAAGTAGATTCCGTAACTCACTATTAGATTTCTAGGTGTGTGCCCCCCAATTTCTATCCTATCTGCGTCCTTTGCCAAACACACACATTGCTAAAATATACTACATCCAGTTTTCAGGAACATCTCTCTCACCTCACCCTTATGCTGAAATGCTTGCATTTTCTTGAACACTTTGCTGTCTTTCACATCACTGCTCATGTCATTCTCCCTCTCTACTCAAAGCACTTTAGCATTTTCTCACTCTACCTCCCCTTTCTTCATCAAGCTCACTCCTGCTGGCTGAGACTCCATGCAGAGGTCAACACTCCTTCCCTTCAGTCTATAGTGACCTGTTTTCATACTCTGCTCAGGATTCTGGGCTTTTCTTTATCTCAACCATATCATGCTGTGTTATGATGCTCAATTTATTTGTTCTTCCCCTCTAGACTTGCCTTATTTTTATCCCTAAGAAGTGGCCTAAGATTTAATACCATACCCGATTAATACATTTTGGTTGAATGAGAGCCTGCCAACGGTGGGCACTTGGTACCGAGTAGCTGCCTCCTTGTAAGTTGTAGTCTGTTTACTGCAAATAGGAATTAAGTTTGTGGCGGGGGGGGGGGTGGTTGCCTGGGTGGCTCAGTTGGTTAAGCAACTGCCTTCAGCTCAGGTCATGATCTCAGGGTCCTGGGATCAAGCCCCACATCAGGCTCTCTGCTCAGCAGGGAGTCTGCTTCTCCCTCTGCCTCTGCTCCTCTCCCTGCTCATGCTCCCTCTCTCAAATAAATAAAATCTTTTTAAAAATAAGAATTAATTTTTTTATTGAGAATACTCATTTGAGTTGCAATAGGTGTTTGGGTGCTCAGTAGAATCCATTTTCTGTTGCTAATAGAAGATAGTGTAGTAAAGTAGGTAAAAACTTGGGCTTTGAAGCCGCACAGAGCTGCATGTGAATTCTGGCACAAGTTACTAGCTCTGTGACTGTAGGTATGTTACTCAGTTCTTTAAACTCTCTGTTTTCCCATCTGCAGAATAGGAATAATAACATCTATGGCTGTTCTTAGAATTGTGTAGATGTTAAATAACGGGATGTAAGCCCCATGAAGGTAGCAATATTTGTCACTCTGGTTCATTGTCATGGATTTAGAAGACTGCCTAGCACATACTTGTTGTATCAGTGAATATTTTGCTCCTCATAGGCCCTCAGTACTTTCTAGCAGCTCTGATTCATGTGAATTTCTCATCAAGTTCTATACAGGATTTCTTAGAAGATACATGATGTGCATAATAATTTCTTATAAATTCTTTAATCAGAAGTTAGGCTCCTACCCATGAGGTGATACTTCCAAGACCCTGACGTTCAGGGACTCAAGATGCATGTAGAAACATTGGTCTTCCTGAAGAATGTCCTATTTCATGTTTTTAGGCTAGAATAAGTTAGCCATTTCAAAGTTGATTTTGTGCAAGTTCGTCGGTTCTGTTTTTAAGTTGCCACATATATGGGTGTTTGATTCTTGCTTCATTCCTTGTCTCTCTCTTCTACTTATACATCTGTGAGCCATGTCATCATTCACTATATGTTAGTTAGACTCACGCAGATTCTGATTCAGGGTCTTGGGGGAAATGACTGCTTGTCTCAGTGTTCCTAGACTTGTTTCCCTCCCTTCCTCTGCACAGATTTTGTGTGAGATCCATAAGGATGGAAAATCCATTATTACCTTATGTCCTTCACTGTTTCCCATTTCATGAATGGATATTTGTATTCCAAGGACTCATTTTAGGCCTTTCCCATTTTCAGTACTTTTATAAGTCACTTCTTGTGCCACGTAGTAAAGGTATTGTTTTAAGGATTTCCGAATGTCATCAGGTTACAGACATCTCTCATTCCTACCAGGAAGCAAAACAAAAAAACAAACTTTAAAAAAGCAATTCTCAAACTCTTCCACAAACCAGGACAAATAAAACAATGCACTTCATTTTTACAATCCATCCAGACAGAGAGAAAGAGAAGAATTCTCATAAGCACGTACTCCCTAGCCTTCACTTCTTCATGCATTTAGTCAAAATCCACTTGATAATATTTGCTGCAGAATATTGTAAGTAGCAGTGTTAAATGATCCCAATTTTGAGCCACTATGGTTGCTTGCCTTATATGGATCTGAAAACATTTAGTGAAGCAGAAAGCACTGTGTTCATGGTAGCCATTCCTGTAGTACATTTTTAATAATAATAAATTTGATTGCAGAGTGAAAATGTTACAAGGAAAATAACATACTATGATATAAACTCATAAATGCATGAATATTAAAATCCTACTAAATACATATTAGGGCCATTTGCTCCATTGCACAAACACGGGCATCCAGACGGATATTTCTCTATAGGGTTTTTGGTTCTATCTCCATGTGAGAAGACTTTCAAGGGTCCTGTTTCATTCTCAGAGTTGACAGGCTTATCCTACAGTTAGCAGAGTGGCTGGTCGAAGCCAGTATTTTTCTTGAATAAGTTTATTTTCTGGTGATTTTAGTTCCCCTCGTCATGAGACTTCCTGAGATACTGACTGTAGAAGGGAATATTATCAGTGTAGGTCTGGGAGCCTGGTCAGCACTCAGACTGCCCTGCTGGCCGCAGCATGGAACCTCACTTCTCCTTGCCCACCAGCAGCCTGAAAATGACATTGTGGTGGAGAGGAGACTGTAACACCATCCCCCAGCTAAGAGATCAGCTAATTCACTGCACTTTATTGATTGTGAGCTGTTATTTATTCCCCCCCCCCATTTCACGGGTGAGGGGTAGACTTGGAATGACTTCCTTATGCTCACAGTGCTGATGATAGAGTGTGGGTTAGAATCCACATCCCCTGATTTGAGTCCAGAACTCCTTCCATTGCCCAGTCACTCACTTATTAATACATGCATCAAACATTTATTGGATGCTGACAGCGTGTGAGTAGCTGGGACTTCAAAGGTGAATTATGACCCAGACCCTGCACTCAAGGCCTTTACCCTGCTTTGTGTCTTTGACTTCCCTGAGGGTCTGAGTTCTATTCAGAAAAAGACTCAATGCCAGGGCAATCTCTCTACCTTGGATGGATTAGACTATCACAGTCGGTCACGTACAGCTTCATTTCTAGTATCCAAATATCTTTTTCATAAGTGGTATATTCTTTGATCTTCTAACTTTCTGATCGGGTGCCTCAACCAAACATGACAGTATTGATAAATACTGATAAATAGTACTAATAAATACTCATAAATAGTATTTAAATGGATGAACTCTTAAGGTCAAGCTAGTAATACTACCAATAGACTCCATTTCCTCCCTAGTAAAAGAGAGTCAGTCCAGATGCATATATGCTCGAGTGTGTATGTGTGCATACGTGTGCATGGGGTGTGGTTCTTTGAAACAGAAGAAAAGCGTTTGTTTGTTCATGAATGAACCATAGTAGAAACTCCGAATATATTCTTGACCTCACTTGGCTGCAACACTCATCAGTCTACCAATATTGACTGAATAAGCAGAATTTTTGTCAATTGGTAATTTTAAGAATTTAAGAACACTCTCTTCCTTTATTTTAAGAACCCATCATAGAACTTCTCCATTTGGCAGATGAGTATTTCCTGAGGGATTGCTGCGTTCCCAGTCCCGTAAGACCTTTGGGCTATGGGAGACTGAGTCAGAGATCATGATCCTCAAGCCACTTTTACATTCTTCTTGGGGCTGTCATTCTTTGCTCCAGTTGATCCCAAAGTAAAAGAACTCATAATATTATCTCTATGTCACGGGGAAGGAAGCTGAGTCCCAGAGAGGTTTAGTGACATGCCAAGACCCTCAACACTAGTGACTAATAAAACCGGGACTGGATCCCCATTCTTCTTGCCACTAGGACAGTGCTCTTTTTGGTTTGTGTCTTATTTTGTTTTGTTTTTATCTATACCAGATTGCCTGCCCTTATTTTTTAAAAACAAAGCAGAGATTAGAGAAATGTTTGCAAACTCGTGTGACCTCATGATACAAGTATGAAATAAAAATGTTAAAGTTCATTTTCAATACTACCTGCAACTAGGTCGCGAATCTCTTCGGTAATTCCTCCTTTCCCCTGGGGCATCATTGGGAGCTTGTTTCTCAAATGACAGGTTTGGTTTTTCCATCCATGTGCATTACAAGGACCTTTTCCTCGCAAGGATTCCTGCTGAACTTCTAAGGAATGACCTGTGAGGGGAGAAATACAAGTAACAGGTCCACTAGACTTTTACAACTGTAGAGAAAACTTCCGCTGAAGCCTGGAGCCTGCTGTTCTTCCAGCTGATCAACTTTGCTGGAAGGTGGCCATTAGCCTCCTAAACCACAGAGGTTTGCACTAGTCAGTTACAGTGAGCCTAGAAGCAGAGAGGGATTAGAACACAGCTTCACCGAGTGAAAATGGGGAAACTACCCTGCTTGCACATAGTACTGCCCTGTTTCTATACTGGCTTCTAGAGCTTTTGAGAAGGACCAGAAAAGAAGGGACCAAGGGGCTTTGGAGAAAGGAGGTGATAGAAACGAACCAGACCCTGTTTAGCACCACTCCCTAGCTGGGTGACATCCATGAGACCGTCCCCTGCACCAGTTTCCACATTTGTCAAATGAGCAAGAAAAACAAAAAGAATTCCAGATTACTCAGTTGGCTAAGTTTCCCTGATGGTCCATCCTACTGTTATCTGTGACCACAACATGCGCTCTTGTGTTGTGTAGTGTGGGAGAATCTAAAAACTGTTTTTTGGCTCTTGATCATCTTATTTGATTTATTGTCAGCAGATGACATTGAAATGGGCTTGCACTTGCTGAGCAAATCTGGATGGGCAGTGGAAGGTGGAAACAGGGAGTGGCCTGGGTGGCGGCAGGAGTTAGAATAATAATCCCTTTGCATTTTAGAGAATGCAAAGCACTTTCCCACACATTGTGCCATTGGATCCCTGCAAAGTCCTGAGAGGGCAGGTGGTGTTTTTTTGCCCCATTGGACAAATCAGAAAATTGATATGCTAAAAGGTGAAGTAATGGCCAGAATTCACCAAAAATGCTAATGGTAATATAAAAAGTAGAATAAAAGCCAAGCCCCTGCTTCCTTTTGCAACACACCAGAGAGTGATTAGAATCTACCATAAAGCATTTTAGCTATACTCAGATAATCAGCAACTGATTATAGCATACTGTTAACACGGGACTCCGATGTCATTCTCCTTCTGGGCCTTTAGAACTTTGCCTTCGCCTCCCCTCCCCCAACCTCCTCCTCCTCCTCTCTCTCTCTCTCTCTTTTTACAACTATTTTTTTTTAAGATTTTATTTATTTATTTGACAGAAAGAGATCCCAAGTAGGCAGAGAGGCAGGCAGGGAGAGAGGAAGGGAAGCAGGCTCCCTGCTGAGCAGAGAGCATGATGCCATATGGGGCTCAATCCCAAGACGCTGGGATCACGACCTGAGCCCAAGGCAGAGGCTTTAACCCACTGAGCCACCCAGACGCCCCCCAACCTCCTCTTCATCTAGAAATTCCTTCATTTTATCACTCAGACACCGCATCCTTCAAGAAGTCCCCAAGACTTTGTTAGGTGACCATCCTGTAGGTTCTCTTGACTCCCAGTGATTATCACTTCTCTGTTCTTACCACTGTAATTGAATTGCCAAATTGAAATAGAATGCTACCTTGTCACCAAGGTTAGTTATTGACTTGTGAATAACTGCTTCACCATCGTGACCCAACATCTAGCACGATAAACTGTCTGGATAAATATTTCCCAAATGAACATTGCATGATCTACTATAGCCAATGGGGAATCTTGCTTCCATATTACTATCCGCACTAGTCAGAGGAGATCGAAAGCCCTTTTAAAACCACCTACAACAATAGGGACGCCTGGGCGGCTCAGTGGGTTAAAAACTCTGCCTTTGGCTCAGGTCATGATCCCAGGGTCCTGGGATTGAGCCCTGCATCAGGCTCTCTGCTCAGCGGGGAGCCTGCTTCCCTTCCTCTCTCTCTGCCTGCCTCTCTGCCTACTTGTGATCTCTGTCTGTCAAATAAATAAATAAGTAAAATCTTAAAAACAAAAACAAAACAAAAAAAAAAACCCATCTACAACAGTACTGTTTCCAGAAGGAAGCTCTTAGGAAATGAAACTCCAGCCTTTTGCCTGAAATGTTAGGTCATTCCCAGAAGCCTTAGAGTTGAAAGAGGATGAGAAGTGTGATAAGTATGGAAGTTAGTGTTTGTGTAGCTATATGGGGAAAGAGGTAAGAGCAGATATTTTTGGAGTTCCTGGAAAACTTAGCCATGACACCCAGACTGCTCATGTGTTTGGTGCTATTGCTGGGAACCAAGCTTCATGCCAGTCTTCTTGTCAGATACCAGCTTCCAGAAAAGGACTTGAACTTGCTATGTGGTTATTTATAACTTTATCTTCCTAGTTTGTGCCAGGTTCGAAGACCCCACAATACCACTGATGTGTGATCAGAACCACATGTAGATAGAATATGATAAATAATGGTAGATAAAGAGGGAGGCTTAGGACTCACAAGTCCTCTAACTATGAAACCCAGCACTTAAACTAGTACCTACGTACACAAAATCCTTTGAAGTATTTAGGAATTCATGAATGTATGAATGTAATCATCATAAGAAATGAATTAGTCAAACCTTGGCAGTGAAGCCATTCCTGCAGTGGCAGAATTTTAAAGAACATGCAGAGCTTGGCAAGGGACTCTACAGGCACTGTACTTCTAGCAAAAGCAGTCATAGGCAACAGCAAACAGATGGGCATGGCTGCATTCCAGTAAAGCATTATTTACCAAAATGGGCAGCAGGCTGTGTATGGTACACCATAGTTTTCTGACACAGGTGTAAATTGTAACTATTCAGTCTCATTTTTACGATTTCGTTTCCTCCTGAAAAATCCCTCTTTTGTTCTCTGTTGCCTGCAGACTGAAGCATCATGTCCTCAATTCTGCTCTGATCTGGCCAGTGCTATCATACCTCCTGATACTTTTTCTTCTCTGTGCTCAACTCACATTGTTCTGTACCATTGATAACATTCTTCATGCTTACTGCTTAACCAAATTCCACCCATTCTTTATGGTAGATATTCCCAAGTGGGGATAGAGGGGTCATATCAGAGTCATCTGGGAAGCCTTTGGCATTAACAGTGCTCATCTCCCACCCTAAATTCTGATAATGGGGGAGGGTGGAGGTGGGGCTAGGGACAGGTATGTCTTGAAAACGTTGCTAAGCTTATTCAGTCAACTCCCATTTTCCCCTCAAACCACTGCTTTATAGAACTACTAAAATCCCACTTCCTCTGAGAAGCCTTCCCATACTCCATTCTCTTTCTTTGGACTCCCTTAACCCCTCATTGGTCAAAAAAATTCATTTTTAGCACCTATGATTTTTTTTTTTTTTTTTTTTTTTGTTATTTAAGTGTTTCATGTGCCCTGGCATTGCTCTAGGTGCTGGGGAGACAGCAATGAACAGGACAGCAAAGGGCCTTCCCTCTGCAGATGACATTCTAGTGACAAGAGAGACAGACACTAAACACATGCCCATGAGAGTGAAAAAGATCATTTCAGATAATGAAAACAAAACAAGCTAGTGGGATAAGGAGTGACTGGAGAGGGAAGATGGAAGGATAAAAAGGTGCTTCTTTGTTTAGGAGAATCAGGAAGGGCTTAGGGACTCTATCATTGAGCTAAAACCTGAGTGCAGAGGTCCAGGGGAAAATAATTATGAGCCAAGGGAATAGCACATTTATCATTGTTTTCTCTGAAAATGCCACTGAACATACAATGTTGTTGTAGAAAGCCTAGGAGATGATTAAGAGCAATTCCCTCATTTAGGATTGCCAGATAAAATATGGGATGTTCATTCAAATATGAATTTCAGATACATAACAACTTTTTCTAGTGCAGGCACTAATTATAAGAACTAAATATATACATATTATGTATCTGAAATTTAAATTTAATTGGAGTCTTTGTTTCTTGCCAAATCTGACAACTCTACATTTTACCCATAGGAAAAAGTGACCCAGGGCAGTTTGTGTCTAACATCATCCAGCTACTAGGTGCTGAGCTAGAATAAAATCTGAATCTAAAACAGAAGCCGTTCAATTTGGTGTTGATATTTTAGAAAATCCTATATTGCTTTCTAATTGGCTCAGTGGGTAGTAATCCTCAAAGGCATGTTTTCTGTGAGCCTTATTTATTTATTTTATTTTGTCATACACTAAATATATTAATATTTAACTCATTCTTGTATCCCCTTTCTATTGCAAGCCTGCAATAGAAGTACTATTCTGAGGACATGGCCTCTGCCATCCAGATAATAGGGAAAATGACATCCCTAAGTCATTTGAAGTCAACTTAGAACGTGACAGTGGGTCACTGCAGCAGAATGCGGTGGCATTGGTATTTCTCAAAGGGAGAGGTGGCCTCCAGGTGGTAACTGAGGAAGCCGTCGAGTGAAAGTTAACCTCTGACACAGTTTTGACTGATGGGAAGGATTTCAATGAAGAGGATAGGCATCATTGTCTAGGCAGAGAAAACAGCACATACTAGGAGCAGGTGAACATAACAAGACTTGTCTGGGGAGAAAATCCATCTCTGTGGTCGTAGCAGAGAAGTCGAGGAGAAGAACGTGTGACTTTGAACCTGGTTTATGTAGAACGGTGAACACCAAATCACAGTCTTCAGACGTCATGGGAGTCAGTAAGGAAGTTTTTGAGTTGGCACTCAAAGCAAGAAGAGCCACATGTGAAGCAAATCAGTCTTTTGGTGGGGCAGAACATGGAGACCCAGGAGAAAGTGACTGTGAATGTCCTGGCTAGTTAAGTGAGGGCTGTACTCTAATGGACAGTGAGAAAAAGAGGGACTGGATGCAAGGGAGATTTCTGACATAGGACCCACTGAGCCTGCTAACTGGGGGGTTGTAGAATTGAGAAAAGATAGAGGCATGAAGAGAAAGCTGAGATTTGAAGTTTAGATGACTAGGAGAATGGTGGTACCATTCATAAAAATATGGAGGTCTGGGAAAAGGGCGAATTATAGGTCAGAAGAAGATAATGGCTTTATCTTTTTAAATGCAGCATTATGGAATTTTATAGCTATAAAAGCCGTGATTACGCCCAGTCCCTTTGCTTCGTGTAGAAGAAAATCTGGTGAGAGCAAGTGACTTGCCTACGGTCACTCAGCACATTAGTAGAGGAGCCAGTTTCCAAAATCAGAGTACTAGAGGCAATGCAGGAGCATAAAATGAGGAGTGAAGTAAAATAGATGGGTAAAGGGGGACAGAAAGGGGCCTCAGCAGGCATGAAGGGGTGCAGGTGATGAAGTTCAACTTGGCCTTTATCTTGTCAGTGAGGCAGGAAATTGCATCTAGAGTAAAAGTGAGAAGACAGAAGAGAGGATGTTTTAGTATAACACCTGTTGGGAATCTGTATCGAGATGATAAAAATGCACTTAGGGCCTGGCTGGGGTTAATGTTGGGCATGTGGGGTGGATGTAAGGAACTTAGCCTTGATGCTTTCAGCTGTGGCAGCAGAAGAGGAAATAGGGCCCATGGGGGTTTCCCAGGAGTTCCCAGGCAGTGGTGAGTGTCGCTGTTTTAATATCACTGTTGATGGGATTCATGGTGGATAAAGGACCAAGCAGACCAGGAAATGTGGGGAGGAATTAAGGGCAAAAGTCACGTTTACATTTCTGAGATTCGTCCCTGTTGTCCATGGCAATTGTTTTGATTGATTTAACCACCACACAACCTTGCAAATGCATAGCTACGCCCTTTCTCTAGTGGGAAGAAAGTCTGATTATGTGAGGTAGATAAACAAAAGCTTATATACATTTCTATATGCTTTCCTTGGGTAGAAAGCGGGGGATACTTGACCGATACGTTTCTGGTATATATGAAACTCTGTTAAAGTTGCATTTAGGTACAGTTTGTAGAAGGTTTGCTAAGGAAGTTCTTCATTACCTTATAGCACAACATACACCCTTATGTGTAGAAAAGAGGTTTCAAATACTCTGTGTAGCTTACATAGACACTGTCAATTCAGTAAAGAGAATGAGGTTTGATGAATGTACCGGTAGTTTGGAAGAAGAAAATTTATCATTATGAGGGTTTGAAACTTTTGGAGTCACTGAACTATTCTTAGTTATTTGGCAATGATATACACTTAGGCCTGGTAGAACCAACTGTCATTTGGTAATATTTCTCTGGGAAGGAG
Source organism: Mustela putorius furo (assembly GCF_011764305.1). Taxonomy (NCBI): domain Eukaryota; kingdom Metazoa; phylum Chordata; class Mammalia; order Carnivora; family Mustelidae; genus Mustela; species Mustela putorius. The sequence continues at coordinate 54,092,803 of NW_025422005.1, forward strand.
GCACTTTAAGACCCAAGACATAATGTTCTGAAAAACGGTGTAGCAGAGTGGTTAGAAATGTAGACAAGTATGCAATTGGTATGGCGAGTGGGTTTAAGAAACCTCCAAATTACTCAACCTCCCTTGAGACTTAGTTTCTTCTTCTTCTTCTATACAATAAAGACAATGCTCCTTCTAGCTCTCCAGCATCTATGAGAATCTGATGATGGGACATATGAGAAGGCATTTTGCAAGTTGTAAGGTAAATATGATACAGTGCTTAGTGGACGTATGTCCTTTTCAGTTGCTCATTGCAGGTGAAAGTGAATGATGATGACCTAGATTGGAAGCCTCACAGGTGTACAAAGTGTAGCAGGAGGATGAACAACTGTGTCTTTGAAATCAGACGGGGAGGGTAGAACATACTGGGGCTGTATGGCTTCGGACAAGGTATTTAACCTTCTTGAGCCACAGATTCATCTGTAGAGTAGAGATAAGAACAGTCAGTACATTTGCCAAGAGAAAGAGATGATTGTAAGAAAGCACTCCTCGTGGCACCTTGTCCATAGAAGGCTCCCTGTGAATGGTGTTTGTTACTGGAATTCTCTAATAACAACAGTAATTGTAATAGTATCAAAGCATCCAGCAGCCACTTAGTACTGCTGATGTGCAAGGCATTTGGAAAACATGGGCCTCTTGAGTACCTGTTTTATGGTTTCATTATTTAGGGGAACTCTTGCCAGGCTGAGAACAGAGAGCGGACCTGGGAGCCTGGCAGCTCGAGTCACTGGCCGCTGGGCACGTGTGAGACTCAGGTGCCAAAGGCATCTCAGTTAAGAGGGCTTCTGAGGAGGTGAGCTATTCTTTCCCTTCCCATGCCACTGTCCTAGGTAAGCCTTTCCCTGTACTTTGTTGATGAGTCTTAGAATAATAGAACATCAGAGCTAAAAGAGACCCTAAGACATCATCTCTTCCAACACATGCTTTTCACAGCTGAAGAAATGGAGCTTAGAGAGGCTGAGGGGCTTGTCTAGGGTGAACGGATGATAAACCTGGAACGAGAACCCAAATCTTCCAGTTTCGGGCCAGAATCTTTGCTCTTGGGAGATGGTTTCACCCTGACTGTCTCAGTGCAAATGCGGGATTATCTCCTTAAGAGCCGGCCTTGAATCTGCACAGAATTCCCTGGACAATGCTTTGGTTGTCCAATGCTGGACAACCCTGAAAAACATTTTTAAGTGGAATACAAATTCTAGGATGCTTAATTCTCTTTTTCAGTTTTTGGAACTGGGGATCAGCTTAGAGATCATCTTTAAATGACCTGGTTCATTTCTCTACGCTTCAGTAGACGCGAATGCACACTTCTGATGGAAAGCTTCCTTCTCTAATTCTGCTGGGCAGCCCGTCCATGTTTCTCCGGCTCTCCCACTGCCCCAGTGCAGAGCCCTGTGCCAGGGCTTCTGTTGACATAGCACAGAAGAGAGGCTGAGCGTGAGATCTGGAATCAGCAGAGAATAAAGATCATGTCTGCAACTTACAAGATGCTCAGTGACTGTAAATCTACGTTTCCTTATCCATAAAACGGGGAAGATGATGCGTGCCTCATAAGGTGTTCACGTTGGCAGGGTGTGAAGCCCTTAGAACAGGGCCTGGCGCGTAGAGCTCTGTCAGTTCCTTCATTGTATCTCCATTCACACAGTCATGTGTCTGCCTCCCTTGCTTAATTATGACCTTCTTCAGGTCCAGAACCTTGTCTTGGTTGGTTTTGTTTCTGTGGGGCCCTGGAAAGTGTTGTTTGGTACATGATGGATACTCAGTGTTTCCAGAAGGGAGGAGGAAAGAAAAGGGAAGGGAGGAGGGAGGGAGGAACCCTTGTGGGATGCGGCTGAGCTCCAACCCAAGAAACCAAAGACCTGGCTCCAGGCCCTACTTCCCAGTTGCTAGCAGTGGAGTGTTGAACTAGCCACTCAAGGTGTGTGAAACTCATTCTCTTTATCAGCGAAACGGGTCTCCTAATATTCGCTTCACAGCATCCTTAGGAGGGTAATTTGAGACTACACGTGGGAATGTTTTATAAATTGAAATGGACTTTCTGAATTTGTTACGAGTATCACATTGTTATGACAAGATCTGCCTTCTCTGTCCTGTTGCTTTTACCGAATAATTAGTTAGCCACTGTGCGGTGATGCCGGAATATGGAGTAGAAGGCACGGTGTCAGCGGGGCCGCAAGGAGGTCTCCGCCTTCAAGATGTTTACAGCATGGACGGGAGGTCAGGACCCATGACTTCCGCGCCCCGCCATGAAAGGTAGTCCAAGAGATCTTTGGGGCAGGGGCCCTTGACCTCGATCGACCTACCTCAGTGAGTGCCCAGCGGCTGTGGTTTCTGAGGTGACCCCGGCTTGCCCGAGCTCGTCTTTGGAATGCTGCCTCCTTTGTGAAATGTCACCAGCGTCATGTTCTCATTTCCCTCATAACACACATTTTAAAGCAGCAAGCTGTATTCCCCGTGACGTAAATGGTACAGTGGCACAGCAGCCGGGCAGAGGGTGGCCTGATGCCAGCGGAATAGAAAGTCAGGGGGCTGATTTCTGGCAGCTCACTTCCCCACTCTGAGCGCCGCAGATGGGGACCTGCTCTGGGACTTTCATCTCCCCCCTCCCATGCCCAGACCATCTCTTTCCTTAGGTATAAATCCCCAAGTGTGTAGGTCTGAGAGTCTCTGGAGAAACACAAATAAAGAGAAATTTTGTTTCAGTGCCTTTTATACTCCATCAGGGAAGCAGCTCCTTATTATAGACACTCCCTGAAAGCATTGCCTAATTTCCCCACATCCAAATGCAGACTTTTTTAACTTACCTTTTTCATCTAAATGAAGCGCTTAAATGGATGTTAAGCCTGCATTCTTAACTCTGGAGGCTCGGCTTTCTCCACAGTGTTTAGAAGGTTTAGCTCACGTGGGTATTATATTAGTCTTCTATTGCTGTTGTTTTTTTTTTTTTTTTTTTTTTTTTTCCAGTCAGAATGTCTTCTATTGCTGTTTTAACTAATTGCACAAACTTCGTGGCTTAAAACAATACAAATCAAGGTTTTGGCAAGGCCGTTCCTTTCTGGAGGTTCTAGAGGAAAATCCATTTTCTTGCCTTCTTCCAGCTTCCAGAGGCTGCCTACATTCCTTGGCTCTTGGCCCTATTCCATATTCAAAGCCAACAATGGCTGGTTGACTTTCTCACATTCCATCACTCTGACACTGACACACCTGCTTCCCTCTTCCACAAAGACCTTTATACACTGGGTCTTTGGGGATAATCCAGAGCAATCTCCTTATTTTGATATTAGCTCATAAGCAACCTTAATTCTCTGCTACCTTAATTCTCCTTTGCCACGGGAGATAACATATTCACAGGTTGCAAGGGTTATCAGGAACCCGTCTTTGAGAGGCCATTGTTCTGTCTACCACAAGTATTGAGAGTGACGTCAAGATCTCAGGATGTCTGTGTAGCAGTGTTTGGCAAATATGGCCCATGGCCAGCCACTTGTTTTTGTAAATAAAGTTGTTTTTTTTTTAATTTTTTATTTTTTATAAACATGTATTTATATCCCCAGGGGTACAGGTCTGTGAATCGCCAGGTTTACACACTTCACAGCACTCACCAAAGCACATACCCTCCCCAATGTCCATAACCCCACCCCCCCTTCTCTCAATCCCCCTCCCCCCAGCAACCCTCAGTTTGTTTTGTAAGATTAAGAGTCACTTATGGTTTGTCTCCCTCCCAATCCCATCTTGTTTCATTGATTCTTCTCCTACACACTTAAGCCCCCATGTTGCATCACCACTTCCTCATATCAGGGAGATCATATGATAGTTGTCTTTCTCTGCTTGACTTATTTCGCTAAGCATGATACGCTCTAGTTCCATCCATGTTGTCGCAAATGGCAAGATTTCATTTCTTTTGATGGCTGCATAGTATTCCATTGTGTAAATATACCACATCTTCTTTATCCATTCATTGGAACCCAGCCACGTGCATTTATTTATGCATTGTCTGTGGCTGCTTTCATGCTTAAAGGGCAGCTTGAATATTTGCCATGGAGACCAGATGGCCTAGGGACCTAAAAGGATTGCTCTCTGGCCTTTTTAAAAGTTTACTGACTTTTCTCTGTAGCACCGCATCTATCTCTGATTTGACTATACCTCTATAGAACATCACTCAGGGAACTTCTGGATATCTTCTTCCTGTTTTCCACTCGTGTACCTACCTCCCCTAGCCTGCCTCTCCTGTTCTTCTTCCCCTCAATGCCACAAAACTACTGAACCCTTAGGGTAATTCCAAGCACTATTCTGTGTTGTCTCTTGGCTTTGATACATACTGATCCCTTTGCTTAGAATGCATTTACCTTCTTTTTCTATCTCCTGCCAGGCAAGCTCCTATTCATCCTTTAAAACCCTCTCAAGGCATAATTACCTCCAAGAAGCCTTCCTCAATACCCCTACCCAAGGAGAAGTAATTATACCTATTCTCAAAATAGTGTTTGGAGATTATTAGTGCCTTGGTGGCAATGACTGCTCTATTTATCCTTCTTGGTAGTCCCTGTGCCTAGCATAGAGGCTGATGTATTATGTATCCAATAAATATTGGTCTAATTGAATAGTACTTTAAATATTGCTAGTCAGAGGTGAGGCACAATATAGTGGCAATAACAACACATTCTATAAAAATTCAGAATTGGTCTCCAATGTTACATGGAGACTGGATGATCTTGGAGATGTCAGTTCTCTTCTCCTAGCCTTTGTCTCTTTGCCTATAACCATGGAGCTGGGTCTCTAAGATCCTTCCAGCTATAAGGGTTCTCTCCACTATGGAAAATTTGGCCTAGTTCCTTGCTGATGCTAGGGATAAAGAAATCCCCTGCCTTAAGTTTGTGTCCTGCAGAGCTGGAAATCACCCAAGACGTGTATCACACGTGGCATTGCTTTGACTGTGTGGCAACTGGGTACTAAGGAAATGGGTAGGAGGGAGTGGAGGAAAATAAGGAGTTGGTGAGATAATCTGGGGGAATTATGAATTTGATATTAACCTTTCTCCAGGAACCAATTAGAAGATAGACACATGCCCTCAAGAGCCATGTCCAGGTAGTATGTTCTCACAGTCCCTAACCTGTAATCCTTGTCGTAATCCATACCTGAAGCTCTGACCATTCACTAGAGACCCATCCCAAATCCTGGTAGCCATATGGGAATCACACCAAACTCAGGGTGGTCTTAATGTTTCTCCCTCCCCCTCCTCCAGATCCCTCACATTTGTTCATGGTTCTGTTCTTAATGTCTCATTATAAGATGAGAAACCTTGGTGACCATTTTGGACACCTTCTTCTCCCTAGTCTCCTATATACCATCTCTTATGAAGATACATCTGTTTTCTTCCAGGCATTACTTAGAATTTAACTCTTTTCTTCCCTCCTGTTGTCACCTTCTATTCTAGCTTGCATTGTTTTAAACTTAAATCCCTGTCCTAGGGTCTTCCTGGGGTCCCTAACTTGAGCTTCGTCCCATTGAGAACCATCTGATTGGTTGGCCTAATTGTTGGCCTAATTGTCCTAAATCCCCACTTTCCTCATGCATTTCCTCTGCTCAAGAATCTTCAGGAGTCCAGACTCCTCGGCTTTGCTTCATAATTAGACCCACTCTGACTCTCGAGCCATTTTTCTTCAACACCCGCCTTCTCGGTAAGACATGTCTCCCCATTGCTTTGCATTTCAGCATGGACCCCATGTATTTCCTTCTATGATGACCTTTACCTGGCTCTTAATGAAGTTCAGTGCACTGCCACCAATATTTATTAACCACTGTTCTGTTCATAGTACAGCCCACCTTTGCCGCTCCCAGTTCTTCTCCACTGGTCCAATCCCCAGCCCATGGTGTGCCCTTGATGTTTTCCTTCTGTGTCTGTGTCTCCCTGCTCCCCTCCCACACATACCCTGAGGATGGCAATGACTATGTCTTGTACTTCTGTGTATTCCCCACTGGGGCCTGCCATTAAGTCCATATGCCCAGGCCACCTTTCCAGCCTCATTTCCCATCTCCGTTCTGGCCTGTTCTGTCTTCTATACATTAATGATAATGCAATCTACTTCATAATGTTCTTTGGAAGATTAGAATATTCTCTTCAGGCCGATTCTCAATTGATTACTGCTATCATTAACAACATCTGTCTTATCTGTCCTTCCCATGGTCCTTTGGTTTTTGGCGTGCAGGCTCGTGAGCATCTGGAGTTAAAAACCAAAGGGATTTTTATCACTACTAGACATAGGATTGCTCTTGCCCCTATATCCTGACTGGAACATTCCACCCTCAACTGCACCCATGTGATGGTGGTTATTGCATTTGATTTTGCCTATATATAAGGCTAGTATTTATTAAGTGCCTGTTGTGTGCCAGGTACTGTTCAGGGTTTGCCATTAGTAAATTTCAGTGGCCTTTTTTGTAGATGAGTCATTCCGCCTTCCTCATCTCAGACCCGGCCCTCCCTCCCTAAGAGGAAGTGTGGTATGGGAACTGCAATTCAAAGTTTTCACTGAGGGCTTGGTCCTGAGCCTTGGCCATGTAAAACTCCCTCGTACTCCACCCTCCCCAGTTCTCCTGAGGCCACCAGGTGCCAGCTGGGGCCTTCTGTCTGCTGGCTGCCTGGGTTATTCAGTTTCAGAAAAATAACTTCTAATCCAAGCTACAACGATTTGAAATTCATTCAAAGTGTAGCAGTCATTCATTCATTCAGTAAATTCAATCAGTCAGTAAGTTTGATTCAGTAAATGTTAGCTAAATTAAAGTAATCCCTCAACTAGACTGACTTAATCTCAAAATGCCTGTTGTATGGTTCCACAGTAAGCTTGGGTAGTGTAAGCTACGTTGGAAAAGATCATCATTCCCTCGTTTGCTCTTATTTCGAATAATACGAAGTCTCATAATTCAAGGAAACTTTTTAAACGAGATGACACAGTGATGGGTGGTAAGTGCCAGAAGAACCACCATACCAAAAACAAAACAAAACAAAACAAATTAAACAACAACAAACCTTGGCTAGAAAAGCAACTTTTAAAAAAAATCACTATCGGAACCTATTATCTAGGTTATGCTGCTCTGAATCTGCGTTAAATGGATACATGTGTGAAGCTAGAGAAAAGAGACCAGAATGTCAGAAGTGACACATAAAACATTTACAGTCCTTGTCTGTATGTGTGTGTTCAGGGGGGAGATTGATTTAAGCCAATATTTTTTACCTTGCCTGCACATTTATGTTGGCGGGATTTCACTGGTAAATATTGGTTTAAACCAAACACTGAAATCTTTAATCACGGTTTAACAGACACTGCATTATACTGTACTAGACACTGCGTTGGAAAGGGAGAAGCAGAGAGAGTAAGCCCAGCTTATAGCTACCATCCTTCAAAGATAGAAAGGGAACGTTAGAATTAAGTGAGACTCTTCAGTAGAGATGCCAAGAAAACCATTGCTGAAATACAAAATTTTGTTTTTCTGCAGTCTGGAGTTGAGTTCAGTGAAGTGACGTAGTTCACAAACCAGGGGAAATTAGGGCAAGAGCGGAAGTACTGCTAAATCAGGAGAAACCAGCCAAAGGAAGCCGAGCTGCCTGTGCCATACGGGGTTGACTTCTTCTATATTCTCCGTTTTTGTTTGCTGCTGTGTCAAGTTGGGTTGCCATGAAACCTGCGACCTGATTTTGTATTTTGAGGCATGCTAGTTGGAAGTTCTGAACCTGTCACAGAAAACAACAGCTCGTCTACCTGCAAACAAGGCTGCGAAAATCATGCTATTCATCTTTCTTCCCACACACACCATGCACAGACCCCATCCTCAATGGAACTGCTTGAGTTTATTCATTCTGTGTCTTCCTTCACATCCAGAACTCCATAAATCACCTGGAGAGCCTGCAAGACTCGGTCTCTGTTTCTTCCTCCCACCCCCACCACACCTGCACTCTCCACATTCCCACCTGTCTCATTTCAGACACAGCCCTGGGCTGCTTAGATGCTTCTAAGAGTGTCATCAAGAGGACCAGCTGTTTTATCTCTGAAATCTGTGATTATCTCTGTTTAATTAAATCACTGGGCCCGCATCTGGGGGTAGATGATGATGAGATTTGGAAGAAGCAGGGACCCTGCTGAAATCAACAGTCACCTCTACTGGTGACTGCCTGAGGGGAATACTGTTTTTATGTGTTTCGTTTAGTTTCCTTTGGTTTTGTTTGGTCTCTTTCTCTTTCTTTGCTTTTCTTTGCTTTCTTTCCCCCTCCCTCCCTCCCTTCCTTCCTCCACTTTAAAAAAAAAAAATGTTTCTCATCAGATCCCAGGAGAGTTTGAGGTGGAAGAACTTATAGGGGAAAAAAAATTACTGCAAATGAGACTCAGATAGGGTGGTTATTACCAAACTTGGCTGAGAATGGGGGTCATCTGGACCAATTCTAAACGGTATAAACTGCCAGTGGCTACCCTGGAGAGAGACTGTGTCAGTACTTCAAGGTTTAGCCTGGGGATCACCCCCAGGAGACCCGAATCATGGTCAAGTAGCAACGTTAGATTGAGGCTGGATTAGAAACTGAGTTCCATCATGGATCCAGTATAACTTTGGGCAGACTGTGTAAACCCTAAGGCCTCAGTTTGCTCACCTATAAAATGGGAATAATAACTACTTAATGGGGTTATTGCAAAAATTAAATGAGATAATATACAAAGTCTCTCAGATTAAAATAAAATGAAGCCCATCCCAATGTCTCCCAGGAATTTAGCAAACAGAGGCAGTCACGGAGGCATTCCTAATGGCACTGGAGGTAGACTGCCTAAGTTTGAATTTGGACTCTACTAAATCTGTGACCCTGGGAAAGTTACTGAATTGCTGTAGTGTAGTGTGTAGTGTGTTTTTATCTGTAAAATAAAATGATCTATTACATATAAAATAAGACTCAGGTCATGAAATTTTGATGAAGATAAAATCAGTTCATGAATGTAAAGTGCTTAGAAAATGCAGCTGGTACTCAATGAATGTTAACTATAATCATTATTACTACCTCTCTTAAGACAAGCATCTGTGGGGTTATGAATGTTGGTGTGTTCAAGTCCTAGCTATAGGCTGTGATCTGTAACAGTGCTGTCCAACAGAAATATAGCGCCAGTCACATAGATAGGTTTAAATTTTCTACTGAATGCATAAAAAGAAACAGATGCAATTAGCTTTAATAATGTTCTTTACTTAATAAGATCTACAATATTGTAATTTCTACATATAACCAAATATGAAAATTTACTGAGCTATTTTGCATCAATTTTTTTTCACCCGAAGTCCGTGTAATCCAGTGTGTATATTACCCATGCACACTGACTAGTTACATCATATCACATCGGACCAGCCAAGTGTTAGTGCTCAGCAGCCCCACATGGCTAGTAACTTCCATGTTGGACAAGACAGAAATTCCAGATTCTAAAGCAAGTCCCTTTGCCTTGATGAGCCTCAATGATTTCATTTGTAAATATGGAGATGACTTTCATGGCTTTGTTTGTGGAAAAAAATGAGCAAAATTGAAAGTGCTTTGTCAACTAGAAAGACTATATGGAGTCTTTCTGCTCTCTACAACACTTGACTGTCAAATGCAATGCATCCTCACTCGGTGAAGTTCCCCAAGTCCTGGGTGAGAAATCACCCAGGAGAGCACCAGGTGAATGGAGCTTTCCTATAGATAGCTGGAAGAGATTTGGCTAATAACGTCCTGAGAGCCAGGAAAATTTCTAGCCCTCTTTCATTCTCCACCTACCATATTTACTCCTAATGGCAAAAACCTTTGCTTCTACTCTTCTACTCCCTATTCTTGAAATTCCTTTGACAACCTTCATACTCCAGCCAAAAACAGGGTTAAGGTATAAATAACCCTTCCACTCCCTCTGATAACACCCTAGTTTGGGACCCCATTTCTTCTTAAGTCCTAACTTTTCCTGAAATTAATAATTTATCAAGTGCTTATTCTTTATTCTATCCTATAGCCCTTATAATTTACTGCTATCAGATCAATAATTCATTTTCATATAGGCATCCTTGTAATAGCAAGAACACTGAACTTAGAGTCAGAAAGCCTAGATTCAAGTCTCTAGGTTCTGCATTCTGGATTTGGAGTGAGACACTAAATCTCCCTAGACATCAGTCTCTTCCTCTATAAAATAGAGAGAATAATGCATCTCTCATAAGCTGTGGTGAAGATTGAAAGAGAGTATACATATGAAAGGAATCTATAACTGCACAGCATTGCACAACTGTAAAACAGTATTAAGATATTTATAAACTACTTTGTGTGTGCCATTCTTCTGTTGAACAATTTTCAATAACTCTTCATTCCCTGACAAGTAAAGTCAGATACCTTAGTCTAGCATAAAAAGTTCTTCAAGATTGCCTTGACCACCCTACTTTTACAAATTTATTCCACTCTGCTCCCTTACTAAAAACCCAATGTTCTAACCAAATAGGACTGTTGTATTTGATCTCCCCATACAGAACAAAGTGGTGTAGTGCATTTCTAATTTTAAACCTTTATTCATACTGTTCATTGCTTTACCTCATTTTTTCCTCTCTCAAAATTCCATTCATTCTTTTTTTACCCAGCCAAATCTCTCTTGATCTCCCTTTCTCCTATGTCTTTAAGATCTTTCTGTGCTGCCTCTAAACTTACTTGTATCTTTCTTATGACAGTTGTCAAAATATTTGGAATTCTAGTATCGCTTGATGCAGAGACCTTCAGTAAGGAGCTCTCACAGCTCTGCAGTGAGAGTCAAATAACAAGTTCTTCATGTGATTTTGCAGAAGTCTCCTTAGATGTCCCCCATATTAAAACTAGCCAGCCAAGGGACACCTAGCTGGTTCAGTTGGTAGAACATGTGACTCTTAATCTCAGAGTCATGAGTTCAAGCACCATGTTGGGCTTGGAGCCTACTTTAAAAAAACAAAAAACAAAAACTTAACCAACCTAGACATCTAATCAAGATATGAATGCAAAAGAAATGTAGAGCCCATTAATTGTGGTAACTTGGAATAAATCAGTAAAAAGGGTGGTTCGTTTGATGACTAATAAAAAAGAAAGTATACCAAGAACAACAATTCCTGACATTGTTTCTCTGACACTGTTCAATAACAGAGGCCCCATTCCTTTGGGTTAATCGATATTTCATCTATTGGTATGTTGGGCAAGTCAACAGGGCAAACAATATTTTTTGAGCTTTTACTAGATGATAGATGCTGTCCTGCATAAAAGATCAGGCAAAAAGATATGTTCCCTTCTCTCAAGAAGGTTATCGAGTGGGTGTGATAAACCAAGAGAAATAATTTAAATGAAATATGGTCAGTTGGAAATAAAGGGAAGGGAGTTTAATCCAACCTCAAAATATTTAGAAAAACTTGTAAGCGATATCTCTGGACTGAATCCTAAAAGAGAAGTAAAAATTAGCCAGGTGAATAAAGCTGGGAAGGGCACTTCAGAGAGAGTAGAAAAAACTGCAGTCTACCTCAGTAGTAGAGTTGAATACTTCAGACTTGAGGAAAGTGACATAATCATCCAATTCACATCCCCCCACCTCCCCGCACTGATTTTGTGCTTACCAAGCAATCTTATGAATAGACATTGGTCTCCCATGTCAAGGAATGTGGAATGACTAGATGACATGAAAAACTCCCCCAAATTATTACTCTCTCTAAATTGTTTGGTCTCTTCTCAATTTCTTGTGAATTGGACTAATATAAACAGAACAAAGTCAAATCACACTGACAAAAATCACATTCAGGACCTGTAAAGCCGAAGTGACTGGGAGTTTTGGTCACCAGCCAAATACCATCCTCCTAGAGGCTGTCTGGTTTCGGCTTGTGAGCATCTCAAGCCTATTTACCTGACTCCTTCTCCATGGCTCTGTAACTCTAGGCACAGCAGCTCCTGCATAGGTTTCTGCAATAAAATAAATAATAATGCTACTAGCAACTGGCATGAATACTTTACTAGGTGCTGGGTACTATGCTACGTGTTTTGATGTGGATATTTCATTTACTCCACATACAACTTGGTGGGAAAGATATACAAAGCTGTGGGAAGGATGAGGAAATTAAGGCTTAAAGAAATGAAGTAACTTGTCCAGGTTCACACTGCTAATAAAACAAATGGCAGGGCCAGAAATCAAACTCCTATTTGTCTTCCTCCAGACCCTGAGTTTTTAAGTACAATTTAGCTGGCCTCCTTTCCTGCCTTCAAGTTTATTCTTCAAATTGCAAGTGGACGAATCTTTTTAAAATGCAAATTTGGCTAGGCCACTCCTTTGATAAAGCTCCAAAAAGGTTTCCCATTGATTTCAGAATGAAGTCCAAAGTCCTCTCCATGGCCTTCCTTGGCTGTGTACAACCTGATCTAAACTTCCCATACTATTCTTTTTCTCTCTGTGTTCCTGCCAGGTACTGCTCTCAGTTCAGTAAGCTTACCCTGCTGTTATCCCTGTCTAGAATGTTCTTTCCTATTTGTACCCAAGGGGGTTTTGTTTTGTTTTGTTTTGTTTTAAAATATTTATTTATTTATGACTGAATGAGAGAGAGAGAGAGACAGAGCTGGGGGAAGGACAGAGGGAGAGAATCTGAAGCAGACTCCTCACCTACAGAGCACTCAATCCCGAGACCCCAAGATCACAACCTGAGCTGAAACCCAAGAGTCGGACGTGCAACCGACTGAGCCACCCAGATGCCCCTGTACCCAATTCTTACTCCTTTGAATCTCATAACCTTCCAAGGCACAACTACCCTGAACTCCCTCTGTCACATCCCCGCTCCTCAGATTTTTGGGTCCCCTGTTATCCCTGTGGCAAATTCTTAGGACAATCTACACTTCTTACTAGCTCCTTTCTCAATTTTAATTAAGTAAGTTCTTGTGTAATTGTCTATTTCTGCTAGAATATAGGTTTAAAATAAGCAAAAACAATGTCTGTAAAATTTACCGCTATATCCTCAGAGTTTCCTGCTGAGCCTAAGATATAATAGGCACTCAAAAAATCTATTCATTAATATGGTGTGTATATATGTTGGTATGTGCATATATGTTTGTGTGTATATATATATATATGTATATAGGTGGACATTTATAATAGCGTATATAGCATATATTGTGTATGTGTGTATATGTGTGTATATACAGACATATACATATATATTACATAATATATAGACATATATATTACACAGCCATAAAAAAAGATGCGTTACCATTTGCAATGACATCGATGTTCCTAGAGTGTATTATGCTAAGTGAAATAAGTCAGATTTAGAAAGACAAATACCATATGATTTCACTCATATCGGGATCTAAAAGAACAAATTAATAAACAAACAAAACCCAGAATCAAACCTGTAAATAATAGGGAATAAAATGGTTTCAGGAGATGGCGGTTAGGAGGAGGGGCAAAATGGGTGAAGGGGAATAGGAGACACAGGCTTCCAGTTATGGAATGAGTAAATCACAGGAACAAAAGGCACAGCATAAGGAATGTGACGGATGATACTGTAATTGTGTTTATGCTGACAGATGATAGTTGCATTTGTGGTGAGCATAGCATAAGCTTTAGAGAAGTTGAATCACTGTGTTGTGCACCTAAAACTAATTGTGTGTCAAATCTACTCAAAACATTTTTTTTTATTATGTCATGTCCAACAAACAAGAAATAGTCAATATTTATCCAGTACATGCTGTCCTAAGCATTTTACATTTATTTACTAATTAAATACTACAATCTATTATAGAGTTACTGTTTTTATTCTCATCACAGTGGGGAGGAAACTAAGGCATAGAGAAGTTAAGTAACTTCTTTACTGTTAGGTAACATTAAGTGGTGATATTGGAATATGAGTCCTGGCAGTCTGGTTCCAGAGATCAAGCTTTTAACCACTATTATATATTCTTCATAAATATCTCTTGCATATATTTAATGTATTAGAAAAATATTTGGATAGCAACTTACCTTCAACTTTGATCAATTTCTTGTGTCGCTGGTCTTTAACACTAACATAGGCAGACAGTGAAGTTCCTTGAGCACTTTTTCCCACTGATGATGCATGTTATTGTCTAGATGAGTACAGATTCCCATTAGTAAGCAAATGCCAAAGTCAGAGTCCTTCTGAAGAGCAGGCCTCCATAAGGGGAAGGACATTGGAAGAGGGGGAGGTAGGGCAGAAGGCAACAGAGGTTGAGGCTGGTGCATCCAAACAACAATTTTGCCCTAAGCCCACCTGGGTGAAAGAAAAAGTTGGACCATTTGTTTATAACAGGCCCCATGGCTTAGTAAAAATTACCATGGAATTTAATTAAAATCAGAGAAGTTAGGTTCCCTTCCTCCCTCCATCCTTCCTCTCTATTTCTCAAATCATCTCTCTCTCTCATTGGATGATTGAGCAAATCATTAAACACCAACAAGCCTCAACTTCCTCACATGCACAATGGAAGATTTTAATAATGCATAATAAAAATTTCTATCTCTTCTTTTCAGTCCCTTAAAAGTATCTTCTGATGAATGATCATTGATATTTTTGATTGGGGAAGGAATGGAAATATATCACTTGTGCATATATTAAATTTCTAATTATGACAAAAAATAATTTCTATCTCATGGGATTTATTTTTCAAGGAAAAACTAAGATTTGCCTGTGAAAGTACTTGGTAAACTGTCAAGTTATATGTGCAAAAGCTAGTTGTGACTGGAGGGTTTTTTTTGAACTTGTAGTCTTAGAGGAGTTTGCTAAAGAAACTGGCATCAAAATGACCTACTTTTCACTGTTATTTCTCTTGAGGGCTGTGAACCTCCTCTTCTACGAATCCACCCACAGTGAAATCCCTGTCATATGCAATTGCAAAGTTCCATATTTATAAAGACACATTGACAAAGTCCTGCCTAGAGAAAGGCCGCATAGGGCTTACAAGCTGCCTTTGGAAGAACTGTGTTACAGAATGTATAAATGTCTTCCAGTTTCTGTGATTTGTTCTAAGAATAGTTTACTCAAGGTTTATGCAACATGCTTTCTCGAAATGTTGCACTCCAACCCAGGTAGATTTCATTTATCACATATTCATCAGAAGAAAAGAAATACCTTTGGACATAAGAACTTAAAATGAAAAGAAAAGTATTGCTAGTAAAAGGGAAAAGGTCATATCCAAGACCACTAAATAAATAGGCCAATAGCCACAACTTAACACCTTGAAATAAAGAGGCTGATTTCCATATGTATGAAACTGTTTTGCATTTTAACAAATATTGCGCTGTGAGGAGCAACGGAGGAATGAAATAAGCCTGCTAACTTCAAGGCACAAAGAACCTAGAGAAGACATTTATAGGGTTAGAAGCTTGTGGCTAAAGATAGAGTCATAAGCTGAATACAGAGAATCCAATTAATACACGCTTCTCACTTCCAAGGATCAGAAGAGTGGTTTCTTAGTTTCCCTGATAAAGGTCTTCTTTAATATTTTTTTCCCCGCTGTGGAATCCTTGCTTTAGAAGTTTTGTCTACAAAAACAAAAACTATTTAAGGGTAATAATTAGTCTATCAAATTCAAATTTTAAGCTATTTTCTAGAGCCTATTTAATGCTATTTCAGTTATTATGGTATTCAAAATTAAGAGCTAGGGAAGATCTTGGGATACTTTTCCTTTCAATGTCAAGGGTTTCCTTTATTTTGGGGTTTAAAAGTGTGGATTTTCTGTAACTCTGTGTTCCGTGTTCCGCCTTCACAGAGCACTCCCGGTCGTGTGGGGGAAAGCTCCATGCTGCTTTGACCCCAACCCATGTGTCTTTGGGCCATTGCGTAAGGTCATGGTGTAGTTTGGATACTGATCAAAGGTACTCAGCCAGGTGATGGGGAGAGTTGAAATTCAGCCCATGCGTCACTTCCCAAGCTTTCTGCCCAAATGCTGTGTCTGCCAAGAGAGGGCACATTTTTCTAATTTTCACCAAGGCAATGTATGCATTTGGGACAGTGGGCAGGGGTGGGGAGGAAGCTGCTAAGGCACCCAGTTTCAACAGATGGACCATTCTGGAGAATGGGAAAGGCATTTCTTATATAATCACTCAATGCAATGGACCATGTTTTGTTTGTCGCTGTAACACCCAGCCCCTAACATCAGCCTTGGCATATACTAAATACTCAGTGTATTTTGTGGAGTGAATAAATAATCAGCTCTCTTGTACAGTTCTCTACAGCTGAAGGTCCACTGACTGGTCTGGTGTTATCAGTCAGGATTCAGTGAAAGCAGAATGATATATCAGGCCAGATCTATATTTTAGAAGTGAACACCAACAAACTCTAACCCTACCAAGAGGCAGGTCTGTCTGAGGTCAGACAGTGGGAGGGACACTTCAGGATTTCATGGCCACTTACACATGCTCCTCTCCCTAGGACCAGGCCAAAACTCCACCCAACTCAGCTATCAGATATGTGGCAATCTATCTGCAGGAAAGTAACCAGAAACAGGGAGAGGGCTGGGGATAGGGGAGACGGGGTCAGGGCAACAAAAATTTCCTGACACATGCTAGCACTGTATCAAACACTGGCATGGGTTGCTTCCCTTCATTCTCATAGCTGTTTATGCCGTCTTCCTGTTTTACAGGTAAAGAAGGGGGCGTAGCCAGGATACCTTGTCTGAGGTTACACTGCTCATAAAGGAATGGCACCCTCAGGATTTATGAACGTCTGGGTCAGACTGCCATGTGAATTTTGAGTTCATAGGAGTATGCTGGTGTATGCAATATAAACTAACATTTGGAGGAGGTGTTTCTCAGCTGTGCTGGATTTATTCGAATTCTGTTGATATCCATTGCTATAGTTCAACAAAAGGAAAGGAAATGGGTGTTTTTTTAAAGAAATCCTGTTCTTTGTTTTTTCAAGTGGGCTTCCCTAGATGGGACTATCTGTTGAAAGCATGCTTGGAAAATCAGAAAGATGGAGAACAGTGCGCAAATCACAAGTGTTAGGAGGCATTGAGTTTTCATAAAATGAACACATTCATGTAACTAGTCGTCAGAGGAAGAAATGGACCATTACCAGTCCCTGTAGAAGCCCTCCCACCCCTGCTAAGTCCCTTCCAGTTACTAGCCCTCCACAGTCACTAGTATCTTGACTTCTGATATTGTAGATTCATTTTTGCCTCCTTTGAACTTCGTATGTCGAATCCCATTTTTATGCACTTTGCAATATCTGGTTTCTCTTGCTTGATATTTATATTTATTAGAGTCATCCCTTTTTGCATGTGGAGTTGTTCTGACTAATTTAACTACTACACAACCTTGCAAATAACTACCAGCTTTGCTACTGGGAAGAGTTAGTTGGGTTATGTGAGGCAGCTAAATAAGAGGTTATTTACATTTCTTTGTTGTGTGCTATCTTTGGGTAGAAAGTGGAATGACTAGATTGATAGGTTTTTGATATATACAGAGCTATCTTAAAATTGCATTTAGAATGATCCCTAGTATCAGGAATCTAAAATAATAAAACAGATGAAAACTGAGAGTAGAACGGTAGTTGCCAAGGTTTGGGGGAAAGGGGCTTGGGAAGGTGTTGATCAAAAGGTCCATAGTTTCAGATATGGAAGTGAGTTAAGTCCTAAAGATTACTGTATAGTGTGGTGCATATAGTTAACAATAATGCATCATATACTTAAAAATTGGTTAAGAGGGTAGATCCTATGTTAACTATTCTCATAACACATGCACACACACAGAGGGAGGGAGAAAGCTTTTAGAGGTGTTGGTTAAGTTTATGTCATTGTTTATGATGACAGCTTCACAGGTGTATGCTTATCTTCAGACTCATCAAGATATACATATTAAACATGCACCACTCTTTTGTATGTCAATCATATGCAATAAAAAATGCATTGAGTTATTGTGTAAAAAAATTGTATTTGGGCTATAATGTGATGCTCGCACTTGCTGAGTTCTCATCTGCATTAGAATTATGACACTTAGGGTTTCAAAGTTTAAATGATACAGGTGTGGAAGGGGCCTCTGTCTCCACTTTTCCCAGAGATCAGTGGGAAAATTGCACTTGCCTACCCTGAGTGAGGGGCCAACTCTTAGGGCACTTGAGGTCTGTTATTAGCTGGGCCACTAACTTCATTACTGCTAAAATCTATTTCCATGTTTTCCGGCTATGAGGAGTTAGCTCTTTGTAACCAGACTGAGGTTTCTCATTACCCTTTCCCATCCCATCTCTGGGTATGTCCTTTCCAACAACTCTCTCTCTCTCTCTACACACACACACACACACACACACACACACACACTCTTCTACTGGCTTTGTGTGGGGGAAAAAACTGGGGAAATTGGAATGTGGGGTAACCATTAGCTGAATTGGAAAAGTATTAAAACAGAAAAGGGGCTCTCATTGACCGAGGAAAAGAATAGAACTCAACAGTTTGTATCATATGATCTCCATGTGCATATATGAACAGACATGCTCCTTAATAATGGAGATCTTAGTAAAAATGTGACTTTTTACATTTTTATCATTTCAAATTTTTGCTTCTCTCTAATTCTCTCTAAGGTACCTATATCCCATCTGTAATAATAACTGTGCTATTGACATAACATGCACAATACTTAAATGTCAACAGTTTTGTGTGCATTCTCCTATTGTACCTTCCGTGTGATAATAAGGTAAGTCTTCTTCTTAACCCTCATTTTCAAGATAACGAAATTTAGTCCTAGCACACTTAGGTAACTTGCCTTAGGTCAGCCACTGAAGCAAGATGAAGGACCAGAACCACACCAGGTCTTCAGAGTAAATACTGCACAGCCTTCCTGTGCTACTGACTGCGTTAGATACAGCAGAAAACGGAAGAGGAGACTCAAGAAGGTGACAACATTTAAGAAAGCAGTTACACACTTTTAAATAGAAAATACCCAAGGGTAAGACACCACTTTAAATCAGCATTTTCAGAGATTTGTGCATTTTTAGTGCAGAGCTGAATCCTTTAGTTCATAGACCAAGATACGGTCTTGCCAGGAATCTTGCTCTAAATAATTCAACCTCTGACTTCTTGGCTTGTGCCTTAAGGTAAATTCGAGATAATCATACCTCTTTGGTGGCTATCACAGAGATGTTGCAAGGATAAATGAGTAGTGTGCTTGGCGCTCCTTTGGGAAGAGGGCTTTATGAATGCCACATATTATTACCAGATTAATATTAACTATAATTATTTACCCATCTTCTCTTCCTGTTTCTCAGGGTCAAATGCAATACCTACCAGACTTACAAGAGGAAGTAAATGTTCCTTTTCCACTTTCTTAGAGGGAAGGACACATAGGAGGTTGGTTTTCCTTGTGCCTTTGGAAATTTGTGACAAATAGGGCCACAAGCTCTGCATTGAGAGCAGGTGATAGGACCATGTAGAGTCAACCCCATGACTCTACGTGGTCCCATCACCTGCTCTTAGCCCCTTGAGACTTGCTTCTGTGGCATTAAGCATTGTTCCTTCTCAGAGCCATCTTTGCAAGACAGGAAATGACCAGTTTCACGGGCAGGCAGCCTGTGCAAGGTGCAGAGAGCCCCACATCCAGCCGGGCCATTCGCTGCTGTCTTGAATTTTATAATAATTTGGTCTTTAATCTTGTGTTTGGAAGTGAAGTCTGAGGGGAAAATAGAGTATACCCAGTGGCTTGGAGCCTTGGCTCATATGCTCTCATACCCTTTTTCAGCCACTTGCCTGCCTCCCCTGGACATGTTCTCAGCTACCTGTTTCCCGGATTCCCTGGCACCCCTAAATTCATCCAGCGTCCCTTATCCTTGCCATCCGCTCACAGAGGGGCCCTGGGTGCAGGTGCAGAGAGGGTCTGAGTTGGGCATGTGTGACTTGCCAAGTCTCAGATGGGGCATGGTAGCAGCCATCCTGGACTGGGCTGGCATCTGTACCAGGGGAGATGGGCTATGTCTTGGTGGGAGGGAGCCTCTTGTCCTACCCTGACCTAGGTATCTAGTATGCCTCAATGCAGAGCTTGTAGCATCCTTAGGAACTGACTAGCTGCTGTGGAGTGAGGCGTCAGTACTGTGGGCAAGAGAAATGTCTGACTTCCCCAGAGCATCAGTCTGGCAGCTGGTGGTTAGGGGTACCTCCATAACTTGTGAACTGTCTGTTGCCCTAGTCACCAGATACAGGGCCCGGGGTCCTGTGAAGTTCTGCACTCTTCTCATGGTATCCTTATGCCCGAGGGAACACAGTATCAGAGAGAAAATAAAAGACAGCAGACCACGCATTAATTGTGCTGAATGTGCCATAATAATGTAAGATGTCAACAATAGGGAAACCTCAGGGTGGGTTATCTGTGAACTCTCTGTATTTGCTTTGCAACTTTTCTGCAAATCTAGAGTTATTCTAAAATAAAAAGTTTATTTAAACAAAAACACACAAACAAAAGACCACCATGACAAGGTGAGAGAGAGACTCCAGAAGAAAGAAAAAGAGCTTCATACTTTCCGACATTCAGCAGCACTTTTCTTGCTGTTTGAACAAGGAGCTCTCCCCATTTTCATTGTGCACTGGACCCTGCAAATTACATAGCTGATTGGGCCTGTAAACCCCTTCTTGGGGTGCACAAGTCCTCTCTCTCCCTTCCTGTTCCTCCCCACTCCCAAATGCCAGGCCTCTGGGTTACTGGATTAGCACTAATAGTTACACTCCTATGTATTGCTCATCTACTGAGAGCTGGCTACCGTTACCAGAAGCTTTATATACTCTGTCTCTAATCCCTTTATAACTTCATGAAATAAGTATTCTTATCTTTATTTTAAGATGTAGGAAACTGAGCTCCAGGATCGCACTGTCAACGGTAGAAGAGAAACTCAAAATACATGAGTCTCACTCCAAAGCTGGTGCTCTCTCCACAGTCTACAGATTCCCCATTCAGTCTCTAGGTAGCCAAGTATTTGCAGGCTGCTCAGGCAGGCACTTTGGTCTCTGTTCCTCTGAATATTTACCGAGTATCTGGTAGGCGGTAGGGTCTAAAATGGGACACAGAGTCTTGACTATATATTAAGAATCTAAAAAGGAGGGGCATCTGGGGGGCTCAGTCACTAAATATCTGCCTTCAGCTCAGGTCATGATCCCAGGGTCCTAGGATCCACCCCCATTTTGGGCTCCCTGCTTGGGGGTGGGGGTGGGGGTGGGGTAGTCTGCTTCTCCCTCTCCTCCCCCTGCTTGTGTTCCCTCTCTTGTGGTCTCTCTCTGTCATTCATAAATAAAATCTTTAAGAAAAAAATAAAAGAATCTAAAAAGGAGCAAATCCTCAATAACTTCCACACTAACTTCGAAAAACTTTCCCTTAAAAAATACTGTAGCTACAAAACGAACTGAGGGTTGCTGGGGGCCAGGGGATCAGGAGGTGGGGGTTATAGATATTGGGGTGGGTATGTGCTATGGGGAGTGCTGTGAAGTATGTAAACCTGACGATTCAGAGACCTGTACCCCGGGGATAAAAATACATTATATGTTCATAAAAAAATAAAAAATAAAAAAATAAAGATTAAAAAAATCAAAGGTTAAAAAAAAATGTAAAAAAAAAAATACTGTAGCTGACCACAATAAGAAAGGGCAGTAGGGTAAGGGCCTGTCACATGCATTGGCTGGTCACGGGCATGTCACTACTGTACCAGTTCTGGGAGCTCACCTGTGCTTGTGCTGGGTCACAGACAGTAGGTGAGCTGTGCATTGGTGGATCTTTGAAATGTCCTCCTCCTTCCTAGTGCTTCTGCTGCTATAATTATTATAATTCCATTGTCAACCCTGAGTGGAAATTGGATCCCTTTTTTCCTTCTCCATGAAGGGAAATGGGGTAGATCATCTTACAGTCCTTTTGCGTTCAAAAGGTCATTGTCCATTCAAAAGTCCATTCAAAAGTCTCAGAGCATCTTAGGTACTAAAAATCGGGGATTGTGATGCAGAAGACACCAAGGTAGTAAAGCCCAAGTAATTGAGAAGTACTTGGACTTTTCCTTTGATGAGAGGCTGGGGATGGGATGAGAGAGTTCTGGTAGTTGAGGAAAAGCTTCCTGGGAAGAAGTGCTCTCTGGAAGGAACTGGGGGCGGGGCAGTTGGAACGCACTACCGAGTAAGCCATGAGATTCTGCACGTTGAAGCAGCCCAGCAAGACTGAGGAGGGAAGGAGAAGAAGGTTATGTGTAAGTCTGGCTTCAGATGAGTTTTACTGAAAACACTTCAATTCTCGTCTGCACATTTTTGAGGAGTGTGAAAAAAAAATGGAGGAAGTCACCTCCAGTGGTTTTGTGGCTTTTTAAGTATGACATACAGGATATTGAATATTAACCCCACATTATCCTGAGGTGTATGCATATTTGAGGGATAAATAAAACATCTGTTCTCAGAAGTGTGCATCTGTGGACAAGCAATCCCAGTCCCCTGGGGTCTCTCTTGTGCTAATTCTCTGTTCTGCTTGAAATGTGAGCGTCACACACAGAAAATGTCAAATAATAATAAAAGGGTATGTGGTCTCCCTTAGATTTCTGTGTGAACATAGGAAATATGTATTCTAAATTTGACAGGAATGTATGCCATCATCTCTGTAATAGAATGCCATACAAGATTTTTAATTTTATTAGTGCCTACTGTGTGTTTGCATGGCAGAAAGCTTGATGGAATGAGTAACTGTTGTTCCCCTCAAAATCAGGCACGGATGCAGGAGAGTCTGACTGACTTTTATCACTGTCTGTAGCCTCCTCGTTCATTCATCCAGCATTCATAAAGTTAATTCAGTGTTTATTAACATAGAGTTCTTAAGTCAATAGTCTTTTGAGTATTTAGTTTAGACTCACAAACGTTTGGGTATGGAGTGACATGTTGTGACCATTCAGAAAGAGCTTTATTATCCAGTAACACATTTGATCTTAAAAACAATATTCTTTGAATGGACCACCAAGAAGTATTTCCAGAAAGTCCTGAGTTCCACAACCACAAATCAGAGCCCCCCCACCCCCACCCCCCAGACTTTGATCCAAGTGAAAATCTGCTGTGTTCACATCAGGCTCCACCTGAAAGTCCGGTTCAGAATTTCCCTGTGACCCTGGCAGTTGCAGAAGAGAAGTTTTAAGCTTTGTTTAGTATAACAAGAGCTGCCTACTGGGGCCAGTAAACGTATTCCTGTAAAACTCCAGTTTCTCTCAGACCCTCTCCTATCAGGGAAACCTCATCTTACCTTTCCTTAAAGGAGGGATTCAGAATTGGGGAGGAAGAGCCTACACCTCTCGCTTGCGTGGGTCAGTGCTTGCCGAGTTAAAAGTTCCTCCAACATGTACACATGCCTGGGAATGAATGACTCTGTAGCCTTCCAACGCAACTCTGGGTCCCCCCGCCTCTCCCATGTGGTCGACGGTGTGTGTTTCGTTTAGAAGAAAAGCAGAATGAGAAAAGGCTTTCCTCATTTCTCCTCCAGACTGCAAACACTCAGAAATGACATCACGCACCCTAAAGAGCCCCAGGATGACTAAGGCAGCGAGAGCCTGAGAAAACTCACTGCTTCTGCCTTTAGTTTTAGGACGCATGTATGCAGATGAGCAGCTAAGAGATGGTTCCCCGCCTCCTGCCTCAGAGGAAGTTTCTTGGTAGATCGCGGACACCTCATCCCCGCGGGGGGGGCGGGGTGGGGGGAGGCGGCGGGGGGGGGGGGCGGGGGGGGGCGGTGGTGAAAACTTGGCACCAGCCGTCCCGGGCAGAGCACCGCGGTGATTTGTTCTCCCGGTGGAGAGAGCTGGAAGGAAGGAGTCGGCGCGCAAATAATGAAGGAGCACGGGGCCACCTTCAGTAGCTCCGGGATCGGCGGCGGCGGCGGGGACTCGGCTATGGACAGCCTGCAGCCGCTGCAGCCTGACTACATGCCTGTGTGTTTGTTTGCAGAAGAATCTTATCAAAAACTAGCGATGGAGACGCTGGAGGAATTGGACTGGTGCTTAGACCAGCTGGAGACCATCCAGACCTACCGCTCTGTCAGTGAGATGGCTTCGAACAAGGTAAGAGATGACAGCGTGTTCCTGAAAGCTCCCCCACTCGCTCCCCTGGGCTCCCCTGGCCTCTGCCTGCGGCCGCGGTGCATCCGAGGACACCGGCGGTCAGAATGAGTTTGCTGAGCTGCCTCGGAAGATTCTGTCCCCAAGTGCCACGCTTGGCGAGTGTCTGCATGCTACGGCAAAAGTTAAAAAGTCCTCCGTGTGCTTGAATTCCCAGAAACCATACTTCTTTGTTATTGATGTAGTTGGGTGTATGTTTAAGGGGAGAGGGTGCTTATAAAGCTTACTCGTGAACAAATGAAATCCCCCTTTTTTAAAAAAACAATGGTCAGGAAGATAACATCGGAGTGAATTTGTATGGTAAACTGGATAACACTTGACATTGCAATCAGGTGTTAGACATGTTTTTTGGACAAGAAAATAATGTGACCTCCGTATATCAGTGGAGAAATGGTTCGCCCTGAAGTTTTATAAATTCCAAAATTATTCTCAGAAGGACATTCTGGGATTTTCTGACATTTCTTTTGTGATGCTGGCATAACCTAAGATAAAAAAAAAAAAAAAAGAAGAAGAAGAAGAAAGGAAACAATATACTTTATCTCCAAAAAAGAAAGTTATTTCCTAAAAGTTTGCTGCTTTTCAAAGTAGAATTATTTGAAATTAAGTTCCACCCGTACTGCAAAGAAATAGTTTTGTTTACAATCCCCAGACAAAACTTAGTGTAGAAGAGTTCTAATTATCTATCATTATATCATTTGTTTAATTAACGCCTGGGTTTAGAGTGCTAATTTATGCAGTGAGAGTTGCTACTTTTGTTTGTGCCCCCCCCCACCGAGAATGTTAATTTTATAAATATATATGATGTGTGTGCATTTATGTATATACTGACTGCTTTGTTTTTAATGGAAAACCTTAACTCTCTACCCTTATAAGTACACATTTTAAGAATCCCCAATCATCATAGCCTGAGGTATTGTCTTACTGTCCTATGGTTCTGGGGCCGGGAAGAGCTTTTGCTCCACACCTGCCAACATGCCCTTTCCAGCCCCGAGGTTTACTAGGGAATGTGTGTCCCTCTTCTCTTTTTCCTGGGATTAAAAGTATCACCTTCCTATCAAGGCTTATTGGTTCTTGCTCACAGGATCTGAGCAGAGGGAGCTTTGCGTCCTTAGGAGATCTTGAAGGGGGCTATGGGTGGAGGAACGGACTCCTTTTACTCTTGTTTCTTCGTTAACAAAAGGACAGAAAATGAAATAAGTCTCTCAAATTTTAGTTTAGGTTCAAGTTGGAAAAAATAAGAAAAGTTTTGAAATTTAACTATTTGCTGACTTTTTTCTGAAGTTCTCAAGTGGAAAACAAAATTCTGGGATTTTCCAGACTGTTGTAAATCTCAACCAACTGCTTCCCCATGAGGAGGGCTTAACTGCGTAACTTCTCCAAACCACGCTAGATTCCAAGTGAAAAGATTTTTACACATGCTTTAGCCTACTTTGGAACATGAACAGATTCTCTACTGCATGTTGTGAGCATTGATACACATTTGAGATGTAGATTCAATATTTAAGGGTAGTTTTTCAGCAGGTTTTGCTATAAAAGACATGCTGAACTTTCTTCTTGAGTTGCTAAGAGAAAGTAGCCAACTAACTCCAGGAGAGAAAAAGAATTCTCATTGAGAAGCTGCAGATTGTCATTATTTTTCATTTTGAGTGTTAATGCCTTGTAGATTCTGATCCGGTTTCTGTCTGGAGTGCTGAAATTAAACATCATCTGTTTTGCAAATTTGTTTTTAAAACTTCCCATATTCAGTGTAGTGGTCAATAAGGCTCCGAGACCAAGGACTGTGTAAGTCCTGGTGAGAATTCCAATCACTCAAGGCTTCCGCTCCTCCTTTATGGTGTCCTATGCAGGAAGCAATGAAAGTTGAATAGAGCTAACCCTAAAGAGAGAGCTAACCCTTCATGCAGACACAGTTAGCTTAAGGAGAAGGCGTGCACACCTACTTTCTGCAGCTACAGTGGAAAGGTTGCAGGGCAAAGCAATTATACAGAGGAGGAATAGGTTCAACTGACAGCTGAAGTCATTTTTATTTGAAAAAGATCTCTTTCTCTTGTTACTTAGCAACCATCTCCCCCCCACCCCAACAAATCCTGATTATCCATATAATTGTTTCAGGTAAAGTTTAATCTATGGCACGTATAACATAATATAATAAGAATATTTTTGTGGCCACCAAAAAGAAATTGATCTATATCAGTTTGGGGCAAGGTGGGGGGGGGACTTAATTACTTGTGGTAAAAATAAAGTCCCACATTTAATTTTGAATGTGGTTGAAATTATTTGAACATTCCATCCAAGTCACTGTTTAAAAATATCATCATCATCATCATCATCACTATGTAATTGTATCTGATCATCTTTTGCTTCCCCTCACTGAACGAAGGAGCCATGGCAAATCTCTGAGTTATAGATGTGGAAGGGAGTGTGAAGATATTCTGTACAGGAAGTATGTGAGAAGCATGGCCTTTGGAGTCAAAAGATCATGGTTCAAATCCTATGTCTATTATTTATTAGCTACTTGACCTTGGCTAACTTACCTAACTGTTCTGAGTCTTAATTTTTTTCATCTGTAAGACAGGGATAAAAGTGGTACCTACCTTACTGAGTCACCGTGAAGATTATATGAGATAATGCATCTGAAACACTCGCAAGGCACCTGCTGGGTAGTAAAGATTCAATAAATGAAGACTTCTTAATAGCAGCCACTACATCTTTGCAAAAATTATATGCCCTTAGTTTTGATCAGCTAAGTGAGTTACTGAGTTTTTACCTACTCAGCAGAGGTGATGGGAAAGCCAGTTCTTTGCATGGGGGATGTTTGGGAATGTGCAAATGGTAGAGAGTTGACCATGCCCAGTGCAGGAAAAACAAGCAGTCTTTCATATTTACCCCGTCTGGGTAGGGTTGTGTGTTTATTGTTTTTCTCAACCCTTTTATATTTTGAAGAAAATTGTGACTCAAAGTTGATAACTGGTTTTCCCAAGTGCATTTCAGAGTCTGAGAGGTAAGGAACTGTTTCTGTGACCTCTAGAAACATAGTCTCCCTCTAGACCCCAATTTCCTTCATTTCTCTTAATGCTGGCCACAGGCCAGATGGAATTACAGGATTATAGAGAAAGATGCAGCCAGCCGGGTTAATATTATAGGTTGTTTTTCCCCAAAGATGAAATAAATTCAGCAGTTTTATGAGGCAATGACATTGTTTTGCAAGATGAAAAGGATGTCAAGTGAACCTTCTGCCAGCAGCCCAAGTTCAGTTAGACGTGTTAGAACTGTTTTAACTGTTTTCTGTAACGACAATTTGGCTTCTTAGACTTGTTCATTAATTTTTGTTTCAACTTTTATCGCCTCCTGAATTAGAAGAATTGTCTTACACTTCAGCCTAAACGCATCAGAGCATGAGTTCCTCGGTGACAAAACAGTCAGATGTTTTCAAAACAGGATGCTTTGGCTCTGCATTATAAAAAGAGGAACGGAAAGAGAAACAGTATAGCAAGGAAGAAAGCAAATAGCCCCAGCAGGATCCCCAGCCCAACAAGGGCATAAACACTGACCTATCTTCCTGACCTTCGCTGTGGCTCAGTTCCTGACCTCGTGTCACCAAAGCCAACCGACGTCATTGGAGGAGGATAGGAGGAATGGCGCAGCTGCTGTGCGGGTGACTAGAATTTCCTGTCTCCTTCCTGACAGACTCCGTCAGAAAAGTACAGAGTTGCAACAACAGTGGCTGAGGAAGGCCCAGCACAAAACAATCCCAGTGAGGCGTAGTTGGGACTGGCAAGGACAGGGAGTTTTACTCAGGAGCAGAGTCTGTCGCCTCAACTTTTCAGGGGAAAGTATCAAAGGGGTCATTTATACCCAGCATGTTGAAGGTTTTTCAAAAGATGAACATGCTGTGGTATTCAGCGAGGAGCTCTGTTCAAGCAGCTTGTCACTAGCCTGACTTCCCCAAAAACACTCTCCGGTTCTCCTGTTCTTTCTTGACCAGCTTTGTCCTGGGGCTGTTTTTATGTGTAGGACAAAGGTTTTGGTCCCTCTCTCGGTGAAAATGCAAGTTTCATTGTTGAGAAGAGCAGTCCTGCATATTATCAGTAGAGTCTTCAGAATGAAGCCTCAGGACCTAGCCCTTCAGTCCAGGTTTGCTAAGGAAATCTGTAAGATAAGACAGGGAGATAGAAGGTCCTTTTCCTTTGAAGGTATCCTGAAGTCAGCGGCAGATACCATCAAAGGGGAAGTGAGTCCTTCTGGCCACGCAGGTTTATTTTTCCGGTTCTTCAGGTGTGTCTGCACGAGAGTATTGAAAGTAAAGGCAGATAATTGCCTGTGCTCTTGGGTGGAAAGGAATAAACTCATATAGTTCTATCAGCCTGGAGCCCCTCGGGACTCAAGCCGCAGGATACTGGAATGTGACTCTGATAGTCTGTTTGCCCCACACTTGGGCGAGTCATTTTCTTTCTAACTGAATAACCAATACTTATGGGAAATGTCAGATCCAGCAGAACCAAGAAGGGAATAGATCTTCTTGGTCAACAGGTTCCTCTCAGAGCTATGTCAGGAAGATAATAGGCAGGTGACCAATCACTGGAGGGGATTACTTCTACTTTTGCCCAAAGTTAAAAGATACAAACAGAGCATTCCCACCCTTAGGGCACGAGGGGTCCTTTTCCTGGATCCTTTGCTCTAGGAGAGCCTGGGCTTGTCCACTGGCTGCGCTTTGCTGCAGGAGGTGAGAAGCCGGCAGGGCCCAGGGGCAGCTGTGGTGTCTGCCCAGGACCATGTTGCATCCACTGGGCCCCTGCATTCTCTGCCCAATGGTTCTGAACCCTGTTCCAGGACCTGTGCAGGTCTCTTTCCTAGAGATGCTGCAGGAACTCACTTGGGCCCAAAGAGTAGCCAAGAAGCAGCAGTTGAGCTTGAAAGAAGTGTGTGGGAGGAGCTTGTATGGGCAGGTGGTGCCTGAAGGGTGTGGGAAGGAGTGTTCTTTGGGGGAAGAAATGGGACAGGGCACGGTCCTGGAGCTAGGTCCCCCTGCACGGCCATAACCAAGAAATTCAAGAATGTGTACTTCACGTTGACCTTCCCAGCTGCTAGGAAGGGATGTCTGTTGAGGTAGGAAGAGCATTGGAGGTAGCTTGATTTCTGTCTTTATTCAGATCTATTTATGTGGCCCTGCACATGTTAGAAATGACCTTGATCGAGGGAAGAATAGAAGGAAAATCAGTTCTGAGAGCCAGCTGGGACACTTGAACATTTTCGATCCAAGTTTTCTCTCTTTTCTCTCAGACTTCTATAGAACTGGAGGCATCAAAGGGAAAGGAGCCTAGGTTGAAGCCATGAGTTTGAAGTCTAGCTTTGCCTCCATTTAGGAATATTCCCGTAAACAGTTAATTCATTAGGAATCTTTGCCTTTCTTTATCTACAAAACGAAATAGTTGGAGAAGACTGTTTCCATGGGGTCTTGCAGCTCTTGCATTTATGGTTGGGACAGTCAGTGTCGACAGCCAAACTAATTTTACAGCTTTCTGTTATCTGTGCAGACGTGGTGCTGAGTCCCTTTACCTACATTGTCAGTAATACTCTCAGCAACCCTTGGAAATATATACTATTTATTCTTGTCTCCATTTTATAGTAAAGTGAGGTTTAAAGAGTTGAATTACATTGCCTAAGGTGAAGAAGAGAGCAGGATTCACACCCAGGGCCACCTGACTCACCGTCACTGATCCCGGTGGGACAGATAAATACCGAAACAGAAAGGTATTTAGTAACGCTTACAAGGAAATTTTGTCATTTCTGGGAGGTCTTATTCTTGGAACTCTGGCCATCATTGCTTGTTTAGGTCTGGTTCAGAATCCTGGTCTGCAATGACCATATTCAGGGCCTCCACACCAGCCATTAATAACCTTAAATTCAGTCTCCCTGGCTGGGAAGCAGTGTCTGTTAACAGATAATAAGGAGGAGAATAACCATAGTTACAGAAGATGGCTATAAAGCACTCATCAAAAAGGTAAATAACAGTGTTAAACGAATCTGCTGCCTCTTGTGGACAGGTTTGCTCAATTCAGTATCTATTTGTTCTCCCCATTTCTCTAACATGGTCTAAGAGAAAACAATGAAGTTTTGTTTAAAAGACAACCAACCCCCAAATCCCCTTTTTATACCCCCTCCCCAACATTTAAAAAAAATGGGGAGAGGCTATTCTTTTTTTTTGAAAATTATCATCCAAAAAGTTGGGGCAATTTCATCATATATTACATCCTTTCTAACACATGTCCCAAGACCATGAAACAGAGGAGCAGTGCTTCAGTAGCAATAATTAATACAGGGAGGTTTCCTAGAGGTAAGATATAGACTGTCTGCATTACATTTTGTCTTCCAACAAAGAAGAAAGAGAAGAGTAAGCTGTTTTTTTATCTGGCATTATCTCAGTTACTTTCTATGACAAAATAAGTTGTATTATTGCGAGTGTAAAGATTTTATTTATTTATTTGACAGAGAGAGACACAGAAAGAGAGAGGGAACACAAGCAGGGGGAGCAGGAGAGGGAGAAGCAGGCTTCCAGCCAAGCACGGAGCCCAGTACAGGGCTCTTGTGTAATCCAGTGTTCTAAGTTCTGCTCTTTGAAAATTTAACAAATCAAAGATTTTGAAAGTTTAGTGCTTTTTAGTAACTTTGATTTTCAATCTCCTTTGGTTAATTTAAATACTTCATTGATATTTACAGAACTGTTTCCTTCATTGAGGTCTAATCCATTTACCAGCCACCCCCCACACACATCTTTTTGCTAGTTTCACTTGAAAACTAGCAAAAAAACTGATTAAATCTCTACAAATGAAATAGAAGTGAAGTCAGGGCACTTTACCTTTGATTGCTGCACCCCTGGCTAGCTGGTAAGACAAGATTACATTATCAAAATCTGATAAATAAGTCATTTTAAGGGGAGCCTTTCTGTCCCTATGGGGGGGGGGGGAATCAGACAACTATGTTTGGAGTATCAAATATAAATCCAGAATGCTAGTTGTAAAAAATGGAATTACAGTGATTTAATGGAATAAACGTCTGTTTCACATTTTTTTCCTACTTCTTTCTTGTCTTTAATTTTTTTTTTCGAATGCGTCCTCATCTAAAAGTCTTCCCAAATTGGTACCATTGTTCTCTATGAAAGAAGAGCCAAGGATGAACCCTAGTCTTGGGCTGATCTTCCCACAGTTTGCCTTCTGCGTAAAAGTATGCTCAGCAAGTGGAGAGACATCAGCTTTCTGGAAGCCAGGACTCACCAAACCGAAGCTGCGAGGGCAGACTTGTGCCACAGTCAATAGATTTCACACTCTGGAAGGCTCTGTGCCAACAGTGGATGTGCGTCCCAGCACATCCTCCACTTTAGCATTTTTCAGGGACCTGCCAGCCCTCTCTGTCTTGCCCAATTGTACGTGATGTTTCCCTCCACTGGTGCCAAACTGTTTAGTCTCCTGGATATTTTACTGTAACTTCCTTTGTTTGATTTACTTTAAAGTAGCCAAGTGTTTCCACAAAGAAAGGGCTGTTAAGTTATTTAGAAATGAAGAAGACAGTAAAACTTCTGTTTCTTTTGTTTCTGTTTTGGGAAGTGCCTGATAATCTTCTTCTCTTTAAGAAGTTCCTGATGGTCTTTTTCTTTTTATGGAGCTGCGTTTTAAAGGCTATAAATCATGGATTTCTGCTCATCAGTCCTGTGTTTCTTTCTGATAATTAGTTGCAGTTTAGAAATGTACCACCTTTGAAACCTAAAGCCTTCAGAAATTGAAGTTCAGCGAATTTATTGAAAATAAGTTTCATCTTCGCAGCTCAGTTTCACTTATATTTTTTAGCTGTTCAAAGTATGGCAGTCTTAAAATTGTTCTTAAAAACTTTAAATGGCCAAGTTTCTTTTACTGTTAGCAGCATAGTGTACGAGGTTATAACCTTCAGCAATTGTGCAACTGAAATTTGAGTACAGATATCGGTCATAAAAATGATTAAACCAATTTTAGAAGGTGTAGATATATGACAAGAGTTTTTGTCATTTGCTATCTGAAAAGGTAAATTTTAGTTACGCACTTTGGAAAAGAAAACAGTAAAAAGAGAAGTTGTTATTAAATAAAAATACCTTTCCAACTCAACCATATAGGCTATGAGCTAAAGCTAATCAGACAGGGCAAAGTGAAATGGTCATTTGGCGACTATGTAATGTCTTTGGTCAGTACGGATGGTGAAAGGTGATAAACCAAGCCAGAAAAAGATCAAAATATATTTTTTCCAGTTATAGTCTCCCATGGCTGCCTTAAACAAAATCCTAGAACTTCAAACCCAATAGGGAACCTTAGATATCATTGATTTGAAGTCCTTGTATTTTATAGATGAGGATGATAGAAACTGAGGATTAAATATCTAATGTACTCTGAAGATCGTTGTAAAATATAAAACACAATCTAAATAAAATATAATTTCATTATGATATGACTTCTGCAGAGTCACAAGGTTAATTAGCAGAAGATTAAGGTAGTGAAATACTGGTCTGATTACAAATCCACTTTGCTGTTCATTTTCAGCAAAAGGCTGATTATACTTAAAGACATGGGATGGTCCCACTATCAGTTGCATTGATTTTAACCTTCTCATTGTCCTCATTACCTTTCTTGAGTAAAAGCTATCCACGTCCTAATGACTTCAAGTAAAGAGAACTAATTTAGTATTCCTGAAAACTGTGTGCTCAAAATCTGGAAGGAAATAGTTGGAATGAGTTACTTTAAATGCCTTTGGCATTGCTGGTTTTTTTTTTTCACATTTTGCTGTTTTAATTTCTGAATTAAAATATATGTATATATCATCAAAATATACTATGTATGCATACTATCAGAAAAGAAAATCTCATTTTGCAAAGGCAGCCAGGATTAACATTTTTATCTTCACGTAATCGAAATGATACTAAGTTTTAGTAGCTCCTACTGGCCAAACCATGGACTTCCAACTTCTTCTCTTTCCTTGATGTCAGAAAATCTATTGAAACCTGGCTTTAAAAAAAAAAAGAAAGAAAGAAAGTAAGAAAACCTGGCTTAAGAATATAAGTAAGAGTTTTATGATAACTTGAGAATGAAGAAATATAGACCTTTACTTCTCTCTTGGCATTCCATTGCCTTAAAGACTTCCCTTTGACTCAAATGCACCATCGAGCCCATACTATGAACCTACTCCTAGTGCCAGGTTTCTTGGCTTTCTTTTTTTGAAACCTTGACTAAGGTACTCTGACTTTGACCAGATTTCCATAAACCATTCTCTTACCTAGCTTACTGGTTAGTATCATAACTAGTATTTTAGTTCTCTGAGGTTTTATGTAAGTCTATTCCAGATTGTAAGCTCTTGAGGCCTGCAATGGTGTCTTGACTTTTTTGAGACTCCGTGTAAGCTCAGTGGTAGGACTAAAAAGTCTCAAAGAGTCATAGCTTTATTTCTGTGTAAGAGTCAAGAGAAAAGCGAAAAACAGATGAAGGCTTTTGTCAGTTGGTGGTGGTTGATTTGGGCTTTATCTTATTCAAAAAATTTCTCTGAAATTCTTCTTGATTGGGTGATTTAAGAAATGTGTTGACCTGAGGGCTTTGGATAGATTCTAGGTCAGGTAATGACCTCGCTGCTGGGCACAGCATGATATTAAAGATGGAAATATTTTTTAGTATTTTCAAAAATTTCATGGAACATGCTTAGACTATCCAGTGGTAATATGAATTTTTGGTATGCTCTTGCATACCCATTTGACTGTGAGAAGCTAGGGACTCTGACAGATCACTAATGAAAGGTCTCCCAACACATGCTCTAGATGTCCTGCTCATTGCTCAGACACATATGTAGCCAGCCGGATGCTACCCATCTACCCAGCTGAGAGGGCACAGTGTTCTCCCTGCCTCAGCCCCTTATCTGTTTGATTGCTATTGCCAGTTCCATTCTGTAACCAAGTCAGAATGATTTAAATATATCTACATTTACTTGACCAAGTCCAGTAACTCATTTATGTTGGGGACAGGGTGAGCGGTCACTGAATTTTTCCCTGCTGTATTTTAACACACTCAGGATCTAGTTGCATGAAATTTATTTGCATCTTTCTTACCCATTGCACAGAAGGTTCCCTGAAATCTCATCAGGTTTTACCAGTATGATTTTTAAAATATTTTTAAATCAGTATAATTTAATCTCAAAAAAATTATCTAATGTTGATTACACTAATTAAAAATACTCTTTTGTTAATACTCTCCTCCTTTATGTTCACAGGATAAGGTCATTGTCTAATGCCGCATTGTAGATGGGGCATAGAGCATTTTCAAACTAAGAAAGGCCATACTTTGCTTTTCAAGAAACAACCTTAAGGGCCCTTAGTAAATCCTAAAATAAGAGAGTTTTGCAAAAAAATAAATAAAAACATGAATCTCTGGACAGGAATGGTCTTTCTTTGAAGCAAGAGAATATGTTGGGTTAAAACAAGTAAAATATGAGCCGTTTTTCATAAAGGTAAGAAAAGAGGAGCAAATATTAGTGAGGAAGAATTCAGGAAAGATTTTTCTGTCTTGAGCTCTGCTTTTCAAATCTAGCCCTGTGATCCAGGACTGTATTTCCCAGAGAACTCTGATTCTGCCCAAGGGAATATTAGTTGTAGAGCGATGTGGGGATTTTTAAGGCCCCTTTCTTCACTTTAAAGCTTATTTGCTCTCGAAGTTCCCTATGGTCCTGGGATAGAGCATTAAATAAAGGGCCACTTTCTCTAAATGCGTTGCTGTTTGTTATTTTTGTGTTGCTGGATCCAAGGTAGCAAGGT
The DNA here is from genome assembly GCF_011764305.1 of Mustela putorius furo. Lineage (NCBI taxonomy): Eukaryota > Metazoa > Chordata > Mammalia > Carnivora > Mustelidae > Mustela > Mustela putorius. The sequence continues at coordinate 54,127,733 of NW_025422005.1, forward strand.
AAGGAAACATACCTGAAGAGGGCTTTCCTGCTTACACAGAGCTCTCCCTGTGTGATCTCATTCTGATGCTTACGAGGAGGAAGGCATTACTGTATCCCCCTTTTCCGTGTGAAACAGGATGCAAGAGACATCACTGATTTGTCCAAGCCTTTCAGCTACTCACTGCTGATGCCCTAGAATGAAATCTTGTTCTTTTTTGCCCCAAAGTCAAATGATTTAAAAATAAAAGTTAAAGGGAAATCCACAAGGTAATTTGTTATATTCTTATACAACTTGGTAACAAAACATGTAATCATAGACTTTGAAAACTAGAGCTCAGTCCAGGTCCCTTCTTATTTTTCAGGCCTCAGTTCTGATTTTACCTCTTTGGAGAGAACTTCACTAATTATCCTAACCCAGTACCTTGTGGGTTTTTACAATTGGCTGTCACAAATTTATGATCTTGATTTTTCTGTCATGAAACTTGGTTTTTACTCATCTCTTCCGTTTAGACTATGAGGTTATTGGGAACATGAACTCGTTTGCTAGAGTAGTCCCAGAATTTCAAATAACTCTAGACACATGGTAGACATTCAGATAAATATCCCTTGCATGAGTCTCAGAAATGGAATCTAATTTGTCCAGAAGCAACGACGTTGTTAACAGCAAATCCATTAGAACCCAGGAATCCTGTTTCTGTTGTACTACTACACCGGTGCCCTGTGCAGGTGCTTGCCACGCCCAATTTGTTTTTCTCATTGTTCAGTTGAGTGAGAAACTCCCATCTGGTGTACAATGACTCTTCAAACTACCCTTAGAAAGTGCAAAAGCTTGCTCCTGAACCTTCTCCCAAATTCAGGGTCTGGTAATAGAGAACAAAATCATCAGGATCAAATGCTCTTTTCTTGTGAATAGCAATGTGAAGCACATTGGGGCTGTTGTTTGGTTCAGCATTGGAGCATTTGGTTAACCTTTCTCTTGGAAAGTCTGCATCCTGTGACCAAGGATCTGAGCCCTTTGGAGCCTGGCGATGCACACTCAGCTGGGAACATGTTTATGAACACGTGTTGTGTCTGAAACCCAGCCACTCTACATATCTGTTGTGTCTGGAGTGTAGCCATTTAGTCATTCTGTCATTGTCTGGCTGTATTTTTTGTTCCTGACATGTTGCTGATACTCCTCTCACTGCTCTCCCAGGCACATATTCAATTAATTCGGATGTGTTACTGGACTGACCTCAACTTTGGCAGTCTAAGCAAGATGAATATTGCTTATCCTTATTTCAGGCAACTGGTGGCCATTCGTGGCTTTTGTTCATACACAAAGAGTTCTAAAGTCTCTTTATTTGAGGAATTTGGCTAAGTCATGGAATCATGAATGGACAGAGTTAGCAACAGCGAGACGTCTCAGAATAGGCTTTTTTTTTTTTTTTAATGATACAGTTCTAACCCCAGGCCATTTTGAGTTATGGTTTCATTGGATGGGCTTCATTTACGTTTCTGGCCTTTCTGGTTTACACTCCTTAGACTGGTGAATAATCTAAATGTCAACCAGAGAGCCAGAACTTCTATGAGTAACTCGTGTGTCATGTAATCAAAATGACATAGTGTTGCGTCACACCTACGGTAGCATATTGTGGGAATTCTGTAGTTAGAATTCTACCAGCTAGTGTCAACAAGATGAGTTTGGATATCATTGAGCCAGCTGAAAGCTCCACCCAAAAGCAAACCCACGTGAAGACCCTACGATAAGCTCAAATTCTTTCAACATTCAGAGACAAAACTGGGACTCCTGGGTGGCTCAGTTGGTTGAGCATCTGACCCTTGATTTCGGCTCAGGTCATAATCTCAGGGTCATAATCTCAAGGTCATAATCTCAGGGTCATGAGATCGAGCCCTGCGACGACTCCACACTGAGCATGGAACCTGCTTGAGATTCTCTCTCTCTCCCTCTTCCCCTCCCCGCCTCTTAAATTAAATCAAATTAAATTCAGAGACAAAACTGAGAAATAAAGCATCAGCTTCAAGTATAAATCCTGTGAGATAAAGGACAAGTGCTACACTTTGCCAGTCATACATATATTATTTCTAACCCATTTTAAAGTCTTAAAGTTGGAAAAACTTAGTCTCTGAGAGACTCAGTGACTTGCCAAGTTTCTCAGACTTGAATTTTATTGGCAGACTCAGCTGGATGCTCACCTGACCCGATGGCATGTTAGTATGATGTTGAGTTTGCTGTTAGAGTCCCCTTTATGCTGTTGGAACTGTCTGGGAAGGCCAACTATAACCAGAACCCCCTCTACTTCATGTGTGACCTATACTTCCAGCTCTGATACTACCTTTATTAGCCTTCCATGAACCAACAAACTATACATCTTGGGGTTCAGTGTTGTGCAGAGCATTCATCCATCTATTTTAAATTATGGTAGCTAATAAGAAAGTGAAATGCAGAGCACCTGGATGGCTCAGTCAGTTAAGCGTCTGCCTTCGGCTCAGGTCATGATCCCAGGGTGCTGGGATCGAGTCCTGCATCGGGTTCTCTGCTCAGTGGGTAGTCTGCTTCTCCCTCTGTCTTCCTCCCTCTGCTCATGCTCATGCTCTATTTCTCTCTCAAAAAATAAATAAAATCTTAAAAAAAAGAAAATGAAATGCACAATAGAATTTTTTATAGAATAAAATTAGATGAGACCATTGTTTTCATCCTTTATAGTTTAAAAATACATTCTACCCTCCACCAAGTGGCAGATTCTTCTCAATTTGCAAGTGCATAGTCCAGTGTAGGGATTACCAAAATGCCAGAGCAGATCACTTACATGTTTTCAGGGAATAAAATGCTAAGTCTACGTAGCCCATAGGTTTCCTTTATTCATTAGATGGTCCCTAGAGTTGATCTTACAAATTTCCAGTGCTGGGAAACTGTGAAAACAGAAGTAATGATTCCCCTGGCAGGCTTTGAAGCATCACATTGTCTCTTATCTCAAAGGGGATATGAACATAACATAGTTAATAGAAATCAATATAATTAATATTAAACACAATACATGTCACATGATGTATTTAAAAGGGTAGAATATTCTCAAAAACAAGCTATGGTAGGTATTTGTGGCTGCAAAAATATTGAGGATTCTATTAAGGTAATACTTAGTGCAGAATTTTAAACAAACCAGGAGACATTATAAACTAAAATTGGAAATCAGTTCGTAAAGAGAGTCAAGACTAATAGTTATGGGGTTATGAAAAGAAAGCACCTGTTTGGGGGCTCAACCTGATTGGGGGTTCTGCATCAATGACTTTCAAGTCAGATGTGAAGGTCTTGAGGCATAGATCTTGTTTTCTGCTGGTCAGTAGAGGACGCTACTGGATGGGTATGGGTCTAGTCCATGGTAAGATTTCTAATTTTAAAAATATAGTAAGATGGCGATTCACAGACCTGTACCCCTGGGGCTAATAATACATTATATGTTAGTAAAAAAATTAAAAATTCTAAAAAAAAAAAATAGTAAGTTGTAGGACTTCTGGCCATGAAATGGTTCGACAGAAACCTTAGTCATCTGCTTTGGAATCACATTAATACCCATGGCCTTAGAACTGGCTTTAGAAGCTTGAGGTTAAATATTAGCCATTATGCACAGAAAAAGGATAGATGGCTTAAATGCAGAAACAAAAGGGTAACTAAATAGTGTACCTTGATTCCTTGCTTTTTGTCACTGGCTGCAATGATTTATGATATCTGCTGTAGAAAGGCCTTTGCTATCTTTGTCAGGCCAGCACCCCAGATTTGCCAAATTATCTCTCATTTTTTAGGGGAGGGGATGCTATTTCTATTAACAGCCAGATAAAAGAAGTGTCTCAACTACATAAAATGAAACTGTGAAGCTCTAGTAACAGAGACAGTGGTGGTGTGTTTCTCACCAGAAGGAAAGACCTCTGTCAAAAAGAACAAGTTTGAAAATTTTCAATTATTTAAAAATACACAATACCTCTAAACCTAACAAGATATGAGTATATGATTTTTAAATCCAGTCTCTTTATGGGATATTTGGGACATGAACTATCTAGAACACACTTAATACTAAGAAAAAATTACTGTTTACCTAAAATTTCAATACGTCTTTGGGTATAAATAAAGTGTCTTTTGTCTATTTAATTATATCATTGCAACAACTTTTGGAATTAAGGGAATGTTAAGTCATGGGAAGTTTCTCTGAACATTTCTAAGGGAATTAGTTTGGGTGAGGAGAGGTCCATTTCTGAGTGTCCCAATACTCTGTGCCATATCTCCTCTTAAAAAGTTTCAGAAATTCTAAGAAAAATGGACAGCAGCAAAGAGGATAAATAAATAGGTAGGAAGAAACACCTACTAATTTTGAGGGCTGTTTAAGACCTACTGTCAAGTTGTAGAGTGTTGTATTTAAATTCTTTTGAGGGTCTTTTGTTTTGTTTTGCTTTGCTTTGCTTTTTGTTTTTCAGTTCTGTGTAGAAAATACTAATGGGTCTGTCCCTCTTTGGACTTTTAAAATGTCACCCGAGCAGATCTTGTCCTTTAAGCAGCAAATGGAGTTTATTCAATTTTAGCTTCATCATAAATGCCAATGTTTTGTCGCAGAATATGCCAGAGATGTTTGTGCTTCTTTTTCAATCTTTATTTGTTGTGGATTACTACATCTCTGGACAGTTAAGAAGAGAATCACTCAATTCTGGTGTGCTTAGATGAATTTCGTTCTGATGTGGCACATGGACAGTTAAAATGACCTCACTTTATTCCCTCGTGTACCAGCAGTGTGCTCCAGATACTCACACACCAGGGCTTGTTTTCTGGTATGGCCCATCATGGGACTATGGTTTCTAGTGGAGAGATGTTAGTGGACAACTAGTGGCATATTCTTCCATCCCAAATCCTGTTACCAACTCACTCAATTCAACTTAATTTCCCTCTCAAATATGCTAAACAGTGACATCGAGTTTCAAACAGATGATAGATAGGGAAAGAGCAAAAGGAGACAAGAGACGGAACACTCGCTGCCAGATGATCTGAAATGTTAAGAATTGTGGAAATCGTGAGTTTGATAAAGGGTTCTAGAGAAAATACAGTAAACCCCTGTTTTTTTGTTTACATCAGATTTTGCAAAAAAAAAAAAAAAAAAAAAGGGTAGGTACTTAGTAATTAGAGTTCTTCACTTCTTTGTGTCTTCTTTCCATGGGAAAAAAAGGGTATGAAGAAGCAGTGCTTCGGAATCAGAAAGAACCTTTGAAATTAGCCATTTTATAACAAAAGAAGCCATGCCCATCGCTAAAAACAACCCGAACCCCCAGAAGGCAGTTTGTCTTAACCCAAGATCACACAGGGAGTTTGTGCCAGAACTGAGACCGAGACCAGCCCTCCTGACGTGTGGGTTGCCCTGAGCTGTTGTGACTCCCGCTACCACCGCTAGCATTCTGAGGAGGAATTTTCAGCCCCTTTGCTTTCCCGATGCCCAGGAATTCTGATTAAGTTGTGACTAACAAAGTGTAAAATATGAGTCAAAATGCAGTCCCTAATAAAGTCATTGTGACTTTAATGACTTGGGCAGTGGTTTCATACTGCAAAAACAGGAAGGTCCCACACAATAAGGCGCCTGTCTCACAGATGGGCTCCTGCGTAGACGGCCACCCACAGGGGTAACTGCTGGAGCGGTCTTCCTCTCGTTGGCTCTTTTTTTTTTTTTTTTCCTTTCTTTTTTTTTTTTTTCTCCACACAGTTTTTACCTACTGACTTCAGCGTGAGGTTACCAATGCGAGGAAGGTGCCTGTTTGTCTAGTTTTTGATCGGCTGAAGATAGAGTGGGTCACTAAAGGTTCTCTCCTTGGTGACATCCAGGTCACCCCCTCACAATCCAAAATGAGTCTTAAAAGTAGCTCTTCTATGTGCTTGATACTAGCCCCTCGTATGATTACTCTTCTAAATTGTTTTATTCTTAGAAATGTAAAACCCCCAAGTTTTAGAACTGGGACGAATCTCTGAGATCCTTTGCTCCTCGCCTCCTGTGCAGTTAGTGTAGCTAAGACCTCCTTACCAAGAGAGCTCCTAGGTTGCTTGTGGGTCTTTGCACAAAGCTCAAACCGGTCCTCTCATGAGAAATCTAGAAAAACGATAGAGTGGTTTCATCGTTTCACACACACATACACACAAACTGGCTAGGAAGAAAGTAATCTCTGTATGTAGCATTGAAGGTAAAGAAAAATTGAGGCCATAAAACAAAACGTTCATATCATAATTGATTTTCAGATTTGCTACTATATATTTTAAATAACTTCCCACTATTAAAGGTAGCCTATCCCAAAACATTCCCGTGTGATTTGATAGAGCAAATATATTCGAGGCAAGCAAGATTAAAGCATTTATAGAGAATGATATCTTTTTCCATTTTCAAAAAAGAACGACAATTTCTAACAGTGTTCGCGTATCCAGTGGCAGGCGTAAGCTTAAGGAAGCATTGGAGGAATTTGTGTTACTAAGGGTCCATTCACAAACTTTGCTGTCTGTGCTCAAAAGGGGCTTTGGCCATTTCCTCTAGGGACATTATTTCTAGGTAGGCTCTAACAGGGTTTTCTTGTGAAGGCAGATTCTTAACAGAAAAATCGGATCTGTGTACGTTAGGTAGTAAAGACGCATTTATCTTTGAAATAGTGTGCTCCTGTTTGTGGATTTCTCTGCTGCATTTGATAAAATAAATAACGCCCATTCCCTTTCAACCCTGTAAGTGCTTGTGACACAGTTTTGCTCAGGAACTCTTCTACCTTCCTATCCAGACTGGACACCCAACCTGATAAGTAGACAGGGAGACTGCATGAGTCTTAGAATATCAAACTCTGAAGGCATTAGAAATGCTTTTTTGTTTCCCCCATCGTTGGGGACTTATTCTTGCCTACTGAAGCATTTCCAATTTGGGTTATTTTTCTCAGTAGTTTTGAGAGAACTTTGCTTTCTGGGAAATATCGTCGCTTGTTAGTGTTGTGTCCAGTCTATAGGAGATGCAATGGAACTTGTCCTAGAATCATGACAGTCTCAGGTTGGAAGGCCTAGAACCGAAAACCATGCATCATTTTCATTTCAATATGAGAGGTGAAGTGACTTCACAGGACTGTTGGTCAGAGCTGACAGTGACAGTCAGGATTTGTCTACTGCGTTGTGGCTATCTCTGGCTCAACAGAAACACTCATATGGGGGTCTGACCCTGAAAACCCAACTAAGCCAAGCCAGATTGTCCAACTGTCTCCTCAGCCTTAACCTCAAACACAGTTCCCGTCTGTTCCACCCCTTGGTCTGTTACATCGCACGGTCAGCGCTAACCAGCCTGATTGTCCTCTACGTTTGCTAGAATGGAAAACATGCTCCCGTCTGCTACCTTCCGTGGTTTATACAGAGCCCAACACAAGTGGGCCCTTCATGAATCCTTTTTGATGAGAGCCTTGATGGCCTTAGCCAGTGTGGTTGGGCCCTCCCTCACGGAGGAGGGAAACCAATGGTTGTTGCTAAGCAGCATTTTAGGATTGGGTCAGTTTCTAACCCTGAATGACCTCCATAGGTGTATTTCATCACGTTATGTGCTTTAGGATTACCTTAGGATGACTTGAATTTTGGTGGCATTGCCATGCCCGTAGCAAAAGACTTATGGGAGAGCAATTTAGCTGTGATAGGGAAGGAAGAGATAGTATTCATCTGTCATTAGTTACACAGCTTACTCTTTCTATAATCAATGCAGGAAAAGTGAGGAGTTTGGCTCCTTCTCTGCCCTGTAGCTGAGAGCCATTTCCCCTGCTCCCATGTTGGGACTGAATAACAGTGTATCTCAAGGGTTTTTGTGGCCATGGGAGGTCATAGAAAGAAAGGAAGGAGAAAAGTCTTTCCTTTCCTTGCCTTTTATTATTGAATTTCTCCCTGCTTCTATACAGAGCTAGTTAAGAACTGGCCCCACTCTCTCCAGATGGTTAACTGTTGGGGTCAACATGCCCCAATGTATCTGACTATTCCTACTAGGGTGAAAGCTGATTAAAAGGGTGTTTTTTAGTTTAGTTTTGTTTTTTGTTTTTATTTGTTTTCTTGGGTTTTTTTGTTTGTTTTTCACTTCTCTATCTTTAATTCTTTTCCTGGCATATTTTAGATATTCAAAATGTATTTATCAAATACATGATAAAATGGTTTTATTAGAACTAGTACTAACCTGATTGACTCCAAAATCTTCCTAAATATTTTAGCAACCGAAGGAACCAAATGAGGATGGAGTGTTTGAATGTTACCTGCGGTTAAGTCTTATGCAGAGACATAGTTTAAGAAATTATCTGTCTCGGCTTTTTTCCAAGACATTTTAGCAGTGCTCCAAGTATAGTTTCCCTCTTTTCCAAAATTTAGCTGATCAGTCAGAGCATACAAACCTGTCTTTTCTGGCTTCCAAGTCTTGAGCATAGGGGCCTGACTTTTGAGAAGTAAAAATGAGAGGCCACTATGACCAAGCAAGTTGTCTTGAAAAATAAATAATTTGGAACTTACACGATTCACCTGGAGTTCAAAGCTGCCTAGAGGTTCCATCAGTAAAACACAACAGCCGAGACAATTGATCCGGACATCCCTGGCGACTGCTAACTACATATTGTATCACGGGAAAACACACATACGCAAGCAGGGTTCCCCCAGAACCTCTTGGAGAACAATGCATAGTGCAGTGAGCCAGCAGGCAACAATACTAAGTTGCGTTGCCTTCAGCTAGAAAGGCCCTGGTCTCCTGGGCACAGGCAGTGGTATGACGGGGGCTTGGATGCTTGAAGTGAAGTCATTGTTGGTGCAGGATGCTCATTTGAAAGGAGAAAGCCTCACAGGAAAGAGAGCCAATTGCATGTGGGGGCTGTTGCCATGGTGCTTCGCTCTTGCTTTAGCATGCTGTACTTGAACTTCGGAGAGTCCAAGGGTGGGGTAACGGAGAGGAGGGAGAAGGAGGGGAGTGGGATGGGCTTGGGAAGCTCACTGCAGTGGGACTCTCCTCTTTGCCTTTCCTCCAGCCCCTGCTGTCTAAGGCTGACGAGGAAAGGGGGGGTGGAGGGAGGAGGGCAGGAGGGAGGGAGAGCGAGCTCGCGTCTACAGGAAGGGAATGACTTTCTCAACATGCCCTAGATTGCTAAAATGAAATAAAATTTAGTGTAACTCCTAAATATTTCTAACAAGAATTAAAAGATGTTTAATACTCAAATACCAAAAGTGTAGTCCTTCATAACCCAAGTAATTCACCCTTCATGCAGCAAAGGATAGCTTATGTTTCCCAGCACGTTCTGGATCCTGGATGTAAAGGTCTAAGGGGTTTGATTCATTTGTCGAATGCAATCTAGTATGCATATTAATGAGCTGATGGAATGGAGAAGACGGCATTCTGCAAATGAAGTGCTTTAAAAAAAAAAAAGATTTTATTTATTTATTTGACAGAGAGACAGCGAGAGCAGGAGGAGTGGGAGAGGGAGAAACAGGCTTCCCCCAGAGCAGGGAGCCCTATAGAGGGCTTGATCCCAGGACCCCGGGATCATGACCAGAGCCCAAGGCAGATGCTTAACGACTGAGCCACCCAGGCACCCCACAAATGAAGTAGTTTTTAAGTGAAATAAGTTCATTCTGTTCCCACTTGTTTCATTGGAAAGGGTGGCTGAAGGCACTGTCACACACCATCAGTGTGCAAAAACTCCTCCCAAAAGCTAGCTTTAAAAAAAAAAAATCTTTGTATTCCGAAAGCCTAGTATGAAGACAGGCACAGTTCTTACCTGTTCTCAGTTTTTTTTTTTAAACGTTGAGAAAGTAAATGACTCAAATGCACCATCCCTCTGAAACCATTAGCGTGACTGTGTGGAGGACGGTCTGTGCAGTGGAGAGAGGGTTAAGAACACCTAGTTGAAATGGGGGAGGGTACTGACTTCAGATTTACTTAAATATTCATGGGGCTTCCTCCATTTTAATCTTCTCCTTTTTAAAAGATGGCTGTGTTTCCCAGTCTGGCAACCCCTCAGGAAAGAAGAATCGCTCCTTCCTTGCAGAGTTCAGCTGAGCAGGACTAATCTAGAGTGGAAACCCCTTCGGCCACCAGGACTATTCATAATTCATAAGTGCTGCAAACCAGCCAGCTGAATACATTTAGACAGACTCTCGTTCCTTCGTGCAATTCCTGATTGCATGACTCTCTCTGCCAGGAAAGAAGCAGGGAGCATAAGCTTCTTGTAAGAATGGAGTGCGAAGATGGGCTTTGTTTGGATTAGGAAATGCCCTAAATTTTGGAGACTCTGTCTTTTATAAGTTTTGATGATTTTACCACTGAATCTGCTCGGCTTTCCCGGCTTTCCCAGTCCTTTTCGGGGTTGTTCTCTCAGAACAGTGAATTCTTTCAAAGGGATTTGTGGATTGTGGCAAGGAGAGCATTCCAAAATGCCTGAGGCAAACTATTTGTTATCTGTATCTTGGGGTTACATCAAGGTGGGTTCATTTGATTCTGTTATGTGTCTTTGATAGAATGTGAAACATTTACATCTGTATGCTTTCTGTGAAGTAGAAAAACATCTGTAACGATTTAATTTGTGTTGTCCCTTAGCTCGCAGAGGCTGCTTATTGTATAATAAGGGGATGTTATATTACATCGTATTCGAGTAGACTGTGTTGTATTTTAACCCGATTCTTTCTCTGCAGCTTGATTTTTAAAGGATGCTTCTTTTTCCCTTTAATGTTCTCTTCAACTTTTCACATATAATCTCTCAAGTAATATTTTCGAGTTGATTTCTAATAAATGGGTTTTAAAAGTTGTTACATTTTTCAAGTGAAATTGTCTTGACCTCTATTGAAATTCTTTTTTCTATGTTCGCATCTTCAGAAGAAATCAAATGTTAATTCTAAGAAATCTTAAGAAAACCTCTTTTTCTCCCTAGGGTGACATTGGAATGATTTTGCATTAAGGGGGTGTTTTGTAGACGCAGTATCATTTATTTAATTGTATCTGCTCCTCCAATCTCTTGGTTCTCAGTAAAGTTGAAAACATCTTAAGTGATCATTTGCTAATTTTTAGGTGAATAATATATTTTTCTTCTTCATACACAGTTCAAAAGAATGCTGAACCGGGAGCTGACACACCTCTCAGAGATGAGCCGATCAGGGAACCAGGTTTCTGAATATATTTCAAATACCTTCTTAGGTAAGATATTAACTGGGAAACCTGTTCCATAATTGAGATTTTTCCATATGAATCTCTGCAACCCATCAGCTTGGAATGGGGTTAAGTCACAGAAAAAGCCATTTCGAATAAGAACTAAGGAGAACATTTAAGGTTAAAAAAAAAATAAGCAGAAAGATGTTTTCAAGAAAAAAGAATGCCATCAGGGAGAGAAGATTATTATAGGCTGATTGTATTTCTGTGTACCTCAGGTCACCCTTATCCACCTACCCACTTTCATCTTGGCCGAGACCTCTGAAGGGGCTGGGGTTGGGGGTCCAGTCATCCAAACCTGAAGGACCAGACTATTGGCTCTTCTGACATGGTATTCTTTACATCCTCCCAATAACTGGACCTGGAGCAGAATATTTCCTCTTAGGTGGTTTGTAAGAGATATGGTTGGAGAATAACAGTGTGATGATTTGGCCCATGGGAACAAGCTTTGGAAGTAATTTGACTATTGCCTTGCTAAGTTATTTCTTAAAGATCAATGGGAAGAGAAGAATCTTCTGTCTCTGAAAGATTGGGCTTTCTGCAGGCTGCATCATTATCTTCCCAATCTGATGCTTTTTATCTGTTGTGCTGTGTTGTCACATTGCTGGTATTTAACACATGATGCTGTCAGAACAGGTTTGCATCGGAGATCCTCAACCCCTGTCAGGCATCTTGTCTGATTAGTTGGGATCTCTGAGCTCATGTGTTTAAAGCCATTCTACTGTATCGTGAAGCTATTTGGATGGTATTTTTCTTTAATAAGGGTACTTTAAAATAAATAGGTAACATTTAGATGCTGATTCTGTTGACTTTCAAATATCGCTGAATTATGCCCGTACACAGAACTCCACTACTCAGGGAACCAACCCGTTCTTACAGCTGAACATCACACCTCCCTTTGTTTTTGGCATCGAGACACATCTTCAAGTCCATGACTATGTGCCTTGGGGCCTTAGGGCAACACACACCTCTTCTGGTTTTATTTTTAAAAATCAATCCTGTTTATCTAATTTCAAAGCCGTTTCTGCTATCAGCAGATCAATCTTTGATCAGCCTAGTGCAGAGCCCCTGACATTAACCGGCAGCAGGTGGGCTGGGCGCTATTAACAAGTGCCTTTCCAGCTGTTTTCTCTGTGGTGCCTTCCGCACCTGGTTTGCTCCAGTGGCAGTTACAACACCTTTGTCAAGGAACAAAGGAGAAGAATTTTCCTATAGCTTAGTTCTGAGAGGCAGCTGGAATCTAATTGAACAGCAGGTGTCACAGACCAATCCTTTTCTTCTCCCATCAGTCCACCCCCCCCACTTCGTTCCTTTGAACACAAGCATCTTCCACTGTCCCCCTTTTTTTTTATTTTTAAAAGATTTTATTTATTTATTTGACAAAGAGATACACACAGAGAGAGGGAACACAAGCAGGGGGAGTGGGAGAGAGAGAGAAGCAGGCTTCCTGCTGAGCAGGGAGCCTGTTGCAGGGCTCCGTCCTACGATCCTGAAATCAAGACCTGAGCTGAAGGCAGACACGTCATGACTGAGCCACCCGGGCACCCTTTCCACTGTCCCTTTTAGATGTACTCTGCTCTGTGCAACACCCAGGAATTTTTCATGAACTGGAAGTCTAACATTTTCCAGGTTAATGACTAGGGGGGAGAAGAAGAAATCGAGTAGTGTAAGAATTTATTTTTGTTCTCACAAACATTGCGTTTTAAAATGCCAGGGCTTGTCTGTCGTCTCGGGAGACACTCTCGGGACTGGAAGAAGGCTGCAGGAGCCCTCTGTCGTCTAAGACTTCACGGACACAGCTCTGTGCACTTGGAGCAGGTTTCACCAGCTGCTCACCAAGGACGGCAAGAATAGTTTAGCAGACTGATCTCTCTCTTATCATCATAAGCTATTAAATGAGAAAGCTGAAAAGAGAGTAAGGATGAGCTCTCAGGGTCCACACTGTGTGGAACAGGCAAACATCAACGCTCTCTTGAATGTTTCATTTGCCATTTGGCACATCTCTTGAGGAAAACCAGTCTTTTGGCTTCTTGTTATTCCCAAAATTACTTGATCAAAAACAGGTTGTTGGGGAAGGTGTTAGAATCTCAATCCTTAGAGACTCAGCCTTAGGAGTGTGTGTGTGTTTGTGTGGGCGTGCGTGCGCAAGGTAGTTCTGACCAAACAGACTAGACAGAATAAAATTTTAAATATTCTTGGGAAATGCAGGGAGGAAAAATAATCCCTCATATCAACAAAAGATAACATCGGTTGCCTCATCTGTACAATGAGGCAATTGGAATCTGTGGCGTCTCGGATCACTTCCAGCTCCAATATTCTCTGACTCTGATATGACTGAGTTGATCAGTTTTGCTAAAACATACCTGGCGGTACGAATTCCCTGTAACGGACTGTAGGGTTGCAGTTGGATAATCCTGAAAAGCAAACCAGCCAACCAACCAACCTTGCTTCCAAACTACAAATGTGGGACATGGAACTCTTAATCCTATCTTGTGGGGTGAATATTCCTGGAGGAATAGTCCTGGAGAAGCATGAATGAAGCCTTCTTTATAAACTATCCAATCTGCAAGGGACCTTAATGACCTTGTAGTCCAATTTCCTCATTTTATGGGAGAGAAAACAGGCCCAGAAGGGCAAAGTAACCTAATCAAGATTACTTAACTACCCTGTCCCTGAGCCAGAAGTAAGGCTTTGCTCTCTGAATTCCCAGACCTAAACACTCTGTCACTTCCTTAATTAGGAAAGAAGGTTGTTAGGAACTCAGACCATATAAAAGAATCACATTAAAGGGCATTTAAGTAATAGCTATAGTCTTCTGAAGCGATATCTTTAAGGAACCATGATTGTTGAACCTAAACATAAAATATGTTTTTAGCCTTTCCCAGTAATATAAAAGAATTTTGTTAGAGTTTTGTCATGGCAGCCATCTCAGTGAGCAAAAAATGGGAAAAACCTCAGTGTTTAAGTTAAAATTAAAGAGCATTTTTGCACTAAGAGTCATTGAATGTTAAAATGTGTCATCTGGGAAGGAGGGAATCCCTTACTCCAAAGATCTGGGAAACTTTTGCTATTTCCATCTAAGAGAATGGTGTCTAGATGGACAAGTTGAAAGGCAGGCAGGAGTCCATTTACCAAAGTAGGTACTTACTGATGCTCTTACATGATAATGAGCTCCAGGTTGCTAGCCCAGGAGGAAGTAAAGCAGGATCTGCAGGCAGGGAGCACAGCCGAAGCAAGATTTTTAGATACGATATTATAATTTAGTAAGTATTTTCACAAACAGAGAAGACTCATTCTTGTAAATCCCCGACTACATCTCAAAAGCTAAAACACAGAATTTCAAAGATTCAAGGAAAAGAATTTAGAAATTTTGCAGGATTAAACGCTGAGCCCTAGTAAGAAAAACACTTCAAATTAGGCCATTAACAGAGTTTTGACATGACCATATTTTGCATTTGTTTTTTGTTTGTTTGTTTCTTTGCCTTACGCCATCTCACTGTTTCCCCACCGTATTCTAACCATCCTGGGAATGTCAATTCGCTAAGTGTTCATGGTGATTCTTTGAGTATGTGTTTCAGGTTATTTCCGCAATGCACTGGTACGCTTTTAACAGGAAATTCAGAATAAGGAAACCCATCAGTGGTTCCAGCACCTGCGTGTATAGGGAAACACCCATTAATGTCAAATTGGTGCTGTCTGTGAATAATGGCTTTCTTCTTTACTGTAATGTTCCAGACACGGTAGTGGTTCAGCTCAATTACCGGCTGTTGCAAAGAATCGTTAGTTAACACGGAGGAAAGCTGGTAGGCCCACTAGCGGTTTCTCTATCTACAGTGGCCTAGGGGAATCTGACAGCCTCTTAGATAACCAGAGGTGAGGAATGGTAAAGAACAGGGTTGGGAAAGACAAGGGATACTATGACCTTTCGTTTTAGCAGAAAATTACAATTATTACAAGTGAAGCAACAGAGGGAAAAGTAATGTCAGAAACAATAAAATACATAGTGTTTTTTGACAGAGATTGTGAGACCAGAAAGAAATTTTTAACAGGAAGCTCAAGGCTTGGTTTCTCTGCTATTAAGTCACTGTGTCTGGAGCTGAGTAATTGCAAAATAAATATCTGTTGAATAAATTGCCCTTTGAGCTTGAACAAATTGCTGACTTCATCCAAAAAGTGAGAGTGTGGAATTATTATTGGTTCCCAAACCTGGCTTTGATCATCAGAGACATTTAGGAAGCTTTCCGAAATGTACTGATTCAGTAGGACTGGGTAGGGCTCATCAATCTGTCTTTTTCTAAAGTTCCCTGGGTGCTTCTGATGCTGAAGCAGGTTGGAAACCCCTAAACCAATGGAAATGACCACTAAAATTCCTCCCTAGGCAAAAGTCATAAACTGATGAGGCTCGGAGCTTGTGGATACCTACAGAGAACACAGGGATGCTAGGGATAGAGACTAGCCTTGCTCCAGGTGCTGAGGTGTCCAGGCCCCTGCTCCGGTCTCTCTGTGTTTGTTTGGCTTTGATGCTTTGTCCACAGGATCCTAGGAGCAGACCCTGTGGAAAACATGAGACCTGTGCCATCATCTTGCAAGAGTAGAAAGCAAATAGTCCAGGTCCCAGCATGCCATCAGGAAACATGTCATTTTCTAATGGAGAAGTTGTCTTTGTCCTAATTTTTACTCTAACAAGCAGAGATATGCGTAGAACTTCCGGGAACTGCATTAACTCTTTCAGCCACAGGGTGTGATTTAGTTCAGTGAAGTAGCTGTTAAAGCAGTTTAGTAAGTGATTGCCTCTGGGAACTCAGAGGCATCCCTGTGGCTGGAAAAAGTGAATGCACTTTTCAGTGCAGGGGCTCATGATAAAGGCCCCTGTGAAATGAAATGGGATATTTGGCTACTGATACTTTTAATAGCCTGATACAGAGGGAAGAGCTTCTATGAGAAGATAGAGGTTTTCGTCGCTAATCGTAGTTCTGCTGTTACCTTGTTGTAGCAGAGTTTTTTTTTTGTTTTTTTTTTTAAAGATTTTATTTATTTGTCAGAGAGAGAGAGAGAGAGCACAAGTAGGCAGAGTGGCAGGCAGATGAGAGGGAGAAGCAGGCTGTTTGCTGCTGAGCAGGGAGCCTGATGTGGGGCTCGATCCCAGAACCCTGGGATCTGACCTGAGCCAAAGGCAGCCGCTTAACCGACTGAGCCACCCAGGCACCCCTGTAGCAGAATTTTTTTAATGATGAAATGACATAAGCATACATATTTAATAAGCATAAATATTTTAATAAATTTAATGCCTGTGACAAACAAGAGGCACTATTTATTATTAATTAGTAGAATGAATAAAAATAAGGCATGAAGTAAAACTGATATACTTTTCCTCTGAACCTCAAGTGGTGGTAATAAGCCAAGGCTTAACGTTATTATTTGAAGATTGTAAACCATTTATTTCTCTTGTACAGACTGCGCATCTAAACTTGTCATCTAAATGACAAGTTATAACCAGTTAAAGTTGTTGGGATTTTTTTTAATTAAAAAAATACAAATATAAAAATATATATATTTTTTAAAAAGCAGAACATAAAGCCTTTTTTTATTAACCTGGGCCTGGCTGCACAAACCTTTTCTATTACACAGACATATAAGTTATTCAAGTAAAAAAATCTACATATACATATCGTTGCCCTACGTGGAAAATATAGAAGCATAATTCTAAATTATACAACAGATAGAATGTGGAGGTTTGAGTCCTACCTGTCCTGCTTGGACAACTTATTTCACTCCTTTGGGCCTCAGGTTGTTTAGCTGTAAAGTGAAGTGAAAAAAATTGTCCCATTTCTCCCATCAACCTCACGGGATAATCCTGGAGGTCAAGTGAGACAATGTAGGACAGTCCTTTATCAGATGTAAAATCCATTACAGGACATTAGATGTTGTTTTGGACACTGCAGTGGGTTCTCATTGGCATGTGGGGGCTGAAAAAGGTTTCCGCTTGTTGCAGACAAGCAGAATGATGTGGAGATTCCATCTCCCACCCAGAAGGACCGAGAGAAAAAGAAAAAGCAACAGCTCATGACCCAGATAAGCGGTGTGAAAAAACTGATGCATAGTTCGAGCTTGAACAATACAAGCATCTCACGCTTTGGCGTCAACACGGAAAACGAAGATCATCTGGCCAAGGTATGTCTGAGCGGGGAGGGGGGGGGTGGTGCGTGTGCACGCAGCTCTCTGCTCTATGGCAAGCGGCATAGAAAATAGCAGCAATCACTGTAGCTTTACGATTAGAGTATATGGTGAGAAGGGCTGGTGTGGTCCCTTTGTCCATTGCTGGGCACCAAATTCGAACCCTTTTCCTACAACAAAAGACCTGTATTTTTTTATTTGGATTTGGATTTGTAAATGGGAGTTCCTCGAGAATGAGATTCCTACCGAAGGCCCACTGGGAAAAGTCACAGGACGTCCAGGAGACAGGAATGAATTGTCATAGAGAACAGATCCGGGACTAGATGCCAAGGACTAGTTGGAAAATCTGCACTGACTGGCCGAGCTAGAGAAGAAAGGAGAGAGGTTGACAGCACTGACTCACAGCCCAAACCCCACCAGTGGAGGGAGGCACAGAAAAAATTCACACGTCCCCTAGGGGTCCGCCTAAGGTGACCACTGAGGTCCTTGCAGCCTTGTGTCCATAGGAAATGAGCTCGCTGTGAGCAAACTTTGGACATTCAGTGAGGCTTTCTGAGAGATGCCATTAGAACAAGGGGCAAGAATTCTTGCCTTTGTTCCGGGCAAGAATTCAGAATGGAATAAATTATTCCTTTAATCAGATAATCCTGGAGTAATCCTAGAACACAGGACTGGATAATGTTTCTCCCAGGTCTGTCTGTGGCCCAAGAGCTCTAAGATAGAATAATCCACGGCTGGTATTCTTCATGGCCTTTTACATTAAATTAAGGTTGACTTCCACACATTCTAGCAACTGAGTCTCCCCGACCTGGCCCTTTGTGATCATAACCAAAGGGCAAAGGAGTTCTCCCAAGATGGTTTTCTAGCTGTTACTAATGGACCAGTGATCAGGGAAGAGGAGAGTCAGGGAAATGAAGCTGGAGGGACCCGCAGCCACTTGAGCTATCTTGGAAAGCAACTTGGTTGAAGACTGATGTGTAGAATAAAAAGGTCAGCAAGTAGGTCTATGTATTAGACACACACTCTCCCTTTTCTGACAAAATATACAGAAACTTACAACTAAAATGAAGAGGACCCCCAACCTCCTAGGCCATTCCATTTTCAACTTTTCATGCAACTAGAACACTCTATATAGACACTCCAATGACTTAGATAACCATTCTCCAAAAACTCAATAAAAATAAGGAGGCATGCTAACAAAACTGGCCTTGTTCCTAAATTCCTCTAACTTTGGTGACAGGAGCTGGAAGACCTGAACAAATGGGGCCTTAACATCTTCAATGTGGCTGGCTATTCCCACAACAGGCCCCTCACCTGCATCATGTATGCCATATTTCAGGTGAGTAAAAAGGAGAGAGACTGCCTATTGAATTTGATGGCTCTTTTGATTTATTTTTCCCCATCCCAGTTTATTTTCCTGATTTGGCTTTTTCCTCATTTTTGGACATCCACTTATTTGTTTTCTAATCCATTTTGCTGCATAGGAAAGAGATCTCCTCAAGACATTCAAAATCTCATCTGATACATTTGTAACCTACATGATGACTTTAGAAGACCATTACCATTCTGATGTGGCATATCATAACAGCCTACATGCTGCTGATGTAGCCCAGTCAACCCATGTTCTCCTTTCTACGCCAGCATTAGATGTGAGTAGTTATGATCTGTTTTGCATACCTGCCCATCCTCTTCTAAAAAGTGCTATGTACCACATGTACTGTATTTACAGAAATAATGGCTCGTGCTTGAACCAGTTCTTCATGATGCGTGGCATCCATCCATTGGGTTGCTAATAAAAATGACCGACATTTTTACTTAGGCTGCTTTTGAATATCAGAGCAACTCTCTCTTACATTATATGTCTCTTAACATTCGAAATTGTTTCATTATCAAGCAATTAACAGGGTGCTTTTTTTTTTAAGATTTATTTATTTGAGAGAGAGAGAGTTTGTGTGTGTGTACAAGGGACAGAGGGGGAGGGAGAGAGAGAATCTCAAGCAGACTGCCTGTTGAGTGCGGAGCCTGACCCAGGGCTCAGTCTTGGGATCCTGAGATCATGATCTGAGCCGAAATCAAGAGTCAGACACTTAACCAAATAAGCCACCCAGGTGCCCCCAGGGTGCTTTATTTTTCATTGTGTCTCCAGTATCTAATAAGTGTCGAGTTCAGCATGTAGTATGTAGTTTATTTTCAGTATGATATACTGATCTGAATTGCCTACACCATCCCAAACACTGTGTTGCATAGCAGAGAAATATAAGATCTCCTGTATGGTTCCTATTGAGAATAAACATTCATAGGCTTATTCTCCTAAGAATTCATAAAACTGATTCTGTGGGTTGAAAAAGTAACTGAATATCTAGAATTAATAATGCTGAAGCAGAGGGAAGCCATGTTCCGTTTTGCTAGACATCTTGCTAGAAGGTGGCTGTGACTCCTTCCTGAGTAGATTAATGCATTTCCATGCACCGATATTAGTAGCCATATCTTTGACATACAGTAGCAGGAGTCAGGTCCTTCCAAAATGTGTATGCTTACTTTAGAAGGGGGCTTGTCAACCCCTATCCAGCCCCACCAGATTGGGAAGGTGAAGAAAGATTAAACTGGCCAGAGCACTGTTGTCTGGGCTCCATATTTCCTGAGAAAAGAAATCCAAGAAGATGGGAAAGTGAGATGGAGCTGAGGCTGTTTTATCCCCTGAAGGAGAGAAACAGTGTTATTTGTATGTTCTAAGGATTATAGAGTGGGCCAACACTGTTCATCAACTACCTGCTGTTACTGATTGAATACCTATCGTGGAGCCAGAAATGGACCACCGGGGGCCACACGTGTTTAGAGGAGGGAGAGCTTAACGTGTCCTTGAGCAGTTACCCTTCACGGGAGAGGGGACACTAACCTGGCACTTGAAGGATCAGAAGATTTAAGTAATCACAGAGGATGAAGAAAGCCATTCAAGTCAGAGAAAGACCTTTTAGTCAGAAGGAATATATACCTACACAAATACTAGGTTTAAGTGTTGGTAGACAAGGGGGTGCAGAAGAGCTTCACGGCATGGCATGAGGGAGTTGGAGCAGTGGGGCACAAGTTCCACTTCTTAGGGATGTTCTCAGATCTTGCCCATAGTAAACATTCAGTGGGTAGGAATTGGAGGAATGGATGAATGAATGAATGAATGAATGAATGCCTGAAAGCTTCTGTCCACCCTGCATAATAAATTATTTCTGAAGCTAAAAGCCTTGGAAAATAATTTATTGCCAGTCTTACGAGTTTGGAATTTAGCCTTTCTTCTCTAAGTTACTCAGCCTGGAAACATGAATGTTGTTATATCTCAGGGAAGAGCCAGTCTAACTTGCTTTTTTGACTTGTATGTGCTTGTGTTACATAAGCACCGTTCTGCCACACCACTTACCCAAGAAACAAACATCAGGCTCCACCGGGCCACTCATTGCAAGCACGGTGTGAATGCCTTCCCATAAGCCTGATGTGCGCATGGGCTTCCGCCATCATCCCTTTCACGTTAGACCTTATGATGATGGATAGAATCTCCATTCAGTCAGTGCATTGAAACATTATGTACATCAGCAAACAGTCCTTCTCCCCACAAGAATGAAATGGGATACTTTTTTTTTTTTTAAGATTTTATTTATTTATTTGACAGACAGAGATCACAAGTAGGCAGAGAGGCAGGCAGAGAGAGAGGAGGAAGCGGGCTCTCTGCTAAGCAGAGAGCCTGATGCAGGGCTCAATCCCAGGACCCTGGGATCACGACCTGAGCCGAAGGCAGAGGCTTTAACCCACTGAGCCACCTAGGCGCCCCTGAAATGGGATACTTTAATGTGAAGCTGAACACACGGGATAGGCCAATGGGACATGGAGTTAAATGAGCTTGTTTTGCTCGACAGGCTGTCTTCACCGATTTGGAAATTCTGGCCGCCATTTTTGCAGCTGCTATCCATGACGTTGATCACCCTGGAGTCTCTAACCAATTTCTCATCAACACGAGTGAGTTCACTACTAGATAATTGTATGATTCATTGTTTCACTTTTCCCCCCCCTGATGTTTTCATTATGGATGATAATAAGGATAATAATGAGGTAATCCTTCCATTGCACTCAGGCTGGTCAGACCTTTCCTGGATAATGTGTCCAGTCTGGCAACATTATTTTTGAGCTAGCGGCATGGAGAACTTGGAAAGGGTCAGAGGGGAGCCATAAAAAGTATTCAACAGTTGGAAAATACAATACATGAGGAAAGAGTAACCAATGTGGAATTATTCAGTGAGGACAAGGAAAGGTTGGGGGTAACGCGATAATGATTTTCAGTGTTAGGCAGGACTCTCACACAGAACATGGTTTGTGTGACCCACTGGTGACCCACTGGTGTGTCCCTCTCTACTAAGGAAACAGGCCCAAATGAGCATGGAATCTCCAGAGAAGTAAGATTCCAAAGAAAGCACTGGAATGCTTGGTCTATACTACGGAAGATGACCTGAGTGCTGGTCCAGCCTTAGGATCCCAAGCTATACTCAGTGATTTTGTCATGCTGAAAATGTTTAGTATCCATGCTAATGAAAGTCCATGAATTTTCTCAGTTAGTGCACTATTTCTAAAGGCTAAAAATCTCAGTACGTTTTTCTTCTGAGAATATTGGCTATCCAGTTGTGGTCATCATTAATTTCAAGTGCTGATGGTTTTATAGAAATGTTTGAGCTCCTTACTATAAAAGAGTCCCTATCCTACATCAAAATATCTGCATAATCTAGATGTGGGGTAGATTCATTTTTAACCTTGTTCTTCTACTGAAAGAGTATAAACTTCGGACAACTACTTGGCTATTGGATTATATCAGTGGGCATAGTGTATGTCACAAATCGATCCATATAACAGCCAGTAGCTTCACACAGAGAAAATGGTCTTTCTGCTGCAGCCACCGACAGCACTAGAACTCAGAAATCTAGTTTGCAGATCTGGGACTGATCACAGGGTGAACGGGGCAGGAGTGCTGAAGTGTCTTCATATATCCTACCACGTATTCTGAGGATGTAACACGAAGAACACAGTTAAAGCAATGGTATGAGTGACAACATTTGCAATGAGTAACCTGTCACCATCACTTGGCTATTATTCTTTCTTAAGAGAAAAATGTTCCCTCCAGAATTTGTTGACCGTATTGTCCAGTGCAGACCATGGCTCTGCCTAACAAAAGATGTCTGTGCTTCTTCCGTGTGAATGGCAGGCTGGAAGCTGTCGTTTAGGTTTCCAGATGTTGCTATTTCTGACATACAGGGTCAGAGGACAGAAACTCTGATGTCAAGATTATTCTAGGGGCACCTGGGTGGCTCAGAGGGTTAAGGCCTCTGCCTTCGGCTCAGGTCATGATCTCAGGGTCCTCAGCAGGGAGCCTGCTTCCCTTCCTCTCTCTCTGCCTGCCTCTCTGCCTACTTGTGATCTCTGTCTGTCAAATAAATAAATAAAATCTTAAAAAAAAAAAAAAGATTATTCTAAAAAATTATTAGTGTTTTGTCACCATATTTGTAGAAAACTCCAAAGAGCTAAATTATTTGGACAAAACAAAAATTTCACACTGACACTATTATCATCTTTGAAAAATCAAAATGTCAAAAGGGACAGGACTGCGGAATCTATAAAAAAGTGAAATGGTTTGAAAATCCCAATACATATAATAAAGTTTAGTGGCATTTTTAGTTTATTCCTTTCTAAAGCACAAAATGTGTGAAGACATAAAGGAAATTACAAACTGAGATAAAAATAGGGTTTAGTTGCTCGGAAGTACACTTACTTAATGTTAAATTCTTCAAATGAAATGAAGAAGGAGAAAAAGGATTTTAAAATACCATGAATTTTAGTCAAAGAGAAAGCTTATGCACCAATATCTACGATAAGCATGGTTGGCTTGGGAAAGGACTACTTCCCCTTGAAAAGGGAAACTTTCTCTGATGAGAAATGACATGTGGGTCTTGGTTCCTGACATCATTTGGAGAGAACTGGATCTGATTTCACACTGAAGTTATGCCAGCGTTAGAATTGTATCCCTTTCTTATTAAGTCATCATTTTCCCTTGTTTATTAGATTCAGAACTCGCTTTGATGTATAATGATGAATCTGTGTTGGAAAACCATCACCTTGCTGTGGGTTTCAAACTGCTGCAGGAAGAGCACTGTGACATCTTCCAGAATCTCACCAAGAAGCAGCGCCAGACGCTCAGGAAAATGGTAATCGACATGGTAAGACTTCCTTTCTACATCCTTCACTTACCTTTCCCTTCCCAGGAGGAGAAACACTGTTCTCTCTGATAAGTCTCCTGAGAGTTTCATTTTCCTTTTACCCTAGGTGTTAGCAACTGATATGTCCAAACATATGAGCCTGCTGGCAGACCTGAAGACAATGGTAGAAACAAAGAAAGTTACAAGTTCTGGTGTTCTTCTCCTGGACAACTACACGGATCGTATACAGGTATTTGATGAGAACCTTTGATTTACTGCAAAACTAAACCAAACAACAGTTGGAAAATGAAAACAAACATTGGTTCAGTTAGCCGCGTATCTGGTTATTATTACAACTTGGCCTTATTTTCAGAACAAGCTAAGGAAAATGGACATTCAAGTTTATCCTCAAATTTATGAAGAAAAACATAACCCTATTTATTGAATTGGGCTGAGTTCTAAAAATAAATGGCAAAATTCACTTGTAATAGTGGTTACGTGACTGTGGGTCCCAAAAGCTCGCTTTTGGATATAAATCCCATCGACTTGAAGATTGTTAGGTCTGTTTTGATTATACAAACTGCCATCAGCTGGTCTCTTTCCACAAGTGGAAAATATGAAGACATCTACTTTGAGTAATTCTTTGCATTTTTTCCAAACTGGGGAAGGGAAGTGATGGCAGCATTTGACCTCTAATGTCCCTTCCAATTTTTACATTCAATGACTGTCAATCTGAGAAGACACACGTTTTCCTTTTCAGGACTCCTATAATGGTAAATAACCAAGTCTGGCCAGCGTCACTGTAATAGGATTTTTTGGTCCACACACCACGATTATAATGCAACTAAAACGTTCTTGGGTTTGGTACCAAATGTACTAGTACAAGAGGCATGAGATGTTCTGGTAGTATTTGCACTGTATTTTATGGGATTTTTCAAAACTTGATGATTCCAGGTCCTTCGCAACATGGTACACTGTGCAGACCTGAGCAACCCCACCAAGTCCTTGGAATTGTATCGGCAATGGACAGACCGCATCATGGAGGAATTTTTCCAGCAGGGAGACAAAGAGAGGGAGAGGGGAATGGAGATTAGCCCTATGTGTGACAAGCATACGGCTTCCGTGGAAAAATCCCAGGTATGTAATAAGAAATTTTCAAAGTTTCTGTGAGCTCTGCTGATTGTCAAACTGGAGGGTTCGATCTAACTCCTGAGGTTAGACGGAAGCAACAACCCATTTAGTTCCATTCTATTTGTAACTCATTTGCCTTCTCCATTACACTCAGTTTCATAGGGTGGAGGGAAAGCCACCCTCGGAAACTCATCAAAGTTTGGTTTGTGTATTTTCTAGCAGTTCAGAGAGCTATCTGTGACCTTAGCAAATCCAGCTGCCTGAACTCAGAGCTGTTTCCTCCTCCCCATCCCTCCAGATTTCTCTTATCCCTGTCCTTATCCAGGTACTTAACTCTTCATCCTTGCTTTCTTTGCCCTGTGCCTGTTGCCAAGAGTGAATCCCATTCCTGTACTTCTTCTACCTCATAGTCAATGCCCCGTCCTGTGTCCCCTTCCAAGGTTGCTTCTCTACCTCTGAGAACACGCTGACATCTTTGGATTGTGTCCAAAGCTACAAATCCCCCATGCGCCAAGGACTGGGGACAAAAGAGTCCCCCAAGGCAGGGGGATGCAGAAATGCCTCAGATACCTCTAGCTGATACTAGAAAGTATCAGTATCCTTACAAAGGCTTCAGGGCATGCTGAAATGTTATTTTTTTCAGGGCAACAAATGGCCTGAGCTGGATAGTCCTGATTAAGAATGGGTCTACAGACTATGCCAAGTCTTTAGCACAAAAGCATGAGGAGTGCTTTTGTTAGTTTTACCCTCTTTTCCCATTACCTGCTACCCCCAAACTTACATATACTTGTGATATCAATGCAAAGTTCCCTTGCAGTTATTATTTTGTTGCTTTTTTAAAAGAGTCCCAGGGAAATGAGTTTACAATCTGTGAAAGTCCTCTAAAATTCTAATATGCTATAAAAATGCATCCTAACATTCAGTTGTCAGGGCCCATTCAAATCCCCCAAGGCCTTAATTCAAACAATTAGTTAGTTAATTCATTAACTAGAATAATTCCCATTTATTATCGACTGTGATGGTTTATATTTATATGGTGTTCTGTGTGGTTTTTCCACACACTTTTGCAGACCTCGTCCTATTTGAACCCCCACACAGCTTTGTGAGATGGACACAGGAGCTGCTTTCCCAGTGCATCAGGTGGAGAGGCTGGTTCGTGTTACCAGCTCCTGATCGACCCAGCTGCCCTCTGCCCAGAGCTCTTCACTCTCCCATCACTGTAGGCAGGTCTCCCTGTTGCCATGACATCATGGTACACTCTGGTGTTTTCCGCAGATGGGCTCCAGCAAGCATTGTCTGAGTTGTCTGGCAATAAAGCCCTTGACTAGGTGCTCTTAGGATGTGTAGAGCTCTCTCCTCCCGGGGCCCAGCAAATAAGCAACTAAAGGCAACCATTCAAAAAAGTGCTAAGCATTTAGCAGAAGCAAAATAAATGAAGAAAGGAAGTGACTGCACAGCGTTCAGCCAATTCCATTTTCTCCAATGCCTTGAGCTTGTTTTTTCAGGTCCCTGGAAAACACCTTGAAAATAGTCTCAAAAATCCATTAAATACACATGAAGAAGGAAAAGGGAGTGGGTGGAAGCAAGAGAAATATTAGAATATCTGCAGTCAGATTCACTGCAGGTCTCTGATCTGCAGATCAGAGTTGTCCCTGACTTTGGTGTGAGTTACGTTAAGACTAGGGAAGCAGCAGGAGGGAGAAGAGAGATGATAGAAAGGTCGATAGGTGAAAGGTAATGAGAGATAGATAGATAGATGGATGATAAATAGATAATACATACAAATATACAGATGTGGGTAGATATAGATATAAAAGAGTCACATATGAATTTTGATATATCACATGACTTGGCAAAAACGAGAATGTTGTTAAAGGAAAGGTTTCCCGGGGCACCTGGGTGGCTCAGTGGGTTAAAGCCTCTGCCTTCAGCTAAGATCATGATATCCGGGTTCTGGGATCGAGCCCTGCCATCGGGCTCTCTGCTCGGTGGGGAGCCTGCTTCCGGAACCCCTCTCTCTGCCTGCCTCTCTGCCCACTTGTGAACTCTCTCTCTCAGTCAGATAAATAAATAAAACCTTAAAAAAAAAAAAAAAAGAGGAAAGCTTCCCCATAGTGTGGAAAGAGAGCAGGATCACGTCCCATGGAAGCATATACATTGCTTTTGCTCATTTACCTCCGAATCCAGACCCAGCATCTCTCCAGCCCCCAGACCAGGACAGGGGAATTCCAGTCCCTCACTCAACTAGTGCCTGTTCTTTTTCACAACCTGCCCCCACCCCCCATGTTTCCTGTTTGTCCGACAATGGGGAGGTCAGCATAAGGCCACAGAGGAGCTCATGCAGGATGCACGGCCCCTGTGTAAACCGTCACAGAGCCATAAGCCTTGTATTTATTCCCAGGAACACTAGCAAAGGAACTGCTTGATTGTTTTTATTTTCCCTCCTTTCTCCTGATGGAAGTGACCATACCCTGTGGATCTAAGACAATTGCAGACGTGTCCACAGAGGGGATGTTTGTTTGTGTAGGCGCTGGAAGTATCTTCAGATGTTTTACCAAAGTCGTCTGCAAACAAAAACATTCCACGGAACTCGAGAAATTTCAGAGTCGTCAGGGGCTGTCTTCTTTTCATTTTGGAGTGGCGGCATATTTTAAATTTATCAGGGAAAGAATCTTGAGTCAGAACTCATTAGACCTGGAGCTTCCTTCTTTGGAGAATGACTCACAGAATCCAAGCGGTGACAAAGTCATTCCCGGCCAGGGTTACATCCAGACTTCTTCTCTGGCAGACAGAAGAGGAAAAGGAGTCAGTTAGAGTGAGGCAAACAGAAGCTTTGGAACCAGACGGAGCTAGGTCCAAGTCCCAGCTCTACCAGTTACTGGCTCTGTGATCTTTGACAAGATACTTCATCTCAGTGGGTCCCAGTTTCCTCCTTTGTAAAGTGTGGGTAACAATACTTTGCGGACGTAAAAGCCATAGTGTATATAGTACATCCAATATATAGGGTGTACGGTATAGTATATGCTCAAATAGAAGAATCTATCATTCTTGATCTCTCTTGAATTTTTGTGCCTCTTTCTTTGCTTAGAAACCAGGAGAGCTTGTTTGGTTTTCAGGAGTCTGTCGTAATAATCGATACGTAACCTTCCTTTTTTCCAGGTCGGTTTCATCGACTACATCGTACACCCACTGTGGGAGACCTGGGCAGATCTAGTGCAGCCTGACGCCCAGGACATTCTGGATACTTTAGAAGATAACAGGAACTGGTATCAGAGCATGATACCCCAGAGTCCCTCCCCACCACTGGATGAGCAGAACAGAGACTGCCAGGGTCTGATGGAGAAGTTTCAGTTTGAACTGACCCTTGAAGAGGAGGATTCCGAAGGCCCTGACAAAGAGGGAGAAGGTCATAATTATTTCAGCAGCACAAAGACACTTTGTGTGATCGACCCTGACCATAGGGATTCGCTAGGAGAGACTGATGGAGACACTGGGGCAGAAGACAAGTCCCCGATCGACACATAATCACCTTCTCCGTGTGGAGATGAACATTCCACCTTTGACAAGCATGCCAGCTGGATGGTAGGGCCAGCCCATCGTGGGGGCGTAGGCCTGCACGGGACAAGGGCCACGTGGCCTTTCCAGTTACTTGAGTTTGGAGCCAGAATGCGAGACCATGAAGCAAACAGCAGTTCAGAAAATGCCACGGTTGACTTGCCTTATATGCAAGCTTAGTGGAGAACTGAAGCTTTATCTGGTACTAAAGGCCAAGATCAGATCCTGAGTAAATGGCTTGAAAATGGAAGACACAAAACTGAGAGATTTTTCTGCACTAAGTTTTGGGAGTCTGTCCCCTCTAGTGACTGAACTGACTGATTAATAACTTCATTTATAAATCTGCTCACCTGTCCCCTTGTCTGCCAACCTGTGTGCCTTTTTTGTAAAACATTTTCACGTCTTTAAAATGCCTGTTGAATACCTAGAGTTTAGTATCAACTTCTACACAGAGAAGCGTTCAAAGTTGACATAAACTTTTTTGACTCTTTCTGGGGGGGAAAAAAGGAAAGAAAACGGTCTTCCTTCTTTCTTGGGCAATATCTTTCACTTTACTACAGTTACTTTTGCAAATAGAAAGGATATACTTCTAACCACATTCTATTTCCTTCCCCACTGGTCCCATCCAGCTTCACAGTTGTTCGTGTAACTTCTGTCTGCCTGCTTAGAGCAGTATATTTTTCTCCTCTTAGAATTTCACTTTTTGTGCTGCAAACAGAATAAAAGTGAACAAACTAAGAGGTAGGAAGGGTTTGTCGTGTCATTCCCAATAACAGTCTGTGTAAAATTCCCCTCAGTGAGGCCGTGCGCCATGTTGTGTCCCGAAGCCCTGAGCCACTGGGCTCTGAACGGCGCCCCCCATACTGTCCCCTCCCCTCCATTGCTCTCTACCCAGTGACACACCGTTTCCAATTTGACGCTGCCGTCTTTCTCTTGCACTGCCTTCTGCGCTAACACCTCCATTTCTGTTTATAACAGTATATTTATTACTCCATGTATATAATGTAATGTTTTGTAAGTTATTAATTTATATATCTAACATTGCCTGCCAATGGTGGTGTTACATTTGTGTAGAAAACTCTGCCTAAGAGTTGCGACCTTTCTTGTAACGTTTTGTATTGTGTATTATATAACCTGAACATCGCTTAAGAGAGACATACGACCCCCCTCCCTGGTGAGGACATCTGTGGGCTTTTATTCAGATGGTTGGCTCTTTTCCCTGAGTTGCTCATACTGCACAACCCCTTTGCGAACCGGTTTTGGAAATAGGATTCTCACATTCGATACTAAAATGGTTTATACTAAGCTTTTACTTTTGTATAGTTTGATAGGGGTAGGGGGCAAGGGGATGTCGTTTTCACCCACGTTCTATCCAAATCCGTGTCCGCATGAGTTGGGTCCTAACCGGGTTCTCCTACCATCGTGGCTTTGGTTTAAACAGCAACACTACATTCGCTCACAGATGGTTCTTCTGAGTGTTCCCAAACTACTGACTTTAAAGCTAAAGCCTCCTGCCTGCCCTTAAAGCAGGAATGTCATGTTCCAATTAATTACAAAAAACAAAAAAACCCAACAACAATAAAACAATGTGAATTTTATAATAAAATGTGAACTGATGTAGTAAATTATGCAAATGTGAAGCTTCTGATAACACTTGTTAGGCCTCTTATTGGCTTCAGTCTCCATCTGTAAAATATATCCCACGCGTTCAGTTCAGCGTTGTAACTCACTAGTTAAAGAAATGGCACAAATGTGCATGACCAATGGGCTGTATGTCTATGAACACTGCATTGTTTCAGGTGGACATCTTATTGTTTTCAAAAGTTTCTCACAATGTATGTTATAGTATTATTATTATATATTGTGCTCAGATGCATTCGTAAGAGACTTTTATATGAAGTGAATAAACAAAAGCATGATTAGATTAGACTGTAGGCCCCATTATTTGGTGGTTAGTTCTGACCTATCAAAAGCAGATCTTTCTCTTCTCTCCTACCATGCCCCACAAAAACCAACCACTTTGCCTGGCCAGCCTGTCAACTGAAGTTTCAGAATCCGTGTCCAAAGAGTCCCTGAGCTTAGAACGTTTCACATGTTCTTAGCAAAGAGCCGCACAGCTCAGTGATGCAGGAGGTGGTTACAGAGAAGCAAACAGAACGGCTTTAAGGAATCTGAAAAAGCTTAAATCACTAGATAAACTCAGGGACTCTCCCACTTGGCTGGGTCCTCCAGAAAAAGGAATCACAGAATCGCAGAACATTAGCTTCATGTAGTCAGACGGTCCCACTGATCCATTTGACACACGAAGATGCTGAGGTCCGAAGAGACCTCTTCAAGCACCATTCACAGACCATTGGTTGACTCTCGTGGTCTTTTCCATGATTCACAGAGTCTCCTATTGATCATATAGTTATGCTTTACTTTCTGGAAAGAGCTTTGTAAATTTCATAGACAGAATACTTCAATGCTTTGTTGAAATTTTAAAATCAGCTTTAAAAAATGTTAGGCTAAGAAGTACGTATGCGTGTGTGTGTGTGTGTGTGGTGAGGAAGGCTGCAAATGAGTCAATGGATAACATGTACTACTTTAGCCACAGGGAACTGTTTGTGAACCAGTTAGTGGGTCTGCTCTAGAATTCCACTCAATAAACTAAAATTAACTGAATTTCTTTACAAAGGTGAGATGAACCAATACCACACATCCAGTCAGCCTGCAGGTTCCAGAGCTAATGTTTACAGCACTTAGCTACCATCCTTGACTTCTGATTCCACACCTACCATCCCTGAGCTCTTACAGACTAACTGACAAAAGTGAGTTGGTCAGCGTTGTCACAGGTGTGACTTTTATAATGTCTCCAGCTGTAAATATTTATAAACATGTGCAAATATGTTTCCAACAGAGAAATGGTTTTTAATCCTTGCTGCAAATTAGAGTCACCTGAAGAATAATTTTTTTTAAAGATTTTATTTATTTATCTGACAGAGAGAGACATAGCGAGAGAGGGAACACAAGCAGAAGTGGGAGAGGGGGAAGCAGGCTTCCTGGAGAGCAGGGAGCCCGATATGGGGCTGGATCCAAGGATCCTGGGATCATGACCCGAGTCGAAGGCAGATGCTTAACCACTGAGCCACCCAGGCGCCCCTAAATATATATATATATATATTTTTTAATATTAAGGTTTGGGTTCCACCCACACTCCTAGATTCTTTCTGAATTCCCAAGAGCCCTGGTGACCAGATTTTTAAAATCTTCCCCAGGTAATTCTGCGTGCGATCTGAGTGGAGAGCTCCTGCTCCTGCAGAGTTGTGCTTGGAGCGAAGGCTTTTGTCAGTCCATTCAGGCTATTATATAATAAAGTACCACATTATATATTATAATATAATATTATATTATTATAATAAATTTATAATATTATAATATTATAATATAATATTATATTATTATAATAAATTTATAATATTATAAATTATATAATAAAGTACCACAGACTAGGCAGCTTAAAAACAACAGTTTATTTTTCAGAGTTCCAGAGGCTGCGAAGTCCAAAATTAAGTTACCAGCCTACTGGAGTTCTGGTGAGGGCCCACTTCCCAGATCATAGCTGCCGGAAATAGGCTCCTTGCTCGGTGGAAAGGGCTAGAGATCTCTCTGGACCCCTTTATGGGAAGACACTAATCCCATTTATGAAGTCCCCACCCTCACGACTTAAGCAGCTCCCAAAGGCCTCACTTCCTAATACCATCATCTTTGGGAGTTGGAATTTCAACAGATAAATTTCAGAAGCGGGGGTTGCACAAACATTCAGGCCATAGCAGCTTTCTTGTGCAACGACCGTCTTCAGATATTGTGCGCCCACCATGGACAGGTGCTGGTTTGGTTACAGAAATGGGACCGGGCCCAAACACGAGTGAGACGGAGCTCTAGAGGCCGGGAGCTTGCAGTCTGCCGAGCTGCTCACCATCTACCCTGCAGACCACAAAATCATAATTGTGTTCTCAGGAAAACCACAAGGAAGATAAATCTAAAAGAAAGTTAATCATCTGGTTCTAGAGCAGAGGCCATAAGTGTACCCATTCCCTTATCTCTGATGGCATTTCAGCGTTCGTAATGGCAGGGAGCTACTGCGGAAGCAGAAATGACTATGGCGTCTTTGCCAAGGCCAAGGGTGATAGCTTAGTACTTAACACAATGTGTGGGAGACTAAGGCTGACTTACAGAGTCAGGAACTGTCAGAAATCCACAGGATGGCCTTCCCTTGACCTTTTCCCACAGGCTTATTTTGACAGGAGTTGGAAGTCATGGAAGTTTCTGTCCACTGATGGACAGAGTTCAAGTGAAGGAGGGGGGTTTATTGCATGGTTTCTAGAGTCAAGTGGCCTGGATTTCGATCCTGTCTCCTCTATTTACTAACCATATAGCTTTAGATGAGTCATCTGCTCTCTGGGCTGTAGCAACATGGGGATTAATTTGTCAGGTGACAACTTTAGGCAAGTCACCTACTCTCTGGGCTATAGCCACATGGGGATTATTAATTTGTTAGGGGGAGGTAATAATCCCAGGCCTTTTCTACCATTCCATTGCCATTTTTTGGAGTCTGTGTCTTAGAGCTTGATTAAATCAGTGATCATGAGATTTAAAACCTGTGGAACCCAGGTGAGGCAGGAAAGCTGGCAAATTCCCTTTATAAACCCACACTTTATGGGTCCTGTACCTCTTGTGAAGAATTCTCCAAGCTGGTTCTCTCTCACATTCCTCAAGATTCGGTCAGGTGTCCTTCTATAGGAAATTTCCCTGATTCCCAAGGTTGGGATAAGGACTCTTCCTTAAAGCTCCTAGAATATGCTGAGCTTTACCTATGTAATTAGCTGTGTAACCTTGGGCAAGTGACTTAACTCTCCTGTGCCTCAGCTCTATCATCTGTAGAATAAAGATAATTATAATAATACCTAGATTATAGCAGGTTATGCAAGAATTACATGAATTGATATACATAAGGTTCTGTAAAATATTATAATTACTAACATGTGCTATATGTTGAAGTTGCGTTTCTGTCTTTTCCAAAAGACTATAATTCATTGAAGCCAGAACTTGGATCTTATTGCCTGCTGAATTTCCAATGCCCAATCCAATATCTGGAACATATATACATTTGTCAAACTGAACTGAATCCAGTGGTTTTATACTAGAGTAAAATGGAAACCCATGTCTAAAGTTTTTAAAACAAAAACAAAAAAAAATAAATAATGTTGGCAGGGGTACCCTGGGTGGCTCAGTTAGTTGAGAGTCTGACTCTTGATTTTGGCTCAGGTCACGATCTCAAGATCATGAGATTGAGCCCTGAATCAGGCTATGTGCCCAGTCTGAAATTTCCTCTCTCTCAAATAAATAAATTAATAAATAAATAAGTTTTTAAAAAAAGGTATTGATCTCTGAGTCCTGGAATGAGGAATGTAATTTTAGAACCAAACATGCCACAGAGATCATCTGGTCTACCCCTTTATTTTTATAAATAAAGGAACTAAGGCTCAGAGATGGTCAGTGACCCGTTTGAGATCATACAGTGTATTAGCATTGTAGAACCGCCATAAAAACGTACTGCAAACCAGAGGGGTGAGAGGGGTAGGGGTTTGTTGGGTTACACAGTGGAAATTTACTATCTCACAGTCTGGGGGCTAGAAGTCCAAAGGTCATGGTGGTGTCAGGGACAGTTCCCTCTGAGGTCCATAAGAATCTGTTCATGACTCTCCCCTAACTTCTGATAATTTGAGTCAATCTTTGACATTCTTGGCATGTAGATGCAACACCCTAATCTCTGCCTTCATATTTGTGTGGCGTTCTCTGTGTTTGTATGCCTCCAAACTTCCCCGTTTTATAAAGACACCAGTCATATTAGGTTAAGGGCCCACCCTACTCCAGTATGACCTCATTTTAACTAATTACATCAAATTAGCTAATTATGTCTATTTCCAAATAAAGTCACATTCTGAGATACTGGAGGTTAGGACTTCAATGTATAAATCTGGCAGGATATAATTCAACCCATAATGCACAGTTACCAAAAGAGTTTCCAGTTCCCTACTCTGGTGTCCTTTCTCAACATCATGGAGTTTCGGGGCCTTAGACACTCGTTCAACCTCTCTGTACCTCAAAGTTCTCTCTAAAATAGAGGAAGAGACTATATGTCTGAACAAGTACTACCCAGTTATAAAAAGTTTAATGCTTTCCACTAAGACATTTTTATTTTCTTAATTTCTTTCTGAGCTCTTCAAACATATTAGTTATTTAATTATTATTTCCTTGGTGTAGGTTGGTGCCACATGGAGAAGAGAATAAAGAACCTTAGGGTAGTAGGAAAAACACAGCCCAGGGGTCAACAGCTTAGGTTCCGAAGGTGAACAGATCCCAGTTCAAATCCCTGCTTTTCTACTTCTTAGTTGTGTAACGGGGGGCATAGAGTTAACCTCCTCAAGCCACAGTTCCCTCCTCATTAAAATGAGGAACATAATAGTAACCCTATGAATAGTAACCCAGTAATGAAGTTGCTGTAAGGACTAGTGAACAATGCATAAAACGTGCCTCAATGTCAGCCATTATATATGGAAATCAGCTAAGGCTTCACTTCTTCCACGAATATTTATAAAATGCCCTGTGCCAGGCACTGTGTGATAAGCAAAACACACAAAGTCCTTGCACTTATGAAATTTATATTTCATAGTGGGGGAGACAGGCCCCAAGGAAACAAGAAGATAAATACTACATTATTGGGTAGTGTGATAGGTGCTACGGGGTTGGCAAGCGACAGTGGTTTAAGAGCAATGGCTCTGGAGTCCCCCAGCCCAGGTTGGAATCCCAGACTCACACCCTGCTAATGGTGCAGACCGGCTGCAGCAACACAAGGTGTGCCCATCAACTCCAAAGAGCTGGAGGAAGGCCAGGTAAGGGAGAGGAGGAGGAAATGAAGCTGGCGGCCAGATCACAGAGAGCTGTTAGGCTTTTGTAAGGACTTTGCAAGTCATTAGATGGGTTCGAGCCCAAGATTGACGTGATCAGACCTGCATTTCTAGAAGATTATGCTGTGAAGAGAATCAACTATACTGAGGCAAACACAGACTTGGTGAAACCAGTTAGGAGACTGCCGCTGTCATCCTCTGAAGTGACAAGAACTTGGTAAGATTAGCAGTGGGAGAAGAGGATGAGAATTGGAAGATTTGAGGTCTATTTTCAAGGTGGGGCCGAGAGGACTTGCTGATGTGTTTGAAAATCGAAGCACAGGAAAAGGAGTGAGAAAGATCCCAAGAGTGTGGCCTGGGCAGCCCACTGGATGGTAGGAATGTTTCCTTTGATGGGGAGCATTTGGAGGGGAACAGATTTTGGTGGGGATGGGGGTGCTTTTTGGTCATCCAAGTGGAGATGTTGTGGAGGCAGTGAGGTGTATGAGTCTGAAGGTCAGGTAGAGGTCACAAAAATCCTAAACTTATCAGCAAGTAGGCTCCCTATCTACTCGTCCATGTGGACTCTCTTTTACCCCAAATCATCCCTGACCCAAAATGTGGCCTCTTCAGGAAGTTCCTCAAGAGATCTGCCCACACCAAGCATTTTGTGATTTTATAGAATTTTATGGAAGCAGCCATTGGGTCTGGGAAGGTTGCTTTCAACACGATGCAGCTCTCTGGACGGCACGGCTGCCTCCTTCCTTCTTTTCCCTTCATTCTGTCCTTGGACCAACTGAACCATCCTCTCAGGAGCAAAACCAGTTATTTTTCCTAGCTTTTGCACCACATTTAACATTCATCTTTTGTTGATGGGGTATGATTTGGAGAAATCTCCTTTCAAAACCACAGAACTCCTTAATATGTTCTTTGTGCAATTATAAACATTGCTCTCCCAAGAGAGGGATATAAGAATCCAAAAGAGATAGAAGAATCTTTCTCCATCTTATTCTCTCTTGCCCCCAATAAAAATGGGAGGTTGAACTCACAAACTTTCTGAGAGGTAAGTGAGGACAGGCAAAGACCAAGGGTTTCCTTATGGCTCACAAGCCTTCCCTACCTCATGGTCCCACACTGCCCATGCTCTTTGCCAGAATTGCCCTGGTGTTTGAGCATTGCCCCCTGGCTCTGCTCATTGGTTAGGGCTTGGGCTCTCAGGTAATGATCTTATCTCCTGTTCTTTTGGCCTTCCCCTCAAACTTCACTCTATCACTTCAAGGGCATGAACTGCTCTCCATGTCTTTGATAGAACAATTCTACCTAGCCCTTTTGTTGCTTGAGAATGCCCTTTGTATCTCCAGCTTTACTCTATGCAGCTCTCACATCTCTCTGTAGCTCAGTGTCCTGAGTGTAGGCTCTGGAGTGAGCGTGAGTGGAGACACACAAATAAAAATAAATAAAAATTGGTTTGTTGCAACACAGGTGGAAAGAACAAAAGGTGCCATTGGGGATGTTTGGAGATATGGTATGCTATGTCCAGTATAGCTATTTTCAATAGTAATTTTGTTTGTATTCCATTTTTGTCTTTTTTATTGATTTCTAACCTAACTTTCAAGTAACATGGATCTTCATGTTCTCTAACTTCTTACATGGGAATCTCAAGAGCCTGGCCAGAATGCCCGAAACCAAGCAGCTGTAACCTCTGTGAGGTCCGGTGCTTTTTTCTCTGTTTCCAGGATGCCTAGCACCATGGCTGGAACAGAGTTAAGCTTACACATTTGTTGAATAAACCTGGATGTTGATTACAGGAAGGCCCCAGTTAATAGGAAGATGAGATGAATGTACATTCCAGGCAAGCTAACTCTTCGTTTCTCTCACTGGATCGCTGAGAACTGTTTCCAGATCTGTCTCTCAACACTGAGCCCCTCCAAGCTAGGATGATGTTTTTCATTTTGTTTCTTTTTTAATCTTTGTGTTCCTCCTTACCAACGACACTATGTTGGCCCTAAGTGAAAGGAGTGGCCAGTGATGTTTGTTGAGGGAATGACTAAAGAAACAAGGCAGAAAAAAGCCTTGTTCTTGAAGTTATTTGTGAACTATATCCACCTACTCGATTTTCTTAAGGAAGGAATAGAGTATGCTGGAGGAAGCAAGGTTTGATAAATCCATGTTACAGGCCTTGTTCTGCCCCTTCCTACTTGTGGGAATTTGGGCATCACTTAAATTTTCTGAGCCTAAATTTTCTCATAATTAAATGGAATGAGCAGTAGACAACTAAAGATGGGATCAGATATAGTGTCACATATGGGAGGGACTCTACAGTCTGGATGTATGTTCTTACAGATGAAAGGATAAATGAATATGAAAATACTTTTTAAAAAACATCACCTCTGTCAGGGCACCTGGGTGGCTCAGTTGGTTAAACGTCTGCCTTCGACTCAGGTCATGATCTCAGGGGCCTGGGATCGACTCCCACATCAGGCTCCCTGCTCAGCAAGGAGTCTGTTTCTCCCTCTGCCTATGCCTGCCCCTCCCCCTGTTTGTTGTCTCTCTCTGTCAAATAAATAAATAAAATCTTTTTTAAAAAATCACCTCTGTCTTTGAAAAGCATAATGCAGAGTATATTTTGATTAATTTAGGGTTCTGTAAATTTAGCTTCAGTTAATCTAGATTTTTCTACACAGACTGTAAGATTCCAAGGGGATAAGTGCTCCCATTCCACTCCACCAATATGGGGTCATGCTGACACTGAGCTCAAGGAAACAGAAGGAAACACGTAGGTCATATCAGCCTATACTGCTCCAATGCAGCAAATCCCTCAAAAATATGCCTGACTGAAAGCTTGTACTGACAGAAAACTCAGCAACATTCTCTTGAGATATTATAAAGCAATATTCTTTTTGAGACAGATTCTAATTGTGGTCCTCTAGAGCATTCTTTCTGGTTTACCTTTTTTCTTCTGTAGCCAAATACTGTATATAATTCTTCTAATTTCTTGTTCCAGTTAAAGATAGGAGTCACACTTTCAGAGTTTGCGACGCTGTGACCCCGGGAAGTGTGAGACAACCACTCACAACCACTCTGTGCCTCAGTTTCTTTATCTGTAAAACAGAAGTGATAACAACAAAGCCTACGCCAAAAATTATTGTGAGGATTAAATGAATTATGGCTGAAAGCTTCTAGATTGGTGTTTGCCCAAAGTACCCATTAGCAAATGTTAGTTCTACAGAGCTAGAGGTAGCATGCTTGCTGCACTGTTGTTCCTTCAGCCATATTTCTTGGGGCTTAAATGTATCATTCTGGTCAAATCATTCTGGACTTGCTCACACTAACAGTGCTTTCTTAGGATGAGTGTCCCAGAAGCAAGCACCGTATTTCAGTCATGGTAGAGCACAGTATGATTCTTACCCTTCTTTGTTCTGAGCACTGGTCCATAGCCCAAGATTTTATTCATTTGGGGATAAGTCAGTGACTCACTCTGATGATTCATAAGGTGCTTACAGGCAAACAAACCCTCACACCTTTTCGCACGAACCACTGTGAAACCACATCTCCTCCGTTCTGCACTCACAGCATTGGGTTTCTTCAACTAAGTGTAGCATTTACACTTTACTGATACATTTCATTTGAAACCCAATGGAGTATAGGAAAGAGCATTTCTA
The DNA here is from genome assembly GCF_011764305.1 of Mustela putorius furo. Taxonomy (NCBI): domain Eukaryota; kingdom Metazoa; phylum Chordata; class Mammalia; order Carnivora; family Mustelidae; genus Mustela; species Mustela putorius. The sequence continues at coordinate 54,166,590 of NW_025422005.1, forward strand.
GCTAGGGTGTCAGACTGACCTGTGTGTACATACCAGCTGTAACCCCACTTTTGAGACTTTTGGAGAAAGCGCTTAACTGGTTTGATTTTCAGTTTTCTTTTCTGTAAAATGGAGGAATGATACCTATATTAAATGATTATTTAGAAAGACTAAGTGACACAATTTATGCAAAGGGTCTAGCACATTCAAGCATGCAAAAAAAGGCTAGTAAAGGCTGTCCTCCTATATATAATGATTAAGTGAGACAATACACATATGGGAAAAATCTTTATATTTTTCATTTTAATTCTAAAACATACATTGTGTTTAGTTTAAAAATAATTTTAAATTATGATTCCAATAATTCATTAGCTTTGACCCCCACCACCCCCCAGGATCTGTTACCTAAACCTTTGATTATATGAATTCTATATTTTCATTTACACTGCTAGTAAAATGTTAACTGGGACAAGACAAGGAATGGAGATGTATTAAGTCATCAGCAGCCTTCTAGATCAGCATCAGTCCATTAGTCAGTGTTCCATGGGCAATGACGGTGAGTCCACTCTAAATTCACTAGTGTGCACCAATATATCAGGAAAAATGTGATCAAAAGCTTTCGTGAAATTGAGACATATCATGTCTAAAGCACTTGCCTCCTTGGTACAATCTATTAACTCTGACTGAGAAAAGAAACCATTATAGCATGACTCGATCTTAGAGAACTCCTCTGCCAAACGACCTACAAACCATATCTTAATAATCTGTTTTAGAATTTCTCAGACAATTGATGTCATAATTGACAATCTGTACTAGATTCTATCTTTCTTTCTAATGATTGGGGTCATATTTGCCTATCACACACACCCAGATTTATGACATAGTTTGTGTTCTCTCTGATTTCTCAAAGATCAGCAATTATGAGTCAAAACCACATGGGTAAGTCCTTCCAATACACTGGCAAATAATGCACCTAGAAACATGAAATGACTTAAAGAACAGAGATGCTCTCCTAACACCTCTTTGCTTTATTTGGCAAGTCTAGAAGAACAGCATGGTACTTGTGTACTCTTGGTTAAGGGCTTATCTCTTTCTAGCTAAAGAAAACTGCCCTTTTTCACATAAACACACAATTTCAGAAAGTACGTCAATAGAGCAGTGAAGGAGGAGAGGGGGCCAATCTACTATTTCAAATAATGGTTCTTTAGCACCACCATTGCTTAATTCAATAAACTTGTAATGAGTCCCTAATATTTTGCAGACACCATTCTTTTTTTTTTTTTTTTAAGATTTTAGTTATTTATTTGACAGAGAAAGAGAGATCACAAGTAGGCAAAGAAACAGGCAGGAGGGAAGGGGGAAAAGCAGGCTCCCTGCTGAGCAGAAAGCCTGATTGCCGGGCTTGATCCCAGAACCCTGAGATCATGACCCGAGCTAAAGGCAGAGGGTTAATCCCCTGAATCATCCAGGTGCCCCGCAAACAACGTCCTAAGACATAGTTCTTGCTCCTTATGTACTGGAGGATATAGGAAAACAGATAAGCACATAAAATACTCAAGCACTATAAGAAGGGCTAAAGTAGAGATGCACATTAAGAACACAAAGCCTGGAGCACCTCGCTCTTTTCTTGGAGGGGAAAAACAGACTCACTTCTCTTAGAAAGACAAGGTTGAATATTCAAGGGTGAGTCTTCAATGATAAAAGAGCAGTCCACAGACCAAGTGCATGAGGAGAGGAAGGGCAGGAAGGGCTGTATTCCAGGAGGAAAGAAGAACACGTGAAAAGAACACGGCAGCTGTGAAAGGGTAATGTTGAGGCCCATCCATATACTCATGTATTCCACAAGTATTTACTGGTACATACTGTGGGCCACGGATCCTACTAGACTCGGGGATATGGAGGTGTGCAAACAGAAAAGCTCTACTGTCACTGAATAAAGTTGCAGTTAGAGACAGATGTTAAACTTTTAAAAAGTGAATGTGTTATTCAGTACTGATAGAACTTCTCTAAAGGATGGAAATTATAGTTCCATGAGAATAATTAGAACAAATCACCTCAGACAATTTATGAGGAAAGAGAGAAGGAAGCACTTTGTGACTATAAAAACAACATTTGCCAAAGTCCTATAGCGGGAAGGAGCAAAGCACCTAGGAGGGACAGAGAGAGGGCCAGTTTGACTAGAGATGATGGAATAATAAGAAACGAACCTGGTGAGGCAGGCAAAGGCTATCTCTCCCAGGAAATTTAAAGAATTCTGCTCTTACTGACACAATGAGAATCCCCCAAACATTTTAACAGGGAAGTGATAAGATCAGACTTGAATTTTAGAGAGATCTTTCTAATTATGGTGTGGAGGACAGATCCTGAGAGAATGATAAAAACTGTGGAAGACAAGTTAGTGCATGATTGAAATAGTCCAGCCAAAACGATACGAACTGAGGTGGGACCGTGAAGACGGAGAGAAATGCATGGATGCGGAATTACGTAGGTGTTACACTTACAGATTCTGGGGATGGATGATTAAAAGAAGAAAAAAGGAAGACAAGACTAAAGAATAAATTCCAAGTTTTTGGCTCACACAAGTGGGAAGTGGTGAAGTAAGTTCCTGGAGGGGGGCGGGGGAAGGAATACCAGGGAGCTACTAGTTGGTGAAGGGGCAGGGGAATGATTCCAATTTGGAGTATGCTGATTTTTAGGTGTTTTGTGACATTCAAGCAGATGTGAAAGAGACAACTGAATATGATAGTCTGGAAAGCAAAGAAGCCTGGTCTGGGAGGTATCCGTAGATCATACACATGGTACTTAATGCAAGGCATGTCTAACTATATAGTGAGAAAAGAGGATTAGGTATAGGACTAACCCTTGGGGATCTCTGTTATTTAATGAGGAAATATAAAAAGGTTGGGCTTATGAAGATTAAGAAAGACGAAGTGGGGGCATCTGGGGGGGGGACTCAGTGGGTTAAACTTCTGCCTTCGGCTCAGGTCATGATATCGGGGTCCTGAGATCAAGCCCCACATCAGGCTCTCTGCTCAGCATGGAGCCTGCTTCCCCCTCCCCCTCTGCCTGCATCTCTGCCTACTTGTGATCTCTCTCTCTCTCTCTGTGTCAAAAAAATAAATAAAAAATCTTAAAAAAAAAAAAAAGAAAGAAAGACAAAGTGAAGGAACTAGGAGTGTACTAAGAGAATCTGGTGTCTAAAAAGGCTAAAGAAAGAACATATGTTAAGAAAGAAGTGTTCTATAATATTGAATCCTGCTGAGAGATGAAGTAAAATTAGAATGAAAAAAATACTTACTTTAGTTAGAAATATGGATATTCCTGGTGAACTTAGATCATTTCCAGTAAAATGATGGCCTAAGAGCCAGTTTTCAGAGAATAAAGAGTAAGGGGAGGTGAAAAAATGGAGGCAGTAAGAACAGAGGAGAAGCTCAGCTATGAACAGGAGAGTTGAGAGAGATTGGGAGAAGAAGACTGAGGGATCTCTGACAATGTCTGCCTAGGGGGGCAGACGTGGTGCGGTGCAGAGTCTTGGTAGAGGAACTCTTCTTAGGAGATCACTTTCTCAAGATACTAGAAAAGGTGGGGAACAGGTTCAAGTGGATTCAGTAGAGGGAATTTCAAAGAATTCCTTCTGACACTTAATTCTCTTTTAACGAAAGAACAATTGCCCTTTGTCACTCACCATTTCTTTTAACTAGGAAGAACATTTGGTTAAAATCAAGTGAAAACATTTTCAGAGGATGCTAAAGAAATTCAACGATCCAGCTGTTACAGGAAAAGAAGAGGGCTAAGCCTGAAGAAGTGAGAGCTCTACTTGGAGAAGGAAATGGTAGCAATCTTTGAATATGGAAGTAATCTTTACATAAAGAGGAAGTTAATTTGTTCCTAATTACACTAAGGTGGGACCCAGGCTGATGGAAGGTGTGGGAAGACTTGTTTGGACTCAGCATTTACACAGACTAGATTTTCTAACTATTCTTGCTATGCAAAATGAAACGATCTGATTAAAGATGTGGTGAATCCTCAGAAACTAGAATTTGTTTAAAACTTTGGCTTGTTGGGCAGCTATAAAGGGGGAGATTCAAGCATAAGATGGGAGGCTGGATGTTGGGAGTTCTAGATGACTATTTTTCTCTCCTTTGTTTTCCTTCTCTTCATCTTGAACTTTATTCTCCCTGAAAATATAGGAAGATGGAAAGATAGGAAAGAAAGAGATGATAGGAAGTGAGAATTATGGGTAGAGTTTTCCTGTGAATTGTTACTTCTATTGTTACACTATTGGCTCTAAAGTATTGGCTGTAAGACTTTCCTGTCCCTCCTTGATATTTTTTTTTGTGCTTGTGTGTGTCTGCGCACGCGCACGCATGTGTTTAATTTTTTATTTCCTTTCAGCATAACAGTATTCATTGTTTTTGCACCACACTCAGTGCTCCATGCAATCCATGCCCTCTCCTATACCCACCACCTGGTTTTGACTTGATTTCCATCAGAGCTTCAATTACCCACTCTATTGTCCTCAGCAGTTTTTCACCTACCTTATTTTTATTGTTTTCTTACTAAGCATATACTCACATTCATCAAGTGGCCTTACTGCCTCTTTTTTTAATGGTCTCAAAATTTTGTATTCACTCTGGGAAGTCATTCCTCTGCCTACCATTTTTACACCTATTATTTTATTACCTGAGCTTTTCAGAGAACATCACTATGCAGTCCCATGAGTTTTTCTCATTTCCTTCCTAAGATCCAGGAGTAATGGTCACTTGTGTAACACTGTTTGGATGCTATAGCATCCATTTGTAGTCATCACGGCATCTGATTTTCACGAATACTCATTGAGATGCCAGTTCTGTGTCCACCAGCTCCAACAGCAACATCACCACCCATAATCACCATCGTAATCATCTCCAACCCTGTTTTAAAGATAGAGGTCCAGAGAAGACTAGGAAAATACCTCAAGTCATTCCACTGCACAGTCTAAAAGCGGAGGCTTCAATTGAGATCTGCACAATCCTAACATTTAGGCTCTTTTTATATGTAAAGCTGCTTCACCAAGACTCCAATCCTCAGCTATTGTAAATTTGGAGTTGGCATACTCACTTTCTCCAAAATCACCTGTTATTTCCTCAACATGCTCTTCCTCTTTGGTTGTAATTATGTGGAATTGCAGTTCTTTTAGCTGCTTCCCCAATTATAAAGAAAGTTAATGAATTACCAACTGAACTTTCTGAGACCCTCCTTTTCCAAATTCGCATGAATTCTAATGTTTCTTAGGTAGTCTGAGCCATCTCATCTGAGTCAAATTATTCTTCCCCTTTTGAGCTCTCTGTGTCTAAATTGTCCTCAGAGGCATATAAATACCCACTTTGACAGTGCATCTAACCTCTCAGTCTGCTGGTCAGTCAGTCAGTCAAAAACTATGGAATGCTTGACATATGCCAAGCACTGTCTAGGCTCTTAGTATAGGTTAGTAAAAAAGAAATATATAAACCATTTAAAGAGAAATTAATCAAATAATTGTAAAAATAAATGTAAGTTCAGTATTTGTCCTTTTTTTGCCCTTTGTTAAGACTTTTGTTTCTTCCTTTATTAGATTTCTTGTAGTTAATATGACAAACCTACCCTACGTCTTTAACATACTACAACTTTTCCACGATATACCTTGCTCTCTTAGAAACCACCTAACACATTTCAAAGGCACATAGGACTTTAGAGTGAGAAAGGAACTTTGAAATTAGTCAGTCTGACACTTCTCAAACTTTTACGTACAAATCAACTAGGGATCTTATCAAACATTTTAATAAGAGGTAGCTTCTGAATTACTAGGTCTTGAATGAGATCTGAAATTCTACGATTTTAGCAAGCTCCCAGATGGTGTTCATGCTGCTAATACACGGGCTACACTGTGAATAGCAAAGATGTAGTCTTCTGGTTTACAGGTATACAACAGAACTTCGTGCTTTTCCAAAATACAGATTCTGAATCAGATTTTAGCAGGGGCTGGGATATATGAAAATTGAAAATGCAGTCTCAGACTTCCAGTTAATATGAAAAAATAGGAACTGGGTTTACCATCCTGCCTAAAAGAACCAAAAGAAAAAAAAATAATAAAATCTGACCAATTAGGATACAATGGTTTCCAAGACCCTAGACATTAGTCAACAAAGGAAAGTGATTTCTGAGAAACAGGAAACAAGTGAGGTGAACCCAAAAAACTTCCCTGAGAGAATTTCTAAGCTATGGCATAGAGAATAGTAACCCAAGCAGAGCCCAGCTGACTCCCTGTGTTGAAGAGAAAGAGCTGAGAGTCAGAGGAGAACAAGGTAACTAGAGTTCTCAGGACAGAGCACCAGAAAGGAGGAAGCAGCACAAAGAGAAAACTCCAGAGGTCCACAAAAGCCCCCATCAAGTATGTGGCAGAGTATTGATCAGTATATACCTATGAGAAAACAATCCAAGGCAAGGGTAATAAGTACTAGAATGGATGGATGATAGTGTCTTGTGCGCACATAGAGCTAGAAAGTGTGCCTAGACCTGCCATACAGACTAGAAAACCTTATGATTCATGGCGTATTAGAATATTCAGGAAGCAGTGCCTCAGGTAAGGAATAATTAGCCCAGACCGAGTGAGCATTGCTACAGTCTTATCTAATAAATCTTGAAAGCAAGACCAAAAGGGTCAAACTGTTTCCGACTAAGTTAACTGCATCACAGAATAAAGCTTAGATATATTTCCAGGAATACAAATTATCCAGCACCAAACAAGGTAAAATTCAAAATGTATGGCATCTAATTTACCAGACATGGAAATAATTAAGAGAATATGACCCATAATTAGAAGAAAAATCAGTCAAGTAAAATTGACTCCGACCTGACAGAAATGTTAGAATTAGGAGACAGGAATACTGTTGCAGCTATATTCCAAATGTTAGAACTGGAAAGAAAAATAAGGAAGATATAAAAATATAGGAAGTAGGATTGATAACAAATTACACATTATAAAATAAAAGATTAGTCAACTTAAAGATATATTGATGGAAAGTATTCAAAATGAAACACAAAGAGAGAAGAATAAAAAAGAAGAAGAAGAAATGAACGAGTCATCATTGTCCTTTGAGACAAACTCAAGGGAGCCAATTACGTGTAGTGAGTGTCCCTGAGGGAGGGGGAGGGGTATTTATTAAAACCTTTTTAAAAATAAATGCTGGAAAATTTCCAAGCTTGATCAAAACTATAAACCCACAAAAAAACCTGATTTTAAGCAACTCGATGAAGCTCAAGAAAAAGAAACTTGAAGAAAACTACATCAAATGGCATCACAATCAAATTGCTTAAAGCCAGTGATTAAAAAAAACAAATCTTAAAAGCAGCCAAGGGAGTGATGGACAGGGCAGGGAATCTTGTTATGTACAGAACAAAGATGAAACATGGCAACAGATTTATTGTCAGAAATAATGGAAGAAGGCAGTGGAACAACATTGTTAAAGTACTGAAAGGAAAAAAACTGTTAACCAAGATTTCTGTACCAAGTAAAAATACATTCCAAAAATGGAGGGGAAACCAAAGCTTTACAGACGTACAAAAGGCGACAGAATGTATGGCCAATGGACTCTCACTATAAGAAATGTTAAAGGAAGCCCTCCAGCAAAAGAGAAAAGAAACCAGATGGAAACTTGGATCTAGAGCAAGAAATGAGGAACACAAGGAATGGTAATTATACCATTAAACATATGCTTTTTTTCTTATTAAAAAAATCTTTTTAAAAGATAATATACTCTTTTTAAGCAAAATGGAAAATAATCTAGCATGGAGCTTATAAAATATTGTAAAAGCAAAATGAATGGTAACTATAGTACAAATGTTGAAGGTGAGGAAATGGAAATGTATTTTTATATGACTTTTTGTTATATGTGTGTATAAAAAATCTTCAGATCAATTCATATAAAACCAATGTCATCATTTTGGGTGGCAAACCTTTAATATTTATCCAGCTTAAAGCTAACGACTTTTATCATTTATATCATTTCAACACCTTTTCCCGGAAGTACATTTTGTTACCAATAGATTTTGGAGAAGGCATGAGGATACTACATTGCTCAAAGCTTTATAGTCAATAAATAATAATAATAACTAAAATGTATTGAAGCTTTACATATAGTAACCCACCTAATAACCCATCCAAGACCTACCACAGTCCATTGAAGCAGGTCTTCTATGAGCCTGATTTTATAGAAGAGCGAGCTAGGGGACAAGCTAACACAAAATAGAGACAGGACACAAACCCAGGAGTTCAGGCCTTTTAACAAAAGAACATTGAGAATCTGCAAGCTTCATGACTGTACACACTGACCTTTTTGTTTACTTGGTTTTATTGCTGTTTTCTGAGAATTTCTGCTTCTTAAAATCTTCTAAGTTAAAATTTTTGTGGCTTTACTGGGCATATCCAAGAATGGGTGCCTTGATTGTTTTCCTCAAAAAATCATTTGGGGTCTGTTCTAACAAACAGCTATATAGAGATAGAGACATAGAGAGGGAGAGGAAGGGAGAGAGAGAGACTAAGAGAGAGATTGGAAGAGAAAGTCCTGGAGAAATAGAGATTTGTAAATACAATCTTTGACTTTACAGAGTCCACAGTTAATGGGGGGAAGAGGCAGGTAAGAATGTAATGAGCAGGGCACTGGGTGGCTCAGTCGGTTAAGCATTCAATTCTTGGCTTCCGCTCCGGTCTGGATTTCAGGACCATGAGATTGAGCCCTGTGTCGGGCTCTGCACTCAGTCCAGAGTCTGCTTCAGACTTTCTGTCCCTTTCCCTCTGCCATTACCCCACCCCCATGCTCTAAAATAAATAAATAAATCTTAAAAAAAAAAAAGAATGTGTCGTTACCACCCAGTGGGGAAAGTACCATGCTGGCAGAAAACGGAAGGTATTATGAAATCACAGAGAGCTTCTGCTAGGTTTCTTTGATGGGAGAAATATGGTGAGAATTCTGGGAAAAGGTGATTAGAATTCTGCGGTTGCGTCACAATTTAGTTCTGTCTTCTAATATTTGATTTAAATCATCACGTCTGTGCTTGGCCCATGCTTGCCCATGCTAGCCCCACACTGCCTAATACAAGGGGTTGGCCAATGGAGAGTACTCAAATACTCGATAAATCAACAAAAATTTACACAAACACTCACACACACAAACACACACACACACACACACACACACAGAGACACACACACACACATTTAACCCACCAGGGACTGCCTTTAACTTTTTATTTTGTGCCTGTATTTCTCTCTCCACACTTTGGAACACCTGCAGCGTCTCCAGGTGGGACTCGAGGGTGGAGGTTTCTCCTAAGTCTGGCTTACAATCTTTCCACCAACACATGTGCCTTGGGGGCTCTAACAGTTTCCAAGGGCTACCAGAACAAGAGATTGCAAGGTTAAGATCCCTATAACAACAGAAACATATTCTTTCACAGCATGGATGCCAGGCTTCTAAAGTCAAGCAGTCGGCAGGGCTGTGTTCCTTCCAAAGGCTCTAAGGAAGGATCCTTCTTGCTTCTTCCAGCTTCCAGTCAGTACTTGGCTTGTTGCTGCCTAACTTCATCTCTCCTTCGGTCTTCACGAGACTGTCTCTTCTGTGCATCTGTGCCATCTCCTCTCTGTCTAAGAATATCTGCCAGTAGATTTAGGGTCCTCCCCGATAGACCCTCATCTTGAGATCCTTAATGATATCTCTAAAGACTCTTTACTTTTTCCAAGTAAAGGCACACCCACTGATTCTGAGTACAAGAAGGTGGGCCTATCTTCTGGTGGGCCAGAGTTCAATTCGCGACAGAGACATCTCCAGCAGGATCAGGAATAAGGTGAGGAGAGTGAGGCGGACTCAGAGGCAAAGTTGAAGGGAGTGCTGAAAAATCCCTAGTACTATAAATAAATAGCAAATTCATAATACTAAATACATAATAAAAATAAATATTTTAATCAAATATTTCAAAAAGTGAAAATTAATGCAGAAAGTAAACGCTTTAAAAATAGGAAATTTCAAATAAAACAGGATCAGGGGTATCGATTTTTTTCCTTTTAGGTTTCTAATATGGCTTAGCATGTCAGTCCTTTCCAGCCATAGCCCACGCCTCAGAGCCACAGTAGGGATGAGCTGAGCCAAATCCACCATTTCCCCAGTCACAATTTCAATCACCCTTCCCAGAAACATTGCTCTAGGGAGCTTCACTCAGGAGAGGGAGGCTTCGTGCTTCCAAAGCAGGCTTATTTGTCTTAGGAATTATGCAAACACCTCCTGAGAAGCTAATTAAAATGGAAGCCCATGCTGCCAGTTCTGGGAAGCCTCCAAGTAAGCATCATGAGGCTGCCAGAAAGTGTTATTAATACACACACCCAACCTCTCACTGTGGCGGAAGGGGGTCAGAGGACTCTGAAGGACAAACTCTGAAAGGTGAGTGTGAGGTGAAAGTTCCTGAGCCCTACGGCCAAGCACAGCGTGGAGCAAACAGGAGGTATTCAGTAAGTGTAGGAACGAGTGGTGTTGCATGCTGAGTGGATGTGGTCTAGGAACAAAAATAAAAGTGTATTTCTTGCTTCCTAGCACCACTAAAAAAGAAATGCTATATACCCTTGATTTGTCTGCTATCCCCAAGCACTGAATCAATACCATTGACTAATTGTTTAATGCTAAGTAATTAGTATGAAATAATAACCAGTGAGAAAGTGTAATAAAAAATACAATCACGGGGCACCTGGGTGGCTTAATGGGTTAGGCCTTTGCCTCCAGCTCAGGTCATGATCCCAGGGTCCTGGGATCGAGCCCCGCATTGGGCTCTCTGTTCAGCGAGGAGCCTGCTTCCCTCCCCACTCTGTCTGCCTCTCTGCCTACTTGAAATCTGTCAAATAAATAAATAATATATTAAAAAATACAATCACATTGCAAAATATTTTAAAATATATAGCAAAAAAATTTTTTTAAAGCATGTAAGCAGACAAGACAAAACAGGCAGGAACTACAAGAAAAACAGAGGCTTAACAGCATAAAGATAGAATTTCCCAAGTGGCACTGCACTCTGGGCTCAATAGCCTAATGATATAAATGAACCTCAAATTTGCATAGGAACTTAATGTAATTTCAAAAAAGAATCAATGGTTGTTTTGGTGAGGAGCTTAACAAACTGATTTTTAAATTCATCTAAAAGATCAAAGCAGGGCCACCTGGGTGGCTCAGGCAATTGAGTGACCGACTCTTGGTTTCAGTTCAGGTCACGATCTTAGGGTCCTGGGTTTGAAGCCCACTTCAGACTTGACGCTCAGTGCAGAATCTGCTTGTCCCTCTCCCTCTGCTCCTCACTCTGGCTCTCTCTCTCTCTCCCTCTCAAATGAATAAATAGCATCTCTAAAAGAATAAATAAATCTTTTTAAAAAAAGATAAAGAAAGAAAGAAAGGAAGGAAGGAAGAAAGAAAGAGAAAGAAAGAAAGAAAGAAGTGAGAACAGTTGAAGATCTTTTGAAAGAACAAATTACGGATAACGTGAACTTCCAGGTAATTAAAATTAGTTGTAAAATATAGTAAGTAAGGCACAGGACAGTGTTATAGGATAACAAGATGGACAGATTTAACAGACAGAAAGCCTAGAAACTGAACTCCCTATATATGGGTCTTTAATATGTGGTGTCATATATACCATATCAAATCATATTTATTCATTTATCTAAAAGATTTATTTATTTATTTATTTATTTATTTATTTATTGGTCAGACAGAGATCACAAGTAGGCAGAGAGGCAGGCAGAGAGAGAGAGAGAGAGGAGGAAGCAGGCTTCCTGCCGAGCAGAGAGCCCAATGCAGGGCTTGATCCCAGGACCCCAGGACCATGACCCGAACTGAAGGCAAAGGCTTTAACCCCCTGAGCCACCCAGGCGCCCCCAAGTCATTATTAAAAAAGATGTCTTGATTAATATTGTTCAAACCTAGAGGTATTTTTTATTAGAGAAAAATAGGTTGTCATTTGATATTATATATGAATTAAATTTAAATTGGTTATATGAAGTTATATGAGACTACCATATCTCTAGGTAAAGATGGGTTTTCTAAGCATAAAAACAAAGAAAGAAACTTCAAAGAAAAGATAGATCAGTTTTTCTCCATAAATATTAAAATATGTGTGTTAAAACTCACCATAAACCATAAAGGTAAAAGAAACAGTAAATGTAGAAAATATGAGCCACATATATGAAAAGTCAGGAATAAAAGACCTTCTATGATAGGCTTCTCAAAATCAACAAAAGTTCTCAAAAATCAATAAGAAAGAGAAAAGATGGGTAGTCAAAAAAATGAGTGAAGCTCATATGTAGAGAATTCATTTAAAAAAAAATTAAGTGACCAATTATTATGTGAAAAATATTAGCCTAACAAAAGAAATGCAAGTTAAAGTAACAGCAAGAAACCATTTCTCAGGTGGACAAAATTATTTTAAAAGATCAAATGTAATACTCCCTTGAAATTCCCATTCACATTCTCACATACTCATTTCTGGGAGAGGTATCAACCAATACAACTCTTCTGAAAGCAAAAGCCTAAAAATAATTCTAATTCTTTAATTTAGTAATTCTATTTTAATTGAAATTGAAGAAGGAAATAATTTAAGTATACATGTAGTAGGTTTATAGAGAAGATAGTCACTATAGTATAACTTATATTGGCATAAAAGCTTAAAACAATCTCAATGTCCAACAAAAAGGCAAATGGTAGGATTTTATGATGCCATTAAAATAGCTTTTTGAGGGCGCCTGGGTGGCTCAGTGGGTTAAGCCGCTGCCTTCGGCTCGGGTCATGATCTCAGGGTCCTGGGATCGAGTCCCGCATCGGGCTCTCTGCTCAGCAGGGAGCCTGCTTCCCTCTCTCTCTCTGCCTGCCTCTCCATCTACTTGTGATTTCTCTCTGTCAAATGAATAAATAAAAATCTTTAAAAATAAAAAAAAATAAAAAATAAATAAAATAGCTTTTTGAATAATATTTAGTTATATATGCTGGTATATTTTGGTATATTTATTGGAAACTCTAATAAATATGTAAAACAAGCAAGCACATAAACACAAAAATGCATACCACAAGAAAAAGAATAATTAACACCAACACATTATTACTAGGATTTTCTGAGGCTTAAGTTTTGACTGGCTTGTGTTTCGCACTTTCCTACATACTCCGCCTATTAAATACATTATTTTATTATCAGAAAAGAAAAACGAATAAAAAATATGCTTAAGAGACTTCATCCCCAGCTTATAGGATGTCAGCACTCGAAAGAGCTTGAAGTGGGAACCTGACCCAATTCCTATTAAAAAAACCCAAAACCCCAGAAGCCTCGCCTTTGGAGTGGTCATGTGTTATTTGTAAGCCCTGTAGATGTGTCTCCAAACCCCAGACTATCTCAGAGGATCCCTTTGCAATCATGAAAAAGGAGGAGCCACTAGCCTGTGGTGCTGTTGGGGACTTGGAAGGCCAGTGGTAGTTCTCCGACTCATTTTAAGTTCTGGCCATTTCTGCTCAACACTAGAGCGCTGAGGTTATGCGGCTCAGACAACAACCCTCCCCGACCCAGACCCTTAAGCAGATTCTGAATTCCTCTGCCCAGGACCTGGAAGGCTCCCTATATATTTGAGAATTGAAGGAACTGAGGGAACCTAGAAATTCTACCCATCTCACATCCAAATATACCATGGCTCTCCACTCCTGCCCTGATAGCCAGGTCCCTTTTATCCAAAAGTATGTGTTGTGGGTGGAAGTGATGGTGTCATTTCTGTAGACTACCATGGGGACAGCGGAGTTGTGCCGTGTGGTGGCTGTGGTCTTGGTCTATGTGGAGTGTGCCATTTAAAGAGGGCAGAAATGGGAAGGCTTGACAAACAGGGAAGTTCGTGGAAAGGCCTGGAGTTCTGACGTGCACTATGAGAAGTCCGGCAGCATGGGATGCCTGGGGGTGGGTGAGATGGCATCCAGCGGGGCTGGACAGTGCAGAGGAGGGCTGTGGGATGTTGAGAGTGGAGTGGGCAGTGGGAAGGAAGGAGTAGGAACCAAGTGGAGCAGGGCCTAGCCTCTGACAGAGGATGAGTAATAACCAAGAGTGGGGAAAACTGGCCCCTCAGAGAATTCGAAGCATGCCTTGGAAGGGACCACAGCCAGATTCCTCCACTGCCTCCAGCCCCAGGCCCAGGCCTGCCTGGACGTCCTCAGTGGGAGTGTCTGGATTGCTGGGACCATATTCTTGTCCTGGCTGTACATTTCCTGTCACGTGACTGAAAGTGGACAGGTCTGTGGTTTCAAATGAAAAGTGTGAGGCTGAGGCTGAGCTGAAGCTAACTCTAGAGAGGAAGTAGCAGAACCTTGTTGAGATGAGACTTCGGCTGTGAGAAGTTTTCCAGAAATGCTGAAGGAGGCCTGGTCCACAGCTGCTGGGCTGAGGGCTCCCAGCTCAGTTCATGGATGACAGACCCCGCCTTGGTGTTGGAGAGCTTAGGAGACCAGGCTTGGGTCCACATCCCACTCCACCACCTCCTGGTGGTCACAGGAAAGTTCCTTATCCTCGCCAAGACTCTGTTTTCTCACATGGGGATGACCCATGCCTACCTCATGGGGTTATGGAGAAGATAAAAGGATATATTGCAAAGAGCACAAATATCTATGAATTATTATGAATTCTTCCTTCTCTTTTCATCTACCTGGGACCCACATCCATTATTTGCATTTATATGAAAAGAGTGAGGAAAAGGGTAAGTAAAGGCTGCTTAGTGGGTCTCCGCTTCATGCTTTGCACTAATTACCCTCCTACTCTTCCCCAGGTCCCCCAGGAGGGCAATACTGTAACTCAGAGACATTAAGTCAGTTGTGTGAGATGCTAAACTAACTTGAGACCGAAAAAGAATTCTGTTCGCCTCCAAAATTCCTGTCTCTCCCTCCAGCCTGTGCTCCCTTCCCTGGCTCCCATCTCTAGAAGCTCAGTGTTTCCCTCCCCTACACACATGCCGCCATGGAAACAGGGCTCCCCACCCACCCCCTGTCAGTGTAGACCCAGAACATGGCCCTTGTTTTACTGGCCATGGTGACCCAGGCCAGGCCACAGCCAGATGTGCTGTCCCTGCGCTCAGGATTGCTGTGGGTCATGGGCACCTTTTAGGCAGATCCTAACGCCTGGAGTCCCCGCCCAGCAAGACATGACCACTCAGGGGAAAACGCTGATCCAAAAAGTCCATGTGTGAGTCTGTCACGTCAGGATTTTCTGGGGCTTGAGGAAGACTGTCAGGGTACAAAGAACCCAGAAGGATGAGGGGCTGGGGACGATTTTAATGAGGTCAAATCACGTGGGTGGAGTGAATGCTGGGGTGGAATCCGGGGGAGGCTACTTCGCCCAACACCTCCTACCACACTCTGATATGGCGCCACCTTTTTACTCTACAGAGTAGGAAAGCGAGGCTCACACATGCCAGATACAAGAGAAAGAGCTGGGCTTGCGATGCTCTGAGATCTTAGTTCCCATTTCAGTTGCTAAGTGATCTAAAGCAAATGGCTTAGATCTGGTGGTGTAGATCTGGCAGATGGCTGTAGCTGGTGGACTAACCCAGCTCCAGCTCACACTGACTGAGTGCTGACAAAGGACAGGGCCCTGTCCTAAGCGCTAAACAGTCACCATCCCACTGCACCCTCAGAACCATCCCAGGAGATGGCAGCCGGTCTTCCTTTTTTCTCACGGATGAGACGGATGCACTCTGCAGACCCAAACCCCTTCTGTTAGGGCTCGGAGGACTTAGCCTCTGTGCTGAGGCCACCCTGGGCCGATCCTTCTCCTTCCGGAGCGAGCAGACTCTGACCATCAAAGGGCCAATGTCAGAATTTATTCTCCTTGTGGAAGCCATCACTTGGAAGGTGCTGTATGAGGAGGTTCCCAAAGAGACATTAATGATGGTTCTGAAGGGCAGGGGCAGTGTGGCTGGAGCTCTATAGTCTTTCAGCTCAATCACTAAGACTCCCTCCCATTCAAGGAACAGAGCTCCCCTCCCCTGCGCAGGGCTCTGTCTTTCCGGGAGCTGAGCTTTGCTCTCTAAGAGCCTCAGCTGTGTTGAAACTCTGTAGAATTCAGGGGAAATCTGCGCCAGGTCAGAGCCTATGCAGTTATCCCTCTGGGAGTTTCCAGCTTTGTGTGGGTTCAATGTCAACAAGTTTTGTCCGAGAAACTCAAGAGAGCTCAAGCGCCAAAGTCCTCTTTACAGTGCCCAGGTTGCTGACGAGAAAACTCAAAGGTTTCACTTTTATAAAAGAAAGAGAAATTGCCCAGCCTGATTGTCATGAAAGGAAAGAGCCAACATTGATTACGCTCAGTGTGTGCAGGTTTTTTTTTACATTCCTTATCTGTCTTGTCTCTCACCCCGGAGGCGGGGGAGGGGGGTTATCCCCATTTCAGACAAGGAAGAACTGAATTGGCCAACGTCACCCAGCAAAGAGTGAAACTGGGAGACTCTTTTCCTCTTCAAAGCCCAAGATCTTTTCACTGCCTATGATTTCTTGCTAATTCTCTGCCCAAGAGATGGTATCATGTATGGTCTAAATGCTTAAAGCAACTGTTTGGGTTTAAGCCCTGGCCCAGGAAGGATGAGCTGTGTTCCTTGTGGGAAGTTACTTGATCTCTCTGAAACTCTGTTTCCTTGTAAGTAAAATGAGGCTGACAGTCCTAGAACTTGCTTTATAGGGCTCTTGCGAGTTTAAATGGGTTCATATGGGAGGAATGTTTAGAACCATGTGTCATGACATAATGTCAGCTATTTTAATCATATCACTTGATTGAAGAAATACACTGTTATTTTTTACCAAGTATGTACTGTACTCTGGGGGGAAGGAAGAATTCCTATACAATGAGTTGGTTTCTGTACTAGGCAGGTACCTCAGATTCATGTATCCTCCTGTATCCCCACAGCAATGCTATGAGTGAGGGATTTTACAGAAGAGGACACTGAGGAACAGAGAAGTTAAGCCACATGACAAACGTTGCACAGCAACAGACTACTGGGGCTGCGATTCAAGCCCCAGACTGGCTCCAGCGCTTCACCTCCTCCTTTATCACTCCGCCCACCACCTTTGAGTGGAAATGGAGCAGCCCAGCAAGAGAGCATGTGTGTGCACGCATGCGATATGGGGCAAGTCAGGGAGGGGGAGATGCTGTCTGACTAGTGTTGCCTCATTTCACAAAGGCATTATTTCCTGACAGGGCCTCTGCACGTTTCTTATGGTTACTATTTTAAATTTTATATTTTAAACACACAAAGCATGAAGGGAAGCTTTCAGGCCATTCCTGTACTGATTTGAAACTTCAAGACATCGATCTGTACTTATTTGGTTATTTATTTGTCTGCCCACATTGTGCCACACTCGGGGGCTATGGAAGTAAGTGGAGATGTGATAGAATTGATTAAGTATTGACACAATGAATGCATATTCCCAAACCATGATAAGCTCCATGAAAGAAAGTTCTATAATGCCAAAAGGGATAGATGAGGGTCTGACCTGACCTAACTGGGGCTTAAGAGACAGCATGCGGAGGTCTATAGGAAGAAGGGAAGTTAACCAGGTAAGGAGGAAGGGGATAAATATTGCAGAGAGAAGGAACAGCCTGTGCAAAGGCCCTGAGGGAGAAGGGAAAATTGACAATTTAAGGAACAAAAAGGTTCCCAGTGTGTCTAGAGGACAGAAAAAGAGGGAGAAAATGACTCACACTGAAGTTGTAAAGAAAGGAAGAAACCAGCATATATTAAACACCATGAGTGCATCGCATCTGTCTTTGTTCTAAGAGAATGGAAAGGGATTTAGTTTTCAGAATTGAGAGTTTTGATAGATGCTGTAAGAATTCTGTTTAGGATGTGGTTACTACAACAGGATCCATCATATCACGAAGAGATGACACATAGTCAACGCGCCTGCCAACTCTGAAGGGTAATTAGTGGCCATGGGAATAAGGTGCTGAGGACTTTGTGGGTGTATCTAGATCCAGGGGGAATAAGTATCATTATCCATTAGTGACGTAGGCCTAGGATGGGCCAGAGTGAGCTGTTCCAGCGGAGGCCACAGAGAGCACAGACTCACCCGGGTTTGGATCCCAACTTTCTTTCTCTCAGAACTTCGGCAGTTTATTTAATAACTCAGAATCTCAGCTTCTGAAGCTGTTAAATAGACATAACGGTATCTTCCTAAAGGGGTTTGTGAGGATTCTAGGAATTACAAAGGTAAACAACCCAAATAATAAATAACTCCAAAATAATAAACTTCCTTAGCCTATTTGGAAGGAAATTTGGAAGCATACTTGTGGAATGACAAAAATTGAAATTTACCTTAAAGTAAATAAAAAGGAAACAATAGAAAGGCCAATTTCACCTTTTCATGACAGATTTGTGACCTGTTTTCTGTGTCCTTTTCAAATGCAGCGTGGGGAGCTGACAGCTCACACGTAGGCTCTGTTGAATCACACTTCCAGGGCACAGAACAGTGTTTTGGAGAAGACAAGTTGGCTTTGGGAATGAATACCGTGCAGTAGCCTTTTATGGAAGTGCCCGAGGGGGCTGGTGTGTGTTCTGCATTCATTTACCATGTTTGATATACGGGCTAGCCTCCCGTTCACCTCAGTAGGGCGAGATGTAAACTGAGGCAAGACTGAAATGACAGGCATTAGACCCCGCAGTGTCCACCCAGGAGGCCTGCAAAAGGGCAGTAATCAGGAACTGATGGGGGACGACTCAAACGCACCGAGAGGGTAAGGGGGTTGCCATGTTGAAGAGGAAGGGGGGATTTCTTCAGAGAGAGCTGAGTGGGCTTTCTGCGCCAGCGACCCCTGAGGTTAGTGTAGGCTGTGGCATTACTGGCCGGGCCAGGCCCAGAACTTATATTCAATAAGAATTTATAGAAGAGGCAGAGAACGGGGCACCTGGGTGGCTCAGTGGTTAAGCGTCTGTCTTTGGCTTAGGTCATGATTCCAGGGTCCTGGGATCGAGTCCTGAATCGGGCTCTCTGCTCAGCAGGAAGTCTGATTCTCCCTCTCCCACTCCCCCCTTTTGCATTCCCTCTCTCACTATCTCTTTCTCTGCCAAATAAATAAAATCTTTTAAAAAAGAAAAAGAATGTATAGAACGGATAACTTAGGACACACAAATATAACCTGGAAAAGACATGGAATAGGAAAGGAGCATAAAGATTCTTTAATGAATCTTGAGCCCCCAAATACATATTAATTATAACCCACACGGTTGGGAAGGATCACAGGTATGTTGAGGGAGTATTTTTTTTTTTTTAAAGATTTTGTTTACTCATTTGACAGACAGAGATCACAAGTAGGCAGAGAGGCAGGCAGAGATGTGTGTGTGGGGGGGGAGCAGGCTCCCTGCTGAGCAGAGAGCCCGATGTAGGGCTCTATCCCAGGACTGTGAGATCATGACCTGAGCTGAAGGCAGAGGCTTTAACCCACTGAGCCACCCAGGTGCACTGAGTATTTTATTTTATTTATTTAAAAGATTTTATTTATTTATTTGACAGACAAAGATCACGAGTAGGCAGAGTGAGGAGTAAGCAGGCCCCCTGCTGAGCAGAGAGCCCGATGTGTGGCTCGATCCCAGAAGCGTGGGATCACGACCTGAGCCAAAGGCAGAGGCTTTAACCCACTGAGCCACCCAGGCGCCCCATGAGTATTTTATTTTTAAAAATAATCCCTAACAAGAAGCAAGGGAAAAAATGAACTACTGGGATTTCATCAAGATCAAAAGCTTTTGCACAGCAAAGGAAACAGTTAACAAAATCAAAAGACAACTGACAGAATGGGAGAAGATATTTGCAAACGACATATCAGATAAAGGACTAGTGTCCAGAATCTATAAAGAACTTAGCAAACTCAACACCCAAAGAACAAATAATCCAATCAAGAAATGGGCAGAAGACATGAACAGACATTTCTGCAAAGAAGACATCCAGATGGCCAACAGACACATGAAAAAGTGCTCCATATCACTCGGCATCAGGGAAATACAAATCAAAACCACAATGAGATATCACCTCACACCAGTCAGAATGGCTAAAATCAACAAGTCAGGAAATGACAGATGCTGGCGAGGATGCGGAGAAAGGGGAACCCTCCTACACTGTTGGTGGGAATGCAAGCTGGTGCAGCCACTCTGGAAAACAGCATGGAGGTTCCTCAAAATGTTGAAAATAGAACTGCCCTATGACCCAGCAATTGCACTACTGGGTATTTACCCTAAAGATACAAATGTAGTGATCCAAAGGGACACATGCACCCGAATGTTTATAGCAGCAATGTCCACAATAGCCAAACTATGGAAAGAACCTAGATGTCCATCAACAGATGAATGGATCAAGAAGATGTGGTATATATACACAATGGAATACTATGCAGCCATCAAAAGAAATGAAATCTTGCCATTTGCAACAACATGGATGGAACTAGAGCGTATCATGCTTAGCGAAATAAGTCAAGCAGAGAAAGACAACTATCATATGATCTCCCTGATATGAGGAAGTGGTGATGCAACATGGAGGCTTAAGTGGGTAGAAGAAGAATAAATGAAACAAGATGGGATTGGGAGGGAGACAAACCATAAGTGACTCTTAATCTCACAAAACAAACTGAGGGTTGCCGGGGGGAGGGGGTTTGGGAGAAGGGGGTGGGATTATGGACATTGGGGAGGGTATGTGATTTGGTGAGTGCTGTGAAGTGTGTAAACCTGGTGATTCACAGACCTGTACCCCTGGGGATAAAAATATATGTTTATAAAAATAAAAAATTATAAAAAAAAAAAAAAAAAAAATAATCCCTAACAAGAAAGGACTAGGGGTCTAGAAAACTGAAAAAGAGGAAACATTTCTCATTTTCATAAGCTGAATTTCAAAAATGATAAACCATTGCCACTAATATGAGCAAAGCCCTAGAGCCTATTTCTAAACATTCTGGCATGAAAACAGTCCTCACTGGCAACCAGAACTTGTCTGATAGGGTTATTGAAGTAGCTTGATCAGAAACATGCTAAAAATAATGTTTACCGAACTTAGAGGGAGATTTGACATCTGAGTTAATTGCAGGAGGGTGGGTACAATGATAAGACAGGGTCATAGCTGATAACCACCTTACTCACTGTCATTCAGGGCTTATTAGTCTAGACAAGTATCACTAGACTCATGACGTAGGGCTGTGGTTCTCAGTCCTGGGCAACTGTTAGAATAAACAGGGGAATGTTTAAAACACATCAGAATCTGGCTCTACCCTCAGAGATTCCGATTTCATTTCTCTGGAGTGGACATCTGTCATTTGTATATTTCAAAGTCTCCCTCGTGTTCTAATGTATGAAGATTCAGCACTGTTGGTGTTCTATTTTTGGCCATAGCCTTTACAATATACTTTTAAGGAATATATTGAATGAAGACAGAGAAGCCACCTGTGTCGCAGCTGTCGGTAAGTCAGAAATGGGAAATAACAGAATTTAGTTTAAAATAGGCAAATGAAAACCTTTAGTAAGTTAGAAAAATGAGCAAAGACACCAAGAAAATAAAATGTCTTGTTACAGAGATACTGTGTGGATTCGCAGTTAACACATGTAAAGTGCTTACAGCAGAATCGGACACATGGTTGGTATGCTCAGGAAAGCTATCACATCCAATCCTCCTACCTATAAGGTCAATACTGTCTCCATGCTGGAAAGACCAAGGCCCAAAGAAAGCGCACTTTTTCAGCCCAAAGTCATGAAGTCAGAGGCAAATGAGATTCAAACCCAGGGCTACTAACTCCAATGCTCAGGCACTTATTAGGGTTAAATTTGATTTTAGGCCTTTAAAGGGGTGCTAGAAATCACTCCACAAATTTTTTAGAAAGGGAAACTTTCTAAGGTTCAGAGAGGTTAATCTGCCCAAGGGTACGTCGGGAGGGATAAAGCCAGGCCTTAGAGGTAAGCGTGTTAGGAGAAGAAGGAGAAGGAGGAGGAGGGGGAAGAGGAAGACAAGAGGGGGAGGGGAAAAGGGGCAAAAGGGAAAAAGGAAATGAAGAAAGGCAGACAAACAGATAATTCCTATATTTAGGGCCCTCTCCAGAGCAAGAGAAATCCGAGAAGGTCCTGACTTACCCACAGAGATGAAAGCATTAGTAGGGAGTTCTGGCTCCTGAAAGCCCCAAGGAATTGTCTGAGAAATGCTCACAAAGAAGTCCTTCTGGATTCATAGGCAATGCTGGGTTTTTTGCTGTCATCCTGAGACCGCCCTAAGGGGCAGATTCTGTTTCTTCACAGCCCTGTACTGAGACTAGAAGGTTCAGTTAAAGAGGTGAGCTCCCACATCAAGGAGCGTGTAAGTGGCAGGAGTTGAAGTTTGTTTTCATTGGCAGGGGAAATCCTGGACCAGAGACATGGAGAAGGAATAGAAGGTGTTTTATAATAAAACACAGATCTTTGAAAAAGATATCATTCAGAAGGATTTTCTAATATTTATCATGGTTTGTATTTTGTATTTGTATTTTATGTTTAAAAAAATGAAACAGGGATGCCTGGTTGGCTATCTTGGGAGATTGTGCAACTCTAGATCTCAGGGTCCTGATTCAAGCCCTATGCTGAGCACAGAACTGACTTAAAAAAAGACACAAAACAATGAGATGATACACAGCAAGCTCCCAACGAATAAAAGTATTGTAATATTAGCATCAACATTGGAGAAAAGCAACTCTGCTGATTTCTTTTGCCTATGTAACCCAGATGCCCACAGGAATCAAGAGGGACCATAGAGTCTAGTTTGGAATATTGAAAGCGAAATATAGTTCTTTTCCATCGATGATGGTAATTTAGACTATAAATGCAGGAGGATGAGCCAGTCGGGATGCCAGAGCCATCCCGGGGGCAAGTTGCTGCATGTCACAGGGGTCCTCAGCTGACTCCTGGAGGACGCTTGACCTGAAAACCCTGAGAGCCCAGACTCCTCCACCTGCCCCTCTCAGCTCCAGCCAGCTGGGAGAATGGCGCTAAAGATCGCAGTTGCGTAGAGGGTGCAGGCTTAGGGTCAGGGCCTCAGCTAAATCCTCTAGAGATATGACCACGCTTAGGCTGCCCAGCAACCTGTGAGGCCAAAACTCTTACTATTGTCCCAATCTCACAGAAAGGGAAAGAAACCTTCCAAGGAGTTAAAGAGCATGCCCAAGGAAGAGTCAGTTTTCTGATTCCAAGACCCATCCTTAACTCCTTCGATCACCTCGGGAATCTATGGCAGACACCCTGTACCCAGTCCTGCCGGAAGGGCCTCCTCCTCCGTTCATTTGCTCTGACTCGAAAACCACCCCCATCCCCTGGCTGCCCAGAACTTGAGTCAGGGTATTTTTCCTCTCCTGGGAGTCTTTGTGAAGGATGAATTCAGCTTCCTGGTTCCGCACCTGGGTTTTGGCAGCGCAGAAAGGACTCATGACTCTGAGCACGGGGTCCCTAGGGACAGTATGCGTAAATACCAGACACAGCTGTGGCTCCTTTTGCATACACTGTTCTCAGAGGGGCTGAGCACACGCTCCCCTTTGGGGTACTAAATGACATCTGGGGGTCATCCTGCATAGGTCAAGATGCCTATTCCTCTGCAGAAAGAAACGGGCTTCCCCCACCACTGCCGGTGTAAAGTGCCTGACATTAGGGAGAAAGCTGACAGCAAGGAGTAGTGAAGCTGGACTGGGCTGGCTCTCCCATCCAGATGATTCTCACCATCTTCTCTCTCTGGAATGGAGGCAGCACCCGCCAAAGCCTGTACCTCCTGCCGGCAAGATGGTACAGTCTTAGCAGAACCAACACAGAGCATTTTGGGGGAAGAACGCTTACTCAATCCTCTAGGCTTGAGGCAGGAATTTTCTTCCTTGTCTCTATGTAGGCCCTTGAGAGGCGTATCTGATAGAGACATACCTACCATGGGTGCCCGAAGTTCCCAAATCTCACATCAGCTGCAAGAGAGGATGTCGGCCACTTGCTTGAATCCTCATGTCCTTCTAGAAAGTATTTGCCATACTCCACATTATCTGTAAGATCCTCACAGAGAATTCTCTAGAGTCTATATGGAAGATTTCATGATAACCTTGATCTCCTTCTATAAAATAATTCCTTGTTTCTTCTCACCGAACCCAAATACGGCAAGCCAAGAAAGTGCTGAGCTCAGAGAAATGGACTGAGATCAGCCAAACTGCCATTGTTCAGGTCACCTGAAAACAGCCTCCATGAGGTAGATTTGTACCCAGATGTTTCTTGGAGAGTACTCTCAGATCAATGTCCGTGAGGGAATGAGGGAAATGGAACCACGCACGGGGAGAGGTTGAATTACAGAGAAACAGAGGGTCCGGCGGAGCCCACGTGAGAGTGCTGAAGCTGGGCTGGCCTTCCAGAGAGGTCCTAAATTAGCCTCTCTGCACGGCCCTGCTCCCCAGAAGGGTGAGGTATGAGTTCGGATGAGGCGGTTACCTCTGATTGAGAGCAATTCTCCAAGACGGAGTCAGTCATGGGCTGTCCGTGTGTGGCTATCACTCGAAGCCACTGGAGGCGGGTACTGAGAGCCTTTCTTCTGAGGGGGTCTTTGGGTGGTACTCCACGGCATCTGCTACACAGACTAGCTTCTCATACTGCTTGAAACAGAGTCCTAGGGAAGGAAGGTAGGTGGCCCTGGGTCACACAGGAAGGTGACGGAATAAATACAGTACTTGGCACTACCAGCCTCAAAGTGTTTTCTCTTTCATACCAATAAATATTATCATTTGCTGACCATCTTTCTTGTGCCAGCCAATATGTTACGCATGTTATATGGAATCTTACACTAACAATTGAGATCAAACCCCGTACTGGGGGTATTACTACCTTCATTTTCTAATGGAGGAAACCGAGGTCTTAAACATACGTAGTAGCCTAGCCAAGCACCTGGCATGTGTGACACGGTTGTCAGTCTTCAAAGCCTATACTCTCAACCCCCACCTCCATCCCTATAATTCAGCCAGTAGCATCCTCTGTAGGGCTGCAAATCACATTGCCTCTAACAAAGAAACTGAGGAACAAGTTATCTTTCCTGCACAGCAATCCCTCACCCCACTGGAACTGCTATTTTGGTCATCATTTGAGATTCTTGCCCATCGCAATTGCCATGCATACTTAATGAAATGAATTTCTATGTTACCCAACAAAGGAGGCCCATGGGTCAAACCCTGTGACTAAACATCGTTTCAGCCATTTAGCAAATATTTGGTGGGTGCTCACCATGTGCTGGCATCACGCTAAGCCTTTCAGATTTTCTTTCAAACTGCCCAATGAGGTCAGTGTTTTTATCTGTAATTCATAAATGAGAAAAACACAGACTCAGAAATTTCAATCACTCACCCAAGACAACACAGCCTGGATTTAAATGCAGATCTGCTTGGTTTCCACACGGCTTTACTCTTCACTGTTAGTAAATAAATATGTATCAAATCCCTGTGCATTGCCCAGCACTGTGCAGAGTTCTAAAAGGGATGAATGCTCCCATTCCTTGTCTTCACTGGCGTTACATTCTAGAGCAGGAATGAAAAATAGAAATGTCTAGCAGGGGCTTGGAGTAAGTGAATACTTGGAGACTATGTGGGAGTGGAGGGGGACTCCCAGGTTTCTGCGGCCAGTGGCTACACAACTCCAGCCAAATATTGCTAGGTGAAAACGTGGACCCAGAGCTGCCAGATTTCCCATTCTCCAAGAGCAGCCAGCAATCTGCATCTTATATGAAATACCTTGCTATTTGAGACTTGGGAACTAATCCAAACATTCTGTAATCATTACTGTGGGGCAAACAAAAGGCCTATGCAGGCCAGATTGAAACCTGGCTTACCACGAATGCCATCTTACACTGAGGTTCCCAGACAGTCCGCCCACCTGAGTCCAGATCAGTCTCACACTGCAAGGTCAAGAGCACATTACACTCTCTCCAGGTCTGGAGCCCTGGCCCATGCTCCAGGAAGCTTCGAGGAGTGTCTCTAAGTTTTCTTGCTAGAGGAATCCTACAGGCTCTGCAGAGCTGCTCTCTCTTATACTTTGAAGCTCCATTCTTTCCTGAGCCAAGGCTATTAGCTGACCAACTTCTGTCAGGAAATAGCCTGATTGTGGGTGTCTGTAAGTAGTAAGACATGGCTACGTGACGACTGCTCAGAGCCTTCTTCCCCCTTCTCGTTCCTGCTGCCACCAGATGGTTCTGAGATAATGCCACATCTTTCCTGCAAGAAATAACATTCCCAAGCCATTCGTCTAATCCTCTCTGATCATCCTGGGAATGCAATTTCTCAGCCTCTCCCCTCTTGTCATCACTTCCCCTGTCTTATCTTCAGAGAGCTAGGGGACTTGAGCTGGTCACTTTCCAAGGAGAGTCTGGGAGGTCAGGGGCTCACGTAGATGGTATAAACGGGCAGACTCAAAGTTCCGGCTCACCCTTGGATGCTTACAATGTGATTGTGACCACCTTGTCGTTCCCCCAAATTATTTGTGATCCTAATCTCACTTATTCTCTCTACTGTTAAGATTCTTGTTCTCTGATCGAATAAGAGAAGTTCTTACCTCTGACAAATACCCCCGGAGGCAAAAACAAGATGATCGTTGTTCACAAACCTGGCATCAAGCCAAGATATGATCTCTTATCCCAAGCTCTTCCTATGGTCCTCAACACGATTGCAGCAACAGTTAGCCATCCCTTTTTATTTTAATTTTTATTTAATTTTTTAAAAGATTTTATTTACTTATTTGACAGAGAGGCACAGCGAGAGAGGAAACACAGACAGAGGGAGTGGAAAAGCAGGCTTCCCACTGAGCAGGGAGCCAGATGAAGGGCTTGAACCCAGGACCCTGGGATCATCACCTGAGCCAAAGGCAGATGCTTAACAACTGGCCCACCCAGGTGCCCTTAGACATCCCTTTTTAGCTCTGCAGATGACAACAAACTCAAGGAGTGGGGACGTACTCATGGTTACCACCTGCTCCTGAATAGTAATGAGTAAGAGGGGGAATTTGGCTCCAGAGATGACATCATTATTAGCTGGAAGAAAAAGCTGGCAGGAAAAAAAAATGGCACCATTATCCTGGATTGTTCATCTTTTTAAATGTGAAACTGATGGCTGACATGCCAAGACCTGAGGGTTTAAAACCCAGGGACTATGGAAGATACTTGGAATAAGTTGCTTGACACAGGTGAATCTTGGCCCTAGAAATGTTCATATGTGACATTTCAGTTATTTTCAAGCTACCCTCCAAAGACCAAGTTATGCCACCATTTTAAAATTTCATTGAGGCACAAATTTGGATAACACTATGAAAAGCAAGTTATCAGGTTCTCTGTGGAGTTTTAATACATAATTTCACATAATCCTCACAAAAAGCCCTGTTGAGGAGATAGCATTATACTCACCTTAGAGATCATTATATAAGAGATCATGAGCTATGGTAATAGTCATGAAGATGAGGACTTGAGAAAGTCTCAGAAAGTATCTCCCTTGCATGTCAGGAGACCAACTTGCCTCATCTCTACTTGGAACAATCCAGCTGAAAGAAAAGTCATGAGTGCAATGATCTGGAGAAGTCTTCTAACTGTGACACAAGCATTAGCGGAGGCCTCCCTGGATTTTGAGATCTAGGTAGAGATCGCATAGCCTCTCACTTGACCATCTAGGAGAGCCTTACTCCCAGTCATTTGCCAGTTCCCCTGAGTGTAAAAACTGCCTCTATTCCTTTGGGAGTCAGTACCCCCGGCCAACATTTCAAAGGTTTCCATAAAAATCCAAACACGTGTTTTAGGGTTTAATAGACTTTGCAGAGTGTTGGGGAAGGGGAAGGTGGGAAGGTGTGGATAAGGAGAGAATGTGTGATGAAGCACACAGCATGCCACCATTTGACTTATCCTCCCTCCCTCCTTTCCCCCTTTTGGAAACTCTCATCTCCTCTTACGCAATCTCCTGGTCCTCTTCACCAAAGTGGCCCCAGACAACTCCCAGAACTCGAGAGGCTTAGATTGGCCTCAAGTGAGGCTATCAACGTGCTTTCCTGTGCAAATGTTCTTGTATCTATTGCTGAAAGAATAAAAATCTCTCCCTTTGGTGATATAACCATGACAACTGCCCTAAAATGGAGCAGGCTGCCCTTGGAAATAGGGTGATTGATTTCTTTTTGTAAACCAAACAGATAGAGAGCCATTTAGGGGCACATGGGAGAAGGATTAAATGGATGGGTATGCCAAACTACTTTTAAGATCCTTCCAACCCAGAGAATCTTTAGTGAAAGAGTTCTGAGCACGCCCAGACTGATAGCAGACAAATCGGGGCTGGAGTCCATGCTGCATGTGTGCAGGAGTACGGGAGGATAATCTACCCCCTCAACCACCCCTTGCCCACATCTGTAGACTACAAGTGATAATAAGGGACAAAATGTTTCTGTTATTTAGCACAATGCCACAGTGTCATTCAGTAACAATGCTCTTACTGCATGGCGAGGGCACCATACAAGAAGACTGCTGGCATGATCTTTATTTTATTGTCATTGTGTTGTTTGGCAGGTTGTCCAAGTCTAAGAGGCAGCAGAATCTAATAAATAGAGTACCCAATTAGGAGTCAAAAAAAGTAAACTCCAGCACCACGCTTGGTACGTAAGATCTGTTCAAGATACCAGTTGACTGCTCTGGGCCTTGTTTTCTTCACCTGAAACTGCAACATGATGACCACGATCCTCTTTGACGACCTCAACTGTCATGAGAGTTACATGAAAAGATTAAGGTATCCATGCTTTAAAATTTTTAATTACCTTAAAGATCAGTTAACATGGCAATATTTGCCATATGTGCCTTAGATGCCTATCACATTCATTGGTTCTCTTTTTTTTAACTGACATACATATGACATTTGTATTGATATACAATATGATATTTATTTCAGGTTTACAACATATTGGTTCAACAATTCTGTGTGTTATGCAGCTCACCATGGTAAGTGTGGTCAACATATGTCACCACAACGTTATTACAATATTATTGACTATATTTCCCATGTTCTGCTTTTCATGTCCATGACTTACTCATTGTATAACTGGAAATGTGGATCTCTTAGTCTCTTTTATCTATTTTTCTCATACCCCGTCCCAAACTTTCGGAGTCCTCCTCTCCCCAGTGCTTTTGTGTTGTCCCCAGTTTGTCTGGGACTCACCAACTTATTCATGCTCCTAGAGAAATAACACCAAATCTCCACCCTCAATCCCTCTACCTCCTGCCCCTGAGAGCCTACTGTTCCATAGCCCTACTGCCTGTCCGTTTAAGAATTTATCAATGACTTTGTAAGCTACCTTTCTTTGAAAGTATATTTATATTTTTAGTAGAAGTCTTTTAGAGACATTGTCCCACAAACCAACAATAAGAATAGTGGAATTAACTTCACAGGGAACGGACATGATAGTGTCTATGCAATTTAAAACAGCCTGCTTTGTCTACAGATGGGCCAAGTCTGCTCTGTTTTGTGTCCTGTTAGAGCATCTACCCCCAGCCCTGTAGAGCAGACACCTGTATTCTCGGAACAGATTTCATTCTATACCAAACTGCCTCTCCTGTATGGCCTGAGGCAGAAGCATGAACAAGATGACCTCAAGCCTTCGCTTCCAATTCTTGGAATTAAATATCAAAGAGATTGCAGGCAAAGCAACTGCAATCTTTTCTCATTACTTCAACAACAAACATTTGCTAAATCTCTCCAGTAAACCAGGCACTATGTCAGAATCAGAACACATGAAACTCTGAACATGCAACACAGCCCCGAACTAATCTCTTTCCATGAAACTAAATAAAGGTAGCATTAATTCCTAATATTCCAAAGGGGGGAAAAAAAAAACTTTTCACATGCAGTTTCTCGTTTGTTCTTCAGATAACTCTGTGATCAAATAACTGATATTCCCATTTAACATAGGAGGCCATCTGAGGCTCTGCAGGCTTGAGGGATTTGCTTAATGTCAAAGAATCACCTAGTGGTAGCTCTGAAATTTGAGAGGGCAGGAACTTTAGGGAACATAAGCCTATTTTCCTTAGTCTGTGCCATCTGTCTTTGAGACCTGGTTAAATGACTAGTGCAAACCAAAAAAGAGGTATTACACGATCAATTCACCCTAGTCCATCTGATGTATCAGATGTTTCTACCCTTATGTCTTTGCTCTCTCTGTTGTAGATGCTGGGCTAAGGCAAATGCAAAGACAAGAGTAGATTTGCATGCTCCAAAAAGGCCTCACAGACCTTAAAGGCTGCGTCACCTGTTTCAGTCATGATCTTTCTCTTTATCAGAAGGGCCTGACTTCACAGCACATTTCAGAACTAGAGTGGGAGATTTATGCATAAAACCAGAAGTCTAGTATTAGAATAGTCTTGAAGTCTCTAGGCTTTTTGGATAGGGACAATAATTTGGTCAGAGGACTTTAGCTCTTCATTTGGGTCCAAAGAGGACTGTAGCTATCTGCAGTTTCCATGACAACCACCTTTTTCTCAGTAAGCAGATCTGCCCCAAGCATAGTGGAAGTTGTAATCAGTTCTTAATAAATGTTCACAAATGACTGATCAATGACTGGAAATAACATCTCCCTTCTCCTGTATACACTTAATCATTCCCAACAGTGAGTTCATAAGGGCTTCTTTTGCATTAGAAGGAAATTTACTCTAGTATTCACAGAAGCCAACAGAAGTAGATTTAGATAAACATTCTTTAAGCCATTAATAGTTCCACCCTAAAAATAACCTTTAACTCGAATTTCTCCAGGCTAAATCAGCTTGGGTCTCAACAACTCTGTATCAGAAAAGCATTTCGGGGTGCCTGGGTGGCTCAGTCATTAAGTGTCTGCCTTTGGCTCAGATCATGATCCCAGGATCCTGGGATTGAGCCCCTCATTGGGCTCCCTGATCTGAGGGAAGCCTGCTTCTCCCTCTCTTATTCCCTGTGCTCATGTTCCCTCTCTCACGGTCTCTCTCTCTCTCTCTGTCAAATAAATAGATAAAATCTTCAAAAAAAAAAAAAACAACCCCAAAACAAAAACAAAACAAAACAACCCCAGCATTTCTTGGGCTCTTCTCCCACCTGCCACGGCAATAATTCTGGCCACCTCCAATGCCTCTTTGCTCATTTTGGGAGTCCCTAGAAGTGGCCACCTTCAGCAGCACTCTTGGCTACCATTGTCCTCTTTTCTCATTAAGCCTTGTAGCAGTGATGTCTTCTGTCATGGCCAATGCCAACAAGACTCCGTGACATGACTTCCCTGCTGGAGCCTGGTGACCTCTCCATTCCAGATGCAAGCTGACTTTGGCTCTGGTGGTATTAATTCATGTGGATATGCCATTTTGAGGCCAAACCACCTGCTTTCCATATGTGTTTGGAACTGTATCCTAGGATAAGTACAACTGAAACTATCAAGATGGGATCTCTGCTACAAAGCTAAAGCAAGCAACTGCATTGGCCTTTTTTCCAGATAAAGTGGAATTTGTCCAGATTTGATGATCTGGTGATGATAAGTATGCTGGCAACATTTGGTTTGCTTTTATTTCTGGTATAGTTAAACTAATTCTACTCCTCATTCATCAGATGCCCGGAAGGAGGAGAATTGAGCTCATTTTCTCCCTCCTCTGGGAAAAGGAAGAAAAAGTAGAAACATGGGGCACAGTCCCTTGATGGATCTAAGTGACATAATTTCTCTACCAGAAGTTGAGACGCATGTCTGACAAGTGAGTTTATAAGGGTAATAGAACAGATGATTTGAAATGAACATTTATTAAGATGCTGAATTTGTTTGTTATTTCCTGCCTTACTCCGTATAGCAGTTAATATGGCTGTCAGGGATATTTAAAAACAGCAAAGAAACTTAAACAAGAAGCACATATAAATAAAAAAGACAAACATGACTGAGGCATAAAATAGACTTGGAATGAGGGTCATACAAAAATACCACTCACGAGGCTCTACGCTTCCCAGTAAAGACACATAAAAAGAAGCCTGATCAGTTATGGGATTCCTAGATTTCTCAGGATTCATTTTAAGTTTCTCAAGAAAAGATAGCTATTTTTGATACCAAATAAAAATAAATTGCTCCCAAGTGGATGGATAAAATGAGTTCCATGAATAATTTTAGAAAATGCAGTCCACAAAACCCAAGAAAGCATCCAACGGGCAGAGGGTGATTCTAAGTACAGAAATGGGGGATGAAAGGAATCCCCGCCAGAACGGTTTCCTCACTACCCTGCTGGCCTTTCCCTTTCCTGTGTTTTGCTCTATCTGGCACTCCTCTTTCTACTCCTTTTTTCTCGCGGCTCTATCCCTCTGTCAGCCCCTCTCTCTCCCCTTCAGTCAAGTTGTTTCCTCTTCCTGTCCTAAAGCTCAGAAAAAACATTGTCCAAGGGCTTTGAACCAGACCTCTGTTTCAGCCTCATCTCTATCCCCAAACATCTATTCAATATTTAGCAAGTGTTTCTTGAACTCTATCTTAGGTGATCCAATCTTGTCTCAAGACTTTAGGGGCACCTGGGTGGCTCAGTCATTAAGCGTCTGACTTCTGCTCAGGTCATGATCCCAGAGTCCTGGGATTGAGCCCCGCAGTGGGCTCCCTGCTCAGTGGGAAGCCTGCTTCTCTCTGTCTCACTCTCCCTCCCCCTCCTTGTGTTCCCTATCTCGCTCTCTCTGGGTCAATTAAATAAATAAATAAAATCTTAAAAAAAAAAAAAAAACCCAAAAAACAAAAACAAGACTTGAAACATCACCTGTATACCCACGTCTCTCAAGCTCACATATCTGATCCTGACCTCTCTCCTGGCATCCCAACTTGTGTATCCAATGCCTCCAAACATCCATCCCCACTCAAATGTCTGATAAACCTCTCAAAGTGTCCATGTCCAAAGTTCCATGAAGTCTAGGTTTTTCTTCCAAAACTTCTTCTGCCCCAATCTCCTGCATTGCAGGAAATGGATCTCCATTTACCCAGCTACTCAAGTCAGTTTTCTTTTCCTGCTCCAACTGAAGACATTATGAAAATTTTCTGCTCTAGCTTGGAGGCAGCCCCCCCAAACCCAGCCACTTTTTCCATCCCCATACCATCAGCCCAGGGCAGTTCTCTCTCCTCTGTTCTACTGCTAAAAAACCCTACACAATTTCCCTGTTTTGAATCTAGCCCTGCTCGCAGGCTGATCTCCACACAGCCTCTGCAGTAATTTAGTTACAACTAAATCAGATCCTGGCACTTTCTTGCTCAAAACTCTCCAATGCTGCCCTGTCTTGAATAAAACCTAAATTTCCTATGAGGGAGTGGGTTCATGGTCGAACTGGCCTTGACTTTCTCTGAACTCATCATTAAGCACTTTCCCCTTAGACATTGTGCTCTAGCCTTACTGGCCTTATTGCTCCCAGAACAGGCCAAGCTGATTCCCATGGAGGGACTTTGCACTGGCTATTCCCACCACCTGTGCGTGGTCCCCCAGATCTTCTTAAGGGTCATCCTCTCCTTCATTTTGGTGTGTCAAATACCATCCCTTCAAAGAGGTCTTCCTCGTCACCCTGCCCCATTACTCTCTATCCCCTCCTTTGCTTTCTTTTTCTGCACAGCTCTTACTGTATGGAGTTACTTTATATGCTTGTTTATTTGTTGAATGTCTGATTCCTTAGGCAGACTGTGAATTGCCGGAGGCCGTCTTGCCTGCCTTGTTCCCACGGTACCCTGGGCACCTAGAGATGGTGCTTGGTACCTTAGACAAATTCAAAGCACTGTTGTTGACTGAAAGCTCGAATGTGCCAGACACATAGTGGACCTGGAGTGTCTATTAACTGAATGAATTAACATAACAGGTGCTGGCAACACAACAGGGCCTAAGACTGGCAGGTCTGTATGTTCATGGCTTTTAGCCAAAAAGGCAGTCATTATATTTAAGAACAATAAAATAAGAAGAGTGTTATGATAGAGAAAGTTCAGGGAAGTAACAGAGACCTCTAATACAATCTGCTATAGAATTTAAGACCTTCGATGCATGGCCTTAAAAGCTAACCTCTCCAGGGCCTAGAGTCTGTCCATGTGCAAAGGTATTTTCAGATTTAGTATTATCGGTTGTGTGTTTTTTGCAAGGAAGAAAGGGAATGCATGTAAAATGCCTGGCACATAGTAAATGCTCAGTTAGGTTTCAGCTATTATTGCTGAAACTGTTCTTCATGGAACCCCTCAACATCTTTTGAACTACCTTCCTACATTTGGGAGGATGGTTTACACTTTGAATTCTGCTGTGCCGAGTTAGAAGGGCAAAGTCTCTTTCCTAGCCTTTTGTGAAGCCTGGAGGTAAGAACTTAAAGTTGTGTTTCCCAACCGCAATTTCAAGCTCTCTGATTAGAGACAGAGCAAGGTGTTGGTGCAGGCACCCCATTAACATCATCTTTTAATGAAAAGGGTGTCCGGAGTGTCCCACTTTGAGGGACAGTATTGGCTGAGAGTCAGACATTCTCAGGCTGGCATCATCGATGTGAGCCAAGGTATTTGTTTCCAGTAGTGGCAGCGGTGGGAATACCTCATCCACAAAGGGTCTGGGATGTTGTTTCTAGTTGAATAGCCTCTAACCCAGATTCCCTGGCTCTCCTTGCGGATTCTGTGAGTTCCTTAAGATCCTTAATAAATTCCTTTTCTGCTTAAATTAGTTAGGGTGAGCTCTGTGTTTGCCACTAAGAACCCAAGTGACCTATAGATCATCTGAATTAAGTGCTGTGCCTATCATATTGATTGTTGATCAAGGGCTTGTTCAGGTCAAAAGTATCAAGGAAGGGACCCTAGGGTAAGGGATCATTACTACCTCAAAGGCCACATCTCCACACAGCCTTTCCCGATGGCAGCTGGAGGGGCTCCCTCCCTCCCCGGCCTCCCACATGGTTGATGCTGCTTATTAACCCTTGTCATCATCACCTGGCCTGGGACATATTACAGTCTGTGTCTCATTCTTATCTTCCCTTCCAGTCTGCATTCATTCAGCTTTCACCGAGTGCCTATAATGCGTCCGACACTAAGGACACAGCTCACTTCCAAAGAATTTGCAGTCTCCCCAGATGATGAGCCTGCAAGCAACAACTGAGAGGCTCTGGGATGTTAGGTCAGCAGGATGTTAGGTTAACAGGAGAATGCAATGGCTGCGTGCCTCAGCTTTGGGATCAGACTGACCTAGGTGCAAATTCCTGTTCTGACACTCACTGGTGACTTTTGAGAAAGTATTTCATCTCTGATGCTTCAATGTCCTCACCCATAAAATAAAGTTCATCATTACTAATAGGGTGGATGTGAAAATCACATAAAACTCATATGTGAAGTCCCAAAGATTGTCTGATTCTTTGAAAGGTTTAATACATGCCATTATTACAAACAATAACAAGCGTGTCTGAGGATGTCAGGAAATCCTTCACAGAGGGAAACAGGCTTATTACTTAAAGGAAGCATTCTTAATCGGAGCAGGCAGGTGCACCTATTCAGGCTGTTTCTTAGTCAACAATTCTTCATTTTAAAAAATGGTTTCTTATAACATCCTGGGATGAGGAGTATCCTGTTTTGGTTCTTCTATTTTGCAAGCAGAGAAAAATGTCAGAAGTTAATTAACTCCTTCAAGTGTGTATTCGTTTCATTGCTTAAGGAGCGAAGGCTTTCTGCGAGGGAAGACTGGGCAGTAAATCTGATTGGGTACCCACTCCGGGCGAAGGCTTTCAGAAAACCCAGAAACGCGCAACCACTAACAGACACCGCGGTGCTCGAGGTGAAGCTACTGAAATAAAGAAACACACAGTGTAGGCAGAAAACTTAGAGTGGTCATTTTGTGGTATTGAGCTAGAGTTACAGGAATAAAGAAGAGCTCACAGTCCAGAGGGCTGGTCCAAGAAGACATCATAAAGGAGGGAAATTTTAAAGCTGGGCTTCAAAAATGTATAGAATTTAGACAGTGCGTATGGAAGGGTCAAGGGAGGAGGATCAGAAAGCAGACAAGCTAGCAACAAAGGGCGTAGCGGTAAAGACACGTGCTCATGCAGGAGGCCTCAAAAGGCCAGACTCTGCTGTTTTCTCTGCTTTCTCTGCTGCAGAAAGTTCTTAGGAGGGATTTAGAGAAGAGAAGGATTTGGGGACAATTGCTAGATCAAGGAGTTTGGAGTTCACCCTACAGACAACTAACAGCCATTGCATGGTTTGGATGAGAAGAGTTTAGGAATGTAAGCAGACTGTTACAGGAGAGCGCAAAGGATAGAATACCAGAGGCAGAACCTCAAATCAGAAGTCACTGCCAGCATCCTGACCTAAAATTGGCGTTGCTGTGGGATTGAAAGGAAAAGGTGAATGAAGCAGGCATTTGGCCTGAATAATCACCAGCACTTAGTGATTAGCTAGCTACAATGGGGGGATGAAGGATCCACACAGCACGAGCTTGAGGGACCCTCAGCCCTATAGTATTTCTGAAAGTGTTGTCGATAGACAACCTCTAGCAGAATCACTTAGGCTGCTTGTTAAAAATTCCTGTGTCTTATTTCAACCTACTACATAAGAATCATGGGGACCAGGAGCCTTACAAACATGCATGTTAATAAGCTCCCCCAAGCAATTCTTAATGCCTGTTACAAGTTTGAGACTACCTGCCTTAGAGATTATTTGACCAACTGCATTTGTTTTCAAGATGGGAAACAAGGGTTCAAAGAGGTCACATAACTTTCGCAAGGTCACACAGCTATCTGGAACTAGGATGAGGGCCTCTAACTCACAGGCTTGACTTGTTCTGCCATGCCCTGTGAGATTGATATCTGATGGTTGGGTGTTGCAAGGAAGGCACTGTTTGCTCACTTTCAAAGTAGTGAGGCAGAAAAACTGGAACTAAAATCTAGTGGATGCAGATGTGGTTGGTTTGAAATTCCAGCAAGCTCATGTTGACCTGCTATGGCCCACAGGACCATCCCCCACGGAGGCTGTTGCTGTTGGCCATGCTCTCACCGTGGCTTGACTCTCAAACTCTGAGCCACCTGGGCTCAAGGGACTACCCAGGTCCTGAGGACCTCCTCAGAGTGGTTCTAACACATGATCATCTGGGGGAGATGGGTCCACACAGCCAATCCTGGCTCTCAGAGGGAGAGTAGTGTAGGAATATTTCTTGACTTATTTCTCCAGATGTAGCAAGATTTATAGGACTTCGGTTACCTGCTCTGAGTGTCATCCTCTTTGATAAGCCATGTTATTTGGAACACTTGTATTGAATTTGGAGAAAGAAGATCTGGGTTAAAGTCCTTTCCCAGCTGTGTAATTTGGGCCAATTATGATATATTGTTACTATGAGACTGAAAAGGCCAATCCCCCTATTTTATAGGTTTAAAAAAAAAAAACTCAGAAGCTCAGGAGAAAAAAATAATTTGTTCAAAGTTACACAATAAATTCATTCTCTTAATCTGCATTTTCTTAAAATGTCTATCAATAGATGATGAATATGGAAGATGTAGTATACACGTGTGTACACACACATACACACACACACACACACACACACACACACACACACAGGAATATTATGCAGTAATAAGAAGGTGAATTCCTGCTATTTGAAACAACATGGATGGACCTAAAGGATATTATGCTAAGTGAAATAAGTTAAATTGAGAAACACAAACACATTCCTAAGTGGAATCCTTAAAAATGAATAAATTAAAAAAAAAATAGAAGTAGATCTATAAATACAGAGAACAAACTAATAGTTTCCAGAAGGGAAGTTGGGGGGGATGAGCAAAATGGCTGACAGGCAGTGGGAGATACAGGCTTCCAGTTATAGAATGAATAAGTCATGGGAATAAAAGGTACAGCATAGAGAAAGTAGTCAATGATTTTAATAGTGATGTATCAAGATAGCAGGTGGTTACACTTGTGATGAAAATAGCATAATGTATGAACTTGTTAAACCACAAAGTTGTACACCTAAAACTAATGTAATGTTGTGTCTCAACTATACTCAAATAAAAATAAATAGACAAATATTTTTAAAAAATCAACACTACATTGCTCATTAAGCTTTTATGAGGATCAAATATAAAAATACCTCACAGTATTTGATGTGAATGCCAGGCACTCTTAATTTTTTCTTTCCACATTGTAAATTGGGGGGGTATAGCTCAGGGGTAGAGCATTTGACTGCACATTGTAAATTGGTAGCAATCATTCACACACGTGCGCACACACACACACACACTCACTATAACACATGTTATAATATGACACACACACAGACACACATAAGACTCATGTAAAAGATCTTTGAGAAGAAAAGGATAAAGGGTTATCTCAGGGTGAAAACGTGTTTATGACGCCGTAACGATCTTATGGGGTGACCTTATGGATGCTATCATGTGGTTTCCTAGGCCAACACTTCTACTGTAACTGGTGAGAAATGCTCCAACCCCTCTGCACCCTACGTTCAGAAGGCAGCCATGAGCACGCTATGTCCGACCACCTGACCTCTTCTGAGGACAGAGAATAGAGGTCTAGCACAAGTGGGTCAAATCAGGTTGTCCAAAACAAGGGAAGCCTTAGCAGATATTTGGACTTTCTGCAAGTAAACTAATTTGTTATTTCTAACTCTTACCTATTGGTAGTAGCCTTTGGATCACTACTAGGTCACCACGATCTAGTGTTTAGCACAAGACTCAACCAAAGAACTTATATGGAATATAATGGAAATACTGCCTCATGCTTCCTACTGCGAATCTTCACCCTTCTCTCTTCTTGTTTCAACTTTCTTCACAAAGATATAGCAGCAAAATATACCCATTCTTAAAGTTTTATTCTTATGCACACCAAAGCCTAAGAAACACTGCCCTCCCTGTGGTACAAGCCCATGTTTATGACTAGCAGGCTAGGCACATGAGGAATTTGTGGTGAATGAGTCAGTGGGAGGAAGGAAGAAAAGGGGAGAAAAATAAGGACAAGAAATGAAGGATCTGCCTAGTTGTGGTGCCAGGAGCCTGTAGAGTAAAGTTCCGTCCGGTCCCTGCTCTGTCATTAACTTAGTGGGGGACCTGGGATGAGTCACACCTCTTCTCTGGGCTACAGAGTACTCGACCAGGACCAGGCAGGATTCTCCAAGGCAGAGCTTCCCAACCCATGGGCCATATCACAACCGTGTACCACAAATGGAGTCTAAGCATGCTTTGAATTAGTGAGTCTCTTAACATTCAGAACGTCCTGTGGGATGTGGAGTGGCCGAGGCCTGGGGCTGGGTATCTCTAACCAAGAGAAGTGTCATCATAGTTTCTTGAGGGAGTGATCTGAGCAGGGCAGAAGTCCAAGGGCCACCCTC
The DNA here is from genome assembly GCF_011764305.1 of Mustela putorius furo. NCBI lineage: Eukaryota > Metazoa > Chordata > Mammalia > Carnivora > Mustelidae > Mustela > Mustela putorius. Next base: position 54,205,955 of record NW_025422005.1, read on the forward strand.
ATAGTTCCCAGGGAAGACACAATGAGCTGTATTTACCTTACATAGATCTTTCTGATGCCCTGAGTGCAGCCATAAGTTGCTTCATAGCCTGGGTGTCTCAGTTGCCAGCTTCAGGGCACACCACGATCCATCCTAGATAAAGTCTGAGGACCAGTACAGAGTAAGTTTCCAGGTGCCCAGGGATTGGAGCTCAGCCCGAGATGCAGCCACTTGGGGACGGATCACTGGGGAGATATGGTGGGGCTTTCTGGTCTACCCAGCAATAAACAGTGGCCCAGAATCTTTCTTCTGATCTCGTGCAGCTGATGGACAAGAAACCCACATGAGGATTTCCATGCTAGCTGCAGGATAACTGTTTGTATAATGCCTTTGCAATGTATTTAATTAGCCTTTCATTGTTATTTTGAAACACAAGATAAGTAGAAGTTTGAATTTGAAATACTTTTGTTTTATCATAAGACATGGTCAGTATAAGAAAAGAATAAACTAGTAGGATTTTTAAATTTTAAAAGTTGCAAAGCCTCAAGTGACTGTGGACAATGGTTTTAAAATTTTTATCATCTACTCATACAAATGAAGTCTCTTATTGATAGACATCGCTAAGGGCTTGGAGTGATCATCATTAAAAGGTTTTGATCAGAGTTGCATGTAGCCTTTTGAACATAATCTATTGGTAAAAAGATATATCAGTGAAAGGAAGTTCAGATGTCTCATTTAAGTTTTTAAATTAATTTTATTTAGAATTTTTATATAAATTTAATAGGCATTATTTTCCTAAAGATTTTGTATTTTATATTTCCTATAAATAAATAAGGCATCATACATTTTTTAACCAAGCTTTGGATAGCTATTTCAGATTCCATCTCATTTACTCCTTGTTCTATTCAAATATTTTCCCTCTCTATGGGTGTAAGAGGTGAGAAAGGTTGGGTAGAGTTGTCTAGGGTAGTAGTTTTCAACTGGGGGTAATTTTTCATCATAGTTTCTGACAATGTCTGGAGACATTTTTGCTTGTCACCGCAGTGGAGCTACTTACTGCCATCCAGTGAAATGGCAGCGATGTTGCTTAACGTCCTACAGTACACAGCATGGTCCCCCACAGACAGAGTTATTGGACCCAAAATGACAATAGTGCCAAAGACAGAAACCCTGTCCTAGGGTCCCTCTCACTCTAAAGTTCTATGATTCTGAATTATGATTGTTCTTATTGAGCTGATAATGTGACTGGTAATAATGGGTGGCTAGGAAGGGCCAGTTCTAACCTCCTAAGTGCATTTATAACAGTGGACCCAGCTGGCGGGTAAAACACGGGGCTGGGCTTCCTGTACGCTTGCTGGAATGAAGCTGTAGGCATTTGCTTGAAATGGTAGGCATTTCCAAGCAGCAGATGTGTGACTTCCACAGACACAACCTCAGCACCCCTAGATGAGCATCTTCCCTTCCTCCCCCATCACTCGTTTTCAAGGTCCGTATTCTGGAATTAGCTTTTTTATTCCATTGGACTATGGCCTATCTTACTTGTCAGCAGCTCTCCCCTCCATACTCCAGGCCTCACTGGGACTAGCGTGGCTGAGATGCATCTCTGAAAGACAGAGATTTGCCCTGAACAGTTTTTCAGGCCACCCCAATCCCTTCTGCTCTCACCTGCGATTTCTGCGATTTCTTTGGGAGTCGAAGGCCTCCTGTGTTTTGGCATGAATGCCCTACCTCCAGGACTACACAAACCTCCACATCTTCCCTCTTGGTTGCCCCCTCCCTGTGTAGTCTTCACTGCTTTAGCAATGATTCAAGTGAGAAAGGATTGCACCTATCGGGACAGCCACACTCCTCGATCAGTAGGGCTCCCACCATGCCGTCAGTCAGTTTTTACAACCCATTCACATCTGCCACCTAGTACCGAGAACAGGTTCAATGGGGCATTAGATTCTTTCATTTATCCTGGAATTTAACTGAAAGTGGATAATTCTACCAATACTTGCTCTTGGATGGAGGAAAGATCAATAGGCCCAGGGTCTGTGCCAGGTAAATGCAAGCAAACCGGTCAGTGACTGGGGGCTCTACTTGTCATCTCTGCAAAAGGGTAGTAGCAGCTGGAAGGCTGCTTAAATTCTTTCCAACGTCAAACAAAAGAAAAAGCACTGAAAATTTGACAAATATATCAGTATTAGGACATACACGCTTTATGGTATTGACTCACTGCTCATGGTGTCATTTCTACTGAAATGAGGAAGTTGGTTTTTACAGTTGGAGTCAGGAAATCGCTTACGTCCTCTGTTAGGGTTCCAGTCCCTGGAAGGCTATGGTCGCTGATGCTACCCATCATAGCACTTAGGTGTTGGAGAAACCAATCCTTTCATTCTCTTAAGGGATCCAGAGTAGGTCTCCCTTTATGCTCTTTCTCTGAGTACCATAATATTTATCTCTGTTTTGCAGATGAGAAAATTAAGGACCCGATGGCTAAAGGGAACATTCGAGACAGCCCCCACAGGAGGAAGGGGAAGGGCAGCAGGGCAGGAGAGGCTATGTCCAAAATGCTTAAAAAGTCCCCATTCTCAGTTCCATAATTTAAATCCTGAAGGTTTGCTTCTATGACCAAAATTGCGACCACTGAAGTCGAATAGTCATTGTTTACTGCCTTCATGCGAGGTGTCACATTATAGGCCAAAAGCAAGAGCATAAATTAATGTTGTTTGTTGGTGAGACTTCCCTTACTGTCCTGCTTGTTTAGAAACACTTCTAGAGTTTTCCCCTCACACTGCTAGGTCACGCTCGCCAGATGGTCGACCTATTTCGCCACAATGCGATAACCAGCACCCCTGCTTTAATTTCCTTCTGATTCCTAGCGGATAGCTGAGTTGCAACATCAAACTTCAGGTCGTGGTGGGTATTAGAACTGAGGAGGCTGACAGGCCAGCAAAGAAAACGTGTCCTGCGGATGCACCTTCCAGATTAGCGGCCTCCCTTTCTACCCTCTTTCATGAGGAGGCCTCAGGGTGGTTGAATTAGTAAACCCTTAATTCCTGGTCCATGTTTGGAGTCCATTGAACCTCAGGGTGCATGACAACCCCCAAGGCTCTCAAGTCTTCTAGGGTCCCCAAGTGTTCAGTGTTCCCAACTTGGAAGACATTCCCAGGCCTCATTTTACTGCATTCATCCCAGACTTTGTTTCCCTAATTAGGTATGTAGATGTATAGCCAAATGCTCAGATAGTGTTGGCAAAGCAAAGCAATTGCAAAAGTGTTTAGAGAACTGCCTCCAGGTTCCATACTGGTTAAAGCTCTATATCCTTTCCAAAATTTGGTTTGTCCAGCCTTTCTATTTTTAACCAGTATAATAGATTGGAAATGGTATCACACTTGGTTTTAATTTACATTTCCCTAATGGTTCTTATTTTCCATATATATATATATATATATATATATATATACACAAAATCAAAAGCTTGAATATATATGTATATTCATATAAAATCAATCAATTGTATATAAAAAAAATCACGTCCTTTATCAGACATGACCTGCAAACATCTTCTGTTAGGCTGTAGCTTGTCTTTTCACTCTCTTGACAGAATTTGTAGAAAAGAGTTCATGTTTCAAAATTTGTTCAAGTCCAAATTGTCAATTTTTAATTTAGTGGATTTTGCTTTTTATGTCATGTCTAGAAACTTTTGCCTAACTCAAGGTCACTAAAAGTCCCCTGTATTTTAGGGGTTTAGACATAATGAAGTTTTAGATTTTAAATTTAGATCTATGATCCATTTTTGAGTTTTTTTTTAATATATTGTGCAAGGTACGTATCAAACTTCATTTTTTATACAGATATTCAATTGTTCCTGTGCTATTTGCTGAAAAGATTGTCCTCTACTGATTCCAATTGTACCTTTGTCAAAAATCAGTCATCATGTATATACACCCACACACACACACGCTCGTGTGTGTGTGTGTGTGTGTGTGTGTGTGTGCGTGTGTATAAAATCTCTTTCTGGACCTCTATTCTGATCCTGTTTGCCTATCTCGATGCCAGTGACACTGTTTGCATTACTGTAACTTTGTCGTAGGTATTAAAATCACATGGTACTACTCCTTCATCCTCGTTCTTTTTCAAAGTTGTTTTGGCGTTCTAGATCATTTGCATTTCCACTTGAACTTCACAACTAAACTGTCACTTCTACATAAAGCCTGCTCAGGCTGTCCATCTGGCTTCTGTGTGTTCCTCCTCCCTGTGCTACGCTGAACCCTCTCAAGGGAGTAAGTCAGGAGAGGGGGCGACTCAACTGATTTTCACTGCCCTTCACGCCTAATATCCAGTGTCTTGGAAAACATCATTTCACACATGGTTTTTCTTCCTCTCTCCCTCCTCCCTTCCTTTCCTTTCCCTTCTCTTTCCATTTCTTCCTTCTTTCCTCTCTTCCTCCCTCTCTCCCTTTTTCTTCCTTTCTTCCTTTCTCTTTCTCTCTTTCTTTCATTTCTGTTAAGTCAGGCAAGAAGGTAAATCTAGTCTCTGTTACTTCATCTTAGCTAGAAGCAAGCTTGCGGTGACAGTTTTTTGAAGTCTCCTTATCTTTTAGATTAACGTACTGAGCTACGTTCAGAAATGACATGATATCTGAAATTTGCTTCAGTGCACTCCTGACGTCAGGAAACGTGTGGGGGTATAGATGAAACACCGTTGGCCACAAGTTGATAACTGTTCATGCTGGATGATGGGTACAGTACAGCTAATTGTACCTAAAACCAAAACAAAACTTTTCTGTGGGCTTGAAAGTTTCCACAAAATGTTTTCAACATAAGGGTCCGAATGCCTGCCTATCTCCCAGGATTCTTGTGAGGATTAGATGTGGAATTATATGTAAAATGCTTAGCACTATGCTTTGAACTTAACGAAGAATAGCTATTGATACTATATAATTACATGATGGCAACCATCAAAGATACATGGAAGTGATTTAAAAACAGTAACAACAACAACAAACGGAATAAAAACCCTTTAATCAAGAATAATTTTAAAGATGGTGCCCTGGGCACCAATGGAGAGTCCGTTTGGGCATCACTTCCTCTGGTTTAGTGCCTTTCTCTGAACTGGCCTAGCGCTTGGTTCCATTCACTCTCAAGACACTTAAATATGGCCCAATAGTTCTACATTTATGTATCAGCTTCCAACCTCCGAATACCTCCTTCCCTTCATTTCTGTATCCTTAGAACCTGGCCCAGTGCAGAAGCTCAAAACACCCTTGCTGAACTGGTTTACATTGTCTTATCACCGGCCCATCTCTGAGCTGTTCCCACCTCTTGTACAGTCTGCCCTGGGTTGATGCATTCTTGTTCGAGAGCCTGGCATTCAATTTCTACCTATGTATTCTGTCGAGCTCACTCTAAGAAGTTGTTAAGAGGGCACCTGGGTGGCTCAGTTGGTTAGGCAACTGCCTTCAGCTCAGGTCATGATCCTGGAGTCCTGGGATCGAGTCCCACATCAGGCTCCCAGCTCCATGGGGAGTCTGCTTCTCCCTCTGACCTCCCCTCTCATGCTCTCTCACTCTGTCTCTCTCTCTCAAATAAATAAATAAAATTAAAAAAAAAAAAAGAAGTTTTTAAGAGTACTGTGCCTCTCTCAGCCTTTTCCAAATACCTCCTCCAGAGTGGTGACTTGTTTGAACCAGGCAGCCAGAGCTCGGGGTGACAGTAAGGAGAGAGCAGGAGACTCTGGGGGTGACTTCAGATCTTCTATTTCAGGCCAGTCCGGAGCCCCACATCCTCTTGGTCTTCATGCGGGTAGACCAAGATGAAATAGTCAACCAAGAAAACTGAAGAACTTAAAACGTAGCATGTTAGGACTAGAAGGGCCACTGAGATAATTGAGCCTTGTAATTTGTTCAAATTTTGTATTTTGTAAAAACACAAAACAACCAAAAACAAAATGAAAACATGTATTTCCTATCCCCCAACATGGAGCTGTTGTGGTTGATGAGGTTGGAAGAGACAGTCCAGTTCTCATTCCTCTTTTGCACACACTGCAGCAACCAGATGTGTACACAAACACATACACACACACAGACCCTTTGCAGCTGGAGGCATCTCTGAAGAATCTTGTAGTCACTGAGGAGCAAGAGCGTCCTGGGTTTCCTTTCTCTCTACTAACTAACCGACACGGCCATGCCTGACAAAACCAACAAAATATTCCACAATATGTCTGCCTTCTGCATGTCCGAGCCATAGGATCCACTTTTAGTAGAAGCGTTACTGGAATAATCACTGTTTTCAAGAATGAATCAGATGCAGAGATGAATAGACAGAACACAGAGGGTTTTTCGGGCAGTGAAAATATTCTGTACGATACTCTAAAAATGAATACATATTACTGTACATTTAACCAAATCTGTAGAATGTATAACACCAAGAATGAATCCTACCATAAACTATGGACTTGGGGCAATAAGGACATGCGGATTCACCCATTATAACAAATGGACCACTCTGGTGGGTGGCATTGATAATGGGGTGTGGGGGAATGCTTGTGTGGGAGCAGAGAGTATATGGGAAATCTCTATCTTCCTCCTAATTTTGCTCTAAAACTAAAACTGCTCTAAAAAATACAGTCTCTCAGGAAAAAAAAAGAATGATTCAGAAATGTTTCCAGGTTTTTTTTTTTTTTCCAGGGAAAAAAAGAAAAGGCTGCATGATGTCCAGATTGAGATGGCTTGGAAAGCTGAGAAGTGAGAGAGGTACCCTCTGCTTGAAACTCTAGAAAGCATCTAGCTTTCTAGCTCAATTTGTTGAGTATGTTCATGTGAGAGTGGTTTAATAGCACCATCCAGTGGCACAAAGAAGTACTGCCACTAAACTCAAAAACAAGGTTCACAGTCTTTTTTTTTTTTTTTTAAATCAATTCCCAAGTTTTAATTTGAAAGCCTATGATATATCAAGCTGGGAACATAGCAAGTGTTGTTATAAAAATCTGTACAATGATTTCAGTAAGATCTGTAGATATTGCTCTTCCAGTCATCGCTAATTTGCTATCTTCACTACTAAAAATGTGAGTCCATGCCTCTAAGACAGGTGTCTATGACAGATCTTTCTCACTCTTTCATCTATGGTCCAAAGTGCCATCAGTCTGCTCAGAGCCTAGAAAATACAGACCTTTTAAACCCCAAGCTCCTGATGTAGCCATTTCTGAGGAAGCAAGATTTTTGCAAAATCTCCCCTGTGTGGCTCAGTCATTAAGCGTCTGCCTTCGGCTCCGGTCATGATCCCGGGGTCCTGGAATCGAGCCCTATATCAGGCTCCCTCCTTGGCAGGAAGCCTGCCTCTCCCTCTCTCACTCCCCCTGCTTCTGTTTCCTCTCTCACTGTGTCTCTCTCGGTCAAATAAATAAATGAAATCTCCCCTAGAATACTACCACCCAGTTATTAGTCTGGGAATACAGATGTATACACTTTCTTGAGTTTTAGAGCGTGAGACTTTTTTTTTTTAAGATTTTTTTTTCGTTAGAGAGAATGCGAGAATGAGAGGGGAGAAGTCAGAAGGAGAAGCAGACTCCCTGCCAATCAGGGAGCCTGATGAGGGACTCTATCCTGAGACTCCAGGATCAAGACCTGAGCTGAAGGCAGCTGCTTAACCAACTGAACCACCCATGTGCCCCAAAGTGTAAGACATTTAGATTCGGTTCATTCCCATGGATTGAAAAGAGGCAATCTATGTGTCCGGGACTCAAAAAGTATCTGATCAATTGGCAAATTTTTCTTCCTTCTAGCTTCTCATGACTCCACCTTGTGAGTGCGGATCAGACTTGAGTTGGAAAGAGCTAGGCTTTGTGCGCCACATGAGGGGAGGTGTCTTTGCTGGGCATCCAGGGCGACTTGTATAGGTCAAACGTTCTGTTGCTAACTGAGCTCTTACTTCATCATTTTCTTTTCATTTTTTTCTGAGTCTAATCCACAGACCATTGGATAAGCCTGAAATGTTTTTTGGTTTCCAGGGATCGGTATCGAATCTTTTTTTTTTTTTTTTTGGTTTGTTTTTCAGTTGCAGAACTAACTTAGACAAGTCATTTGATCCCTCTTACCTTCATTTATTTTGTTAGAAAAATAAAGTCTGGAATGATTGGACATGGATAATTGGAAGGTATGTTATCTTCCTGGAGAACGTATGAAAATTACTTTAGAGCTTCAGACAAAATCCAAACTCTGAACCTGACCTGAAAATTTAACTTAACAAAAAAAAGACTTGGATTTTAATTTCTACCAGTTTGGCCAACTTGTTACTCTAAAGGGCCTTTCGTAAGATTTGCCTTTGGATCAGGCAAACACAGTAAACAAAATTCAGTGCATTGTTGGGCTTACCAGAATGAAGGGAATTTCCTGAGGGTCTAAGAATTAAACAAACAGTAACAGTGAACTAAAGCCTGAGCAGGGAGTAGGAAGTAAGTGAGCGGAGGAGAAGCTATAGGATGGGTTGCCTGGAAGTCAATGTTCACATCATTGCAGTCAACATGTTCTTTTTAGACTCTTGGGATTCTCCCAGATTTCACTCAGTGAATATAGTCCACAATTTTAAAAAGCCCACAAAAGGCACAAGGAATAAGTTAGAGACAATAGCAACAATAAACGGAAGACTTAGACCTCCTCCCCAAAGTCCTAGGGTATTGGTGTGAGCTGATGAAAATGTGTGATAATCCCAGTAAAACATTAAAGGAAATAAAAGGAGAAATAAAAACAGTAAAGGAAAACTAGGATTTAAAAAAAAAATGATAGGTGAGGTTTTAGAAAGAGCTAAATACGACTTGTAAATTTCAAGTACACACACATATCCCAGGGTCTGAGTGGAAGAGACCTGACGAGACAATGATTTGGGAAATGTGATTTGAAGGAATTACTTATAATGAGATCCAGAGAGAGAAAGAGATGATAACATGAATAGAAGATCCAGAGACATATAGATCAAGGAAAGCAAAGCCTAACACAACTCCCTGAAGTATGGAAGTAAAAATTGGTGCCTGAATGGGAGGCGGCATTGAAGGGTACCGATTAAGAGGGTGGGCCGTGGCCCTCACTTCCTGAACCCAAAATCCAACTCTTCCCTTTCCCAGCTTCATGATGTGGGATGAGTAAGATAAGCTCATCATGACTGTTAAGTAGGGATAAGAAAAGTCCCTATCGTGTTGTAAGTCTTGAACTAATTATTACATGTACAATGTACAACACAAAATGTTTTTAAAAAATCCTGCCCAATGATTCCATTTTTTTTCAGCTAAAGACATGAAGATGTGGTAACTCTATTTGTTCTTCAGATCCTTATTTTAAGTTTTCCTTTGGAAGAATGGGTCACCACTACAGGAAGGCTTCCTTTGAACTCATGACCAAGATCACGCTAATCATTTCCTGCTCAATCTATAACAAGTGAAAGACTATATAAAAATTTAAAAATAACAAACTGATGCCTAGCAATGGAAGTTATACATTATAGCCACGTGTAAAAAAATGGCAGCATCTGGTATAAAGAACGGAATAGGCTAAGAGACAAGATACATTTCCATGAGTAGGAACTCACAGTGTCTTTTACTTCTATCAAAATAAAAAGAAAAAAATAGAGCATACAATGTGTTATGTTTTTATTTGGAATACAAATTATATGGGCAAAAGCTAGCTTTTTCTTCGGGGAGAAATGTTTAGTCAAATAACAGTTTTTATCCAAGAAGTTGTTTTGCTTCAGTCTGTTAGCAAATAAAGGCTTCCCTCAAAGATTGTGTAGTAAGTTTTTAGGGCTGTTGTAACAAACGCCAGAGTGGCTTAAACACCAGAAATTCATTTTCTCATGATTCTGGAAGCTAAAAGAACAGGATCAGGATATCAGTGGGGTTGGTTTTTTTCTGAGACCTCTCTCCATGGCCTCAGACACCTGTAGATGGCTATCTTCTCTGTCTGTACTCAGCCATCCCTCTGTTTACGAAGTGTCTCAGCCTCCTCAAAGGGACACCAGACATACTGGATTAGGATCTACCCTAATGATCTCATTTAACTTAATTAGCTCTGTAAACACCTTGTCTCCAAATTCAGTCACATTCAGATAAAGAACAGAATAGCCTAAGAGCCTAACATGGCAGTTAGGATTTCTATATATAAATTTTGGTTCATATATTGAACCAAAGGACAGAATTCAGCCTGCAGTGGACTGTGCTGTGCATCTAAAGTGAATAAACTGAACTGTACAGAACTGATTGGGTCTGATCACAAGATGAAGCTTATCCAAACATCTACTTTATTTTCCTTGGGAGACTGGACATAAGGGCCCCTCAAAAAAGAATGACAGGTGCTTAGATTTAAGGAGAGGATCAGCCATTCGGGAGACATAGGTATCAGTGCATTTGTGTGTGTGTCGGGGGTGTGTGTATACATGTATTTTTTTTTAATTGGGATAAAATAAGAATAACATAAAATTTACCATTTTGGTTACTTTTAAATGTACAATTCAGTGGCATTAAGTACGTTAGCACTGTTGTACACCATTACCACCATCGTCTCCAGAAATTTTTCATCATTCCAAACTGGAACTTTGTAATCATTAAACAAAACTTCTCCATTCTTCCCTCCCTACTCCCAGTCCCTGATAACCACTGTTCTACTCTTGGTCTCTATAAAGTTAGTCAAATTCTGGGTACCTCAAGTAAGTGGAATCATATCATAGGCCCTTTTGTGCCTGGCTTGCCTAACATAAATGTTTAAGGTTCATCCTGTTTATAGTATATATAAGAATTTCATTCCTTTGTAAGGCGGAATAAATTCTATTGCATGTGTGTATTGGATTTTTCTTATTCATTCACCTATCAATGGACATTTGGGTTTGTGGTATTCCTGGGCATAGGGCTCCTAAATCCCTTGGGATTTCCTGAGTGAGTGGGCTGTCTTTGTTATTCATAAAGAGCCCCTTTCACTTATTTGTGGAGCACAACAAATAACATGGAGGACATGGGGAGATGGAGAGGAGAAGGGAGTTGAGGGAAATTGGAAGGGGAGGTGAACCATGAGAGACTATGGACTCTGAAAAACAACCTGAGGGTTTTGAGGGGGGGGTGGGAGGTTGGGGGAACCAGATGGTGGGTATTGGGGAGCACACGGATTGCATGGAGCACTGGGTGTGGTGCAAAAACAATGAATACTGTTATGCTGAAAAGAAAAGAAAAAAAAAAAAAGAGCCCCTTTCGAGCACACCTAGGTTTATGTTAATAAGATGATTTCAGCTGGGGACCCTAGACAACATCAGGATGGGCCTGGTGACCAGAAAAACAGATGATCAGAAGTTTGAAACTTTCAGCCCCACCCATTCATCACTGGTAAAGCGGCATGGACATTATAGCCCTACAATAACTCTTGGACAATGATATTTGAAGGACTGCTAGGTTAGTGAACACATCAAGGTGTTGGGTGGGGGGGTGGGGCATGAGTTCAGAGAGAGCACAGAAGTTCTGCACCCCTCCTTCTGTTCTTGTCCTGTGCATCTCTTCCATCTGGCTGTTCCTGAGTTGTATGCCCTTATAGAAAATCTGTAAACATAAATGAATGTTTCCGTAAGTTCTGTGAGTCATTCTACCAAATTATTGAACCCAAGGGGGAGGTTGTGGGAACCTCAGTTTAGAGCTGGTAAGTCAGACATACAGCTGGCAACCTCAGCTTTTGATTAATGTCTGAAGTAAGGGGAGTCTTATGAGACTGAGCCCTTGAACTGTGGGATCCAGTGCTGTCTTCAGGTATATGGTGTCAGAACTAAGTTACATTTGTAGAACACCTAGTCAGTGTCTTCTGAGTACTGGAGAAGTCCTTGATGTGGGAAAATCTGCACCACCCCCCACCCAACACCACCACCACTATCTGGTGTCAGAAGTTTTGGAAAATAAAGAAAAATAGACTTTTCTTCTAAAGGTTGCTTCTACCTTTTGGCTATTGTGAATAATGCTGCTCTGAATATTGGTGTGCAAGTATTTACTCGAGTCCCTGCTTTCTGTCCTTTTGAAGATACACCTAGAAGTGGTCATACCATGACACTAGGTTTAACTTTTTGAGGAAACATCATACTGTCTTCTTTAGCAGCTGTACCATTTTACATTCCCCGCAGCAATGCATGAGGGTTCCAATTCAATTTCTCCACGTTTTTTCAAACCTTGGTTATTCATAATGGGTATGAAGTGCAGTTATGATTTGCCTTTCCCCAGGCATTTTTTCATGTGTCTATTGACTTTTTGCGTATCTTCTTTGGAGAAATGTCTATTCAAGTCTTTTGCCCACTTTTGAATTAGGCTGTTTTTTTTGTTGTTGTGCTGTAGGAGTTCCTTACATACTCTGGGTGTTAACCCTTTATCAAATATTTGACTTACAAGTGTTTTCCCACATTCTCTATGTTGCTTGTACTATTAATAGCATCTTTTGACACACAATAATTTTTCATTTTGATGAAGTGCAATTTATCTATTTTTTTTTCCTGAGCTTTTGGGGTCACATCCAAGAAATCCTTCCCAAATTCATTATGTGATTAGTGCATTTTGAATGGCCTGATTCCCTAGAATGGCTTTATATTGTTTTTCTTTTTGTTTTGCAAACTGAATAATTAACATAATGATCATAACAAATAAAGGTAAATCCCTGTTCAGGTCACTTGAGTCCATATATGCCTATATATGCCCTGGGCACTCTTACCAGTCCTGTCCTTCCTCCAAAATCTGTAGAAATAGACAAAGTAGTACTCTGGCTCTTAGGGGTCATATCACTCATAAAGTAAATATGTTAATAAATAATTACCAACATTAAAATATTTTAAAAGAACATCCAAAACTTATTCCAGTTTTCTCTAACAAGAGCACAGTGGGCCCAAGAAAGTGGTGATAGTAATAATAAATGACATCTGTATCACATTTAAATGTGCTAGATACCAAAAAACATTTTATTTTTTAATTAAAAAAAATTTTTTTGTCAAAAGCATTTTAAATCTGTTAACTCGCCTAATACTTATACAACCCTATGAGGTAAATACTCTTATTATTGACAATTTAAAGGTTATGAAATTGAAGTATAAAGACATTCAATAACTTGCCCAGGATCACATAGCTAGTAATCACTAGAGCCAGTAATTAGGTAATGAGTGTGAAGGCCTTGTACATGGGATTAGTGTTCATATAAAGGAGACCACAAGCAGTTTTCTAGCTCTTTCTACCATGTGACAACACAAGGACATGTTGGCAGCCTGCAACATGGAGGAAGGCTCTCACCAGCACCTGACCATGCTGGCCTCCAATATCAGATTTCTAGCTTCTAGAACTGTGAGAAATCAATTTCTTCTTTAGAAACTACCAGTCTTTGGTAATTTGTCATAGCATTCTGAAATGACCGAGACAAGTTCCTTTCTCTGTGAAACAGAGATACTAACAATAGTTGCTTCAGAGTGTTGTGAGGACTAAATAGTTTACCTGTATATCACCAATTCTAAGACCTTGTTGTCTTTCCTGTTTTAAGATCTCAGAATCAAGATGTTCTTACAATGAATGGGGTTTACCCCTACTGATGTCCATGCAGGACTCCTGAGAAGGTCATTGCTTGGTCATCGGTTAAGACTGTTGCTCTTCCAGGTGCCGTGACAAGATACTTGCAATTGCTCCATGTTTCAGGCCACAAGCTATTAAAGACCACTTTGGGAAGCAACTTGAACCCTGATTGTTGGAAAACATTCTATGACAGTAGATTATAGATTATAATCTCACCTTACAGTAAGATTCCAAGAAACTCTGGTATCAAAACTGGAGAATAGGAGTCAGTGGCTTGGAACTGGAAACTCAAGCAAAGCACTCTCAAAAATTACTGAGAATAGACAGTCTCCAAATGTAAATTCGTTTTAGAAATGCATTAAGTAAGTTATTTCACTTGTTTTCTTTTTTTTTTTTTAATTTTATTTACTTATTCATGAGAAACAAAGAGAAAGGCAGAGACATAGGGGAAACAGGCTCCCGTGGAGCAGGGAGCCTGAGGCAGGACTGGATCCCAGGACCCCGGCATTACAACCTGAGCCAAAAGCAGACACTTAACAGACTGAGCCACCCAGGCACCTTTATATCATCATCATCATCATCTTCTTCTTCTTCTTCTTTTTTAAGATTTTATTTATTTATTTGTCAGAGAAAGCAGGGGAGCTTTTGTCATAAGCAAAATTTCTTGATGGAGTAAGGGCTTAAGGAAGAATCCATGTTCAGTTCTAAGAGGAAGAAAGATAGTTCTAGGGATATGGCTTGGGAATACTTGCCTGCATATGCATATGTCTTTAAGAAAGCCATTAATTTGGAGGAATTATGAAGGAGGATAGTGTCCCCTAAATCCATAATGTGAAGAAAAATTTGTTCAACTACCAAGGAATTTTCTTTATTTTGAACTAACTTTTGTAGAGGAATATAGACAAGGGTTTATCAAAATCATTAAAAAACAGTATTAGGTTCTTTTGAATGCTTACCTTACTTCCAAAGGAAAGATTCTAGGATAAATTTCTGCAATTCAGTGAGGCACATACTTTTTATTGTGTTCATTTGGAGCCTGGGGGATGCCAGCCACTCTGTTCTACCATGGATTCATTGACATACTAAAGAAATACTCAGGGAAACTTGTTTTCCTTTAAAAAAAAAAAAGTATGAACTGTATCCAACTATATAGAAATTCCAGCAGAAGATTGAGGGGCTCCAAGGACATAGAGATAAATAGATGAGAGAAAATTTTGTGGGATAATCTTCAGAAAGAAAAGCTCAAATATTGTATGTAAAGAAAGGAGATGATGCCGAATTGTGTGAGGAACACAAGAGGATTGCAAATAGAGCGTGGGAGTTAATCCTTGAAATTCATGAGCAAGTTTGGAGCTGCCCAGGAAGTCACGGATGGTTATGTCATGAAAAACATTTCCTTCACAATAAAGAGTTATCGTAAGCAAAACTTAATAGAAAAATTTTATAAATCATGGATTTCTTAATTTTGGATTTTTTGTGATTGGCACACACGCTTCATTAAGATGTCTGTGACAAGGCTTAGCTGAGGCGTGGACTTCTCATCTTCTTCATTGCCTGGAGTAGTTCCCTTCTTAATGAAAAGCAAATTTCACATATCCCAGAATCAAGAGCTAGGAGAGACAAGGGCAGCTGTAAGCATTCACGAGCAGCACATCATTCCTGTCTTAGGTCCTTTGGCTCAGTAAACAACTCCACTTGGGAGATGGCCAATGGTGAGTGTTGCTGGGACTTTCTTCAGCTGCACCAACACAAAGAAGTCTTCTTTTTTTTTTTTAAATTTTTAATCTTGTTCTCATTTTGATTACATACATTTGTTAGTTTAAGAAATATATTTAAATTGAAAATCCTGTGTTTGAGACTCTTTTTCTATTTTATAGTTTTCACAATAATGCCCTTTTCTTTCCCAGATCCAATACAAGATCATACATTACATGTAGTCATGTCTACGTAGTCCTCTCCAATCTCCGTGACAAGAATTTTAAATAACTGAAAAATCTTCTAAATATTTTATTTACTTATTTGAGAGAGAAAGAACAGGAGAGAAAGAGAGAGAGAGCACAAGCAGGGGGGAGAGGCAAAGGGAGAGGGAGAAGCCGACCGCCCACTGAGCAGGAAGCCTGACGTGGAGCTCGATCCCAGGACAGCAGGATCATGACCTGAGCTGAAGACAGATGCTAAACCAACTGAGCCACCCATGTGCCCCTGAAATTTTTGATGTAAGTTTTCTAATCTATATAAATTAAAAACAAAAGGATCAAAAGCCCAGAAGTTAGATATGGTTATTATATATGTCGAGAATGAGAAAAAAAATGATGAAGTATCTCAAATTGAAGACACTAATGCCTTTACGCTGAATAAAATTCAACTCTTATCAGGCAGTCCTGGGGGAAACACATCGAATTGTGCAACCATAGCAACCAAGGTATAGAACAGCTCCAGCAGCCCCAAGAATTTCTTTATTCTGTCACTTCAGAGTCAGGTCCTTAGAACACCAGCCACACTCTCCCCTAAACATTCAGCTCATGGCAACTACTTTACGGACATGAAATTATTCATATAGTCCCTTTGTATCTCTTAATATCTGTAGAATGTGTAGAGATGTCACTGTTCCCATTCCCAGTACCGGTAATTTGTGACCTCCCTTTCTCATCAGATGTACTGGAGATGCACCAGTTTTACTGATCTAAAACAATCAGCTTGTGATTTTATTGATTTTCTCTCCTGTTATTCTATTTTATATTTCATTAGTTTTTGTACAGATCTTGATTCCTTCCTTCTTTCCTTGTTGGTTTAATACTTTCTTTTTCTAATTTAAGATGGAAGCTTAGTTTCTTGATTAGAGATTCTTCTTGTCTACTAAACATTAATTTCTAGCAATATCAAGTGCTGTTCTAGCTATGTTACACACATTTTACACGTTGTGTTTTATTTTCATTCATCTAAAAATATCTTCTATTTTCCACTGAGTCTTGCCCTTTGAGGCATGGGTTACTTAGAACTGTGTTGTTTAACTTCCAAAATTTTCAGGCTCTTCTAGGTATTTTTCTGTTCATTAGTAGTTCAATTTCGAGTTGTTTTGTGTGATTTTGATTATTTTAATAATTTAAGAAAAAAAACACTTTCAATGTTTTGTGTGATTTCAAATATTTTTAAAGTCATTAAAATTCAAGTCTGTGGGCACCTGAGTGGCTCAGGTTAAGAGTCTACCTTCAGCTCAGGTCATGATGGATGGAGCCCCGAGCCCCCTGCCAGGCTTCCTGCTCAGTGGGGTGTCTGCCTCTCCCTCTCCTTCTGCCCCTCTCTCTCAATAAATTTCAACAATCTTTAAAAAAGTAAAATAAAATTCAAGTTTGTTTTATGGATACACAATTTTATAGAAAATATTATGATCTATTATGATCCTCTTCCTCCTGCACTTGAAAATAATGTGTATCCTACTCTTGTTAGAAGGAGTGTTCTGTTAATGTCAGTCAGGTCAGGTTTATTGATAGTGTCATGCTATTTGTATCTTCTCTATTCTTGCTGGTATTTAAAATCTGTTTGTTTTTATCAATTACTGAAACAGAAGTAAGGAAGTTACCAACTATAATTGTGGACTCATCAATATATTCTTTTTTGATCAATTTTTGCTTCTGGTACCTCAAAAGTCCCGCTGTTAGGTTCATATACATTTAGGTTTGTTATGTCTTCTTGATAAATTGACCTCTTTATCATTGTGTAATAACGTCTGTCACTATCCCTGGTAATATTTCTTGTTCTCAAGTCTACTTTGCCTGATTCTACTTTGTCTGATATTCTCCATCTTTCTCTGGATTAGTATTCTTATAATAAATCTATTTTTTATTTTTTAATTTTTAACCTGTGTTTAAAATTAGTTTTTTATAGATAACATAAAGTTGAACTGCTCACTTATCTAATCTGACAAACTCTTTTAGTGGATATGTTTAGACTACTTATGTCTAACATAATGATTATGATATGTTTAAGTAAAACCTACCATTTTGTTTGTTGTTTTCTAACTTGTTCTATGCATTGTTTGCTCCTCTTTTATCCCACTTGTGTTGGATTGGATGTATTTTCACTTTCAATATTATCTTCACTTTGGGTCTATTATTCACAAATCTTTTTTTTTTTTTTAAGATTTTATTTATTTATTTGTCAGAGAAAGAGAGAGAACAAGCACAGGCAGACAGAATGGCAGGCAGAGGCAGAGGGAGAAGCAGGCTCCCCGCCGAGTAAGGGACCTGATGTGGGACTTGATCCCAGGACTCCAGGATCATGACCTCAGCCAAAAGCAGCTGACCAACCAACTGAGCCACCCAGGCGTCCCCATTCACAAATCTTTTTAAACAATTTTATTTTTAATGCTTGTCCCAAGGTTTACAATATTTATCATTAAGAAAGCATGTTTCCCTAAAATAATATTCTACTACTTCGAGTATTATTTAAGAACCTCATGCTTCCAATTCCTCTCTCCCATATTTGATCCTGTTGCTGTCATTCATTTTCCTTTTATGTGTGCCATGATGCATAACTATTAATTTCACTTTGGACAGCCAATTTTTTTTTAGAGTGATTAAATATAAAAGAAAACTTTTATATTTATTTTTAGTTTCACCATTCCCAAAGATGTTCATTCTTGTGTACCTCAAAGTTTCTCTCTGATGGCAACTGCCTTTTACCTGAAGAGTTGTCTTTAGCATTTCTTATAGTACAAGTCTGCTAAAAAGAATTATCTTAGTTTTTGTTTACTAATTCTTTCTTCAGCTGTATTGATTCTCTCAATGCTTCCATTAAATTTGTTTTTCATCTTTATCACCCATCTTTTTTTCAAGCATTTCTATTTGGCATCCCTTTTCAGTTTCAATTCTCGGGGTTGATGACAATCCCCATCTACTCATGTATGTTGGCCATCTTTTCTCCCAGAGTCTTTAATGTATTAATCATTGCTAATTTAAACTGATGCCAGATGATTTCAATACCCGGGGAATCTCTGGGTCTGGTTCTTTTAATGCCTTCTCCCTTGGCATTTGTATTTTTTTGCATGTAGGATGTAGTATGTAGAACACTAGAGAGTGAGGCCAGTATTATTTAGACCTGCAAATAGCAATACCTCATCTTTTGCTGGTGTTTGAGTCAATATGTTCAGATATTCAGCTGGTTTCAATTTTGTTCTTACTTCTGGACCTCACCAGTTTAATTCTGATATTACCTTGTGCTTAAGGTGGAGGCTGGTTTGCCAGATGATCTTTATCAATGTTACTGCTCTACCCTCAGCTCTCAGCCTTCCTTTTGTACCTACATACCAGGGAAGTTGTCTCTCCAAAACTCTTGCCTTTCACTCAGCAGTAAACGGTGACTGCTTGTTATTTGATGGTTTCTGGGATAGTAGTGGTGGAGGGGTGTGGAGGATACTCTTTGTTGCCTTTTTTCTTTCTTTTTTTTTAAGATTTTATTTATTTATTTGACAGAGAGAGAGAGAGAGGTCACAAGTAGGCAGAGAGGCAGGCAGAGACAGAGGGGGAAGCAGGCTCCCTGCTGAGCAGAGAGCCAGATGCAGAGCTCTATCCCAGGACCCTGAGACCATGACCTGAACTGAAGGCAGAGGCTCAACCCACTGAGCCACCCAGGCACCCCACGTTGCCCTGTTTCTGCCTCATTATTAGGCAGGTCCTACATTAAAGGGTCTTAGAGTTGGAGCTTTCTTGGCGGTCTTGCCTTTCCCCCAAAGTAGGTAACCTAGATTGTTTGGGCCTAAAACAGTTTTCTAACCATCCTCTAGTCACAGAGTTTTTTCTTTTTCCCTTCCCCCAGCTGAAATGGGTCTTCACCTACATGCCATGGCAAGAGGGTTTGCTGCCCTTCCATTGACAGTTTAAATATTCGTTACTTGAAAGACAGGATCTGGACAGGATTTTTGCTTTTTCCATAGCAGTGTCTTCTCCCCTATCCAGGCTCTCAAGAAAACTTAGGGTTTTGTTGGATTTTTTGGAATCTTCTGTTATAAGGTAAGAACAACACTATTTTCAGCTTATCTACATCCCAGATGGAAACCAGTATGTCTCCAGATATATCATTTTTTATTGTTCTTTTGTTTATTTGCTTACAAATTTGACACATGATCAATACTAAAAGTTTCAGCCATTTTATTTTATTTTATTTTAAATTTTATTTATTTGACAGAGAGTGAGAGAGAGCACAAGCAGGCGGAGCAGCAGGCAGAGGGAGAGGGAGAAGCAGGCTCCCCGCCAAGCAAGGAGCCCGACATGGTTTTGATCCTAGGACCCTGGGATCACGACCTGAGCTGAAGGCAGTTGCCTAACCAACTGAGTCACCCAGGCACCCCAGTTTCAGACATTTAAAAAAAAAGTAAGTTCATTAGAAATAATTCCACACAAATACAACGCCCTCAAGATTCATTTTTCTTGGCTCAATTATAAGCTTTGGAGAAAATGGCTATAAATTGGAATTAAAGTATAATAACCCTGGACCTCAGGGTAAGGTGCTAATGCAACACTGGGTAAGAATCTGGACATAAAAACGTACCACCACATGATGGACATGTTTCAATCTAATGGTATGGAATGAGTGTTCAGTAATGAACCATATGGAAATGATCAAAGTACCAGTGCTCGAGGACATATATTTCCTAGTTCTAACTAAATGTATCTGAAAGTAAAACACTTCCTCTGTTGTATTTCTAGCACCTGGAACAGTGCCTGGAACATAATGGTCACTCCATAGTTTTTTCTATGAATAAATTAATGACTGAGAAAGTCCTGTGTTTCTTATACAATTAATTTTGAAGCTTCAGGGAGACACTGGACTTTCTGCTGTTTGTAAGATTATATGAGAGTTTTAGTCATTAATTAAAAAGATAAAATTAAAATTACAAATTATATCTCAGGCTGGCAAACAGTGTAGTTGTTTTTCTTTAACTGAGATTCATGCTGCTTTGTAAGCTTCATCTTCTTTTTTTTTTAAGATTTATTTATTTATAAAAAGATTTTATTTATTTATTTGACAGACAGAGATCACAAGTAGGCAAAGAGGCAGGCAGAGAGAGGGGGTGGGGAGCTCGATCTCAGCACCCTGAGATCATGACCTGAGCCAAAGGCAGAGGCTTTAACCCACTGAGCCACCCAGGCCCATCTTATAAACTTCATTTTCAACCCATTATTTGTTTTGGGCAAATTACAATGAAAAAGAAGCAAATAAGGGAAATCAACTTAGAAAATAAGTGGTGCAATAAAAATTTTAAAGGAAGCATGAGGAAAGGGTAATTCAACAAGAAGTATAATTAGAAACCTTCTATTTGTTTAACTTTATACTAGCCACTGTAGAATGCAGGTGCAAAAAAGTATTGGAAGCAGTTTCAATCAAATAGCTACAGCAGAACTGGATGGAAGTTGATAGAGAAGTAAATCAAGAGGAAAAAAAAAAAACCCAGATCTGCACACACATGTGCCTTATTGATAAAATTTTTTAAAAATTAGAAAAGAATTAGACAAAGAACAACTTAAACAAAGCAAATGAGATCCAACGTCTGTGAATCTTCTAAGATTCCAACCACAGGGATTTATTGACCATTTTAAGTCATGAAAGAATTTCCAAAAAATATTGATCTACAGTAATTAATTGCCTTTTCTCTGGCTAACCCACCTCTGAGAATCTCAAATGTTCACTAAAAATAAGTTGTGTTTTCATCTGAATTGTTTTTCACAATAAAAAAATAAATGTGTGTTAAAAATACCATTTTCTGTGCTGCCACCTTAACCTATTGTCAGGGTCAGACTATGTTGCCTTGGCAACTTCACAAGACAAAATGTGCTGTTGTATCTACCTGTGATGTCATACCAGACGGCCTTGTCTTGGCAGCAGAATGAGATGGTTGTTCTTTCCTTAACAATTTTAGCTATTTTTTCTGGACTGTGTCAGCATCATTATTCATAGGAGGGATCACGCAATGTCTATTTCGAATGTGGTATTCTTTTAAGTAGTAGATTGTTCTAGGGTCCATCATCTCTCTTCCTTCATGTCAGTCAGTCAATTCAGGACTGGAATATAGGGTGGCCCTGGAATATAGGGTTTCTGCAGTTGATCCTGTTTGTTAATTACAAAGCATCCATTTCTTCCTTCCTCCTTCTTAATCTTGTTTATGTAATCACTCCTCTCCACTCTCCACTCCCTGAAAGTCAGATTTGTGACTTTAGAATAGCTTAACTTATCTGTACTCCAGAAATGGTTCCCAATAACTAAACCAAGTATGGTAATTCTACCCCATAGTGATTGATTTTATTCAGGGACCCAGGTTTAAGCGAATGAGTGCACAGGCATTTCCCTGAGACTGTACTGGTACAGAATTAAGCATATGATCAATTTGGCTCAGTCAGATTACAAAGAAGAATTTCCATTCCAGGTTTGGAGGAAAGAAGCTCTTTCACTGGTTAGACAAGAACCAGATAAGAACGAGAATTCTTTTTTAGAATTCTTTTAGAATTTTTTAGATTTTTAAAGAAATTTTTAGAATTAGACAAGAACAAGAATTCTTTTTGCCACAATTATGGTGAACAAACAGGTTTGATGCAAGCCCAACCCAAAACTGACACCTTGGAGAAGAGCAGAACAGAGAGAAGAGCATAGTAATAGAGTCAGAGCCCTTGACTATGTCTTGCTTGTAGACTGTCCCACTGCTGGGCTTTTTATTACTTAATGTAATGCATCCTACAGTTTTTTGTTTTTTGTTTTTTTTCATCTTATGGTTGTTTAACACATCTTAGAATTTAGAGTCAAGGTTTTTTATAACCAGGAGGATTTTTTTTTTTTTTTTTTTTTTGAGAGGCGAGGAGAGGAAGTGAGAGGGCAGAGGGAGAGAGAATCTTAAGCAGGCTCCAGACCCAGTATGTAAGCCTAATGCAGGGCTTATTCTCACAACCCTAAAATCATGACCTGAGCCTAAATCAAGAGTTGGACAGACAGTTAACCAACTGTGCCACCCAGGCACCCCTAAACAGGAACATCTGAATTCATACAGTTTTCGTATTTAGTAACAATTATATGATCTTGGATCTTGGATCCACCCTTTTCTGTCTTTGGGACTTAGTTCTTCCATTGAACAATTAAGGGTTTGAAGACATGTCCTCTAAATTGTCCTAATTTTCTAAACTTCAGTGTCTGAAAGATAAGCCACAGGTCCGGGCATCATGTCATTTTTAAAACAATATAAGAAGTCAAGTGGGCAGTTAAGGCCCAAAGTTTAGGACAAAAGACATGACAATGTATGATACATTTTAAGATCAATGAAACTTTGGAAGCTTACCTGAAGGACTCAGGGGAGACACCCAAACTGCCCGAACTCTAGTTGTTATAAAAAGAGCCAAGAAGAGGAGAAGGTACTGAGTGAACCTTTTGGAAGGTACATAGTTTAAAAAGAGTGGCTGTTTCTTTCCTCACTTTTACCATTGGTGGAGGGGTAGCCAGTTGCTTCAGAGCTCAGGGGCCTCTGGTAGACTAGGGGGTGCCTGCCATGAGGGGAGACCTGAATTTATTCCCCAATTATAAATCTGCATGGCTGGTGGTTTATTAATCTGTCCCTCTATCAGCATGAACAGAGGAGTCGAGAACTAACTACAACACCGCGGGGCTGAGAAGGGGGCCAGAGTGAAGCCATCTGCCCTGTGGATACCTGAGATCCCTGTGCATAGCACCAAGAAAGGTTTGTGGGCTTAACCTGGGTTGTCTGCTGAATCAGGGAGCCCAAGCAGGATGGAGTACCTTTGGGGAGGCCTGGGGGAATGGGTAAGTGGAACAAAGGCCGGGTTTCCGAAATCATGGAGTTGTGTAGACAAGAGATGTCCTGCTGTCCGGAGTGAGGACGTGAACTTCTGCATGTCGCACGGGGCTGCCCGAATGCAGATGAAATAGTGAATGTTTTCAGAAGGAGAGCAGGAAAGGAAGACATGAGTTGGTGAGTTCTCTTGGGGCAGTACCATGCCTCCTGCATAATCACACACACACACACACACACACACACACACACACACACACAGTTTTTGAGGAAAAGGAGGATGATCAAGATGATATGCCCAAGCTCCTATTACTCTTCTTTACGACACTATAGCTTAGAAACACTCATTTTCAGGCTCTGACCCCTTTCCTATGTCTTTCACTTCAAGTCCTGATACTCCTTCATATACACGTAGAACACTTGGTGTCCTGGACCCACTTGCTGCTCCTGACGTACTCTGTGTCCTCTCACACTCACCTGGGCCTGAGCCCTAAGGCCTTCTCTCCTGGTCCGTCTGGAAAACTCCTACTCTTCTATTAAGAAGAGATTTTTCAAAGCTTTCTTGACAGTCTCTTACAAGATTTGAGTCTTCCTGGATACCCTGTGCATCTCTTTCCATTAATCTTTATTTACTTCCTGACTCATGTATACTCGGGACCTCTTGTGTAATCTAAATTTGGTATTTTTCTTACCTTAAATTAGTACCATTTACTTTCCTCTGTATTTATTTGCAGTGAACATGTTCCCACTGCTTACTTCCTACTGCTCTGTTGTAATAAAGTTATTTGGAATTCAAACTGCATTCTCCAAGGTGTTATCCACACCTTCTACTCTAAAAAAATGTTGACAAGAGCTGCCTATATAATGAAATCCTGTTACTTTTATAGATAGGAGGGTTGTTTAAAGATTATCTAATCAACATGCTTGTTTCAGTGATTAGGAATCTGAGGTCACCAGAGGTGAAATTACTTCTTCAGATTTACAGAACTGCTTTATAGTAAAGCCAAAACACAAGCCTGGTATCCCAATAGACAGTAAGGTGTGGTAGGTATTCCCTCCCCCCCACCCAGTACTATTGGCAAAATGAAACACACCATCTTAAATTGAACCCACTCATAATTCTATGACAAAATTACTAAGCAACAGCTGAGTAATCTCACATTGACTTCAGAACCTCTGGTCATAGCTTTGAGCTCAGGATACTCCAAGCCAATACATGACATGTTTAGGCAGGATCACGCATGTCAGAAAAGATAAGGTTAACACAGGACAAGGTAACTAGCAAAAAATGTTATATATTCCCTGCACCATCCTTAGAATTTGGGATTCTTAAAACTGGAAGGGACCCTACAAGCTACTCGGAGAAGTGCCTTCTATGTGTCAAGCATTTCCACAGGCCATCGACATACAAAGTCTTATTTATTCATTACAAAATAAATAATGTTGAAAAAAATCTCTGTTTTTTCTTAAAAACCTCTGTTTTTAAGATGGCGGAACTTGGGTTGAGATCAGGTAAATTCGTTACTCAAATTTAAAGTCAAGAAGCTAGAGAGCTGATCTACAAACACAAGTGTGCCCAGCTCTAAGACTTTAAACTTTTATATCTAAATCAGATTTATTTCCTCCAATTACAGGATTCTCTTGTACATATTATAGGGAGTTATGTCCCTATCTTCATCCAGAACAACATAGTCTGGAGTGGATTCTGTTCTGAGAGGCACCTCTTCTCTATTTGACTAGCTTTGAGTTTTCTTTGTAATTTTTGACCCCCAGATTTGCTTACCAGAAACTTCCACTGAGTCTTTCTGCAGCTTTTTAAAGAAAACCTAAACGAGCTAATTCTTTGTAACTCTACTTTTCCCCAACTCCTGTTATTTTCCCCAACCCTGAGCCTTCATTTCTTTAGAGAAAATATCTAGTACTCTCTTAACTATTCTCTGTAAAACCTTCCTCATGAGCTACTTCCCAGGTGGTGCTTCTTGCACCTTGTATTTTATAACTGCCAGTGTCACTGTTGAAGCACAACTCCCAGAACAGGACACAATACCCCACTTGTAGTCTGTTTTCAACTTGTTGCAGGGGTATTACCTTTCAATGAATGCAGTCAAAGTTTATTAGCTTTTCATCAGGATCCCAGCACACTAAGGACAGATTTTCTGAGCACCCTTTACAAGGCTTGAGGACACTCAAGGAACTCTCCAAAACTAAGCCAAAAACACTTAAGATGCATCCCATTAAAAGGAAACACTCTTAACATGCAGTCAAATGCAGCTGAATTGGATCTCAAGTCCCAACATTAAAGACTTTTACAGGAAATTACAAGCTACTCAGCCCTGCATTACTTTTGTTCAATTAATCATGGAGCGGAGTTATACTTGGTAGAACTTTTGCCAGCATCTGTGTTGAGATGTGCATTGGCCTTCATCTGATGTCATTTCTATGAACACCCCAGTTACTGAAACCAGGCCATATGAATAATAGAACCACAAATTCCAGACTGGGTCACCATATGTTAAGAAATGTAGTTTCTTTTTCTGACTGCACATTTTAAGACTGCTTTTTACCTTAATGGGTTCCCAGGTCACCTGTTGGACCCTTCTCTCCAACACAAGAGAGAGTCAGCAGCAACCTAGAAAAATCATTTTTCTCTGTCCTCGATAATCAAGAAAGAAACAGGATAGTCAAAGAAATTTTCAATTTACACTAGTGTCACACATCTTTTATACAGTTAGTGCAGAAGCGATGTGTTATATGAAGAAAAATACATCTTTTGGATGTCACAGCTAACCAATACTGTTAACAGTATGCTTGCAAAATAGATAAAAGGCTCAGCTAGATTGTAAACAGCGTAAGAGCATTTCTGTCTTTAGCATCATGTTGCAGACATGGCAGATAATGCCGTACACATTTGCATGAATAACTGAATGAATCAATACAAATGGTTGACATTGGCTTGAATCATTAGGTTTGAGTGTTTTCCTGGTGAGGTCTTTATGGCCTCCTTCAGTGAGCTGGCCTTTAGATTTTTGATGTCATTGTTGATTAGTAATGCCGATAGCCAGCGCCCTAAGACAAAGTCTGATTCCTCAGTTTTATGTTCTTTCATAATTTAGTTGGATAAATGAATGACCTTAGGTCCTCCACACATGTGGTTTTATTCTTCTATCTTGGGAGAGATGATATGATCAAAAAGATTATTTTCCATCTGGTCCAGACACAGACTTTCCAAGTTAATAAAATAGGCCTTATGTTATGAATAGGTTTAGGAAGAGGTCAGATGTTTTTAACAGTATCCTGACAGGATTATTATTTTGTAAGAAATAAGATAAAAAGTTACAGTAATAGGACAAATGTGTTATCCTTGTAATTTGTAAGAGATATAAATTATCTTAGAAGAAAATAATATTTATTTCAGTGAAGAGTGCTTCCTCTTAGGTAATTTGTGATGTAATCAGATCTTTTTGATATAGAGAATAATGTGAAAGCAGAGAATGCACGGTCTTTCTCACTCAGAGAATGAGACATCATACCTTACCATTTGTAAGATATCAAAACCTGGGCTAAGAAAGTCCTTTCATGTCCAGGCAAAGATATTAGCTAAGGTAAAGAACTGGGGCCTTGTTTTCAAGTGTAGATCTTCATACACACACACACACACACACACACACACACACACACACGCCCTCTACCACATAGCAGAGTAAGGAGCATTACAGGAAAGAAAGGAGGGGGGTGGTGTGTGTGAGGGAACCTGTTACACCAGAGCTATGATAGCATTTACATTGTGTAATTGTATTTGTTATTTGATTATTGAGCTAATGCTTTTTCTACACACTGAGGTCCTTTGCCCTGCTCCCTCGTGCATCTCCTATTTCTAGCTTCATGACCAGCCTGTAGTAACTTCTCTATTTAAACAAATGAAGGTTAAATACATAAACGAAAAGCTTCCTTTCTCAGTAAAAATCCCACAGTCTTCCAGGTTGGAACCAGGAGGAGAATTTTCAAGGGTGAGGGAAGGCTGCTGAATCAGCCTATGTCTGATCTTTCCCTTCAGGGTCTATCACTCATTGTCTCTGATATCTCCATGTGGCCTACACCCTCTTCATACTCTTGTCCAAGCAGGGACACTGGACCTCTCTCTTAATATCTCTTATTCCAGATGAGGCAGAACTTGACTATCCAAATAAAACTTAATTACAGACTCGTGGATAATAAAGGGGGAAATAAACACAGAGTTGTAGGAGCTTCATAAGTCCAGTTTAAAGAGCTTTTTTTTTTTTTTTGTGAAATTTTGAGTGGTAAAGAAATAAATTATCTGGTAGATGACAATAAGATAAAAGAAACCTAAGTAAGTTAACATCTGTTTCTTACTAAAATATTAAATTGAGCTTATAAATGATATAACCATGAAACATTCCAGAACCTAGAATACCATGTGGTCCAATTTTCTGTATTTTCAGGGAATCCAAAAATATTAAAAGAATTGTCCACCATAATACAGAACTAGTAAAAGAGATAAAATTGAAATTCAGTCCTCTCTATATCCAGTTCTGATCTTTGGTCACCCAAGAAAATGTTAATTACCAACTGCCAAACTCTTAAGGTCTCCATGGGCTCTAATCACTGAAATCTAAAACTGATTATAAATCAAATTAATTCTACTTGTGATATTTTTATTAAAATATGCTTTATCTTTATAACTTCCTATTATTTTGTAACTGGGGACATAACCCAGTGCATTAAAAAAATCTTGACTGTTGCTGTTAACTGACAAATTATTTGTAAGGTAGACAGGAGGCAAGAGGTTAATTGTTTGTTTAGAAAAAGAGTTCAGAGATCATTGCTACTTCTCTTTCAATTTGTCAGATGGAGTTCTGTGGGTAATTTAGGAGACAATCACATTCAGGAGATGATCACATAAGAAATGAATGGACTAAATTGTTCTGGGCCAACAGTGTGATGGAAGAGGTGTTCAAGGATGGATTAAGATGATGACACAAAGGAAATGTTGAATAAATTTGCCAGGGAGGAGCAAGGAGAATGGGCAGAAAAGATGGAGACAAAAAAAAAACTGAAGTAGTTAATTTACCTAGACTGTCTGCCTAGAAGCTTATCAATCCTTTCAGGTAGCCAGTTCACCTTTATTAGATTGTCCACCTGGAACTGGAATTGCACCACCAGTCTGAATCTCCAGGTGCACTGCAATCAGCAATGACTGTTTTGCTAAGTTCCTGGAAGAACAATTACTAATAAGCAAGTTCAATCATAACACTAGAAGAGAGAAATGAAAATAATGATGTGTGCAAGAAAACTTCTGTCAAAGCAGCGTTTGGGCTAAACAATGGAAAGATGTTATCATTTCTTAAGGGGATTAGACCACACCATATGATGAAACCAGGCATGGTCATTAGGATAGGAGGAGGGAAAACTAAGTCATCTGCAGAGCCTGGAGAAGGCTAGAGTGTGCAATGTTAAAGGACTGAGCAAGTTTGGATGTGATTTTGACAAACATGAGAATCAAAGGTTTCTTATCAGTGGAGTGGAGTATGTCCCTGGGAGTTATCATAGGAAAGGGGAAGACCCAAAATCTGATATATATCAGAACCAATATATTGGACCTAGCCAGTAGGCTGTTACTAGACATAACTAGAGTACTAGGCAGAGAACGAAGACAAAACATCTTGGAGTTCTACAGACTGGGACAGCCACAGGAGTGTTGAAGGGAAATACTTGGGGGATATACCAGGGCATTCAGGGTTTATTCAGTGTACCAAGGCTGAGTCTATGGCACCAAGGGCCATCTACATTTGGTGCGCTAAATAAGAACAGTGACTTGGAGATTAAAAATATTGATTCTGAATCCTGGCTTTGCAGTTTACCAGCTATGAGGTCTTGGGGCATAGATTAATTAAGATATTTGAACCTCACCTTCCCATTTGTATAAGATAATGCCTAACTCATGGGCCTTATCAACAAGAGTAAAGGAAATACTATTTAAGTTCGTAGTTCAGGATGTTCATGTCAGTGTTCAGCAAATGATCGATATATTATTTTAATTATTTTTTACTGATGAGAGCAAAAGTTGCTAATCTGCCAGTGGCCCTAGCCAGGATGGGCAGGAACTAGGTGAGCTTGCCTGACAGGGGTGGCATGAGCTCTAGATGAGCAAGCCAAGGAAACTGAGGAATTTAGAGGGAGAAGCCATCAAAGGGGCCACCTTTGATAGGAATCTATTTAGTTAATTCCTTCTTATTTTGTTGCCAAAAATTGAGTACAGAAATTTTCATGTCCCAGTCTGGGCAAAGTTTTATTGTTTTAAGAATCCAACAAAGCCCAGAGTTAACATTTCAATTGAAGGCTTTACTGAGTATTATAGACAAGGCATTTAAACCATTAGAACATATGAGTATACTCATACTGCAGACTACTCTAAAAACACTTGGATAAGAATTCATTTTGTTAAGTAGTTAAGAAGTTCCCCTGTAGTTCTGTTCAGACGATCAACTGACATGGCAAAACCTTACTCCAGATAAGGGAGAAAATATAGTTCAGTGCAATTTCTGCCCATACCATCATAAATCTGTGGGATCTGAATAAATGAGACTTTACTGTGTCTGAGAATATCAGGGGGGTTCCCAAGAGATTTACAAATATAAGTCAAAGTTAACTTCACAGTTACTAAGGATTCCTATCTCCCCATCAGTTGTGAACATGAAAGTACAGTGTAAATGTAATAATCCTGATAAGAAAAGTCATTTTTAGCTTAATTTAATAAAGAAAGAAAGAAACCTTGAGACCAGGGGTCTGTTCCAAATCCTTTTTGAAATGTATAGAGTTGTAGACCTTTACCTTTGCCCAAGAGAAATTCAAGATATGAAATTATTTTTATCTATATATTCAACAAAAAAATTGAATTGAGTGTCTACAGCACTGGGAGACCGAAGTGAGTACAAAAGATAAAGGGGCTGCTCTCATGGAGCTTACATTCTAGTGCAAGGAGACAAACAACAAATATGCAAATATACTGTAATTCAAGTAGAGATAAAAGGAATTAGGAAAAAATGTAGCAGAATAAGGGCTGGGAGATAAATGGGAGAAGATGCTTTTAGAGACAGCATGTCAGGGGTGGACTCTCTATGGAAGGGACAGATCAACAGAGACCAGAATGAAAAGAGGCAGTGAATCTAGCAGAGGGCAGGCCTGGCAGGGTCCTCTGTGACATACCATCAGCCCTTATCCCCCTAGTCACAGAGGCTCCTTTCTCAATAGTAATGCCATTTTGAGACCCGGGGATATGACTCCTGTTTCCTCCAAAGATGCAGCAAGAACACAACATGTACTCTACCACCTTTGTCATGACCAATTTTCATCACTTACTACAGCCAACATTATTTTAATACTAATGGCCTGTCCCTATGGATTTACTAGCTCAGGTTTTTAAGTACTGTTTATGAGTCTGGGTAAAAGGAAATAAAAACATATGCAAGAACTAATTTAGGTAGCTTGGAAAGTCTTTTATATCAGGAATTTTTCAAAGTTGTTTTGATAGCAGAAACACTTTTCTCAGCCACTAGATTGTAAAATAGATTATGTCATATAAAACAGAAAAAAAAATAACCATTTTGGATGAGGAGGGCTGGAGGTCTCAAAGATGAGACTGCTCACAAGTTCTTAGACCTTCCTCATAGCGCTAGGAGCAAGTCTCCTTGGAAGAAATAGAAAGATGAAATTCACGGATGGTGGCAAGGGTATTGTGTG
The DNA here is from genome assembly GCF_011764305.1 of Mustela putorius furo. Lineage (NCBI taxonomy): Eukaryota > Metazoa > Chordata > Mammalia > Carnivora > Mustelidae > Mustela > Mustela putorius. Next base: position 54,237,021 of record NW_025422005.1, read on the forward strand.
TGTGTGTGTGTGTGTGTGTGTGTGTGTGTGTGTGTGTGTATTTAAGATATTCAACATTCTTTCTTTGAGTTTCTGGTCAATACAATACACTGCCCAATAAATTGAGGACAAGAGTGAAGAGTAGAAAAGAGATAAAAAGAAATCATGTATTGATCATACTCCTAAGGAGATAAGATAGTGAGATATAATGGTTAAACGAATGAGGTTTTAGTCAAATAATCTCAAAGTTCAGTTCTTAGCCGTGTGGTCTTACGTTAACCAACTTTACTATGCTTCTGTTTCTTCAGATGTGCAATGAAACCTATTGATTTGGTCCTTCATCACATTATTGGTGCTCTCTCCCAGGAGATTTTCTCCAAACACTATGGATAAATCACACTCCTCCTCCAAGTAAGCTTCACTGGATTGAACAATAAAGAAAGAAAAGTGAGTTCACTTTATGAGAATGAGGAATCTGGTGCCCAGAAGAATGGCCCCATACTGGACCTATTTTGTTGTCACTCTTGGGCTCTAGTTACCTCCTGTCTTAAGAAGTTATCCAGATGGAAGAGTTGGGCCTTTTGCAGGTTAGAAGAGATCAAGACCTCTGTCCCTGACTCGAGTTCTTTTGCAAGGCTTCGTTTTAAAAATAAATTGCTGGAAAGCAAAGATCTCAATCAATTCAAAGCCCAGTGCCCCTTGTGCTAAGTCTGCCTTGCACAGTCCCAGGCTGGTGGAGGGACCACAGAGAGTACTTGCATGGTTGGTCCTGCATTTTCAGCAATATCACTCAGGTATCAGATGCATTTCATTCTGGTGGCATGTAGAGGCCCCTTTCCCTTTGATAGCAAGAATGTACCAGTTCCTTGATAACCAGCATGAAGTTTGTCTCCCTGGTGCTGATAGAGGAAGAGAAAAGACTTTCAGGTCTGTGGGGGCCTGTGGGAACACAGTGTTTGAGCGTGTGTGCCTGTGTGCAGGGAGTAGCTGAGGGTAAGAGATGAATGCTGAAAGGGACTTCTTTTGTCAATATGTTTATTTCATGATGATGAGCATATTAAATAAGGTCTGATCATAAAGTAGCAACACAGGGCCTTGCATATAGTAAGCATTCAGTACATGGTGGCTGCTCTTCTAATCAATAACAATGAGGTATGCCTGCATTGGTCAGGAGTCATCTGAGAGCAAGAAACAGAACTCTACTTCAAACTACCTTAAACAAAAGGGGAGTTTTTCTTGTAGATTGGAAAAAAACAGAAATCGAAAAAATCAGAGAGGAACATACATACAAAGTGGTTTCATGGGTGTTGGAGGCTGAGAGGACAAAACGGAACCCTGTGCTAACACAGAGATGGGAGCTGCAGAAAGAAGCTCCCTCCCCCAGCTGGGGCACAGAACAGAAGGGGAAGCTTCCAGAACCATGGAGCTCAGAGAAGTGGCTCTGTAGACCTACTGCTCAGACTTTTGAGAAAGGGAAAGCTTCTACCCCAGCTACTATTGGTTTCTCTGAGGGCCTGTGATAAGTGAGTAACTGAAAGCCAACTGCCACCACTGCGAAGACACTGACGATAACAGTCAGAAAACAGAAAGAAAATCCCTGTTCTTTTCTTTGGGTCTACTTCTCTCCCTCCAGTGCCCTCCTGTAAGCCAAAAACAAGTCAGATGGCAGGGGGCTCTGGGAAATGCTGTTTGCGGAAAACAGAAAGGCAAGAGGGAGCTGAGAGACAACAGGTAAACAAGTGGTAAATTGACCTATGGAATGCAAAGAAAGTTTAACTCAGAAACCAGAGGAAAGAGGACCTACATAATGCCTAGACTCCTTCTCTGTTCTCTAACTTGTGCTTGTCACTGCTCATTGATTTGGGCAGTCCTGTTCTTCAGGAACATGGGCTATAGGCCACCAATACTGGTGCCTTATAACTGGTCACTTAGGGAGGGAGCTTAGTTCTCCTTTCTCTCAAGTCTGGTTTTAAAAGTCTTAAGAAAGACTCTAGCTAAACTTCCAGCTGGAAATAGGAGCTCCATCTAGACCAGCCAGCTATAATGAGGAACATAGGAATTGCCACTGAAAAAAAAACCAGAATTGGTGCTAGAGAAGGAACCAAGAAGTGGTTGCAGCCAGGTCTCAGGATAGGGATCCTGGACAGACATAATAAGAGATAGCGCCCACCATGGGACCTAAAACAGGAAAACAACAACAACAGCAACAACAACAAAGCAACAAAACAAAACAACTTGCTACAGGTTGGAAAAGCTTCTCAAATGTCTGGTCATTGAGTTGAGTTGTGAAGCAAAGGGCCTGGAGAAACTGGAGAAGGGCCTGGAAAGGGCTTCAAGGGGGAAGGAACATGGTTTGGAAAGATGTGGAGACCTAAAAATGCACATGGTGTACAAGGCTCAGAAAATAATCAATTTGACTACATCAGAGTGGAATAAAAGTGAGTATTTAGTTACAGTTGAAAAGTTATATTAGGGGCAAAACATGGCTGAATTGCACATTATTTATTCTTAGACTGAGAAGTTTTCAGAGTTTAATGCTATAGGGAGTTAGGAAGGATGGGTGGGAGGAGAAAGTAGAACAGGGGAAAGCTATGACCTTGGGTATTTGCCCAGGTGAACTGAAACTTAACTAAATTATGCCTGCCTTGCTCTAATATGAACTTGACCCAAATTTGCAGCCTTTTCAAGTTTCTGATTTTTTTTCCTCTTCAAAGTGAAGGAATAAAATTGCGCTGTTTGACTGATAATATGCTTATGAAATACTTGACCTTGGGCAAGTAGAGATGAGTGCATTTCAAACTTGGTAGTCACAAAGGGTATTTCTGTTCTTTTGTGTAACATTTCAGTGATGGATCAGTAATATTTTTGGAGACATTAAAGTTCCCAAAAGAATCAGACTTTTAGTCTAAGATTTCCGACATACCTGCTCTTCTCTCAAAATACTGGAGTTAATGCTTAAGCATGGATTCCATTGTGACTCCTTCCTTTTTCTCTCACTTCCTTTTGGTCTGAATCCCATTAACTACTGTACCATAATGAGAAGAGGAAGAGAAAGACCAAATCTGTGAAATGTAGTTCAGATTATGTTTGTTCTTTGGGATTCTCAAGAATTTGGAGCTGGCAAAAAAAAGTGAACAGAGCCCAGTTTGCTGTTTACGAGCTGGTGACCAGGGGCTTTCACTGAATCTCAGTTTTTTCATTTTTATTGTGAGAATGATAATAATTATATTTCATAGATAATATTGATGAGGGAGCAGAAGGCAAGGTGAGGACAAAGCAGAAGCTGATATCCCCTGCAGCGCCTTCCCCCAAACCTCCATGTGCCATGTGTGATCTGTGTGACATTCCTCAGGCACTCCTAGCTGCCTTAAGCTAAGGGAAGGGAAAAACAAAGGGTTAACTAATAGAGATCACAGTCCTACAGGACAGGAGTCTCCATCAGTTTTCAAATGTCTTAGCGATTTACAAGGAAAAAGCATTCTTATCAATAGCCTAACCTCCAGAGGCCCATAACTCAATATCCTGGAGCCCTAATATTACCCTCCCCTCTATGAGTGAAGTGGGAAACAGAGGCAGAAGGGAGTGTAAACAAAATTAAATTTCTTTGTGACCTGCAGCCCATTGACAAGGATTTTTACTGGGAAGAGTATAACATTCCTCCAGCAAACTCCCAACTGTCTTAATGTTAAGGCTTTACTAGAGGGAAAAATAACCTTAGCTTGACAATAGCAACAGCCTTCAGTATCCTGAGAGTCTTCTTTAACATCTCAGAATCCTTTTGGACACCTTCCTTTTCCCTTACCTCCCCCAACTCCCAATCTGCCATTCCTCACAACCCTAGTGTGGCAGTACGTTCTGCCCATGGGGTCCTATCCCTGTGCTTTAATAAAATCACCTTTTGCACCAAAGATGTCTCAAGAATTCTTTCTTGGCTGGTGGCTCCGGACCTAAACAATATTCCAAAAAACTACATCAATATGAAGACTAAATGAAGTAACATTTGCAATAAAAAAAACTCACTTCTCATGTCCTTTCTGGTTTTCAAACAGGGACACCCAGATGACCACATGAATAGAGCTGAGGCCAGGATTCACTCACTGTCCTGTTTTTGTTCAGGTGACATTTGTGAACTTGTTGCTCGGCTTCTCTTTCCAATTCCCCTGCCATGTTTAGAAGCCAGCAGACTCAGAAGGTCTCAAGGTCAAAGATCAGGATGCCCAAATTTCTAAGTCCTGAGAAGGACCCAGAACTCAGAAAAGTTAGCTACTCTGGGGGGAAACTGCAGCTGTAAGATGGATGCCTCAACTTGAAAGCCCCTGTGAGGATTGATAACTGTATGAATAAGTTGACTAACCAGAAGAGACTTAACAAACAAACAGAAAAAGCATGAGTAGAGATACAACAATTATATCTGTTTCTTAACAAAGTTTGTTAATTCCAGTCCTGCTGTGCCTTTCCTAGATGCACAGTAGCTCAGCTAGTCACTCAAAGGCAGCAACTTTAGAACATCCAAGGACTTCTAATTGTTCCCAGGATAAAACCCAAAGTCCCTGCCCCTTCTATCCAGGATTCTTTATACACTTCATACACTGACTGATTCGTGGCCTTCACAAGCCCAGTTTCTCTCCCTGGATGGTTCTTCCTCTATTGGCTCCAGCCTTCTCAGGACTCCGGGCTTCTGGAGATGGTGACTTCTTCTCCGCAACTGCTACATTACCACTTCTACTCATTTTTCAAGACAGAGATTAGATATCACTTCCTCTGAGAAGACGGGCATTCTTACTTTCTCCCTTCTCATAAAATACAGCTATTAAATAGATGGTCTTTCAACTAGACTATGGGTAGTCCCTTGAGGGCAGAAGCTAGGGCTGATTCATGATTACATTCCACCACCTTTTCTCTCTCCACTCCAAGTTTGGCATTTATAAAATTTTTAAAAAGAATGAGAAAAAATTATATTTCTTGCATGAATATCTTTCCCTGAACCCTGTTTTTTCTGGGATCCCCCTTTCAATGAGAACGGTGGTAGAATGGAAAATAGGTTCTGGAGTCCCGCAGACATTGTCTTAGCCCTAGTCTGCCACCTGTTAGCTATGTGACCATGATCAAGTTACTCAACTTCTCTGAGCCTCAGTCTTTTCATTTTTGTGATGAGAATGGTAGTAACTATTACATTTGGTAGAAAATAGATAATAACCAAATAAAAAATATTTGTAATTTTTAAAAATATAAATAAGAGAAGGTAAAAATTACATAACAATTAAATATTTTAAAGTGGAAACACCTGTTATTTTAAAGTTATTTACTCAAGAGGGTATAGAGTAGGAAGACAGAAAACAATAAACAAATTGAAGGAGACAAAGATAATGAGAGCATTTCATAAGTGGCTTCTGATAAGAGGTAAATAGAAGTGGCTAATATTAATGTCTGAAATGAAAGTTTGAAAACTTTTCCAAGCATTAATCAGTTATTTCCTATGACAGAATCTAAAATTGGTGGTAGTGTTTAAATATTGACATTCAAACCCAAATAGTAATAAAATAATTTCTAGTAAAAGACAATTAAATGCAAGTTTATATTTCAAGAGCAATATATATATATTTTTTTAAAGACTTTTTATTTATTTATTTGACTGATGGATCACAAGTAGGCAGAGAGGCAGGCAGAGAGAGAGAGAGAGAGAGAGAGAGGAGGAAGCAGGCTCCCCGCTCAGCAGGGAGCTGGACATGGGGCTAGATCCCAGGACCCTGAGATCACAACCTGAGCCGAAGGCAGAGGCTTTAACCCACTGAGCCACCCAAGTGCCCCACGAGAGCAGAATATATTTTTAAACCCCCTTTCTTTCTGCCATGCTTCTCTGTCGCTTTATTCCTACATCAACCCTTCAAAACCAGCTTCGCAGTTTGACTCCGCCCCCTTCTAGCCTACCCCTTTTGGTTCCGACTGTACCATTCTGTCTTTCCTGTCACATAAGGTCCATTTTTCAAAACTACTTCTCAAAGCAGCTTGGGAGATCTGATTCATACAATCAAGTCACATATAATCTCCACTTAGATCAAATAGAGGTTGAAAAGGGAAAATCCTCAGTTTTCTTCCTCCGGTATAGGGAAAAACCCCAGTTCTTTCCTTCTATGGGTCTCTATCCCTGTGTCGCTTTCACTTTTCACCCAGGACACTTCCCTTCTGACAGAAAATGTGTAGAGGCTTTTCCCCACAACAAGCAATTCTCTGTGACACCATCTGGGTGGTCTACAATTTATCTTCTGTAGAAAATGTCAGATCACACGGGTTAAGGGTTCAGTCCCATAAGGCTAAGATTGCCCCATTCCCACATATACTTTGGGTGCCAGTTCGAAACCCACATGATCACCCACTGGCTATGAATCAGTGCCCTCAACCCCCTTCTCAATTTTAATTAATTTGCTAGAGTGGCTTACAGAACTCTGGCAAACACTTACTTACCTTTAAACAACTGATGAAATGACATGACAAAGGACACACATGAACAGCCACATGAAGACATATGTATTGTGAGGCCTGGGAGTGTCCTGAACACAGGAGCCTCTGTCCACGTGGAATTTGGGGCATCACCCTCCCAGTGTGGATGTGTTCACCAGCCTAGAAGCTCTCCAAACCCCGTACTATGGGGATTTTATGGAGGCTTCATTACCAAGGCATAATCAATTATCAATTCCATCCGAAGCCCCTCTCCCCTCTCTGAGAGGTGAGGCTGAAAATTCTAAGCTTCTAATCCTGCCTTGGTCTTTCTGGGGATCAGTGCCCACCCAGGGGCCATCCAATAGCCCACCCAGAGCTGCCTCATTAGAATGAAAGATGCTCTCAGTGGTATCATTTATGAATTTTTAAGGGTTTTAGGAGCCCTGTGCAGGAACTGGGGGCAGAGACCAATAAATATATTTTCTATAATCTCATGGCAGTCAATTCCAGGTATAAGAAAACAAGGTAGTTTGGGAGTCATTCTAAGTACAGAAATAAAGTACATCAGGGAAAGCTGCTTCTCTTACCAACTATGTGAGATGATAGCTCAGATTTTAGGGGGAAAACAAATTCAAAAGTAATTGAAAGGTAAATTGGGACTCAAGGAGTAATAAAATAAAGGACAGCGATAATGAAAGTTATCCTATTATAATTCTTTGAGGAATATGAAATAATACTCATCAAGTTCTCTATCACAAAAGGCATTCATTTAAGTCCTGCAGTTTTGAATAATTATTCCAATTAAAGTTTTCCATGGAGTCACAATGGTGGTATATAAATATATAAACAATCAGTTAATGAAATGAGCCATAACGAATGAGATAAACACCTTTAATATTAATTTCTCTCTTGTTTTCCTTTGCATACAACAATGAGGAATGGGGGCTGGGTGATGGGTATAAATGAAATTGAAATGTGTGCCCAGTAAAGCAGCATCACTTAGCTGGAGAGCATGTGGTTGGTTACCTGAGCTGTTGATAATAGAGTCTGATTGTCTGAAAATAATGGATTTGACAAAATCTACAAGTCAAAGTCACATCCCTATGTCATACATCAACCTCCCAGGTCCTAGCTTACAATGTATTTATTTTTAATTTTTAAAGTAAACTTAATAGTTATTTGGGGTTTTAAAAAGATTATTCAAGGGAAAATTGCGTGGTTTTTTTTTTTTATCCTTCCTTTTCTTTTTTTTTTTTTTTTTTTTTTGGCTTAAAAAAGAATACAGAAAAGTTTAAAGACAAAAACTAAACACCCACAGTAATGCCAGTACACAAAAATAATCACTTTTGCTATTTTGTATATTTCATTCTAATCTTGTTTTTCTTTGCATATGAATATAAATAGGTTGAGAAATGAAAATCATTCCCTACGTGTAATTCATACCCTGAATTTTTCATACTGATCGTTATTTTAGGCCCAGCACTAACAAGTTTAGTTGTCTAAGATATTCATAGCATTTTAGAAGCAGCAAATTAGAAGAGAGATTTAGGGACCATTACAGGAAAATTTACTCTCAACTCACGGATGAATGTCTGAGAGTGTAGTAAGTTAGAAAAATCTTTGAGTGAATAAAATCATAAAAAGCTCAGGATTAGAGAGGAACCCAGAGAACATGCAATTCAACCCTTGTGCAAATGTTTAACTCCTTCTAAGGCATCTTTGTAGAATGAATACCTTAGGGACAAAGAATTTAATACTTCCCAATGGAGCCCTTTCCATTTCCAGAATGGTTTTTATGCTAGTTAGGGCAGGGCTCCTATCTGTAACAGATAATCTAGTCAAATAAATCTAGTCAAGTCGAGTCCAAAATGGGTTACCTAATGGGTAGCAGGCTCCCCTCCAGACACTCATTCAGGGCCTGATCTCTTTTCATCTCTGGCATGTATCTTTCAAAGCTTCTAGAATCACTAACTTGAGGCCAGGGGAAGGAGAAAGTGCATGAAGGATTGTGCAAAGGAGTTATTTCTGGAGCAGGCCTGAAAGCAACAAATGTCACATTCCATTGGTCAGAACTCGATCACATGGCCATATCTAACTGCAAACAAGGCTGGGAAATGGGTTTAATTTTGTGCCCAGGACAACGAGAAACAGGTTCTTGTAAATGACTAGCCACTCAATGCCATAGTTTTATTCATTAGAAAGTTCATTCTCATGTTGAGCTGAAATTCCATGTAGATTGGTTCTAATTCTGCCCCCAAGACAATATAAAATAATTCTAATCCCTCTTCCACAAGATAACCCTTTAAATGCCTAAAGAATGATTTTAGGTTTCTCATATATGTTATTTTCTTCAATCAAATTCCTCCAATTTCTTTAGTTTCTTCATGTGACATTACTATTAAAGCCTAGTCATTTTGGACCCATTTGTTATAGAAATAAGTACATTTTTCACATATCTGTATTCCCCAAAGGCATTAATTTTTTAGGCATGAAAATAACAACTAATTATGCATAACAAAACTCTTCAATTACCCAGAAATAATTTAAACTTACAGGCAAAATATGTAACACAGTTAAAATATATGTCATTGAAAAATTATTAAAATAAAAAGGAACATTCCCATTTTATTTTATTTTTTATGACCATATATTTTTATCCCCAGGGGTACAGGTCTGTGAATCGCCAGGTTTGCACACTTCGCAGCACTCACCATAGCACATACCCTCCCCAATGTCCATAACCCCATCCCCCTTCTCCCAAACCCCCTCCCCCCAGCCGCCCTCAGTTTCTTTGTGAGATTAAGTCACTTATGGTTTGTCTCCCTCCCAATACCATCTTGTTTCATTTATTCTTCTTCTACCCCTTTAACCCCCCATGTTGCATCGCCACTTCCTCATATCAGGGAGATCATATGATAGTTGTCTTTCTCTGATTGACTTATTTTGCTAAGCATGGTACCTTCTAGTTCCATTCAGGTCATCGCAAATGGCAAGATTTCATTTCTTTTGATGGCTGCATAGTATTCCATTGTGTATATATACCACATCTTCTTTATCCATTCATCTGTTGATGGACATCTAGGTTCTTTCCATAGTTTGGCTATTGTAGACATTGCTGCTATAAACATTCAGGTGCATGTGCCCCTTTGGATCACTACATTTGTATCTTTAGGGTAAATACCCAGTAGTGCAATTGCTAGGTCATAGGGCAGTTCTATTTTCAACATTTTGAGGAACCTCCCTGCTCTTTTCCAGAGTGGTTGCACCAGCTTGCATTCCCACCAGCAGTGTAGGAGGGTTCCCCTTTCTCTGCATCCTCGCCAGCATCTGTCATTTCCTGACTTGTTAATTTAAGCCATTCTGATTGGTGTGAGGTGATATCTCATTGTGGTTTTGATTTGTATTTCCCTGATGCCGAGTGATATGGAGCACTTTTTCATGTGTCTGTTGGCCATCTGGATGTCTTCTTTGCAGAAATGTCTGCTCATGTCTTCTGTCCATTTCTTGATTGGATTATTTGTTCTTTGGTGTTGAGTTTGCTAAGTTCTTTATAGATTTTGGACACTAGCCCTTTATCTGATATGTCGTTTGCAAATATCTTCTCCCATTCTGTCAGTTGTCTTTTGGTTTTGTTAACTGTTTCCTCTGCTGTGCAAAAGCTTTTGATCTTGATGAAGTCCCAATAGTTCATTTTTGCCCTTGCTTCCCTGGCCTTTGGCGATATTCCTAGGAAGATGTTGCTGCAACTGAGGTCGAAGAGGTTGCTGCCTGTGTTCTCCTCAAGGATTTTGATGGATTCCTTTCTCACATTGAGGTCCTTCATCCATTTTGAGTCTATTTTCATGTGTGGTGTAAGGAAATGGTCCAATTTCATTTTTCTGCATGTGGCTGTCCAATTTTCCCAACACCATTTATTGAAGAGGCTGTCTTTTTTCCATTGGACATTCTATCCTGCTTTGTCAAAGATTAGTTGACCATAGAGTTGAGGGTCTATTTCTGGGCTCTCTATTCTTTTCCATTGATCTATGTGTCTGTTTTCGTGCCAGTACCATGCTGCCGTGATGATGACAACTTTGTAATAGAGCTTGAAGTCCGGAATTGTGATGCCACCAACGTTGGCTTTCTTTTTCAATATTCCTTTGGCTATTCAAGGGCTTTTCTGGTTCCATATAAATTTTAGGATTATTTGTTCCATTTCTTTGAAAAAAAAAAAAAAGGATGGTATCTTGATAGGAATTGCATTAAATGTGTAGATTGCTTTAGGTAGCATAGACATTTTCACAATATTTATTCTTCCAATCCAGGAGCATGAAACATTTTTCCATTTCTTTGTGTCTTCCTCAATTTCTTTCATGAGTACTTTATAGTTTTCTGAGTATAGATTCTTAGCCTCTTTGCTTAGGTTTATTCCTAGGTATCTTATGGTTTGGGGAGCAATTGTAAATGGGATTGACTCCTTAATTTCTCTTTCTTCTGTCTTGTTGTTGGTGTAGAGAAATGCAACTGATTTCTGTGCATTGATTTTATATCCTGACACTTTACTGAATTCCTGTACAAGTTTTAGCAGTTTTGGAGTGGAGTCTTTTGGGTTTTCTACATATAGTATCATATCATCTGCGAAGAGTGATAGTTTGACTACTTCTTTGCCGATTTGGATGCCTTTAATTTCCTTTTGTTGTCTGATTGCTGAGGCTAGGACTTCTAGTACTATGTTGAATAGCAGTGGTGATAATGGACATCCCTGCCCTGTTCCTGACCTTAGCAGAAAAGCTTTCAGTTTTTCTCCATTGAGAATGATATTTGTGGTGGGTTTTTCATAGATGGCTTTGATAATGTTGGGGTGTGTGCCCTCTATCCCTACACTTTGAAGAGTTTTGATCAGGAAGGGATGCTGTACTTCATCAAATGCTTTTTCAGCATCTATTGAGAGTATCATATGGTTCTTGTTCTTTCTTTTATTAATGTGTTGTATCACATTGATTGACTTGTGGATGTTGAGCCAAACTTGCAACCCTGGAATAAATCCCACTTGGTTGTGGTGAATAATCCTTTTAATGTACTGTTGGATCCTATTGGCTAGTATTTTGGTGAGAATTTTCGCATCTGTGTTCATCAAGGATATTGGTCTGTAATTCTCTTTTTGGATGGGATCCTTGTCTGGTTTTGGGATCAAGGTGATGCTGGCCTCATAAAATGAGTTTGGAAGTTTCCCTTCCATTTCTATTTTTTGGAACAGTTTCAGGAGAATAGGAATGAGTTCTTCTTTAAATGTTTGGTAGAATTCCCCTGGGAAGCCATCTGGCCCTGGGATTTTGTTTGTTTGGAGATTTTTGATGACTGTTTCAATCTCCTTACTGGTTATGGGTCTGTTCAGGTTTTCTATTTCTTCCTGGTTCAGTTGTGGTAGTTTATATGTCTCTAGAAATGCATCCATTTCTTCCAGATTCTCAAATTTGTTGGTGTAGAGTTATAAGAACAGAGTATGTTCTTATAATTGTCTGTATTTCTTTGGTGTTAGTTGTGATCTCTCCTCTTTCATTCATGATTTTATTTATTTTGGTGCTTTCTCTTTTCTTTTTGATAAGTCTGGCCAGGGGTTTATCAATCTTATTAATTCTTTCAAAGAACCAGCTCCTAGTTTCGTTGATTTGTTCTATTGTTTTTTTGGTTTCTATTTCATTGATTTCTGCTCTGATCTTTATGATGTCTCTTCTCCTGCTGGGTTTAGGGTTTCTTTCTTGTTCTTTCTCCTGCTCCTTTAGGTGTAGGGTTAGGTTGTGTACCTGAGACCTTTCTTGTTTCTTGAGAAAGGCTTGTACCGCTATATATTTTCCTCTCAGGACTGCCTTTGTTGTGTCCCACAGATTTTTGAACCATTGTGTTTCCATTATTGTTTGTTTCCATGAATTTTTACAATTCTTCTTTAATTTCCTGTTTGACCCATTCATTCTTTAGAAGGATGCTGTTTAGTCTCCATGTATTAGGGTTCTTTCCAAATTTCCTCTTGTGATTGATTTCTAGCTTCAGAGCATTGTTGTCTGAAAATATGCAGGGAATGGTCCCAATCTTTTGATACTGGTTGAGACCTGATTTAGGACTGAGGATGCGATCTATTCTGGAGAATGTTCCTTGTGCACTAGAGAAGAATGTGTATTCTGTTGCTTTGGGATAAAATGTTCTGAATATATCGGTGATGTCCATCTGGTCCAGTGTGTCATTTAAGGTCTTTATTTCCTTGTTGATCTTTTGCTTGGATGTTCTGTCCATTTCAGGGAGGGGAGTGTTAAAGTCCCCTACTATTATTGTATTATTGTTGATGTGTTTCTTTGATTTTGTTATTAATTGGTTTATATAGTTGACTGCTCCCACATTAGGGACATAGATATTTAAAATTGTTAGATCTTATTGGACAGATCCTTTGAGTATGATATAGTGTCCTTCCTCATCTCTTATTATAGTCTTTGGTTTAAAATCTAATTGATCTGATATAAGGATTGCCACTCCTGCTTTCTTCTGATGTCCATTAGCATGGTAAATAGTTTTCCACCCCCTCACTTTAAATCTGGATGTGTCTTCAGGTTTAAAATGAGTTTCTTGTAGGCAACATATGGATGGGTTTTGTTTTTTATCCATTCTGATAACCTGTGTCTTTTGATTGGAGCATTTAGCCCATTGACATTCAGGGTAACTATTGAGAGATATGAATTTAGTGTCATTGTATTGCCTATAAGGTGACTGTTACTGTATATTGTCTCTGTTCCTTTCTGATCTACTACTTTTAAGCTCTCTCTTTGCTTAGAGGACCCCTTTCAATATTTCCTGTAGAGCTGGTTTGGTGTTTGCAAATTCTTTCAGTTTTTGTTTGTCCTGGACGCTTTTAATCTCTCATCCTATTTTCAATGATAGCCTAGCTGGATATAGTATTCTTGGCTGCATGTCTTTCTTGTTTAGTGCTCTGAATATATCATACCAGCTCTTTCTGGCCTGCCAGTTCTCTGTGGATAAGTCTGCCGCCAATCTAATATTTTTACCATTGTATGTTACAGACTTCTTTTCCTGGGCTGCTTTCAGGACTTTCTCTTTGTTACTTAGACTTGTAAATTTTACTATTAGGTGATGGGGTGTGGACCTATTCTTATTGATTTTGAGGGGGGTTCTCTGCACCTCCTGGATTTTGATGTTTATTTCCTTTGCCATATTGGGGAAATTCTCTCCAATAATTCTCTCCAATATACCTTCTGCTCCCCTCTCTCTTTCTTCTTTTTCTGGAATCCCAATTATTCTAATGTTGTTTTGTTTTATGGTGTCACTTATCTCTCGAATTCTGCCCTCATGATCCAGTAGCTCTTTGTCCCTCTTTTCCTCAGCTTCTTTATTCTCTGTCATTTGGTCTTCTATATTGCTAATTCTTTCTTCTGCTTCATTTATCCTAGCAGTCGGAGCCTCCATTTTTGATTGCACCTCATTAACAGCTTTTTTAAAAATTTCAGTTTGGTTAGATTTTAGTTCTTTTATTTCTCCAGAAAGGGCTTTTATATCTCCCGAGACGGTTTCTCTAATATCTTCCATGTCTTTTTCGAGTCCGGCTAGAACCTTGAGAATCGTCAATCTAAACTCTAGATCTGACATATTACCAATGTCTGTATTGATTAGGTCCCTAGCCTTTGGTACTGCCTCTTGTTCTTTTTTTGTGGTGGATTTTTCTGTCTTTTCATTTTGTCCAGATAAGAGTATATGAAGAAGCAAGTAAAATACTAAAAAGGTGGCAAGGCAAGCAGGAAAATATGCTTTAACCAAATCAGAAGAGATCCCAAATCGTGAGGGGGGAGAAAGGAGATAAAAAGAGGTTCAGAAAAAAAAAAAAAAAGGAAAGGAAAGAAACAATTAAAAAAAGAAAATGAATAAAGAAAAAATATAAAAAAGAAAATATTAGATATATTTATATTTTAACTAGTTTTTTAACTAGTTTATCTAATATAGTTATATATTATAAGTATATTATATATTATAAGTATATTATATATTATATATAAGTTATATATTATAATTATATTAGATAAACCAGTTAAAAAACGTTAAAAAGAAGAAAAGGGTAAAAGTTAAAAAAAAATTAGCAGAAGAGAGAAAAAAATTGAAAAAAAAATTAAATTAACTGCAAGACTAAAGAATCATGGGGAGAAAGCCATGAGTTCCCTGCTTTGCTTCTCCTCCTCTGGAATTCCGCCACTCTCCTTGGTATTGAAACTGCATTCCTTGGTAGGTGAACTTGGTCCTGCCTGGATTTCTTGTTGATCTTCTGGGGGAGGGGCTTGTTGTAGTGATTCTCAAGTGTCTTTGCCCCAGGAGGAATTGCACCGCCCATACCAGGGCCCATGCTGAGTAATCTGCTGTGTTTGCTTTCAGGAGCTTTTGTTCCCTGAGCGCTTTCCATAGAGTTCGGGAGGATGAGAATGAAAATGGCAGCCTCCCAGTCTCTGGCCTAGAGGAGCCGAGAGCTCAGGGCCCCACTCCTCAGTGCGCCCTCAGAGAACAGCCCCCATTTACTCCCATCTGCCTGGCCTCCGGCCGCGCTCCAAGCTCACTGAGCCTAGGACCGGTTCAAGGTAACGCCGAGCTGTGAGCTCACTCTTTGGCTCTGTTTCTGTAGCCGGCTTCCCCGTTCTAATACCTGCAAGCTCTGCGACACTCAGCAACCCCCCGATCCTTCTGTGACCCTGCGGGACCTGAGGTCATGCTGACCCCATATGGGCTTCACCCCGGTTCAGCCACTGGAGCGATGTCATTCAGCGGAACAGACTTTTTTTAAAGTCCTGATTTTGTGCTCCATTGCTCTGCTGCTTCCTGGGAGCTGGCCCCTCCCCCTGCAATCTATCTTCCTGAAGCTTTGGATTCACTTCTCCGCCAGTCCCACCTTTCAGAAGGTGGTTGATTTTCTGTTTCTAGAATTGCTGTTCTTCTTCTCTTAAATTTCCCATTGGATTTGTAGGTGTTTGCAATCTTTAGATAAGCTATCTAGCTGATCTCCTGCTACCTGAAGTCGTCTCAGCCTGCTACTTCTCCACCATCTTGACTCTTCCCTGAACCTTCCCATTTTAAAAAGTTAAGTTTCATGTATCAAGATGTTATGATGGGACTTGTTTGCCTTATCTTAGTATCAGCTCTAAGGTACTCCATTTTGTGGCTACACCATCTGGAAAAATGCCGCGTTCAAAGTTACAAAAGAGAGAACCTGCAGAGCTTATGCCCACTCTCAAATGTTGCTGTGCAGGAAGGACCCACATCACTTTTGCTCAGACTACTGTCCAGAATTGGATTCCTCTGACTCTAAGGGCCCAGGGCATGTTCCTTTGTGCTCAGGAAGGAAAGGAAAGCTAGGTGATGTGGGCATGAGTCAGCTTGTGTGGAGACCACAAACCCCCTGACTCGCTACTGTTGTGTAGATAAGGACGTTTAAGTTGCATTCCTGGGAGGGCCAGAACACTTCTGTTCCTGCCTAACTGGAGATCCAGCATTAATCTCATGCCTCCCTGAGGAAGTAACTCTTTACATCCAAGGGAGAAGAGTGAAATAAGACACCCTTTCACTTTTAGTAGATATAAGCAATTTGAAGAGAGGTGAGACATGGAGAGAGGTGAGAACAGTAAGGTCACCAAGAATGCTATAGGTTCAAATAGATGGACATATGCTTATTAGGTTAACAAATAACAGTGACCAGGAAGTTGCAAAGTATGTCTAAAAGAATATTCTCCAAGGAAATCTCTGATAAAAATTAGTGTCAGGGGCACCTGGGTGGCTCAGCAGGTTAAACTTCTGCCTTCAACTTGGGTCATGGTCTCAGGGTCCTCGGATCGAGCCCCACATTGGGCTCTCTGCTCAGTGGGGCGCCTGCTTCCCCCTTTCTCTCTCTGCCTGCCTCTCTGTCTACTTGTGATCTCTCTCTTTCTGTGTCAAATAA
Source organism: Mustela putorius furo (assembly GCF_011764305.1). Classification (NCBI taxonomy): domain Eukaryota; kingdom Metazoa; phylum Chordata; class Mammalia; order Carnivora; family Mustelidae; genus Mustela; species Mustela putorius. Next base: position 54,253,393 of record NW_025422005.1, read on the forward strand.
ATAAATAAAATCTTTAAAAATAAATAAAAATAAATCAAAACTATTGTCTGAAGCACATATTAAGGACCATCTTGAACCAGAAACATAACATAAATGGTGGTGAGGTTTGTAAAAGGCCAGTGACAGGCATTATTATAATACTGGTTACTTCACTACACTCAATACACACAATATGCCCAGCAATAGGCAAGATGTTCTACAAACACTTTATCCTTATTACAAAACAAAGAATGGATTATGATACTTATTTTATAGATGATAAACAAGAAGAGATGAGGCCAGGTCATTAGAGCTAGGATTCTTTCAGCTGCAAGCAGCAGAAAAAATTGCTAAAATGATATGGAAATGCACTGTCTCACTTAACAGCCAATCCAGAGGGTCAGAGGGAGGGCCAACTCCAGGAATTGAGTCTCTACTATATTACCAGGGTGCCAAGGTATTTCTATCTTTCTATTCTGCCACCTATAGCATCTTTTTGGTCATAAGATAGCTGTCACCAGGAGATGCTTCCCAATTAACATCCAGTAGGAGAAAGGAAAAAAAAATGAACTGCTTTCCCTTCTCGGAAGCCACCTGTTTTCCATCAGACCAGTGGTTCTCAACTGAGGATAATTATACCTCCCCAGGGAAATTTGGCAATGTCTGGAGACATTTTTGGTTGTCATGGCAGGGAGCAGAGGCATTACTAGCATTTAGTGGGTAAAGATGCTTCTGCAGGTACGTACAGGGTAGACCCCCACAACCAGGCAGTAGTCAATACAAAAGATCAATAGTGTTGAGGTTGAGGAGCCTTGTGTTAGATTAAAGCTACATAAGGCCAAGAAACACATCTGTGCTCACCAGTTTACCCTCAGCATGTAGCAGAGTGCCTGACTCATAGGGAATATGTAGTAAATATTTGCTTAAAATTGCTGCAGTAAATTTGATCCTCATGACGGTTCTCTGGTACAAGCAGGATGGGGATCATTATTCCTTTTTCTGCAGAAAAGGATGGTTAGATTCAGAGGGCTTAAGTGCCTGACTCACAGTCGATGTCACAAAATCAAGATTCAAATTTGACCTTTCTAAAAATGTTTAGTAGTATTCTTACCCTCTCCCCATGTTTCCCATGCTTCTCTACCAGTATAGATCTTGGTCTAAGAGTACCCTCAGCTATATTTCAAAAAGCCAAGACTCAAGTTGACACAGAGAGATGATCAGTGCCCAAAACTAGGTTGTCTCAAACTTGTACAACCTTTCTCTAGATACAGTCCCACACTTACTTTGCAATTAATTACTAGATTCTACCTATATGGAAAGCCATTTTCCCTGGCCCCAGAGACTGGGAAGCTAGTATGGTTTTGTTCTATGAAGGAGGCCTGAGATCTCAACTACACAGAAGACATCCGCTGGATGTTTTCAGAGCTCCTATTCTTGTTTCTTTCTTTCTGCTCCTGGAAAGAATTTAGTACTTTGATCTATGGGGAAGTAGGGCAAGTAGTCAACTACCTGGATCTGATTCTGGAGGTTTTCATAAAATGTTTCCATATGAAAGCTTAGATGAGTGTCCATGGCCTGGGTTTCTTGACAATATCTGGAACTTAAAAGGTCCCAATGATTAGGAAGAGTCCTCAAGGATTGCTGAGAACAGACATTTAATGCTTAGTGTTTTGTCACTCTGATCTTCCCCAAAAGATTACTGATGTGATAGGACAGCACACGTGAGTCATCTCTTGCATTGTAGGAGTTCAATAAATGTTCTTTTCCTGTATTTTTTTTTTAATCCCTGGATATTTAGGTTCCAGACAAGTCTTAAAACCAAAGAGCTAAGTTTGGGGTGGTGCAGAAACTCTGTTTTTAATGGCATGGAAGGGAAGTGCCTAAAAAATGAGCCTTATAGTAAAGAAGAGCTGGCTCTCACCTTCATTTCTCTTCTTGTTTACTTGATCATTCAACTATTTTAATGAAACATGAAAACTAATTTTTTTTTAACAACTTGAAGAAAGAGGCTATCGCCTCTCAAAAAAGTCACAAGGATAAGGATGCCATCTAAGAGGTGTAATTTCATCTGTTGACAAATTTTTGTTTTTTTACTTTTTTTTTAAGATTTTATTTATTTACTTGACAGAGAGAGATCACAAGTAGACAGAGAGGCAGGCAGAGAGAGAGAGGGAGGAAGCAGGCTCCCCGCTGAGCAGAGAGCCTGGTGCAGGACTCGATCCCAGGACTTCAAGATCATGACCTGAGCCGAAGTCAGTGACTTAACCCACTAAGTCACCCAGGTGCCCCATGTTCACAAATCTTTATTGAATCTTCTCTGTGTGACACTACACTGGACACTCTGCAAGCCTCAGAGAAGCTTTACACTCAGGTCCCATCTCCAGAAACTCATGATACTTCTAACTTACAGTCTCACAGGTTGTACAAGATACACACTTAGTAAAACTGAATACCAAATGTCTATAATTAGTAGCAATCTATTAAACCCCCTAAAAGAAATCTCAAGGTAAAATTGGGGGAAAAAAACACAGACAAATACAGGGTAATGGAAATTAATTTTAACTAATTTAGTACAAAATGGGGGTTGCTAAATCCGTCTTTGACTTTTGCCAATCTTTGGCTCCATTTGAGTTTTCAGAAATCTGATCAGATAAGAGATTATCTTTAAAAGATTCATAGCATTTAAGTAGAGTGAGTTCACAGCATAGTGCCAGGCCAGTTTACCTAAAATAATTTCTTTATGGGAGTAGAAGTTGATTGAGTTTATTAGTTTCTAAAACATACACAACTCCAGGAAATGATTCATCATTTCTTGGTATTTTGTTTTTGAATTTAGATTACTGAAAACTCTACTCTAGAAAGATCAAACTCTCAAGGTAACTTGATATATATACACGAAGTTTATTCCATTGTTCCCTGGGGTTCTTCCTACATCGTTTCCAGGGTGTAAGAAAATATAACACATCAAGGAAATCATGAGTCAATAGTACCAGTTAGTAATTCTGAGCCACTACTTGCAGAATTTTAGAGCCCCATCCCAAACTCCCATTTCCTTCTGTGGTCTTCACGGTCTCAGTGACCTAAGTTTTACTCCTTTGGCCACTGGTGCCGATCTCTGCTTGCTACTCTGCCTATTAATCTCTCTTCTCCGAAGCCAGAGTGATCTTTCTAAAACTCAAATCTGCACATAACACTACCTTGATTAGTATAGTCAGTGGTTCCTCATTGCTTGTAGTAATGTTCTACAGGGTTTATGTACTCCTGTGGATAATCATAAGTCAAGTATAGTTTTTAAAGAGCTGATTTCCAGATACCTAACCTCCATTCATATTCTTTCCTACAGTTGATATGCCTTAAAAGGCCTGTGGCTAGAGAATCCCTTTCTCTACTTTCCAAAAAACAGCCAAAGTTCACACTTATTCTAAATTGCGATAGGAAATTTCTTAGGTTGTAAACAACTTCAAGGTACCATAAAAGGGAACAATTTGAAATATTAGTGTAGCTATAAAGAATGTGACTATCCTTCATGAGTGGGTAGAAAAACTATTGTAAGTTTGGTGAGTTCCATATTCCATTTTTGCAAAGATAGAAAAAGAAATTGAAAGAGAATTTAAATTGTAAGCTGGCAATTAAACATAGTTTGATAATAAATCATTATATACTTTTTAGGCATATAAAAGTTCTAAGAACCTGGTAACATTTCTGTAACAAAACTTCTTCCACATTCTTCTACTAGTTTATATGAAAGACTTCTCAGAACCTAAATGTTTAAAAAACAACAACAAAACAATAGAGTTGATGCTTCCCTTGGCTCATTAGAGCAAACATTAATATTTAATCATGGATATTTAAACTAACTTTTTTTTAAGGTTTTATTTATTTACTTGACAGAGAGATCACAAGTAGGCAGAGAGGCAGGCAGAGAGAGAGAGAGAGGGAAGCAGGCTCCCCACTGAGTAGAGAGCCCAACGTGGGACTCAATCTCAGGACTCTGAGATCATGACCTGAGCCGAAGGCAGCGGCTTAACCCACTGAGCCACCCAGGCGCCCCTTAAACTAACTTTTTAAAACAGCACTATCCTTTCCATTAAATTCAGTGCCAATGGAGTCCTAATGTTTTCTTAACATTTATCAAATGTATAATACATTTTTGATGTTTGACAGACTATACATGTACTAAATCAAGTTTGGACAATTTTACTAGCCAAATATATTTTTTGCTAATTTAGAAAAATGTTTTCGTTTTGTAAAGTTTCAAATTAACTTTTGACTTTCAACATTTGGTGTAAGGGATTAAGATACTGCTCTTAAGCTAATAATTATAATGATAGTTCAATCAAGAAAAATGTAATAAAGATTTATAATTCCAGAAAAAATTTTAAGTGTTAAAATATTTTTCTTTTAGGGAACTATGAAGTGATCAGTGAAATGTTTTCATGAGTAAAAGTCATTCAGATAAAATTCTGAACAGAGAGGCACCTGGGTGGCTCAGTCAGTTGTGCATCTGCCTTTGGCTCAGGTCATGATCCCAGGGTGCTGGGATTGAGCCCTGTGTTAGGTTCCCTGCTCGGCGGGGACCCTGCTTCTCCCTCACCTCCCTGCTCTTGCTCTCTGTCACTATCTTCCTCTCTCTCAAATAAAAGGAAAAAAAATTCTGGACAAGACCACATAAGAATAAATAGAGTTTAAGTTTATTCTGTATAGGAATAGAGTTTCACACAAATGGAATATTTATTCCCTGGGGTTAGCCTTCTTAGAAAGATGGCAGTTCTAGGAGGGTTTAAATGGTGGCCTTTTGAATTGTTTGAAAAACATCGTTCTCTTATTGATGGAGATGTTATCCGTTTGGCTGGTAACTGTGTGTACTCTGAGCCATGTAAATGTTGAGGATAATTAGAGTATTCCCATCAGCAATGAAATTTTCAGAGGAGAGTCTCCTCTTGCCAACAGGAAGCAGGCCTGGAACTGAGCAAGAATGAACCCTGAAAAGAGAGCCTGAATTCAGGTTTGTACCTATGAGCTCTACCAGGAGCAAACACACGTTGCTCTCTGCGTGGTATGTCATTATTAGCGTTCATAAGCCCCTTCCTCTTTCAGAGGTCATAACACATTAAGATCTTAGATTGGCTTAAAATAAGGGGAAGACTAATCTGGTTGATCACCAAAAAGCCAACAAGAGACTGGCAATGCAGCAGCTCAAGCATATTTAAGAATATTCCTTTAATCAGGTCTTAAAAAACATCCTACTCACAGCACACCATGACCCAATTTTCAAATTTTAGTTCCTTCTTATACAACCACACCCATTATATATAGGGTAAAGTGAGAGTAGAGGAAAGAGTAGGCATGTCAGAGTAAATTAACTTATTAACACAACCTTCACTCTTTTTCCTGAGACAATTATGTAAAATCTTTGTAGGCCTCAGTTTCTTCATCTTAAAAATGGGGACAATAGTAATTGTATCTCTGTATAGGACTGTTTGTGGGGATTAGAAATAATGTATGCAGAGGTGGCTTTGTGGTGAAGTTGGTTCAGCCTCCAACTGTTGGTTTCTGCTCAGATCATGATCTCAGAGTAATGAGATGGAGCCCTGTTTCAGCTTTGCATTCAGGGCAGAGTCCTCTTGGAATTATCTCCCTCCCCTTCTGCCCCTCCTGCTCTTGCTCTCTCTCTCTTTCTAAAATAAATAAATAAATCTTTAAAATATAACGTGTTCAAATACATAAAACAATATCTAGAATATATCAAACACTCATCAAATGTCAGCACTTACTATTAACATAATGTCTGAGCACTCACAAATTATTCATGATTTAGATCATTTGTGAGCTGCCTCAAGTCCTCTTAATAGCGAACTGAGGAAATTATCCTGGAGCATTCCTTTGAATGAAGGCCTAAGGAATGATTTGCTAAGCTTAGAAAGCTGTTGACTGAGAGAGGCTACCTCACCACACATCACATGCCTCATAATCTCCTGTTGTTTTTACTTCAGGTATTTTTGAAGTACAAACAGGAAATGTTTTATTCATGGATCTGTGGTTCGATAGCTTGTATGCAAACAAGGTTGCCTGGTACAGTAATCCAGAAAGCCATGCTTTTGGTTCACAAACTGGCCGAGACATTTAAACCACAGGAGATGGAAGATAACCAGTGGAGCTGCTCTTCCAAATGCCAGAAATCACTGTGAGATTTGTACAATTTCACAAGAGAAGGGAGTTTGGATCTAGGTGGGGAAAGAATTTAAAAATACAGACACACAAAATGTTTAAATCAGAAGATACAGGAAATATAGGTTTTTGAAAGGTACATTTAGTAATAGCCACTAAAAATATGAGAACACAAGAAGTGAGTCTAACAAATATGTGTAAGATTTTCATGGATAGAATGATAAAATTTTATTGAAAAACTCTAAAGACTGAAATAAATGCTCATGAATTGGAAAACTTGTAAGAGTCCAATTCTCCCCCATTATTCTGTAAATTTAAAGAAATAAAATATAAAATCTTAAAAGGTTTTCCATGTAATTTGATGATATGGGCTCATGTCTCTCCAAACTTCATATATTGAAGTCCTAAATCTGAGTATCTCAGATTGTAATGGTGTTTGGAGACAGGGATTTTAAAGAAGTAATTAAGTTAAAATTGAGGTTATTAGGGAAAATTGAAAATAAGCATACCGTATAATCCAGTATTCCAACTCTTGACGTTTGAATGTGTTCATTTGAACACATTTTTTTAATTATTAATTTTTTATTTTTTATAAACATATATTTTTATCCCCAGGGGTACAGGTCTGTGAATCACCAGGTTTACACACTTCACAGCACTCACCAAAGCACATACCCTCCCCAATGTCCATAATCCCACCCCCTTCTCCCAAACCCCCTCCCCCCAGCACATTTTTTTAAAAGGATTTTATTTATTTATTTATTTGAGAGAAAGAAAGCTGGAGCAAGGGAAGGAGCAGAAGGAGAAGCAGGTTCCCCTCCCCGCAGAGCATCAAGCCCATTTGGGGGCTGGATGCAATGCTTGATGCAATGGGAGGGGTTGAGAGAGGTTGCTCAATGCAAAGGGGCTCCATGTGGGGGACTCCATTAGGGAGGCTTGATTCCAGAACGCTGGGATCATGAGCTGAGTTGCAGACAGGCAGACACTTAGCTGACTGAGCCACCCAGGTGCCCCAAACCATTCTGGCAGCTGCGGGATCCTTGAACACATTTTAATGGGCACACAAACACATGCACAAGAACGCTCAGAGAAGTGCTTTTTGTAATGATAGATAATTGAATAAAGCTAAAATATTCACCTCCAGAAAAATGATGACATAACCAGAGTGGATTCTATTTACCAATGAAAGTAAATGTTAAAGAGCATCACAAATAAAAATGATACTTTTCACAGTCATAATAACTGGATTTAAAAATTAGGTTACAAAATATATATATATATAAAGAGATGCTACTAATATCAAATTAAAATGAAAGCTATTGTTAATGGGAATATACATGTGAAGTAAAAAAATATTTTTGAAAAAGAAATCACAATTATCAAGATAAATTTGGAATAGTATTTCTGAATGAGTAATGGTATGGCCTGGGGGAGAGATAACGCAGAAGTACCAACACTTTGGGTAATAATAAACAAAAAAGAAATAAAATTAAACTTTCCATACTAGATTTATACCTTCTATATATCTTGAATTTATACTTTCTATGTATCTTAAATATTTTATAACACATTATATAAAAACAGTGATTTCATTGTAAGCTCTGTTACAAATTATTGATAACTTTATTAGCAATAATTACCTCCTTTTTTTATTCTGTCTCAGAAGGCTGACTTCCATAAAAATATAGATGCTTACATTTTAAATGGGTAAAGGTTGACTGTGTTGTAGAAAAATTTGACCGAATGTCTGTTCTTAACTCTACATTGAATGACAAGAAAATGCTACAGATAAATCTCTCACATGAGAGACCAAAGAAATTTTCCTTAGTAAGAATGACCAGAATTCATCAACCAAACGGGAACACTTTTGACAGTGACATAAAGAAATACTAAATTAAAATAAATGGAGAAATAATAAACCTAAAAAGATGAAGTATGAAGAGGGACTGTCCTGGCCAATCTATTCCCAGTTGAGCATTTCACTGACCAATGCTCTTTGTTTCCTTCACCAGTTATTAAACTGAGGTTTCTTTTTAAGATTTTTTAAAAAAATGTATTTGAGAGGGAGAGAGAAAGAGAGACAGAGTAGAAGAGCAAGGGGAGGGAGAAGTAGACTCCCTGCTGAGCAGGGAGCCTGAAGCAGGGCTTGATCCCAGGACCCTGGGATTGTGACCTGAGCTGAAGGCAGATGCTTAACCTACTGAGCCACCCAGGTGCCCTTAAACTGAAATCTCTTTATTAACACACAAAAGTACCTGAATAAATGAAGTGGTTGTGCCCATGTCATAGCTTCCTCTTTATTAAAGCTGATGCCTAGATTTCCATTTCTGACAAATTGTTAAGTAGTCTGGAAAGAAGTTTTTGGTATATAATATGAAAAAGTGCTGGATTAAAAACATTTAAAAGGATTTAAAAGGTACTATTGAGATAGAGCAAAGTAAGATCTAAAAATACAAGCCAGAAAAGAGAAGGAAGAGGGAAACCAGCAAGGTCAGGTAGCTCTGGAGAAGTAGTGACTTGAAAGTGTCTGATTTTGGTGGCCAAGAGTTTGGGCATTAATGCTTCAATTGGGACACCAGAGACCATTCCTGGCACCTGAGTAAGTGGGAAGGGGTCAAGAACCACTTTTTCACGTGGGCACCTGGGAGATGTCCTCCAGGGCTGTTTAGGTGAGGAGGGTGGATTAACCTGCAGAGGGAAACTGTGAACATACTTGCCTTCTCAGCATTAACTGTGAGTGAAAATGTTACCAAAACAAAACAAAAACAAAAAAACCCAAAACTCTCCCCTGAGAAATCTCAACCAAAGCTCACAGACACATAAACTTGGGCAAAAATTCATGCTTCTTTGTGGTCTGAGAGAACTTGAAATAAAAAATTTAGTTGAGAGTAATCCTATATTGGTAGTGTCTGACAGGTGCCTGACAGAGCACAAGTAGATCCTTTTTTAGGGGAAATCACATTAAATTCAGTATTAAGATAAAAAAGTTACAGATTTTCAGTCACATGAGCTCCCAGCCAGAAACCAAAAATGTATGAAGCAAAATGCAACAGAAACAAGCAGTAGAATTAGACCCAATAAGTATTTTCATATATAAAAATTAACAAATAGATATATTTTTTATGATTTTATTTATTTATTAGACCGAGAGAGAGCACACACAATAGGGAGAGTAGGAGAGGGAGAAGCAGGCTCCCCACTGAGCAGGGAGTCTGATGCTCGGTTCGATGGATGCTGGGCTCAATGCGGGGCTCAATCATGACCTGAGCCAAAGGCAGATGCTTAAGCGACTGAACCACCCAGGTGCCCCAACAAACAGATATTTTAAAAGCATGTTTAATACACTTAAAGAACCAATAAGAGTATCAGAGTAGGACCAGGAAGAACTTTTAGAAGAGAAAAATAGAGTAATTGAAGTGAGAACTCAATGGATACACTGAACAGAAGATTAAGACAGAGCTGAAGATAGTTAGAAACTAATGAAATTTCATAGATTGCATAATAGAAGATTATTTCACTTTTAGTCATCTTTTTGCTATTGATTTTGAAGATTCACTTGTAAATAATTTAGGGATTGAAGGAAAACTTATCATGGAAAATGGGAACTATTTAAAACTGAATGTAACACGGGGTACCTGGGTGGTTCAGTGGGTTAAGCCTCTGCCTTCCGCTCAGGTCATGATTTCAGGGTCCTGGGATTGAGTCCTGCATCGGGCTCTCTGCTCAGCAGGGAGCCTGCTTCTCTCTCTCTCTCTCTCTCTCTGCCTGCCTCTCTGTCTACTTATGATCTCTCTCTGTTAAATAAATAAAATCTTTAAAAAAAACTGAATGTAACAAATTAAACATATCAAAACTTGTAACATTCTACAGTTTTTAGAGGAATTTTATATCATATTTAAAGGAATTTTATATTTAAAATATAAATTTAAAGGTATTTAAATATTTAAAGGAATTTTGTACCGTAAATGGGGCTCCTGGGTGACTTAGTTAAGTGTTGGACTCTTGATTTTGGCTCAGATCATGATCTCAGGGTCATGAGATGAAGCCCTGCATTAGGCTCAGGCACTGAGTCTAAGCACTAGTTAGGATTCTCTCTGTCTCTCTCTCCCTCTTCCTCTACCCACCCCACACCTGCTCACATGCTCTTGCATGTGCTCTCTCTAAAAAGAAAAAAAAAAAAGGGAAAAGAAAAAGAAGGAAATCTTAAGATATGCCAAGTAAGCATTGTACCTAAGAAATTAGAATTTAATTGAAGAGAATAAGCCCAAGGAAAATAGAATGAAAGAGCTTATAAAGTAAGAGCAGAAATGGATAAATAAATAACAGGAACACAATAGAGAGATTCAACGAACCACATCCAATAATAAATAACCGAATGAATATGTAATATCTATGTTGAATTTATCTCAGCTATTCAGAGTTTGAAATGTTAGAAAACCAATTAATATAATTGGACACATTATGCTCTTTATAAAAGAAGGAAAAAAGGTGTGTAAATCTCCATAGACATGGGAAGTATATTCAATAAAATTCAAAACCCATTCATAACAATGATTCTTTGTAAACTAGCAAAAGTAAATTTCCTTCATCTCATATACATTATCTCTTTAAACTTTATGAGAAAATATCATTTTAATGTGGCACCTGTAATTGCTACATTTTATAGTAAGGGCCCCCTTATATTATAAAAACATAAATCCCTACTAGGAAATGTATATGTGTCTTCTGCACAGGTGTTAGGTTTATTGAGATGCATTTTTTAAAATTTTAATTAACATCTAATGTATTATTAGCCCCAAGGGTGCAGGTCTGTGAATCATCAGGCTTACATACTTCACAGCTCTCACCAGAGCACATACCCTCCCCAATGTCCATAACTCAAGCACCCTATCCCTATCTGCCTCCCCCCAGCAACCCTCAGTTTATTTTGTGGGATTAAGAGTCTCTTATGGTTTATCTCCCTCCCAATCCCATCTTGTTTCATTTTTTCATTCCCTATTCCCCAACCCCCCCACTTTGCCTCTCAAATTCTTCATATCAGGGAGATTATATGATAATTATCTTTCTCTGATTGACTTATTTTGCTCAGCATAATACTCTCTAGTTCCATCCATGTCATTACAAATGGCAAGAATTCATTTCTTTTGATGGCTGCATAGTAATCCTATATATATATATATATATATATATATATATATATATATATATATATATATCTTCTTTATCCATTCATATGTTGATAGAAATCTAGGTTCTTTCCATAGTTTGGCTATTGTGGACATTGCTGCATAGGGGGCACATGCCCCTTCGGATCACTACATTTGCATCTTTAGGATAAATACCTGGTAGTGCGATTGCTATGTCATAGGATAGCTCTATTTTCAATTTTTTGAGGAATCTCCATGCTATTTTCCAGAGTGGTTGCACCAGTTGTATTCTCACCAACATTGTAGGAGGGTTCCCCTTTCTCCACATCCTTGCCAGCATCTTTCGTTTCCTGATTTGTTAATTTGAGCTATTCTGACTGGTGTGAGGTGGTATCTCACTGTGGTTTTGATCTGTGGAGCACTTTTCATGTGTCTGTTGGCCTTATGGATGTCTTCTTTGTAGAAATATCTGTTCATATCCTCTGCCCATTTTTTGATTGGATTAATGTTCTTTGGGTGTAGAGTTCGATAAATTCTTTATAGACTTTGGATACTAGCCCTTTATCTGATATGTTGGTTGCAAATATCTTCTCCCATTCTGTCAGTTGTCTTTTAGTTTTGTTGACCATTTCCTTTGCTGTGCAAAAGCTTTTGATCTTGATGAAGTCCCAATAGTTCATTTTTGCCCTTGCTTCCCTTGCCTTTGGCGATGTTCCCAGGAAGAAATTTCTGCAGCTAAGGTTGAAGAGGTTACCACCTGTGTTCTCCTCAAGGATTTTGATGGATTTCTTTCTCACATTGAGGTCTTTCATCCATTTTGAGTCTATTTTTGTGTGTGGTAAGGAAATGGTCCAGTTTCATTCCTCTGTGTGTGGCTGTCCAATTTTCCCAACACCATTTGTTGAAGAGACTGTCTTTTTTCCATTGGGCATTTTTTCCTGCTTTGTCAAAGATTAGTTGACCATGGAATTGAGCGTCTATTTCTGGGCTCTCTATTCTCTTCCATTGGTCCATGTATCTGTTTTTATGTTAGTACTATATTGTCTTGATGATTACAGCTTTGTAATAGAGCTTGAAGTCTGGAATTGTGATGCCACCAACTTTGGCTTTCTTTTTCAACATTCCTTTGGCTATTCGAGGTTTTTCTGGTTCCATATAAATTTTAGGATTATTTGTTCCACTTTTTTGAAAAAAAAAAAAGATGGTATTTTGATAGGGTTTGCATTAAACGTGTAGATTGCTTTAGATAGCATAGACATTTTCCCAATAATTGTTCTTCCAATCCATGAGAATGGAACATTTTTCCATTTCTTTGTGTCTTCCTCAATTTCTTTCATGAGTACTTTATAGTTTTCTGAATACAGATTCTTTGCCTCTTTGGTTAGGTTTATTCCTAGGTAACTTATGGCTTTGGGTGCAATTGAAAATGGGACTGACTCCTTAATTTCTCCTTCTTCCGTCTTGTTGTTGGTGTATAGAAATGCAACTGATTTCTGTGCATTGATTTTATATCCTGACACTTTCCTGATTCCTGTATGAGTTCTAGTAGTTTTGGAATGGAGTCTTTTGCATTTCCCACATAAAGTATCATACCATCTGCAAAGAGTGAGAGATTTGACCCTTCTTTGCCAATTCAGAGGTCTTTGATTTCTTTTTGTTGTCTGATTTCTGAGGCTAGTACTTCTAGTACTATGTTGAATAGCAGTGGTGATAATGGACATCCCTGACCTTGTTCCTGACCTTAGTGGAAAAGTTCTCAATTTTCTCTGTTGAGAATGATATTCGCTGTGGGTTTTTCATAAATGGCTTTGATGATATTGAAGTATGTACCCTCTATCCCTACACTTTGAAGAGTTTTGATCAAGAATGGATGCTGTACTTTGTCAGATGCTTTTTCAGTGTCTATTGAGAGTATCATATGGTTTTTGTTCTTTCTTTTATTAATGTATTATATCACATTGATTGATTTGTGGATGCTGAACCAAACTTGCACCCTGGAATAAATCCCACTTGGTCGTGGTGTATAATCCTTTTAATATACTGTTGAATCCTATTGGCTAGTATTTTGGTGAGAATTTTTGCATCTGTGTTCATCAAGGATATTGGTCTGTAATTCTCCTTTTTGATGGGGTCTTTGTCTGGTTTTGGGATCAAGATGATGCTGGCCTCATAAAATGAGTTTGGAAGTTTTCCTTCCATTTCTAGTTTTTGGAACAATTTTGGGAGAATAGGTATTAATTCTTCTTTGAATGCTTGGTAGAATTCCCCTGGGAATCCATCTGGCCCTGGGCTCTTGTTTGTTGGGAGATTTTTGATGACTGCTTCAATTTCTTTACTGGTTATGGGTCTGTTCAGATTTTGTATTCCTTCCTGGTTTAGTTTTGGTAAATTATATGCCTCTAGAAATGCATCCATTTTTTCCAGACTGTCAAATTTGCTGGCATATAGTTGCTCATGATATGTTCTTATAATTGTTTGTATTTCTTTGGTATTGGTTGTGATCTCTTTTTCATTCATGATTTTATTTATTTGGGTCCTTTCTCTTTTCTTCTTGTAAGTCTGGACAGGGTTTTATCAATCTTATTAATTCTTTCAAAGAACCAGCTCCTGGTTTTGTTGATTTGTTCTACTGGGTTTTTTTTTTTGGTTTCTATTTTATTGATTTCTCCTCTGATCTTTATTATTTCTCTTCTCCTGCTGGGTTGAGGATTTCTTTAGGTGTAGGGTTAGGTTGTGTATTTGAGTCCTTTCTTGTTTCTTGAGAAAGGCTTGTATCACTATATACTTTCCTCTCCAGACTGCCTTTGCTCTGTCCCACAGATTTTGAACAGTTGTGTTTTCATTATCATTTGTATCCATGGTTATTTTTCAATTCTTCTTTAATTTCCTGGTTAACCCATTCATTCTTAGGATGCTCTTTACCCACCATGTATTACGATTCTTTCCAACTTTCCTCATGTGATTGAGTTCTAGCTTCAGGGCATTGTGGTCTGAAAATATGCAGGGAGTGATCCCAATCTTTTGGTACTGGTTGAAACCTGACTTGTGACCCAGAATGTGATCTATTCTGGAGAATGTTCAATGCACACTAGAGAATAATGTGTATTCTGTTGCTTAGGGATAGAATGTTCTGAATATCTTTGATGTCCATCTGGTCCAGTGTGTCATTTAAGGCCTTTATTTCCTTTTTGATCATTTACTTGGATGATGTGTTCATTTCAGTGAGGGGAGTGTTAATGTCCCCTACTATTATTGTATTATTGTCAATGTGTTTCTTTGATTTTGTTATTAATTTGTTTATATAGTTTGTTGCTCCCATGTTAGGGCATAGATATTTGAAATTGTTAGATCTTCTTATTAGGCAGACTCTTTGAGTTTGTTATAGTGTCCTTCCTCATCTCTTATTACAGTCTTTGGCTTAAAATCTAATTGATCTGATATAAGGATCACCACCCCAGCTTTCTTTTGATGTCCATTAGCATGGTAAATAGTTTTCCACACCCTCAGTTTAAATCTGGAGGTGTCTTTGGGTCTAAAATCAGTTTCTTGTAGACAGCGTATTGATGGATTTTGTGTTTTTTATCCATTCTGATACCCTGTGTCTTTGATTGGGGCATTTAGCCCACTTACATTCAGGATAACTATTGAAAGATACGCATTTAGTGCTATTGTATTGCCTGTAAGGTGGCTGTTACTGTATATTGTCTCTGTTCCTTTCTGGTCTACTATTTTTAGGCTCTCTCTTTTCTTAGAGGACCCCTTTCTATATTTCCTGTAGGGCTGATTTGGTGTTTACAAATCCTTTTAGCTTTTGTTTATCCTGGAAGCTTTTTATTTCTCCTTCTATTTTCAATGACAGCCTAGGTGGATATAGTATTTTTGGCTGCATGTTTTTCTCATTTAGTGCTCTGAATATATCATGTCAGTTCTTTCTGGCCTGCCAGGTCTCTGTGGATAAGTCTGCTGCCAATCTAATATTTTTACCATTGTGTGTTACAGACTTCTTGTCCCAGGCTGCTTTCAGGATTTTCTCTTTGTCACTAAGACTTTTAAGTTTTACTATTAGATGATGGGGTGTGGACCTATTTTTATTGATTTTGAGGGGGTTCTCTGTACCTCCTGGATTTTAATGTTTGTTCCCTGCCATATTAGGTAAATTCTCTACTAATAATTCACTCCAATATACCTTCTGCCCCCTTCTTTCTTCTTCTGGAATCCCAATTATTCTAATATTGTTTCATCTTATGATATCACTTATCTCTTGAATTCTCCCCTCGTGGTCCAGTAGTTGTTTGACTCTCTTTTGCTCAGCTTCTTTATTCTCCATCATTTGGTTTTCTATATCACGAATTCTCTCTTCTGCCTCATTTATTCTAGCAGTAAGAGCCTCCATTTTTCTCTTATTACACCTCATTAATAGCTTTTTTGATTTCAGTTTGGTTAGATTTTGGTTCTTTTATTTCTACAGAAAGGGCTTTTATTTCTCCAGACAAGGTTTTTCTAATATCTTCCATGGCTTTTTCAAACCCAGATAGCACCTTGAGCATTGTCATTCTGAACTCTAGATCTGACATATTACTAACCTCCATATTGATTAGGTTCCTAGCCTTTGGTACTGCCTCTTGGTCTTTTTTTTGTAGTGAGTTTTTCCATCTTGTCATTTTATCCAGATAAGAATATATGAATGAAAGAATAAAATACTAAAAGAGTGGAAGAGACCTCAGAAAAATGTACGCCAACCAAATCAGAGGAGACCCCAAATTGGGGGTGAAGAAAAGAGGTAAAAAAAAGTTTAAAAAAATTTTTAAAAATTAAAAAATATATATACATGTATATATTAGACTGGTGAATAGCACAGAGCTACCCACTTGATTTTGGGTGTATTTTGGTCTCTTAGAAGAAACTATCTCCCAAGATTTTAAAGAAAGAAATATATATATATATATGAAAATAAGGGTAAACATGATAAAGGGATGGGATATGACTGTAAAAATGAAAAATTTTTACAAAATTTTGAAAAAAGGAATTGATAAGATAAGTTGGTTGGAAAAAGACAAAAAGAAAGTGGAGAGAATTTGCTCAGGCTGGAGACTAGAACAAAGCCCTGTGCTAGATTTAGGGTATATTTTGATCTATTAGAAGAAATCACATCCCAAAATATTTTAGAAGAAAAAACCCTATAGGCATGCAAAAAATAAAGTTAGATACAATAAAGAATAAAATATGACTATAATAATGAAGGTAAATAGATTTTTTTAAAGAAAGGTATTGTTAAGATAAACTTTTTAAAAAGTGTTAAAAGAGGAAAGAGAAAAAGTTAAAAAACTAGAATAAGAAAAAAAATTTAAAAAAATTAATTAACTTTGCAAGACTAAAGAATCATGGGGAGAAAGTCATGAATTCCATGCTTTGCTTTCCCCTCCTATGGAATTCCGCTGTTCTCCTTAATCAATGAGCTTGGTCTTGGCTGGATGTTTTTTCTGATCTTCTGGAGGTGGGGCCTGTTGTAGTGATTCTCAAATGTGTTTGCTTGAGGCAGAATTGCACCACCCTTTCCAGGGGCCAGGCTAAGTAATCTGCTCAGGATTGCTCTTGGGAGCTTTTGTTCCCTGAATACTTTCTGTGGAGCTCTGGAAGATGGGAATGAAAATGGTAGCCTCCCAATCTCCAGCCTGGAGGAGTGAAGAGCACGGGGCCCCACTCCTCAGTGTGCCCTTGGAGAAAAGCAGTCAATCACTTCTGTCTCTCTGGTCTCTATCTGTGCTCCCAGCTCACCTGGCCTGTGACCGAGTGTTTCTGTCACTGCCACATAGCCCCATTTGGAGTCTCCAAACCCAGCATATTCCTGCTGCTCTGCTCTTCTGGCAGGTCTCCCCAGATCTGCCAATCCTTCTGTGACCCCACAGGACCTGAGACCACACTGTCCTTGCAAGGGCCCTACCCCCGCTTAGCCTTTGTGCCATGTCCTTCAGTGGAACAGACTTTAAAAAGTTCGAATTTGGGGGGCACCGCGGTGGCTCAGTGGGTTAAAGCCTCTGCCTTTGGCTCAGGTCATGATCCCAGGGTCCTGGGATCGAGCCACGAAATGGGCTCTCTGCTCATCAGAGAGCCTGCTTCCCCTCCTCTCTCTGCCTGCCTCTCTGCCTAATTGTGATCTCTGTCTATCAAATAAATAAAATCTTAAAAAAAAAAGTTCAAATTTTGTGCTCCATTGCTCCACTGCTTTCCAGGAGCTGCCCCCCACCCACCTGTGGTCTATATTCCAGTCACCTTAGATTTACTTCTCCATATGTCCTACCTTTCAGAAAGTGGTCAATTTTCTGTTTCTAGAATTGTCTGTTCTTTTTCTCTTCGATCTCCTGTTGGGTTTGTAGGTGTTCAAAATGGTTTGATAACTATCTAGCTGAACTCCTGGAACCCGATGTCATCTCAGCCTGTTACTCTTTCGTCATCTTTACTCCTTCCCTGTGGTGAGCTGCATTTTTTAATTACCATGAATAGTTAACTTTCCTACCCTACAGTCAGGTTATTTATAAGTATCTCAGAAGAATATATGGCTTGAAATACCCCTAAGTTCTCTTTATAAAGTGAGTTGTTAATGATTTTGTTTAGTTAAAAGGTACCAGTTATGTCTCAATTTTATGATTATGTTTTCAGAGCCCAAATCAAAACTCATTGCCTGGGAAAAATCATAAACAATGCATTATGGATCACTGAAAAAAATTAAGTTAAATTAAATTAAATTAAAGAAAAAAAGAAAACTTCAGAAGAAAATGGAACAGCATATGTGAAATCCATACTCTTCCACATCTTAGGCTTTTCAGGCTGCTCTGAGAAATACCTGAAACTAGATGACTTCTTGTCAGCAAACTTATTTCTCATAGTTCTGGAGGCTGGGATGGCCAATATCAAAGCACTGGTTGATTCCATGTTGGGTGAGCCTACCTCCTCCTCAAAGCCAACTTCTCAGTGTCCTCCCATAACAGAAAATGCAAGAGAGCTTTCCAGAACAGCTTTATAAAGGCACTCACTAGCTTCATTCAGTAGGGTGGAATGGGATCTCCCATAGATCCCATCTCCTAATACCATCAATTTGGGGATTATATTTTGACATATGAATGGGGGGAGGCACAAACGTTCTGATGACAGCATTCTGTAAAATTTGAGATATGTAATTATTAGAACTGAACAATAATGCAGAGCTTTGCATCTGGTTAGTAGGATGAGCTCAGAGAGTACATGATGCTCTATGGAAAATCCTTCTTGTGTTATTAGAATGGCATGATCTAAAAACATAGTCAGCCCACTTAAAAATCCTTTAAAAACAGCTATGTTACTAGGGTTCCCCCTGCCCTGCCCCACCCCGGAATTTTTTACTCCTGGATTAAAATAAACAAGAGCCTCCATTCATGGTGTCTGGAGGCAGGCAGAATGGGGTTCAGGTTCTAATTCTTTTTCTTACTAGCTATTTGCCCTTGGGAAAGTAACTCTCTGGTCTTCAATTTTGTTACCTATGAAGTGGAGATAATAACATATCATAACGGGCAGATAAAAGAAATACTGCATCTCCTGTGCTTAGCATAGCATTTGGCACATGGTGAGCTCAACAAATGGCTGTAATTCTCATCTTTGTATTTCCATGTCCATATCACTTTTGAAGAAACTTATCATTTAAAATCCTACTTGAACATTCCTGGTTTTATATTTAGCTGTGCATTGGGGAATGAAGGCAAGAAGTCAACATCTAAGACTAGGACTGAGTATTAAAGGTGGAACAGCGCCACCCTGAGGTCAAAGTGAATTTGACAGTCCTGGTCCGCTCCAGTCCCTTGAAGACCGCTACATTCTCAGGCAGAAAGCTGGGGATGGAAGGTTCAGTTCAGCTGCCTCTTGCTTTGGGACTAGAATCAGCTACTTAATTGTCAGGGCTTAGGACAGAATGGAAAAGTGGGGCCTCTTGTTTAAAATTAACCAGAACTTCAAGAAAGCAATAGTAGAGCATTAAATCAAGCCTGGACCCGTTGAGCTAGGGGGCTCTGTGAGATTGCACAGGTTGCCTGTCCAGGGAGCTGGCCCTGCCTAGAAGCATCTCTCTGCTTTTACTCTTGGGGAAACAGGATTTGTTTTTTATTATTGAAACCAATGAATTTCTTATGTATGATCTTGAGTTTCAACTTGGGACTTCTCTTGGAGGCCTACTTGGGACATGAGTTTCCCTTCATACAGTGATTTTGATGTATAAATCAACCCTATTTGTATTCTCCTCTTAGCATTGTATGTTCACACATATTAATAGGAATAAAAATTCTCCATAAATGTAATTATATTTGGAGGCTGTCCTAATGAAAAATACCAAGTTTGACATAATGATTATCTCTGAGGAAGGAAAGAAGTGATGAGATTTTAGAGAATGTGGGGGAAGTGCTTCAATTCTATATTTCATTGCCAAATATAAAGACACTTAAATTTCAGTGAAGCTGGGTAATAAGTACACATATACTAATATATTAAACTCTCTGAACTTCTGGGTTTGCTACATTTTACAATACAAGTATTTCCAAAGAACCCAACCAAAGAGATTATAATCCTTAAATTTAATTTTGGGGAGTTAAGACAATAATTTAAATTTCATACGGTATGGTTGGATAACCTTGAACATGTTACTTTAACTCCCTGTGTTTCCATCCTCTTCTTATGAATTAAGAAGGTTGAATGTATAATATTTAAGGTAATTTGGGGGCCATTAATTTTTGCTTCTATGAAACAAAAATACACATAGAATATAATTTGAAATGAGTTATAATTTAGGAATGTGGATTCAATTAGTTTAATTGATTGTGAACTGATGGGGCAATGTGATAAAAAATCTTAACATCCAATTGAAAAGATCTCTCAGATACCTGGATATTTTTCTTCTCTGATCTTCACTTTTAAAAATAGTTTTTTTTAATTAAATTTATTTATTTTCAGCATAACAGTATTCATTATTTTTGCACCACACCCAGTGCTCCACGCAATCTCTGCCCTCTATAATACCCACCACCTGGTACCCCAACCTCCCACCCCCCTTAAAAATAGTTTTTGAAATTTACACAGTCACTTGGTCAAAATATTCACCTGTTAACACAGATTTAAAAATTCAAATGCCTTTGGGTGAGACATAGATAACTGGATAAAAGATGTCTGTAGGACACAAGGGAGTGGTGGGGACTGTGACAAATTGGAGCGTGTGTTTTGTCTAATTGGACAGTCACCAGGCCCCTCTAGTTTATTAATCCTGTGTGCCAGTGAGCCCAATATTGACAAAGCTTTTTATTTATTAGGAGAAGATGGAAATCTGGACTTTTATGAGATTAATTCTGGTTTTTATTTTTTGTCAACTAATCCAAATCTTTTTTTTTTTTTTTAAAGTGTATTGTTTGCTAGGTAAAAATATCAAAGGGCTTGATTTAATTTATGGTTCTAGTGCTTTGTTGGCCTAAGACTTCTGAGCTAAATTGTGTTTATTGGTCTTTACGCTCAGTTTTAAGGTTTTTAGTAATATTACTTTTGTGCCAGGAGAATTGTGACCATAATCTACTGCCTTCTGGTTATCACCCCACCTTTACATTTTTTTTGGTGATCTCAGCTCCTGGCTCATGTACTCTCCACCCACTTAAATTTAACTCTCAGTGATTTCCGTATATGTATATACAGTGCTTTCCTGGCCTGGCTGCTTGTCTGCTTACCGTTTTTCTCTCACTGTTCTTGCACTCACTCTACCTTAGCCTCCTTACTCCCCAAGTCAAACTATAGACCTTGTCAAGATTGTCATCTGCAACCACACCATATTCCACTCTGATCAGCACCTTTCATCTTTCCGCATTATTCTACCTGACTGCTGGTTCCAATGATATTTTGACTCTTCAAGGCACCACTAATCAGTTGATCATTCTACCTTTTCACAGTTCCTCATATGTCAATATCCTCTTTTCCTTTCTATCTGGCTTAAAATTCCCAAGTCAGTATTTATAGTCACTTGCTTGCACATACCAAATCCCTTGCCCATTGCTCACTTTATCTTACCTGCAGGCAAAACCACAATCCTGGCAATCCAGTATTTCACAGTGCATCTCAGCTGGAGGTGCCTCGGGAAAAACTATTCACTTGATCTTAGCCAAAAGGCCAAGAAGCAATGGGGAAAACATTCAGTTCTGCTGCCAGAAGTCACCTTAAATTGCACACCAAGAACCTCCAGTAGGTCCTTAATGCTGCCAGACCATTGTCCTCCTATCTTTCTCTACTTGTTGCGGGCCATGTAGAAAGATATGAAAAAAGGTTATAAGCAAAATGGATAACCTTCTAAGTGCATGGCTAGGGAATTAGCATCCATGCTGGAAGTGCACTAGTCTGATATTCATTCAAGAAGAGGTTCAGGATTTGTTGAAGGTCTAAAGACAAGCAAGGTGAAAATGCTGTAAAAAAAGTTCTAGTGCAGCTCTTGAACATGCTTTGTTCAATGCATGGTTCAATGTTTATTGGACTCTGTGAACATCAAAGCAGTGATGAGGAGGCACAGAAGCACTGGGATGTTCTGTGGCAGTCCTGAAGAGCATCAGTGTGTGTGTGTGTGTGTGTGTGTGTGTGTGTGTGTGTTCCTGTGTGTGTGTGCTGGGGGATGGGCAGGTGCTTAACTGCCAGTGCTAATTTTTAATGTTAATGAAACTGATCTTTTTTGGAAAAAGTTCTCTAAGACAACATTCACCAATTCAAACCTGGGAAAATTCGACCTTGGCTTTAAACCTGTGAAGGAACAAATCACACTTCAATTTCGTTAGAAGTGCATCAAGGAAATACACATGAAACGTCCTTCCAACACTTTAAAGTTATAAACAAATGGATTCAGAAATAGCCTTTGAAGCCTAACCTGCTTTATATTTTTAAAAGGAAAGATTTTAAAATTAAGTAACTTCCGTGATGGCAAAAACATTCACTTTTGAGTTATGTTTTGTCATTTCTTGCAGGTCTTTTCATAACATTAGACTAAGAATCTTGAGGAAAGAAATGATATCCTTTGTCTTTGTATTCCTAGTATCTGTTAAAGTGAGCACTTAGAAAAATGAATCATTGATAATTGATTGCACAGGTAACATTAGATTCTAACACAACAAAAATATTCCCAAGAATGTACATATTTTATAGATTATGGCTAGAAATTTTTAAAACTTGTCCTTGAAAGGCATTCAAGTACATGGATGGAAGAATCGTGTTTTGGCCTTCTTTTGCAGTTAACTAAAATTCTGCTCTTCTCTTAGCATTTTGGTTAATTAAAAAATTGTGTTGTACTTTGAAATTAACTTTTGAGAGTCTAATAGTGGAAATATGCTGTTCATCATGCTCAGTGCAGTTCCAAAATTAACCTTAAAGATTAAAGGAATAGAAACCAAAGTGCTCAATGTCCTTTTAGATACTGAGAACTGTTCATCAAAATCAGATGATCAGCAAATGAATGAGGATTAAAAACTAGGTTTATGTGATTCCCAGGCCCATGCATTTGCCACTTAAACCATATTGCTACCTTCCAGTAAAAGTGGTAGTGTGAGTGCAGTCCAATGAGAATGACGAAAATTAATGAAAATGAGTAAAAATAAGGAAGATATCATTACTCTTGATTGCAAAAAAAGATTCTTGCCTCATGCTATGGACAGTGATTCATAGTATTTATGTAAATAATACCAGTCACCCAAGCTAAAAATTTGGGAGTCATGGCTGTATCCCTCATCTTCCACATCCCCCATATTCAATGTAGGTGTTTAATAGTACTTCTTATTTTAAGAAAAGTCTATGTAAGAGGTTCAGTCATCCAAATAAGTTATAGACTCAGAAGTGAAGTGGACCTCTCCTCCAGTTCAACTGCTTCACTCCTCAGATGAATAAACTAAAACTCAGGAAGCTTAAGTCACCTGCCCAAGGTCACCTGACAAGGTAGCAAGTGAGAAAGAACTAGAACAGAATTCTTTTGATGGTCTATTGTCCCCTTTGCAAGGGAGGGCATGGTGCTATCAAATGATACATTCATCAAATATTAAGTGAGCACCTATTATGTATCAGACACTGCGATATAATGGTAAAGAAAAGGGTGTAGTGGTAAACAAGACAGTCATGGTCTCTGTCCTCCTGGAACGTGCAGGGAGGGTATTCAAAAGCAGACTGAAGTCAAACAAACAAGAATTGAAACACCAGGGTTATTA
Organism: Mustela putorius furo; assembly: GCF_011764305.1. Lineage (NCBI taxonomy): Eukaryota > Metazoa > Chordata > Mammalia > Carnivora > Mustelidae > Mustela > Mustela putorius. Next base: position 54,276,917 of record NW_025422005.1, read on the forward strand.
TAGGTGGCAAAGCTGGACAATGGAAATTCATGAGTAGTTGTAAAATTGGCTAGAATGCTGCATTTGTGGTCAACTTGATAGTATTACCATCAGTCCCTTTTGAGGCGAAGAACTACCTTACCCAGAATTTCTCATCTGTAAGTTTCTGGGTTTGAATTCGCAGATGGAAGAAATTGCATGAGATTTGAAAAGCAGAAGTGAAGTGGAAACTATTATGCTTGTAATATCATGGCAGTCACACGTGGCAGGTTTCCAAACTTCTTCCAAAGTTCCTACTTTTTCTCCGAAGTGACAGTTTTTCTTCTCTGTTCTATAGCTTTTGCTGATGTCACAGTGAATTTTTCTTCCATCAGCTAGCCTCAGAATAGCAGATATCCTAGATCCCCCAGATCCTTCTAATTTGTAAGCTCTAATTTCTATATTAAAGTAATAATTTTCATTATACTTGTCATAGCTCTGTTTTTCTGACTAAACCAAAACTAATGCAAATTTTGGGTTAAAAGTAGTCTCAAGGACACAGAAACTTGTGGATGGGAAGGTTGCATTGCTTCTCTGACCTGATTAGATTTACAAGGATTAATAACTTTCATTTTTAGTGGTAGTGAATCAATGGTAGTTTACAGCTGGTGGTAAGGAAAGAAGTCACTTAAATTATCACTGTAGTTACCTGGCGTCAAGTACCTATAGAAATCAAGGCTGGAAGCTTCTGCAGTAGAACATTATAATGGAAACAAGTGCATATAACTGTTGGATGGGTTGGTTGCTTCTAAAGTAATGGGGGAATTTAAGATACTTAAGGCTCTAAAATTCCTGCTTAAGGCTATGTAAATAATCAGGTGACTTCCAGGACTGCCCTGAAAGGAACCCTATCTAAAGTCTCAAAGTTAAAGTTTCTGACAACCAAATCCAAAGGTTTTTTTTTCCCCTCATGTTAAATTTAGGATACTGATTGGGAAAGAGCAGGACCCTAAAAATTGGGCTGAGAATATCTGTCAGATTTTAATTAAGTGGAGGACCTGGAAGTTCCAAATTCTCCTGGGTCTGTCTTGTCAGTAGAAACAGGCTTTCATTCCTGAGTAAAAGGGTTAGGCTGTTCTTGCCCACAGAACCTGTAATGGCCACTCCAGAGAGAGTTTCCTTTTAGATAAATACTGATCCTTAAGACCAACCTCCATCACCTCTATTGATGTTAGACCTGTAATACAACTTAGTACTCATATAATCCAGATTAACAGGCATTGTGTGTAAGGTTTTACAGATTCTATCAGCAGAGACTTGAGAAATACAGATGAGAAGAGACCTTAAGAAAGGCAACAAAAGCAAAAAAATAATAAATGGGAACACAACAAACTAAAAAATTTCTACATAGCAAAGGAAATTATCAACAAAACGAAAATGTAACCTATGAAGTGGGAGAAAATATTCTCAAATCATACATCTGATAAACAGTTAATATCCAGAAATATAAAGAATCATATAACTCAAGGACAAAAAATAAAAACAAAAACAAATACAACTTAAAAATGAGCAAAAGATATCAATAGATACCTTTTCCAAAAAGGCATACAAATAATGGCCTACAGGTATGTGAAAAGGTGTTCAGTATCACTAATCATCAGAACTACATGCAAAGTCACATGTTGTTAGTCATAATAGTAATGCAAAGTCACAATGAGATATCACCTCACACCTGTTAGAATAGCTATTATTAAAAAGACAAGAAATAGAAAGTGTTGTTGAGGATGTGGAGAAAAGAAAACCCTTGTGCACTATTGGTGAGAATGTAAATTGGTGCAGCAACTATGGAAAACAGTATGTAGCTTCCCCTCCAAAATTAAAAATAGAACTACCATTTGATCCAAGATTCTCACTTCTGGGTATATATCCAAAAGAAATGAAAATAGGAGATCAATAGGATATCTTTGCACACATGTTACTGCAACATTATTCACAATAGCCAAGACATGAGTACATCTTAAGTGTCCACCAACAGGTGAATGGATAAAGAAGATGTGGTATATATGTACAATGGAATATTATTAAGCCATGAGAAAATAAAAAATTCTACCATTTGCTACAACATGGATGTATCTTGAGAGCATTATGCTAAGTGAAAAAAGACAGAGAAAGACAAATAACCAAATTGTATCACTTATATGTGGAATCTTTTTTTTAAAAAGTCAAACCTCTAGAATCACACAATACAAAAGCAGTTTCCAAGGACTAGAATGTGGGGGAAATAGGGAGAACTTGGTAAAAGGATACAAATAATTATTTTTTAAGAATGGATTTGAAGGGCATTAGACCAGGATGGGAGAAATATAATATTGAATCAGATTGAATTTATTAAAATAGATGCATCAACTAAAGATTCTGAATTCAGTGTACTAGCTCAACCAGCTGAGAATGCCTCTAAGAGTTTCTAGATGGGTTGGTCCAAATCTAGACCCCGTAGTGGTCTATAAGTAATTAAATTAAGATATCAAAACTTCCTTGGTATACTATAGAGCAGGTTTTTTCAATTTTAGCATTGTTCACATTTGGAGTTAAATAATTCTTTTTTGGGGTTTGGGAGCAGATTGTAGAATGTTTAGCAGTATCTCTAACTATTACCAGTTTGATGCCAGTAGTATCTCCCCCAGTTGAAGTCAATGAAAAATGTCTCTAGATATTGTCAAATGTACCCTGAGAGATTGAAATTGGCTCCAGTTGAGAATCAGTGCTATGGAGGAAGGTATCCAGATGCTTATGGAACTATAAATGCTGGAGTGTATTTATTATGAATGGCCTGTTTAACAACCTGCTAGTTATGTCACCTGGGAAGGTGAGGCCCTTCAACAAGGCTTTGAGAAATAAATTGGTTAAGGCATTATCAGTATCCTTGAAAGATTCTGTGGTGGCAGTTGTCTGCAAATAAAGTAAAGAGATGCTACTGTGGACATAGGCTCTGAATTCAATGGGTGATGAAATCCCTGAGTTATAGGATCCAAGAAGTAATCGGAATGATTTGGCCTGTAAAAATCTTTGGTAGTGGCTAATTTATCATGGGGACCCTAGGACAACAATGAACTACCTACTTCATTCATTTAAGCAAAAGAAAGAAAACCCAAACTTGATTGGATGACAGAGACCTGACATGAATCAATACAATAGTTGGACATGTTTCTCCACCAAATTCCAAATCACAGATTAGCTAAGGAGAGTAAGGTCTCCCCAAAGATGACATATCATAATATCTAGAACATTTGGATATGTCATATTATGTAGCAAAAGAGAAACCAAGGTTGTAGATAGAATTAAGGTTTCTAATTACCTGACCTTAAAATAAAGAGATTATCCTAGATTAGCTGAGTGAAACCAGTGTAATCACAAGGTCCTTAAAAGATGACAGATGGAAGAAGAAGAGTCAGAACTAAAGAGGTGACATTGGGAGAAAGTCTACTGATCACTGCTGGTTTTGAAGATATAAGGGGGTCATGAGCCAATGCAAGTAGCTTCTGCAAAAGACAAGTAAAATCAGGAAAAGGCAAGAAAGTAGATTGTCCCCTAGAGCTTCTAGAAAGGAATATAACCTTCCAAAAAAACTTAATTTTAGGCCAATGGGACCCACTTTTGAACTTCTAACCTCCCAAACTGCAAGTAAATAAATTTATATTGTATTGTTTTAACTCATTACATTTATGGTAATTTACTATAGCAGCCATAAGAAATTAATATCACACTAGGTCACTTTAAGTAAAGGGTCTGTATACTTATAAAATTTGTCTGTAAATCTGTCTCCCAACCTTTCCCAAAGGGACATGGGTCCATTTACCAGGATGGCTACACACTGAAGAAATGGAAAGAGCCACACTTTCCAGGGATTAAAAGAAACTAATTCTGAACTGATGTTCATTCCTATAGACCCAGGTGCCATGGTGTCCAGTAGTCAAAGTAAGGACTTAAGGAGGTCAGGTGGTTGGTTAATGAAGTTTCAGCTCATACCTATCTATAAGGCCATTAGATCTCCATGCCTCTAACTGTTTACCTAGTTCTGAATACATAGCTCAGATAGACATATTCAGACCTCTTATATTAGTACCTTTATCTGAGGAGTAACAGATTATGGTAAGAAAGGCCTCTGTCTCCTAAAATAGTAAGTAAAAAATAATGCTATATCCAAAACTTGAAATACAAAGGGACATTGGTTTCTACCACTTTACCCATTCGACCTACCTACTTGACCAGTGTAGAGAAAAGATAAATCTTGGAAATGACAGTGGATTACCATAAACTTAATCAGATGGTAACTTGAGTTGAAGCTACTGATCTCATGTGCAATTTTGCTGGAGCAAATTGACATAGCTCTTGATAATCTGGTATACATCTAAGAATCTAATGGAAGTATTTTTTTTTCTATACTCGTTAGTAAATGCAACCAGAATAAAGTCTTCTTTTACATGAAGGGAGTAGCAATACACCTTCACTAGGTTACCTCACCTCACACCTGTATAATACTTCAGTTGTCAAGGACCTTGATTGTCTAGCTACTCCAGAGAACATTATTCTGGTCTACTGCTTTGGTGATGTCAGGCTCACTGGAACTGCTAAGCAGGAAGTAGCTAATATCTTTGAATACCTTAATAAGACCTATATGTGCCAGGAGGGAGGTCCATACAATTCAGAGACTGCAAACTCATTGAAATTTCTAGGAATTCTGTTGTCTGGGTTATATTGATATGATACCTACAAAATGAAGAACAAGGGGGTCCAACCACTAAGAAAAAGGTGTAATGCCTAGGATGCCTTTTTGGATTTTGAGGCAATCTATACATTGTTTAGGAATTATGCTTTGATTCATCCTTTTACTGAATATTAATCTCTTAATGCTGACAGTCTTCAGTAGGAAACAGAGCAATGGAAAGCTATGGGACAGTTCTAGGGTTCTTCCTGTCCAAGCTGCTACGCCACATAAGCCATATAACCCTGTATAGTCAAGGGTGGTGGAGTGTCTGTAATAGATACAAAGGCAATACAGAGTCTTCAGTAGGTCCTTGTAGATAAATAACAATGCAGAACTTCTGAATTTTGGAGTAAATTTATGCTGTCTTCTGAAGATCACTATTCTCCTTTTGAGAAATAACTTTTGGCTTGCTCCTAGGTCCTGGAACAGACTTTTCACACCTAGAAAACTGGACTGGACCCACTGGCTCTGGGTTCAGAGTCTACAGATTCTCAGCCCTATAGAACCCCACCTTTCAGAAGCAGCTGTCTGAGAAGTCTGAGGGTAGGATGCAGCTCTGTGGATGTTGGTGAGTGAGGAAAGTGTATTTGGCACTCACACCTGCCTCCTCCAGATGGACCTGGGCCAGGCCAGAAAGGACAGGCCTTTATGTGAGGGGAACTCACACAAAACAACGATCAATAGCATCTATGAAATAGACAATTGCAGGTCCTTTCTTAATAAGGTACAGCCTGTTGCTTTATTCAGATATTTGTGCATTTCATCCAGTTAGCAAAGATGGGGGCAGAGATGTGTCACCCAACAAGATACATGCACCTTCTCATAAAATGAGTTTTTCTCACAAAATGTGTGTTGTCTGGCTCACCAAGTTATAAATTTAGGTAAGTTCAGCATTGCTTCATCATCAAGTAGAAGCTGTATATACAAGATAAGGCTGAAGCATGTCTTTTTTTAAAATAATGTATTATTTTCCCTGGTGCAGGTCTGTGATTCATCAGTCTCACACAATTCACAGCACTCGCCATAGCACATACTTCCCCAGTGTCCGTCCCCTAGTCTTCCCATTCCTCCCACCTCCTCTCCTCCAACAACCCTCAGTTTGTTTCCTGATATTAAGAGTCCCTTATGGTTTGTATCCCTCCCTGGTTCCTCTTGTTTCATTTTTCCAACCCTTCCCCTATGATCCTCTGTCTTGTTTCTCAAATTCCTCATATCAGTGAGATCATATGATAATTGTCTTTCTCTGGTTGACTTATTTCCTCTCAACATAATACCTTCTAGTTCCATCCACATCATTGCAAGTGGCAAGCTTTCATTTCTTTTGATGGCTGCATAGTATTCCATTGTATATATATATATATATATATATATATATATATATATATATCACATCTTCTTTATCCATTCATCTGTTGAAGGGCATATAGGCTCTTTCCATAGTTTGGCTATTGTGGACATTGCTGCTATAAACGTCTGGGAGCATGTGCCCCTTCGGATCACTACATTTGTATCTTTAGGATAAATACCCAGTAGTGCAATTGCTGGGTTGTAGGGTAGTTATATTTTCAACTTTTTGAGGAACCTCCATATTCTTTTCCAGAATAGATGCACCAGTTTTCATTCCCACCAACAGTGTAGGAGCATTCCCCTTTCTCTGCATCCTTGCCAACATGTGTGGTTTCCTGACTGGTTAATTTCAGCCATTCTGACTGGTGTGAGGTAGTATCTCTTTGTGGTTTTGATTTGTATTTCCCTCATGATGAGTCATGTTGAGCACTTTTTCATGTGAGTGTTTACTCTGGATGTGATCTATTCTGGAGAATGTTCCATGCACACTAGAGAAGAATGGGTATTCTGTTGCTTGGGGATAGAATGTTTTGAATATAACTGTGATGTCCATCTGGTCCAGTGCGTCATTTAAGACCTTTATTTCCTTGTTGATCTTTTGCTTAGATGATCTGTCCATTTCAGTTAGGGGGGTGTTAAAGTCCCCTACTATTATTGTCAATGTGTTTCTTTGATTTTGTTGTTAATTGGTTTATATAATTGGCTGCTCCCATGTTAGGGGCATAGATATTTAAAATTGTTAGATCTTCTTGTTGGACAGACCCTTTGAGTATGATATAGTGTCCTTCCTCATCTCTTATTATAGTCTTTGGCTTAAAATCTAATTGATCTGATATAAGGATTGCCACCCCAGCTTTCTTTTGATGTCCACTAGCATGGTAAATAGTTTATCACCCCCTCAGTTTAAACCTGGAGGTGTCTGAGTTAAAATCACTTTCTTGCAGATAGCATATCAATGGGTCCCCCCCCCCCCATTCTGATACACTGTGTCTTTTGATTGGGATATTTAACCCATTTACATTCAGGGTAACTATTGAAAGATATACATTTAGTGCCATTGTATTGCCTGTAAGGTGGCTGTTACTGTATATTGTCTTTGTTCCTTTCTGGTCTGCTACTTTTAGGCTGTCTTTTTGCTTAGAGGACCCCTTTCAATATTTCCTGTAGGGCTGGTTTGGTGTTTGCAAATTCTTTTATTTTTTCTTTGTCCTGGAAGCTTTATATTTCTCCTTCTATTTTCAATGACAGCCTAGCTGGATACAGTATTGTTGGCTGCATATATTTCTCATTTAGTGCTCTGAATATATCATGCCTGTCTTTTCTGGCCTGCCAGGTCTCTGTGGATAGGTCTGCTCCCAATCTAATATTTCTACTATTGTATGTTACATACCTTTGTCCTGAGCTGCTTTCAGGATTTTCTCTTTGTCTCTGAGATTTGAAAGTTTTACTATTTGATGATGGGGTATTGACCCATTTTTATTGATTTTTGAGGGGATTCTGTGCCTCCTGGATTTTGATGCTTGTATCCTTCCCCAAATTAGGAAAGTTACCTGCTATAATTTGCTCCAATATACCTTCTGCCTCTCTCTTTCTTCTTTTTCTGGCATCCCAATTATTCTACTATTGTTTCATCTTATGGTATCACTTATCTCTTGAATTCTCCCTTCGTGGTCCAGTAGTTGTTTATCTCTCTTTTTCTCAGCTTCTTTATTCTCCATCATTTGGTCTTCTATATCACTAATTCTCTCTTCTGCTTCAATTTTCCTAGCAGTAAGAGCCTACATTTTTTATTGCACCTCATTAATTTTTTTTCAACTTGGTTAGATTTTAGTTCTTTTATTTCTCCAGAAAGGGATTCTCTGGTATCTTCTATGCTTTTTTTCAAGCCCAGTTAGCATCTTTATAATCGTCACTCTGAAAAGCCGTCAATCCCTCCTGTCTCCCTGGTCTCTGAACATCTTATTAATGTCTGTACTGATTAGGTCCCCAGCAGTCAGTACTGCCTCTTGTTCTTTTTTTTTTTTTTTCAGGTAATTTTTTTGCCTTGTCATTTTATCCAGAGAAGAATAGATGAATGAGAGTGCAAAATGCTAAAAGAGTAACAATGACCCCAGAAAAAGATACACTAACCAAATCAGAAAAGACCTGAAACCAGGAGAAGAAAAGGGGGGGGAATATATACATATATATTTCCCCCCCCTCCCTATTCACCAGTCTATACATATATATATGTATAGATATATCTAGATAGATATAGATATATATCTATATCTATACATATCTATACATATATATATATGTATATACATATACATATACATATATATATATGTATAGACTGGTGAATAGAACAGAGCCACACTTGATTACTTGATTTTGGGTGTACTTTGTTCTGTTAGAAGAAACTGCCTCCCAAATTTTAAAGAAAGAAAAATTTATGTTCATACAAAAATAAGGGTAAACATGATGAAGGGATGGAATATAGCTGTAAAGATGAAAATTAAAGATTTTTTAAAAGGAATTGATAAGAAGGTAGTTGAAAAAGGAAAAAAAAAAGGAGAATATGTGATCATGGTGGACACTAGAATAAAGCCATATGCTAGATTTAGGGAATATTTTGGTTAGAATAAACTGTATCCAAAAATTTTAAATAAAGAAAAACTTGCATGTATACAAAAAATAAGTTTAAATACAATGAAGGGATAGAATATAACAATGGATATTGAAAACGTTTTTTAAAAAGGTATTGATAGAAATAAAATAATTAAAATAGGTTAAAATAGGAAAGAGGAAAACTAAAAAAAGAATTAAAAAATAAAATTAAAAAAATTTAACTTTGAAAGACTAAAAAATCATGGAAAAAAATCCATGAATTCCATGTGTTGCTTTTCCCTAGCTCTGGAGTCTCTGGAGTTCTGCAGTTCTTCTCATTGATTGCTGAACATGATTAGCAATCATGATTAGCTCATGATTGCTAATCTTGGGGAAGGGCCTGTTGCAGTGATTCTCAAATGTCTTTGCCCGAGGCAGAATTGCACTGCTCTTGCCAGAGGCCAGGCTAAGTAATCTGCTCAGTTTTGCTCTCAGTTGCTTTTGTTTCCTGATTGCTTTCCACACAGTTTTGGAGAACTGGAATGAAAATGGCAGCCTCAATCTCTCAGAGGAGCTGAAAACTTGGAGCCCCACTCCTCAGTGCGCCCTCAGAGAAAAGCCGTCAATCCCTCCTGTCTCCCTGGTCTCTGGCCGCACTCCATGCTCACCCAGCCTGTAACCGAGCATTTCTATCTCTGGCACGTGGTCCCATTTGGAGTCTCCAAACCCAGCAGATTCCTGCAGCACACTCCCACACCACTCCTCCCTGTAAAGGAAGGGGAGAGTCTCCCCTGATCTGCCATTTGTGGGGTCCCTGCTTGAAGAGGAGTGGTCTGACTGTGACTTGGATCATGGTTTAAGGTAACTCCAAGCTGAGAGTCTCCTCAGCTCTGTCTCTGCAGCCAGCTTCCCTGCTCTGATACCTTTGAGCTCTGCCACACTCAGACACCCCTGGTCTTTTTGTGACCTCACAGGTCCTGAGACCACACTGTCCCCATGAGTGCTCCCCCCAATACCCTGCTTAGCCTCTAGAGCAATGTCCCTCAGTGGAGCACACTTCTAAAAGTTCTGAATTTGTGGTCTGTTGCTCCAACGCTTGCTGGGATCCGGCCCCTCCCTCGCACTCTATCTTCCCATTTGTTGCCTCAGATTCACTACTCCACATGTCTTACCTTCTGGAAGGTGGTCTCTCTTTTGTTCCTAGAATTGTTGTTCTTCTTCTCTTTGATCTCCTGTTGGGTTTGTAGCTGTTCAGAATGGTTTGATAACTATCTAGCTGAATTCCCAGGACCACATAAAATACAGGTCTCCTACTCCCCTGCCATCTTGCTCCTCCCTCCAAGGCTGAAGCAGGTCTTGAAAGCACAAGCCATTTGCACAGGAAATTACTAAGGCTCTTACAGTTCCTCCTATTGGCAGACCTCTTTTCAGTCAGCACCTCTAGCTTAAGGGTGAGTCCCCTATTAGCAGTTCATTGACAAAACCAAAGCTTGTTCACAGATGATCTCCATTATATCCTAGTGGGTATAATCGGGCAGCTGCAACAACACAGCATCACTCAGGAGTGACCCTAAAGAACGCTGGTGAAGGGAAATCTTCCCAGTACAAAGAACGTTGAGCAATGTGCTTTATTATTCCTTTTTCTTGGACAGAACTATGGGCAGAGATATGCATCTTTACTGTTTTATGGGCAGTGGCTAACAGTTTAGTTAGATGGTCATAGAATTGAATTGCAAAATTGTTTACAAGGTGGTCTGGAGAAGAGATAAGTGGATGGAATCTCCAAATTGGCATAGTATATAAGGATTTATGTGCCCCATATAAATGCTCACCAGAGGACTACCACAATAGAGGGGACTTTCAGTAGCAGAGGGACAATATAATTCCATGTGCAAATGTCAGTCTCTCTCCAGCCACATCTTCAGTTGACCAGTGTGTTTATGATCAAAATGAGATGAAGACTTGCACTCATCAAGGGTAGTGGCTATGGCCTCTGTAGAGTACCCAAGCCGCCAAAACAAAGATCAATACTGATTTCCTCTGTATGTAGCCATTCCTTGGGAGAGCCAGCCAGCTGCATTGTGGCAGGATTTGTCCCTACTGAAACAAACATTTATTCTGGATAGAGATTTGCCTTCTCTGTCTGCAATGCTTCTGCTAAGCCTACTACCTGTAGAGTTATAGAATGCCTTATTCACTGTTGGGGTTATTCTACACAGGTATTGCTCTTAGCCAAGGAAGTGACTCTACAGTAAATGCTATGTAACTCTAAGTTCATGTCCTCAGAATCCAGAATTCACTGTCTTGTCATGTCCCCCATCACGCTGAAGCAGCTGACCTAATAAAACAGTGGCATTGCCATTTGAAGATGTAATCCTATAAGTGCTTGGCAAACTTTGTAAGTCTAGGGAAATGTCCTCAGGATAGTTATATGCTCTGAATCAGCAACCAATGTATAATGTTATTTCACCCATAGCCAGAATGTGTGGATTTAAGAACCACACAGAAGAAATGGCTCCTCTCATTATTACCTCTAATGATCTAGTAGCAAAATTTTCCATTTTCATTATTACCACTTGGGCTTGCTGCTTTTAAGATCTGAATTCCTGGAATCAGGGAACACATGATAATTATTATGAACTAGAAACTGTAACTGCCATCTGGCCATTATGGAGGCACCTCATGCCATGGAATCAACAACAAAGTAGGCCATTGTTATCATGGTTGGGGTAATTTGTTCCAATTATAAAGGGGGGAGTAAGTTGCCAGTATAAAATGGGAGTAAATTGGGTATGACTAGAACCCAGAATATTCTAGAGGATTTCTTAGTACTCATGTGTTCTGTGGCAAAAGATAATGGGAATCTATAGAAACCCAATATAGACAGGTCTGCTAATGATAGACATCTTCCAGGATGATTTTGGTAACTCCAGTAGGCAAAGAATCACAACCAGCTGAGCTACTTCCTGAAGAAAAAGAGGCTAAGGGAAGTTTAGTACCAATTATGAATGAATTATTACTTGTAGAAACAATAATTGTAGCAATTATACACATTTTCTTTATTGCCTTTATTTATACTTCTATAAATTAATAAAATATTTGTTTCTTCTTTCTTATACTAATATTAGTTACTTTAGTAATGGTTACTTGTTTATTTCAATATTAAATTATAGGATTTCGAAGAGGTAAATGTAACTCAGCTTGAAAGGATTAGATATAATCTAGGGAGCATCAACATGATATTTGGGACTTGAATCTCCTTTTCGGGAAGATTGCTTGTTGGTCTTTGGTTATTAAAAGATGGTTGCATTGTGCCAATTAAGAGCATGATGCTGTTTTATTCCGTATTGGGGAGTTAAATGTGGTAAAAAGAAATGGGCAGAGATGTCAAATTTCCAAAGGAGTAGAGGCTGCTAGATCATTGTCAGTCCTACCTTGTAAACCCGGAAAATATGTTTCCCCAAATCTCCTTCCCTATATGGTTCTGGATTAGAATTTTCCGAAGAGAATGACTTTCTTGAGATTTAGAAGTAGACGTGAAGCAAATGAATTTTTGGAAAGTCACTGCAACCCCACATGGCCAGCTCCCAGATGTCTAACTCAGCTAGCAATTACAGAAGTTTGAAAACTTCTCTTCCCTGCTCCTTTGCTTCCATCTGACATGTGTGACTGTTTCTTCATTCTCCAACCTTGGTCATCAAGACTGATAGTCCCCCAGCTCTTTCCACATTTGTGCAATAAGCCCCATCTTTGTTATTAAACCCAATTATGCCCTTGTAGCATTTCACCTATCTTGAAAAAACTCAGACTGAGGCAGGGAGAGATCATCTCTCGCTGTTTTTATTCAGCTCGTGGCCTCTGTGTTCAGTGATGTAAGACTGCAAGTGGAAAATGGTTATCAGTTCTGTTTGGTAAGACTAGAAAAAGTGCCAGAATCCCCGACAAGCAGGTCCTATGAAAAGCAAGCAGGAAAACTAGGGAAAGATGAGGTATATGGACCAAAATAAAATGGTAGAGAGCATTCAGGCATTCAGAGATCACCCAAAGCACACTGATACCACACTGTAAACATAAATAATTATAAGCTTCACCTGCTGGTAGGAATGAGTGCAATTACTAACATTCTTTCCAGCATTTGTCAGAGAAGATTCACAAGAAGTGCAGTTGAAACCACAGATGAAAGATATCAAAGATGCTCTTTCAATGGGACTGAAAAAGGCATGGTCTGAAAGTGGGGCTACAAATACAACCAGGGTCATTATAGATCAGAACTAAAACTAGGGCAAAGCTTATCATGCACAATATTAGTTAACATGCTGAATTATTATCAGCTAATACCTTAATGAAATTAACAGCAACTACATTACTTATTTTTGACAAAACAAATATATTTCTCATCTCAAATCCATTTTTCAGGTCCACTCATGTATCTAATTTAGAGTGCATAGTTTTCTATCTCATTTACTAGAATTTATATTCCTATTACTATTTATCAAACAACCCCAAAACTGAAATGATTTATTTGGCAAGCCCCTTTTCTTATTCCATTTCATGGATTATAATAATTTGGTTAAATTGTCACCTTTAAAAGTGATAAGATTTAGAGAATTTAGTTAATTTGTCCTTTTTACATAGAAACATTATACCATGGCCTAGTTCCAGTGAAGTGACTAAAGAGGGGACAGTTTTTTTCTCAAAGGAAAAAAAAATTGCATAAGCAACACTGATTTTTTTGTGTGTATATTCTAAGCCACTCCCAAACTTTAAAGCTTTCAGAGAAAAATGAGTGGTTAATATTATAGCTTGGGCACACATTGATCCAAATGAGCAGACTTCAAACATTTTTGATCATATCCTTGACTGTACTGATGGTAGATTCTGCCATGAGCTGGACTGGACCGTAATTACAGAACCCACAAGAAGCAACTGGAGATGCAACACTTTTACTGGACTATGGACTGCGTGGAAACACTGCCCGATTTCAGTTGATAAACACACTTACATGTGTGCATGCACATGTACATACCACACATACCACACACCCATATGTGCATATGCGGGTCAGACACGTGTTATTTACTTCCAGCTAGAAAATCAGAGCAGTTTTCAATTTACTGCAAGTGACAAGCCTAATTGCAGCCGAAGCCACCAAGGCTCCCCCCACGTTTGTCAGCGGCCAGCCATGCTCCCCTCAGATGGGGCCTGTTGACAAGGCACCTTCTAAACACTTGCTGACAGGGACAAGGAGCTTATGGGTTTTGAGTGAAAAGGATTTGCTAAATAAAGCTTCAGTTCAAGCCTTCACCCCTCTCTCCCAGAGGTCAGGGTTCTAAAGTCCTTGGTAGCTATGGAAATCACAAGGTGAACCAATGAATTATTTACATTTGAGAGCTTCCTGCTTGACATGGATTCCCAGTTAAACCCAGTTAGGAAATTAAGATCATGCAATTATATTTTCAAAAGGAAAATACAGAATGAGAAAGCTTCTTTTTCATAGTCAAATAATTAGTGGTGAGTATGCCTCTCTGATTTACTGCCAAAGATTGATTCCAGCCTAACCTAAACCTCAACACATCATCCTGGTGAAATTAAGTCTACCAAGAGCCAAGGCTATTTGTCTTCTGTGAATAAATTCTCTATCACTTTAGTTTCTTGGTTAATATGACATAAAACATACCCAAATGTCCTTATTTCCTTCCTTAGGTCTGGCACATGATTTTTTTTTAGTTTGTAGTGGTCATTAAAAAGGAGGTTGTGAACACCAGTGAGAAAACACCATTTTAAGATGGAGGTGGCTTCATTTGGTCTTGATTTTTTTTTTTTTTTTTTTTTTTACGATTTATTTATTTGACAGAGAGAGAGAGAGATCGCAAGTAGGCAGGGAGATAGAAAGAGAGGCAGGAAGAGAAGGAGGGGGGGAGCAGGCTCCCTGCTGAGAAGAGAGCCTGATGCAGGACTCAATCCCAGGACCCTGAGATCATGACCTGAGCCAAAGGCAGAGGGCTAACCCACTGAGCCATCCAGGCGGCCCCAGTTAGGCTTGATTCTTAAGAAATATATTGGTCTTATTCATCCATGTCTTTGAACTAAATTGACCTACTGATTCTTATTTTGACTAATGAACTTTAAAAAGAAACGAGCTTCATTTAGGACTCTCTTGCAGGTGACAAATAACCAACTTGAATTTGCTTGAGCAAAATGAGAAAGTATTCGTTCTTCTAACTGTAGGAAGATGAGAAGTAATAGGAGAAAATAGAGGTGGAGGTGCTCACAGACCAATGGGTCTGGCTCTCTCTTCCTCTCTCTCCTGGTCAGGTCCATTCCTTACACACAGGCTTTTCCCAGGGGAAGAAAATGGCTGACATGGTTGTCATGGCTTCAGGCCTACATTCTTACAGCTTGAGTACCTCATAGAAAAAGGTCCCTCACTCATAGGTTTAGTTTCTTGAACTTCAGGAAAGAATTCTAATTGGGCTGGCTTGATTTATAACATGGGAAATAAGGAATTATTCGTTCATCTTGAGCAAGGTATCTCTCCCTTGAAAGGATTGTGGATAAGGAGGTATAGCCATGTTGGGAGATGAAAGAAACCATTTCTTCTTCATGATGGAGTGTAGTGGGAAGAAGAAAGGAATTTCTCCTCCCCAAAAGGGGAATGGTGTTACCAGAGCAAAGGAGGAATATTGAACCCCCAAGATAACAATTAATATTCTCAAGACAAATTTATAATCCTGTAATTTCAAGGTAAAGTCATGGCCTTTAGAATCAGGCCATGTGAGTTCAAATCCCACCTCTGATACTTTCTGTTTTCTTGGACAAGTTATTTACTACTTCGGAGTCTCTATTTCTCATCCGTAAAACTGGACTAGAATACCTAAATCCTGGGTTGAGGGAATACTTGAAATAATGGTCATAAATTACTTAACAGACTACCTATAGGATGCTTAATAAAATAAAGAATGCTATAAAGTGCTTAATAAACTCAGATATTATCACAATGCCCTTTGGGTTTTGTTTTGGGTTGCTCTAATAACAACCTCACTAACCAGATTTGGCTTTTGGATCCCGTCTAAAAGATGGTTTTCTGGGTTTATAGT
Organism: Mustela putorius furo; assembly: GCF_011764305.1. Classification (NCBI taxonomy): domain Eukaryota; kingdom Metazoa; phylum Chordata; class Mammalia; order Carnivora; family Mustelidae; genus Mustela; species Mustela putorius. The sequence continues at coordinate 54,292,676 of NW_025422005.1, forward strand.
CCTAGTGGGATCTTCGTAGATCTGTCTCATAAAAAATGATATATTTGTTTATCAAATAATTCTTGAACTCCAAATATGCCTCCCACATTGTGTTATCTATCATAGGAAATGTCAAAGAAATGAAAGGTATGGTCCCTTTCTTCTAGACTTCTGTTGGGGTAATAAGTAATGCAGTTAGTGACTAGAAGGTGCAGGTCTAGATTCTAGAACATATCTAGTTCTTTCTCTTTTGATGGCCTCTACACTTTGACTCTTCTTCTAACTCTTCTACACAAAATAATTAGGAGACTACAAGCTGTATAATCAGAAGCAGATGTGGTACATGCAGTAGGAGTTAAGATAATGAAAGATCCATGTGCTCAGTTTTCTTGAGAGGATTTGAGGTTGACCTTGAAAAAAGCATGGCATTTGTAAAGATAAAAGTAGGCATCTCAGGTTAGGTAAGTGCAATAAAAAAATGGCTAGAGCAGAATGGAGCAAGTATTGTTGGGTTTTGAAGGAGAGATTGTTCTCAAGGATTTCCCCCTCCCACCTTACCACACATAAACACAGATTTTCCTCTCGAGGCTCTGAGAAGTAAACAGGGAAGATCAGCACCCTCAGTAATCACAGTAAAAAGCAAATGTAGATTCACGATATGTTAAGGCATACGTATGGTATGTGGAGGGTGATAAAGGGCAGATAAATAGTTGAGAGTACAAGGAAATCTACAGTGTGAAATATTGGAGATAAAGAAAGATGAGGTCCAAAATGTGGCTATACTTTTAGTGCCTAAGACCCAGTGGAAATGAAGGTCATTGTAATTGAGAAAGTCAAGTGACTGTGAGATAGGTATGTCAGATCATGGAAGGGAGGCTGAAGTCATGAATAATGAGGACAGGTGGTAAGATAAAGAGGACTATGATACAGTTGCTGAAGTCATAGAGAAAAGTTTAACCTGAAGTTGGTCTGGGGTTGGTAAAAAGAGAAACAACTAAAAGGGGAGAAAGTAAGCAGGATGGATCCTGGGAGATATTTTGGTGATGGCAGCAAATGATTGACACAGAGGCTGAAATGAAGAACTAAGAAAATACCAACCACTGCTCTTCATCTAGTGAGTTGGGGTTGAGGATGGGACATGGGAAAGGGAGATGGCCTCCAGTTCATTGTATATACACAGGCTTCCTTGGCCTCCTCTTTACTACAACTGCTCCTCCTCAGTGTTGCTTTTAGCTCAGAACACTTATAAGTCTGTGTTTAATTCTCGGTTTGCTCATCTGCCTCCCCCACTTGTGCAATAAGCTTTTCAAAAGGTTTATGACTTTTTCATCTTGGTGTCCCAAAGCCTGAAAGTTCCTGAACATAGATAATTCTTAACCTATCTTTGTTGGATGAAGAAATTAATGAATGTGAATGTGGTGGTGATATACACCATTAGCACATAATCCTGTAATGTAACCCTTCCCCCTTGTCCACAGTGTTTATTGGGTTAGTTTTCTGTCAGTCTCTAGAACAGCACCATCCAGTAGAAATATGTGAGCCCCAAATATAAACCACATGTATAATTTAAACTTGCCAACTCCTACTTTCATTATCTTAACTCCTACTGCATGTACCACATTAAAATTAAACATTTTAATCAAATATATAAAATACTACCATTTCAACATATGATCAACTAAAAATTGTTAATGAGATATTTAGATTCTTTTTGTTTTGTACCCTTGTCCAAGGCTGGTGTGCATTTTGAAGCTTAGTCACATCTCAAACCAGACTAGGCGCGCACACACACACACACACACACACACACACACACACACATATATATCCAAGCCAAATCCACCTATTTCATCCCAAAGTAGCCACTTGTAGCTAGTGACTAGCTAGTATGTAGCTAGTATAGTAATGCAGTTAGTGACTAGAAGGTGCAGGTCTAGATTCTAGAACATACCTAGTTCTTTCTCTTTTGATGGCCTCTACACTTTCCTCTATTGACTCTTCTTCTAAATCTTCTAAAAAATATGTATTTTGTATATCATCAATAAAAGACTATATACACATATAGTGTGTAAACATATGTAAATATTGCACACTATATATAAATTATATATAAAATACATAAAATAGATATATAATATATAAAAAATTAAAATGTATAAATTATATAGCGATTAATACACTGAAGGTTTATTTCTTGCACATTCCAAGTCTAATGTAGATCAGATAGCTGTCTACCATTTGAGAAGGATACAGAGGCAAAAAGTTCGTGTAGGATGTTTGCAAAGGCCTGAGATGGAAAATTCCATTGCTTTAATTTACTTCAGTAATTTAATTTACTTCATATAACTTCACCAGGATGCAAGAAAGGCCAACAAATACAGTCTTCTTGCGTATCCCAATAGAGAAATAGAGTGAGAAACACATATCACTGTTTCTGATACAATTTTATATCTTTTTTTCTCCCTAATTTTTTGGCCAGCATCCATAGAGCAGTATTAAATACTATGTAACAATGATGATAAAAAACACTTAAGTCTTAACTCCAAATTTTAATAAGGTGTTTTTTTTTTAAATTGTTGTCTCCATTTAACAGAGGATGGATTTGGGGAAGAGATTTGTGTATTTTATCATCCTTAGGAAGTTTTTATCTCTTTTTTGTTAATAAGTGTTTTATTTAATGAGGGATATAAGTTGAAATTTATCAGATTTATTTTCAGCAGCGGTGTAGATGATAGAATTTTCTTTTTAGTGGCTTAATGTTGTGAATTTTATTTATAGATTTTTTTTTTAGTGTTGAACTACTTTTTCTTACTCCTGGAATAGTCTAACTTATGATATGCATATACATGTATATGTGTAATATTTTTGAAAAGCTGGATTTTGTTTGCTGTTATTTTGTTTAAAATTTTTGCATGATATTCAGGAATGAGATTTAACTATAGTCTCTTTTTTCAAAATGATTTTTACCAGGGTTTGTAATTCATAAAATGAATTTTGGAACTTTTTCTCTTTGTCTAGTTTCTTGAACTATTAAAGTTGCATCCGTGTTGACTTATTCCTCAAAGAGACAAAGAATTCCACTGGGCCTGGCACAGTTACTGGTGCTTTGGGTCTGTGCTTTCAGCATTTTGCGCTGGGCCTATCCACGTTTCTTCTTGGCATATTCACTATATCATTGATTGCACCTATAACGTTTAAACATGTTTTAAAGATTTATACAATTGAGGGAGAGAGAGAGAGAAAGTGAGGGGAGGGCAGAGGGAGAGAATCTTTCAAGCACACTCCTTACTGAGCACAGAGCCCAATGCAGGGCTGGATCCCACTACCCATGAGATCATAACCTGAGTCAAAACCAAGAACCTGATGCTTAACTGACTGAACCACCCAGGTGCCCTTACCATATCAACATTTCAATAAGAATGCTCTTATCAGGGCCACCTGCGTGGCTCAGTGGGTTAAAGCCTCTGCCTTCAGCTCAGATTGTGATCTCAGGGTCCTGGGATCAAGCCCCACATCGGGCTCTCCACTCAGCGGGGAGCCTGCTCCCCACCCCCCGCTCGCCTACCTCTCTGCCTACTTGTGATCTCTGTTTGTCAAATAAATAAATAAAATCTTAAAAAAAAAAAAAAGAATGCTTTTACCACTTTCATACACTCCTTCTGGTCCTTAGTCTGTTTGTTTTGTTTTGTTTAAGAGACAGGGCAGGAGGGGAGGGGTGGGGGTGAGGAGAGGCAGAGGGAGAAGGAGAGAGAGATTCTTGAACAGGCTCCACCCTTAGCACAGAGCCCCACATGGGGCTCAATCTCACGACCCTGAGATCATGACCTGACCCTAAATCAAGAGTTGGACACTTAACTGACTAAGCCACCTGGGGGCCCCCTACTCTTTTGTCATAGCACTCTGATCTTATTTATTGTTGCTATAACCCTAAGATTGTATCAAAAGTAAGAAATAGATTTTTTTTTTTAGATTTTGTTTATTTATTTGACAGAGAGATCACAAGCAGGCAGAGAGGCAGGCAGAGAGAGAGGAGGAAGCAGGCTCCCTGTTGAGCAAAGATCCCCATGTGGGGCTCGATCCCAGGACCCTGGGATCACGACATGAGCCGAAGGCAGAGGCCTTAACTCACTGAGCCACCCAGGTGCCCCAAGAAATAGATGTTTTAAATGCCTTTCCTGTTTTCTACATTTCCTCTGCTTTCAATGAGAGTGTTTCCTCTGCTTTGGTGAGCAGTAATTGTTTATTTTCTTCCTCTGTTGAAGCTGCTGACTTTTCTCATATACTCAGTCTTTATTGCTTAGCTTTATCCATGTACATCTAGATTAAGCAGGACTCCTAGCTGATACACATTCCTCAATATTCAAGTAGGTCTGGGCAGGGATAGAGCAATGGGTGGGGAGCATACCAGGGCATGCCTTATATTTGGGATAGGTGAGCCAAGTAGTACGGTCAGCTTCCTCCTACCCCACCCCTCCCACAGTGAGGAGGAAGATGACTATGGCGTCTGCACTTTTTCTCAGGATGTGGTAAGTGAGAACATACGAATAACCTCTCAAGTACGCTTGATAGGATTAGAGCAGCATTTTCTGTCCCTCTGGATCATGAATCCTTGTGTAAGTTTTACCTTAGGTGAAATGAGTAATGTCCATGGCAAACAGCTTTTGTTTCACAGTTTCTCTCCCCACATTTACTCTGGTAATAGGGCTCCTTCTTTCTTTTGACAATGCCTTTTCTACTCCTCCAGTAATATAGGGGATTCACAGTATTAAGGGTTGTTTGTCACAGAAATTTGTCTCTCTCCTTCCCATATATAGTCACAGTGGTAGGCATGTGACTAAGTTAAATGTGAGTTTTGGTTTAAATTAAGTCCTATTATGATACCTTGTCAACCTGGTCCCATTGATTTGTCCAAAGGATGAACAATGAGCCAAGCCAGTTCAATCAGAGCCCTTCTCCAGAAGTTTTTTGAAGTAGACCTTGAATAGTCAGGCTCTGAAATGTGAGCTTAAAGGATTTAAATGGCCAGCTCTCAGATCACAAGGAGAAAAATCAGTAAGAGAAAACCAGCAGACATGCTGAGAGAAACAGAGTTGTGAGTACTTGATTTTGGTAACAAAGTTTCCTGGAGTGTTCTAGTTCTTGCTTTCAATGAAGTCCTTCATATAACTCTGTGAGCCATCCAAATAAAACCCCCTTTGGCCATGTTGGTTCCAGCTGGCATTCTTTATTCTAACTGACATAGTCAAAGGGGTTTTTATTTGGGTAGCTCATAGAGTTATCTATCTATCTATCTATCTATCTATCTATCTATCTAACTATGATACACACACACACATATATATCCAAACCAAATAATATATATTATTTCACCTATTTCATCCCAAGGAAATCTAACTCTTTGAGTCTGACCTTGCTGATTTCCAGGGATTGGACAATATTTTCTCATCAGGGACAGCAAGAGGGACAGAATCAAATGCCATGCTAAGATCACTATCTTGGAAATATATTTGTTTATCTATATGTCTATCTATATCCCTGTAAATACATTTATTAAACATTGCCTCTATTTTAATTTTCTTTCCTTCCTTGAGAACTGCCTCAGTTCTCATGAATTTCTTTCTCTTTGTGAACTATGAACAGATTTTTCCTCACACTAAAATCGGGAAATTGTGAAGAAGTTCAACATTTTATAGTAAGAATACAATGGGATTTGATTCCAAGAAACATGTGTAACAGGGTATCACTACCATACAAATGTTATTTCAGAAAAAACAAATTCCATATGTAGTGATGTCAGCAATTGAGTTTTTGGTCTTGGACTAGTTTCAGGCACTGAGAGCCTGATATGATCTGGATACATGCTCACCATCCTGGACTAAATCCCTATGCAGTCTTTGCACTTTGATGCAAGATAGTAATTTAAACAATCTTTTTCTTTGACTTCCATTTAAAATTTGCAAAAAAAAAAATTCCATTATTTTAGCAGCTAAAAGTTCCCCCTTTTCACTTGATGGTAAGCAAAAATTGTACTAGGAAATAATGAAATTTGAGCCATATAATAATGCATTATCTTTGTTCTTGAGAAAAACTTCTCTTTTTTGTTTTCAAAAACCTACGAGAAGATAAAATTATGATGCTTAATCTGTTCTGATAACACACTTGAGCAATTTTTTATCTGAAGCAGAACTTTGCTCTTCAGGTGTTCTTACAGTTGGCAATTAGCAATTGGTAATTACAGTTGGTAATCAAGTTTCACAAAGTTTAATGAGTCTTCTGACTAGCCTTACCACCTTTAATGACACATCCCTTTCTCGGTCCTCTGACAATCATATCCAGACACTTCATTTTCCTATAAACATCCCACTGATGGAAAAAAAATCTTTGAACTATCTTAATTTCTAACTAGCTGGCTTGCTGCATGTTTAAAACAAATCTGTGTCCACACTAAGTCTCTCTGAAAATTTTCCCTAATACACTGTTAAATGTACACTGAGTGTGGGAAGACAGGCAGTTTGGATTTCTCTGGTTCTCTTGCCCCCTTACATCTTTGACAAAAATTCTCATCTCCACATCTCCATGTTTGCACTTACCTCCAGGTTTTATCTGAGCCATTTTTCTTTTTCAAATTCTCTATTTGATTTAGAATAACCACTGCAAGTCCATTCCTTTTTTTTTTTTAACTCTAAAATTCCATCTCTGAAAGTGACTACTCCCCTTTGTTTCAAATCTCTCTTCTACTCACCTGTCCCTTGGAGCCTCAGAACGCTCCAACTTGTTCCACCTCGGGTTGTAACCCTTGGTCTAATGCTAAGTAATTTACTGGCCAAGCATTTAGAATACTGCCTGGCATATAGTAAGTTATTAATAAAGTTTTGTTATTGCTACTTTTTATAGCCCTATGAACTTGGTACTATTTTTATCTCCACTTTACAGATAAGGAAATTGTGAGGCACAGAGAATTACATAACTTGTCCAGGACCACAGAGTTCATTAAGTGGCAGGGATAGAATTGAACTCAGTCTGTTTGATGCCAATAGTTATTCATGTTTTTAACCACTATAGAAAATTTGGCTAAACACACACACACACACACACACACTCATGAAAATCGTTTCTGCAGGTTTCAGAACAGTGTAAGTTGTACTCAACACAGGTTTTACTTTGAAATTCTATTCTCTTTTAAAATTCAGCTGCCTCATAGATATAAGGAAAAAGGCACAAGCATTTGTACCTCCCTGGAGAGTGTCATTGTGAAATTTCGAGGCCACTGAAATACGTGTCCTCAGGGACAATAAGAGTTTTTCAAAACTTGTAAGTTGCTAAGGAACTGAGTTTTGGGGGTTTTGTTTGTGTAACTGTTAGTAGGCTCTTCAGTCAGCTTTTTTTTTTTTTTAATTTATTATTATTTTTTAAACTAACATATAATGTATTATTTGCTTCAGGGATACAGGTCTGTGATTCATCAGGCTTACACAGTTCACAGCACTCACCATAGCACATACCCTCCCGGATGTCCATCACCCAACGGCCCTATTCCCCCTCAACCCCCAGCAGCCCTCAGTTTGTTTCCTGAGATTAAGAGTCTCTTCAGGTTTGTCTCCCTCCCTGGTCCCATCTTCAGTCAGCTTTTTGAGTTGTGTTTTCTTTCCTAGTTTTTAGCCAGCAATACCTCGTATTTGCTCTGGTAGAAAGAATTAGACTATGTCATGGGCTAAGCAATATTAAAAGTTTGTGGATATAACTATAACATAACAGATTAATAATAGCATTAGAGCCTCAACACCGATCGTGTAATGCATCTTAACTTCTTACAGCTACTTCATTGGATGCTCACGTTTGGTCTGTGCTGTAATGGCTTTTCTCCCGGTCCTCTTGCTTGATTGTAGAGGGAGAAATGCCCCACTTCTGCTGTTGTCCCCTAGAGTTCTAAGCAGGACTTTACTTTTCTTCTGATCTCCCCTCCTCCTCCTCCCATATGCCGCTGCCTGCTTCCTCCTTAGTTGTCCGAGCCTACTCGAAAGGAACCGAAGATCGCCGGACCCCAGGGCCTGACGCCCTTCGAAAGGCTCCCGGGGTCCCCGGGGACCGGATTCTCAGCCCTAGCCGCCAGGGTGCCATAACCCTTCCACTTAGACAGCAGCCCGGCACCCAGATTCCATCCCTGGAAGCTACAAACCCCTGAGCTCCACCCACCCCTCCGGCCAGAACCCGGCGCGATCGCTTCCCTCCGGATTTCCACTGGGGGGAACGAATAGGCTGGAAGGCAGTTACAGATGCCGGGGGCGCCTTGCGAAAAACCGTGGTGTCCTCTAGAAGAAAGTCGGTTTCCTCCAGGACCTGCAGTTGGCGGCACAGCCCCGCTCCACCTGGGGAAGGAGGCGGCTCCCGCGAGTAGGGCCCCGGGGAGGCGCGCGGCGGGCACGGGAGCCGGGACTGGAACGCCGAGCGCCGCGGGGTCGGTCCGGGCCGGCGGCGCGTCCGGGTTGCCGCGGGAGCACAAGGCGTGCACAGCAGTCCTCTGCCGGGCGAAGGCCTGGCCGCCCTGCCTGCTGCCCTCTCTCCCGCCTCCCGCCCCAGAAATTATCTCAAGCGTTGCCAGTTTGATTCCAGAGCCCCACTCGGGTGGGTTCTTTTGTTTCTTTGTTTTAATGACAGTTCCCAGCTCTTGGGCATGTCATGCGCGATTAATTCCCTGGCTCTGTTGAAGGCAGCTGGGATGAAATTTCTTCTGCATCATCCTTTTGGGGATAATTGCTTATGATGTGACGTCAGCCGGATTGATTTTTCTCTCTTTCAAGAGAGAAAGGGAGGAGGGAGGGAGAGAGACTCACGGACGTGTGCGGAGGCCACAGACATTAACGTTTGGAATTCCTTCAGGGCAAAAGGCGATGGGAATGGGAGCTTACAAGTGTGCGGCGAAGACATCAGACTGCACGGAATTATTAACAAGTTTTTCTTTCAAAGAAGAAAAAAAAACCCAACCCCCTCCGCAGCGAGCCACTTAGGTGCTCCTTTCATGCCCGAGTCCCCCGTTAAGGTGGCAGCGTCTGATAATTAATCTCGGGTACCCAGCCGCTGCAATAGGCTTAAGAAGACGAAGAGGAGGGGCGGGGAAGTGCGTCACCAGGTGGGGAAGGGGCTGTGCGTTTGGTGACAAGCGGGAGGGGTGGGGGTGGAGGGGAATAGGGACGGAAAATAGGTTCTGTGTGCTCTCCCGGGGTATTGTGTCAGGAGATGCAGGCTGGCTACCATGTGACGCGGTCCAGAGCTGAAGGGATTGGCCGAGGCAGCGCAGGCGGTGCAGCTCGGCCGGCTTGCTGTTCCTCTCCCTTTCTCTCGCAGCATCTTCCTGGGAGCCTGTAGGTGAAGCGGCACCAGCAGCATCCATGGCCTGTCTTTGGGGTTAACACTTGTCTCCTTTGGCTTCAGCAGTGGACAGAGCAGACCTCTCGGCAGCGGCGTTGTGAGGACTTAGCTGGGACCTGGAATCTTATCCTCCTGTATTTTTTCAGACTCCTTGGAAATTAAGGAATGCAATTCTGCCACCATGATGGAAGGTAGGATGCTTTCTGCTGTGGTTGACTGGCTTCAGGCAAGGTCTGGGTAGAACAGCGTTGAAGAATGTGTGCAGCCTGGGTTTGTGGCTGGTCTAGAACCTGGTTGCCAGGATTTGCAAACAGAAATGCTGCAGTTTGCTTGCAGCAGACCAGGGCTCAGACTAATGGAATCAAACCACAAGGCTTCTGTTTAGCTCAGAACCTACGAGCTCCCAGCTCTTCTGGGGGTGGGGGGAGCACCTAAAGTGCTTCCAGGGAGCTGAGATAGAGCTAAGAAAGAGCTTGCAGAGCAAATAAGTTGGGAGAGAAGATAAGGTTTTCTGCTCTGGGTTCCTGGGACTACATGATTAAACATTTACAATGGAAACTTGTTTTCTGAAATTGACATTAGATAGGGGAGGTCATTGACAGAGTTATCCATGCTGTCGTTTTCAGTGAACTGTTTAAGTTTTTTTAAAAAAATTCTTGTAAGACATTTTTATCTCCACAATTTACATGTTATTGTTGGGGTAGGAAGTGCAGCAAATTTAGTCCATAAGCTATATAGTTACATGGGGATGTCATTGCAACAAAACGAGCAATATGAGGAAGATATCTGGGCCTCTTAGCCCCGGATTCAGGGTCTTATCAGGTTAAAAAAAAAAAAGATTTTGCGCTTCTTAAATGCATTCCCGTGCAATGATTCTTAGCCAAGCACCAAATAATTACTTACTGATTACCTTTTTGCATTCGATATTAAGTGTAAGAAGGAACTTTCCCTAGGGAGATGTTGTTTAAATTATATTTTATTCTACTAAATTACCCTTCTAAGCCTGAGATAGTTGACAACCAAGATTGCCTCAAAAAAAAGCTGCAAGCTGATTAAGAAAGAAGCAGGCAGCCCTACCCTGTCTTTGATTTTGTTTTCACACTACAGGATGGTGCAAAACTCCTGGCCTTTCCTAAGATGACAGGCAGAAATTTGTCCCCAGCCTGGATTTCACAATGCAGAATCAAGTGCATAATGGGTCTCAAATCAGCCATGAAAATGGCAGAGAGGCCACCTCTTAAGCCAAGGTCTGTCCTACAGATTTTAAACATTCCTTAGAAATTTACCAAAATGGAATAAGAGGAGGATGTTTTCAAAAAGCAGTGGTTTAGCCCACACTTACTTGGTAGAAATGAATTCTTTTTGCTCTCTGTGTCATCATGTCAAACACTGTTAATGTAATTTGGGGGAGTGAAGAATTCTACAGTCATGGCTCACAGATTTTAGAAAATAACCTTAAAAGAGAGATTGGGTATCATTTTGTTTTGGAGCCTCGTCTTGTTTGCAAAGAGCTCTCAAGCTAGTTCTTTAAAATACAGGTCTAAATAAACTGAAATTACTAATGCCCTGAGATTAAATCATTTTCATTAATTTGAAATGAATTTAATCTTTGAATTACAAGGCAAGACAAACAGAAAGAGTATTACTGATATACTTTTCAATTTAAACTCATGTGGATTACCCTTTTCAGAAAAAAAAAGAACAATTTTATCTCTAGAGGTAGTATATTTCTCCAGCTAAATTTCATTTGTAGCATTTCCTAAAAAGAAATCTGCATACATTCTGATTAGGTCTGAATCTTACACAGAGAAGTGGAAGATCTTTCATTTTCACTTCTTGCCTTGCAAACTACGGAGTTAAAGTGTCTTTTTCGAAGGAAGTCATATTTATTGACGCTCATTAACAACTCTCCTGGAGATATCGCTTATTGTGCCATTCCAGAATGTCAGTTGGTTCAAAGCCCTATGATAAGCTTATCTGAGCTGCCTAAACTGAGATGAGAACTGGAACAAAGACTTGTGTGGGAGCTGAATTAGCACTATCACCCTGGGTCTGCCAAATTCATCCAATGAAGGATGTTTTTTAGCACCGTTTTGAATTAGAGGTGACACTATAGATGCAGTTGCCTTCTGTGAGATCCCTGCAAAAGAAAATGGACAGGTGTTTCCATTGGCTTCAGAATATAAATGAAACTAGTCATTTTTATCTACCCACAGTTCCTACTTAAATGCTTTTCAAGACTTATTATCTTAATGGTTCAGTGACCTTAGAAAGGCGGGTAGGAACCTTATCTAGAGATCAATTTGCCTATCAACAGCCTTGGAACTTAGTTGCCAGTCTTTTTGATAATACATGTATGTTTCTGGTATTGCATCCCAGAATTTCACCTCTGTATTGTTCGTGTCAGGAAGATGTGGCGGAGCAGTTATTTCCACTTAACTCACCCCTAGAGGAAGTAGACTGTTCCATCTATCACAATAACCTTGGAAAGATAAGGAACCCCTCAAAGTCACCCTAAAATCCTGTCATGGAAGCCCTCTGCTGAAACAGCAGTGAGCTCTCAGGCTGTGTCACCCAACATTAAGATGGTTAAATGATGTCTCTCCTCAACTAGTACATTTCATCTACGTGCCCACACGCATACACAGGGTTATGCACACATGCAGTCGTCAACACATATACATTATTAAGGAAGGGAGAGACCCTACATTTACACTGTATATATTTCGACGTTCATCAAAGGGTTTAATTGTCCGCTCAGGAAAACATGGCCATGGCAACTTTTCAAAGCTACTTCTCAACTCTGTGTAAAACAGGAATAAACAAATATTCTTCAGAAGGGCTCATAGTTTAGTTTTGTGATCCTGTTTTGATGGAATCAGATACGGGCTCCATTCATTCAATGTCTGGTCGTAGATGAGGAACGTTACTACCTCCCTAGTGATGCTAACATCCCTGAAGGTAGGGAAATAATTCTGCAGGGACCTCACACGTGTTACCAGAAGTTTGTGGCTCCATGATTCCTTTCAAATATTTTCATTTAAAAACATATATTTTAATTTGATACTGGATTCGCTGATTCCTGCCGTCTTTATTTTTTTTGGCAGCGGTTGGTATTGAGTTCTGTCTTTCCTGAAGAAAGCCACATGATATGGAACCTTCTATATGAATGTGGAGGGAAAGAGGGTGAGCAAAGGGAGTTATTTGCTAAAAGGCGCATGTACTGGTTAAGCTTACAATGCAGTCTGTGTGATTAGGGCAACTCTTCAAGGATTCTGTCGTTTTCATGCATTCCTATTAAAGTTTGAAAAGGCCATTTTAGTTACCCCTTCCTAAGATAAGTGAAGCAAAGTCAGTGTTTCTTAGGACAACTCTATGTTTGTAGGGCAGCCTGGGAAGTTTTCCCTTGTCTCACAGAGCTGTCTGCAATTACCTATGCTTTTAGTTCCATAGTCAGGCTCTTAGGTACCGTCTTGGAAGGATAAGTTTTAGGGTGCCAGTGGTTTCATCCTATATAACAATTTTTAAAATTAACAAGTACATTGTTAAGGGGTTGCAGGATATAATTGTAATGTACAGGGTGATTGAGTAATTTTTGTAATATTTACTAAATAAGAGTATTCTGCATGCAGTCCTTTTTTGAAATTGTAAAAATAAAAAAATAATATTTTGAAGCAGAAAATGGGCAGAAAGGAATTTGAACCCAATTTCATTTTTTTTTTAGTTCATTCAAGTTCTTATAAATAGCATAAACCAAATTGGAGTTCTTTATTATGCCATGTATCTATTGCTTCCTTCAATTTTAGAGGAAAAACAATGAACCAGCATAGTCACCTGGATGTTTTGCATTAGCGTGTTTATCCCAGAAGACATAATTATATGGTTTTCCTGAATTCTAATAAATGGAGAAGAGGATTTTCTGGACCCAAGTTCATTTAACAACAATGCCTATATTTTTGATCCCTCATAACATTTTATAATAGGAACTTTAAAAAAAATTGTATCAAGATGGGCATCTTAACCTGACTGAAAACTAGGAGCTAACTGAAAACTAGTTTCTTGGGTGGTATATTCTCTTTCTCTCTCTCTTTTGAATATGAATATCCACAGACCATACCTTTTATTTATTTTTTGTTTTTTAATACATTTTAAAAAAGATTTTATTTATTTAAGTGAGAGAGAGAGGGAGAGTGAGAGAGTGAAGCAGACTCACCACTGAGCAGAAAGCCTGATGTGGGACTCCATCCCAAGATCCTGAGATCATGACCTGAGCCAAAGGCAGATGCTTAACCAATTGGACCACCCAGGCCATACCTTTTAATTCCTCATTAATGCTTTTTATCTCCAAAATTATTATTTATACAATTTCGAACAATCCTAGCTTAACTGAGCTTTTGTTGTTGCAATGAAACTTATAATAGTAAAGATTTTTTTTCTATCTAGAAATAGAGTTTTATTTATTTGGAAAACTCTTTGATCTGATGAAAAAGGAACAAAGCATTTTGAAGCTGGAATTGTTCATTTTCTAGTTAGCTAAGAAGTTTTAAAGGGAATGCTTCTAACTTCCCAGAAAGAGTGAAGTTATTTTGGAAAATCTTAAGCATGCATATGAGATTCTAGTACATGGGTCATGCTTTATGTAAGTTCTCTCCTTCCTTGAGGCTCTGTGTCAGAAAGAGTATTCTTATATGTGTAACTTCCCATACAATTCCAAGGGTCAACACTTTAAATCTCTAAAAAGAATATGCAGTCTTAAAAAGCTTATCTTAGATAAACCATTCTAGAAGACTCTGGACAATTCTTTCTTTTGGATTTGGCACATACATTACCCATGTTTCAAATAATAATTGCAGGAAGTCACCAACTCAGTTTTTATGTTCCTGAAAGTTTGTTTATGAATTGCTCACTTGCAACAGGTTTTCCCATAGGAATAATGATATATATGATTAGAGTCTCATACGAGATGTTCAAAGGCCATTAACCAAGGATTTAGTTGAAATACTAAATATTTGCAATGAAATGTGTGAAGAACAATACAGTTACCACAGTAAGTAGCCAGAAGAGAACAATGGGATGAAATAGGTTTTCAATTTGAAATGCTGGTATTTGTGAAAGGGAAGATTTAATTAGAGGACAATGAGGATATGGAGACACAATCTGAAGAGTGTTTTCAGGTATATTTCCAAAAGTTTTAGAGGGTTATGACACTGGATTTTCAATTATGTTTAATTTTACTTCCATTCTCACGGTTTACCTTTCCTCAATTCAATTTTATCACATGTACTACTGTTAAACTCTGATTACTTTCATTATATAAACTCACAAATGGAATTAATAAAAAAAGAGAGAATTTACTGAGATAATGGTACAGGAGTTGGAAGGGAGAAAATGTTGAAGGGATTACAATGGATTTGGGTTTATGTGTCTGAAATAGTCCCCGAGGAGAAACAAACTGAGATAGAAGAGAACTGAGGGGCATGAGAAGGGCAGGATATCCTTGAGGAGAAAGTAGCGTGTGTGGCAGAGGTGTTGGGTCAAACCAGTTTCTATATTGACTACCAAATATTTCTGTGGGCACAGGATGGTACGCTTACCAGGGGCAGAGCCACTAGGGATGAAGGTCAGACTCCACTGGAGAGGGGTCAGTCTCCATTTTTGGAACATGTATGACGTTTCACTATATCCACAGAATGTCAGGGAGATACTTAGAATCTCTATTGAAATACCTCATGTCATGTCACTTCCTTGTTTAAAAAGCTTCTTTATCTTCTCATTTCTGTTAAAGTCAATCACATAAAGGAGGCTGGCCACTCTGGCCTGACATGACTCTCCAAGCACACTGAGTGCCTTACTGCTGGTTTTAGAGTGTTTAAAACAGATACTTTCTTGCCTTAGGGCTTTTACTCCACCTAGAACACGACTTTGCCTATTCATGGAATAACTGATTTTCTTGTGGTCCCAGCAAAACCACCACCTCGTCAGGAGGACATCCCTATCCTCCTGTCATCCCAAGCTCTCAAACACACCCTGTGCCCCTACTACGTCTCAGTCCACCTTCTCTCCTCAGAGATGTATTTATGACTCATGGTCGTGTAATGGTACATGGGCTGAATTACTCCAGAGCTCAGCTCCACAAGGACGGAAATCTGGTCTATCATATTCACCTCCCATCCTTAGTTCTTGACACACAGTGGGTGCTTAGTATGTTTGTTCATTCATTGGAGAAGGGAGGAAACCAGATATAATTTCTCTGATGACTTCATATGGTGCATTGTAAGGTATTATTAGGGGTGTGATAGTCGATGTAGGAAAAATAAATGCTCAAATTTGTGTTCTCCCTGGAAAATAAACATGAAATAATTAAGAAAAAATAATGCATTGTTAAGTGGGATGTGGTGATGTACAGAAAATACATTTTGAGAAGCAAAAGAAAAGAAATGGTCCATTTGAAAATAAGTGTTTGGGTTTGAATCATTTTGGTGACTAGCTCCAAAGAAATGATTTTATAATGGAAAGAAATGAGTGATAACACAGCTATTCAAAGAAATTCCCAGAAAATCCCAGGAGCAGTACTGTGAATATGCTGTACATGTTTTTCCTTTTCTCTCTCTCTTCCTGCTTTCCTTTATTTCTGCCTTTCCTGTCTCCACTTCCATCATGCTTCTACCCCATCTTTCTCTCCCAGGGCTCTCCTTTTCTCTGGATTATGACCAGATCTGAAAACACTGGCTTCTAGAGGTAGAGTTTGAC
Source organism: Mustela putorius furo (assembly GCF_011764305.1). Taxonomy (NCBI): domain Eukaryota; kingdom Metazoa; phylum Chordata; class Mammalia; order Carnivora; family Mustelidae; genus Mustela; species Mustela putorius. The sequence continues at coordinate 54,308,771 of NW_025422005.1, forward strand.
TTGGAATCTGGCAAAGTTTTTTTTTTTTTAATATTTTATTTATTTACTTATTTGACACAGAGAGGGAGAGATCACAAGTAGGGAGAGAAGCAGGCAGAGAGAAAGGGGGGCAAGCAGGCTCCCCGCTGAGCAGAGAGCCCAATGTGGGGCCTGATCCCAGGACCCTGAGATCATGACCTGAGTCAAAGGCAGAGGCTTAACCCACTGAGCCACCCCGGTGCCCCTGGCAAAGTATTTTTAAATAGATAAAGGAATGCAGGTGAATGTAATGTTGTATAATGCATTCATACAATGTGATGGTAAATGAGGTTTTTGCCAAATTATTGCTGATTGAGGAACTCCTAAGTCTTAGAAGCTCAGAATGGTTGCTGAATTTGTGTAGTCTGGGTTTTTTTGTGGAAAGAGCATGGACCCAGAAGTCAGACTTAGGTTTGAGTCTAAGTGTTGTGACTGTTTGGCTGTGTGCCTTGAGAAGGTTACTTTACCTTTCTGGGGTTCTGTTTCCTTGCAAACAAAATGAGAGAATTGATCTGCCTACCTCTAGAGCTTCTAGCTTGAAGAGTCTCTGGCACTCACTGAATGGTTTGGATTTCCCAGTCTTACTCCCTCCAAGGTTTAAATTGAATGATTGAGTCCTTTTCCTCCCATTTCAAAATGTAATTGTTCCTAACACAAAAATAATTCAGATGTATTACTTTCTGCCTTTCAGTGGCTACTCCTCCTCTGCTGTTCTTTTGCATCGATGCCCCAAGTTCATTTTGCCCCTTTTCAGCATCAGAAGACAGAGTGCAGTGATGCCACCCTCATCTATAGTCCTTAGAGCAGAGAACTGTCCGTGTGTTCATCAGAAATTGCATGAATTGTACAAATGTGTCCTAGGTGTTCGGCCCTGGTCTACATGCTAGAGCTTCAATAGTGAACAGCAGCTACAAGTTCCCGCCTATACAGAGCTTCCTGTTTGGTGCAGGAGAGATGGGAAAATAAAATGGAACACAGAGTACATTCGATGGGGATCAGAACTTTGGAGAAGAACTGAATGGAGAAAGGAGATAGAGGAAGTTGTGGAGGAGAGGAAGGAGTGGGGTAGATGGGATTGCAATCGTAAGGAAGTTGGGAATGGATGGCCTCACTGAGAAGATGTATGAGCAAAGACTTGAAGGAGGGGAGGGGGTGAGCAGCCATTTGGAGGAAGAGTCCAAAAAGGTGGGAGAAAGAGCATGTGCAGAGTTTCAGAACATGGGTAGAGCAGCAAGTGCTTCTGAACAAAAGGAGAGAGGGATGTTTACGAGGGGGACTCCAAGGTAACATAGACACCCGTGAATCTTCAGTGGTATGAAAACCAGTTTCCTTTTGCATTAGTCAGTTGGTATAAGCCTGTGTTATCCACATGTCTAGTGACAGCTGGGCATTCAGAAGCCTGGTGTTCTGAAGCTGGTTCTGTTGTGCCTCTTGGACTCATTTTTTCCACATATTTAAGTGAATGGGTGAATATCATGCTCTTCCCTTAGCTTGTGGTTCCAAGCCTAGAGTTAGAGCTGAGTGTTCAACTATAACTTGAAGCTTGAACATTTCCACACAAGAGAAATGGCCTCATGATAAGGGTGACTCCAGAATCAGAATTACACATCAATTCATGAATGTTTTGGCTATGTTTGACCTTCATTTTTATTTTTTGTTCATATTAGCTTCTTCTCTTGTGTATCAGGACTGGTAATTTAGAATTTTTAAAAAAGAACCATGGAGACTGACTCATGTTACCCATCTTTAACAGGCAGAATAATGAGTAAAATATTGTGCTCACTTAGGGCATTGTCATAAGATTGTCTGACTTGCACACACTTCAAACATTCCAAAATGCATCATTTATTCAAGAGGTACATCAGAGGTTTCTCTTCAGTGTCAGGTGATTTAGGCACTGGGAATATGACAAGGGAATAAAAAGGCAGCTGTGGTCTCTATTTTCAGAAGCTCAGAATCTAGTACATGCTATCATACACTTGTGTGCATATCCATTTTATTTTCACATCATCATCTCTGTGGGGTAGAAGGAACAAGTTTACTATCTTTCTTTCAAACAGAAAAGTCAGGCCTGGTGAGGTTATGTGACTCGCTTAAGCTGACCATCTTACCAAGTGGCAGAACCAGCATTTATGCACCATGTTTGACTCCCAGTCAAGTGGTCTTTATTTGTATGATAGTGTAACCATCATACCAGAAAGTCCTACTTGTATCTGAAATTGTTTGGCCTGGGTCTCTGGCTGACAAATGTACAACAGATTGACCAGATTGGACATAGTATTTCACAAGCTTTATTCAGTATGAAGCAAAGGATTTAATTAACAGATTATGATCCTTCAGATCAGCCATCAGCTTGAGGAAGGCCACCAAACACAGAAGCGGGCACCTTTCAGTGGCACTCACTGGTTTCCCAGAATTTTATAATGTGGAGGGATATGGGATATCGAATTTCACAGCTCACCCTCTACACAATGTTTTATCAAAAAGCCTGGCTCCCACAATAAACAAAAGCCCTTTCTCCCTGAGAAGGACACCTCGGTGTTCACTGACATTCTGTGAAAGCATGATGGTGTGTGCTACCATTGAAGATGAACCAATCTAGTCCAACCCCGTTTCGCAGTTGAGAAAACCAGAGCCAAATGAAATCACTTACCCAAGGATTTTTATTCTCTCCATAAGGGGACAAGTCAAAGTTTATTTTAGTAATGATTCCAAAAATGTGAATAGACAAAGACTTGGAAGCCATGGTGTCTTTCACGTTCAAAGGTGCTGGGACTGGTTGGGTGACTGCCCAAAGACACACAAATGAATGTGTCCCCAGGGGCCACTGCTCTGCTCCATCCACACACAATGTGGCCATTTATAGCTCTCTCCTGTGCTTCCATGTCTCATGCGTCTGCTGTCAGTGAGTCAGCGCTGTGTGGAGGGAACAACTGGGAATTGAAGGGGCTGGATCTCCTGACGAGCTCTATGACCTTGAGTTAGTTCTGAAACTGCTTTGGCCTCAGCATCCCCATTTGTAAGGTAGGAATGACACTGGCTCTCTACCCCACAGAATCGTGAAGCTCTAATGAGATAATAACTATGAAAACCTCTGAAGAAATGTGGTGCCCATGCCAGTGATTTTCTGATGACTCTCTCTCAGTTTGATTGTTACATGTGGATTCTTAACGTTCAGTGGCCAGGCATTACTGCTTGCTATTTGACCTGTCAAGTCGATTATTGCTGTACGTCTTTTGCAGTGGGACCTACAGATTTCTCTCCTCCCTTCACCATACTGTTCATTACTAACATATTCTATCATTCTTGATTCTCAGTGGCCAGGGGTTACAACTTTACCTTTCTTGACCTTGGAAGTTATCACCAATCAGTCTCAAACATCATGTTCTCTGGCCTTGGCATCTGTCTCACCATCGTAGTCCAGGCCACCTCTACTAGTTGTTTGGAATTGGCACATGGGATGATACAACGTTGCTTTCCCTACCATGGACAGCTTCCCAAAGTTGAAGAACTATGAGTAAAACTGGGTTGTATGTCGTCTCTCTCTGCACCCAACCTTTACAAATGCCTTAGAGTATCACGGAAAAGTGGCATGCTCACAGCACTAGGGTTGGTAGCAATGGTAGAAAATGGTCTATAAGCCCTATAACAGGTAGGACCCTTCTCTTGTACTATAGACTTTAACCACCAAGTTTTTCTTAGGCTCCGAGGGCCTCCCGTTCAAAGGATTGTGTCTACCAGGTAGTCAAGCCCCAGGCTGTGCTTGGATTCATTCCTCATTTCTCCTTCCAACTTGCCACACAGCAGTTGGTCCTTTAGAGTTATAGATGATCCTTCCTAAAAGATCTTGGCTCTGTTCTCTCCCTTTTATCCTCTGCTACCATACCTGATCAGACCTTACTGCTTCCCATCCATGCACCTCACAGCCATCAAAGACATCACTTTCCCCACCTGCCTTTGATTTTTTTTTCCCATGCCTCTAAGATGAAGCTCAAATGCTTTTGTGTGTGGTGTAACACTTTCACACACCGGCTACCTCATCTCTTCAAAAACACCTTGTACCAGCCAGACAGTAGCTCCTTGCTTTTCTCATTTCTTTGTATATGCTATTCCTTCCCTTATCTACATGGGCATAGTCTGCTCTGATCATTCAAGGTCAAATAGAAGTGGCCCCTCTTCAATGAAGCCTCCCCATATTCTCCGTGTTGAAAGTGAGTTGCTCCTTGAGCTCACTTAGCTCTCAGTTCTTGCCCTCCTAAGGCCACATATCGGAAGGTTTAAGAGCACTGGCTCTGGAGTCAGAGTGACCTAGGTTAAATCTCATGTATGTAACCTTGAAAAGCTAGTGCATCTGCTTCCTCATCTAGAAGATGGAAGTGATAATAACAGTAACTTTCTCGTAGGTAATTTACTCATATGAGGTTGTAGGATTAAATCAGCCATGCATTTTCCAGAGGTACAAAACCAATAGGTTAAGAAGCAGACACAAAGAAAGAGAGAGACAGAGACAGAGAGAGAAAGAAAGAGGGAGAGGGCGAGGGCCAGGGAGAGGGAGAGGGGGAAGGAAGAGGGAAAGAGAGAGAGAGGGAGAGAAAGAGATATTTTTAAGGAACTGGTTCATTTGATGGAAGGGACTGGCAGGCAAGTCTAGAAGCCATAGGGTGGCTGGCAAGTAGGGGTTGATGAAGCAGTCTTGAGGTAATGTGTTAAACTCTTAATAAATCTTACCTGCCATTTTCCATTTATATACCTACTTTGTTGGCTCCTCCGCCAAGAACCAAGGACTCAGAGCAGGGACCCTGTCTCACTCAATTTTGTATTCCCAATGTATGGCATGTGTAAGTACTCAGTAAAAAGCCGGTGAATAAATGAATGCTATTGAGGGATCGCAACTTTTTGGGAAATAGACAAGCTGCTCAGTGTATGTATCATGAGAATTATATGAGTTGATATATGCAAAACATTAAAAGAAGCACTTGGTTCCTATGAAAGGTATATTAAAGGTTATTCTGCTGGGAACATTGAAGGCTCCAGTATGGTTCCTGGATGCCAGGCAGTACCCAGGATCCTGCGCCCTCTCCTCTCCCCAGAGCACCCATCTGCTGCGTAGGCTTGCTCTGGCTGAGCGCCACATTCTGGTTCAGGAGCGTGCAGTTAATCTAGTATCTCACACAGTCTGCCTGACTACATTAATTGTTTTGCTCTCATTTTAGGAGAGACCGGGTTTCATTGTAGAAAACTCAGAAAACAGGAAGATACAAAGGAGAAATTGAAATCTCCAATTATCTCATTATTATGAAATAAGTAACCACTGTGACAATTTGTTGAGTGTAGAACATGGACTTTGGGGACAATCTGAAGCCCTTCAAGCCTCAGCGCTGTTAGCAGTAAAGAGGGTAGAAGAACACCCTCCACATAAGATAGTGGGGGAAATTAGGGCACCTGGATGCCTCAGTTGTTTAAGCAGCTGCCTTCATCTCAAGTCATGATTCTGGAGTCCAGGATCAAGTCCCACATCGGTCTCCCTGCTCATCAGAGAGTCTACTTCTCCCTCTGACCTTCTCCCCTCTCATGCTCTCTTTTTTTTTTTTTCTCCCTCTCTCTCTCTCTCTGATTCTCTCACATATATAAATAAAATCTTTTTAAAAAAAAGATAGTGGGGAAATTAAATTAAAAAAAATGTACGGACTTCAGGTGACACTTACCTGGCATAATAGGTAAGCACTCAATGAAGTCTAGCTCTTAATAGCTTTACAGGCAAAATAAATATGTCAAAGGACCCAATTTGATCAGAATATATGTATGCACACATGTGTGTATATCCACACGCAGACACCTATGGCTTTTCCACTTGGCATTAGATTGGAACCACTGTCCTAGGCAGTATGCATATTTGTTAAGAGTAATGGATCTGGAGACACACTGGAGACATGTAAACTTTGACTCCTCTACACTTGTCAGCTCTTTAGGTTTAGGCCAATTATTTAACCCCTTTGTGCTTCTGTCTCTTCTCTGTATGGGATAATCCCTATCGGGAAAGGTTATTATAAGGACTAAATGAGCTTAACGTATTATGTATAGTGAGTATTATTTTTATAATATATATTATAATTATATATATGTGACATATAATATATGAAAAACAGTATTTGGCACAGAGTCAATGCTCAGTCAAGAAATGCGAGCTACCATTATCATCCTCCTGAAATGGTCTTCACGAGCATTATTTGTACTGGTTGTAGAATATCCCATCGCTTTATCATTTATGTTACTCTTCCCTGTTGTCAGACATTTAGACTGTTAGCTGGAGGTTGGTTTGTATATTGAGCTAGAATGGCTCATGTTAATGAGTCACGTGGTGTGTCAGGAAGATTTCGTTTTCATTTGGCAAGACAGTTGGGTGAGGTGGTCGCAGTTCTGCTTTGGGCTCGAGTCCTGACAGCGCTCCAGCCAGCTAAGTGACTTTGGACAAGCTATCTAACATTCAGAAGAGAGAGCAAAGTAGTAGAAAGAAATTGATTTTAATTCAAAAAATTCTAACATCTCCTGGCACCATTCTTTATTAGCTATGAGGATGAGGCCAAGAATTTGCCAGGTGGGTGGGAATTGATTTTCTGTGTCCTCTTTGAAGGTCCTGGCTGTGTATTTTGGGTAAGTCACCATCTCTTCTATTTTCCCATCTGTGGAATGGCAAATGAGCTTTCCTGCCTTTCTCACTTGGTGGTAAATATCCAAGCACAAAATATACGTGAAAATATTTTTAAAAGCAGTAAATTTTTATATAAACACAGTGTAGCTTTAGGGCTGTTGTTACATTTAGTATTTCAGAAACTTTTCAAGTAAAGGTTAGCTTAAATAATTTTGAAGGTGCTAACTAGTTTTAAGATTCTGTGCTCTGGGGCGCCCAGGTGGTGCCGTTGGTTAAGTGTCTGCCTTGAGCTCAGGTTATGGTCCTCGGGTCCTGGGATCAGGTCCCCATGTCAGGCGCCCTGCTCAGCGGGGAGCCTGCTTCTGCCTCTCCCTCTGCCCCTACCCCCACTCATGCTCTCTCTCTCTCTCTGTCAAATAAATAAATAAAGTCTTTAAAAAAAATTCTGTGCTCTACCAAAAGGGTTTCTGGATGTAACCCTACTAGAGTTAACTTCTCTCCCCATTATCGTCCACCTTTCACACATACAAATGATTTTCATCATTCCTGGATACTTGGTGAAGAACACAGTCCTGCATTTGGCAAAATATTTATTTGAGCAGGAAATGCTACATATAATTTTGTGAAACTGGGTAAAAATATTGTTTCTAATAATGACTATGTAGTGGGACAATTTCAAATGCATTTTAAAGTGTGTTCAGATGAAATCTATCTTGGCCTAATTACAAACCCAAATATTGTTTTGAATGTGATCTCAGCAAGGTCTAATCCAAGCAATCCAATTGCCAGATCAAAATATTCAACTAGGGTTCTTCTTTTGAGTTTTCCACTATCTTCTATCTTTGTGTCAATGCCCCTCATGCAGACAGATGGAAGAATAGAGTTTGTTGCCCTCTCAGTGAGTTTTGGCCAAGATAACGGAGGACAGTCTCTAGTGGTGGTGGTATGCTGTGAGCCAGCCATGCTTCTGAGTGCGGGTTACAAGGGAGCAAAGAGTCCTTGCTCTGCTGGGGCTTGCCTCCGACTGTGAGGGTACAAGACTCATCAACCAAATGAATAAACAAGATAATTTTAGATTGTGGTAGAGTCAATGAAAAAGACTCACTGGGAAAGGCGTGGGGCAGTGGGGATCAAAGCTGCTTTCCATGGTCAGGAAAGACATTATAGCGGAGACTTCTTCACAACATGACATGTCAAGATCTGGGAGCACAGTGTTTCATGAGTGGGCACTGCGGGGCCAACCCACGGCCGGGGGACTTGGGAAGCTCAAGGAACAAAAGAAAAGCCAGAATGGTTGGAGGGGATAGAGGAGTGAAGGGAGGGAATGGAAATAGGAGAGAAGGAAGGCGAGATTCAGACCAGGCGGGGCTGTGTGAGCGATGGAGATGGATCTGGAATTGAGTGGGAGGCAGTGGAAAGCCACTGAAGGGGTTTAAGGAGAAGTCACATTTCCATCTGCATTTGTAAACAATTACTTTGGATGTTGAATGGACTGGAGTAGCTACAGATGGCCTTCTGGGTTTTTTGTTGTTGTTTTGAGAGGAGACTGCCTTGAATCTGTCTTGGAGTAGTAAATACTCTACCTTTACTTAAATGTCCCATTTATTTTCAGGAAAACTAAGGGAGATTGGAAGGGATTATGGTAACCTTCCCCAAATCCATTTAGCACTGTCTCTGCTGAGGTCCGAGGGCTCAGGTGATGGTTTAATTCAACTATTGAATAAACTCCTTCTCTAACCCAAATGGTTTTGATATTAGATTTTTTTCAGAGTCATGTTGACAGGTAAAAAAAGATGAAGATCTTTGAGTATATCATGTGCTTTTTTTTTTTTTTTCATGTACCTGTTTTTAAATGGCTGTGAAGCACTTCAATTATTCGACAACCATTCTGATAGTGAATCAGTTAGTTTATTAAGCTGGCTTTCATCACTGAAACTCTTTCCCTCTAAGCCAGATCGGAAAGATAGATGTGCTTAAGAGATCTTACTGCTGACAGAGGTTGACCTCTCCGTGTTCCATTTTTCTTCAACAATATCTCCGTTAAAACCCCTTGTGTCCTTGCTAAATTTCATTGATGGAGATCCCTACTGTCTCTGGTAACTGGATTCACCTGTGCACACCTCCGACTCTGTAGCTCCTCTCCTCTTACCTTTGGGGGCTGAAACTCTCTGCTCTGAAATCTATTTGTAACCCAGAGGAAAATATATGAAGCATTCTGTAGCTGGTACTTGTCCCTGTTCCAGTCTTCTTTACCCAAAGGGCTGTTTTTCTTTTCTAGTTACTTATATGATATAACAGGTAAATACACAGGCTTCGAAGTCAAAGCAGACCTAGGTTCAAATCCTGCCTCTTTAAACTACTGGCTGAGGACCTTTGGGCAATCCTGAGCTTCAAGTTGTTTTCCTTCCTCCTCTCTCTCCTTTCTTCTTTCCTTCCTTCTATCCTTCCTCCCTCCCTCCCACTCTTTCCCCTCCCTCCCTCTCTCTTATTTCTTAGCTTTTTAGTCTGTCACACCTTACAAGATTTATTCGAGCTCTAAACATGATGCTAGAGGCTAGGTGTGTAACTAAGTTACATAAACAGAAGCCCCTCTGGAGCTTACAGTATAGGAACGAAGACATTAAATTAATAGAGATACCGCAGTCCACCATGGGGAACAGATGATCCCCCTCCTGACCTTCTGAAGGTCAGTGGTATCCTAACCCTAAGTGGCACTGCCGATAGTCATTCATCTCACCTCGTCTCATCACGTAGGCATTTTATCATCTCACATCATCCCAAGAAGAGTGTTATACAATAAGATATTGTGTGAGAGAGAGTGCATTCACATCATTTTGATGACAGTATAGTCTTATAATTGTTCTATTGTATTATTATCATTGCGAATCTCTTATTGTGCCTACTTTAATAAATTAAAGTTTATCATAGACATATATGTATATAGGGTTTGGTACTATCTGTAGTTTTAAGCATGCACTGGGGGATTTTGGAAGGTATCTCCCTCAGAGAAGGAGGGACTCCTGTATGACCTTTGCATTCAATCAGTCATAGCTATGGTTATTGTTATTATTAGCATTACTGTTGTCACTGTTAACATCACACACACCCTGGGCCTGAATGTATGGGATTCAGTGAGCTTTCCCAGAATTTTTTACAGGGTGCTCCAAAAATGTTGATCAACCGTGTTCTTGGTGACTTGCCTAGAACTGCTCTGCATCTGTGCTCCCTGACTCCTGCCAGCTTACTTCATTTCTGCCCTGGTATCTGAGTAGTTTCTGGGGCTAGTCACTCAGCGTTTGGGTACCATCCATGCCTTGGCTCTCCCGGATTCCTTAGAAAGCTCCTGATCTTATTGCTCTACCTCCTAAATGAATGCCAACAAATCCCAACATGACAACTGCTGTGCTGCTATGCTGTGCTGGGATCCTGAATGAGTGAACCTTCTAGAAGATTTTCTGAAAGAAAAGAGAGTGCCTCCCTCTCTCTTGAAGCCCTTTAAAGAGCCCATTGCTACACCCGTGTGCACTAAAAGCACCTGTTTAGGCTGAATTATGAGCCCGAGGGTATTTCTTCCTTTTAGTTTAACAGTCTTTTGTGATTTATTCACCACTGACCTAGAGGCTAGGCCATAATAATCTGCACCCTTTTCCATTCCTCCATACCAAAGCCTATGAGAATATTTTTCTTTAAGTTTTGATATTGTCAGTGCATATGGGAGAGAAACAACTGTACATGGTCAGCTCTTGATTTTCCTATCTCTTTACGGCCATTATCTCTGAATCACCTCTTCTACTGGAGTTGCTTATCACTGATTTTAGTTCTTCCTTTTTTTTTTTTTCTGTTCTCGAGTTAGACCTTTCCAGTAGGTAGTGGCTTTATAACTTGCCAGAAGATGGCTGTCCCAGAACAACGCTTGATCTCTGGCTATTGTAGAATAAGAAATATTAAGAATTTTTTCTTAGTTGCTCCATAATTGCTCTTAAAAAGTAGGTATAGCTATAACTACTGCCCTCCCCAGGAGGAGGAAATGTTCTAGTAAAGTTCATATTTATTAATACAAAAATATTAATGTAAAAATAGGATTAATAAAAAATACCACTTCTTGAGCTCCTGCTCTGTGCTAGAAACTGTTCTTATATTTTCTATAGGCATTGTCTCATTTAATTGTCACAAAGATTCTGTGGGGTTCTACTATGATAATTATCTTTATTATATAAATGAGAAAACTGAGAATCAGGGAGTCCATGACTTTCCCAAATATTTAGAATGTGTGTGCTGATCTCTATGACTTCCAAACTTATGTTGTGAACCGCTGAATAATATTTCAAACATTACCTTTGAGAAGTTTTATTTAATATATTCCCATGCAAGGGTAGAACAGTGAGATCATCTGTACCACAACAACTGAAAGTAAGTACTGTTGTTACAAGGTGCTTATCTCTTTTTTCTTACCACACAGAAATTAAATATGAGGAGATTCCTGTCCAATTCCTATACTACTATTAAACACCTATAATACCTCACATATAAATTTCTGGGTAGTAAAAAAAATGAGTAAATAATCATGGAAGTAACGAAACTGCTATCCAGAATATCTTTGTTCTGATTGTTTTTAATCCAGCTGGCTTCCAGTTTCTCACATTTTACTTTATAGGTTTCTATGGTGCTGTATGTTAAAGCAAACTTTAGTAAGTCGCATTGGATATTTCAGAGAAATTTGCAAAGCTTTCTTTGGTACTGAAAGCATTTCTCCCTTGCTAGGCTGAGAAATCTATTTCCTCGTCTTGCCTAACAATCTATTGAGCACATCTCCTAGTTTCAGTTATCAAAATTTTTTATTTTATAACATTTCAGAGACAATTCAATCATCAGTTGACCTTTGTTTCATATGAAAAAAAAAGAAGTCATTCTGACTATGTGGCTTGGAAAAGGTTATAGTTCCCAATTCCATATTAATAGCTCCATTGTAGCTAAGGCTTTAACATGCCTTTGATTGTAAGGTTTCTAACGGATACTCAGTCCTCAATAACTATAATAAAATGCATATTTTAAGAATGTGTGAAAATATGCAGTCATCTCCAAGTTTATTTATGAACTCAAAACAGAGCATTTATGCTGTTTTCTTTGCAGTAAATACAAGCACAGCTCTTGGTATCACCTTTTTACCTGCACTCTGTGTATCTTGTTTTTCTCACAATTTCTTCAGTCGAAGCAGGAAAAACTACAGGAGAGATGAACCCCATATATAAGGCATGTGCATCCAAAGTTTGCAAAAGTTCAAGACTCTGCAGATTCTCTGCAGGCAAAAGTGGCCTGTAAAGAAGTGGGCCCCTCACCTTGTGGGGATAGTCATGCTGGTCATTATCATTCCTGTATGTAATGTGCAAGTGTGCCGGGCTCCGAGTGAAGGCTGTGCAAACGGCCTATCACTTGTCTCTCACAGTAACCCTATCAAGGTTATTCTTTTTTTTTTTTTTCTTTTCTCTCTCTCTCTCTTTTTTTTTTTTTTTTTTTACAAACCCTTGTGTTGAGGGCTGACTTTCAATAGATCGCAGTGAGGGAGCTGCTCTGCTACGTAGGAACCCCGACCCAGAAGCAGGTCGTCTACCAATGGTTTAGCACCAAGTTCCCCACAAACGTGCATTGCGTGACGGGCGAGGGGGCAGACCCATTTCCAGCCGTGTCCCATTTCCCAAGACGGGGGGCCCTCCGCACCGGACCCCCATCCCAATACGCAGCGGGGCACACCACGCCACGGGGGGGCGTGCACAGTGGCCCGCCGGTGGGGACGGTGGGCGACCGGCTATCCGAGGCCAACCGAGGCTCCGCGGCGCTGCCCTATCATTCCGCCTGGGCGGTATTCTGATTTAGAGGTGTTCAGTCATAATCCCACAGATGGTAGCTTCGCCCCATTGTCTCCTCAGCCAAGCACATGCACCAAATGTCTGAACCTGCATATCAAGGTTATTCTTCATCCCATTTGATGAATGAGGAAAATGAGGCCCAGGGTTATGTACACAACTAAGAAGTGGCAGAGCAGATAGGAACCGCGGATGAGTCCCGGATCCCATCATCTCCGAGCCACCGTGGTGAGTGACTGCCACCCATCATCCTGGACTAGTCTGGGGCAGCTGGGTTAGTGAGGCTCTTGTCCATTGTCAAGGGCAGCCAACCTTTTTCAGCAACACAGCTTCCAGGGCCGTGCTCCTGGGTTCCCCTGCTGGGTGCTTTTCCGCACAGGGTGTGGTTTCGCACTGGTCCACCGCTCCCTCTTCTCTCTTCTTTCCTCATCCTTCCTAGTGTGAGTGGCTCCGTTCTGTGTTTCCATTCTGAGCTCTCTGCTCTTCATGCTCCCCTCAACCCATCAGACTGGGTAGCCACAGAGCGGCGTCAGTGAGGTGGGGGGCAGGCTTCTGAGTGAGGCCACTTGCGTCACACCCGGATCTCTCTCACTTATTACCTTGGCAGTCTGGGCCCATTTACTTCTCTGTGCCTCTTTTTACCATTTTCTCAGTTTTAAAAATCAATATAATGATACGAATACCAGTCTCAGAGAGTTTTGCTGAAGAATGAATGAGCTCACGCATATAGAATCCTTAGTCTGTCTAGTACCTGGCACACATAGTAATTGCTCAACTAACCACTTTTTTTTTCTGGTTTTGTTTTGTTTTTACATTTGCATGATGGTGGGTAATTTATGTCAGGAAATCCCATCATTTGTCGCAGGGAGAAATGACTTCAACCACCCAAGAAAAACCCTTCCCCCAGGAAGAAAACAAACCGAGCTCTCCCTTTCAGATGTTTCCCATTCCTTCGTTGTCAAGTTCCCTTTGGCCACAAACACAAGTTGGCCGCCTGCCACTGGGGCCTCAGAGACCAAAACACCAGCCAAGTTTTGTTTTACTCTTAACTCTTGCATTTCCTGTCTCTCCAGCGCCCTGCTACTCACCTCTACAACGCATAGGTGTGTTGGCAATAGCTCCCTCCTTATGTGGGTGGTAGTTGACTTGGGCTTTGTGGTCTTAGGGCCTGGGCAGAAAGCTGGGGGAATAATGGCTGCCTGATTGTTTGCCCCACAGCAGATGTACCCCAGAGCATGTGTGCCAGTGCCGTATGTGGGCTGGGAGGAGTGCTTGTAAAGATGAATTCAAAATGACCCTCAGAGCCAGCTGTGCCCAGTAGTTTTCACAAAGCATTTCACTTAATAATCACAAGCTCCTCTTACAGATGGTATTTTTTTTCCCATTTAAAAAAAGAAGGTTGTCAACATTGAGGCCAAGAGAACATAAGTAATTTGTCTGAGGTCTACCTGCTTCCGACATATGAGCTCATCACTACTCACTGTCCCGCTCCCTTTGCTTTGCTATATGCCTTCCTTCCCACACTGCCTCCTGACCTCAGTGTCCTCATCTGCAAAATGATAGCATTTGGCACAATGATTTGGAGGGCCCTTCCAACTCTGACAATCCGGCACTCGGGTCAACCTCTGAGCTTAGAGGCATTGTTGCCAGTGGTCACTCTCCTAGCAGCTGTCCAGGTGTGTATAAACTGGCCCCATTGGCTCACTGCTGCATGATTCAGGCTGCAACAGTCTGACTCTGTCTCTTAATCACGTTCCAGCTCCCATTATTGTGTCTCCTGTACTGACCAAAGACACTTTGTTCTGTTACTCCTGAGTGAATCCTCTACAGACTCCAAAAGAGTTTCACGAATTCTCTTCCAGTAGTTGTTAAATGTGTGTTGCCTTGATTCACAAGTTTGTGCAATTTTTTAAAAAGACTTTATTTATTTATTTGACAGACAGAGATCACAAGGAGGCAGAGAGTCAGGCAGAGAGAGAGGAGGAAACAGGCTCCCTGCTGAGCAGAGAGCCCGAAGCGGGGCTCGATCCCAGGACCCTGGGACCATGACCTGAGCCAAAGGCAGAGGCTTTAACCTATTGAGCCACCCAGGTGCCCCAAGTTTGTGCGATTTTAGGAGAAAAGATGCTCCACATAGTTGAAACAGGTTGGAGTAGAGTGTAGAAGAGAGGGAGCCCAACAGCTGTGAGCACCTCTGAGTTGAATGAGTTGAATATCTTTTGCTTTGGTTTTTATAATCTTGTGAGATATGATATTTTCTCCAAGGCTCAGACAGAGTAAGACACCCTATAGCAAAGAATTCAAATTTGAGTCTGCCTGTTATTTTTTATGTGATGCCGTGACGTTTCCCTTGATGTATTGTAGAAATAGGCACGAAATTAGACATTTCATTTCGAGTTTGCTACTAATTTTTACTGTGCTGTTTTGATTAAGATGTTATTCATTGATCAAATAAGTCTATAAAATTGATTATCTTTAAGCTGAGTAATCTGAGGGACTCTATTATTTGAGCCATGTTAATGCTTTAATCATCTTTACTGCTTGGGAAGACATAGGATCACCTTTTATTCTTTTTTGTGCTTGATCTCCTAGGTTCAGTCACCAGGTACTATCAGTTCTGATTTTAAAATGACTGTCTGTATTCTTCTTTCTTCTCTCTGTCACCCACTATAGTAAATATGGACCTTATTTCACTCCTGGAATCCTAAAATAGATTTCAGGCTGTCCATACTCCCGGGTTCTACCCAATTTCCCTTCCCGTCCTTCATGTATGTTCTCTTTGTGTATATACACTTCCTCACTTCTTACTCTTGTCCTAAACCTCAATCATTCCTTCTCTCTTGCTTGCTATATCAAGTTCTCCAGGCTTCTGTCGGCACAAACTGCCCAAAATAAACTTTTTCTTCTTCCATGTCCACCATCTTATCTTATCTCTGAACCTTTGCCAAGGCTGTTTTCTGCAGCTCTCTTCATTGAATTCTCCCAAGTCCTTCAAGGCACAGCCTCAGTACAAAAAAAAAAGAGCCTTATCCCTCTTGTTCATCAAGAATTCTGAGGGGCGCCTGGATGGCTCAGTCAGTTAAGCGTCTGACTTTGGTTTTAGCTCAGGTCATGATCTCAGAGTCCTGGGATCGGGTCCTGCATTGGGCTCCCTGCTCAGTGGGGAGTCTGCTTGAGATTCGGTCTCTAGCTCTCCCTCTGCCCCTCTCCCTGCTCATGTGAGCGCTCTCTCTCTCTTTCTCTCTAAAGTAAAAAAATGAATTTTTAAAAAAATATATATCCTGAGCATAAGAGTGATGCCAGGGACATAATGAGTAAATTAGTAAATATTTGTTGAATTAATGTATGACTCCCTCTCACAAAAGTATCCTTGATTGCTTCATCCTACAGTTATGGCAGGATTCTTTCAAATGTCCTGATACCAATTTAGCATCTCTATAGTCTTACAGTGTTAGGAGTTGCTTTGTTTTTATACTAAATGAAGAATAAAATGATTGAAATCAAAGAAGAGTCTTGAATTGGTCAAATCCTGGCCCTCACCATTTCTCTTACAAACTTCAGGAGAAGGAAGTTCTTCCTGTGTGTCAGGCCCTGTTCTAAGTGTTTTATCAATGCTTTACTTATTGAACCATTACAACAACAGTGTAAGGTACGTGCTACACTATCCCCATTATACTGATGTGAAAACTGAGGTCCAGAGAGGTTAAGTAACTTACCCAAGATAAAGCTAGAAGATGGTTAAAGTAGGATTCAAATTCAGGAATTTTGGCTACAGAGTATACAGTTGTCAGCATGGTACCAAGCTACCTCTCACACCACCACATATCCTAGTAAAATATTGAATATATTATTAGAGTGACTCCAATAATGAAAAACCAAACCAAACCAAACCTCTTCAGACTTTACAGTCAGTGGAACACAATATTATCTTACTAGGAATGGGTAACCCTTTAGACTTAGCTCTCATTAATCCATAATCACCAGTAAGATGCTCTCCTAGCTGTTTCTAAGTAGATATACTTATGTTTGGGCCTTAAATGACAACAAAGTTGTCCTCGCTGGAGCTTCTCTTTTTCCTTTAAGGGTTTTCTCTGGTTCTCTGAAAATGCCACATTCACATGTGCCTTCTTTAAGGAAGGTCTACTTCCTGGAGCTTCTCTGGCACACTGTCCTAGGAAGCTCGCTACTGCAGGCCTCTAATCTCCTGAATAAAAATGAAGTGGGCATTTGTATTTCCCCACTGATTTAGTTGGCTCAACCTGAGTAGGTTCAGATTCACAAAAGCGTAGACAGGCTTGCTTCCAGGCTTGCAATGGAGATGGAGGAAGGCAGGCTGTGTGCCCGGCTTCCTTGCAAAGCATGGCTTTAGATATGTGTCGCTGGTACCCTTTAAAACCAAGGCTCCAGAACTCCCCTACACCCACCCAGAAGTCACGGGATGATTTGTACAAGACGCCCTACTTCTGATGCCAACTGGACACTGTTCAAATAAACGTGTAGATCAGAAAGTGTTTTTAAAGGGTGAGTGCATCCATCATGGATAAAATGATACGTAACATAAGACCTCTCAAATTGTTCCCCATTGGTTTTCCAAGCTTAATATTCGTGTGGTACTTGAAAGCTCTTTTCTCAGAAAAATTTAATCTTGATCATGTGAATTCCAGTTACTTAAGAGAATGTCAGCCTGGTTAAATTATGTTTTCTGAGTTCATGCTTGACACAATATTATAGTAGTATCTTGATATTTATAAGTTTAACATCCAGGTTTCCACTATTCATATAGCATCTTAGGTTGACAATAAGGAGTAATTTGTAGGTTTCCTAAGGTAGGAATATGAATCACCCATGTAAGGATGCAGGGGTTTTGGTGAGCATTAATTAGATAGTAGACTCAGTTGTGGGTCCAATCTCCACATCTTTTTTTTTTTTTTTTAATGATTTTGTTTATTTATTTGACAGACGCAGATCACAAGTAGGCAGAGACAGGCAGAAAGAGAAGGGGAAGCAGGCTCCCTGCTGAGCAGAGAGCCCAATGCAGGGCTCGATCCCAGGACCCTGAGATCATGACCTGAGCCGAAGGCAGAGGCTTACCCACTGAGCCACCCAGGTGCCCCCAATCTCCACATCTTAATGTGCTTTGTTACTCTCTCAAATAGGGATTAAATTTGGGGATTCTTTTCCAAGTGTCAGGGGTAAACTTGACATCTGAATCAGTGATATAGCTTTAGATTTTTGTAAACATGGTTGTACATAAGGCCTTTGGAACTTACCCACTCCAAACTCATGGCCAGCTTTGCTAATCAATTGACTGGCCCCGGCCAAATGCAGCTTGCTTCAAATTCCTCTACAAAAGGTTAATTGGATTTGGTATTCAAAGATGTGAAAATTGCTCAGTTACTGGGATTTGAAAGGTTTAAAATAAGCTCCCTCTTTTTTCCCTCTTTTTAATTTGAGCCTGACTTTAAGTACAGATTTCTCCATTCTCTCCTATGCACAAGTTTGGGTCTTGTAGACATTGCCAAACATTCTCCAAACTTATCAGGGAAATGGGTCACTTTGATCTGCCCACCTCTGGCAATGGAATTGGGATAGGTGTTTTGGGAGGATATACTGAAAAAAAAAAAAAAAAAGGAATAGGGCCCAGATATCATGCATGAGGAAAATAGGTAAGTACACAATTGACAAAATTTCCATGTAGGCGGAATGATGCACCTCGTCCCTCAACCAGAAGCTCGGTTTTTGCCACCCTAGAATAACCTGCTTCTTGGCCTTATTTAAAAAGCTTGTCTGGGGCGCCTGGGTGGCTCAGTGGGTTAAAGCCCCTGCCTTCGGCTCAGGTCATGATCCCAGGGTCCTGGGATCGAGCCCCACATCGGGCTCTCTGCTCAGCAGGGAGCCTGCTTCTTCCTCTCTCTCTGCCTGCCTCTCTGCCTACTTGCGATCTCTGTTAAATAAATAAATAAAACCTTAAAAAAAAAATAAGCTTTCCACACACACCAATAAATTTGTCAGGATGGAGAGCTTTACTAATCTATAGAAGAACTTAGATTTTATGGATTGGTGATTCAGTTTCAAATACTTAATACTTTTTGGATTATTCTATCATTATGAGCTGCTGCCTCAGATTATAGACCTATTGTTATGTTAGTTTGTCCACTAAAGTGTGAGCTCCATTAGGAAGGGGAATGTCTCTTTTCTAAATTCGTATCCAAGACACTAACAGTGTCTCTGGCATATGGTACGTTTGAATCAAGAAATGAATACATGATATTTAGTATGAATGGTTTTCTCACAATCTTACTCCCCATGAACCAATTTGGACCTATTCCAATGATAATTTCTTATTGTTGTAAAAAGTTTTCTGAAAGTAGAGACAACTGCATCGATTTCTCTTCTGCTCATTTTTATTCTGAGAGCAGGGCTGACTTCACTGGTACAGTTGAGCAAATCTTAGATGGGTACAGCCCTTGATGTAGTGCCCAACTATTGCCTTCTTAAAATTCTTAATAATTCTTGGGGTGCCTGGGTGGCTCAAGGGGTTAAAGCCTCTGCCTTCGGCTCAGGTCATGATCCCAGGATCCTGGGATCGAGCCCCACATTGGGCTCCATGCTCAGCAGTGAGCCTGCTTCCCTTCCTCTCTCTCTGCCTGCTTCTCTGCCTACTTGTGATCTCTCTCTGTCAAATAAATAAATGAAATCTTAAAAAAAATTCTTAATAATTCTTGAGTTAGGGACCCTGTATTTTCACTTTGTACCAAGCCCTACAAATTTTGTACCAGATTCTTCCCAAGTACCCGATACAGTGTGTGCCATATTGGCTGCTCTGGTTTGGCTATTCTTCCAATTCAGCTTTTCTTGCCCAAAGTTGAATTCACAAGTAATGGCTATGTTTGTGAAATGTGGCTCCAGTTCTTTAATAAAAGCCCCCTATAGCAGGTATCAGTACAGGGAGAAGCATCCCTTTTCCCCTGGGCATCAAGGGAATTGTGCTAGAATTCTCCAAGCAGGCATTGTGATTTTGGTTTCAAAGAGTCAAAAAGAAAAATCTTTAGAGAAGGGGAAAAGGAGAAGAGCTAGCACATGTGAATGGCTTTCAGACCCTTCCCTCCAGCTAGAAACAAGGGAAAGGAGAGGGAAGCGAGCCTTGAAGGCTTGAAAGCTCCTCAGGAAATACCTGGGAAACCCTGTTTCTGGGTCCCTTTCTCCTGCCTTTTTTCCGGGACTCAAGCATCCTCGGATGATGCTTCTCCAACTGAATGTGTAGAGGAAACACCGAACAGTCTTGTTAAAATGCATGTTCTGATGAAGTAGTCAGGGTTGGGGCTTGAGATTCTGCCTTTCAAGTAACCTCACAGGTAAGGCTGACGCCTGCTGGTCTATGAACCACACTGGGCAACAGGCTGACAGGTTTGCCCTTGTTCAGGTGTTGGGAGAATCCTGAACTTCTGTTTTATCTTGGCTTAGGGGAGCTACCACCTTTCCCTAAAAGCAGTCTGGCTTTCCTTATGTGCCCCATACATGTAGTGACACATGTGTGTCACATAAAATGACATGTGCACGTTATGACAGAGCACAGGGCATCAAATAAGAGCAAAGCCTAACTCCAACCACCTTAAACAATGAGGAGATTTATTACCTCACAACTGAAAGGGGAGATGGAACCAAAAACAGGCACTATGAGCAGTAGAGTCCATGACTCTAGAGTATCATGGAAGATCTAGGCTTTCTTCTGTCTGTTGTGCAATCCTTAGCACACAAAATGCCCCTGTCTGTTACAGGCATTACCTTGAGATAAAACAGTGTCCAGGGGCAGAAAGGGGCTGTCTTTAGTGTTTCTTTTTAGAACCCAGATCCATTTCCCAGAAGCCCCCAGGATATTGTCTAACATTTTGTACCACAGGTCTGTATCCATACAGGTCTATTCTGGATTCAGTGATTTAGCCAAGGGAGAGAGATGACAATGATTGGCTTAACCTAATCAGCATAATCAGAGTCCACTTGCTGGAGACCAGGAGGAGGGGGTTAGCGCCCTTTGAAACATATGTATATACAGAGTAGATCTCTGCAAAAAAAAGCCCAGGTTATGTTAGAAAGTAGAAATGCTACTGTGGAGAGAAGGAATGGGTCCTGGGTTTGCAACCAGTCTAGTGTCTACTCACACAAACACCCCAATAAAACGCCTTCCTTCCAGAAGGGCAATAAACAATCTCGCCACAGATCTGCAACCACCATCTGGAGCCCCAAACCCTCTCTTTTCCTTCACTGGAGTACTTGTTTGCAAAGCTGCCACATAAAAAGTTTGGTTTGATTTTAGAAAAATAATTTTGACTGCTGGATTTTAGTGGGTAGCTGATCCCAATGCTTAATTATAACACAGGACAGGAACAAGTGTGTGACCGTGAAAGTAGTACTAGATTGGTTTTGTTGTATACTAAACGTTTTTTGGGTCCACCCTCATATTCATGAGTTCTGTTGGTTCCATTATTAAGGTCGTCTCTATGTCTCATACACCTAAACAAACAGAGGGAACTCTGAAGTTCAATGCTCTCTTGATACAGGTGTTGAGATCTCACAGTTATACCAGCTTTGTCCAGCACAGCTTCTTCTCTCATAGCTTAGACACAGGATGAATGCTACAGAAAGCAATTAAAAAGCAACCACACTTCTTGAAAACATTCCTGGAAGACCTAGTGAACTACCAAAAACTACTTTTTTTTTTTTTTGGAAGTATGCTAAGTCTGTCAGAATGGATAAAATCAACAACAGAAGACACAGCAAGTGTTGGCGAAGATATGGGGGAATGCAAACTGGTGCAGCCACTCTGGAGAACAGTTTGGAGGTTTTTCAAAAAGTTAAAAGTAGAACTACTCTATGATTCAGCAATTACACTACTAGGTGTTTATCCAAAGGATACCAAAGTATAGATTCAAAGGGGTACATGTACCCCTATGCTTATAGCAGCATTATCAATAGTCAAACTATGGAGAAAGTCCAAATGTCGATCAATGAATGAATGGCAAAGAAGATGTGTATGTCTCTGTGTGTGTGTGTGTGTGTGTATAAATATGGAATTATTTATAAATATATAATGGAATACTACTCAGTCATCAAAAAGAATGAAATCTTGCCATTTGCAGTGACATGGATGGAGCCAGAGTGTATTATCCTAAATTAAATAATTCAGTCAGAGAAAGACAAATACTATATAAGGCCACTCATATGTGGAACTTAAGACAGAAACCATGAACATGGGAGAAAGCAAAAAAGGAGAGAAGGAAACAAGCTAGAAGAGACTTTTAACGATAGAGAAGTGGGTGGGGGGTGGTTAGATGGGTGATGGGCATTAAAGAGGGCACTTGTTACGATGAACACTGGGTGTTGTATGTGAGTGATGAACCACTAAATTCTACTCCTGAAACCAATATCACACTGTGTGTTAACTAAGTAGGATTTAAATTAAAAATCTGTTAAAAGTATGTTAGGAGAATTTGTTTCTTGTTATAAATTGCCATAGTTAGAAAATGCATTGAGTGAAGAAGCTTCTGTCCTCATTTATTAATAAATGCCACTACTTTAAAAAAAAAAAAAAAGGCAGAGCAACATGGTGGGTAAAAACACAGCTTATAAAACCCAGTTGCTTGAGTTTATGCCTTAGTTTTTTATTAAATGTAGCTGTGTGACCTGAGGCAAGTTAGGTAACCTCTTTGTGTTTCATGTTCTTCATCTGGGACATGAGGCTAAGAAAAGCATCCCTCTTTTGCTTGTCATGTACATAAAATATACATAAATAAAGGAATGCTCATATAAAGTGAGCCTTCTGTAAGTATTAACACATTTACATGTTTTCATATGCCTTCCATGAGACAAGTCCTGTATTACGCTTTGTCACTAATCCTCCAAAAGAGATTATGCAGTATTGCAAATACAAGTAGCTAATAATAGCTAACATTAATTGAGGACTTCCTACATACCAGGCACTCTTTGGGGTAGGTACAAAGTAGGCATCATCTCACTGAAGCCTCACAATTACCTATAGAAATGCGATTTTTCTCATTTTCCAGATGAGGAAACTGAAGCACAGAGATCAATCAGAAACGATGTGCTGACCCTTTTTAGATGTGGAACACTTAGCCCCAGGGCAGGGCAAAAGAGCATCATTAGAAAAAAGAGAGAGGTGGATTCCTCTACAAAATGAACTTAGACAAATCTGAAGTATTTAGGAATTTCCCGGGGTGGGGGGTCATGGAAAGGAGGGGAGTGAGCAAGGAGTGAGGGACTGATGGAAATAAAGAGAATCGCCAGGTGGAAGGTTCTCGGTAACAATCATGACATGTGACTTTTAAGAATAGAAACACTTAAAAAATTCAGTTTTAAGTGACCTACTTTCCTGTAATGTAACCCTTTCTTGGTTATTCCCTATTCGTTGTTGTTAAAATCTATTACCCAGTCCTCTTTAATATGTGATATTTATGGGCGATTGAAAAAAAAGGCACTGTTCTGAAACATCCACATAAAGTACAAAGAAATATAAAAATCAGCCATGGAAAGAAAAACAGCATCAAGAACTCAGTGTAAATAGACTGTCTGAATAAGATATGTCTAGGAAGAACCTAACCCTCCCAGTAAACTTCGGAAGCACCAAGAGGAGGCTCAATGGGCGTATGACGCTCTATGGGGTTGGGGTTTGAGGCATTTCTCTTCAATCCTGAGAGGTGATACACAGGCCAGAGGTCGCAGGGCTGTTCATTTGGCTGACACATTATTTGGAGGAACACAGTGTGTTAGAGCAAGAAGGGACTTCAATAACACATATCTAGTCCAGAATCATCTTTTAACAGATTTGGAAACCAAGACCAGCCGGGAAAGTGACTTGCTCAATTCCGAACAAGGAGAGCCATAGAAAAGACCACAACCAGATCCTCTGACTACAAGCCCGGAGGGCAGTTCATGCTGTCCCTGTTTCTTTCACACGAGATGGTTCTGTGCTTTGAGGATGCTTTGGGAAATTCCTAGTGATTTAGAGCTCTCCAGTGGGCCCACTGGCTTAGCATCTGGGAAATTCTGAATCCCTTCGGATGGAATGTTTTGTTTACTTCCTCCCCACAGTGTTAGAGGGGAGAAAGGGTTCTTTTTTTCCCTCCAGCTAATTTGCTGAAAACAGTAAATCATTTCCCAGTTCATCTGGTCTCACTTGCAACCGATGCCTTTCTGTGGCCATCTATGCTAGTTTCAGAGAAGGACTATGATTTGAAGTATATTTTCAGAAGTTAGCCAAGAGAAGGAAGAAAGTCTGTCCAGTAACTTCTCTTAACTAACCTTTGGCTAGTAGCAAATCGTAACATCAAGCTCCCACGTAAGGCCATCAATACTTCCTGGGATGGAAGAGCACTTGGAGATTGTTGAACCAGGACCATTAACAGTCGTCTCCTTCAAAAAAGAAGAAAAAATCTACTTCAGTGAGTCAAAAGCTCTTTTTTAAGCCAAGGGAAAGCCAACACCCAGTAAATAAAAATCAATAAAACTGGAGCCTCCCGGATTTAAGTTAGGGACCAAAAACACTCAATCTCCTTCTTCCCCGGGAGTCTCAGTCCCTGAGACAGGTCCCTTAAAAAGCAAATAGGCAACTACTAAGCTTATCCACTTTATTCAGTCTATCAGTAGTGACAGTCAGGTTTCAGAGTGACCCTCCCAGGGTCCTGTGGTTAATGAATGGCATGTCTGAACTTGAACTTGGGCCTCTTCAATCTCAGTTCTTAGACTCCCTGTATCTCACTTACGTGGTAAATGCATTTGATCTCTTTCAGAGAGTGAAGGGGTGAGATGGGCAGTATGTCTCTGTGTCCAGCAACTAGGGGAAAATTCAGTGCCTCGAAGTCCGAGGAAGCTGGGGTTTGATCTGACTAATCTAAACTAAGGCACGTAACCATGCAAAAGAGACGCAAAGATTCTATAGTGAAATTCTTGGGAGACTTGAGATTTCTGTGTCATCTGACATTTCCTTTTTACATTGGTCCTAATATGATCCAAAGATGCCCCATAGTCCTGAGGAAATGACACATGTAGGAAATCAGTCCACTGGTTATTCTTTCTGTAAAAATGTGGTGGTGGGCGATGTGCACCAGGCCATGCAAGGAGAAGAGAATTGACTTTTACTGAGTGCCCACAGACAGTCACACCATCTGCTAGCTGTGGGACCTTAGGCCAGTTGCCTCGTCTAGCTACTTTAGTCACCTCCCTCACAAGGAAAGAATGAGAGGGAAATGAGACATGACACATAAATCCCTTGGCATATGACCTGGTAGAGTAAGCATGCGGTAGTAATGACTACTCCTACTCCTACTACCATAATTATGATGAAGAAGAGGGGAAGGAGAGAGAGAAGAAAGAGGAGGAGAAGAAGAGGAAGAAGAGAAGGAAGGAGGAGGGGAAAGAGAAAGCAAAGAAACAGACTTAACAGTAACAGTCCTTATAATAATTCTGTGGGGTTTATAGTTACCAAATTCCTCATTTTCCAAAATGAAGAAACTGAGATATGGAAAGGTTAAATGCCTTGCACCCAAATTACACAATTAGGAAAGGACAGAAAATGTGACAGGAAACCAGGACCACCTGACTCCAATGCCCATTTGCTTTCTTCCACAACAGCCTCTGATAAATTTCTCTATGGGTTTAATTTCAGGGGGGAAAGGTGTTTTTTTTTTTTTTCCCAAAGATTTTATTTATTTATTTGACAGAGAGAGAGATCACAAATAGGTAGAGAGACAGACAGAGAGAGAGAGATGAGGAAAAGCAGGCTCCCTGCTGAGCAGAGTTCCCAATGCGGGACTCGATCCCAGGCCCCTGGGATCATGACCTGAGCTGAAGGCAGAGGCTTAACCCACTAAGCCACCCAGGCGCCCGTGGGTGGGGGGAGGGGGGGGAGGTTTTTGCCACTGCATAACTACCGACATGTAATAAGTTGTCCCCCTTCTTCTCAGAACCAGATTTCTGGCCCAAGTATAAATATCTCATTAACTCCAAAAAATTTTATTCTTTCCTTTTATTTACAAGGACACTTGTTTTCTGTGGCCTGGTTTTTATTTACATTTAAACATTGTAGCATATTTCCTTTGAGTAGATCTTTCCAAAAACTGTCTAGGTTATCAGAAACAAGTGGAAATTCAAACTTATGAATTTGAGGGTTGAATTAAGTTGTAGGGGGAGTAGAGAGGATACACCTAGGTTTCAAGAAACTTGCAATTTAATGGAGGAAAATAAAATATATGCATGAAAATGACAAGTGGTAAATAAACTCCAAGTGTGGAGGTATGAGCCGAAAAAACAAGAGAGTTCTGGAAAGGGAGAGATTTCTAAAATTGGGGTTACAGTAGGAAGGACTTTCTGAAATTTGGGCTTAGAGTTCTAGAAAACAACGTGTGTCACAGTGAAATCCAAAAGCTGGAAGGCTCTCATCCCTCTAAGAAAGTCACATAAATCATTTGCTTCCTGATTTATTTACCTCCCCTATGCTAGTCTCTGCGTGGCTGCCAGGCAGTGAGTATAATAGGAATGGTCTTTGCTCCTGTGGAATTTAAAATCTAGTTTGTCAGGAAAAACTTTATTAATTCTGCCATTTTGTGCTTCTAGGAGGAAGCAAAGAGCAAGAGGTGCCAAAAAAGAATAGTCTAGTCTGAATTTTAAGTATTCATCTCCTTTCCATTTGCCAGCTCATTTTATTAAAAAGCAAATCTTATTCAAGTAAACTATTATGGTTTTGGTTAGGTTCAACACAGACCACTCATTACTCTGAGTGAAAGATGTATTCATTCTAATGTCTTCCTTTTATTAGGGGGAAATTTACCATTCAGCTAGAATATATTGAAATTTAAACCAGTAACTATGTAAATCTTATTATTGGAAGGGCACACGGGTGATTTCTCTGATGGTAAGCGACACACCTCAGCACACTCTGCTAGCTACTTTGCTCTTTGAATCATGGAATCTTTTTAACATCAGTATGAATAATAAGCAAGTGCTGTCCTTTAGGGCCATCAGCTTTCCTAGGAGATGATTCTTACTCCATTCATCATTTTTATTTCAGAAACATTTGGGATGACAACTGATAATTTGGAAAGAGGAACTTTTATATTTTACTGCAAAATCATTTCTTTTAGCCAGCAAAAAAAAAAAAAAATAAAATTAATAATAAAAATAAAGGTACACTTTTTCTAGGGGAAGAATTCTTTCATTCTTCATTTTTGGAAGAATGCATTTCCCAGTGTGCAGAATGATCTAGTCCAGTGGAAGAACACCAGGATGAGGAAGAGGAGAACAGAGTTTTGGCCTAACCACACCCCTCAGTGGGTTTCAGTTTTTTATTATGAAGTGGAGATAGTAATGACAACAGGATAACTGCGAAAGCATAGTACAAACCAGAGCATGTTTTAGTGTTTTTACCATCCTACAATGTGTTTTCCCCATTTAGAGTAGCAGTATCCAAAATTTCCTTTGGGATCTAGCCATTCCTCTACATGGAGAGTGCATATGGTACAGACCTAGCCAATCAGAAAATAAAATAACCCCAGTGATTAGATCAGGAATAGGACAATTATCCAAACTGGTTGAATCAGAATGCAAAAACAGTAATGACAGAGGACATACTTGTCTTGTTCCTGATCTTAGTGGGAAAGCTTTGAGTATCTCATCAATAAGTCTGATGTTAGCGCTAGGGATTTTGTGTAGGTGTTCTTCATCAAGTTGAAGTTTCCCTCTGCTCTTAGTTTGCTGAGAGTTTTATCATCAATGGCTATGGGCTTTTGTCAAATACTTTTCTTCATCTACTTCCATGATCATGTGATATTTCTTTTTTACCTGTTGATGTGATTACATTTTTTTTTTTTAATGCTGAACCAACTTTGCATGCCTGGGGTAAATCAGACTTCATTGTGGTATTTAGTTCTATATATATGTTGTGGGATTCAACTTGTTAATATATTATGAAGGATTGTTGTATCTGTATTCATGAGAAAGATTGGTCTTTAGTTTTCTTTTCATGTAATGTCTTTGGTTTTGGTAACAGTGTAATGCTGGCCTTGTAGACTGAGTTAGGAAATATTCCCCCAACTTCTTTCTTCTGGAAGAAATTGTACAGAATTGATATAACTTCTTCTGTAAAGGTTTAGGAGAATTCACCAGTGAACACATCTGAACCCAATGCTGTTTTGAAAGGCATGTTTCCAACTTCTTTAATAGAGACAGGGATTTTCAGATTTTGTATTTATTTTTGTGCAAATTTGGATAGATTATGCCTTTTAAAGAATTGGTAAATTTCATATAGATTATCCAATTACTTGGTCCAATATTCCTTTACTATTCTTTGAATGTAATGGGATCTGTGGCAATGTCCCTGCTTTCATTTTTTATATTTGTTATTTTGTATCATCACCTCTTTTTCTCTTAGTTAACCTGGCTAAAGTTTTATTAATTTTATGGATTTTTTTTTTAAAAAGATTCTGGTTTTGAAAATTTGTAACTAGTTTTAATGTTCCTGACTTTACCATGTGAAATGCTACCCAGGTGACTGTCTGAATTCTCACATTATTACCATCCTGGGAATTTTCTAAAAATTCTGTATTATTTGAGGCTAAAAAAAAAATTAAAAGTTCATCCCTACATTCCCATAATCCAGATATATATTCCAAGGAATACATTTATATTTATTTTGGTATTTCTTTATGTCCCTGGGCTAATCCAGATATATATTCCAAGAAATACATTTATATTTATTTAGGTATTTCTTTATGTCCCTGGGCTATATAATTTGAAATATACAGTGTCAAACATTTTCCTGTGGTACAAATGATAAATAGAGAAATATCCTGAAGGAAAGTCAAATTTGATGGATGTTTCAAATTTTCTCCCCTGCTATTAGTAGTGGTGTAATTAGTCTTCTGTTTTTGAAGCTTATGCACCACCTCTCCACCCTTCTATTCACCCATCCATTCATACATGCATTTAACAAGTATTTATCGAATACCTACTGCAGGCCAAGCACCATGATAAGCATTAAGGGTTCAGTATCAGGCAACATACATATGTTTGCTGTCACAGAGTTTATATTATTTTGTCCTCACCACTGTTCACATGCTCCAACTCTTATCTCCCATTTAAACTTGGAGTGTATTTCCAATCTTCCAATAATTCTACTCCAGAATTATTTCTTGAATATGACATTTCCTTTGTTTATCTATTGTTCCTGACTTAGATCACTTTCACTTCTTTGCTCCTGTAGTGCTATGATGCCTGATTTGCCTGCTACCAAAGTGCTTTCACCTTAGCCCATCCTTCACACAGTACTGGTAAAGTCATCTTGGAAACAAATCTGGTCATCAATCTGAGCATTCCTGTGAGTGCAGCAACCAGATATTAAGTGCTTCTCAAAGGGATGCAATCTAAAGTATAGAATACAACTTATGAAGTATTCTTGTCTTAAAAATAGAAGCTGAATCCTTAGGCACTTAAGAGTAAACTACCCATGGTAGAAAGCAGGAAAAAATGTAAGAAAAGTTAAATTATCAACAAAGAAGCAAACAATAAATGCAATATGTGGGACAAGTGCCAGGAAATTATACTAAATTTTTTTTTTTTTTAAATTTTATTTATTTATTTGAGAGAGAGAGAGAAAGTGAGAGAAAGCATGGAAGGGGAGAAGGTCAGAGGGAGAAGCAGACTCCTTGCAGAGCTGGAAGCCTGATGTGGGATTCGATCCCAGGACTCCAGGATCATGATCTGAGCTGAAGGCAGTGGCATAACCAACTGAGCAACCCAGGTGCCCCCCAAATTTCTTTAGTAAGTCAATAGTATGGGAATAAAAGAGAGAGAGATGAAAAAAAGAAGAAATAATATCTATTCTTCTGAAGCTGTTTCAAAAAATAGAAATAGGAGGAAAGCTTCCAAACTCATTCTATGAGGCCATCATTACCTTGATCCCAAAACCAAGCAAAAAACCCAACAAAAAGGAAAATTAAAGACCAATATCCCCGATAAATATGGATGCCAAGATACTCAAGAAGGTCCAAGCCAATAAAATCCAACAATACATTAAAAGGATTATCCATCATGACCAGGTGGGATTTATTCCTGGGACGCAAGCGTGGTTCCACATCCACAAATCAATCAGTGTGATAGAACACATTAATAAAAGAAAAGACAAGAACCATATGATCCTCTCAACTGATGCAGAAAAAGCATTTGACAAAATATAGCATCCTTTTTTGATTAAAACTCTTCACAATGTAGGGATAGAGGAAACATTCCTCAATTTTGTAAAAACCATCTATGAAAAGCCAACAGTGAATATATATCATTCACAATGGGGAAAAGCTGAAAACTTTTCCCTTATGATTAGGAACACAACGTGGATGCCCACACTCACCACTGTTATTCAACATAGTACTAAAAGTCTTAGTCTCAGCGATCAGACAACAAAAAGAAATAAAAGGTATTCAGACTGACAAAGAAGAAGTCAAACTCTGTCTCATCACAGATGACATGATAAAACCCAAAAGACTCCACCCCAAATTACTAGAACTCATAAAGCAATTCAACAATGTGTCAGGATACAAAATCAATGCACAGAAATCTCTTGCTTTTCTGTACAATAACAATGTAACTGTGGAAAGAGAAATTTGGGGATAGATTCCATTTATAATAGCACCAAAAACCATAAGATACCTAGGAATAAATCTAACCAAAGAGGTAAAATATCTATACTCTAGAAACCACAGAACACTTTTTAAAGAAATTGAGAAAGACACAAAAAGATGGAAAAACATTCCATGCTCATGGACTGGAAGAACAAAAATTGTTAAAATGTCTATGCTGCCCAGAGCAATCTACACTTTCATCATCATCCCTATTAAAATATCACTGGCATTTTTCAAAGAACTGAAACAAACAATCCTAAAATTTGTACGGAACCAAAAAAGACCCCGAATCACCAAGGAAATGTTGAAAAAGAAAAACAAAGCTGGGGGCATCATGTTGCCTGATTTCATGCTGTATTACAAAACTGTGATCACCAAGACAGTATGGTTTTGGCACAAAAACAGACACAAAGATCAATGGAACAGAATAGAATCTCCAGAACTGGACCCTCAAATATATGGTCAACAAATCTTTAACAAATCAGGAAAAAATATCCAATGGAAAAATCCTTCAATAAATGGTGCTGGGAAAATTGGACAGCTACATACAGAAGAATGAAACTTGACCATTTTCTTACACCATATACAAAGATAAACTCAAAATGGATGAAAGACCTCAGTGTGAGACAGGAATCCACCAAAATCCTAGAGGAGGACATAGACAGTAACCTCCACTACATTGGCCACAGCAACTTCTCTCATGACATGTCTCCAAAGGCAAGGGAAAAAAAAGCAAAAGTGAACTTTTGGGACTTCATCAAGATCAAAAGCTCTTGCTTAGCAAAGGAAACAGTTAACAAAACCAAAAAACAACTGACAGAATGGGAGAACATATTTGCAAGTGATATTGCAGATAAAGGGCTGGTATCCAAAATCTATAAAGACTTCTTGTCACATGAATCAGCACAAATTCAACACCCCCAAAAACAAATAATCAAGTCAAAAAATGGGCAGAAGACATGAACAGACATTTCTCCAAAGAAGACATACAAATGGCTAACATACATATGAAAAAATGTACAACATCATTAGCCATCAGGGAAATTCAAATCAGAATCACACTGAGATACCACCTTATACTAGTTAGAATGGCAAATATTAACAAGGCAGGAAACAACAAGTGTAGGAGAGGATGTGGAGAAAGGGGAACCTTCTTACACTATTAGTGGGAATGCAAATTGGTACAGCCACTTTGGAAAACAGTATGGAGTTTCCTCAAAAAGTGAAACATAGAGCTACCCTATGACTCAGCAATTGCACTACTAGGTATTTACCCCAAAGATACAGATGTAGTGAAGAGAAGGGCCACATGCACCCCAATGTTCATAGCAGCAATGTCCACAATATCCAAACTGTGGAAGTAACTTAGATGCCCTTCAACAGATGAATGGATAAAGAAGATGTGGTATCTTTATGCAATGTAATATTACTCAGCCATCAGAAAGGATGAGTAGCAACCATTTGCATTAACACAGATGGAACTGGTGGGGGTTATGCTAAGTGAAATAAGTAAAGCAGGGAATGACAATTATCATGGTTTCACTCATATGTGGAACATAAGGAACAGCACAGAGGACATTAAGGGAAGGAAAGGAAAACTGAAGAGAGGGAAATCAGAGTGGGGAGAGGAACCATGAGAGACTATGGATGCTAGGAAACAATCTGTGGGGGGATGGGTTAGCCCAGTGATGGGTATTAAGAGGGGAACATGTTGCAATGAGCACTGGATATTATATGCAAATAATGAATCATGGAACACTACATCAAAATCTCATGATGTATTATATGGTGACTAATATAATAAAAAATAAAAGAGGGAGAGATGAATAGGAAAAGCTCTAACTTAAGATTTTTAAGAATCATTACAACTTAATGCAACACAAGAAATTAATTAGGATCCTCATTTGAGTAAATCTACTGTAAAAAAAATGTATTTATGGGATAATTGAGAACATTTCAGCCCACAATTGGTTAAAAGACGTCAATAGAATATTACTAATTTAGTTAGATGTAAAAAAATGTGTCATGGTTAGAGAAAAACATATTCACATGTAGAGTTTCAGGGTGGAAAGAGATCAGGTGAGAAGTTTGCTTTAAAGTCCCTCAATTAAATATAATGAGGAAAAGTGGTAAAATCTTGATAATTGTTGAGTGGCTTATATATATATGGTAATTTTTATACTATTCTTTTGTATTTGCTTTTTTTAAAATTTTTAAAAAGATTTTGTTTATTTATTTGAGAGAGAGAGAGAGCACGAGAAGGGGAGGGTCAGAGGGAGAAGCATATTCCCTGCTGAGCAGAGAGCCTGATGCAGGACTTGATCCTAGGACTCCAGGATCATGACCTGAGCTGAAGGCAGTTGCCTAACGAACTGAGCCACCCAGGTGCCCTGAGAGTAAAATTTTTTAATTAGTTCAGCCATGTACCTCTTCCTCCTTAAAAAAAATCTGCTAATTCTCTGCTGGTTAAAGAATAAAATCTAAACACATAAGCTTGCCATAATGTCCCTTTATAGACTGATCTTAAATTGTTTTCAACCCACTTTTCTATTCTCTGTAATTCTTTCCTGCATGACTCCCTTTTTCCTAAACCTGCCATGCCCTTTCATGACTCCAGATCTCTGGCATCCTGTTACCACTGTCCAGAATTTCCTTGCTTTCCTTCTCACATAGCAAATGTGCACATCTTTAAAGACTCGACACAATGTTTTTTCCATCAAGACAAGGAGCTCAGTTAGAATTAGCTATTCTCTCCAAATTTCCCTTTTACCCATGACTTTGTTACAGGTCTTAGCATATTCTGTTATAACTACCAAACCAATGTCTCTATTTCATTATATTCTTGGCTCCACCACTGTGTCCTGGAAACCTGGGGTGCTCGAGTGTCTATCAAACTAATCCAATGGATGAAGTCAGTTCTTTCTTTATGATTGTCCTCCTAATGACCAAAAGAAAGCAAATACAGAAAGAGCACTTTTCCTTTCTTGCAGTGTTTTACTCTTTCCTTGTTAATCTTCTCAGAAATTTAACTTCTCTACTATGGAAAAGCAATCATGGTTCTAAATTTCCAGGCTACAGAAATATGTTAATATTTCATTTGTAAACACCACCAACAAATTGACTCTGTCATTAAGATTTAATGATTTTTAGACTAGCTAGGATTTATCTTTAGAAAAACACTGAGACTTGATTCCTTTAATGAAGTTTTTTCCCTGACCCAGCAATACCTAATTTCTACTTAATTGCTTTGTGTTGACATTAGATTTAGTTCCTTGGGTTCCTCCTCAAGATACTTCCTTATGGAGCCTGCTGCCAGACTGTTTGGTTAAAATGCTTATTTTTTTCCTTAAAATTCTTGAGTGAAAAGGTATGAAACCATGCTTTCCTCTTTTTTTTTTTTTTTCATTCTTGGGGACTTACTACTCTGAAGGGAGTTTCAAATTGTCTGAGTGATTTTAAATCAAGTAACAATTTTTTTTGTAAAATGTCAATAGTTGTTAACTGACCTACAAGAATTTGAATGTGTTTGTGTATTCTGTGGATAAATGAATCTCCTCTTTATTATGGTAATAGAATATTTTAAAGAGTCTGAGATAATAAATCTCAGAGATAATAAAAGAAATCAGAGATAATAAAAGATTGGACATGAGTCATTGACAAGTATGATATGGCATATCCATACAATGGAATACTATTCAGCAATAAAAAGGAATGAAATACATACTACATGAATCACCTTAAAAATATGCCAAGTGAAAAGACCTAGTCACAAAAGACCATATAGTGTATTATTATTTTTATAGGAAAGATCTTGAATAAGCAATCTACTAAGACCAAAAAAGGGATTAGTGGTTGTCTATGGCTGGGGGAGGTAGGGGCAAAGGGGGAGCAACTGCTAATGAGTTTCTTTGCGGAGTGACCAAAATGTTCCAGAATTAGATGCCAGTGATTGCTTCAATTCAGTGAATTGTAGATATAGGATATATAAATTGTATCTCAATAAAGCTATTATTTTTCTCTAACGTCCAGGCATGAGAACTGGATGCCATGTTTTTAGGGTAATGCTGGCTGATGCAACAAAATCAAACACTGTAGTGGTTTCACACCAGCAAATTTGTTTGTCTTCTCATTTATGTAACAGTCCAGGGCAGGTATTCCTGGCAGGCAAGAAGCCTCCCATGCATTCTCTCAGAGACCCGCGTTCTTTCCACCTTCTGTCTTTGTCCATTGCAAGGCCTCAGAGTTCTCTGTATTCAGTTGGCAATGGGGAAACTGAGTGGAAAGAGGCACATCCATTTTTCTGCTCTCTCAGCTTATGAGTGCCCAGTGTCACTTCCACTCAAGTTCCATTGTGTCAAATGGCACACTTAATTGCAAGGGACTCTTGAAAATGTACCATAGTTATGAGTCCAGGAAGAAGAGGAAACTGGTTTGGCAAATGGCTGTCCAGTTTCTGCTGTGGTCTCCCCACACTTCCCAGTCCTATCCATCCTCTCTCCCTTCCCCTTCCTCCCCTTCCTCATCTCCACTTACTTGCCACATTTTACTCATCACCGAATATAATTTAATATCATATACATTCTCAATCCTTAACTAGACACATGTAGTATACATCCATGAAAATAATTAAACCGTTTTTAATCCTTTAAAGGGAAGGAGAGTATGGTTTTCTTTATACCCAGCACATGGGAAGTTATCAGTCTGCCCATTTGCTCCTCAATCCACAGTCTTTGTCATCAGACATGTCTTTCTTTAACAAATCTCTTCTTGTTACTTCCTTTGTTAGAACATTCAGTGGCTCCCAGTGCAGATAGCTCTGGTTTTAAGACGTCAGTCTGTCAATGGCTCCTGGTCCATAATGAAGTATTCTAAATTAAGACAGGTTGTGTGTGTGTTTTATTTAATGTTGCCAAGTGCCCTTGTTCAGTAACTTTAGCTGAATATTATGTCCTTCTGATCTTTGGGGTATAAAAATATTATTTTCTTTCATGAAGTCATGGAACAAGTTGATTAGTTTTAAATGTCCTTCCATTCTAAAATAGATTGAACCTTATACTTTGTCAAAATGTGGGCAAACATATGCTCTAAGAGCCATAGAGCTTTCCACGAAGATGTCTTTGGACAGAAACACTGATAGAATTGTCACTTACAGAGTACTTGGAAGATACATTGTAGTTTGATCACATGATGTGTGATTTTTGACCTTCTGCTTGGAAGGCTGGTGTCTATAGGGAGTTCATGGGGATAAGAGTGAAAGACCTTCCAGGAATTTAGGGCTTCTACTTGATCATGTGTGAATTTGCCCTAAGATTGATTGTTATACAATAGTCTACAGAACTAACTATAGTCTGGAGAGGAGGAAAAACTTCTTTCTAGCCCCTTGGTTCTGTGGCAGGCGTGAGAACTAAGCTGACATCAGACAGATTAATAAGAAAACAGCAAGAAAATTTACTTAATATGTTTATATGCACACAGTTGTCTTCAGAATGAAAATGAAACCCTGAAGAAGCTGTTAGGCTCAAAAGCTTATACATCTTTTTACACAAGAAGTTGAATAAGTTGTAGGCATGAGACAAGACAAAACAGCTTGAGCTGGGGCTGTAAATTGTGGAACAATGACGGAGAAGCTTATGGGGGAAACTATCAGGGTTATCTGAGTAGGTTTGTTTGCACAGGTCCATTTTCGCATTGACTCTCATTCTGTGGTGATAAGAACATTCTTCTCTTCCTAGTTCAGGGAGGGCACTGTTCTCATGGAAAATTTTATAACTTGCTTTTAGGTAGAAATGGAGAGTTCAGAGACGACCTCCTACATCTGTTGTTTCTCAAGTGCCTTCAACTCAAAATAATTGATATGCCAAAGCAAAATATTTTGGCATGGCATGTTCTGAGCCCCTTTGAGTTAAAAATGTGCATTTAAAGCAGCCTATTTTGGGTGCCTGGCTGGCTCAGTCAGTAGAGAATATGGCTCTTGATCTCAGGGTCATGTGTTCAAGCCCCACATTGGGCATGAAGCCTACTTAAAAAAATAAGTAAATAAAATGAAGAACACAAAGTCTATTTTATTTTATTTTTTTAAAAGATTTAATTTATTTATTTGACAGACAGAGATTACAAGTAGGCAGAGAGACAGGCAGAGAGAAAGAAGGAAGCAGGCTCCCTGCTGAGCAGACAGCCCAATGCCGGGCTCAATCCCAGGACCCTGGGATCATGACCTGAGCCGAAGGCAGAGGCCTTAACCCACTGAGCCACCCAGGTGCCCCACAAAATCTATTTTAAAAGCAATAAAAAAAATCTTATTCTATTTGGCCAACTTTCTCATTCTCATGTTCAAGTTGGTCTTACATTTCTTTGTAGACACACTCCCAATTTTTCCTCTCTCTGCTGTTGTTTTAGAAAAGACTCAGTTAAAAATTATAGTCAAAAGCCTCAGAGCTATAGCACAAAGTTAGTAAACATCTACTCTCTCAAAACCATGTGTGTTGATATCCTGCACATGTCTCAGTGTAGGTCACTACACACAACACACCATCTCTTTGGGCCTCAGTTTTCAACCATTAAAAATAGAAGAGTGGGCCAGTGTCTCTTAATTTCTAACACTGTATAAATGGAATTATTCATGGCTGGTGCATATGTACTCCATGGTAGAATCACATCAAGGGCTTTATTTTCTACCCATAGTTAGATTCAGATAAACTTCAAAGTGAATAAAATACAGTTGTATATTTAAAGCTTAAATAGAAACCACCCGTCATCTGGGCATCTTGGAAAGACAACTAGAGACACAGCTTGCCTTTGTTATCCATTACTCATGCTCCCAACAGATCCAGGCCTCCCCTGCCGGTGACAGTTTTAGAATCACACCGGGAATGATGTGCAACTTATTTTGTTTCTAGGACTTGTCTTCCTAGGAGTGGGAAGGCACTGGAGCTGGAAGTGAAGATGCAGAGAGCCAAAGTGGACCAGTATTATTTATATATCGCAGCAAGAGGTTAAAAAAAATGAGAAGTGACAGTATACTGGAAACTCATACAATACTGTACATTGATTACACTGGACTTAAATAAATAAATAAACAATAGGGGACTTTATAGTAACAAGATGGAGATAGGACCTGGGATAGAGTCCTTCTGTATGTTTTTAAGTCATGGTTAAGAGGAAAGAGATACTAGATTAGCATTAGCATTTTTCTTCTTGATTCAGAGGTGCTAATAAAGTATCCGTCACTTTGGAATCACTAATGATGAGGAAGAATGAGAAAATCTGTCTATGGTAGGCAAATTGAAATAATTGTAATCAAGTAGCTTCCCATTGCTAAACTTAGATGGTTTATCCCATTCCATTGTGCTCTTAGGAGGGATGCCTGCATGACTCAGGTGGTTAAGCATTTGCCTTCAACTCAGGTCATGATCTCAGGGTCATGTGATGGAGCTCCATGTTGGACTCCCGCTCAGCAGGGAGCCTGCGTCTGCTTCTCCCCCACTTGTGCTCTCTGTCTTTCTGATTATGTCTCTCTCTCTCTCTCTCAAATGAATAAATAAAACCTTTTTAAAAAAGATTTTAAAAACCCACAAAAAATAAAAAAACAAAATCAATGTAGGGTAGGAGTCTGGGTGCCTAGAGTAAGTAACCTGGGTTCCATCCTTTTTTAGGTTCAGCCACTTAAAAGTTTTATGAATCTGTGCAAGTCTGTGTCCTCGTCTACAAGATGGAGATGAGAATATAGGTCGTGGTAAGGATTTAAGGAGATAATGAATCCAAGGAACACAGTCAGAACTCAAGGAATCGGTCGCTATTTCTATTACTACACCAATATTTCCTACACATCCTAGGAGCAGCCTCTCCTATCTCCACCAGTTTGGCTCGAAAAAGCCATCTGTTTAAATGTTTTGAAACTATTCTTCTCTTCATGTCCTTTCCTTTTTTCTCATCCCTCTTCCCAGAGTAGGTAGGGATGGGTACTGGCTGCATGCCAAAGTGTTCTTGAAAGAATATGCCTTCACATTAGCCATGTATTGTCTGAAGTTCGGGATCTGGTAATTATTCTTCAGAACAAACCAGACAAAAAGAGTAACTGTCTTGTTTTCTCTCTCACCTCCTCCCGAGGTGGAGCTACTGCCTGCTTGGGCTGCCCCTTCAGCAGGCTTGTGCCTGGTGCTCAGAGTGCAGCTGCAGTCAGAGCTGAGAAAGCACCATTTTAGTTCTTGAGAAGGGCAACTGTCAGTTGGGTGGGTCACACTTGAGGGTCTTGGATAACTACCAAACTGCTACACTCCATCAGGGTAGGTTTTCTCTCACATAAAGCTCCAGCTGCCACTGTCCCCACCCCTGTCTTCCCATCTTTGCTTATTAAATATTTTCCCCATTTTTTGAAGTCCATTCCAAATATGAATTCCTCCATGAATGCCTTCCTTGGTCTGTTTTTTGGACTTCTTTCTTTTCTCAGCCCATAGCATGTGCTTAAAGCACAGACTCATACCTATAAGTCTTCTTGATTAATTTGGTGAAGTATTGAAGGACCTCTTCATGCAAAGGAACCCCTTGAAGGACACTTGCCATTCAAAGACTGACCCTGCACAATTGCTTTTCATATACTCATATTTTGGTTTGATAACCATTCTCTACTTTTAATTCATTCTAACTCTGATGCTTAAATTAGCTAATTAGCTTCATCCCCCCTGGTTTCTGATTCCAACCACATGGGAAGATGGTCACAAGTGAAGTGCACAGAGAGAGGTCATGGGGCTATCTTAACTGGTGGTGTTACCTTCATTTAATTTGTATCACAAGGACAGGTGTACTTGTCCTATTTATGTCCTGTAAGCAAGATTTCAGAGTCTTGTTTATCTACATAAAATGAGGCTTTGAGCATAATAAGTACTCAAATGTTTAATCATTTGTATCTGATGAGCTACTTAGCAATCTAGAAAAGTGATACTAATCCAGGTGTGTGTGTGTGCGTGTGTATGTGTGTGTGTGCGTGTGCATATGCGCATGCGTGCGATGTACACCCAGAGAGAAAAAGAGGAATAGGGAGAACACCATGGCAGCAGGCTTGATCCTACATTACATTTTGACATTCATTATTTCTTTTGCACTTCTTATGTGAAGTCAGGATTCAAGACCGGATGATCAATTTTAGCTTCAAGATTGGTTTTTTTGGAATCTTTTTTCTATTAACACCTGTTTTAATCAAAATATCACTTGGTCATTCATAAAATAGTGTGACTTTTTCAAAACCTTACTTCTTGCAGAGACATTTTATTTTAATCTTTCTCCATTATCAAATATAAGTTCCTACTATGTCCTGATACTGGGCATTACTGGGGATGGAGAA
This sequence comes from Mustela putorius furo, assembly GCF_011764305.1. NCBI lineage: Eukaryota > Metazoa > Chordata > Mammalia > Carnivora > Mustelidae > Mustela > Mustela putorius. The sequence goes on from NW_025422005.1 coordinate 54,348,320, forward strand.
TATCCAGTGCCATGTAAGAAGAGTTTCCAAGTCTGGTGCCTTGCCCAAGTCACATGGGAGTTCTTATGCTTGAGTCCATCCCCTGGTTCTGAGTCAGGGTACCTGGGATGGGTCCAGTAATGGGAATGTGTATCTTCCCCAGTTGGACTAATGTGCAACTGGCATGGAAACCACTGGAGCAAAAAGATTGGGTCCTGACCATTATGAGCTTATAAACTGCTCAGGAAAAAATAACTCACAAATTATAATTACATTATGAAATCTATAATTTACATGTGTAAAGTACTTTACCATTTGTGAAGCATTTTATAATGCTCTCACAGACCCCATTCTTTCTATAAAGTAGGTAAAGCAATTATTTTTATTCTATTGTTTAGTGGGTATTGAGGCAAGGACATCAACTGAATTGCCTAGAAACCCAAAATCCTGACCAGGTCCAGGTTCAAATACCACATGCCCCTTACTCAACAAACTTACTCAACAGTCCAAGGAATTTGATCATGGTGAAACAAATATCTAGAAGCAAGCAGAGAGAACTTGAAAGCATCTACCAAAAAATTGGCACCATTGATCCAAAGACACATCAGTAACCATGTGTTTTCCAAGTTCTCTGGAAGAAAATCTGATGAAAGAAAAAGAGCTGAATATTTTTCTCTTCATCTTTAAGTATGCCAGACTGTGTCTTCAGTTTTGTCCATCATGGGGTTTTTTAACCTGCATACTTGTTTGCCATCAAGACTAACCAAATTTCATTGTTGTCATTTTTTTTTTTCTTTAAAGAAGCTCAGGTGAGGAGAAGCCATTTCTGCCCATGTCTTCCTACCGTGCTCTTTCTCAAGGGTAGATGTGCTCAGTTTTACCCACTTTATACCAGCCAGGCCCTTTATATTAGTGTCTCAGGACACCCAGGAAACTATAAGGTAATAGACATTAGATGGTGGACATGGGGATGCCCAATACCAGAATTTTTTTTAAGGTTTTATAAAGTGATAGGGACAGAGACATTTCATAGCACAGAGAAAAAGATCTATATGGGATTGGGGAAGCTATATAGGATTAGAAAACTAGTCCTATACGGGATTATGGAAGAAGGCTGATTTCATATAAGAAGAACTTTAAAGATATGCTTTTAGACCATGGTTCTTGATTCTGCACGTTTGGTAGGGTACCTGTGGAATAAAGTGTACACATGGAAGGCTCTTCATTATTTGGGCCCTGCTGGCCTCCCCAATCTTCTGCTCTCTCTTTCAGTCTGAACAAACCACTTGTGGTTCTCATAACATTCCTACCTTCTTATCTACCTTTGCTTGGGCTCATGGTATCCATTCTGATGAAAACAAGAGTCATTCTTGTTCCTGCTCCCTGGAGGACTTTCCCTCACTTGATAATATCTACTCAAGACTCTGTTCAAGTATTATGTTTTCCTGCAAAGCGTTTTTTTGTTTTTTGGTTTTTGTTTTGTTTTGTTTTGTTTTTTGGCAACATCCCCACCAAAATACAACCCACCATTCTATCCCCTTACATTTTAGTAAATAAATGTCAACCTCATTACTGCCGTTGCTCTGACCAAAAAAATTTGAGTCCCCCTGATTTTTCCATTTCTCACACACCTCATCCAATCAACCAACTATCCTATTGTTTCTCTTGTCAGAATATGTCCCCAATACAATCCCTTCTTAGCATCTCCAAAGCTTTCACCCTGGTATAAGCCCCCGTCTACTCTCAGGTGGCTTATTTTAATAGTCTCCTAATTTCTCCTCCTATTTCCTCTGTTTTCATCTTAGCCCCACTTCTGTCTATTCTTTACATGACAGTGAAGGCAATGCCTTTAAAACTGTAAAGTAGATCATGTCACAGTTCTTTAGTATACTTGAATGGCTTTCCATCTCACTCAACAAAAGAGCCAATTTTGAACAATTGCTCAGGAGCCCCTATGTAACCTACAGACCCACTATTTCTTTGATATCCTCTTCTGCCTTTCTCTACCACATTAGGATCCTTATTGTTTCCCATTCCCTCAAGACTTTTGCTACCCCCGGATCTTTGCACTTGCTCTTCCTCCCGTCTAGAACCCTCTTTCCTGATAACCACATGGTACATTCCCTTACTTCCTTTAGGTCTCTGCTCAGAAATAACTAGAGAGGCCACTCTTGAGCATACCACATAAAACAGTAACACTACCTCAAATACCTAGCACCTGATTCTGCTTTCTCCTATCCATAGTGCTTCTCTCCACTAGACAAAAGATACATTATTTATTTGTTTGTCATTGATCTCTCCATATACAGCAAGAATTTTGTTACTCTGTCTTCAGTGCTCAGTATAGCACTTGGTACATTTTTTTGTGATCTGCCAGCACTGACATGTAGAAAATCGATCATAGATACCAAAAGCTTAAAAATATGTATGAAAAAAATGGAGAAACTTTGCCCTGTACATTTCTTCTTACTGTAATTACTTGTTTTACCGGTGGTAAAACTTGACATCTTCTCACACTGTACTGAAATACTCTGAGATATGAGAGAAAATGATGAAACCTTATTACTTTAGACTGATAAAGCCCATTCTATTTAAATTACCAACTCGTTCATTTAAGGCAGTGTAGTATAGTGGTCCAGGCTGTAGGGTCAGACTGCATATTTTCCAATTCTATCTTGAATAGTTACTAGTTGTGTGTCCTCGGAAAAGTCCTTAGCATCTCTGTTTCTTCGATATAAATGAGGATGATAATATATTACGTCCTCACGTCAATGAGAGGATTTAATTATATGTATCCATGAAATACTTTAAATAGTGCGTTGTAGATAGTAAAAGCTTAATCGTAGCTATTGGTATTGCTATTATTATAAAATATAGTTTTTATTACTTTTTTGCATATAACAACTTTCAACAAGTTATCTTCTAGTAGGCCCTGCCATTCTTGAGTCACAAGATAAATAAAAACTAAGGTTAATATCTATTTCTATAAAAATAATTTATGAATTAGGGCCCATGCATTCTTTCCAGTTTACAATGCTTTGCCTTGGAGGTGCCTGGGTGGCTCAGTGGGTGAAAGCCTCTGCCTTTGCTCAGATCATGATCCCAGGGTTCTGGGATTGAGCCCTGAGTAAGGCTCTCTGCTCAGCAGAGTTTGCTTCTCTTCCTCTCTCTCTGCCTGCCTCTCTGCCTACTTGTGATCTCTTTCTCTCTGTCAACTAGATAAATAAAATCTTAAAAAAATAAAATAAAATGCTTTGCCTGGCATAACCTCAACTCAGTTCAAGCCAAGTCATTATACATTCTTCACTAGGAAACTTCAAATTAGAGGAGATTTTTGTTCCCTGCTGAAAACTAAAGAATGATTGTCTTAGTGTCATCAAATGTAAGTTTGTTCCTGACATAATTAACACTTCACTTTAAATAAAAGAAGACTGGAGACTTTTATCAAGTCTTATTTCAGCATATGAAGAGAAAGTCAGGACATTAATTACAGATCAGCAAGCAGATTATAGTTTGGCTAATCCTTCTGTGTTGTAATCTAACTTTCCTCACAAAGTATCAGCTGCCCACACACACCTGAATGTGCCCATGCACTTACAGGAGACGACTTCTCATTCTGTGCGTGGCTGGCTTACATCAGAGGACGTGGGACCAGGTAACCAGCGTGTACCTTGGAAAGCCACAACATTTCCACTGATTTCCACGGATGGGTGTCTTACTAGAAACAAGGCTAGGTCACCAACTACTTTAGCATCAGAATTATACAAAAAGAAAAGGAGAGACATTGAACAATAACTCAGAGAGGAAGAAAATGATGACTTCTGATTCCTTCCAGAAAGGAGAGGGCCTGCCTTGTTAGGAGTGGTGACAGGATTAGATTCTATGTCTCCACAGGTCTGCTTTGTGCCCCTTCCACTTTCTGCTCATGGAGCTGGTAAAGGAGGTTGTGGGTCATTTAGAAATCTAGGGAAAAGTCATCTTGATTTTAAAAGGGCTCATAAATTCTGAATGAGAATAAATGGACTAGAATAGTAACAGGATGGATAATATAAAACATCACTTATTGTGTAATGTTGCCTTTGAAAATGAATGGCTCTGCTCTGAGGTATTTTTTCTCAGGGGAAGTGGCCAAATGAACTGGCAAGTAAGATAGAAGGACTTTACTGTTCAACATCCCTTCCAGGGATACTCTGTATGAAAACGGGTCAGGTCCCATGACTACAAATATGAATGGAGAGTCATTGTTCTCTGGGAGATCTGGAGAAAGGCATTTACCTCTGTTTTTGATTAAATGAAGGGAAAACACACTTCACAGACTGAACATAATTTTTTCTTTCTTGAAAAGGGCTTTGCCAATTTGTCGGTGGAAAAGCAATTAACTCTTTCTAGCCAAAGACATAGAAGGCAGTAACGTATTCAGTGCATAAAATGAGCTAAAAAGATGACCCACCTTGAGTAATCTAAGATTATGTTAAAATAAGCTAACCTCCACATCGCACTCTTCGTTTACTTTAACATAGTGACAATTGTACGATGCTACAAAAAGAAAGTATTAACCTACAGGCACCTGTTACTTTAAAACAAATGAAATTTAAATTCAAATTTGTGAAAAAATATAAATTAAGGAATGATTTTATCTGATAAATATTTATAGAATTCTTTAACACATCAAGTCTCTTATATGATGTTTCGCATCAACTGATTTATAAATATGTGAATTACACATGGCTTTTTACATCTTGCCTAAAAATTATGTGCCAAGAAAGTGACCGATATGCCTATAGGCATCTCAAATATAAATGATTTCTCAAATGAGACGCTTAGATATAATGGTAGGCTAGAAATTCTAAGTGTTTCTCTTGAAGCTGGAGTTGTATAGGACATGAGCCATTAGCTCCAGAAAGCAGTAGGAGAGTTGGGAGTATTATCAAAGTGTAGTCTCTTGAATTACTTGCCCTGGAATTCCCTGAAGTGCATATTACAAGTTCCAATTAAACTCAGTCTTGTGCACATCAGGGATTGGGCTTCAGTAGTGAATGAGTTCCTTAGTTTGTTCTTATCCATCTTGAAGTTTGTCAACCATCAGGACTGACTATTCACCTAGAGGTTGAGTTTCACCTTTGCAAAAATTGATGGTGCTAGGGACACCTGTGTCAGATGGTCAAGCAACTGCCTTCAGCTCAGGTCATGGTTCCCAGGTCCTGGGATCACCAGCTTCTGGCTCCCTGCTCTGCGGGGAGTCTGCTTCTCCCTCTCCTTCTGCCCTCTCCCCTGTTCATGCTTTCACTCTCTCTCTCAAATGAAAAATTAAAAAATCTTAAAAAATTAATGATGCTAACTTTTATTTTAATAAATAAAAATCTATATTCCTGAGTTTTTGATCAAATATATATAAGCATCATCCTCTGAGCCCAAATATCCATTCTTCTGGTGCACCCTTATGCTGTTTCAGCTGCATTTTGTTTACACCCTTGGCTAAGGCCTTCTACTTCCCACCAAGCAGAGATTAGCAGTATATCTTCTGCATCTTCCTGTGTCACCCGGTATGACATTTCTTTACATGGCTAGCTTCTGTCTGACCCACTATGATCCCCCACAAAAGAAGTAAAATTATTGCTAGGAGATCATCTTTTATTAGTTGGTTAGTTATCATTAACTAAAGAAAATTGAATCACTGCATATATATTTGTCCCCTTGAAGCATTAGAGTATAATATTAAAATAATAGACAAGGACTGTCCCTTATACTCCAAGTTGTCCTGACTCATGGTCAGTCTCTTAGATGGTACTCGCCTTCTCTCTCCCTCAATGTCTTCAACTGCAAAATATGAAAATATTAGCACCTTCCCTATTTCACTGAACTGTTGAAGAGGAAGTAGGCAATGGTATTTTAATGTATTGTGAAGGAAAGGTTTAGTAATATGCAGGATTTCTCAGTATCTGAGGCCAAGTGATGTAAGACAGAGATATAGTCAGTCTAATAATATGTGGTAATTTGGTTTTTATCAGAAAATAAAATAAATAAAAATTCATTGAAGGGAGTTAATTTTTCACTGTTATTAGCAGATCTTTCTTCCTGAACTTTGCATTTCATTTTGTCTGTGATCTAGAAAGCTCTGTGGGCAGTTAAAGGTGCAGTTAACATTTATAATGTCCCCTTCTCATTCTTCATTCTTACCTCCCTTTTGATTTCACATTTAATTTGTGTTTTAGTCTTTGCAGACCTTTAGCAATAGATTCTCCGTTGAATATTTTCTTAGAAGTAATCAAAATACCATTATTATTAAATGTCCTTTAAAATTTTAAAATAAGAGGAGTGTACTACTTCCTTGGGTCTTGCACTTAAAAGAGTAAAATTTGGTAGAAATGTATTAAGAAAAGAAAAATCCTTCTACCTAACACAGGAAACAACAGCAGAATGCTTACCTTCTTAATTTTTTATCCAACTATTAAACTTAAGCCTGCTTTCATCGATATGAAATCACATATATGTTCTGTGTAGCATCTAAATATGTCATCATTAGTTTTCTTCACTTAGATTCCTAATATGTACATGGTAACTTCCTTTCTTGATGAGAGTGAGGGTAAAGAGAGGGTGAAGAACTCAAGAATTTCTCATGACTGGAAGCAAATAGAACGAATTAATTTAATGTTTGCTGAAGAGGCTAAAACCTGCCTATTTTAGACTTTGTTTCCTTAAATCATCTGGGCACAAAAATTTCCTCTCTCATCAACGCCAATTTTTCTTCTCCTTTTTTTTTTTTTAAACAAAACAAAACAAAACAAAACAAATTCCCTAAACACTGGACTAGAAGGTCAAGAGTCCTTAAAGCAAATTCAAACAGTCGGCCTTTCTAGTCCATGAATTCCACAAGGACTGGTTTTCCCATGACCTCGAAGCTTATAATGGGACCTTACACCTCCCCACCATCTAGATTGCAAAGAGTATCTAGGGTAAAAACCCAAAAACATTCTCCTGGTGTTCCATTCCTTTGTTTCTAATGACCCTAAGCCCTGAAGACTCAACCAGTGAGGTTTGACAACATATTCCTAAAACATTATCTTTAAGTAAAGACTTCAGAAATCATGGGAATGGTTGTTTGTTTAAACTTTCCACAGCTTTGAAACTCCACACCTCCTTCTGAATATCAAGGTCCTTCCCAGTACTATGGCCTCACTGAACTCTTGTCTCTTCTATAAAATTATTATCTAATTCTCATAAACACACAGTTTGCCACATGATAAGAGAATGTTGTGTATTCTCTTTTATTATCTGTGTGTTTTTACCTCCTCATCAAGTTATTTAATTTCTTGAGAACAGAAATTAGATTAAGACCTCAAGATTTTGACATCCCCTCCACCACATCTAATTGAAAATAAAAATAACATTATTCATTCAAATAAGGGTAAGAAAGTCTAGAAAATTTCAAAAATTTCTATACTTGTTTTGGGAAATGTCATTCTTTAAGGTATTTCTCCCCCTCATTTTGGTCTCCTAAGCAAATACATAGATGGCCTTTTGGGTAATCCTGACCTGTCTGAAGATAAAAACAAATATTATCCTCCTTGTGTGTTCCCAGGAATAATTGGATTTTGTCAGCACCTGTTTAATTAACGGTGTCCTGTAGTAAATCTCTATAAAATTAGAAGACACATTAGAAAATAATTTTCATCTGAATTATTGGTTTTAGGTGCATTTTCTGTGTATCTGATTTTTTTTTTTTTAATAAGAAGTATATTCTGTTTCTGTCAGTGGCCTATTTGTCCTCCTTTTTGGTCTGCCCTAACTAAAAGTCCACTCTCATCAATGCTCCAGCATTAGTGAGTGATATGAAATTTGCTAAATATTTTTTAGGGGTGATGGAGGTATTTTAATATCATACACTCATAACAAACTTGAAATCTTCTGTGTTCATTGATTTTTCTCCAAAGTTGAGCACTGACAATATCACTGAAGGGGCAAGGGAAAGAGGTCCCTGACACTTCTGTCGATGCTATAGTCTCTCTCTACATTCTGGATTTGGTACTAAAGTCCTGAAGCATCTTATCAAACCATTTCCAAACAATGGAATTTTATTCATCCAATTGCTAAACAATACAGTTTTCTCAGATAACTGTACCTCATTTAAGCCAATAATATGATTCTTAGGCTCAACATAAGCCCATGGGAATGATCATGTCCAAGAGATGGGCAAATTTTTTTGGCTTCCATTTTGAAAAATGCCCTTCTTTTGCTGGTTCTGTTCACTTTTTATTTTCTTTTAATAGACCATATTTTAGAGAAGTTTTAGGTTTGCCCCCCAAAATTGAGTGGAAAGCACAAAGAATTTCATATCCTTCCTCTCCCCTCACACAGATACCCTCCCCCACTATGAACATCCATTATCATGGGATATCTGTTACAACTGATGAACCTGCACTGGCACATCATTATCAGCTGAATTCCATATTTTACAGTATGGTTCACTCTCTGTGTTGTACATTCTATGGATTTGGACAACTATATAATGACATGTATCCATCATTGTGAAATCATACAGAATAGTTCCATTGCCCTAAAAATCTTTTATGTTCCACCTATTCATCCTTCCTTCCCACTAAACCCAGGCAACCACTAATATTTTTACTGTCTCTGTAGATTTGCCCTTTCCAGAATGTTATATATTTGGAATCATACAGTAGGTGGCCTTTTGACTCCTTTCACTCAGTAATATGTATTTATGCTTCCTACATGTCTTCATAACTGAGTCACACATTTCTTTTTATTTTTTTAAACTTTATTTTAATTTTTTCAGTGTTCCAAGATTTATTGTTTATGTACCACACACCTATACTCCATGCAACATGTGCCCTCCTTAATACCCACCACCAGGCTCACCCATCCTCCTCCCCTCCAAAACCTCAGTTTGTTTCTCAGTGTTCACAGTCTCTCATGGTTCATCTCCCCCTCCAATTTCCCCCAACTCACTTCTTCTCTCCATTCCCTAATGTCTTCCGTGTTATTCCTTATGCTTCGCAAGTAAGTGAAACCATAAGGTAATTGATCCTCTCTGCTTGACTTATTTCGTTTAGCATAATCTCCTCCAGTCCTGTCCATGTTGATACAAAAGTTGGGTATTCATCCTTTCTGATGGAGGTGTAATATTCCATTGTATGTATGGACCACATCTTCTTTATCCATTCATCCGCTGAAGGGCATCTTGGTTCTTTCCACAGTTTGGCAACTGTTGCCATTGCTGCTAGGAACATTGGGGTACAGAGGGCCCTTCTTATCACTACATCTATATCTTTGGGGTAAATACCCAGTAGTAAAATTGCAGGGTCATAGGGTAGCTTTATTTTTAATTTCTTAAGGAATCTCCACACTGTTTTTCAAAGGGGCTGCACCAACTTGCATTCTCACCAATGGTGTAAGAGGGTTCCCCTTTCTCCACATCCCCTCCAATACTTGTTGTTTACTGCCTTGTTAATTTTGGCCATTCTAACTGGTGTAAGGTGGTATCTCAATGTGGTTTTGATTTGAATCTCCCTGATGGCTAATTATTTTCATGTGTCTGTTAGCCATTTGTATGTCTTCTTTGGAGAAGTGTCTGTTCATGTCTTCTGCCCACTTTTTGACATGATTATCTGTTTTTTGAGTGTTGAGTTTGAGGAGTTTTTTATAGATCTTAGATATCAGCTCTTTGTCTATAGTGTCATTTGTGAATATCTTCTCCCATTCTGTGGGTTGCCTCTTTGTTTTGTTGACTGTTTCCTTTGCTGTGCAGAAGCTTTTGATCTTGATGAAGTTCCAGAAGTTCATTTTTGCTTTTGTTTCCTTTGCCTTTGGAGACATGTCATGAAAAAAGTTGCTTTGGTCGATGTTGAGGAGGTTACTGCCTATGCTCTCCTCTAGGATTTCTTTTTAGCAGTGAAAAATATTCTATTATCTGGAAGTACCCCAGTTTATTCATCCATTCACTTACTTAACACATCTTGGTTGCTTCCAAATTTTATGAATTTAGCAATTATAAATAAAGCTTCTATAAACATTTTTGTACATGGTTTTTTTTTTAAAGATTTTATTTATTTGACAGACAGATCACAAGTAGGCAGAGAGGCAGACAGAGAGAGGAAGGGAAGCAGGCTCCCCGCTGAGCAGACAGCTGGATGCAGGGCTCAATCCCAGGACCCTGGGATCATAACCTGAGCCAAAGACAGAGGCTTTAACCCACTGAGCCACTCAAGCACCCCTATGTACATGTTTTTGTAGGAACATAGGTTTCCAACTCCTTTGGCATATTCCAGGGAGCTCAATTGCTAAGAACAAGTATGTTTGTAGGAATAGGAAACTGATGAACTGGCTATACCATTTTGCATTCCCACCAGCATCAAATCAGAGTTGCTTTTGTTCCACAGTTCTGTTCTTCACTTTTCACATAGGTTGGAGGAGTCACTTGACTCACAGCACTTACTACTACATGCAGCTGATTAGGATCATAGTCCCCTTATAAGTGTATCCTCTAGTCGTTTAGGAAAAGAGAATACTAGTGTGAGTCACAGGGCCCCACAAACTCATTTGAGATCAAGAACAGACCCATCTGAGACTTAGTTCTGCTCCTCCTTTGCCATATAACCTGCCAATTATTTTTTTAAATCTTTTATATGCTTTTGTTTCCTCATCTTCTAAAGTGAGGAAATACCCACATATTTGATTGATTGATTGATTTTTAAAGATCTATTTATTTATTTGAGAGCAAAAGAGCAGGAGTGGGTGGGGCAAAGGGAAAGGGAGAGAGAATCTCAAGTAGACTCTCCACTGAATGTAAAGCCTGGTGTGGGGCTTGATCCCAGGACCCTGAGATCATGACCTGAACCCAAATCAGGAGTTGGATCCTTAACTAACTGAGCCACCCATGTGCCACAATACCCACATATTTAAAGAATATTTATCTAATAATATTCTTAAATTAGAGAATGGGACAAATATTCTGATAAGCTTTATAAATTTCCATGAATAATGTCATGAGAGGTGAAATAAAAGAATTTTATTCATGATTAGCTAATAACAAGAATGTGTTTTTCTTCTTCACAATGTTATGAAGTGCAAGGCGAGCATAAATTTAGGAATTTAAAAATATTGCTATATCTACCAAATGTTAAAGTGAGAATGAAGTGAATTCATGGGATGATTTAATGTGAATAAACAACATATGTGGAAGAAAAAAATAGAAACTTTTTTTGTTTGTTTAAATGTAAAGGTTTTTACCCATTAAATTCCTAATACTTATTTAGTCCTCAAAATTATTTCTTTCTACTTCCTTGGAGGTCTGTTTGGGAAATTTGTCCCAGTCTATTAGACCTGTTATTATTAGCATTCTCACCCTATCTGTGATAAAATATAATCACAGCAATCTTTTTTCAGTAGTTTTATCATTTATGATGAGATCTGTGTCATGGTTTGTTAGTGTAATAAGGAAGGGGTTGGCCGCAATAGGCTGGCTCAAAAAAGTGGCTTCAGAAAACTCACTTAAGTCTCCATTTCCATTTTAACCTTTGGGGATGTACGCTCTTAATTTTGCCAGTGCCCACAAGTAAGCAGGCTCCAGGAACATGGGAGTGGTCATGCAGCCCAGACTCACCAGAGATTTGTATATTAAGCGTAACTCCAGTTTACTAACTTATAATGAGAAATGAAAGGCTACAGGGAAGGAAAGGCAATAGAGACAGATACCAAGGTCTTCCTTTTCCCAGTCTGAATGAATTACCAAACTCTAAGCCTCAGCTCTCATTTGTGACTGGGGATAATAATAGGACCCAACTCCACAAGATCGTGTGAGAATTAATGAGATAATGCATATAAAATGTATTAGCACCCTGCTTGTCATTTTCTAAACACTCAGCTAGTAGGGGAAGGGAAAACTTTTCAGCTCCTTTGGCTACTGCTTTCTCTCTCAGAATGAACTATTTTATTGATACGGGTAGAGTTGGAATAAAAAAAAGAATCAGGAGATTGTAATGAAAGCATTTCTGGCTTGAACCATCCTTTCCTACTACAGAGCTATAGTTTCCAGTGATGCCCTCCTTGCTGAGAGCTCGTATGAACAATGCCAGAGACATACTTACTGGGTTTGATCTTCTAAACATTGTTTTTGTATACTTATGTGGGTTGTTGACCTTTCAGTTGATGGCAGCTTTCTTTAAGCTCTGGTTGACAAATAACTGGCACAGCTGTGGCAATATCTCCACCAATGCCTGGGGCAGACATCAGGAACCAGCTGGGTTCTACTCCTGCTGAGCCCCGACTCTCATCTTGGCCCTCCAGGCAGCCACTTCCCACAGTTCATCATATTTACTGAAAGTGAAATGTATTTACCATCCTGGGAAGAGGTCACAATGAAGTCACCTGTCCCCACTTTTAGCTTAAAACACATTATCTCTCATCTCTATATGTTGTTTCCATGAATCAGATTTTCACCTCGCGAAGGCATCTTAGGGCGCCCACCCCCCAGTTCCCTTCCATAACCTCACAAAAAATGGCAGGATAAAGATTAAAGTCGTATTGGTGAACTCCTGAGTTCCACTGTCAGGGATTATACAGTAAGAGTCTGTACTTTGGCATTTCCAGTCACTGGATTTCTGAACCTATTCATGAAATTTATAATAAGGGTGAATGGTTAAACCGCCCCCATGGAATCCATACTACAGAATATGACTCAGAGACAGAAAGAATGAACTAGTGATACACACAACAACTGGATGAGCCTCGGGGGAATTATGTTGTATTGAAAAAGCTGATCTCGAAAGGTTACATACTGTATGATTACACTTCTATAATGTTCTTGAAATGACCAAGTCATAGAGATGGAAAAGACCTCAGTGGTTATCCTAGGTTAGGAAAGGGAAGAGAGGGAGATGGCTGTGTCTGCTAGAGCAATACAAGGAGAGAGGTTTCAGAAGAAATCAAACCTGCCCATGCCTTAATCTTGGACTTCCAGCTTCCAGAATTGTGAGAAAATAAATTTCTTTCTATTGTTTAAGCCAAAAAAAAAAAAAAAAAAGAAGAAGAAGAAGTAATACAAGGAGTCCTTGTAACAGGACTGTTCTGTGGTTTAATTGGTGTGTGTACCTTCTTGTGACTGTAAAAGTGTATTTAAAATTACATATAGATACACAACACACACACACACACACACGGCTGTAAGCCTGCTGAAATCTGAAAAGTTGGGTGAATTGAATCGATGCCAATTTCTTGGTTGTGATCTTGACCTAGAGTCAGACAAGACTTGCCACTGGAATGGGAAACAGGAGAAAGGGTACATTATTTCTTACAACTGCATGTCAATCTAAACTTATCTCAAAAGGTTTTTTTTTTTAGAAATCTGCAAAGACATGCATCTTGGAGGAATTAAGTAACAAATAAAGAGAATTCTTTCTTGAGAATAGTAGGAAAGAGTGATGCTCAGGTGTTTCAGCTACCTAAGCGGCTGTGTTCAGACTATTCCCTAATATTAAAGACTGTCCTCAAAGATGTATTTGCTCCTTTATTTGACCTGAGTCACTGATACTCCAGCAGAAAGCTGTCCATCTAACATTCTATCAGCCTGGGAATTTTACTTAAAACTTGAGAGGGGATTAGTTTATATTTCTTTTATTTTATTTTCTATTTTTAGTATAAAACAGTAAAATAAATAAGCAAAAATGTGATCTGGCTTTTTTCCCCTTAAAAATGGGAGAGGGAGGGTGTTCTGGAGTTGTATGTATTTTAGCTAGAAGTGGAATCATGAAGCATGGACACTGGTGGTCCCTGCTCCTAAGTCTATAACAGATACCTCTAGAGGATCATGGCACCTCATTTTTTGAAGAGCTTGAATTTTTCCTAGGAATACTTCTTAACATTACACTTCAGAGAGCCCTTAACAGTAAATTGCCATCGACACAAGATGGAGCCCCAGAGTCAGCATTTATGTTCAAAGTCTCCTTCCCAGATTATGGAATTTTTCTAGCATTATCTATTCCCAGTCCATGCAACATAAATAAATAAATGAATAAAAAATTATGCATTAGTATTTTGTTTCCTCCTCCAGTTTCTCCTCCTCTTAATGTGTTTCAGATACTTGCTGAAGTGCCTTTTATCATAAATTAAAATTCCCTAAATGGAGTGTTTTTGTATTTAAATACAATAGTCCTTAAAAAGTAGTGTCACATGCAGCAGGTAAGTCATGAACAGATTTTAATTCCTTTATAGTTTAAACAGAAAAAATCACAACTGGCCAGTGCAGGGGAAAGTAAGTTCTCTTGGGTATGTACATATTTTAAAAGATATTTACCCATTTTTTTTGCGATAATATATACCGGCAACCTTCAGTGTCAAAGATTATCAGTATCTAGGTGCTGACACCAATAACTTTTAATAATAAGAGTGCCTTTTGATGCAGAAGAAGGGGGAAAATTGGTGACTTAATTTATTCTCCTTACATAAACCATGTCCAGACTAATATAAGGAAAGGAACAAAAATTATAGAACTACTACAAATTATAGAACTACTCACCTACTATAAAAGATAATTTATCTAATTCACATCCTTCTTGACTACCTACTATGTGCTGGGGTCTAGTTTCCAAACTGTGTGCAAAGATGTCCCAGTAAAGCAGAGATACTTTAATTTTTTTTTTTTTTTTAAGGGAAAGACTGATTCTTTCCCTTAGAAACTGAATGAGCTTAACATACGTACCTCAGACTTTCAGCCTTAGAGCATGCTATGTTCCTGCAGATGACTTTATCTTTACAATCCTGGATGCTAGACAGTAACATGATCAAAATTAAGTATAGCATGAAAATCAATGTGGAACAGGAAATGAGGAAGGCGGTGTTCGTTGTAGGACCTGACAATCATACACATCTCATTAGTGAGTAATTATAGTTATTCACAAATACAATAAGATTGTTATTTTTTTATTTCAATTTATGTGTTTTTCTTTTCATAAAATTACTAAATTGTTAAGGAGACAAAAATACTCATTAAGCTCTTTGTACCTAACTACTTAATGAATGAAGCCATTAGGTGTTTCTAGTCTGTGAAAATATTACTTAGACACCAAAGTGAGTTTGGGAACCTCTGCTCCAGGGCACTGAGAACCATGTTTCGTCCGTATTACTTCATTTATCCTCATGAAATTCCATAAGGTAGGTGTGATCGGTCCAATTTTATGCCGGAAGAAATTGAGACATGTAGTTTTGATGGCTGTCCAAGTCTAAACTGCTGGTAAGTCACAGAGGCTGCAGGGTCTTAGTGACCTGCCTAAAAGTTCATAGCAAATCAGGGGCAGAACTGAACCAAAATCCTGGTGGTCTAATCCTCCTCCTGTGACACTTTTTACAAAGCCATGCTTTCTCTGCAAACCCTTATTTGTCTTCTTCCTTCCAAGTTTGAATTTACAGTATAAAGAGGTGGGCTCCATTCTATGTATCTTCTTAAGCTACAGGAATATTTGTGCTGATTTAATTCCTACCCCTCTTGATTTTTCAGTATGTGAGGAACATGTACAAGATTTTATGACATGAGAATTTTTGTTCGATTTGAGTAAATGCTAAAACAATATTAGAACAACTTTCTGTTCCTGTAACCAAGGAGACCTTGAGGCCTTTCAGAGGACATTGTCTTCTCCTCAGGTTTCCTGTAGCTAAATGGTTGATCCTGTGTTTCAGGGAATTGGACACCCAGGATCTATTTTCAACCTGGTGAGCTCCAATTTAACACTGAAGAGAGTCTGGATTTTCCCATCAGCCCTCACAGAAACAATCCCTGATACCATCTTGTGAGTCCAGAAGGGCAGCCAAAACTAAAACCCAAGGTCCAATGAATGCTGACAGAACCTTTACAAGATTTCACACATTGGCCTCTATTGTAATGTGTATTTTAAAACACAGTTTCCCAGAGCTTTGGTGAGCTTTTGGGTTGCTTTTGTTCAGTGGCATTTAACATTGCAGTTTTATGAACAGCATGTTCAAAAGTCTATGTACCTCCGGGTTCACTTGAATAAACCTATAGAAATTTAATTTTTTAAAGAAGAGTCATCAAAAGATTCTGACTCACATCTAGACAAATAAGATGCATCTAAGATTTAATCTTTCTTTGATTTGAATAGTTTTCCTTTGTTGAACTATTTCTTGAATATATATTATTTGCCAGTCTGCTAGAAACTGGTGATGCAAAGGGAGAAAAACAGAATCCCACTCCTGTCGATGGAAGTCGTGAAAATGAAATGAGTCATACTCATGAAGTGGTTATAACGATAAGACTTTATGAATGGGGTGCCTGGGTGGCTCAGTGGGCTAAAGCCTCTGCCTTTGGCTCAGATCATGATCCCAGGGTCCTGGGATCCAGCCCCGTGTCGGCCTGCTTCCTCTTCTCTCTCTCTCTGCCTGCCTCTCTGCCTACTTGTGATCTCTGTCGGTCAAATGGATGGATGAAATCTTTAAAAAAAAAAAAAAGACTTTATGAATAAGCCGATCATAATAATAAGGTGTTCACAAGTTCTGATGGCTGTGGCAAGGAAAAGAATATCCAGTTCTTTCTAGGGGATGCTCATGAGGCACCTTTACAGAGAAGGTGATGGCGTTTTATCCCAAAGCTTGAGTAGGAGTTTGGCCTGATAAACAGTCTGAGAAAGGGAAGTCAAAGCAGAAGAGTGTGCTCAGCAGCCAGAGGCCAAAATGGTGCATCGTCAGGAGATGTGAATGGTTGGTACTGGTGGGCTGTGGCATGGCACAGGGAGGGCGGCAAGAGATAGAGCTGGGGAGTAGATGAGGTTGTCATGATGACAGTCTTGTATACCATTCAGGGATACAGATTTAGGAAGATAAGAACTCACAGAGCTTAGACAGGGGCAGGGCATGATTATATTTGCAGATGTGAACAACCACTCTGCCAACAGTGTGGAGAATAGCTTGGGATAGTAAGAAACCCAGAACAGGAAGACCTGCTCCAGGATCTTGCTGCCCCCTTAAGGAGAGAACTATGAATGCCTCTTGTCACTGAGTAGAACAGAAATAAATGGACTGGATTTACATCAGGGTCTTACTGGAAATTGCATTTTAGAGTAAGTCTGTGAAAAAATTTAAATGTTATTAAAAGTAATTTTTTAAAGGGCACATAGACCAACTTCACTGACCTGAACTTGCTCAAGGCTTTGCCTTGTTAGACGCTGGGACCACTCTATGTGACTGGTTCTAGCATGTTCACTGATGCCTCTGCTAGAAGACCATGTGCTATGGCAGAAATGTGCTGATGTTGGGAATATACTAAGAATTCGAAAGGTGTCTGAAAGGAAATTGACTTAGAGTTTTTCATCCTCCTCCCATTTACTACATTACTGACCAGAAAATGACAACACAGTAATATGTTTCAGACAGCACTTTATAGTTTGTGAGTCCTCTTTGCATACACTATCTTATTTGACCTTCGTAGGAACTTAGAGAGAGAACCAACATCCGTCCTTGGAAAAAGAGCTCCAAGATTAGCTAAGTACAATGAAACATCTGAGAAGAAAAAGTTCTAGAAAAAAAGAATCCTCTTTTCCACACATCAAAGTTACAAAGACTGTAAAACTTACTCTTTGAATTTATTCCTGGGATCTCAATCTTATACCATAATATGGTAGAATGCTCTGTGCAAAAAACCACTAGAGTACAGAAATAGAAAGATTCTGACATGATGAATGAAGAAGAAGACTGCATTTCTGTCATGGGGTCTCAGATAGTGAGATTCCTCCACTGCAGAACCATGTGAAAGTTCCAAAATAGTCAAAATTATGAAATATGGACTATTTTATACAGTATAACTTATTTTTTAATTTAAATTCAATTAATTAACATATAATGTATTATTGGTTTTAGAGGTAGAGGTCAGGGATTCATCAGTCTTATATAACACACTATGCTCATTACATCACATGCCCTCCTTAATGTCCATCTTCCAGTTACCCTAACCCCACCTCTCCCCCTCCAGCAACTCTCAGTTTATTTCCTATGATTAAGAGTCTCTTACAGTTTTTCTCCCTCTCTGATTTCCTCTTGTTTTATATTTTCCTCTCTTCCCTTGTGGTCCTCTGTTTTGTTTCTTAAATTCCACATATGAGTGAGATCATATGATCATTGTCTTTTTCTGCTTGACATATTTTTTTTTTTAAGATGTTATTTATTTGTCAGAGAGAGAGAGAGAGAGAGAGAGAGCGCAAGCACAGGCAGAGAGAGTGGCAGGCAGAGTCAGAGGGAGAAGCAGGCTCCCTGCCGAGCAAGGAGCCTGATGTGGGACTCGATCCCAGGACGCTGGGATCATGACCTGAGCCGAAGGCAGCTGCTTAACCAACTGAGCCACCCAGGCGTCCCACTGCTTGACATATTTTGCTTAACATAATATCCTCTAGCTCCATTCATGTTGCAAAAGGCAAGATTTCTTTTTTTGATGGCTGTGTAGTATTCCATTATTATGGTGTAACTTGAAAAGAAAGATTGTTTTCTAGGTTTTTGGTGTAAGCCTGAGTCTGAGGCCTCACCCTACCACTGCCTTTTTATGTGACTTTGACCAAGTCCATTTAAGTTTCCTTGAACCCATCTCCTCAACTGTGACAAAATGTTTCTTTCATAAATAGTTGACAAAACACAGATTGTGATGAATATCTAATTCAAAAAACTATTACTACTATGCAAATACAAATGTGAGTTATTACACTGGATTAGCAAAGGATTAACTGGTTTGTATTATCTGAAACAGTCAAGTCTTCCCTGCTCAACCTGTAGCCCCTTACTTCTAATTAAGAGTCATCTTGGGTTCTTCCCCCTCCTCAATCCAACATCGATCATTCACTAAGTTTTCCCTACTCTGTCTTCTAAGTAATTTTTTAATCTACTTTTTCTGTCTCCATTACCACCTTTAAGCCCCCATTATCTCTTGCCTAGATTGTTACGATGGTCTTCTAGTCTATACCACTTAATCCATCTTCCCCACTGTGTACAAATCTGACCATGTAAATACTTTGCTAAAAGCCTACATTTGCTTTCTAATAACCTGCAGAACAAAGTCCAAGTTACTTAGTGTGGCATACAGGGCACCCTATGACCTGATCCCTACCTACCTTTTTGGTCCATCTCCTGTCACTGTCTCCTTCTTACTTAGTGTTACTAACAAATAGCAAATTGTTTTTATTTCTCCATACATATCATCCATGTCATCCTTCTGTGACCATGTTTGTGTGGCTTCCTTGGTCTGGAAGTTCATCTCAGTTTTTTTGTTCCCACCAGACTCTTAGCCACCTTTCAGGACTCATATTATGCATGTCAGATAGGACTTTTCTCTGAGTCCCCAGGTTGGGGTGGGTGCCTTTGTTCTATGCTCTCATGAACTCTTGACTACTGCACATAAGTGTACCCTAATATCATGCTGTACTGAAATCACATTTTCATGAATCTTTTTTTACCAATTTAGCAGTGCTCCTCAAAGATTGTGTTAATTCTATACACTAATACATAGAATGATTTCCAGCATGTAGCAGGTGATCAATAAGCATTTGCCAAAAGTTTTCAGGTGTGTTGCTAGAAGAAGTTACCAAAGGAGAAGCCAAGGTCAGTTCTGAGCATGACTTTGGAAGACATCATGTGGGCAGGCATTAAAGGGTTTTTACCTGATGAGGCAATTGCTGGATCGCAGTAGCTCCCCAGGTGGAGTCCCTGGGTAGGGTGCCCTGGCTACACAAGTCCTCAGATTGACTGCTTACCTCATCTCAGTTGCCTTGCCCAAGAGGCAGAGAAATGAAGAAGGCACGAAAATGGCAACCTGGAAAGGTAATGAAGGGAAATGGGAAGCCAAAGAAGGCTGAAGAGATATGACACTTCTAAAACACTTCCCTAAAGAATTGTAATGAGGCTTTGTTTTTAACCTGGACACTTGAAATTAATTTAAGGAGACTGCTTCCATGGTCATTATAATAGACTGTGTCCTGAGGGGATGTTGGGGGAGGCAATCTGCCTGGATACCACAAAACTACTGTGTTATGTGGTGAGTCCCAGAGCTCTTAACAAAT
Source organism: Mustela putorius furo (assembly GCF_011764305.1). Taxonomy (NCBI): domain Eukaryota; kingdom Metazoa; phylum Chordata; class Mammalia; order Carnivora; family Mustelidae; genus Mustela; species Mustela putorius. The sequence goes on from NW_025422005.1 coordinate 54,368,359, forward strand.
ACAGCCAAACAATGACCAAACAATGACTCATGACCCCTTTAGAGGCCAACAGAAGCTGATATTCTTGCTTTGGTAGTTCATAAGGTCTTTTACTTCCAATCTAGAAGGAAATATAGGTGAAAGCTAATTTGGTGTAGGAGGGTGAATGGAAACAGGATATGAAGTTTCCTCATTACTGCCTGATACCACAGATTGTCTCTGTGGTTCAATTAACCGCATCTTGAAAGGAAAGGCAGCATGAGTCTGAATGCTCCTGGATGGAAGCCCAGTTCCCCAGGTAAGGTTTCACTTGCTTTGTGGCTCAGCCAAGACCATGTGACCTTAGTGCTGGAATCCACCTGAGTATTCTGGAAGGTGTACATCACTTTTCTCCTCCATGTGTATCTTTTCATCTGGGGAAGCTTTGAAGTCTAGGAAGACATAGGGAATTTGAAGATACTGGAAACATGGAGTTAGAGCTCATTTTTAAAATAATTACTTTCAAAAACATTATATAGTAGGAAAAAATACTAGACTGGGAGTCAGACACAAGCATGTTTAAATATTGGTGCAATTTTTTAACCAGGGGGTCCTCACAAGTCATAGAATCTCTTAGAGCCTCTGGCTACCCACACATAAAATAGTGGGTGGATGACACCTCTCCAGTGGGATAGATTTATGCATTCTGTGAAATAAGACGTGTGAGAGGGCCTGCCATTATAATTAGCACCCAATAGGAACTCCGTGTTTGTTTTTATTATCACTGTTAATGAGCAAGCTCTTTAGTTTCTGTTTTTACTTCTGTTTTTAAAAAATTGTTGTTTTATCCTCCTCTACTCAGTTTTAAAAGCAGTGGATCTAGCAAAAACACTGTGGCTGTTTGTAACAGGAAGAGATAGGTGACTAGACCAGCCAGAAGAAAAATAGGGAGACATTATCAGGGAGACATAACAGACGGCTCAACTGATTGACTGTAATTTAGGACATCCATCATCATGGATCCAAGGACAAACACTGAATTCTAAGCCTGACTCAGACTCTGATTCTTTCTAAAGTGTTAAATAACTCATTTAATAACTGATGAAACCACCATAATGCCTGGGATAGCTGGTTTGTCCCAGCCAAGATCACTTATTATATTGTTGACCCATTAATGCAAAAAAAAAAAAAAAAAAAAAAAAAAGAGTTCCGACAGAGAAAACAGGAGTTGGGTCCGTGATACATTTAGGCAGTCTATAAATTCCCAGAAATAGTACATACAGGTTGGTAGATTTATGTGCATGCCAGTATTTTATGGGGAGAGGATCCATAGCTTTTATTAGATTCTCAATGAAGTTTGTGATGAAAAAGAAGTGAAGAGCTACTGTAACATACTAACAGATATTATTTGATATTATTTGATACAGAGAGATCATTTTCATGAGTATGTCCTTCCTGGGCTCCTAAAACATCCGCCTGATGAAAACAAGTTTGGAATCATGCATTGTTTCTCTGAACTCTACTATCTTGTAATGGGGTTTTTGCTACATCGGTTTCTCAACAGAATTCAAACACATTCCAAGGTCCATTTTAATTTCTATTGAAATATGCTTCCATTTATAACACTCTTCTCCTAACCATGAACTTTCTCTATCATTCCCTCAAATTTCAAATAGCAGAATATCACTGGTCATCTCAAACAACAAGTTCCTTGAGGACAAGAAAGCAAAGCTTCATGTTGGATTACACACAACGGTCCAGTAGCCCAACAACCTCAATGCATGACTTAGAAATAAAACCTGCTTTCTCCCGGAGAGCACCCTTAGGTAGCCGAGAAGCAGCAAGCTGTTTCAGGCCCGGCCCACTGCTGGGCATCGCTGAGTGGCAGAGGATGCCCCATGGTGGTTGAGGGGAGAGAGGGGAGGAGTTTGCTGGTGACTGATGGCTGAGAGTGTGTGAAGCAAAAAAGCTGAAGTCACTGTCTCTAGCACTAACATAAAAACTAGTAATTAAGAGATAGAAGCAGTACATTCTTTCCCCCTGGCCTTCTGATCGTGTGACTGACTCTATTCTGGGCAGTCCTGAAAGGCTTAGAATGACATTTCCACCCTCTCCAATCTCCCTACCCCACCCGCACCCCAGGGACACCCTGTTATTGGTGTCTGACCAATGTCTTCAATTTATTCAGAGGTCAGACCAATTCAAAAGATTAGGAGTTCGTGGCAAAAGAAGTATTGCATTCCCACGTGCAAACCACTGACTTAGTTCTTGCTCTTGTATTCCACTTCCCTAACTGCAAACATTTTTCTAGAAGAATGAGAGCCATAGAAAAGCAGACCATATAGAGCAGATATTCCCCAGAGTGCTGGGAGAGGAGACTAAGGCAGCTTCAAGATCATTGGATCTCATGAGCTAGCTTAGCAAGTGCATGATCAGGGCATAGTGTGCGCCACTCTGTCTCCAGCCACCCAGCAGACATGCATATATGCGTCAAGAGCCCTGGCCTTGGGTTCTGATAAGACTGCATGTGACCCTCTGACCCATCATTTTCTAGCCATGCTGTGTTGGGAACTCGGGCCACTTCTCAGAGAGGCGTTCCTCATCTGCAAAGCAAGGCCAGCTATACCATCCACATCACAGTGTGCAGCTGTTTTAAAGAGATAATGCTTGACAATTACATGATGGCATTTAATAAATGCTACCTAGTCTTATTCCACAGAATTTAATTTTCTAAAAAAAAGAACATAATATTTTTACATATAATATATATAAAATGTAATATATATTACATTTTAGAGATATCAAAAATTAGGTTTTAATGAATTATATTAACATATTATGGATATATATTAATATATATTTAATACATCTGTAATATACTTTCTTAAATATCAGTATTCTTTTTTAAATTTACATATAATGTATTATTTCTTTCAGGGGTACAGGCCTGTGATTCATCAGACTTACACAATTCATAGCACTCACCATAGCACATATCCTCCCCAATGTCTATAGACAGCCACCCCTCTCTCTACCCCTCCACCCCCCTCCCCTCCAGCAACCCTAGTTTGTTTCCAAAAATTAAGTTTCTTATGGTTTCTCTCTCTCTCTCTCTCTCTGGTTTCGTCTTGTATCATTTTTTCCTCTCTTCCTCTATGATCACCTGACTTGTTTCTTAAATTTCGCATATCAGTGAAACCATATGATCACTCTCTCTGATTGACTTATTTTGCTTAGCAAAAATCCCTCTAGTTCCATCCACGTCATTGCAAATGGCAAGATTTCATTTTTGATGGTCGTGTAATATTCCATTGTATATATTTTCCACATCTTCTTTATCTACTCACCTGTCAATGGACATCTGGGCTCTTCCCATAATTTGGCTATTGTGGACTGTGCTGCTATAAGCATTTGGGCACAGGTGCTCCTCTGGGTCACTACATTTTTATCTTTGGGGTAAATGCCCAGTAGCGTAATTTCTGGGTCATAGAGTAGCTCTATAAAATTAGGTTTTAGTAAATTATGTTAATATATATTATGGTTTTATATTAATATATATTTAATGTGTCTTTACTATATTTGTAATATACCTTCTTAAGTATCAATATTCTTCTTTGCTTATGTTTCCTATGCAAAGACCATCAAACGTAATTTAATCTATTTTTTTTTACCATGAAAGGAACATTTTTGTAACTACTTGAGACAAATTTAAAAGTGATTTTTGTATGTATCATTTTTCAGAATTCCAATTAATGCCCTATGATCTAATTCAACAAAGCTATCAGGCATTGTTGTTATGCATTGGGCTGGAAGCCCCAAGATAAAAGCTCTTTTGTCATCTGAAGAGTATGATGGGTTCTTTCTTCTCTGGCAGCTGTCATAATGACCTATGTTGCCTCTTTGAATCCTTCTGTTCGTCTGCTGCCTTTCTGGTCTGGAAAAGGAGATCACTACGGTTGTTATCTCTGTCCTTAAAACAAGAGGGAACAGGAACAGAGGATCCCTTCTGTGTTGTGTATACAAGTGGTATTATACCTCATCTGTACTAAACTCATTACATACCCAAGTGTAAAACCTTCTCTCACCTTTCCTTCTACTTCTTCATTTGCTCTGCTAGTTTTATTTTTGTTTTGTTTTGTTTTTTAGGAGTTTGGCTGTATTTATAATACATGCTCTCAGATAAGTAAAGATTTGCAAGTATTTTTTGGAGGTTCTTTTCTCAGTGATGGAAAAAGTCTTAACTTCCCATTTGGTCACTTCTACCAAATAATGATGGAGAAGGTGATTTTTAACACTTGAGTCTTTGCCTGACTTAAAACCTTTTTCCCAATCAGTGAATGTTCACTGGCTATCTGCTACGTACACTGAATTAGGTTCACTGACAGGGCACAAGATGAATGACAAGTGGGTCCTATTCTCAAGCAACTTAAAATCTAAAAGAACAAAGATAATGTAAACTGTAATAGGCAAAAAAAAAAAAAAATTGGTAAGTTCTAAAAAGAAATCTCAAGTGATGTTTGGAAGAACCCAAGGAGAAAAAATTTTAGTTCTGAGGGAAAACTTCCTGCAGGCATAGTTGGGCATTTCTGAGCCAGCTTGAGGATGGGTGGGTTCTAGTTTGAAGAGAAGGTTCTCCAAAGAGATAGTCCTGCAAATAGAAGCTAACACATAGGTCATGAATGTGCTTGTTTGGGGAATGAGAAGAATTTACCTTTGGTTGTAGAGTGGAGTCTTCAAAGAATAATGATGACAGATAAAACTGGAGAAATGTGATAGAGCAGGTCCTAAATGCCATGCTAGGTAAAGAGTTCTACCTTCTGGTAACATCAGAGCAGATTGAATTCTACTGAAATCACTGAGGTAGGCTATATTTAAACCATGTGGCAGAGGTGAAGACAGCATGTGCATGTGTTGAGGTGACCATAAAACAAACAAAAAACTAGATCTACCTTTAGTTTTCAAGGGAGTTTCAAAGGAGAAATATCTGGGGCAGCCTGACTAATATGCTGGCAGATTTTTGAATTAAACATACAGTTTCTCTTGTAAATGTGACTATTTCAGAAAGACCAAAATACACTTGTGGAAAGTATCACATAATTAGCTTAATTCAGGTTCAGTGATTAGATCTTGGCATTTCTACAGATACCATCTCTAATGACTTTCTTCTGTTTTTTGTTTGTTTGTTTGTTTGTTTTGTTTTCTATTATAAAAGTCACCTTTTACTTTCTTTCTGTCTTTGGGGTTATAGTCTCATAAATTAAAAAGTCTTTTTACAGTACTTAACAGAAAAATTAATCAAAATGTCAAGGCAAATTCCAGCTAAAAATCTATGCATGCTACTGGAAATGTGAATCAGATTGCCAAAGCCATGCTATTTAGCCAAATAGGGGTTCATGACACTATTCTAGACATTTAGAAAGTAATGAGATATATTTAAGCATAGAAGTAGAAACAAAAAATATACTCAAACCTTAACATGGTATTTTAGAGTTCTAGAGAAGATAGGTATAGAGTTTGTGTTCTCTCTCTATATATACATATATATATATATGCACACACATAAACAAATTTATATTTTATATTAATACATATTTACCACACACACAAATACATATGCCCACTCATACTGAACAGATCAACAAATAAAATATATTGGACCAAAGAAAAGCATAAAGGTTTTAGTGCAGCTCCCCCTGTAATTCTCTGTGTGGCTGTGGGCCAATCGCTTTCCTCCGTCAGGGCTTTCGTTTTGCTGATCTAGTATCAAACCAGATGCTGATCTCCACCCTGCTATTCTGTAACTTAATTACCTGTCAGTTGTGCTGTGTTATTTCCTCTTTTCTGTCCTTTAATGGAAGCTGATTAAAACCCCCTTCCAAGAACAAAACATTTGGCCTAATTTATGATTTGAGGGAGATGGTTAGAAACCTCAAAGACTTCTTCAACCATAAACCTTTGGGGGGGGGGGAGATGTAAGTCAGTAAACAATAGCATAGATGTTTATTAATCCAAAAACTTTAAGAAAGTATCGTGGGATCAGTTTTATATTCAGGCTCAATTTTTAGACAATAACGATTGTGACAAGCCATTGATTTTGCTAAGGACATATATGCATGATTTATTTAGTTTTCATAGCAAGCCTGTGACATAAGATTCATTTTATGGATGAGAATACTGAGGCTGAGAGAGGTATAAATTTATTGAAAGAAACATAAGTAGCAAGTGGCAGAACCAGTTCATTATATGGGACCAGAGCTCATGGCTGTAGAGAAGCGATAGTACCTTTCATCCACGCGGATAGAAGGAGACAACTAGCTGTGCAAAGCTGTTGCTGGGGAATTGCTTCACAGGCAGGGAGTCTGTTTTTCAGTACCTCTTACATCTGGGTGATTTACATTTGCTATACGTACATACAGCCATACATACACCTTACATTTGCTATATAAGCCATACACTTCTGGTCAATGGTATCTAGGAAGAACTGTCTCTTTCCTGGCTGAGGTAGTAACCGCATCTGAGGTGTCTTTCTCATGCTCTCTTCCTCTTCTACAGCAATCTTAGAGGCCATGTTAAAGGTGACAGATCTAAGAGATGGAAGGAACCTAGGTGAACAGATTGGTTATATATAAAACATAGATCTAACAGCACTTCCTGATGGATTGGCTGTGGAAAGGAAGGGAAAGGAGAAATCAAAGGTGGTTGTTAGGTTTCTAGATGAAACATCTTGGGGAATGATGGTACCATTTTATTTGTTTGGGGGGCGGCAGGGGGTAGCCCCTGACAAAGATCTGGCTTGGAATTTCAGTTTTCAATTATCCATGCTTCACGTGAACATGTGTCATTATCTTGTGAGATTGGTGAAAAGTAGGCAAGAATTTATAGAATCTTTAAGTGAACATATCCAACAGAAGAAACTGGAAAATGTAACTAGATGGTTTGTGAGGAGAAATGGATTTTCATTCCTTTTTCATTTTAACAAGGAAAGAGAAGGACCTTACTCTTTTCACTGGATTGGATACTTTCCTTTTAGATGGTATATACTACCACCGTATACTGTTTTTCAACTCTCAATTAAAATGATGATAATAATCAAACAAATAATGATACTCCTTTCTGCTTGGGTAACATTTAAGTTACATATCTGACTCATTTTCTTATCTAATACAAAAATCATGGGAAGCAGGTATTTTACAGTTCAGGAAGCCAAAGTCTGGAGCGATTAACTGATTTTTTTTTTTCTAGCTTCATACAGCTCATTAGTGATAAAGCTAGAATCTGACTTTGAGACTGATTGCAAGTGTAACAAAACTTTGTGAGGGGTGTAAGTTCAGGAGTTATAGAGATTTAAACAGAAGGCTCTTAATTAGTTTGAATCTCAATTAGGACTATCAAAACTGATATATGTACACACTGTCATAAATGGTAATTCTTAAGAAGCAAAAAATGAAAAAAAAAAAGTAAAAATGTTCAAGAATTCAACTGTTCTGGGGGCAGCTGAATGGCTAAGTTAGTTTAGTATCTGCCTTCAGCTCAGGTCATGATCTCAGGGTCCTGGGTTTGAGCCCCGCATCAGGCTCCCTGCTCAGCAGCAAGTCTGCTTCTCTCTCTCCCTTTGCCCATCCCCACCTCTCTTGCGTGCTCTTTCTTTCTCTCTCTCCCTCAAATAAATAAATAGACTCTTTAAAAAAATTCTGCTATTCTGGCAAATTAAATACTTTGGTTTGAGTTTCCATACCAAAACTATACTCAAATATTCGTTTTCAGATAACTAGCATAACATAGTACTTTTGACACCAAAGAATACTCAATGTAATTTTGTCTTTTGATGATCTAGAAAACACTCATTTAGTTAGCATATCATAATGACATTAAACAAATTAATTACTTTGGGAGGTTTCTGGAGCTAGGTAATAGATGGCGTTACTTTTCTGCTCAAACGCTTTCAGTGACTGCCCATTGCTCTTAAAAGTCTAAAGTCCTTAATTCGACCTTCAAGAACTTGTACGACCCGGCCCCTGACTTCCTCATTTTATGTCACTCTTCACCTCAAACAACCACACAACTATGCACATATGTCATGCTGATGAATAGATAAGAAAGAGCTAAAATGGGTAGCAGCTACTTCATTGAAGGTGGGTGTTTGGGGGTTTTAGTAACTGATCTGTGATCTCACATAATTCAAGGATAATATTAGATATTGTATCCCAAGCCCAGAAGAGTCCCTGGTATGTGATAGATGTTCAGCGGGTTCCCATTCTATCAACCTCTGAACAAGGAGATGAGGAGATCTGATAGTGATCACAAATTCGCTGGAGATTGCATGATGCTAGGCACTGAATAAAAGGTTATATCCCTGGCCGATACTGGGATATCGATGAAGAGAATACTGACCAATATGGAAAAATTTCCATTCTGAGCTTGCTAGGTCAAGTATGAGGAACTAAAACCAGAGGATCATCAGTAGAGTAACAAACATCAGTATAAATGTTTGGAATGTAAGATTTATAAATATAGAAAGGGACAATAATATGACCATTTGGCCAGGCTAAGTAAATTGCTTGATAAATCTGCAAGCCTACCAAGGGTTAATTTCCCAAGAGGGTTAACTTGATATTTTATATCTCCAATGAGAATAGACAAAGGGGGACCAGGCTTTCATTGCAACTTGAAAGATTTATGTTATCCCACAGGAATAATTTCATAAAAATGAATTTTGTTATCTATTGGGATTTATAGCCAAAGAATGGGTGAGTGGGAGGATGGATGGAGGGAGGGATGGAGGACAAGGGAATGGATATTTTTTATCATTATAAATCTTGTAAATGAGATCAATCCACATGCATCCCAGAGGCCTCTAAGACCTCTCAAAAGAACTTAGAGCTAAATTCAGTATTTAGTTCCCTTTTGAACCCTTTTTGTGTGTGCTTATTTATCTGATAAGTGATCTTTTTAAAAAGAGAGAGGATGAGGAGGGGAGAGGGTCAGAGGGAGAAGCAGACTCCCCACCGAGCAGGGAGGGGACTCCCCACCGATGCGGGACTCAAGCCCGGGACTCCAGGATCATGACCTGAGCTGAAGGCAGCTGCTTGACCACCTGAGCCACCTAGGCGTCCACACTTTAATTTTTAAAACCATTTCTAGTCCATTTTGGAAGTAGGCTTCATGGGTTCTTACTACTTAAAGTTGGGTAATAGCCTATAAAGTGTTGAATCAACATCACCATGTAAATCTCCTTTCCCCTTGTCCGTCTCTGTGCCTCCACTTGGTAGGCTAGAATTAAACCGCAAGAATTTTATGTAGGATGTGTTCCAGCTTTCTTTTTTAATTTACCTTTGAAGAATTTAATTCAGAGCACTAAGTGGTACTTATAGTAACGACTTAAAGGTTTTACCAAAGTACTTGCTCCTTCTGCTCTGGATGAAATATAAAAAGACAAGGGCATATGAAAAAGGATTTCTGTTATTGTCCAGTTTGCTTTCTTTTGGATTATTTTCATGGAGTGTTTTGGAAATGAAATTTGGTGAATTATGATTCAATTGAATTTTTCTGTTTATGCCTGAAAACCAGAGTCTCTCTGAGCAGGATCATTAGCTTCAATTTAGTTTACACGTCAGTGTCAGACAGGGGAGGGACAGGAGATGGATGGTGGAGAAGAGAATTGATGAATGTGAAGACAGAGGTTGAGAGAGAAGAACAGTGAAGAAGAAGGAAACCATTTTGTAGAACAAAGTTCTCATGGAACAGGTCAAATTAATTTTATGAGTGTTTGCAGTGTTATTTTCCAAGCAAAACGAGGGTTTCTCCTCCTCAGGAGGAAACTCCAAATTGGGAGTAGGAAACTCCAAATTCCATAGACCGCTAATCCGAGTAGAAGTAACATTGGCTTGTCTTCAAATCACACTGAGAAGGCCTGCTGATTAAGTTTGTAATAGATTTGCATTTCATAGAGGCTTCATCAATGCTGTCTTTTTCTGGTAAAGGAGATAGTTGTGTTTCTTTAAAAGACTGAATCTTGTAATCCCCACTTATTTTTTGCAACAGATGTCAATAAATTACTTTTTTTAATTTTTTTTTAAAGATTTCACTCATTTACTTGACAGACAGAGATCACAAGTAGACAGGGAGGCAGGCAGAGAGAGAGGGGAGGAAGCAAGCAGGCTCCCTGCTGAGCAGAGAGCAGGGTCCTGGGATCATGACCTGACCCGAAGGCAGAGGCTTTAACCCACTGAGCCACCCAGGTGCCCCAATAAATTACATTTCTTGGGCCCAAGTTTGGTTTTGCTTTTAAAACCAAACTTGGTTTTAGGGGCACTTGGGTGGCTCAGTTGGTTAGGAGTGTCTGACTCGATTTTGGCTCAGGTCATAATCTCAGGGTCCTGGCATTGAGCTCTGTGAATCTGGGTTCCAGGAGCTCAGTGGAGAGTCTGCTTGAGTATTCTCTTCCTCTTCCTCTGCCCCAACCCCTGCTGGCACCCACCCATGTGCTTGCTCTCTCTCTAAAAATAAATAAATAATTCTTTTTTTTTTTTTCTAAGATTTTATTTAATTTGATAGAGAGATCACAAGCAGGCAGAGAGGCAGGCAGAGAGAGATGGGGAAGCAGGCTCTGCTGAGCAGAGAGCCCAATGTGGGGCCCGATCCCAGGACCCTGAGATCAGGACCTGAGCCAAAGGCAGCGGCTTAACCCTCTGAGCCACCCAGGCTCTCCATAAATAAATAGATCTTTAAAACAAACAAACAAACCTACCTATAACCAAAGAAAACTCAGGATTTTGAAAATTCATTTTTTTAAAATTTTTTATGTATTTTCATTTCTAAAGGAACAGATCTACAAATCAGACATTTAGTTGTTCTTATGTAATCAGTTAAAATGGGTGATTTCCAATTATTTTGTAACTATCAAAACTAAGACAGGCAAGAGGTATCTGCATAAGGTAGTGCACAATATATTTTAGGTGTTATACAGAATTTTTATTCCCATCTTAAACTTTATAAGAAGCTTTTATGATACAAAGCTGAGAAAAATGAAACACAGAGAGGTTAAGTTACTTGCCCCAGGAGGTAGAGAAGATATTTGAACTCACATCTCTCAGAGCTCAAACCTACTTTTTGTTATAACTACATCTGCTTACCATGAATCTTGCTACTTAAATCTTAATGAAGGCTGCTCACCTGCTTAAAATTCTTCCTAATTCTACTCAGCTCCTTCATTCCATTAATAATAGCATAACAGGGGTACCTGGGTGGCTCAGTGGGTTAAGCCGCTGCCTTCAGCTCAGGTCATGATCTCAGGGTCCTGGGATCCAGCCCCATGTTGGGCGCTCTCCTCAGCAGGGAGCCTGCTTCCCTTCCTCTCTCTCTGCCTGCCTTTCTGCCTACTTGTGATCTCTGTCTGTCAAATAAATAAATAAATAAATCTTTAAAAAAAATAGCATAACAAACACAGAACACACAAGTCCTTTTATGGCAAATCTGTTCTGTGACCATCTACTCTTTAACATTTTCTTCCATGTCACCAAAATGACAAATATTTCTTTTTTTTTTTTAAGTCATCACTGTTTTTAGCTCCTTGAAGTTCTTAATTGCCTTTAGCGATCTCCATTTTCGTGCCATTAACATGAATTCTCACACATCAAATCTGAATTTCAAGGTGCCATCCTGCTCAGATCCTTTTGCAATCAATATTAATGGAGCGTATTATCAGGACACACATTTCTCCCAGTAGGCTCAGCTCGCTCAGAATGGTGGGGTACTATCTTTGTGCTTACACTAACTACAGAGAACCCTTGGATTTCCTTTGAGTCACATGAAAATGAAGTTAGAGCATTCAGACCAAAGGGCACATGCCCAGCAATTTGGGACAATTTTGGTTAGAATTGTGTGAGCAACCAGCAAACATTTGCTGAGTGACTACTATGTGCCTGGTACTTCTAGCACAGTACCTAGCAGTACCTAGTTAGGTAAACCTAACTCGACTTTCTATACTTCCTAGAACTCACTTTTATTAAGCAGTTCCCATATCTTAGGCAGTAGTCTAGGTACTGAAAATCATAAACATCACAAAAAAATCATGGGAGGGACCGACCTCCAGCTTAACAGGTCTTACATTGTTCTGTAAAACCCTATGACAAAGAATCTGAATTGGATTATACTACCTCTATTTAAAACTTAGAGGAAGAGCTGATGTGCAGAGCATCTTAATCTTTCCTGACAGAAATACAGTGACTATCATAATGAATAGATATTGCCAGTCTAGGGTTGCTGTCAATATGGGGCATGGTGCCCAAGGCAATTAAATTTGCCTGTTTTTTATTACTGAGACTAAATGCTTGGCCTGGGTTCCTGCAGAAAATAAATAATTCCATTACATGTGATTCACCTTTGAGTAACCCTTCGAGCTGATGAAGGCTCAGGCTGAAAATTTACATTTATTACAGAAATAATCCGTTTAACAAGCATCTATTGGGTCTCCTTATGTTCGCTGGGTAACATACAAAGATCTCAATATGCAAAATACAGATTTTGTGTTTAAGAAATGTACATCTCAATTTTCCTAAAAATGTCTTTCAATTAAAAAAAAATAGAGTTGCTTTTGGTTTGTTTGTTTAATAAGAGAACAAAGTGCATTCTGACAAAGGACACTAAATATATTCCAAAGACAGAAGAGTGTGGATTCTGGAGTCGGGCAGAAGGAACTCTGAGAGTGGTCTCTCAGTTATACTGGTTCCTCCTCCCTCCTCCTGGTGTAGAATCAATACAGTCAATACAGTAATAACTCCCACCTTATGAGGTTGTATTGGGCTCAGATAAAGAGCTTCCTGATGAATTTCCTAAGCCCTTATAAATACTTAATAAATAACATCGATTCATTTTTTATTTATGATATGTATTTTGAGCTACCCCAAGCCTCCTGATATGCCATTATACACATTCTTCACCTAAAAACGTGGTGAGGTCACAGTACACTCTTCCTCCGAGTCTTTATTCAGGTGGGTCCATCCTGTGTAGTTGGAACTCCTTATCCTTCCCCGATACTTCTGTATATACGAATGAATATCAGAAAACTGAACATCAATGGAATGTATATTGCAAATATCAGATAAAGTCATTTGTTTTGTTTTAATTATTATACAAACTTGGAGTTTGTTAAACTTTTTTTAAACAAATAGTGATGGTGCGTTCAGCACACCCCAGGTATTGCTCTGGATACTACAGGGATCCTAACGACCACCCCGTGAGACATTGCCTTGCTTTGGAGTCAAACATACCTGGCTCAGATCATCTTACTGCTTAATTTTTAATGACTCTTAAGAGGAACTTAATTACTTTGAGTCTGTTTCTTAATCCATAAAATAGGTGGTTGGTAATGACTTGGAGGCTTGTTGAAAGGGTTAGTCTGTGTAAAGAGCTAAGCACACGCGAGGCACTCTGTGAACAAGGGCTAACTGCCTCTCCCCGCTTTGTGATCACAGAGGGGGGAACTGGGATTATCCCTCCAAACCTCATGCCCTGTGTCAAATAAATCCTACATTAAAAATAACACGGGCTGGGGCCCCTGGGTGGCTCAGAGGGTTGAGCCTCTGCTTTCGGCTCAGGTCATGCTCTCAGGGTCCTGGGATCAAGCCCTGCATTGAGCCCTCTGCTCAGCAGGGAGCCCGCTTCCCCCTCTCTCTCTGCCTGCCTCTCTGCCTACCTGTGATCTTTCTGTCAAATAAATAAATAAAATCTTAAAAAAATAAATAAATAACACGGGCCTCTTAGCTTCTCTATAAGTTTTGCTGCCAGTGACAGCCACCAATAGGTCAGGTTGGGGTTTGATCCCTTGTCTTTGGATTCCAAATGCCATGCGTTCTGATTCTTTCTGCTGTGTCTCCTGCTTGTGTTTCTGGGAGGCAACATGTTCAGGCTCCTGGGGAGATACATGAGGGCATGATCTATGTTTCTCCATGAACTGTGTTTTATATAACAGCCTGAAGCAGCTGTCCCTGCCACCGCTCTTCCTCTTGCTCCTTCTTCTTCCAGACCAATAGATCGCTCTAGAGCTGGCTTTACGCCCAGGACTTGCCTTGTCCAAGCTCTGCTCAGAAGCCGTTTTGGGAGAGGTGGAAGTGGAAGAACCAAGTACACCCCAGGAAGATGATCTCCAAAAGTAGTGCCTTCTCAATAATTTCATAGGCAATATGTTTATATGAGTATCTTAACACAATGAAGAGTTATCAGTGAAAGCCACATAAACAAGATTGTGAGATGAGTGAAGAAGGTAACCAAAAAGTAATGCCTTCCAAGGAGCTCTTTCTCCCAACAACCAAATACACAGATTGTGTCCTCCTCACCCCACAGGCCCACTCTCCCCTAGTGTTAGAACCTGGCTTTGCCCTTGGCTCCTCTCCAGTCTACTGCACCCTTCCCAGTTGTCTGCCCATCTCAGCCCCTTCGGGGGATAAGCCAGTAGCTGTAAACGTGCTGATAGGACAATGACTGTTCTAAGTTCAGCCTCTCCTTGTTGTTGTCCTACCAGCTAGCAGTAGAACGGCAGGAATTCTAGACGAGGTCAGAAAGGAAGAGGTCAATGGCAGGGCGCTCCAGTTACATCTCCCATGTGGCAGGACAAGTCTCTGTGTGTTCTGTGTGGCTGGTCCTCAGCTCCAGCCTAGAGGATTTTCACTCCTTGATGTCTCCTTCTCTGGACTCAGTTCCAGGACCGTTGCCTCAACTTGTCCATCGATAGGACCAGTCTTCACTTTTAGGGAGAGAAATATTTCAAGTGCGATTTAAAAAAAAATGATAAAGCAGAAGACATAAAACCAAGCAAGCGCAAACCCTGGAGGTTCTGATTTTGATGTTTGACATACATTAACATTAATACAGAGTCCAAATTACTCTTTTTGGAAGTCTCCTCTGAACAATTTTGTTTTTGTAGCCTTTAAAGGGTCAAATTCAGAATTTAGTATTTGTTTAATGAATTCCTATAGAACAGCTGTACTCAGGAGGAAAGAAAATGGATAAAGGTAATATTTTTCTGCTGTACTATTTTTTCTTTATCTACAGAGTTGTGTACCCTTAAAGCCAGGAAGTTTTAAGGTATCTTGATTTTCTTTCTTTTTTTTTTTTTAATTATCTCAGGGAAGTTTCAAGAAAAACACTAGTAAACCCAACTTGTGTTTTAAGTTTAAAGGGTTTTTTTAAGTTTGAAAAAATACTTTCAAACTTTCTGGACCTGTCATAAGAAATATATTTTACATATGGGCAAACCACATTTTATCTATCCATTTATCGCTGGAGAAATATTCCATTAATTTTTTAATTATCGAATAGCACAATAATTTTATTATTGTAATATTATAATGATAGTACAGTTGACATACAATGCTACGTTAGTTTCAGGTGTGCAACATAGTGGTTTGACAATTCCATGTATTATGCAGTGTTTACCACAGTAAGTGTTGTTACCATCTGTCACTATGAGAACCATTTCATTTTAAGAGGAATTTTATTCAGAAAATGATTGTAAACTAAATGATCAGACATTCTTTTATGGGCTTAATTGCATATGTCTAAGTGGAGCCTAAAGGCTTTTGAAGACATCTGACATCTATTTATAGAAGCTTAAGTGTAACAAGTATTATATATTCAGAAACCTATGAGATAGTATTGGGCTTGACCTATAGATTCAGGGTTCATTTACATATAGAGGGAAAGTGAAACCACGTGATTGTCCCAGGGAGAGAGTGTAGAGGAACCTAGGACAAAGTCCTGAAGAATTTCAGCATCTGGGAAGCAGTAGGAGTAAAGGAGCCTCCAATTTCCTCCCTGGAGATGGTGATAATAAAACCTAACCGAGGCCACCCTCAGGCTCATCATCATTTGAGAAGAAAACCCCCCTTACTTTTTCACATAGATGCAAAGCAGCTGGTCCATAAATAGAACCTCAGTAATGGTAGCCAATAATGTTGAAGTGATAAAACAACTTCTTCTGTATTTTGTGTTTGTGCTATCACTATTGTCAATTTGTGTGCCTACTGCTTTATTTTATTATCTGGTAACATCGTATCCAGGACGGCCTATTTTGAAATGAGCTTTCCCACCCTCTTAGAAAATCAGTTTCTTTTCAATTTTGTTGTTGTTCCCAGACACGACTGACTCCTATCATAATACAGAAGGAAACTAAAAGAAATCTAAATTAGGTGGAGAGGAGCTAGAGACACAGGCTACACTTCATCTGTGACTGACCCAAGATTGCAGTTCTGCAAGAGGGCATTCTCACTTCTGCTACTTGGAAGAGAACCGTTGCCCAAGATCATCAAGACAAAAAGTTCTTTCTCTTGATAGCTCTTTGTTTTGGTATTGACAAGGGAATAGTTTATTTCTTAAAAACAAGTGATCCACCCCCTATTTTTGTAAAGTATAGTTGACAAATACTCATGACCCAGCCTAAAAACAATTCTACTGTAGAAATTGACTTTAAAATTTTTATGAAGTTCTGGAATCAGAAGTGGCTGTTGTGTTTCTGAAGCTTATTAGATTATCAGACATAATGTCTTGAATTTGTTATTCCTATATGATTTTTGACTATTATTACTCTCTTTCAAAAAATTTCTTGGAATATTTTTTAATGAACTCTCAAAAGTCATTATTACACATGTACATTTACTTTTAACACAGTTGGTATGATTGTTTTTCTTCCTGGATCATCTCAAGTAGCTTTTAAGATATAAATAACTTCTAAATCTCATTACTTTGTTGCATTAGTCTTTTAGAATTATCTTCATAATTTCCCAAATTTCTCAAATCTTTCCACTTCTCAAGGGGCAAAGATGTTTCCAGTGTTTTATTTGACACTTGATTAGTTCTGTTTTTTTGGACTGTCACATCTAGTATATTCCTCTATATATTCCATATATAGGAATGTATTCTAGGTACAGGAAATATAACTTTCTGTGAAATTAAAATTACAGATTGGCATAGGATTTTGTGAATGTGGGCAAATTCTTTCATCCCTTAATATTGACTGATTTATTGTAGACTGAGAGGTTGAAACACAAAGAAATATAACTTATATTAAACTATGTACTTAAAAATGATGTTGGGGGCACCTAGGTGACTCAGTCAGTTAAGCTTCTGATTCTTGGTTTCAGCTCAGGTCATGATTTCAGAGTTGTGAGATCAAGCCCCATGTTTGGCTCCACACTCAGTGCAGATTCTACTTGTCCTGTTCCCTCTGACCTTCCACCCACTCTAATTATCTCTAAAGTAAATAAATGAAATCTTTTTTTTAATAAAAATGATGCCGGAAATGGACTCTTTCTCCTGAATCCTGATCCAGTGCACATTTCACTGGAAAATGGACAGTTCATTGATGTTCATGACCTAGTTCATGTTGGCTGTTGTCCAAATTTGGTGGTCAAAAACAGGACAGAGCTTATGGAAAACTACTATTGCCTGTTCTGTTACTAATTTAATACAAGAGTTACTGGAACTTATGTGTATTTTCTGATCTATTTGGTAGAGCATGCTATCTCTCATCTCATGGTCAAATTACAGAAAATGAAATGACTTGAATACATAAAATAATGATAGCTTTTGTATTATAGTCCTATAGAAATCAGTAGTGATTGATGAAGTATAGCATTCCTTGTGACCCCAAACCTGAATTAAAAGCGTGGAGAGGCCAGTTAAGAGACTTGAACCCAAGAAAAATTATGACAAGGAAATGATGATTGTCACTGTATTTTTCCTATAAGGGGATAAGGCAATTAGAGGTGAGAAGGAAGAAAGTTTTTAACAATTCAAATTGAAAATGAATGAGGAGAAGGTGTTCCTAGATATTATGGGTGGGTAGTTTTAAATGTCAGTAAGTTTTCCTATAAAGTCATGTGAAGAAGACTAATGAAGAAGAGCTTAGCCTAATGTGGGAAGAGGTCTTTTTTAAACAAACATTGACATTTTGAAAACCTAGGGATCTTAAACAGAATGACTATTAAAATACAAAATTAGATTGAATAGAGACATTTTGGGGATTACATATGAGTAGAATCCTGAGAGCCTGATAATGAATAACTCAGATAATCTGAGCAGTTTGGGCTGACTCACATGTTTTGGAAGAAGGTGTCATCAAGTCTCTGATTCTGTCAATGTTTTTCCCTTTGTTCCACCTGTTAGTGCCAAACAAATCCTGAAATTCAGGGACTTTTCCAGTTCCAATTTGTCAAAAAGACTTTCCAAACCACCAGTAGCAAGTCTAAGGGTTTTGTTTTTGTTTTAAATATTTATTTATTTTTTAAGAGAGAGAGAGAGTGTGTGTTGGTGCACAAGTAGGGGGAGGGACAGAGGGAAAGAGAATCTCAAGCAGACTCTGCTGAGCTTGAGACCCAATGCAGGGCTCAATACAGGACTGTTTGGAGCTTGATGAAGGGCTCAATCTTACCCACCCTAAGATCCTGACCTGAGCTGAAATCAGGAGTCACACACTTAACCAACAGAGCCACCTACGCACCCAACAAGTCTAAGGTATTGAAATACAGAGGCATTTAGTATATCTGAATGATACTAAGAAACGCAAGCCACTTTGTCTGTAATGTCATTTCTGAATATCTTCTCCCATTCTGTGGGTTGCCTCTTTGTTTTGTTGAGTGTTCCTTTGCTGTACAGAAGGTTTTTATTTTGATGAAGTCCCCAAAGTTCATTTTCACTTTTGTTTCCTTTGCCTTTGGAGACATGTCTTGAAAGAAGCTGTGTCCAATGTCAACAAGGTTATTTCCCATGTTCTCCTCTAGGATTTTGATAGATTCCTGACTCACATTGAGGTCTTTCATCCATTTGAATTTATCTTTGTGAATGGTGGAAGAGAATGTTCAAATTTCATTCTTCTATACATAGCTGTCCAAATTTCCCAGCACCAATTAGTGAAGAGACTGTCTTTTTTTCCACTGGATATTTTTTCCTGTTTTGTCAAAGATTGCTTGACCAAAGAGTTGAGGGTACATGTCTGAACTCTCTACTCTGTTCCGTTGGTCAATGTGTTTGTTTTTGTGCCAGTACCATGCTGTCTTGGTGATCACAGCTTTATAGTGAAGCTTGAAATCAGGCAACGTGATGCCCCAGCTTTGTTTTTCTTTTTCAACATTTCTGTAGCAATTTGGGATCTTTTCTGGCTCCATACAAATTTAAGGATTGTTTGATCTAGCACTTTGAAAAATGCTGGTGGAATTTTGATTGGGATGACATTGAAAGTATAGATGGCTCTGGGCAGTACAGACATTTTAGCAATGTTTATTCTTCCAATCCAAGAACATGGACTGCTTTTCCATCTTTTTATGTCTTCTTCAATTTCTTTCATGAGTGTTCTGTAGTTCCTCCAGTACAGATCCTTTACCTCTTTGGTTAGTTTTTTTCAAGGTATCTTATGGTTTGTTTGTTTGTTTGTTTGTTTGTTTTTAAGACTTTATTTATTTATTTGACAGAGAGAGACAGATCACAAGTAGGCAGAGAGGCAGGCGGGTCGGGGGGAGCAGGCTCACCGCTGAGAAGAGAGCCCAATGTGGGGATCAATCCCAGGACCCCGAGATCATGACCTGAGCTGAAGGCAGAGGCTTAACCCTCTGAGCCACCCAGCTGCCCCGTATCTTATGGTTCTTGGTGCTATAGGAAACGGAATCGATTCTCTAATTTCCCTTTCTGTATTTTCATTGTTAGTGTATAAGAGCAACTGATTTCTGTGCATTGATTTTTTATCTTGTCACATTACTGAATTGCTGTATGAGTTCTAGTAGTTTGGGCTGGAATCTTTTGGGTTTTCCATATAAAATATCATGTCATCTGCGAAGAGAGAGAGTTTGATTTCTTCTTTCCCAATTTGAATACCTTTTATTTCTTTTTGTTGTCTGATTGCTACTGCTAGGACTTCTAGTACTATTTTGAACAACAGTGGTGAGAGTAGGCATGCTTGTTGTGTTATCCAAGATCTATAAAGAACTCCTCAAACTCAATACCCAAAGAACAGATAATCATGTCAAAAAGTGGGCAGAAGACATAAACAGACATTTCTCCAAAGAAGACATACAAATGGCTAACAGACACATGAAAAAATGTTCATCAGCAGCAGCCATTAGGGAAATTCACATCAAAATCTCATTGAGATACATTACACCCATTAGAATGGCCAAAATGATCAGGACAGGAAACAACAAGTGTTGGAGAGGATGTGGTGAAAGAGGAACCCTCTTAAACTCTTAGTGGGAATGCAAGTTGGTGCAATCACTTTGGGAAACAGTGTGGAGATGCCTTAAGAAATTAAAAATAGAGCTACCATATGACCCTGCAATTGCACTACTGGGCATTTGCCCCCAAAATACAGATGTAGTGAAAAAAAAGGGCCATATGTACCCCAATGTTCATAGCAGCAATGGCCACAATCACCAAACTGTGGATAGAGCCAAGATGCCCTTCCACAGGTGGATGGATAAATAAGATATGCTCCATATAGTCAATGGAATATTACTGCTCCATCAGAAAGGATGAATACCCAACTTTTGTATCAACAGGACTGGAGGAGATTATGCTGAGTGAAATAAATCAAGCAGAGAGAGTCAATTATCATATGGTTTCACTTACTAGTGGAGCATAAGGAATAACATGGAGGACATTAGGAGAAGGAAAGGAAAAGTAAATTAGGATAAATCAGAGGGGAAAATGAACCATGAGAGATTATGGACTCTGAGAAACAAACTGAGGGTTTTGGAAGGGAGGGGTGGGGGAATGGGTGAGCCTGGTGGTGGGTATTAAGGAGGGCGTGTGATACTGCATGGAGCCCTGGGTGTGGTGCATAAACAATTAATCTTGGAACACAGAAAAAATAAAATTTAAAAAAAACCCACAATCCACATATGTGACTATGAAACATGTAGGAAATAGGAATCCCAAATAGAGCCTTGATAGGATAAAAATGGAAGAACCAAGATTGTGTTTGGTTTGTCCAAGATGGAAGAAGGGGGTCTTGTTACCCCAATACTGCTTGAGTGATGTTTTCTGGAAGGTATTTTAAATCCACAAAGACTATCTGGTACCTATACTAGGTACCAGATGTATATGTAGGGAACATATAGAAGGGATACTGGCCTCTGTCCTAGAAAAGCTCACAGCTTATGTGGGAAATTGACATAAGAGCTAAGTGGAACAGTTTGATATATTATAATACATCTAAGAGCAACATTTTGCGGGGGGGATGGGTCATGGAATTGTCAGTTTCTGACACCACTAGGACTGCGAGGTCCTCACAAAGGAGGCGGCATTTGGCTGGGCCTTGAAGGATGAGTTAAAGTTCTAAATATCTAAATAGGAAAAGCACTTCAACCAGAGGTAAGACCCACATATAGAAGAAAGAGATACTGGAGTACAGATGTTGGGATATGTCCAGAGAATGGCTAATAACCAGTCTTGGCACAAAATTGAGGATGTAGAAAACGATTAGTTGGGTTTATGGGACACAAGATGTGTCCGATGGATGTAGCTCTCTTGTTATGGTTCACGTGACCTGTGTTTTGGAATTGTCCTAGTCTCAGAAATATGTCTCACCCCAAAACTCCTCTTCATCTAAATCTATGATTTAGTTTCTTGGCAAAAGACCAATTTGGTGTTGAATAACAATGATCTAAGAAAAGCTTGCAATCTTTTCTATATCTGGCCCTGTTCTCCTTTTCTCTCAGGTAGTTCAGAGTGCTAAGAATTTAGAGTGCTGAGTCTTTGATAAACATCTGTCAGAAATAATAATGAGTCATATGCACGTGCACACACACAGACACATACATACCAATGAAAAAATTTTCATTGCTTTTTGAACGTTCAAATTTAACTGGTGTCGGAACTTGAAATATCATTCCCTTGAATGTTGCTAGGAACACTCAAATAGAAAATAGATTTCCTTGACCCTTTGTTGTTTTCCCACAGGATTGAAAAAACGTACAAGGAAGGCCTTTGGAATACGGAAGAAAGAAAAGGACACTGATTCGACGTATGTACTTTGGGAGGGCACAAGCGCTCAGCTGCAGCTGAGGGACCACACATGGCCATGTGGAAACGCACATCTGGGGTGGTCAGCTGCACATCAGAATAAAGGGCCCGTTAAACCTCTTATTCAGCTAGAATCCTCAAAAGAACGTTAAAAAATGGGGAGATCAATAGTTCTGGGGACACAGGTGAAACTGGAGAGCACTACCTTTATT
The DNA here is from genome assembly GCF_011764305.1 of Mustela putorius furo. NCBI lineage: Eukaryota > Metazoa > Chordata > Mammalia > Carnivora > Mustelidae > Mustela > Mustela putorius. The sequence continues at coordinate 54,390,534 of NW_025422005.1, forward strand.
TCTCACCTTTAGGTTTTCATTCTGTACATTTTTATCATGCATAAATTTGAGCACAAGATCCAAACACTGCTCTGTGTCCTTGTCCTCCAAGAACTCCTAAATCGTGGGATAAAACAGCTACCATACCAAAGAAATATCTTTCATATAACAAAATGAGATAACATAGTTGAAATGCCTCATTTGGTACCCAGTACTTAGTAAACACTCAGTAAATGGCAGCGGATGCTGGTCTGATTCTTACTAATATGAATTAATATGTGGTAAGTTGCATATGGGCAATTAAAAATGAAATTTCATGGAAATTTGAGGGAGGGTAAACTCACGTTTGGGCAGATGATCAGTGGAATCTCAGAGAGGGATGAGCCTTGAGTTTGGACTTGGAGAAGATGAAGACAGGCAAAGGGAACAACTGCCAAAGCAGAGAGATGGGAAAGTCAAGTAGGTGTTCAGGACAAGATAGCCAGGACTGTTTGTCAACCTGATGGCTACAGGGAAAGGTGGGAATGGATGTCAAAGCTAAAAAGGACGTCAGGAGCAGTTAGAAAGGTCTTTAAGAGCCAGGCTGAGGTGTCTGGGCTTCCTTCCTTAGGCAAGGGGCAATCTTGAAGCCTTGAAGGCTTTTAAACCAGATGGTGCAAAGAATTTTGTAAGGGGAGGAAGCTACTTTTTGTGTGTGTGTCTAGATCTCACATGTTAAAATTTCCTGTTCTTACCTGTTGTTTATGCTTTTCTTTAGACAAATAATTATCGCATAGAAATTACATTTACCCTAGCCCTGCAAATTTTTCAAATGATTAAATTAGGAATGTATTTCTGAGAATTATATAATCTCCAATACTTCTTAAGAAATTGTCATTTTCTAGGAATTAACCAGACAGAATTGGGGTTGGTACTTTCACCAGAAGCAGAAGACTGGGGCTCTCATTCCAGTGCTGCCCACAGCTCCTTGGCCTTTGGGATCGATTTTCCTTTCCTGGGCCTCAGTTTACACTACATGGAATCTGACTCCCCTAAAGGGCCAGACACTGTCCCAGTTCATCTCTCAGTGACATCTGTCATCACCTACTATGTGCCGCGTCTTATGTGGGACATTAGTGGACACATCTCAGGAGAACATCATTAGCAAACAACTCTAAACCATTTTTCTTTGAAGGCAGTGTCTGTAACAGCTTACACAGTCTCTGCTATGTGAAGAAAGTTCAAAAGGAAAAAAAAATCTCCCTCAAAAGGGGAAAGGAATCATACAACCTCCCCAGGGCAGGCTGAGCTAATTTGCAAGTGGCCAAAGCATTGCTCTTCATCGTCATTTCTAAAGGTGTGAAAATAAGGAAACTACTCAAAGCTTTGGGTAGACACCCTATATCTCTCTGAAGCACCCTCTCAAGACACGTGCTTATAAAATCCTAACCATCTCTTCTTAACTTCTTATCATTTGAGCCCCCCAGATTACTTCCATGATAGCAAATTAGCCATCAACTAGTTCTACCAGTGATAATGGCCAAAGGACAGGCTGTTTAGTGGAAACCTTTGCTTTTCATGAACCGCTGCTCTCTAATTGGGTCATACATCATCCTTGCCAAAGGTTGAGAAGATGTTCTGGCAATTTGCTATCCCTTCAGGTTTAGGCAATGCTTCGGTTCATCTGCAGTCATCGAAAGCTTGTTGATGCAAACCGTTTTCAGGACGGTCACAGCTCTGTGAGGGTTGCCAAGCAACCTGCCACAGTGAGTGGCCAGCCCCAGCTCCAGCTGATTCAACCTCCTTAGACAGACAGTGGGCTTAGGACCAGCACTCCCTGATTTGATCATTGTTACGGTGGCCGAGAGAGGAAAGGAGCGAGCCGGTCCTAAGTCCCCGGCAGGCCCTGTGCTGGGTATTTTCTATGCACTGATATCCTTTTTAAACGTCAGGGTGATTCAATAAAGTCAGAAGTAATATCTCAATTTAGAGAGGAGAAATCAATGCCAAAAGGGATTAGGTAACTCTCTGAAGACTATTTGGAAAGTAAGACTTGGAGCCAGTATTCCAGTCCAGAAACAAGTGTCCACTCTTTATCACTCAGAAGAAAAAGACTAGATGGGCAAAATTATCATCAAGACCAGTACCAGAGTAAAGAGAAGGGGCAGTGGTTGCAAGGGGTAACTGACACTTCTAAAATAGACACAAAGGTCCTGAGGTAGATGATTAGTTTTAAAAGAGACGTCGGTAATTATGAGGGATCTGCTGTTAAAAGGAAAAAAAAATTTAAAATACATCTAAAACTTTGTAAAAAGGGGTTAGGAAATGAACTGGAAACACATTCAAGAGTCTGAGACTGCTAACATTACTCCCCACTCTAGGTCAAATTGTATAATAATTTTATTCTAGATAGCATTTCAAGAGTGTTTTCTATATTCTAGGCACTATTCCAGGCTCTTCACTCCTATTAACTTATCGAATCCTTTAATAGGCCTATGGGGTATTTGCCAGTTTCATGGATATTTAGTAGATGAGGAAACTGAGACATCAAAGGGTGAAATGACTTGCCCAAGGTGACGCAGTTAGGCATCTGAGTTGACTGAATCCAGGCGGTCTGGCACTACAGTCAGTGATTGTCGCTGCTACACTCACTGCCGCCATGCTAGCAAGCACCAGCCTCATTCCATCAATGGTAAAGACAAAGGCAGAACAGGACCCAATGCTGGCATGCACAATTACAGTGTTTCTGATTAAAATTTTTGAAATGCCATCCTTATAGCTGCAATATGCATGAAGTTAAGTGGCCTCTCATTTAGATTCCCTGTTGATACACACTTGTACTTTGACCCATAGTGGGCAACGCCTCAGTCAGGCCTTTCTCCAGAGCCTTGTCTTCTCTACATCTAAGACTTGCTGCCTGCAAAGACATCCCCACAAGGGTCAGTGCCTTTGGATATATCCTGCCCCAAAGCTGATACAACCACCTCTCTCTCAGTGCCTTTAGCACAGGTTTACTACCTGAGTAAGAAGTGTATATTTTTCCCCCCAGTGTTTAGATCTGAAAAGGGAAAGCTGGTTTTGATGAGTATGGGTCCGTACTTTTCTCTGTGCTTTTTATCCAACCTGGGCTTATTGTGCCCATGGTAACCCACTGGATATACTTAACTGTCTCATTCTTTTTAGGATGAGCATGTCTTCATTATTTCCATCCCCTGATTCTAGTCTAGTGCCTGGCCCATTATAAGCACTCAACATTTGTTCAGTGAATGATAACTTTTATCAATTTTTTATCTTCCTACCCTTCTATTTTAGGTGAAATTTCTTTGAACCAACTAATTCCCATAGCCAGGTTCAAAGACCCTAAGATTTCTGTCAACTAAAATCTGGGTCCTTTCTGCTTCTAGCCCATGTATCACTGATTCACGTCTGCATCCACGCAGACACAGAGCTGGTTATGAAAAATGATGTACCCTCCCCCAAGTATTTTGTAATCCAAATGGGATATCCTGCTAAATTTGAAGGGGGTGTTACTGGGAAAGGGGAATCCCATCTCAGAACCCAAAGAATGTGCCACCAACTCTCTGCATCTCTCTCTCTCTTTTCCCTCTTCCTCCCTCCCTCTTGTCTCTCCCCACCCAATCAATAAGGAATAAAAAACAGTTTCAACTACACCAAACTCCACAAAACTTCATGGTCTCCCTCAAGCACTCATTTAGTTTTTCTTCCAAATAATGCAAGTGCTCACCTAAGCATAATCTTGATCTCCCTGTTAATAGAATGACATTTTTCTAGCTAAAATAGGAAATCAAAAAGTGACAGTGATTATCCTCACACCTCTCCCTTGCTCTGGCTCCCCCTGTTCAGTTTCCCAGAGTAACGGTCATATTACTTGCTAGGAAGTCTAATGGGACTGTGAGTGGCCAGTTTTGTGTTCTCAGTGAGGAGATATCATGAAAGAGGAAAAAAATGATAACAAAAGAATGTTTGTAAATAGTATGTGTCAGGAACTCATTATAAGTTCTTTATATACCCTATCTTATTTAAACAAGCATAGAGAGATTAGGTAATGTATTCAAGGTCACAGAACTAATAAGTGGTAGAATTTGGACACCCAGATTCATCCTACTCCACAAGCCTTACTTCTAGGCACTACCCCACAGTAGTGGATTAACGATCCTGGACTTTGGCCATCAGTGTGAGCCATTTAGCAGACATTGTCCTCTATTTCCTGCTCCCCTATAATCAAAGGAACAGGTAAGTATAGAAATAGGGGGGAAATATAGATTCTCAAAGTGAAGAGAAAGGCACCATAGGAGTTTGTTTCTGTAGGGGGAAATTCAGGACCTCTCCCAGGAGAGAAGATGAGAGCCAGCAAGTCAGTTTACGTTCCTTGTGGTAGTTACATGGAGTCAGCTGAGCGGGACAGGTTCTTAATAAACTCCCCTCTCAAAAGTGGACCAAGACATTGCACCAGCAACTCGTGCCTTTTGGACACCAACCTTTTGGACACCAATCTGTCCCACCCTACCTACCCCCCACCCTGCCGCCACACACACACACACACACACACATCCCATGCTCTAATATCATTCAACCAATTTATTTTGATTTTGGCTTCATTAGCTGGGTTCACTGGAATGGGAAAGTAGGAAAGGGGGAAGAGATTGTTTGTGAATCTTACTGTTATACGTTAGTCTATGTAGCAAGAATGATTCCTTTTCCTAATAGCTACCCATTTCTTGTCATTACAGGGGTTCACCAGATAGAGATGGAATTGTAAGTATTTAAATGACCATTTTCAGTAGGTTTGCACTTCAATATATACTATGTTGAAATTTCTTAAGCACCCCCCCCCCTTTTTTTTCTGGAGGGAGAGAATAGCCTAAATGACTTTTCAGACCTCTTGCTGTTGTAATTTTCTGTAGTAATTGCATGAGACATACAAATGAAGTCTTGGTCAAGTTAAACTTATTTATTGCATTCACCTAAAACCCTGCCCCAGAGTAGGCAAGCAAACCTCATCAATATGGTGGGTCAGAAGCCAGATAGTTCCTACAGGGGCTGCTACCATTAACTGTTATTTCATTTCCAATTTAATGATATAAAAGCTCATTATGTAAGAATGTTTTTCTCCAACAGAGACCACAAAGTCATAATGGAGCTGAGATCCAATAAAATTGAAAGAAGCTTTTCCCCTTTAGTTGAGTTGTAGATACATTTTCTACATTAAATTCCTAAGTAGGGAATGGTCTCAAAACCACTTATCCCTGAATTTACAGTCTGAAGGAGGAAAATGTCTCCACCGGGTTTAGGTTTAACTGTAACTCTGACTTCTTGTGGGCCACCAGATTTCTTGCTTTTTTAAGAAGTCTGTGGCACATGGGCTTGGATTGATCGGAGTTGAGATTATGGGAGTCTGTACCAACTTCTAAAATGACTTCCTTAGAATCTAAATCAGATGCCTATTCAGAAGGTTCAAAAGAACAGCTGTTACTGAAAAAAAAAAAAAAATGGACTCACATTAGACTCATTGGGCTGGAGTGGGAACTAAAATCTGGTGGTTAAAAATATTTTTTTTTGAAAAATCGCCCTTTATATTATTATACCCAAATTAAGGTATTAATTGCAGCGACAGCAGAAGATTTTCTTCCACACTTAACTCAAGGTTCTGAGCTTTGGGGTCCCTTTTGCATTCATGTAGTTCTTGCCATGAAATGTTAAGAAAATAGACTGAAATTGATCAGACATTGGGTAACACTATAATCAAGGCTCTATTCAGCAGGGGAAAAAAAAGACCCAGAAGACTCAGCTTCTCCTCACCTCTTGCTTCTGGCTCAGAGCCCTCTCGTTAACTCTGTCTCAGGTACTCTCTTGCTTCTATGTCTTCTCTCTGCTTCTGTCTTGGCCCCTTCCCTGGGTTCTCTGGTGCCCTTCATTCTCACCTCAGCGAGCCTCTGGTAGCTATTCTCTGCTTTCTGTCCCCGCTGCTCCCAGGCTGGACTGCTATCTCCTGCATCTCTCGCTCTGCCACCCTCACTCAGGCTTATCCTTTTTTCTCCGAAGCCTGTCCCCTCCTGCCCTCCCCCACCTCCTCATCCCCTGGCCCTTTATTGTCTCTGAGGCCCCATCGCTACCTCCGTGTTCTTTGCCCTTCTAGCGACCACCAGTTTAATTCTCTGGTAGAATACGCAGCCCTGGCATGCAGTTGGCAATTATAAGTATGCGCTGTATTAAAGAGCCCAGCCGTGATTCTGTGGATGTGTGGACCCTAGTCAGGGCTTTATACCTGAGTTCCCCAACTTCTCTTTCCCTGCCACTATTCCAAGTCACGTAAAGTTATTTATCAACCATTGTCCCCTCCTTGTCCTCTAATTGGAAGTGCCATAAATATCACTGGGCGTGATTTTAGGAAAGAGGAATTGCTTAATTTTGATTTCTCAGGAAATAAAGCAGACCTGCTTGGGGGGAAAAAAAAGGCTCCATTCGAAATAAATGCCATGTTCTCAGAAGCAGGATATACGATTCCTAAGTACCAGAAATTATTAGCCAGATGCTAGTTTTACCATCTGGAAATACTCCCCAAATATTCCTCATTTACTGGGGTCACCAAATTTTGAGAACTCCTTATCACATCAGTGCTACAGGAGGCCAAGATTCTGTTTGCATTCAGTGCTTGGAGATCTCAATCGGACTTTGTTTCACACTCAGTCTGATGTCTTTAATACCTTGTGTCTCTGAACCCAGGCGTACTTTCTTTTACCTTTTACCTGGCTGATTTAGCTTCCAAATTACTGTCTTTTGAAAAGTATCTGACACTGGAAGGAATGGTTTCACTGATGTGGTTCTGCAAACTGCAGGAGATGGTACACATGCTTAAGGCTTGTAAATGGCTTCGCAATAAGTTCCATGTACGAATTATTATTTAATGCGTTTCCCAAAACTTAACGAAGCCCATCGCTGGTGACAAGGCTTTCGAGGCTTTGTCTCCTGAGGCTTTGTGGCAGGGCTGCGTGTATAAAGGTGGGCTCTTCTCGCTTCCCACTGGTGAATGTGATCCCCAGCAGAGCCGCCCATCGTCATGTCTGAGACTTCAGACAGCTGCGTGTGACAGTGCATTGTAACCCAGAGGCAAACCCTAATTTGGGCAGGATGCACTCAGACTTTTTCCTAAGCACACAGACTGGGAGCACAGGGAGTCACACCACGTCTGGAAGGAGATCTCTGCTCATCCCCAGCACTTGTGCAGGGAAAGGCCCAGATTTGGAGCTGGCAGCTGTTCACGCTGTACATATTGCCAACACTCAGCAAGGCTTCAATAAAGAGGAAGATAGGGTAGAGCTAGACTTGTCAGACTTCTTTCTATTGGAAATAGGAGCATTTTTATTGGGTCTCTTCGGTGTGTCCTTGTGTCTGTTCTCTACCTGTAAATTAAGTTACTGGCTGAATGAGGACTAGATCCGCGGAAAACCTAGTGCCTGGGATGCATCTTCCTTCTTTTCCCTTCTTCTCCTGGCCCAGCCACACTGGCCTGCTGAATAGAGCCTCATTATGGGCCCCAAAGTCCACTCTTTGCTTAAGGAACCCTGCCAAGATTGGTAGGCCCTACGATTTGGCCTAGAAATTGTTTCTTCGATGGTATGTTTGCTGACTCCATGTGATTATTTATATGTGTCTTGAAGAACAAACAGATCCTTTAACAACTTTTTTCTACATGAAAACAATCAATTCCAGCAGCCCAGCCCACATGAACCACCCTACAATAACAAAGCAGAGTGTGCGCGTGAAGGAGGAAAAAAAGTTTCGGTAAGGACACAGATTTTAGTTTAAACATTTCCAAGGGGTTGTAGAAACAGTGAGTAAAATCCCAATTTGAAATCTTGAAGAAAGCAGTAGCATTTATTTAATCAATAAGAAGACTTTCTTAGGTATTTCCAAATTACTCTTGAATATCCAGGACCAATTTTTAAATTAGCCATATAGACCTTAGATGCTGACGTCTGAAAATACTTTTAAAGAGTGATCAGGTATAAAAGAGACATGTGTTTCCTTTGTCTTAGGCAAAGGAGAGGGATTCACATTTCTAAAAAACTATGCTATCTATAAGGAAGCTTTGGCTATAATATGAACATCACCGTATGAAATGAGTAGTCGTTTGTGAGGATAAGCACTGTCTCAGTAACATCAGGAATCTGGCAGGACCCTGGCTTGTGGGAACCAATGCGCTTGACCAAAGGATGGTGAGTCAGGGCTGCTGATCCAGGCCCAGACCATATAGTAGCTATTGCTGCGTTGTCCAATATGGTAGCCACATATGCCTATTCAAAATTCAGTTCCTCGGTGGCACCTGCCACATTTCAAGTACTCTATAGCTACTTGTGATGGGTGGCTACCATATTGGATAGTGCACATACAAAATGTTTTCATCCTCACAGGCAGCTCTATTGAACTGTGCTATTCTGTAGGATTATTTACAAAGTGATTCAAATCTTGCCTCAGTGACAAAAAGATAATATTTGGGTAGTATACCCTGTATTTTTAATACTTCATGTCCAAGGAACACTATGTGGCCATGAGCTGACCTTGGAAAAGAGGAGCATTCACAGAGGAAACTGAGAGCTTTGACGAAGGTATAATTGAACCCAATTATTACTACACTTATTGATTTAGCTCATCATATTATCTGAGAGCAGATAATAAGCCTGGCTAAAGTAAAATACCTATTAAAGCATGACTAACATTGATACGAGCCTCAATTAGATCAGAGTCATATATTCAAGTTAGAAAAGTTACTTATGCTAATGTAGGGTTTAAAAAAATATAGAAAAGAAAGAAGTAAAAGAAAACACAACTTCAACTCCAAGATAAAAATCACTGTTTATGTGTTACTGAGTATCCAATATTGCTTTTACTATGAAGCCTAGTGTTTAAATGATATTTTTGTAGTTGTATTCTTTCTTGCTTCCTCAGTGTTTTCCAACTGAAAGAGCCATTCCCTTCCTTTTTACTAGTATGAGCTCTTCCTTGCTTCAGTGGCTTAACCAGGAGAATTGCTTTTTCTCTTGGGGTTTGACCAGAAGAATTTCAGCCAGCCTCTAGCCAATCTTTAACTTGATGATTTCCACTTGTGAAACCAAATATATCTGTAAGAGTCTGCTAGTGTGAATGAGTCCAGATTATCAGTTCCTCTGATAAAGCCGTGTGTGCGCATGCATATGTGGTGAATCTGCCCCAAAATGTATGGTTTATGACTTGTTGTTCGTGTTTGGTATATGTGTTGAAAGTGTTCCTAGTTTAAAGAAATTTTCTTTTTATAGGTTTTACTTTCTCTTCATCTCAATCTTCCATACCAGTTTCCATGGAAACTGGGAAAATTTTCACTCAGCCCAGGTCTAGAAAATTCAGGAACTTTTATCCATAATGTTGAATATATGTTCTCAGGAAAGATACACACACACACACATACACACACACACACATACACACACACACATGTATGCACACACACTTATTTATTTATTTAGCTGAACATACAAACTATCTGGGTTGTAAAGGGCTTTGGTTATGGAGATGAGACTATTATGGAAGCCAACTGGAATATTGAACACAGTAATTTACCTAATCTGTTTGGTTTTTAGATAACAATCCTTTGTTTTGAAAAATTGTTTAAGAACCAAAATATATATTAATAATAATACTACAGTGATCACAAAATTCATGAGTTTCGTTCTTTGGAATCAACTTAATTCATTTTATTTCCCATTATTATAAATTAAATTTCTATATTGAATTTATTAATATACTTGTTAAGAAAGATTTGGAGAATTTTGCAAAGAAGTCATTTGGAAACAGATTGGTGAAGTAGGAATTTAAAAAGAAAATAGGAACCATGCCCATTCTCCATGGGAGAGATCTGTTATTATTAGATAGCACATTATGTAATGGACCATGTCCTTAGCTGCATAGCTTGTAGAGGTACAAGGTTGATGTGGCAGGTTTTAAAAATTCCCTTTGTTCAAAATAGGGAGAATATCACCAAAACACTAATCCAATAAAGGCAATTCTGTGAGAAGGCCTAAAATGGTATAGTCTGACAAAGTATGTATATACTCTTTGTCAGGAGCAAAATAAAGAAGAGAGTCACAGAGCCTATGTGCCTGGGTGCTGGAAGAGCAGAGTTCTTGTATTTGCACACTCTGGTGTAGAGGAAGAGAGGAGCATGAACACAATATCTATGCCTTACCCACTGTTCACCGTAATAAAACTGCTTGTTCTTAGAATGCCCAGTCCAACATCCAAAAAGTACTAACCAATGACAATGGTTACTGGGTTGCCTCTAATTGGCTTTTCTAGTGCCATGCATACACGAAAGGCTTACTTCTCCTACCTATTTGTCAAATTCAGTGTTAGCTGTTCCCATTGTAGTTCCAGTGGACTTTATCTGTGATTGTAAAATTAGAAGTCCTGTCCTCACACCTCATGCTTCACCATTTGACATGTGCCGTTCTAAGATCTGCTAGTGCTTGGTGACATACCATTGTTCTATGTGCTAAGTACAGGAATGTTGTTGAATGGACTCTCCATTACCAACCTGATTTGTGTTTTTGTTCTTTGCTCACAAAAAGGGAGGAATCTTAGAAATTTCCACATGTAAGATGCCACGTCCTTGCTCAAGTGCTTGTGGCCATTATCATGATTATTCTAGGTGCTAAAGTAGAACTTGAATAGAATCCAGAGAGAGTAATTCTGATATCTAGTCATCTTTCAATGATGTATGCTCATGGAGGTGTAGAACGCATAGACAACAGAAATCCACAATCAATCCTTGAATCCTATTTTAATAACTTGATAAGAAAGACCACTTGAAAAGAAGATCAATACTATTTTTAATACCAAGGAGCCAAATTAACTTGCAGTTGATTTTCTTTACATTCTATCAAGGGGGTGGTTAGGGAAAAGTTGAGTCAGTGTTACAGGAGCTAAAGGAAGATAAGTTAATGACTTGAACACTCTCTAGACATGTTGGGAACAATTGTACATGAGAACAACATAGAAGTCAAAATGTCATATATATGTATATGTATATACACATATATATATATAAGATTATATCCCCGAAGGTATAGAAGATTAAATTATAATGTAGGTACTTCTAATGTTACTGAATAAAATTTAAACAGATAGCTATTACCATCTCTACACTTTGGAATCCTACAGTTTTTTGTGAAATAAGTCTGTAAGCTCTTTTATGCAGTGTCACGGCAGCTCAATTTACCATTCAGTTACACCAATGTGGTTGCTTAATAGGCTGCTCTAATTTGTCTTTCCAGTGCTGGATTTTGATAGCTCTTGCTAAATACAGATAAGAGTTAAGTGTTCTTTGTTCCTTTTTTTTTTTTTTCAATTCAAATGTTTCTCTTCTAAATTTATTTTCAAATTTATTGCAGAAGAAAAGCAATGGGGCACCAAATGGATTTTATGCAGAAATTGACTGGGAAAGATACGTGAGTATCAGATTGTTTTTTCTTTATTATTTCACAATTTGAAAATGAGTTGAGGTGATCTTTTCATAGAACATAGAAATAAGTGAACATTCTCTGTCTCATTAGGCAGTGCCTGACACACTCAGGTGGTACAGAGGTTAAGAGCACTAGAGTCTGTTACACTGGGTTCAAAACCTAGCCCTTCCATATATCAACTATGGAATGGTTGTTGGGATGGTTGTTTGCAGACCAGCAGAAATTAACTCAGTAGTTACTTTATAACATTATTGAAAGAATTCAATGAGCTAATTATTTGCAGGTTATTTTAGTACCTGCCTAGCCTGTGATGTGTGTTTTTAAAAAAAGCTTTTTAAAATATTATCTCCAGATTTTGCCATCCTGGTTCTTTTTCTAAGTGGCTTTGAGATTTAAGTCACGTCAGTTAACTTCTGGGGTTTGGTTCCATAGTGTCTTAGTCCATTCAGACTGCTATAACAAAAAATACCATAACTTAGTGGCTTATAAGCAATAAAAATTTATTTCTAACAGTTGTGTATGCTGAGAAGTTCATGGTCATGGTGCCAGCAAATTTCATATCTGGTGTGTCTGGGTTGAGGGCCCACTTTCTGGTTCACAGATGGCCCCTTTTAGCTGTAACCTCACTGGGATCTCTTTTGCAAGAGCACTAACCCCAACTATGATGGCTCTTCCCCAATGCCCTAATCACCTCCCAAAGGCCCCACTTCCTAATACCATCACTTTGGGGTTTGAATTTCAACATATCAATTTTGGGGGAACACAAACATTCAGACCTTAGCACAAAACAATTACTAGAGCCTCAAGGTACAGACTCTTTCCTAGGTCAAATGGTAATCACTTGTTGCTTTCAGGGAGTGAAGGTGACTCTCAGATGAGACCTAAACGCTCCACCTGATTTCCCCAGAAACTGATTTATATCATCAACACCTACTCCACCAACCTCAACAGAACAGCCATAGTCATTCTTGGATTTTTAATCATATAAAATATATAAATCATATTCACATCAAAGATCATTTCTATTGTATAGCAGGTGTGCAGGTTCACAACCTTACAAAATGCCTTTGCATGTATATCCATGAATGTCTTGACCCAATCTCTCCTATCATAGAATTAATCTTGATGTTAAAGCTTTTGCACGTTTCTTAATGATCATTTTATTTTTACAATAAATAATACCATCACTTATTGGATAGTCACTATTAGTCAGTCATAATATTAAATGCTATGAAGTCCTTACCATCTTAAAAGTCAAATACATTATTTGCATTTCATAGAAAAGAAAGCTGAAGCTAGGTCAGGTTAAATTATTGATGCTTCCCACCCCTCCACTCTGAAGCATGTCACTCTGTCAACCCTATCACCTGATCCTCTCAAATCTGTTCCCCAAGATTGGGACCTTTTAGACATTTTTAGCAGTCCAGCTCCCTAAAATCTATGCCAGTTCCCATGTTACCCTAAATCCAAATAATTCACAATTAATGTTATAAGAGAAACTACTAAATATTAAGAAAATGTGATTTAGATTCCCAGAGATAATCCTTCTTTATCTAGATAGATTTTTTTTTTGTATTTTGCAGGATTCTTTAATACACAAAAATACCCTAAGCAAACAAGCAAAATATTTCTATCCTTTGGGATACACTAAGAAAACAAGAAGTATAACAATAAAAATACCACATTACTCATCAAATCACATATTAACACATCTAAACCCTACACTCTAATGCTATCTCTGGTCAACATGTGAATCCTTAAATGAAGCATAACTTCCCCCATATTCCTTCAGTCCTGAAAACTAATTAGGTCATGAAGGAATTGTTGTGGTAATTCTATATTAGACACCACTTTCTCTAAGTCATAAGAAAGGTTTTATTCTTAAGAGATGATGTCATCTTGCTTTTGGCAGAGAGAAGTGAGAGAAGGAAGGCTCCCAGGGAGGATATGACCTTTAAGCAGAGCCCTTAAGTATAGAAGGGGTTCACTGGCTGCACATGTGAGGGAAGAGAATTCCAGGTGGAGAGAATGGCATTTGTGAGGACCCCGGAAATGGGAAAGAGCTTGTATATTCAGAAAATAAAAGTTAACAATGGAAAGAAGACCGTGCTGCTGAGGGGCATCAGGGAAGGGACTCTCAGACCTGAGCCGTGGGCCACACAGAGGCACTGGGCATTTATTCTAAGTGCAGTGAGAAGCCAGGGACAAGTTTTTAGCAGGGAAATGACCTCAGCACACTTGCATTTTTAAAAAAGTAAACTTCAGTACTGAAGAGGGAGACAATGAATGCTTAGGAAATGGTGGCTTTCCCATAGCATTCAGGCCTTCTTTCTCTCCATGGTCATGGTACTTTCACAACATCGGTGACTCCAAAATCTCTCTCTGGCTCTGTCCTTTCTCACTTCCAGGCCTATAACTTCACCTTTAGAAGAGCCACCCTTGAATGGCTTCACATTCACCCTTCTAGGGGATAGGGTATAGTCTCAAATACCTGGAGTCAAGGCACACAGGTCTGCCATTTGCCGAGTGTGTGTGTCCTTGAGAAATGCCATCTTGTTTCTCTTACTTTCCTCCTTGGTGAATGGAATAGTTCTTTCTGTATGGTATTGTTATGAAGGTTCAGTGAAATAAAGTGTGGGTCACAGCACTTCACATATAATAGGAACTCAAAAGTGGTAATACTAATCCCAATCATGCAAACTCTTTTTTTAATCTTTCCTCCCTTTAAAAATGTTAGTTTTCTGCTGTTACAATCAGTTCAGTCAAGACTTGAAAGTAGAACTCTTGGGGTCTTCTTGACCCTTTCCCCATCTTTTTCTCCCATGACAGATGTTACAAAGAACCAAGCTTATCCTTATAACAAAAGTCCTTTCTGTAAGGACTTCCCATCGCTTCCCACCATCACCAACGTGGTCTGTACTCTTAGCACATCCTCCCTGAATTGACACAAGTATTTTGAATGAGATCTCCTTTCTCCAGTTTCTTCTGCCCTCAGTCTATCCTGAAGCATACTTCCAAAACACCTTCGGAAGCTGTTTTCTACGCTTCCATAGCTCCATCAAGTTTGAATTCTTCCTCCAGCACGTTGGCTCTCCGTGGTCTATTTCCGATGTTCTCCAACTGTGCAGCTTCCTTTCCAGGCAGTCGTCTTTGCTGTTGCCTCTCCCTTCCCCCATTCCTGCCTCGGTGTCTCAATACAGCCTCTTTCTTACCACCAACTCCCCTGCCCTCCCCATCTGTCCTGAGAGGCACAGACAGACCCCTTGGATTCCTTCAAGCTTCCTTAATTTCCTCTTCCTCCAGACTCCTTTCACAGATGATTTGTGTATTATATTTCACTTTTTAAAATGTTTTGTTTACCAAAATACCTTTCCATTTTCCAGAGGAAAAATAGTTTGCCTTTTGTCTTCCCCCATGTTGCCTAGCACCGTCCTTGGCTTACAAGAAACACATGAGAAATTCTCTTTGAATGTTTCTTTCATTGACAGTGGATCCTTTGTTTTTCTGATAGGAAGACTCTCCAAGTATCCCTCAGTAAATATCTACACATATACTGCTCGGCATTCACTTTCAAAGGTTAAAATCCTCACCTTCTAAAATAAGACACATAGCTATGTCTTTAAATAGAAGTCTCTAGAAGGAAAATGAACAGTTCCTTGATTATTGTCAGAATAATAAAGGCTTAATCTGTGCTTATATTTTGTAGAACTCCCCTGAGCTGGATGAAGAAGGCTACAGCATCAGACCCGAGGAACCCGGCTATATCCTTTCTTTATTTTTTGATTATAATCTTTATTTTCTCTAAGAAAACTGTATGATAAGTTCAGATTTTGAAAAGGTGCTGAAATAACTCAAGCTTCCCAAGTCCTGTCGCCCCTAATATTAGAAATGAATAAACAGCACAGAACAGCCTGAATGCTAACAAGTAGGCATTTTGCCTTGGTCTATTCATAGAATAGAGAGAGAAGAGAAAGAGAAAAATGTGCTGAGAAACAATTGTGTAAACTGCGGGTATTGGGTTGTCTGCTGAAACCTGATAAGACCATGTCACTTGTTGTGGCTAGAAAATACTCTCACCTGTGCCCTCCCCACCAACCAGCTCTGCGCAGAGCATCTCTGAAGACTGAAATTCCTCACAAATCGTCCTGAGACGGGCTTTGCTCTCTAGGTAGACGAGGAAGCTCACATGGGCTGTCAGGGTTCGTGTTGAGTGGGGCGTCACAAGTGGCCACCCACTGCAAAAATGTAGGACATTAAACTCTTGCTCCTGGAAATTCACCATCCTTAATCATGTTCCAAGGAGAGGTGAATAAGTGCAAACACTTTCCGATTTACTTTTTTATTCGTCTGTGTATTTTGCTTTGATTTTTCTGCCCTCTGAGGCTGCCTTTGCTGCCTCTTTGTGCAAGCACTCTTATACTCATCATTGTTTCTCAGTAGGAAAAGGAGTTATGTATCTTTAACTGTGTTCTACCTACCAAAGGAAAGCACTTTTATTCTTCGAGCGAATCGGAAGAGGAAGAAGAGTCCCACAAGAAATTTAATATCAAGATTAAGCCATTGCAATCTAAAGACATTCTTAAGAATACTGCAACCGTGGATGAGCTGAAGGCATCCATAGGCAACATCGCACTTTCCCCATCACCAGTGGTGAGTGGTTTTATTTCGAGCTTTGATGAGTCTGCACAGACAGCTGTGTTCCACTCAGATGCATTAGGTAGATCAGAAACTCTAAGCTGGAGGCTGCGTATGGTCACCCTTTTATGAACTTTGTCAACCTTAAACAGCTCATTCTATGTTAGAAAACTATGCTGATTTTATATTGCAGTTCTTGTGCTTTTCAAAATGGTAGAAATGCATGGAACCACATTTCCTTTTGACTTACCCTCCTGCAAGCATTTGAAAAGAAGGGAAAAAGTAACAAAAAGATTATCCAGAGTCACTTCTGAGGCAATTAAAAACAATATGAAGTTTACATGTTTACTAACAGTGATTTTTAAAAACATATCTTAGTGCCCTTTTTTATGTACCACACCTAGAAACTCATGCGAGGAAAGCCAAGGAAATTGTTTTTCTTAAAAAAAAAAAAAAAAAAAAAAAAGAAGGCTAAAACCCCAACCTTTTCCATTGCTATATGCGCCCAAGAAATATTAATCTAATATCATAGATCACAGTCTAAAAACATATTAAGATGCATAATATTTATTATATTTTATTATCAAGTTGTTTTAAATACTCTCATCTTTTAGGCGTCTAAAATGTAGGTAGACCTTACTTATATTAGTTATATTATACATATACATTACTTATATTATACATATACATATATTATTCAAATTGGTATATTTCTACAATTTGTTGTCCATTCCCCCAGTTCACACCTGCTAGATTTCTGTAGCTGCTGAATTCTGAGTTCCAACATGTATACTGTATTCTCGGTGGTATTTGATAAATGCTGCAACTATTTCTAAAAGTAGCTGTGAAGTGTAGATGAAGGTTCTCAAACTAGCAGCTAATATGTTCTTGGCATCTTCTTCAGAAAGATGTGACCTTCCTACAGCATCTTCCCTGAAAGAGGTAGTTAATAAATGCTGAACGATTTCTGAGATGCTTTTAAAAATATCTCAGCTAAACTTTCTAGAGAAATTGTAATCATCTATCCTTTGAGAATGAATATTTGCCTGGCTCGGATGAATAAAATCTATAATGATCCCTTCTTTAGAACTTAGGGCTTATAATGGCCTTTATCACAGCTGTTAGTGATGATTACAATGATTGCTATTAGTAATCAACCACCGGAAATTATATTTCAGGTAGTTTTTAATCACGTACTCACTTGGTATTTCAAGGTCTCCCTGAAAAAAGAGGCATGAAATATATTGGTTTTCTTTCTGTTCTGCAATGGAAAATACAGATTATAAACTCATAGGCTAGTCTGTAATACCAGTGATTTCTAGTAAGAGAAGAATTTTAAATGCATACATTTTCACTTCTCAGTTGACGTATTTCAAATCATTTTTCACTTACTGTATTTTTAAAGTTAATTGTAAAAATTTATCTAAACACCTGAAACCAGTTTATATTCACTTTTCTGTAGGGTCTAATACAGTTAGTGGGCATTTGGATGCTCGCTGGGGTAAGTGTCAGAAGATAAGATCATGGAATTAAATGGACAAATTTACGTGAAAGAAAACTTACTAGAACAGTTGAAGACAGTCTGTATGTATTTGCTGAAAGCTAGTTGCGTCCAGGGAAGAAAGAATTCTATCAAAAAGAATAGATTCTATCAAATAGCATTCTATCAAAAAGAATACGTATGCCCAAGTCATCTGGCAGATATTTCTCCAACCAGATATGTTGCTGGCAGTGCAGCAAGAAGGTTTAGTCTGAGCTCTTCTCAACACCTGTTTTCAAGGTAATGTCTTGACATAATGTGGTTAAGACTCTGATAAAAAGATTTTCAGGAAAGCAGTATGAAGAGTAGCTGGGGACACCCTGGGAAAGTAATTACAGAGTTAGGCTGCTTCTGCATACCAGCAATGCCACAAACCAAGGGACTCTTAGATCCACCCACCACCACCCCTGCATCCCCGCCCCCACCCCCACTTATTTGCGATTTTTGGTATTTAGCATAGGGGAGTGAGCTGTTTTTGTACCTTTAGGAAAAGTTACACGTGTTTCTGATTGTACGTAAGTAAAAAGAGAGATTGTAACTGAGAACATGTTCTTGGTTTTAGAATCCTTACCCTTTCCTAGATAACCCACGAGTACCTATAGTTCACCAATGATATATGCAGTATGTTACCTCTGGAACCAGATAAGTAGAAAAAACCTTCTGAAATCCAGTTAGTGCCATGACAAAAATGGCAAATCCCTTATGCAATTTTAGTTGCTTCCAGCCAGCCAATCAGACATTTACATGTCTACACTGAATTCAGGTGCAAAAAGAGAAACAGAGCCTATGCTAGTTAATAATGTATCAATTTCTATCAATTTCACATAGGCTATGGTTTTTATGCTACAAAAGCATCAATCATTACATTAATAGAAATAGAGGAAATTCCAAATGGTAAGTCATTCATAACAATGGTTTATGTTGGATTTTTAATTTCTATTTCTTTTAAGGAATTTTAAGATTAAGTTGTGTTTCATTTGTTTTGTTCATCCATCTGTGAATATGAATCAATGAATTGTAACCCATTTGATATCTCTTATCATATATTGGTTCTTATTTTATTTGAATAGTTCCCTGTACACACTACATGGCCAAATTACTCCATAAAAGAATGGTTGGATGGGTGGATGAATGCATCATATATAGCTATGTGTATACATAATACAAACCTATCTGAAAATTACTCCACAGCATCAGCAGCATAGAAAATCAAGGTTTTAATTGTTGGCAGAAATCCCATTGTATAGACAAATAAATGTAATTTCAATCCAGATCTTGCCTTGACTTTTGGTTTTTATATAGGAATAAAGTATAATGTGGGGCGGGACAGGGCAGAGGGGATTTTTTTTTTTTTTTTTTAAAAAAGAAGAGGGGATAATGCAAGGATTAACTCACAGGAAAGGATGTTAATTTCTATTCCTTCCATCTTATGGTATCCTGGTAAGATATTGTGCTGACTGACCAAAACATGAACAGCACTCACACTTGAGTTGTTGAGTTGGTAACTATACAAATTAGAATATTGGTAAAGCTGCTTTAACAGGGACCAAAAAAGAAATAGCTTATACAAAATCAGTAGTTTACTTTTCTCCCCCTGTAAAAGTCAAAGCTAATAGGTACATCAGCTTCATGATAGAGTCCTACTCCAGGCACTATTAGAGAACCCAGAAACTTTCTGTATGAATGCCCCACCTTTTTGAGCCTGTGCCTGCCTTACCACCATCCATCACCTCCGTGGTCCAGCTTTGGGATGGAGGAAAGAGAAAATAAAAGGCAAGTAGTTTCCTTTAAAGGTTTTACTGGGAGTTTGCAAACATCAGGACCAAAGCCATAATTTAATTACGTGGCCACGTTAGCTGAAAGGGAGTCTGGGAAATGTAGTCTTTGCCTGGACAGACATGTAACCAGCTAAAATTCAGAGTTCTGTTATAAAAAGACAAAGGAGTGAATGAATCGTGATGGGCACTGACAGTTTCTCCACTGTGTCTTAAGTAATCTCATTTACTGGGATTTCATTAGGAAATGGATTTTTTCCCCATTTACCTGCAAATTATTCATAGAAACTTTTGAACCCAGGATGTTTCCTTTTAAAAATTTCTAATCACTAAATTCTAAACATGAGTGATGCTGTGCTGCCTGCTAGCCAGCAGCAAATGAACAGAAACAAATTTCATTAAAATACCAGCTTGTTTGGTTGATACTGACCCTTCCAATAGCGACAACGCTTCCTGTATCTTGCAAAGAACACTGCTTTTTGAAGCAGGCTGTTTCACTGTTGAAGGAAATTATTAAACCCAAATGCTATCTCCGTGTAACTTTTGTCCTTGAGAGTAGCTGTGCTATTTTGAAGATTAACAAGGGACAAAAACACTCCTTTTCTACCTTCAAGTTTACTGTACAGGATATTTATTAAGGAGTGACCTTGGGCTCCACTTCTGTGGAGTAGGATGGGCAAGAAGGAGAAGTTAAGCAGTGTTGCATGTCCAGCAACAAACTGAGCTGACCAGACAGGGAACTCTAGAACTAGAATGACCCTTCAGAGCTGTCCAGAGTTTGACCAAGAGGAATAACCTTTATACTCTCCCATCAGTCTGTACTCTGATACGGGCAAGCCCAGAAGGCAAATGACCTTGGGTGAGGTGGCCCTCGGCCACTGAGGCAGAGCCTAAAGGGTTGTGCCCATAGCACTCCCGGCAGCTGATTTACCAGAAGATCTTTTGAAGAGAAGTATCTATGGTACCTTTGGTGACCACCCTAAATTTTCTATACCAGACCTAGGGCCTTTTATATATCATTGCCATTCAATAAAAGCTTGTGTGTGTGAGTGAATAAACAAATGTGTGAGCTGGACCAGGCCAAGGACAGAACACTATGGCATGTCACCAGCCTCTGATTGTTTATCCATTGAAAACACACTGTTTCTTCCTTGTCCCCTTACAATGGTTTGCCTGCCTGTGCTCTCATCCTGGTCATGTATTTCCATTTTGTTCAAGCCAGTGATGGAAGCTCGTTAAACACGACGCTGAATTTGAGAGACGTCTACAGCTTTACCTAAATCTGCCAGACCAGAAAACCCATCTGAGATAATGATGGGTTTAATTTGCCGTAACTATTTCTTTGTGCTAGCACCTAGGGTTATCACCTTTTCCAAGTGCTTTGTGTCTGTCGAGCTACAGAATTTTTTCTAGAATTTTGGGTTAATAGGAAGCAGCTGTGGAGTCTACAGCATTCTACCTGTGTGACCTTAGAAAAGCCCCATCATTATTATGAGCCTCTATTTCCTCTTCTGTAGAGTGAGGCTAATAATGGTCCTTACAGACTGTTTGTGCAGATTATTGCTGGTCTCTAGCAAGTCAAATCTTTTTGGCTTTTTGTACTCCATGCTTAGTGCAGAACATGGGTTATTTAATAAATGACCAAATGCTCAACGCAAAGCATGCAGAAGATCTGAGTCATGGTACTTGATGCACAATTAGTACTTTGCAGTTCTTGGCTCTTCAATACTATTTGTTTTGGGGTTCTCCAGAGAAACAGAACCAACAGGGTGCACGTGTGTACGTGCATGTGTGTGCTCATGCGTAAAGAAATTTGATATGAGAAATTGGTTCACGTCATTATGGAGACTAAGAAGTCTCACTAGATGTCCTTTGCCAAGTGGAGACCCGGGAAAGCTGATGGTGTAATTCATTCAAAGTCCAAGGGCCTGAGAACAGGGGAGCTGACAGTGTAAGTCCTGATCCCAGAGCAGAAGGAAGTGAGATGTTCCAGCTCAAACAGTAAGACAGAAAAGGGGGGTGAATTCCTCCTTCCTCTGCCTTTTGTTCTATTCAGGCCCTCAATACATTTGCATAATGCCCACCCACATAGGGGAGGGGGCTTACTTTCCTGAATTCACCAATTCAAATGCTAATCTAACCCTTACAGACATACCGAGAAATAATATTTATTCTGGGTACCCCATGGCCAGGCAAGTTGAAATAGGAAATTAATTACCACACTAGTCTATATATATATACGAATTTTTAAAAATCTTTTTCTCCCTTGATTGAGAGTCATGGCTTTGCTTTCCCAGTTTCAGTCTTCTGCCCTAAAAACATTCTATGTTTTCATGTTTTGGATTATAATATATCTGCATCTCAAGGCTTGAATTCAGTAAAGGGTTCCAGGGATTTCTTGCGTATCTTAGACTTTAATTCAGAACCAAACCTGATCCACCTTTTAAAGGAACTAACTTCAAGACAGGTTTTTTTTTTTTTTTTCATACTGGACATTTGTGATTGATATTTCATTAAACACGAATAGAAGCTTTGTACCTTTATGCCCTGAAGGAGCTGGTGTATCCTGGGAAAGACAATGGACTCTGACAACCTGAACTAACCCCTGGTTCATAGTACTGCTGAGGCAGGTTCTACAACCTATTTGCATCTCAGTTTCTTCATGTCTAAAATAGGAATAACATATATCTACCTTACAAGAAGATTTGGGGGGATGTCCATCCCTTTCCGTGAATACAACACACAACTCGCTCTTCCTAATGGAGGGGGTAGAAACAGGGACAGGAGGTGAGTGGGTCTGCTGTTTGTCTCCCTTTGTACCGCTCTCCCTACATGCAGGGTAGGCGCACACCTTCATTATATCTTTCAAAAATGGCTTTGTGCCTAAAAAGTAAAATTGTCCTCTGAAGGTGGTTAAAGAAAATAACGGGTGGAAGATAGAACTCTAAGAAAATATGCCTTTACAAAAAGCAAGAAAATGAGAACTCAACATACAACTGAATACAGTTCCATTTTAGATCATTTGAGGGAGCTAGAGATGGACTCTTCAATAATGTTACTGTGATTCAAACAACTGGTCTCTACCTCTTAAACGCATGGCCTTGGGCAAGTTATAAAACCTATGCCTTGGTTTCTTCATCTGTAAGTGAAGATAATTCCTGTACCAGCTCCTTAAGGCTATTGTGAAGGTTGAATGAGTTAATACATGTAAGAAGTATCATTATACTTACTACATTTAGAGATCATTCCCTCGTTCTCAGAATGATCTGCAAAGCCTGGGGCACAGTTTAAATAATATCATTGATAGTGATAAATCAGGAAGCCCAAATAGCCAAAAATCATTTAGAGCCAAGTCCATTAATAGCCCTGTGCATAACACTGAGCAAGTGAATAAAATAACTGTTTCTTGTGTGACTCCTGTGAACTTATCTTGGAGGAAATTCCTGAAGCATTCCTAAACTGTTCTGAATACCATCAAACTCCCCGAGCAGGTATGGTGCTTCTTGAGAAGACTATTGAAGGCCAGCATTCACACTGGCATCCTGTACTGTGCATTCCCCACTAAACTATTTCAGAGAGAACTGACATCGTTTCCCACTTCCCCTTCAAATCAGTTCACCAAATATTTGGTAAGAACCTTCCATGTGTCAGAAACTGAAGGCTAATAGTCACAAATAATGAGCAAGCTTTATCCAACCTTCTAGGTAAGCGTCTGCTTACCAATCAGAAAACAATGTCTAAGCAACATCATTGGCAGCACACAGAAGCTGAACTTCCCCTGGTTGGGCCAAACCCCCTCCTGTGTTCACTTCAGTTTCCAGATTGAAGTTATGGTCTTCTGCAGCTAGCTTCCCCTCTGGCCTCCACGGCAGAGCCTCCTGGTTTCCTCACCACTCACTCCCCAGGGCTCAGATGTGGACACCTCTATTCCTCCCGGCACCCACAGGTAACACTCTCTCCCACATAGCTCCAGCCATGCTTTTCGCTCACTAGGTCCTTTAGAAACTTGTGGTTCCCGCAGCTTTCAGGGACGTGAGAAGACAAGTGTTACAGTTTCATTCTTGCTGCTTCGGCCATCTTTTCCTTTTCTCCTGTGCTGCCCTTGCTGCCTTTACGTTTGTGTTTTGGTAAGCCACAAATCACTGTGGGCTGACCTGGAGAAGCTGTCTTGAACCAGAAGTGTTCAGTTCTGTACTGACTGAGAATTTTGGCTATGGAGGAAGTCAGAATGAAGTTTGCATCCTGGCTCCGTACTCATTACTCACGTGACCCTGGGCAAGTTACTTAAACCTTTAAGCCTCAGTCAAGACTTAATCAAGTGTAAAATGAGGTTAACACTGCTACTACTCACCTCATAGGGTCTGTGTAAGGATTAAGGAAGTAAGACAGTAAAGTGCATAGTATTTTGTAAGTAGCTTTATGCATATAAAGCCCAACGGAGGTGTTTCATAAATGCTAACTATTATGAATCAGAACAACAGGGTATTCATGGTGAATACTCGTCAACATCCTTTAAGTTCATGGACCCTCTGAGAACTCATGATGGTGATGGTGCTAGTGGTGGTGGCAGCTGTGAATATCTGAGTGTAACTGTGTCAGATGCTTTATACGTATTAACTCGTTCATCCTCATAACAACCCTACAAGATAGGTACTATTATTACCCTCCTTTTACAGGTGAGAAATTTAAGGCATGGAAGGATTAATTAAACCCACCCTAGATGTCACAACTAATAAGCAAAGTTCTGGAATTTAAACCCAGAAGTTCTGATTTCTAATTCAGAACTCCTATACACTATCCTACTTTTGATAAAAGTCATTGGCTCTCTTTCCAGGAAAATATAAAAAGTTCATTATCTCCTCTAAAATATCTTACACACAGCTTCTGAGGACTCACAATCCCTTTGAAGGCTATCCCTTTGATGGTCCCTCAAGGGCTCTTGATCCCATCTCAGAAGCCCACCTCCCAGGCTTTCCCCCCGCCCCCCCTCCAATCCATAGACCTAACCTTCTGTGGTACCTCCTATGCCATTCTGTGTGACAAGAGAGCAAGGGATTAAGAAGTAAGACAGTAAAGTGCTTAGTATTTTGTAAGTAGCTTTATGCATATAAAGCCCAACGGAGATGTTTCGTAAATGGGCTGGGCTGACAGGTCAGTCAGCCTTGATTACTGTCATGTCATGTGTGATTTCTACTTTATTAAATGTCATTTTATACTAAGACCTCATACACCTTCGTTTTAATTGTGAAGAAATGAGATCTCATTTTCTATGACTCATATTTCAGTTCCCCTAATCAAGCAAGAAAGTTATTTTTTATGTTAAAGTTTCATTATAATTATAGTTAACATTTTATATGTGCTGTCATGATCAGGAAGATGGAATGAGCAGCCACACTACTAAACAGGCAGAGAGGTGGGGGGGGGGGTCACCCCATTTTACAGAAACAATCAACTCAGAAAGATCGAGAGGCTGCTAAAGGTTTGATGACCAGGACTTGAACTCCAGCATCTGCCTCTTTTCTGCCAAGTTAAAAACCTACTGTGTTCTTAACAGTCTAATGATTCTGTTGTCTTTAAATCCCTCTCAGTATGAATACTTTGCTGTATGAATGTCTTCTGACTCAAGAGCCTCTGTGAGAAGCTCTGTTTTATGGGCAAGTTGGGGATATGGTAAGGGGACCAAGAAAGAGAACATTTTCTTGAAGAATATTGGTTAAGTAGGAAGAGCACAGGCTTTTGAGTCTGTATCTTATGATCTGCGTTCGTGAGAAAGTTCCTTAACATGGAGCCTCAGTACCAACTCTGTAAAATGGGAACAGGAAAATATCCATCCTGTCAGGACTGATAAAAAGAACATGAGATTGTGCTGCAAAATGCCCAGTTAGTTGTCTGTCTCCCTGGCCTCCCTTTTCATCTCTGCTTCTCTTTAAATTAAGAGACTTGTGGGAGGGAGAAATAAAATAAAAATAGCAAGGGAAGACTTGAGCAAAGTCAAGGAGAAGAGGGCTGATAGAGAGGATGTGAAAGGCGGGTCTGGATTGCTCAGTTGGTTAAGTGCCCAACTCTTGATCTTGGCTCAGGTCTTGATCTCATGGTCATAAGTTTGAGCTCACACTTGGCTTCACAGTGGTCTGGAGCCTACAAGGAAGGAAGGAAGGAAGGAAGGAAGGAAGGAAGGAAGGAAGGAAGGAAGGAAGGAAAAAAGGAAAAGACAAGTGAGAAAGAAAGAAAAGAAGAAAGAGAAAAAGAAAAAGAGAAAGAAAGAAAGAAGAAAGAACTGATATGGGACTAGGTGGCATGGCTGCTGGTGCCTCCTCTCTCTCCCCTATGGCACGACCTTCTGAAGGAGCTATTAGTTTAAGCTTGTTCCTGGTGATTTGCAATCCATAACGGGGTTATTTAATCAAAAAATATGGGGAGAGGGAGATAGCTTTGAACTGGAGACAGTCTGGTACTGTTTGCCTATTCCAGGTGGCCCACCCACCCTGCCACCCCCAAATTAGCCTGCCAGTGAGTAAAATCCATGAATTCGCTGCTGCTTGGTAACACCACCCCCTTTCCTGTCCTCACTTTGGCAGAAGGTTCAGCACCCCATTGAGTTCAGTAAAAACAAAGAGTCATCTGTGGGGGAGGAAAGCTTGAGTCTCCTACACACTGGCATGCGCTCCTGGTAGGATTGCTGCACGGTGCAAAGGGAGGCTAATGATTGTATGCATTCTGATGCTAAGTGCTCAGCACAGACATCAAGCACAGCTAGTTGGGAGACCAGAGGCTCAGCTTGGGTTCCACTCTTCAAGGAGAGCTTCAGAGGGCAAACATGATCTTGGTTGGGTCTAGACCAGGGATATCAAACACAGGGGCACATGAGCTGCCACTCCCCATTTCCAAATACTCAGCCAACACAGTGACCAGATTCCATATCCCTAATGTAGTCTGAGATGCCCCCTCCAGACGGAACTACAGGCAGTCTGACCAAAATCTTCCAGCTGGCACACAAGATGTAACACTTTTTCTGTTGTTCTAGGCCTTACAGAGAAGTATAGATGGAGAACTGGGTAGGACCTTCCTTTTTCAATATATGTTGTTCTCTTTCCTGCATTCTGATAGGCCATGACTATCTACAGAAGAATTAGTTTCATATCTGAGATGTGTTTGTTCTTTCCTTCGTTACCAATTATATTTTTCCTAGTGAATTCTCTGTTGCTTCCATTTCCTGACCTTTAAAATAAAAATACCATTTTTTCCATACCTTTCCTGCCCATCCTGTGCTGGTCAGAAGAAATCTCTGCGCTGTATATTTTGATCTTCTTGAAAATGAGCAGAATATGAATTCAATCTGGATTGCCTTTGTCATTATTTCTTCAGTTACTGCTAGTTGGGCCCTCTGAGCACACGGTCTTTTGCTCCCCTCTGTGAGGTGTAAGAATCAAAATTTCCTTGCATAACTCCAGATTCTTCCATCTTGTTCTACTATCTCAGACAACGTGACCCAATGGGGGATGGGAGGGACGGAAACCTGACTACCAGGATTAGAGACCTAAAAGCCTCATTTTCTGTTACCAGCTTAAAATCTGAGACGGTATACCCACAATTTTATCACATAAAAATGTGAAGATGTCCTTGACAGGAGGCAGGAAATTCTTGAATAACATGCTTCTTTTTTTAATTACATGCTTTTAATTATAATGCTGATCATAATCAAAAAGGCCAATTTTTATATCGTTCTTTTGTCGTGGCTGTGTTAGTCCTATTGGTGTAGAATTTAGAATTTAAAACTATTTTTATTAGCCAATGGCCATAATCAGGGTAGAATGGGCTCTGTAATGAAGCAATCAATTTGGAAAATAAGTTTAGCAGAAGCATAATTTGTGAACAATTCAGTAATTGTTGGATTTAGGATAAGTGATCCTGCCTCCAGATGCTACAGGTTCAAACCCCCCTTGAGGGAAGGGGGCCTTCCCTCAAGAACTTACAACATTGAATGGCCTGGAGCAGGAGCTTAGAAAATACTTACAGATTGGTTGGATGGGTAGATGCTCTTCACTGTGAGAAATTATATGGTACTTGGTGTTTCGCTGTCACAAAAATGCAACTTACATCCCTCACAGTATTTTAGAAAAAGGGCAGATTTATGGCTCTCCGTTTCTTTGATCCTTCCCCTTTCGATTCACCTGCTTTTCTCCATTATTAGATGGATGAATAATATGAACAATAACTTTCTTCCAGCTTGCAAGTTCTTTTTTTAAGTTTATTAATGTGCCCTTCTTTTCTGGGAGTGCTAGCACTTTGTCATAATTCTCTTCCTGATCCCACATATCTAGTGAGATGTCTGTTCTCCTAAGGCCTCGTGTTTCAGTCACTTAGTGGTACACACTGTATTATCTTTTTAATAATATATTTATTTTCGTCCTAAGAAGTTTCTATAAGTGTATGAATAATAGTACAAAAATAAATATAACAGTATAAGAAAAAAGTATCTATCCCTTTGTCCTTTGAAGGATAATTTTTTTTTTTTAGGGCCAGAAATAATCTACAGCAATGGATGTACTTTTTAATTGTTTTAGGGAAAAAAAAATAAAAACCCTTAGAGTGTGAATCACTCACACTCATTATGTCAGAAAATGTCTCTTTGGAGACTGGGGGAAATTTCAGAATGAACAGAATGAAGTGAGATTTCTTTCTGTCTAAAACATAGCTACTAACTGTCCATGGGCCTGAGGAGACATCATTTGACTTGGCTACGAGCGCAGTGGGAGTACAGGGTTGGTGAGCCTGTATGAACCACTTGTCCTTAAGTGACCAACAGACAGGAAGGAAAGTTGGAATGGTGGCCTCACTCGGTTTTGCTCAGCACAAACTCCCTTTCCACTTCCTAACCTATTTGAAACCCATCTCTGTCTTCTGTTTTAACTTGATATTTGGGAAATCAAAGTCAGCTTCCAAAGAGTAATGAAAAATGGCGGTTCATGTCACAAGCAGGCATTCTCTGAGGTTGCTTCCTCTATGTCATCTATGCCTCTTCTCAGCAACCAACCATGACTAACCTCCACTCTGGGAACTCCTAAGAAAGGAGAGCAGTAAGCGGCATTGGAAGAGAGTAAAGCCAGGGTCCTTGCAGTGGCCTTCAAGACCATCATGGTGTGGACACCCCCAACCTTCAGGCTAACACCCACCACTCTCCCTTCTTAGTCCACTCTTCCCTGGCTCCTTGGCTGTGCCCGTTTCCCCCAGAAAGCTGTAGTGTGAGATCCTCCTCTCCACCTCAGCTGCGTGTTCAAGTCATGAGCTCAGTGGCTTACCCTGACCACCTTATTAAAAATCATGGAACTCTCTACTTTGGCATTCTCAAACCTCTATTTGCTCTGCCTTTAAAAATTGTATTTATCATCTTCTAAAATACCAAATATTTTGCTTCATTTGTTATGCTTATTATTTATTGTCTATCTCCTTCCTCTGATCCCCAGAATAAGCTCATCAGAGTTTTTTTTTGTTTATTGTTCCTGTTGTTTTGTTCACCCATGTCTAGAATAGTGTCTGGTTTTTATTAGGCACCCAGTAAATATCTGTTAATGGTTTAATAAATGAATAAATTATCCTTGTGCTTCTGTTGCCAGACACAAATGATAAGAAGTGGTTATATTTATAATAAAATCTCATTCATTAAATATAAAGATCCAAAATATAGCCATCTTATATGTAAGGTTAAACAGTTGCAGACTTCTAAGAAGTTTATAGGTGAGACTTGGTTTTTTGTGTTTTGTTTTCATTCTTATGAAGCTTGAAGCCAAAAATTTTCATGGCAGCCGGTTCCTTGTTAAGAGTGCAGGGATGAATTTAGAGCACAAAACCTCTGGACAAGGATCACTAAATTCTGGTGTATACTTTTCTTCATTCACCTCTGTTAGCTTTGGCTCTGGGTCTTAAATTCTACTGTAAATGCTGCTGGTTTTGAGCCCCTTATGCAGAAATGTAGGCTTCAAGACCTAACTTGAATGACTGCTGGCAAAAGAAAGTGATTTAGGATAAGGACGAGCTACGTTTCAACAAGGCTTGCAAGTTAAAGAATGATACTTTCTTAGGCTTTAGCACAGGAAAATCCCTGCACTAGAGATGATTCACTGGATTATATTTTAGGTATATGTTTTGTCTAGTCCAAAAATTCATTCATTCTGTTTCTATGTACATGTGTACCTAAAGGTATATATCTCTTTTCCAATTTTCTTAGTATCTTTACCACAGTTAAAAATGAACTCTGATGCTATGAGTTCATTTAAAATAAAGAAATATCTTTGTTTTCCCCAAAGGAGAATTGTCTTATAGGTTTTTTTTTTCTTTATTTATTTGTTTAACATTCTGA
This sequence comes from Mustela putorius furo, assembly GCF_011764305.1. Taxonomy (NCBI): domain Eukaryota; kingdom Metazoa; phylum Chordata; class Mammalia; order Carnivora; family Mustelidae; genus Mustela; species Mustela putorius. Next base: position 54,420,315 of record NW_025422005.1, read on the forward strand.
AGAAATCCTTAAGCCAAGACGCCATAGCCTAGGTGTCGGCAGCTGCTAACAAGGAAAGCAAAACAATATATTGGTTTATCACCATGAAGCCTGGGGTACCTGGGTGGCTTAGTTGGTTGGGCATCTGCCTTTGGCTCAGGTTGTGATCCCAGGGTCCTGAGATTGGGCTCCACTTCGGACTCCCTGCTCCACGGGGAGCCTGTTTCTCCCTCTCCCTTGGTCTCTTCCCTCTGCTCATGCTCTTTCTCTCGCTCAAATAAATAAATAAAATCTTTAAAAAAAAAAAAAGTTTTAATCACCATAAAGCCTGGAATGAGAAGGTGTGGGGAGGAGAAAAGAACCTTATCATTTGTATGTTCATGTTTATTCTTCTGATTCTAATTCAATATAACGCATTTAATTCTAAGAAAAGGCTAAGAAATTTACCTTCTAATCAGACTTTAATTCCAATGTCTGAAATCATACCTAGAAATACAAACTCACATTCTGAAAAGTTCATCCCTTGAGACCTGCTATGATAGATAGACATGATCTATGTAACTCTCCTTTGGAAAGATCCAAGGTTATTTTCCAGGTTCTGTGATCTGTGAGCTTTTAGCTATGTTGTTTCTAGATCCCAATGCTGATAAGGCTCTGAAATTGGGTTAATCTCTTTAGGGAACTTGGTCTCTTCTGTGGGCCCAGCCCAGCCAGGCTCAGGGGAGGCAGATTTACTGGAAACCAGTCCCAGCCCTGATTCTTTGTAACTGTGTGGTCTTAGAATTCATCTGAACCTCCTTTTCCTCAGTGGTAAAAGGACACCAACTGCATAAGGTAAATCAGTAGCAGTTTTCAGTAAACATTAGCTGTCAATATCATCCACAATATTTAATCCTCACAGCATTCCTACAACAAATCTGTAGCCCTGCCTTAGAAATTACTGAATTAAGGCACAGGACATCTTGCTCTAAGACCTCCAGAAAATAAGTGGTTAAACTAATTTAAATATAGAAAAGCTCCTGCTCCTCTTTCCAGGGACAACTCCATTAAAGCTATTTGATTTTAACCCAAGAATTTCTTTTTGTCTGTAGGTTGCAAACATGGGCATTAATAATTTTCATTTCTCTGTGTTACTTACCAAGGGTCTGGGGCTGAAAGTCAGCCCCTATCTTGACCCTGAAGCATTAGTTTTTGGCTATAAGAGAACATTCTGCCCTGGAGATCAGATCACATAGTTCTATATACTGTTTGTGCAAAGCAGTGCTAGTTCCTGGGAACCTTTGTGACATATATTCGCCCCTTGGGTCACTAATGGCAGAGAGATCAACAGTTAAGTGGGAGCTAAGTGAAACATTTAGAGGAGCTGGTGAAGGAACATTACAACTGGGGCCACATCCCTTGAGGCATATACAATTCAACTTTATTTCAGAGTGCAATTCATCTTTCTGTATTTTAAAAGACATGATGCTTCAAACATTTTCTAGTGTTTTAATGGCCCCCCAAAAGGAAATTACTAAACCTGCTTCCAATGCCTCCTGTGTCCCTAGCACTATGTTTGGGACCAGAAAGAGTCCATTCGTGACCATTACTGTGAGCAATAATGGAGTGGAGACACCTAAATGACACAGGACAATAAGAACTGCAAAGAATATGCTAGCAATGTGGACCTTTGTTTTCCCCCAAGGCTAATAAACACCAGGCAAACAGAAAGACCTTTAATTATACGTGGTTATTGTGAAGAAAAGGAATGTGCTGTGATCAGACAAGAAAAGGGAACAACCCATTCTGAATGGGGAAGCTTGGGGAAGGCCTCATGGAAGAAACGGTCACAGCCCCGAAGAATAAGTAAACTTGTGACTGAGGGCTATAGAGGCAGCCTGAGCAGAAGGCAGGGAAGTGAGTGAGGGGATTCAGCATTCAGATGGCCAGGAGCCTCTGCGGTTAAGTGTGGGCTTCCTATAGGTGGGAGGTGGGGGGTGGGAGATAAAGAGTGAGGGTAAGTTAGAGCCCATCGTGAAGGCACAACTGACGTAGAATGGAGCGTGTGTTCTATTTTCTGAATAATTGGGAGGCTCTTTAAGGACACAGTAATATATTCACTTCACTATTCTGAAAAATAATTCTGCAGGTAGTGCAGAGGATGAATTTAGGGGGTGAAAGTGGAAATGGGACCATCAGCTAGGAAGTGTGCACAGAAAGCTCATGGAGCACAGCTTTCTACCAGGGATGAGGCCCTCACCATGACATTTGCTCAAGAAATAAAAGAGCTTTCCCAGAGGGCCAGGGACCACTCACTGGGACAATAATTTGCTATTGTTTTTGGGGAGTGGGATGGAAGAATTGGTGACTGTAGCCAGGGTATCCTGAAAGGAGATGACAGGTACCGGGTTCCCTGACAAAGTTGGAGCTACTGGAAAGTCTCATGTTTTAGGTTTATGACCATGCTCAACTGTATTGCAATAATGACATCTTCCAAATCCTTTCAATATCACAAAGCAAAATTTTCTATTTTCAAGGCACAAATCTATTTGCTAGAAGCAAAGCATTCAAAAGAGAGCTTAGAGTGTCTCCAAGGGAGGCCACACCAATGCCTTCTATAGCTTGAATTTGTAGGGGAGGCACAATGTGATCTCTACCCACCTGGGTGTTCAGCTGGGTCTCTAATGAAAAGGCAGATTGGAGAAAAACATACAGAAGTGTAGTAGCATGTACATTTCATGTATACGTGGGAGACCCCAGAAAAATAAAGTAACTCAAAGAGGTGGCTTTAAAATCTTGAATTAAATACCGCTATGTAGAGAAAGGGAGGGGACATAGGCCTCTGAAGAGAGAGCAGCTGATCTTTAGGAAAAATAGGTGGGAAGAATATTGTGTGATCAGATTTGTTTCGGTGAGGTATTGACTTCTGGTCTCCTCACTTGCGCTAAGACTCAGGGCTCCCTGATCAATAACACTCCTGGGAAGAGGATTTATGACAATTCTCAATATATCTCTAGGTAGATTAGGGTTGATCAGAGAAAGAGTCTCCTTGCATTTACCGTTTTCAAATGCTTACAGTTCAAAAATCATCAATATAGTGAAGCAGCAGATTTGGGGGTGCATGTTCTGCCACCCTTCAAGCTAAAGCCTGTGACCTGGGAATGACTATGTCAGATGCCCAGAGAAAGCCGTTAGAAGAGCAGTACCTTGAGAGCTGCTTTGAAGAGGATTATTCTGAGCCATATCTGTTTCTCTGAAAATACATTTCACCTCTCTCATTTTCTCTTTTTCTTCTTCATGCCTACGCTTTCTAGAGGAAAAGTCCGGTAAGAAACAAGTCCTTTCCACATTTTGGCCAAATGTGACTTCTATTCATTTTCATCATCTGCATAATGACTGACTGTGTTTAACATCTAAACAAGATTTTGAATTTTAAAAACAAACCTTCGTGAACCAGGACAAGGTCTAATTATGCCCCATGGAGTAAAAAGGAAGTCGGTTGCTAAGTGATTTTATAAGTCTGTTATGAAGAGCCATGGTGTAATTTTGGGAAGATTCACCTCTGCCTCCATCAAAGGCATATGATTAAATATTTTAGGTATGAAGTTTCATTTATTGCAGCTTCCCCTTGGATTGGTCAAGCTACATATACATACCATGAGCTAGGCAAACCTTTTAAGTTAATTTCTGGCTTAATGCCCAACATGATAGCATCCGTCAAACGAAGGCTTGTGAAGCTGGCCTAGAAGAGGGAAGTTGTCTTCCTTCTTTTATTTTTCAGCTAATCAGAAAAATATCTGCTTCCAGAGTTGTCAAAGAGACAGAGAAAGAGGATCTTTATAAAGTGCAAAGCAACTCTTCCACACTCCTTTTTAGTACCAGTGGGTGATTTTTAGTGGTAGCACGAATCTGCTATGATGTACCTACATCTTTTTTTTTTTTTCTAGCAACAATGAAATAGATCTACTAGAAAAAAAAAATTCAATGTTCTCTTGTCGGTTACCTGGTATATTGGGAAAGTGTTTCCAGCATGCCAAGGCTTCAGCTATCACGGGTAACCTCTCCACAGAAAATCATGGAAATCTGTGTTTCCACGTTAACAAGCACTGAGAAATGGTTGGTGGTTGGTTGCCCTTAACGCACCTAAGTGGATGGTGCAGTAAGGGCTCCAATATGTCATCCCGTGCATTGCCCCCAGCCTGGCAGTCTCTGTACCACCTGCAGGCTACCCCACCCGTGGCAAGTCTGTGTGATAGGAGGGAGGAGAAGTGGAAGACACAGAAGAACAAAAATGGGATCAAAATACTAAAACACATCAAAGTACAAACCCCAAGTCTTTTGGTTTCTAAAAATAAAATAAACATATTATTATTATTACTATTACTACAGCTACTACTAAACTGAATGGCCACTTCTGAGTAATTGAGCGTCTCTATTGTATTACATGCTACGTGGCATACAATTTGGTTGGTGTGCTTTAATAGCCTTTCTTTATATTTTGCCAAATGCCCTTATTCTTGACTCTGAATCTTTGAATTATCCAGATTTGGCCACTTCAAAAATTGACTCAGTTGGGTGGCCTGAACTTAACCCGTGGTGAACTTAACCCCAAAAAGCTCTCCTCCTCATTGGTTTTCCCCCATTGTCCTTACTTCAATTTTAATTGCAAGTAAGCCTTGTCATTTTGAGTTGTGTGTTTTTAAGGACGAGTCCTCCTGTCACTCCCTGGTCTCATTTTCCTTTGGAAATCCTCTTGTTGATTGCTCAGTCTGGTTGAGTCTTAATGACTATCTTGGTTAGTAGCGAGGTCTTTATTTTCTCTTCCCAAATGGCGTTTCAGAAGATCCTCTCAACTAGGTTCTATTGGACATGATAGGTATTCACTGTAGTCTGAGTTGTAATGGATACAAGAATGAATTTAAATATAGATAAAGACCTACTAGGGATGGGGGTAGGGGTTAAGGGCTTGCCTGATAGCTGGCCTTCCCCATCAGCATTAAAAAGCAAGTAAGAAGATGGGCTGGAATCAAAATAATATGCATAATGATCACATATTCTAATTCTTTCCTAGAAAATTCTCTAACATGAATCACTGAATTTGCTATTACTAGCCTATATAAAAATATTTGTTTGGTGCTTGGTAGCTTTTCACGCATTTTCCTCCTGTTCCCCATAGCACTGAATTTAGCATCTTGTAAAACTTCAAAACCTGAGGCTGACTTAGTGATTTTGATGAGCAAGACAGATTGTGTTTGGTTACTTCTTTTTATAAATATCTTAAAACACTTACCCTCATTGGCTAAGACTAAGGTATTCTAGTAGGCGGACTTAAAATTAATTCTTTTGTGCAAAAAATAACAAAGCAAAACTGGTGTGGAATAAGGACACTGCAGAAACTATGAGGACATAGGCTGAAATATTATTTTAGGGAGGCATATTTGCAAATTATATATGTTCTAGAAATATAATATCTTCTAACCCAAGATCTTCATTCTAGTGACCAAATTATAAATTATTAATGTACACCCACTTTGGAAAATAACCTCAAGGTACAAAGTAAGAGTTATCTCTTATTTGAACATCAAAATAGAAATGGGGGAATAATAAATGTTGCCAAAACCTTTTCCGGAATGTATCCGAGGATTAAGAGAAATCTAGGAATTGAGCAATTAATATTTAAATAGAAACACAGGAGATTTGTTCAGAAAGGGAATAGACCGATTGCAAAGTCCCTGTTTGAGTAATCAGATGAAGTAATAAGAATAGTAGATAAAATTTACTGAGACCTTATTATATGTGACACAGATCCCTGCAATCAGAGACAGATTGGCCACCTGCAGATTCTGAACAGCGGAGTAAGTGTTTTGTTTGCTTGTGCAGTTAAAAACAACTTTAGCCCCATTTATAAACCAGAATGTTTGAAATTTAAAAAAATAAAAAATCAGGATATGCTTCTTCTCTCTCAACAACTTTGAAGATCTGGCAGCACTAGGCCCAAATTTTTGCCAGGAAGGCATGGGAGCTCCTGAGTCGTGGTGAATTCCCCAGAGCTTCGTGAAGACATGCCCTTACCAATGGCACCCCTCTCCTTGCCCTGTACGCTTCTGAGTTTGCCACTCAACGTGTAGTGTTTGGCTTACATCAAGACCAGGGTTTGCCGGGGTAGCTCAGTCAGTGAAGGGTCTGATCCTTGATTTGGACTCAGGTCCCAAAATTTGATCTCAGGATTGTGAGATTGAGCCCCACGGGCGGCTCTATGATGAACCTAGAGCCTGCTTGAGATTCTCTCTCTCCCTTTCCTTCTTCCCCTCCCTGGCCCTGCACCACAAGCTCTCTCACTGTTTCTCTTTCTCTCTCTCTAAAAAAAAAAAAAAAAAAAAAAAAGAAGAAAGAAAGAAAAAAAAAAATCTAAACCAGAATATACCAAGACGGGATACAAATGACTTTCCTTCCACCTTTGAAGCAAATTCTATATATTGATAGAACAAAGATAAAACACTAAAGGCTTCAAAGATCTTGGAAAATGAGAGGAGAGGGAGTAAAATAAAAAACAGGCAAAGGCCCTCCTCTCCAGTTCATAGATTTTGCTGTCAAAATTGCTGTTCAGCGGAGCCTACAGGTGTTTTATGCACCTTACTGGTGATAAATAATGTATACGGAGCCCTTCAGTCTGATGTGTAGAATTCTTTTTCTTTCGAGAGTTTCAAATAGCTCTTAATTATGGGCTTTGAGGTTTCCTAGGTCTGACCTCTCCACAGCTTCTAGCTGGTCCTTCTGTGTTCATGCTTGTGACTGCATGAATTTGAACAGTTTTCCCCAGATAAAAGCATTTTCCAAGTGGAGTTTACAAAATGCTTTTTTTTTTTTTTTAAACAACTTAGTTAACATGCAGTCAAGTGTTGGTTTCGGGAGTAGAATTCAGTGATTCAACACTTATATCCAACACTCGGTTTCATCCCAGTAGGTGCCCTCCTCAAGGCCCATCACTCATTTACCCCCTCCTCCCGTCACCTCCCTCCAGCAAGCCAAATGCTATCTTATGATGTTGTCTTTTGCTAGAAAAAAAAAATACAAACAGGAACTGTTGACGCTATGGTGATTGCTGTGAATTGTGTAAGACGGATGTTTCATTCACAGACCTGTGCCCCTGAAGCAAATAATACATTTTATGTTAATAAATAAATAAATGGAAAACCATAAGGAAGAAAAAATACACTTATAAAAAATTTTTTAATTAGAATATAGGTTTTTAACTCATTGGAGACTAAAATATGGCTTAATTTGTATAAGTTAATATGACAATTTATTTTAAAAAGTGGTCTCTATAATCTTAAGAAAGTTTCTTTGAATATAAGGTTCTACCTCTGTATGGGTACGATGTGCATTTTATTTTGCATTAGTTTTCATAATTTCATCTTAGGGAAATTTGTGTCACTTTTAATCCTCTCTTTGCTATAGTTTGTTACTTTTAAAAGTGAATTTTTTGTTATGAGATCGAAGTTAAAATCATAAATTCCCACATTTTCTTCTTAGAGAAGAATTTTAGTCTGGTCATTAAAAGAATTATAAAGTCTAAATTTTCATATAAAATACTGAATTCCTCTCAAAATACAGTATGAATTAGTAAGAGAACTTAAGCCCAGGAATATATATTCATGAATGTTTTTTCTCTGATTTTATATAAATTACATCCACAGATAACCGACAAATGTATAAGAAAGGTGGAGACAACGTAGAGTAGAACCTGGAAAATCAGGCAAATGAGAAACTCTAAAATATTAGAAATAAAATTGACAAGAGTAAATATGCCTAAAATAATGAGTTCTGTTACAAAACATTCAAAACAGGAAGTAACCATTCATGGTTCTCTGCTTTAGGAGCCCTCCAACAATATAATGTAAGAGTCTCTGGTTCAACCCATTCACTAGCTGTGGATCTTAGAGACTCAATTCCCCCTCTTTATCAATAGACCATTGGACCGGATATGCATGGAGGCCTCCCAGGTATAAAACACCAGAGGCTTGTTTCCTGTCTGGTCCTAGAGTAGAACAGTCCTTTTCATTTGAGCAACCTTCTAGATACTTACATGTTTGTGCTCCTGGCCTGGGTTTGGGGATTTGGGCAATACTGGGTCCCAGGTAGCCTTTAGTATCTTCATATTTTGAAAGCAAAACTTGAAGCAACGTCTTTTCCCCCACTCACAAAATAGCCACGATTGTTACTGAAGAAAAATTCTGAAGAGAGAGGGAGAGTAACCAGAGGTTGTTGGGGTCCGATAGCAGTCATAATCCAGGTGTGAGAAGTGAAAGAAAGAAGTCCTATGTCTGCTCTTTGTGTTATTCCAGACATCGCCTGCTCACCACTGTTCTACAGATGCTGGGCAGTTTGCATTGTTGCCATCTGTCCTTGTTAGGGGCTCCTCTCCCTTCCCATCACAGCTCTACCCTTTGGTAGAGGCTGCCCAAATCACCAGGCCAAGAACAAATAGTTACCAAAAAAAAAAGTCCTCATCAGCATTCGTGCCGTAGTACACCAAAGAGAAGAGCCAGGCAGAGAAGAGGTCTTTCTACCCCTGCTCTCTGATTTGGGGAGGCTCCAATTTAGTCCAAATCATGTGGGAAATGAATTACACCTATGGCATTTGGCAACACCCCGTCGTGTGTGGAAATCTACTTTTCTCTGTCATACCTAGTCTCTAAAACCTCCTCTGCAAATAATCTGGAGAGAAACTCCTTATGACAAAACGTGAAAAGTTGTCAGTGAAGTTTTCTTGGATGTTTCTGTCTCGTTCTTGCGTGCCTATCACTGAAATGGTACGCCCCACTAGCGAAGCTACTTTGTACCACAGAGAGCTTCTTTTAAGGTTCGCCAAACCTCCTTATGGTTTAATAAGCCACAGGCACGATGACTGCCCGTTTTCCTTTGGCCTGGTTACTTGGAGTGTATGTTTGGTTGGCTGTTGATGAAGTCCTCTATTACCCAAATCCTGTTGACTGATCCATCATTCTCTGACTAGGTATCTGTTCTCTCTTCCTTTTTGCTGATCACAGAGGCGCAGCCCGGTAAGAACTCTCACCATTTTTACCTTGAACGTGCATAGAGAAAAATGTTGCCAGGGTGAGGTGGCCAGGTTTGGCTTCCCATTAAATTTATGGTAATTCAGTATGAATGAAGCAGATGAGTTACATTTACTGGCTGGAAGCCTCTGGTCCTATAAGCATCAAGAGCATATTTTAGAATTATCGGAACACTTTTCCACAATAAACTAAATTAATACATAGACACCCAACCCCTAGTGCCAAATTTGAACAATGTGTGTAGGGGGGGGGGTGTGTATGTGTGTGTATGCAAGGCCTGGAGACTGGCCAGAAAGCACGTAGAAGTTTACAGCAAAAAGATACTAAAGACTAAGAAAACTATAAGGAAAGTAAGGAAACAATTTTTAAGCCACATTGTTTTAAGCCTGAATGTAAGATAAGTTCCTGGACCACAATTTACTTTGGTTAGTATACTGATATTACATAATAATATATAATCATAATTTCCATCTTGGGAGGAAGAGAGATGTTTTCAGGTCAACACTCCTCACTGTCACATAAATCTATTATTTCACCAGCCGAAGTCGAATCACTATGAGTTTGCATTGCTCCAAGTGAAATCTTGGTCATTTTTCCCAGGGTGAAGAGTCCGATGAATTAAAAGCAACAAAAAGAGAAAGGTCTTTGCTATGTTTGAAATGACCCCCTCTGTGACAGGGAAATGGGACTGAAAACAATGCCCTTGGGCCTATGCCAATTTGAATAATCATTAGGTGAGGCCACTAGTCTGCCCCAGCTGGTAAAGCCGGTGGTTCTCTGTTTCCACCCTGTAGCCAATGATCAAAGGCAACACGCCCAGGGACTGCTGTTTGGGTGTGAATGACTCCTCCCCAGCATATAGGCAACATTTCAGATTATGACAAGTTCTTTTTTTTTTTTAAAGAAAAAAGAGGAAATTAATTAAAAATGAAGGTGATTTATTCACAACATAAATGTAAGCAACAATCACTAAAAAGAGGAAAATGGGGTCCTTTGGAAAGGAGACGACTTTTTAATTCAATGGGCTTTTTCCTGACTGTGGTTTGTGTGGTGGACAAAACCTTAACCTTGTTCTAGACTTGCCACGCTGCCGCTCCAGGCCTCCAGAGAGCTGCATGCATGACCCAGCTGACTGGGGCCATGTTCTTGTCTGTTGCCGCTGACTTGCTGCTGAGCATTCCCATTATCTGTTCCTTTCTAAAGTGATACTGTTTTTTTCTTCCTAATGTCTCAACAACAGAGTTTTCTTGCCGTACCTTGCTTGCACTTAACTGGTGATTGTTTATTCATGAGGAGTATTTAATAAGAATATTACTTGGCCTTCTTGCTTAGATCCTCTCCACAATAAACAGCTACTGAATGCATGAATACACCTGGAACCACTGAGTACAAAAGAAGTCTTGTACCTTCTTCGGTTTCATACGCATTACATTTTTAATAAAAAGGGTAAGATAGGGAGCCGAAAGATCTTCAATACTGCCTCTGGGGTCCCCTATCTCTTGGATTTCAGGTCTTGTAATTCTAGATGAATCTGGTTCCCTCATTGATGACCTTGTGGCTGGCTACTCGGTATCTTTATTACACACCCATAAGAAAATCTGACCATCTGAGGCTCTGAAACCAAGAAAAACATTTTAATTCATTTAGATGATTTGATCTCTTATTTTTGTCCATAGAGCCTTATCTTCTAAAAGCCAACCTGTATCCAAACTCCCATACTAATGACTGTAGCTGATTTAATGACTATATTTAATTTAAATGCTTATTAGTTTAAATAAACATGTTAGCTTAAACATATGAATTTAAAATGTTTATTCATTAAAGTAAATAAGATAAATATCTATTTAAAAAATCTTTTCTAATAATGGAATAATTCTCTATAATGGGACAGATACGCAGATCGTGTTATTAGGCAAGACAAGCAGAAAATAAAGTTTGAAAAATTGAGCCATTCACTAGAAAACATCTAGTGAATTCTTGCTCAGATTGAAACTGCCCCTCTACTGTTAAATGAGCTCAAAATGAGACAGAAAATTCTAATAAGTCCTAGGAAAGAAGATAAGAAGTTTCTTCCAGGTCTGTTACAGAGACTCTACGTCTGGTCCTGTGTTGTTAATGTTGCCAAGTGACAGAAGAGATCTACCTGTGACCAGCCACCAAGCCCTGGGCACACCCTCTGGAATACTTTCCAATACTTGCCCTTTCCCACCCCCAGCACCAGTCCCCACCATTCTCCTAAGGCAAGCCCTCTCCAGTCATGTCCTACCCATGATGCTCTTTGTCTAGGGCTCTCCTTTTCTGCCAGCATCCCATGCTTAGAAGACTTCAGAGCAGTTTTGAATCAGATTTTTTTTCTAATCAATCTTTCCATGATGGAAATGTGATGGAAATAAATTTCTGCTAGGGTATTATAAGAGCAAGGCATGACCTTCTCAAATTATTCCTGTCAGGGCTGTTTGTATTCCTACAGTATCACAATGCCTTGATCTAAAGGAATGACTTCCAGGTGGCAGAGAGCCCTGTGGCAGGCAGGTGGAAAAAATTGGGGTAGGGAGGGCAGCTGGAGAGAATGGAATTCCCTGGCCCCTGATTACAGCAGAATATCCAGGGCCCATGCCTCCACAAGTTTTCCTTCCCTTTAACATTTGTTGAGTAGATCTTTACAAATTACATTAGTAGAATAATGACTATTTTTACTAACAATTCATGGACTACCCCTACCCTGATAAAAGCAGAAAATACTCCTAATACATTCTATTATTTTCAAACATCAAACATATAAACATATATTAATCTTGGATTTATTTCTGATAGACTTCAAGTTTGGTTTTTTTTTTTTTTTAATAGACTATTCAGTGTTTGCTTAATTTGCCAAATCTACCCAGGTAAGGGGTTTTTCTGGTTCAGGAGACTTATGATTACCCTCCCTTTATAATCCTTGAGTAAAATGAAAAACTGATTTATATGTGTGTGTCTACAGTTTCCAACTTGAATGCAGTTCTGAGAAAGATTTCATTTTTCCCCATCTGCATTTCTGAGTTCAGTTGAATTGCAATGACAGAAATATACATATTGTACATAACATATATGTGGTCTTAAACCTTATAGTGTCTATTTCTAATTCTAGGGTGCAATTAAAAGGAACTTATCCAGTAAGTATATCCTAGCTACCAGAAATAGAGTAAAATTTAAAAGGAGAAATAGTTCCTTGGATCTTAGAGCATATGTATATATATTTGCATTATACACTCTTGGGCTTGATTTTTAAGGCTCATGAATGCTTTACTTTTACAGCAAAGAAATCTCGTAATGATAAAGGAGCCTCGTGGGTTCTGAGTGATTAATATTTAAATTCTGAAATGAATATGTTTCTGGAAAAACATTGCAATCTTCTTCCTAGATTTGTCAATTCTTGCTTTATCATTTGCCTTTACAAATAACGTTAATCAAGTGTGTGTTTGCTGAAGGGGTGGGGAGAGGAGAAGGGCAGAAGGGCCTGAAGATAGATGCAACTAATCCATTCCTAATGTTATCGGATACAAAAATTATAGTCAACCAAAGTGATATAATACAGGTTATAATTTATGTAGGGCATGATTTTCCTCTGCTGCATATAGCACATTCTAGCAAATTCTAAATTCATGTAACATTTTCTTGGCATTTCAAGAAAAGAACAGGCAAAGAATGCTGGATTCCTGTACTATGTACATATGGCCTGGCTTAGTATTCTCTTATGGTAATTGGAAAGCGGAACTGCTCGAGGCGGCAGACATTCGAAGAATGGTAGGCTACTCCGGTAAACTCTGCAATATCCAGCTCTTCTGTTTGACAGCTTATCATGGTAATTCCTTGGTTAATTAGGCTTTCCAAATGCCAGATAAAATGGTACTACATATGTTTGATATGTGGCTGTTACACTGCCCAAGTAGAGGGTTTGTTTTGCAAAATTTTCATATTGAGTTGGTTATTGATGGAACTTAAATCTCTAAGTGTTTCCAAACATAGCTCATAAGACATAGGAGAAAGAAATAGTAAGAGTATGCCTAAAAGCTTTCTTTGTCCTGTACATCAGGTGAAGAAGTGGCGAGACCCAGGCGTTCCACACCAACGCCGGAACTTGTAAGGTGAGCATGGAAGGCTTTAATTGTGTTTCCTAGAAGGCATCATGCAAGCATTCCTTGTTAATAATTCAGCAGATCTCCTTTAGGCTGAATTTTCAACTTCTGTTAGTAAAGGCTCTGCTCATATGTTAAGTCCATAGCATGGTTCAGGTATGTTACCATTTCTCACAAGTGCAGCTGGAGGGAGATCCATAGGGGGAAGTACTGTGTAATCACCTAGAGTGACTATCAGACATGTGCAGGTCCCTCACTGATGCGAGGGTTGGAGTCTGTGTGAAGAGGTCTTTTGGTGTTTAGGGTACATGATTGTATTGCCCTATGAAGAATACTCTGTTCAGTTGGTTTCAATTTCATGATACATTGCACCTGTCATACACCAAAAGAATCTTTATTTTGTTTTTTTGTCTTTAGCAAAGCATTGTATTTTGCACTGTGTGTTCTTTGGGTTAATATTGTACAAAAGAGGATTGTTTTCCAGGAAGACTACTATTTCTTTCTTTCTTTCGTTTTTTTTTTTTTTTTAAAGATTTTATTTATTTATTTGACAGGCAGAGATCACAAGTAGGCAGAGAGACGGGCAGAGAGAGGTGGGGAAGCAGGCTCCCTGCTGAGCAGAGAGCCCGATGCGGGACTCGATCCCAGGACCCTGAGATCATGACCTGAGCCGAAGGCAGCGGCTTAACCCACTGAGCCACCCAGGCACCCAAGACTACTATTTCTATTTAAAAGTTGGATCCTTTTCATTTTGTCTCCCTCTCCAGCCCCACTCTTTCTTCAACCTCTTAACTCCTACTACACACACACACACACACACACACACACACACACACACACTCATACACAGAACTCATCTGGATCAATGAGGGGGATCAGGTCTGGGAAGAAGTGAAGATTATGGAGCCTTTTGTTTATAATCAGTTTAAGTAATGATTGGGAGGAAGGGTAAGATTTTAATTTATTCCCTCCTTTCCCCTTGATTTCTCAATGTTCTTCTTTTTCTGGAATAGCCTGTGTTTAAGGTATTAGGAGATTACAGCTAGTCTATTGTGTGTGTTGGTTGGGGAGACAGGATGGAAATTAGAAACTAATAGACCTAGTTTCTGATTCAAATACAACCTTCTTGGGTGACCTGTCATTTAACCTCCCTATGCCTGACTTTCACTAATCACCAAGGGCATTAGCTCAATACAGAGATGTGGTAAGGACAAATGTAAATGGTTTTTGAGATTTGAAGAGACTAAGGTGCTTTGAAACAAACTGTTGTGTCTAGTATTACCTCTTCTAGGTATAGAGAATCATGATGATTTGAAAGAGTTTTTCTTTTTCAACTCATTTCTACTAGACCATCTCTTTAGTTTCCCATTGAGAACCAGGGATCTAATCTCCTAGTGATTCTCTTGGTCCATAATACATTTGACATTCTTACGTATACTTTCTAGCCCCATGGGGGCCTGCGTACATGCCTGCATATGTACACAAGTACACACATGTCTATCTGACTCACCGTGAAAAATATTTGAAAGCTTGTCTATCTTTTTAGCATTAATATTCCCTTTCTCTCTGTTTTGTTTTAATCTATGTGATTTAGCAAAAAGCCTACAGATGACACGGTGGCCCTTGCTCCCCTCTTTGGTCCACCATTAGAATCGGCTTTTGATGAACAGAAGACAGAAGGTAAAAAAAAAAAAAAAAAAAATGTGTATCTCTATAGATTTTTTTTCATTAAAGTATAATTTGCCTAGAATAAAGATGTGTTTTGAGCCATGTACCATCAGATCCTCATAGGAAAGAAAAGTTCTGATCTAGGGCATGTTGTTGGAACAAGAATATCATTTGCAAACCTCCAGTACTTTAGGATGTGAAATTTTACTTCCGGAAATATCAAGTAGCTCACAAGTACACTTCTCAAAAGTGGTCAGTAAGAATTACTGCAAATGGATACAGATCACTGGGAATAAGTCAGGGAGTAAGTGCTCTGTGAGCCAGACGGTCATCGTGGTAGATCCGGACCTTCACACTCCCAGGCAGAGTCACTGTCACCGTGACCTCACCTCCCTGACCACATTTACTCTGTTCTCCACCTTGTCAGTGGAGGTGTCAGTTGGGTTGCTCACAACAGACTTGTTTGCAGGCTCAAGACCCAAGAATGACCTTGAATCATTGAGCAACTTACCAGTAATGTTGTGGGGAAAAAAATCAATTCGGCCATTATTACTGGGTTTACCTACTAAATATTTACTCCTAGAATTAAATATTTAACTTTTTAAAATTAACCATCTTTTTGAGATGGCTATAAATAATGTATAGCTTGCTGACATAAATGAAGCTTTTTATAAAAGGGATCTAATTTCTTCCTGAAGTGTATTTATGCCCAGTACATGTATCTCTGGTGTGTGGTAATATCATTTGATCTGAAAACACTATGGCTTATGTATTATGGATGTTATTTTGTATACCGTTGGGCAAAGAAATCAAATCTAACTGTTAAAGGCAACAGGACTTGAAGACATAATGAGTAGACTAAGCTACAGAACCAAAAAGACTCCAAAGTACAGGGACTTAAACAATATAGAATATTATTTGTGTTTTATGTCAACAATCTAAATTAAACAATATAGGACTGGTATGATGGGTCTGCTATTCTTAACCCTTTTTCTCTGGGTCCAAAGGAGCTGATCCAGCTCTCATCATCTCCCAGTCAGAATAAAGTTAGGAGCCGGTGGAAGGCAGTGGGGGAAAGACCAGTATACTCACTGCCAACTCCCGTGAGAGCAAGCTCTGGGAGAGACATACATCACTTTGACCAGAGCTACTCAGAGAGAATTCAGTGTCGTATGGCCAGACAGAACTTTTTAACAGCAGAAGAATGGAGAATCGATACTGAAAGAGAGCTAGCAGTCAACCACATCAAAACATTTTTCAATAACTTAGTTAGGAAAATGTGTCAGGAACATCCCTAAATTTCTCCTTCAGGGATTTGAATGTCTACAACTTAGAATCCTAAGTCGAGGTGACCTTGCAATGAGGCTATTGGTTGTCTTATTAACTCAACTATGATCAGTTTTGTTTTTAAATGACTAAACTGTGTAGTGACTAAAGGTGGGATTTGATTTGTTGCCTTTGAATCTATCTATTAAAGGAATCCATGACTGTATGGAAACTGGATTTACAAAATAGAGAACAGTTCTTAAAAAAAATCAAGGTGGTGTCCCACATCAACTCCGTGATCAAATCACATCTTCGGATAATATTTGCTTTCATGTTAAAACAGAACAGAACTAAGACCGTCTTTGGGTTTGTGATGGAGAGGAGATACACACCTGAACTTATCTGTGGACCTGGCTTGCTTTGTCTTGAGGTGGTCTCATCCCCCAAAGTTCTATAAAGTTTCAACATTTGCACCAAGTACACTAGCTCTTTCAATATCCACACTCACCTTTCAGATCTACTCGCTCTCACTTCTTTTTATTGATTCTCACATCACTAATTAAAAAAGGCCTGGGGGGATTAAAAAAATAAATAAATAAAAGGTCTGGGGAGGAAATATGTATTTTGGAGTCAAGTGTGCATGCCCAGGATCAGATCTTGGCTCCTCTACCTCACAAGGTAGATCTTGGGCACATTATCTAATCACTTTAATCTTCGCTTCGCTTCCTCTGCTGAAATTGGTACGAATATCAACCACCACTGGGTGGTGGTGTGCAGATTAGAATATCTAATATAATAGCTACTGGCCTTGGGATAAGTGTGTTATATGGAGTTTGTATACATTTATTTATATGTATTATCTCCTGTGATCCTTTTTAGTAACTTTCCGATTGCTCTTATTATCTCTACACTGAAAGAAGGGAAGCTCAGAGATGCCACAACTGGCCCAAGGCCCTACAGCCTAGCTGTAGATACTGGATTCAAATCCACATCCCACTAACTTCCCAGCCTGTAATTTAGCACATAATGAATTACAGGCAGTGCCTATATAAATCCTGGCATTGGATACAGTGCAGAGACCTGGTTGTTCACATGGTTACCATAGCAATTTAAAAAATTAAAACAAGGAGACAGAAGAAATAGAAACAAATTAAGTTCAATGTCATTAGACCCATAGGCCTTAATTTCTCTGATTTTACTTTGGGTGTTGAAGCCCTTATTTATTTTTCTGGTTCTCTTAAGATATTTACCGAACATTTTAGAATAATTTTGTTTCTCTTTATGATTATGGAAAAGGCTTATTTAAAGACACTATATGATCCTTTAAAGATACAAACCACTCTACAGAACCCAGGAGTTCTCATTTTTGAAAAATATTCACACCAAACTTTAAATAAACCAACTTGAAATGACCGCCCGTGGGATTAATGCCTGAACCTTCAAATGGGCACCAGAAATAGGGCTAGTCCATGTTCTGCCTTTCAGAAAGTTCTTCAGTGACCAACCGGGAAGAAAATACAGATGCTGTATTTTGAAAATTTTTATTTAGGTATGTGTGCACACACAGACATCTCCACCATCACCACACACACAGGCACGCACACACACACACACACACACACACACTCCACTGCCATTTGCATTCTTTCGCTTGAAAGGCACAAGGAGCAGCCCACTTCTAAATTACTTTGCTAGTACTGAGGCAAGTGGGAGATAATTTCGCAAAGCTCAACTTTACATTGAAATTTTACGTTTTAAAATCCAGGAACTTTTTTTTTTTTTTTTTTAAATCTCACCCTGGGAAATTTTCTTTTTATGTTTCCAGTTCCTTTAGATCAGCCTGAGATATGGGGTTCAGGCCAACCAATTAATCCAAGCATCGAGTCGCCAAAGTTAACAAGGCCTTTTCCCACTGGAAGTAAGTTATGTGTCTGCTCTGTCTGGAAAAATAAGTGACTCATTTTACTGTCTGTCTGCATGGTGAAATTAGGCAACTTGTAGAAAGTACGTAAGCAACGTTTGTATTATATAATATTAAAAAAAGATGTGATTCTAATAGGCGTCAGAGTTAAAGGGGCCTAGGGCAGTTTGTCAAGGCAAGAATAATATATCAAAATAAAATTATTAACTTTGAATCATTATGTCTTCTGACATCCCATAGACACATTCCTTCCTTCATTCATTCAAGGTGCATCTATAACAGGGAGAAGCAAGGAAGGTAAAGAAACTTACAGTGCTCCAGCTACACACAATCACACAACACAGAAGTGAACAAATCAGATGGCCTCTGAGAGCCCTACAGGACAAGGAGGATGCATGGGACAGAAAGGACACACTGAGATGAAAGAGGGATAATTGGAGAGCAAGAGAAATGATGCTATTTGGTGGGGAGCTGAAACAGGAGGTCAGGACAAACTTGTCTCAAACCAGGGGCCATGAGCACTGACATTCCAGGATGCTCCCCACTTCCTCCTGAAGATGAAGATGGCCCTTCACCTGTAGCGGGTTGGGCTGTTTGGCCTTAAATGGATTGCTCCTCCCGTCAAGCCACCTGTTTGATGGATTTCTTGAGTTCTCATTTCAGTGGACTTCCCATAGCATGTGTGCTTGAAAAAGCACTCCTTAAAATGCCCGTGGGAGGAAGACTCGGTCTCAGAGAAAGGAGTTTGGAGGGATGGTGGGATGCAGAGGATATTTTCATTTTGTGAAGCTCACATCTACACCAATTAATACTTTTCCAGTTCAGCATGCCCAGGGTTCTGCTTTATGGGGCCTACAAATAATCACTGGAATTAACCAAGGGGATTCCTGATCAAAGGCCCGAGAGGTTGTTTGCTGGAGATACTGCTATAAAACCATGTGATCGGGTCTTTGCAAAGATATTTCTCTCATAAAACAGGATAGGAAAAACTGCATCACCAATAGCTATTTTAAAATCTGAACTTTTAAAGGTGTGCTTTGAAAGAATTCGAACCCCAGTGCTGTGATTTTGAATGTTTCTCTCTGCCACTGGGAAATAAATCCAGTGAAAATGCTCTAACTTCCTTGAAAAGCTTTCTTTAGAGACCTGAGCCATCCAGCTTATTCCTAGAAAACCCGCCCTAAATGCCAGGAAAGTCCATAAATGAAATGTTTACCTAGATGAGGTATTGATTTTAAGAGCCATTATTGGCATTTTCGAGTTTTCCGATTTTTATGAGGTATTGTTACACTTAGTACAGCTGTTGTATAATCGATGTGTATTGTATACTTTGCTCATTTTGTGCTTGCAGCATAAGTTTGCTATTTTAAATTGTTAGGGTCTTACAGTGTTTTATGTTTTTGTTGATTATGACCTCAATTTTCGGGGAGAAGCTTAGTCAAAAACAGAGCCCCTGATGGACTCCTAACTTCTACGGAAAAGCATGACCCATTGAGGTGTAGTTTCAGAAGCTCCTAACCTAAGATTAGGAACCACGTATTTCTGTGCTTTAGGATGCTGCTGTCAGTCATGCCTGTCGTGTAGAAAGACAGGATGGTCTCTAAGTTAAATGAAGTCACGTGGGGGTGGAGTGACAGGAAGGAGCTCTTCCCAGTGCAAGCAGGCAAAGGGTACTGCCGTGCTCCCTCCGGCCAGGGCCCAGCTGACACGCTCCGCTTTTAGGTTATGGAAGGCTGGACTACATTCAAGATTCACAGACAAACTTGTGTCTAGTTTATGAGATCAATGTGAACTCTTTGAATCTACCAAATGTAGCCAGTGACAGAAAAGCATGCATTTAAAGAGAGAGTAAGAAAAAAAAAAAAGTACCTGTTGAAACAGGAATCCCTAACTTTTTTTTTTTTTTTAAGATTTTTATTTATTTGAAAGACAGATCACAAGAAGTCAGAGAGGCAGGCAGAGAGAGAGAGAGAAGAAAGCAGGCTCCCCGCTGAGCAGAGAGCCCGATGCAGGGCTCGATCCCAGGATCCTGAGACCATGACCTGAGCCAAAGGCAGAGGCTTTAACCCACTGAGCCACCCAGGCACCCCAGGAATCCCTAACTTTGCCTACAAAATGACAAATCCAGTTCAGAAGGCTGAGTCTCTGGGCTGGGGCCATAAGACAGTACTTTTTCTATCTCAAGAGGTTTGGTTCACCATCATTTTTACCAAGGGAATCTGTGTATTCTTTGCTGCTCCCAATGATACTGCCTCAACTTTTAAAAATATACTAAAAGTTAAGATGTATAACTTCAAGACATCTTTCCAGACTCAATCTAGGCAATATTATCCTGACTATATTAAAACCCCCTCACCCAATATGGTGAGTGCTGTGAATTGTGTAAGACTGATGAATCACAGACCTGTACCCCTGAAACAAATAATACCTTATAAGTTAAGTAAAAAACAAACAAACAAACAAAAAAACCCTCACCCAAGCCTCCATCAAGCCATTCTCATTCCTTTCACCATACCCTGGATTGTGATCATCTGTAAACGTGGTATTCATCCATTCAATCATAAATTCCTTAACCTACAGAGGTTTCTTTTGTTCAACCCTGTGCCCCCAGTTCCTAGTACAATATGAAACTTTGCCGGTGCTTGAAGTTTGTCAAATAAAGGGATGAATGAATAAAATGACGACATTAGTATCGTTATCACCTGACATCCTTTTGACAGATTCTTTTCATCATTAACTGGAAGAATCTGGTTTATGCCTTCATCAGAAAGGATGAATACCCAACTTTTGTATCAACATGGATGGCACTGGAGGAGATTATACTGAGTGAAATAAGTCAAGCAGAGAGAGTCAATCATCATATGGGTTCACTTATTTGTGGAGAACAAGAAATAACACGGAGGACATGGGGAGATGGAGACGAGAAGGGAGTTGGGGAAATTGGAGGGGGAGACAAACCATGAGACTGTGGACTCTGAAAAACAATCTGAGGGTTTTGAAGGGGCGGGGGGTGGAAGGTTGGGGGGGCCTGGTGGTGGGTATTATGGAGGGCACATATTGCATGGAGCACTGAGTGTGGCGCATAAACAAAGAACTCTGGTACACTGAAAAGAAATTTACAAAATTAAAAATTAAGAAAAATAAATAAATAGGATAAACTAAAAAATAAAATTAAATAGGATAAACTGATCCTGGGAGGGAAGAATCTGAATCTGAATGGGTCTTGCTTCCGTTTCTTCGCCCTGAATTGAGAAACAGTTAGACCACTAATGGTTATAACATTTCCAATAGCAGGGATATGAATGAAAACCCAAATCCTGCTTACCTACAGAAGATTTGTAACTTACAGAGAAAGTGATCATTGATGCTTGGTTTCTCGTGTCTTTGCAGCACCTCCACCACTGCCTCCCAAAAATGTACCAGCCACCCCACCCCGAACAGGCTCCCCGCTCACAGTTGCACCCGGTAAGTTTCAGTTTGTTTGGTGCTGGGAGGATAACAGCAATCAGCAGTGGCCCTGGACTTCAACCTGCCCCGGACGTGTCAGGAGCTGTAGAGACTCCAGGATGAAAAAATTTGCACTGGGCTTTCCTTCCATGACAATTTACTATGCAGACTTATTTTAAAGTATCACTTTCTGGTTTCACAAAAAGGTTCTCTTTCTCAACTCATTTTTCCTCAGTATCATTTTGTTGAATGAAGGCTGCATTTACTTGTGAGATGAAAGAAAAAGAAAATCTCAATATTCCAAGTCTTCGTCCAATTGGCATTTCCCTTTGTTGGATCTCATGTTAACGATTTAAAAATTAAAAATCTCAAGGCACAATTCATATTTTTCCCAAGAGCCAATCATTGTTTTTCTAGAATTAAAACTGCCTAAGCTACAAAGACATAGAATGGTTCCCAGGATGTACAGTCTATGGGTGAGCTTGGGAGGTGGGGAATTTTTTCCCCCCAGGAATCATTATTATCCTGTGGCAAAGAGCTAGTGTAAGGATAATGAAATATGGAAAAGAATTGCCACATGTCTTTAGACAGACCTTTTCTAGGGCATCTCTTTACCTTCTATTAAAATCAATATTACATACTCATGCAATTTATAATCTACCTTGTCCTCCTGGGCCAGGAAGTCAAAGCAGTAATTGCTATGTGATGTGTCTGGGCCCTTCGAATATGGTTCCTTATCCCCTTTGGAATGCTATTGCTGCTTTGTCCTTTGCTATTTTTGCAGCCTGGTGAGTTTGATAGCTACAGGGTAGGTATTTATCTACAAGACCAAGTGCAATGCATAGTCATTTTTTGAAATTCATATTGATTAAAACCCAGCGAAGAGTCATCCAGAGAGTCACAGGTAAAGGTGTTTGCAAGTTCAAATCATTTTGGCTCCTTGTATCCCCATAAATACTTTAGGTATAAATAAATCTACCAGCGACAATATTATAAATAGTGTGGGGCATGCAACCTGCTACCCCATTTATCTGTAGCCTTGGAGCCCTGAAGGTTAATTCTTTTCTATCATGAAATATGGAAGAACCAAGCCAGTTCTTAGAACCAATGAGTTATTTAAAGATGCTTCAGCTCATGCTTTGCAATCACTCAGGGAACAGCTTCTAATTTCGATAACCTCAGTGGGTAAAAAGTGTACTGCTTCATGTTGCAGTTGCTTTCAAACATTTCCTGCCAAGTGTAGAAGATAGTTTTGAATTTTTGTCTCTTATCACTGATAAGAATTAAAGAGAAGAGCTGAGGCTGATGTTGTAGCAAAACCGAGACTTTTCTGTTTCATGGCTCCAGATAGATGTAGATCACAGTTATACCTACAATGTTCACAGCTTAGACTTGATGGGAAAAGAAATGATCAAGATGTTTTGACAGTTTTCCTCCCTACTAAATACCTATACAGGTAACAGTTCTGATAAGTAGTAGATGTCTTCTCAATAACCTGTGTGTGTTGAATGTGGGATGTATATGTGTGTGTTTGTAAATATACGTGTGGGGATATTTCTTTAAATGAACTTTGTATTGTGTTTCTGGTGTTTTTAAGGCAGGGGATGTACAGCTGATTTTGATACAATAGTTTTTTTAAACTAACAGATATTCTTAGATTCGGCATACATTTTAATAAGCTGGAACAGACAGTCTTGATCAAATATGAGGGTGATTCTCGGCTGTCAATTATTTTTCTACGGGGCTGTCTATAGGCTAGACTTTCTGAAGGGACCTCCCTTTTGGAATTGCAGTTCCAGAGCCTGAACTCTGTGAACCTCTTCCGAGCGCAGCCTTTTCAAAGGGATCACCCTTCGCCGCACTCTTGTGAGCAGCCTTTGAGAGCGGAAGAACGCTCAGCGCCCCACGGTGGTAAAAGTAGCTACCTGGGGTCACCCAGCAGAAAGGGTAAAACCACAATCTAAAAAAGTGATGCTCACATTATGGGGGCAGAGAATGCTCTCCTCGCCTTCAGCTCTGATCCGGGTTATTTTCACACCTTGCTGGGCAATCTGTTTACCATGCTTTGCCTCACCCCTCCCGCCCCCGCCCCATACAAATAATTTTCACCAAGTCGATTAAAGTTAAAAATCAACTACTTTAACCACAGGAAATGACCAGTCAGCCACAGAGGCCAAAATTGAAAAACTACCATCAATCAATGACTTGGACAGCATTTTTGGGCCCGTGTTATCCCCCAAGTCTGTTGCTGTTAATGCTGAAGAAAAGTGGGTCCATTTTTCTGATACGTCCCCGGAACGTGTTACTCCAGAGTTGACTCCAAGGGAAAAGGTGGTGTCCCCACCAGCTGCATCAGACAACCCATCTGACTCCCCAGCTCCGGGCCCTCCGGGCCCTCCAGGCCCCCCGGGACCCCCAGGACCCTCTGGTGGTCCTCGCAATGTACCGTCGCCGCTCAATTTAGAAGAAGTCCAGAAGAAAATCGCTGAGCAGACCTTCATTAAAGATGATTACTTAGAAACAATCTCATCTCCCAAAGATTTTGGGTTGGGACAGAGAGCGACCCCACCTCCCCCACCACCACCCACCTACAGGACTGTGGTTTCATCCCCTGGACCTGGCTCGGGCAGTGGTACGGGGACCACCAGTGGTACGTCTTACTGTTTGAGTGTGCTTCATGTGACGGGGAATGGCCGTGGCTGCTGCAGCGTAAGCAACACCTTCCTCCTGCCTGGCAGTTGGCTTTAGAGCTTCAGCCATCCCTCCTCTGGTCTGGGTGTTCTGTGGCCCCATGGCATGTCCTAGTGCATCGAATGCTCACCCTCATAGTGCAAGTCTGTGATGTGTTCTGCCCTGCACCCTGGTCCCAGCGCTCCTTGGGAGCGCCCTGCCTTCCACCCTGCTGTTAGGAAGTGCATATTTTTTAAAGAAGCTGCTTTGTCATTGTTTGGACTTCAGGAAAGTTCTAGAAAGGCAGATTTCCTAGCCTAGAGTTTCATGTTAAGTGTTTAATTTCCATGTCAGATGCCTGTACAAGGACGTTTTTTAGTTTGTTTTATTTTGTTTTCAGCTTTATTATCATTGGCAAAATTATAAGATATTTAAAGTGTACAGTGTGATGACTTGAGCTATAGATTTATATACATAGTGAAAGGACTCTTCCCATCGAGTTAATTAACACACCACATATTTACCTTTGAGGGGTGGGGTTGGATAGGGGGAAGGCAAGGACATTAAGCTCTATTCTCTCAACAAATTACAATTATACAATATGGTGTCATCAATCATACAATACAATTATACAATACAACACTGTGTTATGCATTAGCTCCTCAGACTGTATTCATCTTATAACTGAAGGTTTATACTGTTTTTTTCCCAAGGGTCCTAATTTTGGTAGGTAGGTCACTGTGTTCTTTCTTTTTCTACTTTTTTTTTTTTTCCAGTTCTTTCTTTTTCCGTAGAGGGAGAACCATGTTAACCCCTCTAATTACTTCAGAAAAAAAGAAGTAAGGTTTGAAAATAAGATTCTTAGGGGACAGCAAAAAGAACGTATCTTACTACATCCACAGTGTATCAAGTTGCCCCTGAAGACAAATTATTCTCTGATTTTATCTTGGCGAGCTCATCAGCTGTGAAGTAAACTCAAAGCATGGTGACAGGTGATGGGGAAGTCTGTCAGAAATGGACATTTAGGACTTTCTATGCAAAGGTTGATGTTGAACCTGACATTTTGGTTTCCCTTCTTTGAAGCTTCATTTTGAGTTCCCATCATATAAGAGGATGGCAACACCTGCCATGCACGCTGAAGAAAGATGAAGATTTTCTAATGTCTCTTCTTCCATATTTTTTCTCCTACTGTTGCTCACATTGATCTGGCAAGAACCAGCCCCCTTTGCCCCCAGGGCCTTCCCTCCTGTACCTGTAGGTTTAGTTTAGGCACCTTCCGAGTACCATGAGTTTTTTGTTTTTCATTTGCTTTGGAAGAGGGGACCAAGTTTATGCTATTTCGATGCAGTAAGAGACCGGAAGGAAAGACATTTGTCTCCACTCTAATACTCATTAATCATTGCTGCCTCTTTCAGTGGAGTAGTTCAGGGCTTGCTCTGTGTTTAAGAATTCCTGTGCTTCAAGCATCCAGTCTGATCAAGGAGAGGGCTGGAGAGTCACCTGTACCCCACACAAAATCAATGTTTTTCTATCACTGCCTGTGTCCCGGGTGCCTTCCTCCACCGAAAAAGGACAACTACCTAATATGCAAATAAATTTGGGGCATATTGTGTTAAAACAAAATTAGCAGTTTTCTTTACCACAGGACCCCTGAGAACCTTTAATTTGCCAAGAATAACAGCTATAGTTTCTTTTCCTGGTTATCATCTTAATCCTATGTGCACATTGCTTCGTCCTTACAACAATCCCATGTGATAAATGCTCTCTTATTTCTCCTGTTTTGCAGCTGTGTGAACTTGGGAATACTGAGGCTCAGAGATGTCAAGTAATTTTCCCAAGTTTACACAGCTACAGGTGACAGACTTGGGATACTCAGTCATACTCAGGTCTGTCTGATTCTAAGCCTGAGTTCTTAACCCCAGGGCTCTCCAGGCACTCTTTTTTTTTTTTTTTTTAATTTCTTTTTAGCATAACAGAATTCATTGTTTATGTACCACACCCAGTGCTCCATGCAATACGTGCCCTCCATAATACCCACCACCTGGCTCCCTGCCCTTCAGAACCCTCAGATTGTTTTTCAGAGTCCATAGTCTCTCATGGTTCATCTCCCCTTCCAATTTCCCTCAACTCCCTTCTCTCCATCTCCCCATGACCTCCATGTTATTTCTTATGCTCCACTACTCTTAAAGTTTAGTTACAAAATCTCCCAAACTTATTTGACCACTGACACCCACCTGTCGGGACCTGTGTCATCAACAGGGTCACCAACAATTCCCTAAAAACCCTCTCTCTCTGCACCTCTCAATAATTCTAAAGGGTTAGAGCACCCACCTTCATCCTGTGTTGCATTTTTAGATCATTTTGGAGATATAAGCTTCCTTACTTAACTGTAAAGGTAATAAAAGAATCGTAATTAAAGCTCTCATTTCAAACTTCAGACCTGTCTCCTGTCAGAGAGGGGAGTGCTTCCAGAGTCTTTTTTTTTTAATAAACATATATTTTTATCCCCAGGGGTACAGGTCTGTGAATCACCAGATTTACACACTTCACAGCACTCACCAAAGGCTTCCAGAGTCTTAATGGTGCTCTCCTCCCAGAACGAGGCTCTCAGTCTTCTGAAAAGACTTCTAGAGGAATAACCCCCTTGTTCCAGTGGTGGGTCACTGTGCTTGCCTCAAAATGAACAGGTTTAGTTGGGGAAGGGAGGACAGGGCAGAGTTGTCGCTCAACTGTTTCTTCCATCACCTTCCACAAGACTCTGGAAGATATTTAATTGAATTGACCACTGATCTAATGAGTGAAGAAGGGAGCCTTAGCTTTCTTTCTGAAATCTTCAAGAATTTTGTTGTCATTTCTCTGTTTAGCTTCATAAATCATTTGAAATTATTTTTAGGTGTTACCAGTAAAGACTATTGATTCTTAATAATTGAGCTGGAAAAAAAAAAAACCCTATACTTTGCAGATAAAAGATTGAATTTCTAAGTGGAAGATTGAACTGGGTCAATGAAGCTCATGAATAAATAAAACTTTGCACAATTATCTCCTTAATTAAGTCCCAGTTTATTTGCCATTTAATGTTTTATTGATGGAATATACACAGACTAGCAGAAATGTAAATTTATGATTAAGATAATGGGAGATGGCCTCATGTTTTAAAAATGAGCCATGCTTCTCAAGACCTCCTTTTTATAAAATTTAGTCTGATAACACTAGTTTTCCTGTACATCTCAAACTATATTTAACTAGGCACCATTATGCTTAATTTTAAAATTTCACTCACTTGGTCACTGACCAAGTGCAGACATTACATGAAGCCTTGTGAATCAGTTGAGTTACCTGATGTTGAAAAGCAATTGAAAGTTAAGAATTTGTTCCAAGAACTTCCATTTCCTTGGGGCAAAGTTATAAATACCTAGTTTGGCCAGAACTTTGCTTTATTGGAATGGAGATGATGATTCTTTTGGCAAAGGCCATTTATTCTCCCTTGTGGGTGGTGTGACAGGGAATGGGACAGAGAAAGAGTTCTATTGGCCCATAGAGACCAGGTAAGGAGAGGTGTGCATAAAGATAGAATGTTTAGTGCAACACTTTCCAACATGAGAAACTAAGGCAATATTAGATGTTACACACACACACACACACACACACACACACACACACACATTTATAAACAAATGAGTGTGAGCTAACTGGGGTTGACCTAAAGAATGTATTTCCTAACTACAAGTCTTGTAGAGTGGCAGAGTCCAAATAGGGAAGCCACTAGCCAACAAAGAAAGACAGAAGTTGAAGCAGTGATTATGTGGCTACCAAAAAAACTATGTTAGAACTTCAAGTTGAAGCAGCAAATGGGTTGAAAGCCTGTCAATGGCTGTCAACTTTTTGAACTTACGAAACTCAGATAACATACGGGTGATTTTCAAAGTTAAATCTGAAACAGCGAATGTCCAGGTTTTTTCCCAGCACAGCTCTTGGGAATAAACACTGCTTGTAGAAGAAATGAAGGTATAATTCCAGGTCAAAGAATGAGGCTAGAGACCTACAAATAGTCTTCTAGAATATGAAACAATTGTGTGATCTCACAAAAGCATGGGAAGTCTCAGTTCAGTTATAAAATTCCCCTTAGGCCCTGACTACCCTCTGCTGAACCTCAGGGTTCTGTCAAGAGGGTTTTGCCTCTTAAGCAGTGCCTCAGTGTCTTTCAAACTGCACAACAAATCAGTTAAATCAATCCAGTTAGGAAAAAGTGAGAGGAAGTGGAAAACAGTTAACTAGCCACTTTTTTCTTTGCTTTTAGTTGTGTCTACAGGAAAAGACAGTCTTTACCATCATCGTCAACATCTATTTCCTTTTATTTGTGTAGCATTTTATAGTTTAATAAACACTTGATATGCATTTTCCATTTCCACTGTTACAACCACCTTGTAAGGTAGAAATGTCTCATTTTTTAAAATAAGAAGCTGAGGTTCCGAGAGGTTAAGATCCCACAGCCAGTAAGAGGCAGGCAAGGCCAGAACTCAGATCATCTGCCTTTTCATTCAGTTTTTTTCATTAACTTTCCCAAGCACTACTGACAGGGATTTTCAAAACTTTCCCTCTTAGAACATGTAGAAAAAAGATAAGCAGCTGACCTTTTCCTGAGCTTGATTCAGAAGACTATTTCTTGGAAATAAAACCATGGATAGATATTTTGAACCATTCCTATGGCGTGGTTTTCCAATGAAACAGAACCTAGAAAAAGCCCCATGCAACTTCCTGACAACGACTTTGTTGTTTAAAGGTTTATTTTCCATCTCTCTGCTGTCACTTCTGTTTCCTTGAAAACATCCTGGGTGTCAGTCTATTAAGTCAAAAGGAAACTTTGTAGTGGGACCTGTCAAAACATATCTTCTTTTTTTTAATTCAAGAAAAGATTAGCCAAAGACTAAAAATATTTACGTTGAAAGAGATATGTTCAAGCTGCTGTTGCAAAAGTGAGGGCAGACTTTGTGCAAAATGTGGGACTTCACATTCTATCTAAAGCTACAAGACACTGCATTTAAAAGCTTGGGCCTTGGACTTAAATCAACTATCCGAGTTATGGGACCTTGAACAAGTTACCCAGTATCTCTGAGCTCTAGCTCTGATGGTTGTAACTATAGTACATTCCTACAAAACTTGGTGTGGGATAAAATAAAATAATGCATGTGAAGCGCCTAGCATTGATCTTGACCCAATAAAATAAAAAGTAAGAATACAGAAAAAAGGTGATGGGGTGGAGAGGCAGTAGAGATAGGGATGGAGAGGACAGTAATTTTAGTAGGGTTTCACACTAATGAAACTACACATAGAATAAACAGCACATGGAAACACAGCACAATCACAATTTCAGGTTGTATTTAAATAAAGGGAGCAAGGTTTACCCCCCAGGGACTCTCCTAAGATGAGAGCAGATTCCAAGATGATGGGTTTTGCTTTTCAACTTCAAAGCTCTTTGGGAATCCAAAGATCTGGAGATGGAGACCAGCATCTTGCTGATCTGGGTTTCTCCAGAAAGCACAGTTTTGTGGCATGTTGGATGGGAGGAGAGGAGTGGGCAGTTATTTTCCTGAGGCGGGATTTCTTAGAATTTTCTTGGAATGATCTGATACCTGTGCTTCTAACCGAAGTGACAAAACCTCCCGAGTTGGTTGGACCTTTTCTGAACAAGCACTGTTTGCAATATCGAGCAGAATTTCTTCAGGTTTGGAATCAAGTAGTTAATTCACGCCCCCTAGTGATCTGGCTAAGGATAGTCTGACCCCCTGAGTCTCAAGACCCTATGGTGTGCTGATTAGTGTGCATGCCGGCCTCTGTGTGTCTTCTGTGTTTCCCATGTTTGTCATTGACAGCCAGAAAAGTAAATCCAAGAGGGTCTTTTCAAAATCACCACAAAAATCATCATGGGCCAACTCTACGTAGAACAGATTCCTAAACAGCGTCCTTCAAAAAATACAATCCTCTAAATTTAGTGTAATTCTGTTATTAAGATTCTAACTGCAAATTACTCGTGTAACATTTCTTTCCTATATTCTGTCCTTTGCTTGCCATCAAGTGTTTACTTTTATTTATTAAAGTTTGCATTCATATTCTGAAGCACAGTAAAAAGGATAATTCTCTTATACATGTTTAAAAATATATATATATGTATATGTATGTATGTATATATATATATATATATATATATATATAATGCGGAAAAATCATTCACCTTCCTTCGAGGTCTAACCTCCACTTTCACCTTGGACATAAATTCTGAATATGTCAAAACAAGAGAATTTATTAGAAGTTTGGTGTGTATGTGGTGAAAATGAAAGGTCCCCACCACCAGGCTGAAAGGGATTGAAAGCGTATTTTCCATCACAGAGAATAATCGGATTTACCTTTCGCTGGGTGTCACATGACAACAAAAGGCAATAAGCTTCAGCTTCTGCCATCAACTCTAGTTCAACGGAGTGATTTTTTTTTTCTTTATTAAAAAAAAGAAAAAAACACACATACACACTAGATGCTAGAGTGTTGAGTGTACTAACTGCTGGGGTGAAGAAAAGTGTCCGGGGCTGGCGCTGTACTGGGAGGAAGGGGAAGGGGCATTCGGCCATGACTGCTCTCAGCCACACGCATTTAGGGCCACTGTTAATACCAGCTTGTTTTTCAGGTGCGTCATCGCCAGCTAGACCAGCCACTCCCTTGGTTCCCTGCAGCAGCACCACCCCTCCGCCGCCACCTCCCCGGCCTCCATCTCGGCCAAAGCTACCTCCAGGAAAACCTGGAGTTGGAGATGTGGTACGTTCCCTTCTGCCCTTGCTTGCTCAGAGACTCACGGTGAGAATGACAAACAGAAGCCAAAATGCTGCCACACAGGCTACCTCCATGGCCTCGTACGAATGACCCTGACAGGTGGCATCTGAAAAGCAGTCACTGCAGCATGGGTATACATTTCAACCCTCCCTCCCTCAATTTCTACCATCTTTCAAGTCGGGATCTAAAATGATAGGATTAGGAGGCTGGGGTTCTCAGTTCTGCTACAGTGCATCTGAGGCAAATTAGTAATGCTCAATTGTGCTAAGTCCTTTAGAAAGAAAGAGGTTTCCTTTCACCCTGTTTATCTGGTTTGGGAAAACTCCAAAAGAGGTAGGTCCTGGTTTCCGTCCCCAGACTAAGAGAACTTATTGGTGTTAAGCACACCATGTGAATATAGAGGAGGATGGTAGCCTGATAAATTTGTTCCAGAAGTTTCTTGCATCATGTTTTAAGGCTGAAGAGGTGACAAACATTCTGTGTGAACAATTAAGAGACTTCTGGAAGAGGACCGTTTCTTTGCTGTCCATGCACAGAAGTTACAAACTAGTGATGTCCATAATATTTGGTTTAGCTAGCTCAGTTGAGTATACTGTATTTAAATATGTTTAAATGGGTATAAGCTATCACACCATGGTTTGTGTTTCCTCTAACTCCATCCACAAGCCCCTGTAGAGATAGAATCAATTTCAAAATAAAAATGGTGTCGCCTATACTCTTTTAAGAACCTGAGTTGTCATATCCAGGGCTGGAAGGTGTCAATAACACGGAACAAGTGTATCTAATTTTCTTCTCTTTTCTTCTTCCTGCAGCCCAGACCTTTTAGCCCTCCCATACATTCTTCCAGCCCTCCTCCGATAGCACCCCTTGCCCGAGCTGAAAGTACCTCTTCAATATCATCCACCAATTCCTTGAGCGCAGCCACCACTCCCACAGTTGGTAAAAATTATCTCCTGTCTTTTAATCCGTTTGTTGTTTTGACTGGCTATTTTGTATGATCTGAAAACCTCAAGGCCCTGTACTTCTGGTTGAAATTGTTTTGCTCTGTGTTCTGCTACTATCAGCTGACTCTTCTCTTGAAAGCACCTTCTCAGCAAAGGAGGCAAAATGCTTCAACTAAGCAAATAAACAAATAAAAGATCATTTACACCTGTATTTTGCAGGAATTCTCTTATGCTATTCCATACAGAGCTACTCATAAAAGTAAAGAAAAAATCATCAAATAAAGTCCTGTAATTTGCATATTATTACTATAATAAAACTAGTCTCCTTTGAGGAGGAATGTTTATTTAAGTTCTAGTCGTGTACCACATGAGAAATCACAAAATTCAATCTTTTATTTTCTTAAAGCTTTCATTTCTTCATCACTTTTGGTTGTCCTTATGTTGACAGATGGTATAAGTGTTGGCATTGTGGGACTTGAGCAAACTTTGTGACATTCTTTTCTAGTGCATTTCAGTGATGTGTGGTCAGTTTTCCCTGAGAAATAAGTCATTGCTGGCATTTTCAGTAAATGCCTTTGTGCCTCTTTCCTTCTGGTGTGATGAAAGTCAAGAGTTGAGACTGGCTGCTCAGCTGGTTGGTTTTCCCAGGTTTAAATGCCTCATCTTTCCTCTTCCCAAGGCTCATCTCTCTGGACCTCTTTACCCGTCTTCCATAAGCAGTTGTCTCTCTCGTGTTTGCATGGTATCTCTAACCTGGGGCTCTGCCCTTCCATTTTCTCCCACTGGCTTCCTTTATTGCCTGAATTCCCCTCCAAGTCTTCCATATTGTCAACCAGCTGGCCCCTCCTGCACTGCTTGGGAGAATCATTAACTCAAAGCTGAATAAATCCCTGCTATCATTTACCCAAGAAGAGCATGACCATGTGAGAAGTACTTTGATCAAAGCCTGAAGCTCTTCTGGAGAATTCCCTATTTTCCCAGGGATATGAATGAAGGTGTGCCTCATAGGGGCCCCAAATAGAATTTCAATTATATCATGTGTTCTCTATTTTTAATCAGACTAGCCCCGAACAATCCTTCAAATTTGGTAAAAATATAGTCAGTTATTCATGAACAGATATTCAACATTATTAATATAGCCAAGTTCCGTTTTTCTCTGCATCATCCTTTGAGGTAACTTGGGGCTTCCTATTTTAAGATGCCTGTTCAGTCAGTTCTCTCTGGAGTCTTTTGTTTGTTTTTTCTGTAATGTCCCAACTTTGGGGGGACACTGTTTAATACTCCTAATTGCTACAGCCATTTCCCCTTCTTGCTCTGTTTTTTGTTGTTGTTGTTGTTGTTTGTTTTTGTTTTTGTTTTATTTGGAGGCTTTTGTTTGGGGTTGGTTTTTCCTCAAGACTATTTGTCCCACCAACTCTGATTTTCCTAGATGGTCAGAGAGGAAAGTAAGAAGCATAAACTCTCCCTCGCAAAGGAGACCTCAACTGACCTCAGATGACTGACTAACATATTCTTTAAACTCATTGAGATTCATAGAGAAAATGACACACACAGAGAATTTGAACTGTGTCCATGTTTTATACAATGTGTTTTTATACTCCCTGCCAAAGAAGTCTCAAATCCTGGCCAGTGACTTTGATTCTTAGCACAACCAGTATGCATTCTTTCAGGATGAATGATAGAGGGGTTAATTATATAATATAATATTTCATATATATATATATATATATATATATATATATATCCCTAAGAAGATACTTATATTGCCTCATTGCTGAGGACCATTCTGATTTGTTTGATTCTGGGGTTTTGGGGCGGGGGATTGTTGTATTTTGTTTGTTTTTTTTGGTTGTCCTCTTCCTCACGATCCTGTTCTTTACTTCCTGCTGCTGTGCGTCACCTGACAGCCACTTCCCTCTGACGTAAATGTCCTGTCAGATGGGTGCCTGGCAGCTCCTATGTATTGCTGTTTATCTCTTTTTGGAGAGGATGTGCTTTGGCTGTTCAGCACCAAAGAGCTGACTATTCATGACTGACTTGGAATGTCAACTTCATGCAGTCAAATGGCTTGCGGGGGATAGAGAATTTCAGCAGCAAACTTTTGAGATTGGTGGCTCAACATTTCCCTGCTACCACACAATACTTTTTTTGACATTTCCTATGACATCTGAGCCAATGGGTCAAGTGTGGTGGAAATTTTGTATGTATTTATTTGTACTGGCTTATCGCATAGTGGAATGCAATCCAAGCACTAAACTTTTTAAAGAATATGCTCCCAAAATTTGGACATAAAATGTTTCATGAAAGCTGTGATTATAAAGTAGAAAATCTGATGACGCACCTGAAAATAGGACTTTCTGTGCATTTCTGAATTTAAGAAGATACATTATTATTTTATATATGACTAAGAAAGGGAGGGGAAAACTTCAAACTAAGCTAACAGTGCTTTCTTATCACACTTAATTCTCAAACCCATTCCAATTCCAGAGATATTAAATGTGAAAAAGTGCACATATCAGAATCAATGAAGTATAGTATACTCCTTTTGCACTAGAAACACTCAGAAGACCTTCACTATTTGATTTTTGGGGGGAAAATCCCACTAATTTTACAGGAATAGAGAAAAATGTTTAAAATTAGTCTAGGAAACAAGCAAACTCTTAGACATTTAGAGATAAACAGAGTTACGTCTAACTTCAATATCCATTTTTCTTACTTTTTTTCTTACTTTTTTTCTTATTTCTACGGCTGAGAGTTAGGGTTTTTTTTTTTTTTTCTTTTTAGTACTCAAATGTAGTAACAATACCATGAAGACAATTTTTTCATTGTTAAATGAAAAAATACATATATTATTAATTGTATTGTTAATTATATTCCTTCTCTGTTAACTATGCAGTTTCAACTGCATCTTTAACAGCCTCTCAGAAATCTGAATGAATGAAAAGTAACCATTTACAGGCATCAAAGGAAACGTAGGTGGATTTTGATGTTTCCTTTGGTGTAGAACTCTAAGCAAAAGTGATTTATATTTGGTACTGGAATATTAGCTGTAACATCTAAATCTTACAATATCTTATCCAAGTCTTTGTCCCTCCAGGCTGGGTGGCAATTCTGAATTGGATGAACATTCTTTTAAAAATACTTGTATTAATGCCAATAACTCTGCACAGAAAGACCTTTGGAGATGGATATCCCTGGTCTCAACTAAAAATTCTTATTATATATATACATATATATGTATATATATTATTTTATTTTATTTTACTTTATTTTATTCATATATATATATATATATTGTTTTTTTTTTTTTTTTTGAAAGATGTCTCTAGTTCTGACTTCTCCATCCCAGATCAATCTGAGGCAATTTCCATTGTTAGTTCCTAAGGAAATTCTTTTCTTCTGTACTTAATTTGAGTGTTGCCCTTATTTAAAGCAACCACAGAGCCATCCAATAATTCACCTGTTAAGTTTCCCAATTTAGTTATGATGTTTTCTTTGAAGCCCTCAATGTCCACAACCACCACAAAAAAATTATGAGCATGTTATTCAGCTCTGTGTAACTTCTTTTGTAACTTCAATTCAAAAACCAAATGGCAATATTGGAGGCCCATTTTTGGGGGTATGCGAATTCTTGCCTTCTATTCTTTCTTTTAAAGTTTGTTTTTTCTTTTAATCCCATATAGTTAACATACAGTATTATATTAGTTTCAGGTGTACACTATAGTGATCAACAATTCTATATATTACTCAGTGCTCATCATGATGGAGGCTCCTCATTTTAAAGAAATTGTAAATACGAAGTTAGTTCTTCAAAGGGAAGAAATATCCTCCATCATTTCCCACTAACAGGTATGATGAAAGAGTATTGCAACATTCAGTTACTGCCAACGTAACTGTTTTGCTTCATATTTTCTGGACAGATTATGGAGTGTCCTTCTTAGTGCCATGCCCTGTTCCTCTCCTATGAATATTATATGCATTGTGTTAACTTGTTCTAGCCACCAAGGAAGCCACCTGTATAATAAATGCTGATTGACAGGTGCTATCCTAGAACCTTAAAAACTGACAAAGAATTTCTTTTCCTGCTTTGCTTCCTAAATCAAGGAGGCAAGCCAGTGGGATATTTTTTCCAAGAAACAATGTTTACAGAATAATTTTACTACCCTCATCAAATTCCTTATCCTCTCTACATTGTAGGGAGGATTCTCCCTTATGCTGTTTGTATAGATTTTATTCAATTCCTAATTTAAGCTCTTATAATACTCTTAACACCCGTGGAATCAAGCGCTTTTTTTTTTTTTTTTTTATCGCAAAGCATAGAACTCCAATTACCTGTGTTTGTTAGTTGGTGAGAAAGGAGACCATGTGCAAAGATCTGGAATGGTTGGGATCCAGAGCAACTGTTATGATCAATTTACAAAGACATTTGGCCATAGCTGGATACCATAGCCAAAGATAGAATTACAGTAATGTTGTCCAAAATTATTAGGCCATAACAACTAAAGACGGGCTCAAGGCAAACTAAATTTGGATACCAATGAGTTTGAAATGGGATACTTCATTCAGCAACCTCAGATTTATACTGCTGCTTTTTTTTAGTCTTGTTGAAAGCTTACTCTTACCCATCGGGGCAGAGAGAAGTTGTATTCTGAGTGACCCTGTGTACCAAGAGGTTCTATTGATGGACATATGTCTGGCCACTTGAGAACTGTGTCTGAGTGAAATGCACTTACACAAGACAATTACTAATGATAATGCCTTTAACAATTCCCTGAAAAGGTGGGAACGTGATTTCCTCCATGGATCTGACTTCAGCCAAATTCACAGATACTGAATTTTTAATTTTAAAATTTTTAATTTTTTTTCTCATAGAACCATCATAAAATAAGCACATCACTTGTTTTGTATCCTCTCATCCTTATCCCAGCGTATTAGGTTTTGTTTCCTTTTTCCATTAATATCATTTCTGTGTTTCAACCAGTGTAGTGTACTGTTAATTTCATTTGGGGTTTGTATTTGTGTTTTTGTTTTCCATTCCTTTATATTTCTTTGGTTCGTAGTGTCAGAAGATGATGTTTTTTATGACAAACTGCCCTCGTTTGAAAGGCGCTGTGAAACGCTGGCAGGTATGGTGCTAGCCGAGTGATGTCTAGGTACCCTGACTTTAAAAATCCAAGCCATTACGCCATCTGAATGCTGTATAAACTTCATGGACATGCTACTCACCTCATGAGTGTCTGGTGCCTCTCAGAAGCACCTTATCTATTTATTTTTCATTGTGGAACTCATTCCACCAATTTTTTTTTTAAATGAACATATTAAAAAGCAGCAGGTTGCATGACAGTTTCTCAAAAGGTTTGAAAAAGGTGAGATGCCACTGCTTTGTGAATTTACAAAGAAAGGAATAATTTAACTGCTCGGAATTACATGTCCAGTGACTGCTTTTTGATTTAAAATACAGTAGAAGAATGTCAGTAATCTTGTTTTCTCTTTGGTACGTAGGTGAAGGGTGCTTTGTGTCTGGATGCCTAAGGTGATTCCAGGCGAGGGGCGGAAGATGGTGTGACATCTTCCATGAACTTTAAATTGAAATGCAATGTCATTTAAAACCTAAGCTAAGTTTGATATAACCCATAACACCGAGTTTATCTTTTTGAAAATATAGAAGGGGATGACACTGAAGATGAAATGGATACAGCAATTGCTGAATGACCATTTGCCCTAACTAGTGCAGTTAAAATATGCTGACGCCCCTGCATGGCCAGGAAGACTTCCACTCCATGCGCTCAAGCTCCAAGTATCAAGCTGCCAACAACACGTGCCCATCCCTTTAGGCCTCCATAGCTTTGCTTTTGCTTTCTGTTTCCCGAACTAAAAACCAAAACCAAAACATAGACTACCAGCCTTCCCTTTCTCCTGCACGCTAATGGCATGTAGTGCCTCCGCCCTCCCCCATAGTAAGATTAATGACCTGTAACTCATACTGTGTCCTTCTCTCTCCCTCTCCTTAACCTTTCCCATCCCGCTTCAACTCCTGGCCATACAGAGAATGAACAGCCTTCCCTCGTTTGGTTTGACAGAGGAAAGTTTTATTTGACTTTTGAAGGTAAGTAGTACATAGCATACCAGATTCTAGTTTACACCCCTCATCCTTTTTTTCCCATCTGCATTTCCAAATCCCAGTTCTCTTTCCAAAAGACCTGGTCTCACCTTCTATATACGAATGCTATGGCTACTTAGAAAATATGAAATACTAAAGAAAATATGACATGAATTTGGTTTGTATGGGATCTTCAATTTTTCATATTAAAAAAAAATCAAGCCAATTTGTAGTCAATATTGGTTACTTAATTCATTGTGTTAAATTGGAGGAAAAAAAAAAAAGCAAACAAACACCTTTTTTGGCCAAGGAACTTAACTCTGTCAACCAGGGCTCTTTCCAGACTCTTTTGCAAATACAACAGGAATATGACAAATGTAAGGACTTTTTGGTTGGAATTGGCATTTAATTTTGTTTTGGATAACTAATATTTCAGATATGACATCTGTTATTGTAAAACATAAATATGTATACATAGTCTTATGACAAGGAATGCTGCACAGGAGATCAGAAAAATGAGGAAAAGAGCAAAAAGGAGTACTGTAGTAAATTCTATTTGCATCTACTGAAATTGCAACCGACATGGCTGTAGGAAAATGTACAACTATCGCTGGACTTGTCATTTTAGAAGATTAAGGTGACTTTACATAAAGATAATGCCAGATATTTAACCTCACTGTTGAATAATTTGTTATATTCTGAATTAATGATTAGCATTCTTCTGTTTTATGTTGAATTCTAAATCATTTTAATAGGCTTGGCATTTGATAAAAAATACTATTTAAGCTAATTGTAGGGAAAACTTAAATAATTTAATTTAATTGTGGATGGTCTCACCCACAAATATGTGTCACTTAAGCTTCTACTTCCTACCATTTTAAGTAACTAAATTTTTCCTAGGATCAAAAGTTGGCCAAAATGTATTCTATTCTAGAGTCGACTCTAAACATTGAACTTGACTTTGTGTTTTACGATAGCAAAAAGAACTTTTCCAACATGAGTGCGTGTTTTATTGCAACTTTAAAACTCAGAATGACTGATAAAGATTTTTAAGTAGCTTGTGAGGTGTGGCTTTTTTTCTCTCAAGGGTGGATTTTCCCTGCAAGATGGTCCTAGAAGTAGAAGTCCTTAGCCTGGAGTAGCCTGGGCAGCAGCAGAAAAGAGTAATCTGATTTAAAGCTTCTCACATATCTGATATCCCGTCCTAGCTCAGGTGGAGGACAGGTGAAGAGGCAGTCGTCAGGGGAGGATGCATGATTCCTACATGATATCAGAAGTCTTCATTGCCTCGGGTCATTACTTTTGTAATAACTAAGATGCAAAATCACACAAACTCATGACCTTTTAAACTTTCTATTTGAATTAGATGGAATTAAATAGTACCCAAGTGTCTTTTTACTGATCAGCACATCTCAAAAGGAGAAGCTACAGTTGAATTGGTTGGTAATCCCAAAGTACAGCAAGTACCTGCCTATGTAAAGGCCCTCTCTCGTGTTCAGGCTGGCCGCAGCAGAATAGTTGGCCCTGTTTTAATGAGGAAATTGAACAATATGATATTGTCAACCCTGCCTCAAGTAATTGGGGCTCCACCAAAAAAGAACTTCCACGTGTTTGTTGTTTCCATTTGTTTTGCTTTTAGAATATCTATTGACTCGTTTGCTTGTGTTTGAGTTTGGGTTTCTTTAAATAAAGAGAGAGACTTTTACTGAAGATACCTATCTAAAGATAATTTTAAGTTATTGGTCTGTTTGTTTTCAAAATATATATTATCAACCAAATATAAGTATTAGTAACTGTGTGGAATATCAATGTGAACTACGGTTTTTTTTTATTTTAGGAAAATAATTATATAATATAAAACATAATAGTAGGCAACTAAAGTTGGTAACATAGCCATTCTAATTAGTAAGATCTGTATCTCATAAGCATCTTGTTAAATCAAGAAAGTCATGCAAGAAGATGTTTTAATAGAAATAAATTGTATTTATTTCTCTAGTACCGTGTTACCTTCATCTTGGATTTTGCACAAGTCAAAGAAGTATAAAAAAGGCTTCCAGAGGGACTATGCGAGCAGCCATATCACAAATATTTGCCCCTACTATCTCATTAAGAAATGCTTATGCAGATAAAAGTACATTAAAATGAACTTCAGGACTTAGGAGAAACTAAACCTGACCCTTTGCCATCTGAACGAGAATGGCTGTCTTAAGAATAGAGAAGGGTAGGATTCCTGCATGGTTCAGTTGGTTAAGCATCTTAGTTTCAGCTCAGATCATGATCTCAGGGTCATAAGATCTAGCCCCACATCAGCTCTATGCTCAGCGCAGAGTCCACTTGTCCTTCTCCGGCTCTGCCTCTCCCCCTTAGCTCTACACACCCAAAATAGACAAATAAATAAATAAAACCTTTTTTAAAAAAAATGGAGAAGGTTTGTTTTCACCATTTACATATACTAGCCTCAGGTATTTTTACCTAGTGCAAGCTGGAAGGATTTTTTAAATTTCCCGCTGTGATGATAAATGACATGGAAGTCCCCTTGAGAATAGTCCCCCAACCCAAATTCTAAACTCCAAATGGACAGTCATTCCACATGTTCTATCCAATAGCACTGCTAGCATATTCTCCTAGGGCACTCTGGTTTTGCCCACATTTGTTATTCATATTATCATTTTCTTGTATTATTCATAGTATTATTCATACTATCATTTTCATTATCAGATTATTCACTTGTTCTAAACAGCTTTTAAATAATTATTTATTGGCATCTAAATACTGTTTCTATAGTGTTCAAAACCTT
Source organism: Mustela putorius furo (assembly GCF_011764305.1). Lineage (NCBI taxonomy): Eukaryota > Metazoa > Chordata > Mammalia > Carnivora > Mustelidae > Mustela > Mustela putorius. The sequence continues at coordinate 54,461,097 of NW_025422005.1, forward strand.
AGCTGGTCTCATTCATTGCTTTGTTCTTACAGTGCCTTTGTTCTTACAGTAAGTAAGTGTTTGAGCCACTCACCAACCAACCAACCAACTAGTGAACATTGGCTTATGAATTTATCTGGATATAAACATGATATGCTTCATCCTTTCAAATTTGACTTAACAGGAAAGATAGAAAAGTGTTAAACAACAGTTCTAACCCACAAGAGTTCCAAAGCTTTTCTTAATGTTTCACTTTGATAAACAATTTCAGTAATATCGTAATCTATTTTAGTTGAGTTTAAAAAAAAATAAAAGTTGCGAAAGGTAATGACTCAGATTAATTCATCCAAGAGTATATCCTATTGAAGCTATCAAGTATTCTTCTGAGATGGAAGGAAGGGAAAGATATTTCCATAACAAGCAGAAGATGTTACTGTTAGACATTTGAACAAATCCTTAGAGCATTTTTAACATGAAGATGTTTCCAGAAATTTGCTGTCCCTCTCCTTGATTAGCTTATTTAACTACAAAATCATCTTGTATCTATCTGGTAATGAAAAACAAACAAAAAACCTTGTAACGATTCTTAAGTGTCTTTGTGTCTGAATACTATCTCCATCCTCTGTGCATACAGCCTCTTGCACACCCATCTCTAGACTGTTCTGTGCTCCTGCTAGTGCTCTCACCCCTATCACGCCTTCAGGAATGTCACATCCTTAGCAACACCCTCCTCTACATTCGCAGGCTCTCTGCCAACCTCGCCCACCTGTTTCCTTAACTGAATCCCAGCTCTCTTCGGAGACCATCGCTTCTGTAGCACACTCCCTGGAAAGTTCTCCAGTCTTCTGTGGGCCATATGTCATGGGGCTCCAAGGCACTGTTTGAATTCTCCCAATTCCCTGTTGGCACTTCCAGACCACCTCCTGTTGGCTTGTGTGCAGCCCACCTGCTGATTCCACCGCCCACCTCTCCTTCTTGCTGTTCACTGCTGACCCACATTCTTCTGCATTTAACTGCAGGCTTAGAGAAGCAGGAAGCCCCTTTTTACCCTCTTCTTCACCTTGCTTCCTAGCTTTATCCTGTGACATAGACTGATGTGGATGATCCAGCCAACATCCTGGTTTTAGGGTCTCTTTGACTTCTTGAGCTCCAACATACTTTCTCTCCATGCTACTCAGTAATCCACATCTCTGGCCACATCTTGGATCTTGGAAATGGTCCCCACTGGCAAGGTCATTTTGGCTATTTCATAACCAACAATTTGTCATCCTTTCTATATACCAAGGCTAGATTAGACAATGATTTTTTTTTCATTTAACAAATATATATTGAGGATTATTGTGTGCTAGTACTCTCTGTAAGCAATCCCCAGTAGGAAACAAAATGGAAAAATATCCCTATAGTCAGGGAGCTTACATTCTAATGTGGAGGGTCAAAAATAAGGAGATAAATAAGTAAAATATATATAGCATGGAGATGTTAGTAAGTTCTCCAGAGGAAAATAAAATAGGGAAATACACTCTCAATGGAGTATATTGGAGATTGCAATTTTAAATAGGGGAACCTGAGGGTATAAAAATAGTGGGTCATAATAAATAAATATTATTTGAGTGCTTTACTATGTGCAAAGTACATTCCTGTATTATGTCATTTCATCTGCACTGATGAAGAAATTAAGAGTCAGAGAATATATGTAACTTTCACAGGATCCCTCAGCCAGGAAGGGGCACTGTGGGAATTTGAACCCAGGTGGCCTAGCTGGAGACAGAAGATGATGTTCTGCTCTGCATACATGACGTCATTCAGTCTTTGCAACAGCCCCTTGATGTCAGGGGTTCTGGTGGGTTTCCCCAAATCTCCTGACCACCATTCCCCAGCTCTGGATTTCCCTAACTACACCCTGTCTTTGACCCCACGAAGACCTTTGGTCTCCTGTTCACCCCATGCTCAGCGCACTAGCACTACCTGGCATCCAACTTCTTTTCTAGACCCCTTGGAGGAAAAATCTGTTTCTGTAATGACTTTAATTATCTCTACAATAACAGTTAGTTACATGTTCCTCTTTGGAATTACATTGTCTATGTGAAAAAAGTTGACTCTTGGACATTTTAAATTTCTGACCTCATTTATTAGGGTTTTAAATATCCCTACTTGATAATTGGTAAGACAAAATCATAGTCATGGACAACACAACTTTCCTTACCATGACATAGAAATCACATCCTGTAAGAAGCAAACGGGTCAAATTTTTCACATAAGGCCAGGGGATATTAATTTATCTATCTGAGAGTCACTAGGCAAAGGAAAATTGGAAGGTGTGATTTGTTTTCTGAGGAGTAACTGTTTTTGTTAACTTCTCAATATTCTTTAAGTGGGAAGTGTCCACTAACTGTCCCCACCCCCCACCCTCTGTAGGTAGGCCCTTTGTAGTCAACGATGTGGTAAAGTTATTGAGTCCCCACCTCAGCAAATGACAGTGTTAAGTATGACCAGGTTAAGAAAAAGTGTATAGGAACATAAAAAAACAGTGATGCAAGACCATCTTCATTAAAAATAGGAAAATCACACTCCCTAGTTATTCTGAATATTTATATGGAAACTACATGGCAAATATGAAATGTAAAATCCTTTCTATTAATAACTGAAGATCACAGAGAGTTTTTCTAAATAGACCGAGCCTGTTAAGAGCTAAGTGAGACTGAACCTGCAAAATGTTCTACCAGGCAGATCTGCTGAGGGTTTCAGAATTCACATTGTTGCTTCATAAGAAATTAGTTGCCTGGTTCTGAAGATCTCCAGATTGACCAACTGCTGATATGTCACTTGGGTTCTTGCTCTGTGAGGCAGTTTCCCTGTCTCACTCATGTTTACTGCATGGCTGGCATGCTGGAAATTGAGCAGGAAGTCAGTGAAGGAGAAGCTCTTTCTCTATACTACTCACAACACTTCTGACAGCAGATGTATGCGTTTCCCCCCTTACCCTAAAAAAGTCTGACACTAACAATCTGGAGTTAGTGCAGACCCCACAGGTTAAGGTCTCAGTCTCAGAAGACTGCCCCCCCCCCACTTCAGATGCCAATTGTAAGTCCCAGGTTTTGTCACTTGTGCTTCTAATTGACCAGCTATAAAGTGAGAGTTCTTACAAACGCCCATCGTGGGTTTAGTAATTTGTGAGAACAGCTCACAGAACTAAGCTTTACATTGTATTACCTGTTTATTATAAGGGCTGCAACTCGGGAGCGGCCAAATGAAAGACATACATGGGGCAAGATTTGGGGAAGGGGCACAGAGCTTCCACGCCCTAAGTAATGCCGTCGTTCTAGTACCTTGACGTGTTTACCAAACTGGAAGATCCCCAGAAGTCTAGCTTGGCTTCTGTACCTAAGATGCATCTGTTTATTATGTCTGCTATTTTCCTTGTCTCCAGAGTAATCTCTCTGGTCTCTGGTACCGACTAAGCCTGGGAGTTTTCTCTTGTATCTCCATGAGACTCACTTAGGGCCATAACAGCCCAAAATACATAGTTGATTCTGAATGTGTCCCTCAGTCGAAAGAAAATGAGTAACTCAATAAGTTTAAAATATATAAATGTTAGGGGCATGTGGGTGGCTCAGTGAGTTAAGCATCCAACTCTTGATTTCAGCTCAGGTCACAGTCTCAGGGCTGTGAGATCAAGCTACAAGTTGGGCACCGTGCAGAGTGTGGAGCCTATTTAAGACTATCTTTCCCCTCTCCCTCTCCCCCTCCCCCAGCCCTTTATCTCTCTCTTTAAAAAAAAAAAATATATATATATATATATATACATATATACATTTGTGTGTGTGTGTGTGTGCATACCAGATGGCCTTGCTTTGCTCAAGATCGAAGACTTTTACTCCCCAGTAAAAGAGATGAACCCTGAGTTTGAATTACACATGCCTGGGCACTGACTATAGTTACCTGATAGAGAACTAATGAGATCAGCACAAAGCCCCAGAAAGAAGAGTTGTTATGTGTAGAAAATTTTAAAACCTGAAGTGTAGGTAAATTGTTCTCCAGAGCAGAAAAAGGGAACTAGGGTCAATGATGAAAAGAAGGGAAAAGATAAAGAATATTCACACATGCACTCCTCCATTCCAGTAGTCACTAAGCATTCCATGATGTCCTCAGAGCTCTTAAGCCCCTGTGCAGGAATGATGGGGGAAAATGATGCTTCTGCCTTCTAGGAATTTACACGAAATGGAGGAGATGAGCACTTCCTACAAATGCATACTATAGCAACAGTCATAATAGAATGTAAAAAAGTGCTGGAATGAGTGAATAGTGGATAGATTTTAACCAGGAAGAATCTGGGATAACTTCTGGAGGCACAGGGGCTTGAGCTGACTGATGAAATTTGGGAATTTGCTGAAGCACTTCAGGAGAAGTAATAAGGGATTGACAGTACCGTTTTCATCCTGAGATTCCGAAAACATCATCAAGGTAGAATCACTTGAAATCTACTAGGATGTGGAAAGGAGTGAAAACTTCCATCCTGAGACACAGGGAGAAAGGTGCTGTTTTAAACCAGGAGAAATGGGTATCCAAGAGAACAAGAAAGAAATGAGTTACTTTTGGGACCTCTCAATTTTAAGGTCCTGCACCTTCCATGTAGATGAATCTAGGAGTAAATCGATTGTAAAAATTTGGGAATCATTTACTTAGAGATAAGGACTGAATCCATGGAGGTAAAGGTTTAAACTTGGGGTAAGCCTGCATTCAGAAACCAGATTGGAAAAAGAATGCATTGTGACTTGGAACTTTCTCTATTGTAGCCTTTCTTTAAATAGCCACAGAATATTAGTGATTAATTTTTAATGCATGATATTCGGTAGATATGCTTTTGTGGCATGTATTACATGCCTAGATCTTTTGCTGATCTTCCACCTCTCAGTTGTTTTTGCTCTAGGGAAAGCCTAACTGGCTCACCCAGTTGCACTCGTTATGACTGTTAACCTAAGTACCAGATAGGAAATTTGCAGACATCAAGCCTAGAAGGAAAATACCAGCTTTTAGTCGGCTATTATTGCAGATGCAAGTCAACACAGAGATGACGCACTGCCTCCTTTCCCTAACTGCTTCCCATTAAAGCCTCTGTCCTCTTTGGGGATGTGGCCTTCTCGGGTGTCTTACTCGTTCCTTTTTCTTCCTTCTGACATGCAGACATGAACACTCAAAACTGAACATAATATGAGACTGAGGATAGTATTAAGATTTCTTGTGTACATCAAACAAATGTAATGACTGTATAAATCTTAAAAATAATTGAATAATAAATTTTGTATTTCCTTGCTTATGAATAGAAAGAAAATTGTTTTTTTATAGGTTGCTTCATTTTTCTTTTTCCATAAAGCAGGGGCTCTTGCAAAATATTGTAATGTAATAAACTTATAGCCATATCTGTCATGCTCAAAATAAGGAATTTGTTGTCTTTTATGATATTACAGAGTTTGATTTAAAATACTCATGGCAGCTTCAATATGTATATGCTCTGATGTGCTCATAAGGACTGTCTATATTTGCATATTATATATATGTATATATATATACATACACATAACACACACATAAGTGAAATGGATTATGATGGGTGCATAGCAAAATGCTATGGTTTTCTATGTTCACCAATTCTGCAATAAGTAGGTATCTGTTGGGGAAAACAATGAACAAATATGTGGAATAAGGCCTTGATAATATTGCTCTAGGGACAGATATGGTTACGGATGTATTCATTTAATCAGCAAGTGTTTATTGAGTCCCTACTATGTGCATGGTACTATAAAAGGTATTGGGTTTACAGTAGTGAATAAGAAAGACATGTTTCTCCCTTCATGGGACATAGAAGTCAGGCATTAAACAAGTAGTTACAATAATTTGCAGAGACAGTTATATTCAATTTTGGAGGGAGACTTAACCAGCTTAGAAGTTAGGGAGAACTTCCAAAGGAAAAGATGAGAGTGGTATTTAAGTCTACACAGAGTCCGTTCTGAAGAAATATAAAATGTCGCTGAGTTAGAGTACTGATGTAAAATCTTACATAATGTAAAAATGTTAACCTACAGGTATATTGGGTATTATCCTAGATACTAAAAATAGAAAAAGAGTCCCCGAGTACTTTATATCAGTTTACTCTCAGCACATACACATGCACGCACATAGACACACACAAAGAGAATAATATATGTTCTATAAAAATAATGAAAGAGAATGTATATATACATATATATGGAGAGAAAAGGTGTCCATGTGCGCATGCGTGTGTGTGCACGCATTGGCTCCAGAGTTAGCCCCCCAGGTCTGAATTACAGCCTCAGCATTGTGCGACTTTTGGTAAGTTACCTAACTTTTCAAAGTCTCAGTTTCCTCCTATGGAAATTGGAATAGCAATCACACCTCATGCCTGAGTCTGAAGTCACGGTGGAATGGTCAAGAACTGAGGTCAGAGCACGCGAGGCATTCGACAACCATTAGCTGCCAGCGCGAGTCTCCAACTTCACACTCCCTTTTCTGGTGACACGGCAGGGTTCTGTGTAGTTTGTGCCTGCTTTGGAGAAGCCTGGGTTGTAGCTCTCAAGCCTTCTTCCACATAAAACATGTAGCAGCTTGGTGGGCTGTGAGTTGCTACATGGGCTCCCTCCTTGTCATCACCGACAAGGAGCAATCTTTTCCCCTCTGCTTATGGAGCAAGAGAATGATTTGGAAGCAGAATGCATCCTCCCTGCTGTACACCCCCCGCCTCCACCAGAGCCTATCATTAAAGATGACTTGCAGAGACTAATGATCTGGCTGGTGGTACGCTCCTCGGGGTGCTGTGTTCATGCTGATGGGAGATGCTGGAAGAAAATCTGTTACCGTCTCTTTTATTAAAGGGTTTGTAAATCACGGCATTTCAGCAGATTTGACAAGTAATTTCAAACTTCTGAGACGAAGAATGGAGAAGCTGAGAATCACCAGGGGGCAGCTGCTTTACCTTTGCATAGTTGTGAACTTTCGTCATGCAATAGATTTTTTTTTTCATTATTATTACGTGTCCTCTAAGAAGAGCTCTCCATAAATTAAGGCCGCCCATCCATTGTACTCTGGACTCTGGCCACTCCAGACAGAGAAGAACCCCTGACCACCCCTTCCGGAGAGGAAAGCTGACCACCCCTTCCAGATAGGAAAGCTGACATAATGAATGAAGAAATGATTCAAAGAGGTGGTGTCAAGACCCAAGAGAATCTCCCATCTCCAAGCCACTTCATGATGTGGAATCAATATATTTAATCAACACCATAAATACCCTGAAGAGATATTAGTCAGTCCTTTGTGAAAGGCCTTTGTAAACTATAAAGTACTATACGCATGTAATCATTTTCTTCACTTGATCTTAGCCAAAAGGCCAAGAAGCGATGTATGTAATCATTTTCTTAAACAATACTTGGCATTAATGAATATTTACAACATGCTGAGAAGTTTGCATTCATTGCTTCATTTAGTAAGTCTGAGATTGATTTGGGCTCATCAAGATATGGCATTGAAGACAGAGCCTTAAGAGAAGCCATTGCTCTTAAGATTTTCACCCTTTTCTGTCTTCAACTATTTTGCAACACACATGTGGCAATAATTTCTGCCAGAGCGTGGACTTTTGGCAGTCGGGAGTCTTCATGGACTAATTCCACTTCTGCTAGTTATTTGGTACCACATCAGAGGATGTGAGTAAATATGGCCTTCGGATTTCTTTTCCTGTGGGCACACCTTCACACAGACAGCATGTTCTATTTACCATTGTGTTTCTTGGTCTTATATTCAGAATAATTACAGCATGCCTTCTCCTAAGATCTGAGTTAAAGGCCTGAAATACGCCTCTGAAAAAGCACAAAAGGTTATTCTGGAAAAGTGTCCCAAAGGAGCAAGGGTGATGTTAATTTTTCAAGGATGTTTTGGTGACTTTTGAGAGTTGCAGTCATTGTTAAGCATGAAGCCGGAAAGAGGAAGTGTGAGTTATTTAACAGTGATTATTCCTTTCCTTAGATTTTGCCCTTTTTTGGACTCTGCTCAAAGCCCATCCCCCAAGAAATTGGCAGCTCAAATCCCAGGCTTTCAGATACATTAGACTACAATAGCATTCTTCATGCGTTTCCATTCATAAACATCAGTCCCCAGGGGAATAACTTTTAGTAGTGTTCAAAATCACCAGCATCCACTTTTTAATAAGAACAAAAAAAAATCATTCACAAAAATAAAGGAGAAATACAGAAACCTCAGTGGTGTTTAAGATCTAAAACCCAATTTCTGTTTATATTTTTAGCCATAATACCAAAGTAGTTATACTCATTATAGAAAATTTAGAAATATAGAAAAACAGAAAATTAGAAAATTTAGAAAAACAGGAAAATATTAAGAAAATGAAATAGCCTGTATTTAATAACTATAGATAGCCACTGTTATCCATTTGGTATATTTCATTTCCAACATTTTTCATGTGATGTGACTGTGTATGTATATGCATGTGTGGTGGGTATTTTTCAAATTATGCATTCTTTTAACATATGATAATGTCTACCATGCCATTCAAATGTATTTTAAAATAGCTCATAATTTCCTTTATTCTAGTCATGAAATTGGTTTAAGCACATTATTTTTTAAAAGCCACACAATATGGAAAGTATATAGTAAGGAGTAAATACAGAGAAAGAAGGAAATCCTTCTGTTAGCAGCCACATGGGTGGATCCTGAAGGCATTTGCTAAGAGAAATAAGCCAGACAGGCAAAGACAAATACTGCATGAGTTCACTTATATGTGGAATCTAAAACAAAAACAAAAGCAAGTCAAACTTACGGAAACAGAGAATAGAAAAGTGGTTGTCAGGAGCTGGCAGGTGGAAGAAATAGAGAGAAGTTGATAAAAGGGTACAAACTTTCCACTATATCATCAATAAGGTCTGAGGATCTACTGTGTAGGATGGTGACTGTAGTTGACAGTGCTGTATTGTACAGTTGAAATTTGTTAAGAGAGTAGAACTTAAATGTTCTCACCAAATTGTGTGTGGGGGGGGGGTTGTGTGTGTGTGTGTGTAAGGTGATAAATGTGTTAATTAACTAGATGGGAGGAATCCCTTCACAATGTGTCTGTATATCAAATCATCATGATGTGCACTTTAAATTTCTTACAGTTTCGTTTCTCAATTATGCTTCCATAAAGCTGAAGGGGAAAAAAGATCCTATAACTGAAAAAAAAAAAAAAAAGTTAAGTAAATACCACCCTGATCACACTTTTGAGAGATTAGCAGAGATGACATTTTTAACAGTTGATGAAAAATCTTAAAGAAAAGCCTTTCTGTGTTTATATCTATACACACACATGTGTGTGTTACATTTACTTGATCCAGAAGGCTATGCTTTAGGATATGCTCCACTGGTTTAATAACAATTTTGGGGGTGCAAGATAAACTTCATTAAATGTAGAAAAACACTTTTTCTAGCAACATTAATAGACCAAATGCAGGTCACCATCTTAAGTATAACAATTAGAAATTGAGTCTAAACCTATTTCATATTCAGAATATGAATGTGGTCTAAGGATCTAAATCAATTCCAACCATCAGCAGTTAGGGTTTTATGCCGCATGCTGATCACCTTGACCTCTTTCTTCTCTTTGATGTTGATAGTTGAAGTTGGAGGCACATAAAATATTCCAGGGTTTTAGCTGCGTTAGGATTCCCGAGTTGATTTATAAATTGCCAAAGTTAAACAGCTTTTTCAAAAGTCGTCTAGGAGTTTTCGACAGATACAATTTTAGCACCTGAGTTATATATTCTTTCATGATGCATAGTTCGGTCATAACCTACTTGCCCCATCTTTCAAAAGTCTGTGATTTAGTTTACAAAGGATGTGGCTGTTTCTCCTGCCTACAGTTGCGTAGCCTGACATGTGACCCTTTATCTCCTGTGTACAATAACCTTTCACTTTATTGCTGCATCAGAAGGAATCTTTTGTAAAAAGTATTTTAAGGGGAAGGAAGGATCCAAATGTAAGTTCAGATGTAATCATGAGAGGCTGTCCAATCCAAGTAACTCAGCTCGACTGAGGAGACTTTGAGGTGAGCTGCTAAAATCTACTCGTGGTGACTTTCCCACAAGTACAGACAAAGACAAGGGTGGAACCTTCTCTGTTAGCAGCCGCCAGGTTTCTTTTAACCTTGTTTACAAGTTGCATTTCAACTTCAAAAATGTGAAAATGTTATCAAATTATGTTTCTTAAGATCAAGGAAATATGCTACCTAGAATTTTATGCAAATAGAATATATAATCTGCCCTGTGATCTTCAGTCAATAGTAGTCATTTCTTTTTTTTTTTTTTCTTTAAGATTTATTTGTTTTTTGAGAGAGAGCATGCACACCAGTAGGGGAAGGGGGAGAGGGAGAGAGACTCTCCAGCAGACTCCACGCTGAGCTCAGAGCTTGAAGCGGGGCTTGATCTCAGGACACTAAAATCACAATCTGAGCCGAAACCAAGAGTCATACGCTCAACGGACTAAACCACCCAAGCACCCCAATAGTAGCCATTTCAACTTACCATACACAGTGTGTGTGTGTGTGTGTGTGTGTACGTGTATGTGCATATATAAATATGCATCTGTATAACCATGGTAATGAGTTTATAGTATTATATGCATGGACCTATTTTCTATTGGGGGATATTTAGGTTTTTATCCTTTTTGTTGCTATTATGTAAAATGGTGTAATGAGAAGCCTTCAACCTATATCCTCATGTACTTGTCTTAATTTGTTCCAAAGATAAATTACTAAAAATGGAATTGCTATATTAAAGGGTACGCACATTTTCATCATTAATATGTTATTACCAAATGTCTCTCCAAAAAGTTCATAGCAGTATTATGACTAACAATTTTTCCATGTCCTTAACAACATAGCTATATCACTACTTCTTACTTTTTCTAATCTAATTGGAAAAAATGTGATATATAATTGTTTTTAGTTCCATTTTTAATTACTGAAGACTTTTTAACATCTGCCAAGCATTTCATTGTCATGAATCATAATTTATTTCACTTCAATTATTAGGCATTTAAATTGCTTCAAGTTTTCCCACATGCAGTGAACATCTTTGCATATAATTCTTTGTCCTGAAGATATTTTTCTTAGAATAGATTCTTAAAATGGGAATAATGGACTAAAATTGTGCAGCTTTTAAAAGTTCATGGTACACATTGCCAAGCAATTTTCTAGAAAGGTTATACCAATTTTTACTTCCATTAACATTATCTTATGGTGCCTATTTCATGAAGCATTGGTTTATTAGATCTTTTCTAATCTGAAAGGGGAAAATGTTCTCTTATCTTGTTGCCTTTCGTTGGTAACTAGTGAGGCTGAACTCTTCATGCTTTTTTAGTCATTTATGGTTGTTCATTGAATACCTTGTTCCTTTTTAAAAGTCTTCACGTTGCCTACTTGTACTTGAGGAAGACTGTAACAAGCTAATTTATAGTGTTGTCAGCTCCCAGGCCATACCTTCAAGTAGCCATCACTTCTCTAAAAATACATACCAGACCTTCCACAGGAAAACAGATTTCTCCTACCCAAACATGCTTGGGTGTCTTTTTTGGAACCTCTTATTCTCTCTGTTCCTTAACGGACTCTTTACTTGTTCTCTTGGTGCTCTTGGATCTGTGTCACTATCCCCTACCATTGTAGCTTGGCCTTGCTCCTGCATGGTTTGAAACCTGACCCAGGCTCCTGGAGCTTCTCTGAGTATATCAGATTCCCTGACTATATTCACTTCCTCCCTGCCTCAGCTCAGGGATTGCTCATGTTGCCCGTGGGAGAACACCTCTCCTGGCTTGACCAAGCTCTCCAGCCTTTCTCTCCTGTACTCTATTCCTTTGTATGGTCCTTACTAGATATTTTCCAAAGTATCTTGATTAGATCACTCATAATTGTGGCACTGCAGATTTTATTCACTCAGCCTACGTTTGAAGAAAGAAACTATTATCCTCTAGCAAATCCAGTGCTTAAAGTCTTCCCCAAGGGAGTTGCTGAGAATTACAGGAACATTCACATCCATAGCTCTTTTAAAACTAGAAACCAGTGCAACTCAAACTTTTCTTCATTATCCCTCCTCTTACCCAGGAGTCTATTTAGACCTTTGTTTTCCCCTAACTGCCCCCAGTAGAATTTTAATATCACAAATATACTATACATCTGGTTGTGTACTATATGTTTATCTATGAGATATATATGTATATACATACACACACACACACATACACACACACACACACACATATATATATATATGAATTTCTTTCACCTTCTCCCAAGAACCAGTTTTCATACCCTTTGGCGTGATACTCCCCCACTAAGGACGCACACTGTGTATCCAGCTAAATCTTGGAGCAAAGCTCACTAACATAAATGGGCAAACATTGGTAATATAGAACAGGATTTAAGAATACCACTGAATTCACTGGGGAGATTATGTGCTGTGGTGAGCTCTGTGTATTGTGTAAGACTGATGAATCACAGACCTATACCCTTGAAATAAATAATACATTATATATTAATAATAATAATAATAATAATAATAAATAGTGTCATTGAATTTAGACCTGGTTTTCAGTCCCAGCACCTTTGCTTACTGTAGAGCAAGTTACCTTGAACAAATTATATGATTTTACTAAGATTCAGTTCCTTCAATGGTAGAACATACATAATAATGATATGTACCTCAAAGAGATGTTTTGAGAGTAGAAGACAATATGCACGTAAAGTATTCAGCACAGTGGCCATCACACATAGGCACTCTATGCAAATTAGCACTTGACATCATTATTCATATTCTTTGCATACTTTGCTCTCGCTGGCCCAGGATTCGATGCTGGATCAAACAAAATCTCAGTACTATCTATACAAAATCGTCCAGGGTTTGGTCATGTGAGTCCTCATACAAAAACATTTTCATTATGGCTTTGTCTCACACCTTGTGTCCATTTTTAATAATAGTCCTTGGGTTGAATATGTTTGATGTGATTTTGAGGATGAAAACAAGTATTTTTTTTATTTTCTGAGTCAAAATATATTATTTTAGGAAGTTAATTAAATATGGCATTAATGTTGGGTCATGGTTTGGGAACTGTAAGCAAAGACCCAGTTTGAAGAAAAGTCTCTATAAAACATGACAAAAATGTCAACTGGTCGTGTTTCTGGACCAAGGGGAATTTGAAAAACAAGAAATAGATGCTCATCAAATACACACTATATTTGTATGTACGTGTATCTCCAGGCAGGTAAGCAGGGATTTATGAAGAAGAAGACTGAAAATAACTCTAATCCCATTTGTGTACCCAGAAATACCCTTAACTCTGCTCTGTGTAAACTAACTTTCTTAGGTGCACCTTCCTCATTTTCCTAGAGGCAAATGTCTTGCGCACTGAAAAGCATGTAATAGAATTTATACAATGTCACTGTGAGTCAAGATAAGACCTATGGGGGTCTTCTATGGAAGGAGCACAAAGTTAAGTGGACCTACACTTTATCCTGACTCCACCACCTACTGTCTGTGAGAATGTAGGCAAATGACTCTTTTTTCAGACTCGCTTTCTTGATCTGTAATATGTAACAATGTTTACTGGGCACAAGATCATGGTGGTAATTAAATGATGCCCTACGTGTAAAGCATAAAATACAGTGTTTAGCTCATAGCAGGTACTCAGTAATACTGATGCCTTCTTTTATGAGGGTTGCCCTTTTTCTTTTTTACTGGCACACAGCAAGTTAGCTTGCTACTAATCTCATGATATGAGAAGCCAAAGTAGCTACTGGGGAAACTCCTAAACTTTTATAAGCCTCTGGTTTTGTCATCTATAAAATAGTGATGATAGTAGGCCTTTTCTTAAAATTAGGAAGATTCAGTAAGGTAATACATATGAAACATTTAACAAAGCTCCTAGAATACAAAAAGTATATGCTCAATTTAGCTCTATTAACAGCATTATTATTTATTAGACTAGGCTATCATATTTATTAAGCTATCAAAAATTCTCAAATAGACAAAAGTATACAAATATGCCAAAATATACAAAATAATTTATGTAAAGTTTTTATATGCAGCATACACACAAACACATGTATACAACATACACATATATATTTCATATCATTTAAACCAACTAGTTTATGTAAAATTGTAACATTCAAAAATGTAGAGAAAAAGAAAAAGCTAGACAATTTTTATATAGTAACTTTCTTTTGCCTCCTTTTCTTACAAACCTATCCTAATTTTTTTTTTTTGAAAATGAAGCTGCTGTTATTTTTTTAAAAAGTAACATTGCTTTATTAATCATCACTTCCACTAAGATTTGCAAGCTCTCAAGATCACAACTCACCTTCTCAAGGAAGCGCTTTGGATACAATTCTTTCTACTAATATAAGAAGTTCTAATTGTCTCTTTATCTTCTCTGGTGTGCTAAATGCATATAGTCTTGAGGGGAGCCAGAAGCAGTACATCATGTTTGTGATTCTTCTTTGTTGTTCATGGTGATGGCTATCATTTATTCAGTGTTTCCTATGTGCAGGCAGATACCCAGTCAAACTCTTTACCCAAGTGTCATTACTGGCATCTTTGCAGTTATTGGATTTCGTAGGAAAGTAAAGACCAATATGACATGAAAGTATTTATTTGTAACATTAGTCCCTGTTCAAATATCACTTTTCACAAATTAACATTAGTGTCTATAGCTTGTATCTCTACTCATCACATAAATATAGTCAGTTTCTCCATAAATGTCTGATCTTACAAACGATGGACATATAATGCAAATACAGTGCACATTTGTTGAAAAGTGAAATTGCCAATCATAGAATGGTTACAGGATTATATAAAGTCAGTGAAAGTCAAGGTGTAAAGACCTTTAGGTTAAAGTCATTATCAGCTGAGGGTTTAGCAAAAATAGAGCTATTAATAACAAAGAAGAAAAGGAAGCTTACATCATACACACTTCAAAAGAATATCAAGAAACTGAGAGGCCCTTAGGAAATTTATAAAACTCTCTATTAGCTCTGCAGTAATGGCTTATTATGATCATGAATCAAAGCAAAATCTGAACCTAGATTGGTGTATAAAGCTTTAATTCAATTTTATCAGAAAAGTGAACCCTTTCTCAAAATATCAACACAGTCATTTTTGCTCCATCTAAGAATTTACTAATTATTTAACTGTAGTGTGTTAAAAGATTCTTTCACAGATTTAGACTACGACAATTTCAAATACCAATCAAGCCTTTTATCACTACATACTATAAAATTTTAGGAATTGCTTAAGTACATTCACTTTTTTTTTTTTTTTTTTTTAAGATTTCATCCACTTATCTGACAGAGAGAGAGATCACAAGTAGGCAGAGAGGCAGAGACAGAGAGAGGAGGAAAGCAGGCTCCACACTGAACAGAGAGCCTGATGCGGGGCTCGATCCCAGGACCCTGAGATCATGACCCAAGCCGAAGGCAAAGGCTTAACCCACTGAGCCACTCAGGCGCCCCAATACATTCACTTTTAAGTGATTTTTTTTTCTGATACTATCTTCAGGTAACAAGGACATCCTATGTCATCATATTTAATTCTCATAACATCTGTAGGAGGTACCTTCTCCATTTCACAAAACAATGAAGCTGGACCTCAGAGAGGCTAAGTAACCCACTCAAGGTCACATAATAAGTGATAAAGTCAGGATTCAAATGTAACTCAATCAGATTCTGACATTATTTGTCTCTCTCACTGCATTGTACACAGTATCTTCTATAAATTATCATAGAATTGAACATGATTATCTTTTTTAAAAATTTTTTTAACTTTTTTAATTAACATACAATGTATTATTAGCCCCAGAGGTACAGGTCTGTGAATTGCCAGGTTTACACACTTCACAGCACTCACCATAGCACATACCCTCCCCAATGTCCATAACCCCACCACCCTCTCCCTAACCCTCTCCCCCTGGAAACCCTTAGTTTGTTTTGTGAGATTAAGAGTCTCTTATGGCTTGTCTTCCTCCCGATCCCATCTTGTTTCATTTATTCTTTTCCTCCCCCCAAAACCTCCCATGTTGCATCTCCACTTCCTCATATCAGGGAGATCATATGAAAGTTGTCTTTCTCCAATTGACTTATTTCGCGAAGCATAATACCCTCTAGTTCCAACCACGTCATCGCAAATGGCAAGATTTCATTCCTTTTGATGGCTGCATAGTATTCCATTATATATATATATATATATATATATATATATATATATATATATCACCTCTTCTTTATCCATTCATCTGTTGATGGACATCTAGATTCTTTGCATAGTTTGGCTATTGTGGACATTGCTGCTATAAACATTCAGGTGCACATGCCCCTTCAGATCACTACATTTGTATCTTTAGGGTAAATATCCAGTAGTGCAATTGCTGGGTCATAGGGTGGCTCTATTTTCAACTTTTTGAGGAACCTCAATGCTATTTTCCAGTGGTTGCACCAGCTTGCATTCCCACCAACAGTGTGGGAGGGTTCCCCTTTCTCCACATCCTCACCAGCATCTGTCATTTCCTGCTTGTTAATTTTAGCCATTCTCACTGGTGTGAGGTGGCATCTCATTGTGGTCTTGATTTGTATTTCCCTGATGCCGAGTGATGTGGAACACTTTTTCTTGTGTCTGTTGGCCATCTGGATGTCTTCTTTGCAGAAATGTCTGTCCATGTCCTCTGTCCATTTCATGATTGGATTATTTGTTCTTTGCATGTTGAGTTTGATAAGCTCTTTATAGATTTTGGATGCTAGCCCTTTATATGATATGTCATTTGCAAATATCTTCTCCCATTCTGTCAGTTGTCTTTTGGTTTTGTTAACTGTTTCCTTTGCTGTGCAAAAGCTTTTGATCTTGAGGAAGTCCCAAAAGTTCATTTTTGCCCTTGCTTTCCTTGCCTTTGGCCATGTTCCCAGGAAGAAATTTCTGCAGCTAAGGTTGAAGAGGTTGCCACCTGTGTTCTCCTCAAGGATTTTGATGGATTCCTTTCTCACATTGAGGTCCTTCATCCATTTTGAGTCTATTTTCGTGTGTGGTGTAAGGAAATGGTCCAATTTCATTTTTCTGCATGTGGCTGTCCAATTTTCCCAACATCATTTGTTGAAGAGACTGTCTTTTTTCCATTAGACATTCTTTCCTGCTTTGTCGAAGATTAGTTGACCATAGAGCTGAGGGTCTATTTCTGGGCTCTCTTTTCTGTTCCATTGATCTTTGTGTCTGTTTTTGTGCCAATACCATACTGTCTTGATGATGACAGCTTTGTCATAGAGCTTGAAGTCCGGAATTGTGATTCCACCAACTTTGGCTTTCTTTTTCAACATTCCTCTGGCTATTTGAGGTCTTTTCTGGTTCCATATAAATTTCAGAATTACTTGTTCCATTTCTTTGAAAAAAAAAATGGATGGTATTTTGATAGGGATTTCATTAAACGTGTAGATTGCTTTAGGTAGCATAGACATTTTCACAATATTTGTTCTTCCAATCCATGAGCATGGAACATTTTTCCATTTCTTTGTGTCTTTCCCAATTTCCTTCATGAGTACTTTATAGTTTTCTTTGCCTCTTTGGTTAGGTTTATTCCTAGGTATCTTATGGTTTGCGGGGCAATTTTAAATGGGATTAATTCCTTAATTTCTCTTTCTTCTGTCTTGTTGTTGGTGTAAAGAAAATGCAACTGATTTCTGTGCATTGATTTTATATCCTGACACTTTACTGAATTCCTATAGGAGTTGTAGCAGATTTGGAGTGGAGTCTTTTGGGTTTTCCACATATAGTATCATATCATCTGCAAAGAGTGATAGTTTGACTTCTTCTTTGCTGATTTGGATGCCTTTAATTTCTTCTTGTTGTCTGATTGCTGAGGCTAGGACTTCTAGTACTATGTTGAATAGCAGTGGTGATAATGGACATCCCTGCCATGTTCCTGACCTTAGCAGAAAAGCTCTCAGATATTCGCAGTGTGTTTTTCATAGATGGCTTTGATGATATTGAGGTATGTATCCTCTATCCCTGCATTTTGAAGAGTTTTGATCAGGAAAGGATGCTGTACTTTGTCAAATGTTTTTTCAGCATCTATTGAGAGTATTATATGGTTCTTGTCTTTCTTTTATTAATGTATTGTATCACATTGATTGATTTGCAGATGTTGAACCAACCTTGCAGCCCTGGAATAAATCCCACTTGGTTGTGGTGAATAATCCTTTTAATGTACTGTTGGATCCTATTGGCTAGTATTTTGATGAGAATTTTTGCATCTGTGTTCATCAGGGATATTGGTCTGTAATTCTCTTTTTTGAGAGGATCCTTGTCTGGTTTGGGGATCCAGGATATGTTGGCCTTATAAAATGAGTTTGGAAGTTTTCCTTCCGTTTCTATTTTTTGGAACAGTTTCAGGAGAATAGGTATTAATTCTTCTTTAAATGTTGGGTAAAATTGCCCTGGGAAGCCATCTGGCCCTGGGCTCTTGTTTGTTGGGAGATTTTTGATGAATGCTTCAATTTCCTTACTGGTTATGGGTCTGTTCAGGTTTTCTATTTCTTCCTCGTTCAGTTTTGGTAGTCTATACATCTCTAGGAATGCACCCATTTCTTCCAGATTGTCAAATTTGCTGGCGTATAGTTGCTCATAATATGTTCTTATAATTGCTTATATTTCTTTGGTGTTGTTTGTGATCTCTCCTCGTTCATTCATGATTTTATTTTTTGGGGTCCTTTCTCTTTTCTTTTTGATAAGTCTGGCCAGGGGTTTATCAATCTTATTAATTCTTTCAAAGAACTAACTCCTAGTTTCATTGATTTGTTCTATTGTTTTTTGGGTTTCTATTTCATTAATTTCTGCTCTGATCTTTATTATTTTTCTTCTCATGCTGGGTTTAGGCTTTCTTTGTCGTTCTTTCTCCAGCTCCTTTAGGTGTAGGGTTAAGTTGTGTATTTGAAATCTTTCTTGTTGAACATGATTATCTTTTTTATTAATTCTAATACAATTCACTTTTTTGTAGAAAAAGCTAACCCAACTCCCACTGTCCACTACTTCATACAACTCTTGGAATTTATTCTTCATTTATGCATTCTGAGCCTTTCTGTTGCTTCCATCTGTTGGTTCCATCTGTGGCATTCTTACTCCTGGACATAAGGGTCACTCACCTCCCATCTACAGCAAGCCTGGTGGAGTGGGCCATTCTTTGGGTTGGTACACTGCAAGGTCTTCAAACAAACAAGGCCATCCTCTCCTGCTTTTGTGCTTTCAGTTGGGTTTTCAGAGTGACCATTTCCAACCCGGGATGAACAGGAGGTAAAACTTGCAGTTCTTTTTTTTTTTTTTTTTTTTTTTTAAGATTTTTATTTATTCATTTGACAGAGAAAGACACAGACACAGCAAGAGAGAGAACACAAACAGGGGGAGCAGAAGAGGGAGAAGCAGGCCTCCCACCGAGCAGGGAGCCCGATGCGGGGCTTGATCTCAGGACCCTAAGATCATGGCCTGAGCTGAAGGCAGTCGCTTAATGAATGATCCACCCAGGTGCCCCAAAACTTGAAGTTCTTATGATGCTTGGGCTTTTCCAAAGGCAAACCCTTTCTACCATTGGATAGAGTTGCTACCCTGATATCAGGGTAATGCTCCCATTTCATGGGCATGCAGCTGGAATAACTGACCTGCCCAATGTCAGATGTGAACTAAGCAGGACAGTCAAGACTGAAGCCCATACCCTCTGACACAGCCCTAGACTCTTTACTATAATAGCAAAGCATAATAACTAATATAATGGACACCTGGGTGGTTCAGTTGGTTGGATATCTGCCTTCAGCTCAAGTCGTGATAGCAGGGTTCTGGGATGAGCCCCTCCTCTGGCTCCCTGATCAGTGGGGATTCTGCTTCTCCCTCTCCCTCCTCCCCTCCCCCTCTGTTGGTGCTCTCACTCACGCACCTGTGCTCACTCTCTCTCTCGCAAATAAATAAATAAAATCTCTTTTAACAGAAATAGTAACTAAGTATATGTCGCTTGATCTCTGAATATGAGCTAGTTACTTAAGCTCTCAGCACTTCCTCATCTGTAAAAAGAGAGATGTTAAAAATGGCACCCACTTGGTGAGGTGGTTGTGTGAACCAAAGGAGATAGTACAAGCGAAGCATTGCAAAAGTTTGCCACCAAGTCACAGTAAACAATAGTTATTGCCACTTACTGAGCACATAGAGACAAATGCTGCCAATACCCCTGATGGAGGCACTATTTTGACATCAATTTATATTAAATTTAAAACAGCTGAAAATAAGTTCGCTCCATGAGCTGGTCTTGAGGTGAAAACGGTTCTTTCAGTACTGCCAAGTGGAGAGGATTATACACAGAATGAGGAAGAGAGTACAAAAAGGGGAGGTGAGACGTTGCCCACTGGCCAGGTTTGCTTCCTGCATGCCTTCATGACGGGCTAACTTCCAGCCAGTGACCAGCTGGTGAGGGTGTGAGAAGAGGCCGTCCTGTGCACCTGGCGAGCAAACATTCACTTACTTGTAAAGTTAGCCTTCTTGTACTCGTACTCAATTTCTGGAGCTGAGTGTTTTGCTTCCCCTTTTCTCCTTTGTATCTTTCTCTTTTAAAATCTCTTTCTCCCTTCTCCCCTCCTTTCTCCCTTTCCATGTTTACATCTATGGTTTATATTCCACCCTCATACTCACATTCCAGTGAACTGCTCAGGAAATGCTTCCCCAAGTTAATGACCTTATCTTTTAAAGATGTCATGTTGTTATGAGGGTTTAATTCCCTTTTAGCCTTGGGGGATGTGTGATGTTGCCTGGTAATGAAAGTTATAGAAAATTGCCTTTGAGAAAACATCAACACATACTGGTAACTTAACTCTCTTTTCCACTTCTCAGAACTCCTTAAGTATGCATGCCAATTGCTTTCCAGAACCCTGGAATTGCTTTTTTGTCAGAACTCCACAAGCTAGTGGCAGTAGCTTATCCTTCTGGGGATACTGCAAATGCACCATCAGATGTCTAACATAATTTGCTCTGACTTCAGGGCTCTTAGAGCAGAGTGGGTAAGAGTGTGTGATCCGGAGTGAGGCAGTCCTAGATCTGCATCCCAATTCTGTTCATACTGCTTACTAACTGGGTGACTGTGGGCCAGGCTGCTGAATGGCTCAGGATCTCGGTTTTCCCATCTGTGAAACAAGGAACAATAATGGTCGTTGCTTTATAGTGATCGTATCAGGATTAAGAATTAATATCAGTAGAAATAATTCTTGGTATGTAGTAAGAAGTACAGATGTTTTCATTGTTGCTACTACTCTTTGTTAGAATCAGGACCTGGTGTTGAATTTTAGCTGTCCTGCTTTCTAGCAGAGTGACATTGGGCAAGTGAAATAGAGATAATTATATTGAACCTGTTCATCCTTTCAATGTATGAAGAACGTAAAACCATCTTGTATTTGATATTTTATTATGTTGAAGGATACACATAATAAATACCCTTTTATACCTTTAATTCTTTAAAAATAATCATTAAAAGTAATCTAATAATTATAATATTAAGCTACTCTCTAACTTCATATAATGCTTTTTCTTTCATTTGTGTCTAATATTGTAATCCTCCCCGCAAAAAATATTGTAGTCCCCCTTTCATACCATAAGTTCTATGAAGGGAGGGGCATATCAGCCAGCATTTAGCACCATGGTTAAGTATTACAGGGACCCATTTCAGTGAATCAAAAGAAAACATACATTCAATCAACGTTTTTGTCCTACTGGTCCAAGCATTATATCAAGCAACTTTAACAGATATAATGGCCACCTATGTGATCTGCCAAAAATTAAGCATGCAAGCTTAGAATTCATTGTTCTTATGATAACAGAATGTTAGTGGTGGAAAAAACCTAGATATGCTAGTCTATCTCCATGCTCAATGAAGAATACAACCTGTATCATCGCCCTTTGTTTTCTTCCTAAATACCTACTCGACTTCAAAACTGAGTCGTAGATGATTAAATCACTTGCCTTTAGTCATGCAGGTTGTAAATGGAGCAGTCAGAATTCACACCTGAGTCTATATGACTCCAGAGCTGAAACTTCTTTTTGTTGAGTAACAAAAAAGTCTCCCCTATACTGCTTATTTGGCAATTAATTTCGCAGTGAAATAATCTCATAATGCTGTCACTTGAACTATTAAGCTCTTGCTTGCATATGTTACTGCTATTAGATTTTTCCATATGTTTATTTTTGTCTTATTTTCTGGAAGTTTACATATTGGTGTTCCCACCACTATTTTACACATAGTAGACTCATGAATGTTTGACAGATTCACTCAAATCTTCAATGAAGGGATAGCCTTTTCAAAGCAGCTTATTTCTGTTTTAGAAGATTGTTTCTACAGCTCAAAAAAATCTAATTTAAATGCCTATAAACACCTTAAAATCATAGAATCCTAAAACCAAGGTTTTATCTATTGCCTTCATTTTATGTTCAAGAAAACCGAAAGTAAATTGATTTGCCCAAGGTCACAAAGCTATTAATCTGCAGATCCATGGCCATGAATTCTGGTCTTGCATCACTTTCTGATAATGTTCTGCTAGATATTTGAAAATAGTTTCTGGGCCCCTCTTAGTCCTTTTAGGCCATGAGGCTGAAATTCCTCATCTTAGACTCAACCAGTTTTCCAATAATCCTATTAACAGGTATTTCCACAGGTACTGCAGGGGAAAAAAATCTTTTGTCCATTATTAATAGCCTTTTCATGGAGGATAAACTTTATGTGCAATAATCTGGCATTCTTAGGAATAAAAAATTTATCTGCCTATATTTCAGCTTGTAGTAATAAAACTTTATCTTGAGGAAATAATTAAAAAGAAAGAGAAGGTCAATTTTTACAAAGATGGATTTAGAATAACTGCTAGCTGGAAATGGCCCAACATTTGGAGACTGCAGAATGATACATACTGGTCAAAATGGTATGGAGACCAGATAGCAGCAAAGAAAGTCATGCAATAAATGGAAAAAGTAAATTTTTAAAAAATGGCTTATTAATTGCAATGTAGCAGGATGTGAAGGGTTTAGAATTGTAAACTGTACATCCTTTAAGGTAAACGTGTTCTTCGTAAGGTTTTGATGTTTTCCTTTCTCCTGGCACTATAGATTAGATCTAAATAAGGACTATAGTGTCCATAGGTAAACATAGCTTGAATATAGGGTTTCTGGAGGGAATGGAGTTAGGTGTGTCATGAAGGATGGACATGGGTCAGACTGCATGTCTGACCAGTCCATTCTGGCTGCTGTAACAACTTATCACAGACCAGGTGTCTTATAAAGAACAGGCTGCAGATTGCTGGTCTTGTTGTGTTCTCTCTTGGTGGAAGGGACAAGATAGCTCTCTGCAGCCCCTTTTATAAGGGCACTAATCCCAATCATTAGTGCTCCGCTCTTATGACTATATCATCTGCCAAAGGCCCCACCTCCTAATACCATCAACTGTGGCATTAGATTTGCAACAGATGTATTTGGGGGGACACAAACATTCAGACCACAATACACCAGATGGTCTTGCCCATCATTACACTGAAGAGTGTAATTGGTCTTTAGCTTGTGGATATGTGGCCTGATTACCATCTGATGAGCTTGAAAACAAAGCACACAAACAAAAAGCAGTAAAGCCATCCTTTCTGGGGATCCACCTGTTAGTCATCTACTGATAAAACCCAATGGGTGACATGTTTGGAGCCCAGCAATGACAGTTGATGATCAAATCCATCCCCCAGATTTTTTTCCACATGTTCTTTCACCAAACCAGTTTTGTTTTTTTTTTTAAGACTTTATTTATTTGACAGAGAGAGATCACAAGTAGGCAGAGAGGCAGGCAGAGAGAGAGGGGGAAGCAGGCTCCCCACTGAGCAGAGAGCCTGATATGGGACTCGATCCCAGGACCCAGAGATCATGACCTGAGCCGAAGGCAGAAGCTTAACTCACTGAGCCACCCAGGTGCCCACCAAACCAGTTTTTCTCAAATCTTATTTTTTGATTAATTTTTAATCTTGATGGGAAAGAATTCCACTTTTATTTTTGCTGGTATTTTTCTTCTCAGTTCCAGCCCAATAATTCCAAAAGATCATGTTTAGCACCTTCATTGAGTCTGTCCTTATTTAAGATAACCTCTGTATTATCTTAAATTATGATACCAGTCATAAAAGTAGCTAATCATTAATGAGTGCTTACTGTGGACCAAGCACTGTGTTGAATATTTTACCTCATTTTATCCTCAAAACGGGCTGACAAAGTGAGTGATATTTTATCATCTCTGCCAAGGATCATATAAATAACAAGTGTCAGAAACAAGACTCAATCCCAGGTATGTCTAATGAAAAATCCCATGCTTTTAGCCACTACAGTGTGTCATTTCTAAGCATCTTTCCCAGTTTTATCCAAGGCACCAAAGAGCCTTGGAGGTTTAGGACCTCCAAACACAATTTCAAATTACATGACTAAGGATAGAACTCTAGGGTATTCCACTACAGACTTCCTTCATGAAAGATGTAATACCACTGATTCATGCCCATTGGATACTGTGATTCATCTGATAGTTCACCTGACCAGACTATTATCCACCTGAATTTCACAATTTTATTCACAATAACATGGGAAACTATTAAATGCTTTGTAAAACTGAAAAATATAATGGCATTTACTTTATCTGCTAACATCTGCATTTCTTGCCAATTTTACCTTTTTCTTTCTAAGAGGTCTCTTCACCTACATTATTGTCCTTGTCCCTAAATTATCTGCCACGCTATCGCTAGAGCAATCTAAAGTCAAGCCCCATCACAACCCCCCTATTTCAAATACTCCAGAGGCCTCCCATCTTCAAGAGATGGTGCTCTTAACCTCAGGTTTAGGACCTCCAAACACAATTTCAAATTACATGACTGCTGCACATGTGTGCATGCTGCTTCAAAAAGCACCCATAGATCCTGGATATCAACCTTTTGTCTGTAGTGTCATTTGCAAATATCTTCTCCTATTCTGTGGGTTGCCTCTTTGTTTCGTTGACTGTTTCCTTTGCTGTGAGAAGCTTTTGATCTTGATGAAGTCCCAAAAGTTCATTTTTGTTTTTGTTTCCTTTGCCTTTGGAGACATATCTTGAAAGAAGTTGCTGAGGCTGATATCAAAGAGGTTACTGCCTATCTTCTCCTCTAGGATTCTGATGGATTCCTGTCTCATGTTGAGGTCTTTTATCCATTTCGAGTTTATTTTTGTGTATGGTGTAAGAGAATGGTCGAGTTTCATTCTTCTACATATAGCTGTCCAATTTTCCCAGCACCATTTACTGAAGAGACTCTTTTTTCCACTGTATATT
Source organism: Mustela putorius furo (assembly GCF_011764305.1). Lineage (NCBI taxonomy): Eukaryota > Metazoa > Chordata > Mammalia > Carnivora > Mustelidae > Mustela > Mustela putorius. The sequence continues at coordinate 54,486,492 of NW_025422005.1, forward strand.
TTTTCCTGCTTTTTCGAAGATTATTTGACCATAGTGTTGAGGATCCATATCTGGGCTCTCTACTCTGTTCTTCTGGTCTGTGTGTCTGTTTTTATGCCAGTACCATGCTGTCTTCATGATCACAGTGTTGTAGTAAAGCTTGAAATCAGGTAACGTGATGCCACCAGTTTTATTTTTGTTTTTCAACATTTCCTTAGCGATTCGGGGTCTCTTCTGACTTCATACAAATTTTGGGATTATTTGCTCCAGCTCTTTGAAAAATACCGGTGGAATTTTGATCGGAATGGCATTAAAATTATAGATTGCTCTAGGCAGCATAGACATTTTAACAATGTTTATTCTTCTGATCCAAGAGCATGGAATGTTCTTCCATCATTTTGTGTCTTCTTCAGTTTCTTTCATGAGTGTTCTGTAGCTGCTCGAGTACAGATCCTTTACCTCTTTGGTTAGGTTTATTCCCAGGTATCTTATGGTTCTTGGTGCTATAGTAAATGGAATCAATTCTCTAATTTCCCTTTCTGTATTTTCATTGTTAGTGTATAAGAAAGCCACTGATTTCTGTACATTGACTTTGTATCCTGCCACATTACTGAATTACTGTATCCAGAACCTATAAAGAACTTCTCAAACTCAACACACACAAAACAGATAATCATATCAAAAAATGGGCAGAAGATATGAACAGACACTTCTCCAATGAAGACATACAAATGGCTATCAGACACATGAAAAAATGTTCATCATCACTAGCCATCAGTGAGATTCAAATTAAAACCACATTGAGATACCATCTTACGCCAGTTAGAATGGCCAAAATTAGCAAGACAGAAAACAACATGTGTTGGAGAGGAGGTGGAGAAAGGGGAACCCTCTTACACTGTTGGTGGGAATGCAAGTTGGTGCAGCCACTTTGGAGAACAGTGCGGAGATTCCTTAAGAAATTAAAAATAAAATTTAAAAAGAAAGGAGTTGAGGGAAATTGGAGGGGGAGATGAACCATGAGATACTATGGACTCTGAAAAACAACCTGAGGGTTTTGAAGAGGTGAGGGGTAAGAGGTTGGGGAGCCAGGTGGTGGGTATTATGGAGGGCACACATTGCATGGAGCACTGGGTGTGGTGCAAAAACAATGAATTCTGTTATGCTGAAAAGAAATTTTTTTTAAAAAGCACCCATAGATTTGTATAAAATTATCAAAAAGTAACTATGATTTTAATGCCTATAAATCACCTCTAAAATAAACAAATTTTCCTGAGTATTTATACAAAACTTTTCAGGACCTAATTTCTAACAGCCCCCAACCTCATCTCCTCCCATGTCTCAACCTTTCAATACCCACAGCATTTGCACACACTCACAAGCAAATAGTGACCTACTTCCTGTGGTTTCTCAAAATGCCATATGTTTGCTCAGTTCCACATTATATGTTTGTGCTGGACCTTCTTCCTTCTCCCCCTTGTGAGATCTTAATCATTCTTGAATCTCAGTTCCAACATCAGTTTTCAATGAGATCTTCTGTGATCTCTCTACTTACTTCATACATTCCATAGATGATATAGGCAAAACACACACTAAGTGTGCAACAGATAACAGTGATGGAGGTAATGTTGGTGAATTTTGGCAATGAGGATATTAGCACACTGAACTCTGACTCCTTGGGAATAGGGATTATGTTTAATTTAACTTTGAACTTTCTGATTATGTTTAACTTTGAAACTATCATGGTACCTTATACATAGTAGGTAGTAAGCATGGTGTTTGTTAATAATCAATTACCAAGTCCAAAATACTGAACACCAAAGGAAGACAGTAAAAGAAGAGACCAGCATGAATGAGAATTACCAAAGAAAACTTTATTAAGTAGGGAGATACACAAATTTTTTAATGGCCAGATTTTTTAATGGCCAGAGAAGAGTACAGAAGTTACCAAAGGTAAAAGAAAAAAAGCATAATAAATACATAGTCTGCTCCGGGGTGGAGAAGAGTAAATGTGCTTTGTTTGATAGGAAGGAGAAGGTTGAGCGATGACATAAATGACTACTTAAAGTTGTCATTACTAAAACTTTACTGCCTAGTACCATGACTAGAGATGAATAGCAAAGACAACAATCCTAAATTTTGTTCCTTTCAGAAACCTCAAGTTGTACCAAAACCATGAAAGAGAATGTTTCATTTAGACAAACTGTATGATATAATGGGGAAAACACAAGCTTTATAGGGCAGCAAATCTAGCTTTGAATTTTAGCGTTGCCGCTTACCGGTTATCTTGGGTTGAGTTCCTTACTTATCTCTTCAAACTTCAGTTTTCTCTTCTGTAGAATGGAAATCATAATAGTTATCCTAAAGGGTTGATTTGGGGTTTGAATGAGATAATTCTTGGAAGGCCTCTAGGACAGAACCTAGCATGTAGCAGCTGTTCAATAAACATGAGTGCTGCCGTTATTATTTAGAGTATGAACTGATGTACTTGTGCATCTGTGCTAAGTCATGGTGTATGTTATGTTGTGAATGTTTTTGGACATGTAAACTTGAGCCTACTTGATCTGAAGGTAATTGGCTTTCTGAAACAGAAATAATCCAGAAAAGGATAATGTGTAACATAGTACCCCATGGCCATTTGTCTTTAAAATAAAGAAACACAAGAACCTTTGAGTGCAGGGTGAATGAAATAGGAAGCTAATAATTTTCTTTATTAACTACCTGCTATACAAACTGTCATTCAAATACTGCCTTATGCTTTATGTAAAAACACTGAAAACCCCCTGTGACTTTATTCTTCTGCTTGGATTTTTTTTTTTTCTGTCTGTAAAAATATGTCATTGAATTAATTTCAACTGTGTTTGTTTGTAAAGCAGCCAAATATTTCCTTTTAAATACTTGAGCTCTATGTTGAATATGCACACGTCGTTCTTAGTACATTACATTTTTTCGGTAGTAGATTTCATCCTTTAATCTTTTTTTAAATGGGCTTTAAGTTCCACATATACTAATATGTCTCCTATGTCCATAATAAATGAAAGTTTTTCCTGTCATGCAGGCTCTTCCAGGGGACCCAGCCCCCTAACCATGGGAGCCCAGGACACCCTCCCTGTTGCAGCAGCATTTACAGAAACGGTCAATGCCTACTTCAAAGGAGCAGATCCAAGCAAGTAAGCCTGGGGCTTTGTCCATTGTATTCTCCAAACTCAATCCTATTCAGTTGGGGGGGGGGGGGGGGGTTGGGGGGGGGGGTCAACCTAAACCTAACTATTTCATTCCTTATTCTAAAACCAACCAAACAAACAAACCAAAATTTGGTTAACAATAACAGGTGGCATGCATAGAATGGAGGAGAAAATTTAAATTAGAAATATTAATTCACTGTTTGTTTGTTTGTTTGTTTGTTTGTTTTTTAATGTGCCAAGAGGACCGAATATCTAATATCTTACTCCCCAGAAATCTCTGGTTCAGTTTTGGTTGCAAGCTCATGGAAAATCCTAATCTAATTCTATTAACAGTGAAAAAATTTTTTGTCTCACAAAAGTAAATGTCTAGATCATGTCTTTATTGTTTTAGTCTTTGCTGGGTGGGAATCACTCACATATAAACTGAGAAATGGTGTACTGGAATGAGAACCTAGAAATAGATACATTTCATAACAGAGAGATTAGTTAGAGGACAAGTTGTATGTTACCCTTACTAACTAAGGAAAAACTGGCCAAAAAATTTATAATCACAGAAAAGTAAAAACTCTAGAGAAAAGTGTACCACTCCCTATTTGCAGGAGTCAGATTTCACGTTTTTCAGTATATACTGACGGTGAGCTTGACCTGAATGCTTATGTAATATGATTAAATATTTTGCCATTCTAGAAAGATTTTTCTGGATAGAGTTCAGAAAGTTTATGGATTCCCTGAAATTATACTGCATATCTTCTGTGTGTGAGCATATGGACATTTGTCCCTAAGGTCTATAACATCCATCAGTTTCACAAAGAGGTTTATGACCGCCCCCCCAAAAATTAAGAGTGATTATTAGTCTATACTGAAAACAAAACACTGAAGTCAAACTGGCTTTCAAGTGTGTCATTAATACAATTCCAGACCTCAATGTAGTGGATAAACAAAGGACAAATCTAAGTGAGGAAAGAATTGCTTTTTATTTCTTACTTATAAGGATGAGGGCTTAGAAGACCTTAGTATCCATGGAAATAAGAATTAAAAAAAGAAAATGCTCACATAGAACACTAGACTATTTTATGAACATTTTTAAAAGAGTAATAATTAAATATAATTAGAACTTGGATTTCTACATATATCTTAAGTGAGAATTTATATGACTAATAGAAACACTAGTTCTTATAAGCTGAAATCTAACAATACTATGCTGGGAAACATGATTAGTAACTCCATTTATAAGTGCCCTATCAAGACAGTGGGATCTATCACCCTCCTTAAATGTCATGTCCTTTCTTACAGCATTTAGATTTTATTTTAAGCCCATACTATTGTAGACAGACCAATACTAGGGACTCTGGTGTTTTAGTCCACTTGAGATGCTATAACAGAATACTATAGACTGAGTTTCTTCTAAACCACATAAATTTATTTCTCATAGTTTTTGAGGCTGGAAAAAAGTCCAAGATCAAGGCCCTGGCAGATTCACCATCTGACCAGAGGCAGGCTCCTGGTTCACAGTAAGCTTAAATGGGAGGGCTAGGGGCAGTGGGGGAGTGGGAGGGAGATAGGACTCCTCAGGGTCACTTTTATAAAGGCACTGATCTCATTTATGAGGGTCCTACCCTCATGACCTAATTACCTCCCAAACACCATCGTATTGGAAAACAGATTTCAGCATATACATTTTAGAAGGACACAAACATTCAGTCTGTAGGGCTCTGGTTTCTCCCATTTTCTCTTTCATCCTCCAAGCAGGAAGGTAATTTGCCACATCCACATACCAATAGGAAGTAAAAGCTGCCTCACATCGAGTATGCATTTGAACTGTTAGCGCAAGTAAGAGCCATGTGCGTAAGTTGTGTATATACTCTACACACACATACATGTTTATTCTGTAAACTCTTCTTCCAACAAAGTATTTGCATAACTTTCGAACAAAGAATTTGCATACCAGTTCTAAGGATTAGTTATTATTGACTGACCTGCCTATATGTTAGAAAGCTCAGGCTGCCTGGAATTGAGAAAGCCAGGTAGAAACACACCTTTCGAGAGTAAGAGTAGTCAGCAGGCACATGGATGGCTCATTCAGTTAGGTGTCCGACTGTGGATTTAAACTCAGGTCATGATCTCAGGCTCACGAAATTGAGGCCAATGTTGGGCTCTGCACTGAATGTAGAGTCTGCTTAAGATTCTCTCTCTCTCCCTCTCTCTGCTCCTCTCCCCAAATTCTCTCAGAAAAGAAAAGAAAAAAGAAGAAGAGTAGTTAGCAGTATGGAAAAGTGTCTATACCAGCATGAAAAACACTGGGAATCATACAAGAAATTAGTTTTTTTATCTGCTTGCTAAGTGGCTTTTGTTCATTCATTTATTCAGACAGATCTAACTGGTAGTAGAAGTAACTCCCAGTTTTGACCCCTAAAATCTATTCTCAATGTATAACTCTTCTGCTCAATATCTTCTCATCTCGTTCAAAGTAAAACTCTAATGACAATGGCTGTCCATTATCTGTCCTTCAAGACCATCCTTCCCTTTCAGCTCCCACCTCTCTGATCCTGTCTCCATCACTGGTGTCCCTATTCACTCCACTCTAGGCAACCTGGCTTCATGGTTGTTCTTCTGACATTAGGCCAACCCTATCTGCATCTCAGGGTCTGAGCATTTGTTGCTTTCAGACTGAGAGAAATCTGCTCCAGCAATCAGAGCTCCCTGCCCTCTCCCCTCTTCCGGGATTCTTCAGCAGATACACCAGAGACCTTCCCTGTCATCCTGTGCAAATAACAACACTCCTCTCCACCCACTGTCAGCACTTTCTCCCTCCCCATCGTTCTTTTCTTTTTTTTTTTTTTTTTAAAGATTTTACTTAGTTATTTGACAGACAGAGATCACAAGTAGGCAGAGAGGCAGGCAGAGAGATTGGAGGAAGCAGGCTCCCCGCTGCACAGAGAGCTCGATGCGGGGCTCGATCCCAGGACCCTGGGATCATGACCAGAGCCAAAGGCAGAGGCTTTAACCCACTGAGCCACTCAGGCGCCCCTTGCTCTTTTCTTTAATTAACATGTTGCATGTTTTCAGTGTTCACTGTCTCTTCTCCCACTAGAATGTAAAATCCATGAGAACTGGGGCGTTGGGCATTTTCTTCATTCCTACCTCCTCAGCATCTATAGCAGGACCTTGCAAAACTGCTGAATAAGTTGAGTTGAATTACTGTCCTAACATTTATAGAATGCTGGCTATGTGCCAGCCATTGTGCTAGACAGGGGTTATATCAGTGAAAATAATACTTGTGCATAAATATAAAAAGTCCTGTGTAAGAGAGGTATAGTTATGGTGCAAGGGGAGTTAAGAAGCTTTTGATAATAATCTCTTTAAACCCCAAGCAGTCTGCCAGTCACTTTGTGGGTCTGTGCCTATACAAGCTGGGTTCTTCATCCTGTTTCAGTTTCCCCAGCATACTCTAGCAGTTGTGTGGGCAGGTATGTGCACCTGGGAGCCTGGTATCCATGACCTTGACATTCCAGTGTGATGTTTGAGTCAAATTAATATTTCCTGCGCTCTTCCAAATGAACCGAGTCTTTGACTTGAGATGACTGCATACACGGAGTCTGTTTTCAATCATATTGCCCTAAGTAGTTGCAGTGTATATTGCATATTGGTAGATGGGAGATTCAGTAAATTTCATTGAAATTATGAGACCTGAAATTTATGAACAGATCATGAGGTGACATTCTTCTAAATTTAAGTTCAGCTCCAGGCAGTGAATCATTTTAATTGCTGTTCCTTTGTTATTCACTTTCAAGGAAACATCTCAAGTTCAAAAATTCTATCAGTGTGAACGAGGGAGGGGGAGGATGAAGTCAAACACAGCCCCACATAGAGAAATGATACAGAAAAGTCACGGGGATTTGCTTTTGCCTGTGGTTCCTTCTCATCCTGCACCCAAAACCTTCCCCATTTGCTTTCAGACCATACACTGTAAACACAATCTGCTACTTTAATTGTTATATATTATGATATATAATCCATTCTAGTTACATTCTAAGTATTGACAACACCTGTAGTATTTTCCTTGAGTGAGTATGGGTTGAAAATATTCATTTTTGTATGGAAAATTTCAGATCTGGAAATAGATACTGGATGAATTAATAAATCAGTAAAGTTCTGCAGGTGACAGCTGAGAGGCAATCAGAAATGTAATATAAATGAAGAAACTCAGTACTTCTTATATCGGTTTATATTGACTACTTCCTTCAGCAGCCGCCCAACACCATAAGCCCTTTGAAGAAACAGGCTGTTTTGCTTGTTTTTAAATGACATCCCCACTCAAAACAAACAAAAATCACACAATTAGGAGTCAATAAACTTTTACTCACTTAATAAATGTCACTCCCTCCCCTCACTGACTAGTTTTCAAAAGAGAAACTTTATTCCCCGCCCCCCACCAAGATACCACTTAGATCTCGCTTTGACAGAGAAGGAAGACAGCAGAGTTGGCACCCAGCTGGGAGATTGTGGGGGCAAATAGAGTTCCCTGTACTCAGATGTGAGCAGAGTTTACACCTAGGAACCCCAATTTCCCTAAAACGTACACTCCTGAACTTAAAGTGGTAGAAGTTATTGTTTTGGCTGTTGTGCACAGGACAGGAGGCTGGAGCTGGAAAACCCAGTTGCATTGCAGGATCTGGGCACTGCGACAGCCAAGACAGAAGGCAGATGCTACGGAAGCTGCCGGGACCACCAGGCGCCCTCCAAGCCACATGGGCTGTAATACCCACACACTGGGGATGCCACCTGCACCACAGAGGTCACACCCAGGCCTCCTGCACTGCAAGAGCCTGCCCCTAGATATGCCCTAAGAACTGCAGGAGCCTGCCTAACAAGCTCCCTGGAACCATGAAGGAAAAAGCTCTTCCTCCTGCAATGTGCTTTCAGCGCCCTCTACTGACAAAATTTAACATAGTGCCTGTTGGCAAAAAAAAAAAAAAAAAAAAAAAAAAAAAAAAGGTCTCTAGAAAGGGCCCAATAATAATTTGCTCTGCGCAGGCAATAAAAGGTGAATTGGAACGACTTTGACTTCATGTAGAAACTGACAGTGATTATAAATTTGACAGGAAAGTGCAAAGGATCTACAATAGCCAGAACAATTTTTAAAAAGAACAAAGTGGGAGGATTCATACTACTTGATTTCAGTGTGATCCTGTGATTTCACTCCTACATTATTTACGAAGAGAAATGAGAGCCTACGTCCACACAAAGACTAGTAGAAACATATTCGTCACAGATTTATTTGTAATAGTTAAAAACTGGAAAATATCCCAATGTTCTTCAACCAATGAGTGGATCTAAAAGAAAAAAGACTGTGGTATGACCATACGCTATACAGCAATGAAGTCATGAATTATTGATGTGTACATTAAATGGATGAATCTCAAAATCATTACAGAATGGAAGAGGCCTGATCAAAAAAAAAATCACACACTTTATGTTTCTGTTTACATGAAATTCTAGAATGTGCCAATTAATATGTAGTGTCAGAAAGCATATGAGCAATTGCTTAGGGATAGGGAGTGGGAGGACAGAGAACAGCAGGAGAAAGGGGTCACAGAAACGCATGAGGCAACTTTCAGGGATGCTGGGTACATTCAGTAACTTGATTGCGTGATGGCTTCACAGTGGATAAGATACCAAAAATTATGGAATTTTACACTATAAATGAGTGCCGTTTATTGTGTGTCATGTATGCCTCAATAAAGCCCTTTTCTAAAAAGGGATTATTTGGGGCACCTGGGTGGCTCAGTGGGTTAAAGCCTCTGCCTTCAGCTCAGGTCATGATCTCAGGGTCCTGGGATCAAGCCCCGCATCGGGCTCTCTGCTCCACAGGGAGCCTGCTTCCTCCTCTCTCTCTCTCTCTGCCTGCCTCTCTGTCTACTGGTGATCTGTCTGTCAAATAAATAAATAAAATCTTTTAAAAATTAATTAATTAAAAGGGATTACTTTTCTTTCCAAATTATCATCCTATTGTGCTAACTTGTATGACTGGTTTTTACAGTTTCAGCCAAATAACCATGGTATTAAGATATAGCTAAATGGAAGCAAGAAGCTTACCTCTCGAGCGCAGAAAAGAACACGCTCACGGCATCAATCCTGTTACTGAGAACTGAAATAAGTCCCAGTGGTTGTGTGATGACATTGTGCAATTGATTTAATATCTGCAAATATGCTGCCTAAGTTTCAGAAATCAGAATAGATAATTCTATTTGTGAGGTGAACATATAGACTTATCTACAGAAAGACAAAAGCTGTATTTTTTTCCTGACAGTTCAAAAACACATTCAGTTAATGGCCACTTTTTTGGATAAGTGTCAACACAAATCTTGCATTCTCAGGTCTTAGACATGATTTAGTAGTTGACAATGGAAATGTAAGAGCTTACCTTCGATCCCTTCTGCCATATAATATTGTTACATAAATCATTTCTTATTCACAACTGTCTTGATTCACAGCATATTGACCTGGGTTTCCTCTTTCTCTTTCCTCTCATATGTTTTGATATGCCAGATGTATTGTGAAGATTACTGGAGAAATGGTGCTGTCTTTTCCTGCTGGCATCACCAGACACTTTGCCAACAACCCATCGCCAGCTGCTCTGACTTTTCGGGTGATAAATTTCAGCAGGTTAGAACACGTCCTGCCAAATCCCCAACTTCTCTGCTGGTAAATATATTTTGCACAAATTTTTTAGAGATGTGTGTAGCTTAGCACTGGATGCTTACATGAGGGATCTACCTTAGCAAGAATGTAGCACGGTAGAGAAATGACCACTTCTTATATGTGTTTGCAGATTCATCCAGAATTCAGCCACTGTCAAAATCTTCAGTGGGTGTTCGTGTACATATGTGTATATGTATTCTAATGGCCAACTATCCCAAGTGGCTAAAGATATCTTTAGGGTAACAGAATTTGTATTAGTGACAGTTTACTCATGGCCCGTTTTACTGACCATCAGTAAACAAGGGATAAGGATGATAAGCCCAGTAAAAGGAATGAAATCCATTTGTTGTAGTAACATCTTTTTAAATCAAATGATATTTGAACCCTGAGCTATTCTTCACATGAGCTTGAAACTCTTTTTTGTGAAATATGTAATTTATGGCAATGGTAATTGTTCTGATGGGACTTTACATCTATTCAAAAAAGCTTATGTGAATTTGTTTGTATAAATACACTTTTTCACATTTTCTAACTATTAAATCTGAACATGATGTCTTTATCATACCTACATACATACAGATTCACCCAAACATACACACGAATGAAGCTATTAAAAATGATAAGCTATACAAATCAATTATTGGCAATGACTGAGACAGGCGATGTCATTGTTGAGAACCTCCCCTCCATCATGAAGTCCTGATAATTTACTTAGAAATCTCTCTCTCGTGTGGCCATGTTTTTCTCTTTACTATGACTACCCCATCCATGTGGCCACTGTCATGTTCCCAGGCCACTGAAATTGCTTTCTTCCTTCCCTTCCTGCTCCCAATCTTGCCCCATGCCTACATATTTTATACAACAGCTGAATGACTTTTCCTGAGGTGAATCAGGTCATTGCCATGCATAATCCTCAGGTGCCTTCACATTGCGTCTATACCAGAATGTGAACCTGTTACCATTGCCTTTGAAGCCCTGAGTCATCTACCCTCCCCTGCTTTTCTGTTATCAGCTCCCACCATCCTGCCTCAGAATCCTTGTAGCTCCAGCCAGATCTCCCAGTCTTGAGAACAGTCAGAGGCCTTTCCCACGTCAGAAGTCTGTGTGCTTGCTTCCTCTGCCTCCAATACTATTCCTGCCCCCTCTGCACCTGACCGTGACTCACCCTTCAGATCTCAGTCTGCTTGGCCTCCCCTGACCATTCCACTGCCCTCTCCACCCCCAGCCCCCAGCCCCAAACTAAATATGTCCTCTTGTTGTTCTCTCTCAAGGTACCCAATTCTTCCCCCCTTTATCCCTTATTAGAATTAATAATTATATAACTATTTCTGTTTCTTCATTCATACATCTCCCCCACTAGACTGTAAAATGCGTGAGGGAATGGAACACAGCTCTTAGTTCACCATCACATCCTCGATATCTTCCACTGTGCCTGTCGTCCAGTAAAGACTTAACTAACATTTGTTAAATGAATGAACAAGTCAACGATGACTTAAAGAATTTAGTCAAGCAGGATACTTATGTAGAAGTAACTGAAGGTTGGGGCACCTTCAGTGGGTGGCTGGTTGGTTAAACCACTAACTCTTGATTTTCAGTCAGGTCATGATCTCAGGGCTGTGAGGCAGAGCAGGCTCCCTGTGTGGAGCCTGCTTAATATTCTCTCTCTCCGGGGTGCCTGGGTGGCTCGGTGGGTTAAGGCCTCTGCCTTCGGTTCAGGTCATGATCCCAGGGTCCTGGGATCGAGCCCCACATCAGGCTCTCTGCTTAGTAGGGAGCCTGCTTCCTCCTCTCTCTCTCTCTCTCTGCCTGCCTCACTGCCTACTGGTGATCTCTGTCTGTCAAATAAATAAACAAAATCTTAAAAGAAAAAAAAAAGATTCTCTCTCTCCCTCTGCCTCTGACTAAAGGTTGTTGGTATTTAGAACTGAAGGACCAATGTAGTCACTTTCTTCACTGAGTGAGACTTTTTCATTCCAGTGGTGACAAAACAGTCACAGGTCTTTCAGGTGACTATCAAGACCCCCTCCCCCTCTTTGGTTGGTGTCGTGGTTTGACTAGAAAACTTCATTCCAGGTTTAAAAGTATGGAAGGAAATGGTCACCCATTAAATGAAAAATAAATGTAAAAAAATCAAGATTAGAAATCAGCAACTTCTTTTTCAAGTTTCTCTCCCTGCTTTTGATGTGCACATTGAGCCAGTTCGTTTTTTTCAAGTTTTTATTTAAATTCCAGTTAGTTAACATGGAGTGTGATATTAACTTCAGGTGTTGAATTTAGTGATTCAGCATTTAACATACAGCCCCAGTTGAGCCAGTAAATTTTATTTTTCAAGTTTCTTCCACCTGAAATTAGGGATTATGTGCCACCATCTCACTGGTATGTTAATAAGATGAATGTCACAGTTTCTGCTACATTTTTAGGTAGTTACGTGGCCAAGATTTTAGGCCTATTTGCAAGAGTTTTATATTTATATTAACATATCAGTCCTATGAATTGAGTTTAATCATACTCTGAGTATGTTTGTGTCTGACAAAACGTTATATAGACACTTCCGTTATTATCTGCCAAGACAAAAAACAAAAAAACAAAAACAAAATATTCTTATTACTTTGGACCTTATCAACTAAATATTTGATTATTGTGTCAGGGACGTGACTGGTAACCACGGCCATGGGGCCTGTGTGGGTTTGTTGGGCAGGATAGTTCAACCATCACCGCTGCCATCCCTAGGTTTTAAAAGGCAACATATAAATAAATAAATAAATAAATAAATAAATAAATGGCAACATAATCAAGTATTGTTCCTCATTGCAGTACAAGCCTTTTGACATCTATGGCCTTAGACCCAGCCAGTTCTCTCATTTACATGTTCTAAAAGACTCCATTTTGGTTAACAGCTTAGCACCTGAAGACATTTGGATTTGCAATCCCTTGAGAGGGACCAAATTGAAGTTTACTTCTACCTTTCCTTCACAAAAGGGTTTTGCTCATAAAGAATTCAGGAACAACTGCTAAACCAATCATGAGACTAAAGAATTATCGTGGGTATAGGTTTATGCTTAATTTGTTATTAAGCTTAGAAAATACATTAACTTAAAAAATAGTGTCATTGAAATTTTCCCAACTATTCAGATCTACTTAGTACAAATTAATGACATGTTGCTGGATATTAATTCTGCACCTTTTTTTGGTGCAGTGGCAAAGTGTAACCTGTAATCTACTGTCCTGGGCTGGAATCCTGACTCTTACTCATTTGCTGTGAACCTTAAGCAAATTACTTAATTTCACTGACTTCCTATTATTCTTATCTCCTACCTCTGGGTAACTTGGATGCTTTTAAGTAATAAAAGTTTAGACAGCCCTCATCAGCATCCTGAGCTCAGCCTGGCCAGGAGCAAAGTCTCAGGGGCCAGGAGTCTTTTCTCTCAGAGTTACAGAGTCATAGAGCTTTGCTTTGTCCTCAACCACCTATACCAGGGCATAGCAGAAGTTCATGGGTCCTACTGAGACCTGGGCCACAAAACTAGTCCCTCCTAACAGATCAGTAACAGTTTTAAAGAAAGCCCTGATTTTTGTTTTTTTTTTTTTACTCACTCTCTTAATTTGTTGACTTTTGGAGGTGTAATTATAGCAACTTATTTTTGACCTGCCCTCATTACTTTGTTTATTTATTTGGGGGCAGGGGAGTAGAAGGATAGGGAGAGAGAAAGTCTTTTAAAAAAATTTTATTTACCAGGGAGCCTGGGTGGCTCAGTGGGTTAAAGCCTCTGCCTTCAACTCAGGTCATGGTCTCAGGGTCCTGGGATCGAGCCCTGCATTGGGCTCTCTGCTCAGCAGAGAGCCTGCTTCTCCCTCTCTCTCTTTGCCTGCCTCTCTGCCTACTTGTGATCTGTCAAAAAAATAAATAAAATCTTTTTAAATTTTTTTTATTTATTTATATTGAAGAGAGAGAGAGAGCAGGAAGGGGCAGAGGAAGAGGAAGAAAATCTCAACTGAGGAAGCAGACATAAGGGAGAGACTCTACTCTGGGCATGAAGCAGACACAGGGATGGAACCCACGACCTTGGGATCATGACCTGAGTCAAATTCAAGAGTTGGAGGCTTAATCAACTAAGCCGCCCAGGAGCCCCAAGAGAGAATCCTAAGCAGGCTCCACCCTCAGCATGGGGCCCAAGGCAGAACTCAGTCTCACAACACTGAGATCATGACCTGACCCAAAATCAAGAGTCAGTAGCTTAACCGACTGAGCTACCCAGGCACCCCTGCCATCATCACTTTATGACTATCGCCCTTCTGTCTTCTTAGCCTTTAATTGTCATTCAGTAAGTGAGTTGTATGTCAGATTACTGAATTCTTTGGGCCCTTAGTTTTCTCATTATGTGGGAAGTGAGCAGAGGCTTTTCACACTTTGGCCTAATTGCTTTTGTCATTGAGACAAGCGTTTTCAAGATGCATTGGTTAAAGGACGTGTGGACAGACATCTGAGCAAAACTAACAAATCTCTAGGAATACCGAACTCCTGAATTCATTAAGACTGCATTTCTCTGTTGTACCTACCATAATCATTATCATTCACATTCCAGGACCATCTTGTAAGTGCAGTGACTGTTGTAGGATTTAGATGTTCTTCCGTGAAATACCATGGTAGTTTTAGTATCATTCTGTTCCGCTCAGTTGAAGATAAAGACTGTGTTTACATTTGGCCAAGAATTTAACTCGGTAATTTCTGAGAAACTACGATTCGAGTCAATTTAAATAAAAAATTTTAAAAATCAATGTACTCAGCTCCTTGATTGCATTAACTCACTAATTCAGAGAAAAACTGGTGATGCAGAAAGGGCTATTAAGTTTGGGTTAATAAATAATTCACTCTTTAAAGCAACCAATTTTATTATCAGGATTGGTTGATACTCACTTGTATTCCTAGCAATACAAGCGTGCCTCCCTATGGGTATTAATCTATTAGCATAATGCCCTTCAGAACTGCAATTATAGTAAAACTATACTACTGCTAATAATCTGATCTCTACAGACTGTCAAAGATGGATATAGAAATCAGGTGACCATTTGCTAGGAGGCTTCTTTGAGTGGATATTTGTCACAAGATGCTACTCGATAATTTTTTTCTTCCCAACTGAATAGCGATAATACTCAAAATGATGCCAATACCAAGGAATTCTGGGTGAATATGCCAAATCTGATGACTCACCTAAAGAAAGTGTCGGAACAAAAACCGCAGGCTACATATTATAATGTGGACATGCTCAAATATCAGGTAAGCCTATTCATATGGTCCGGGTGTCTCTTTCACATTATAAATATACATTCTAACATGTCTAACATTAATGAAAAGTAAACAAAATAGCATTTCTTTTAATACAACTTAAAAGCTACAATTCTTAAGAGAATAAACTCAAAGGGCTTCTTGGAGATTACAAAAATGAAGTTGTGGAAACTTTCAATAATTGAGATTATAAATACTGGTAAACTAGTTCACTGTGGTGGTAATATACCCTCTGGGCTGGAAAATACTTATTTATATTGTGGTAAGGAAACCGCTAAAAGTAAAGTATCCATATCATGGTACATTTTACAAAAATGCAGATGACTGTCCTATAAGAATAATATCATCTAAGTTTTGGAGGGTATCAATAACACTGAACAAACATGATACTGCAGAAATTCATCACCTGTATAATTAAAATATGATAAAAATGCATTTTTATCTAACTTTTTTTTTCCCAAAACATTTAAACACATTTAGTGACTGCTTTACACTTCTGAGAAATGAAAAGGAGCAAGAAAAGCAAACTCCAATAAGACATTTCTCTGAAGAAGAAATTAAATTTTGAGACCCACGAAGGGTTCTTTATGCCCAAAGGGGTAAAAATAAAACTGTGCTTGGTTTCTTTCACAAACATTCATTACATACACCACATCTGCATTGTCACCACTGATTAAAAACATTTTTTTGACTCTTCAGTGCTGTGGGATTCTTGTTGTTGTTGTTGTTGTTGTTGTGTTTTAGTCTCCATATTTGTCATTAAGTAAATCTAGGAAGTAGACAGAATTCATCTATTGCAACATGAGGTTGGTGTAAAATTAAACCGTAGGCAAGAAACTGCATTCTGGAATTAAGTCACCTTCTTACTGGCCACTGACTTTAGGCACTTAATCTCCCTGAACCTCTATTTCCTCCTCTGCAAATAAGGATAATAAGGATTCCTACCTAGATATTTTATAGGTTGTTGTGAGGAGCTAATAGCCTAATATATTTCAAAGTATTTGTAGAATGTAAGTAGCCCTAAGCCTGCTGTTTTGTTTTAAAGTGAGCTCTGAGGAATCCCTTTTGCTGTTGGTTAGTTGTGGTGGTATTTTCCAACGATGCAAGGCATTGGGTAGGAAGCATAACCAGCATTTTGTGAGATTGTCCTCAAATCTCAGCATGTTTAGTTTCTGGCCACCAGGAGCATTCCCCAGGGACTAGAACAATCAAAAACACACCAGCACAAATCCAGAAAGCTCTTGGAAGAATCTGCCCTGAAGTCAAGAACCCCCACTGAGACAGAGTGCAGAAACAGACAGGGAGGGGTCAGTCTGCTCTGCTTTTGAGTTACCCTAAATAACGTGTTTCCAAAGCAAAGTTCATTTTGCGGAGGGTTGTGCTGCAAAAAATATTTGAAGTTTAAACACTTAGAATGGTTGTCTACCTAAATTTGTCATCAAAAGCATTGCCTATCATTTTATAAAAGGATTCCTGTCTGGGCTTGTTTCTGCAGCAACCGCAGCTGCCTTATGAGCTCAGCCCACCCTAAGGCCCCTTCCCCATGGTGTCCATGTGAGCAGTCATTGCCAGACCTAGAGGAAACTGTTTATAGTCTTTAAAATCAGCTAAACTCATAATCTGTGCATAAAAATGTGTAGACACCACCCCCACGGCCCCTGTGGTGTGACTGTACTGATAGAATAAGACGCTCCTAGAACCATTCATCATGACAGTGAACAGTCAAGAAATAATAATGTTATGAATTTTTCACTGTGGATCCAGAAATCAAGTTGGTATTACTGCCTTTAGGTAAGACAATATGGTTGATTCTGCAAACATGGCTTTTCCTTGGTCAAACTCACAGTGGATTCTGACTAGAACTGATGGGAGACAGTAGAATGCACCCCCTCCATTTAGCGAATGTGGGTTCAAGGGCTCACTTTGGCAAATCCCAAAGGAGTAATAATAACCTGCTTTGTCTAACTCACTGGTATGTTGTGAAGGGAAAGTATGATAAGGGTATTAACAGGTAATACGAATGAAAACGTTAATGCTTTACACAGTGCTAGGCACGATGCTGTTTCACGTCAAGTATCTTCGATCTTCCCCACAAGCCTATGTGAAGATATGATTGTTATAATTCCCATTTGGCAGCTGAAGAAATTACTGAGACTCAGAAAGGTTTAGTGACAGCCCAAGATCACTCAGCTTATAAGTGACCGTCAGAGCTTACATCCAAGACTGTTGAACTCCTTGGCCTCAGCTCCGAAGCAAAGTGGTACTACCTCCTTTCCTGACACAAGTGCATTGTAAACTCTAGTGCATTGTAAACTCTAAAGTGCTGTAGAGAGTTTAGGAACTGATTTTGTTTTTACTCTGTAACCATTTCCCTGAAGCACTCAGCTCTCTTTCACAGGGCACCCTTTATGGGTGCTGTTTACTGACAGCTCATTTGTGAGCGGCACCAACCACAAGATGACATTTGACCCCTCAGAACTTTCCTGTGGGAGATCATCATAAATTCCGGCTTTGTTTCAGATTAATGGTCAAGCCTTAAATATTCTCTTTCCTGTCTTTTGGCCAGGTGTCCGCCCAGGGCATTCAGTCCACACCTCTGAACCTGGCCGTGAACTGGCGGTGCGAGCCGGCCAGCACGGACCTGCGCATAGATTACAAATACAATACGGATGCCATGACAACGGCCGTGGCCCTCAACAACGTGCAGTTCCTGGTCCCCATAGATGGAGGAGTAACCAAGCTCCAGGCTGTGCTCCCACCCGCAGTCTGGTAAGGAGCCCAAGTCCCCTCCCTCTTCCCCACATGGGCAAAGGGCTCATAGCCTTCATAGCGTTTGTGTTTCCTACAGGAGGATATCACAGCAGACCTCTGTGTCAGGGTTCAGGGCAGGAAACTGAAACCATTCTGTTATTTTAAGCAGAGAAGGATTTAACACAGGGATTTAGATGCTCACACGACAGTGGAAGCGTGAGAGAAATAAGCTTTAGGCTGGATCTCCAAGAACGTTTCCCAGAACGCTGCAGAACTCACTCGCCAGGGAAGCTGCTCTCTCTGCCACAACCAAGAATCAGATAAACCCGAAAGCTGCCCATGGAGCCACTGAATTCAAGAACTCACCACAGCCATGTTAATCCAAGGACGAGAAAGTTCCTACAAGCACTGCCTTCACTGCTTCTCAAACCCACACACCTGGAGACGGGACTTCATGGAGCACTTTGTGAGAAGATCCCCACATCTCACATACGTCGCTGGCTAGCAGGAAAGAGCCACGAATGTGGCCGGAGAAGGGTCTCTCCCTCCCTTCTAGCCTCCAAATCTCAAGCAATGTTTGTGATTGGCAGACCCTAACTTGCAACTAGGACCCTAACTGCAGGGGCGTCTGAGCAATGTAGGGTTTTGTTTTGTAGCCTCTGGACTATTAAAAAGGCACCACTAGAGAAGGTACGGGAACACCTATTGAACAGACAATGAGAGTAGCTATTAAAAAGAACTTGTTCTCTTAGAAAAAGTATTCTAGTTTTTCCATGTGATTGTAAGAAGAAAAATACAGAACATTAAAAAAAAAAAGTTAGCCATACGACAGTGAAAACTTAGTTACCTGAATTAATTGATTAAGACTTATCATCTAGGATAAGTAGGTGTGTCAAAAAATTTAACTGCATTGTCCTCTATATGTTTTCCTATATTGTGGCTTTTACAATAAGGAACAGAAAAAAGAGAGCATTTATGTGAATGGATAGGATGGATAGATAGATCAATCGATTGATTGATCGATAGATAGATAATCCTTAAATTGTAGTGAACATTGTCAAGATCCTTTTTTTTAATTATCACTATCTAGAAAAAATATGGCATCCATTAAACGAAAACCTTTGCATATGCAAAAGCCTTTTTCCTATTTTATTTTTAGGAATGCTGAACAGCAAAGAATATTATGGAAGATTCCTGATATTTCTCAGAAGTCAGAAAATGGAGGTAATGTAATCACAGGCTTACTTTTTTAATATACAAAGCTGAAATAACTTTCAGGCATTAGAAAACTATTAAAATGCACAGCGTAGAAGCAAGCAAAGTAGTTCACTTTGCTTTGGTATATACTTATTTCAACTAATAAAGAGCAAATAATTCCTCAGTGAATCCTCTACTTCCCCTTTTCTGCCCAACCCCACGTCAAACAGACCACACTTCAGACAAGAGCTTTGAATGAGACATGTTTTCATTTTGCGTCAGATCTCTACTGGTAGCTATTAGAAAGAACTTGGTAGCTGAGGTATTTCTCACTTCACTTTCCTCTGACTAGGAAAATACATGGCCTTCCAAGTAATATGCTCCCAAATTTAAGTACCATTTGGTTGAACTATAATTTCATCAGTGTTCAAAAAAAAAAGTTCCTCATGATATTTCATAATAAATTTTATTCATCACCATTTTATCACTGAAACACATACCTATACTATTTTCTAATAAGTTCGATTTTATATGTTAACTTTTGAATCTTGTAAGGATATATACTTTTTTGTAATGATAAATACTTTTTTTGTAGGGGTGGGTTCTTTATTGGCAAGATTTCAGTTATCTGAAGGTCCAAGCAAACCCTCCCCACTGGTTGTGCAGTTCACAAGTGAAGGAAGCACCCTTTCTGGATGTGACATTGAGCTTGTTGGAGCAGGGTATCGGTTCTCACTCATCAAGAAAAGGTTTGCTGCAGGTAAGTGGGCATCCTGTGAGTTTTCATTTGCAAAAATAGTGTCACCTTAGCTACTCTCTTAAGAAGGAATAGTGTCTGATTTGCTCATCTTCTTTCTTTTCCACTTCCCCATTCCCAATCCCCGTTTCTCATCCCATTAGAAAGAAAACTGATTGTAGAATGAAGTAAAAATGGGATAATAACCTGGAAGTCGGAATTAGGAAGGCTGTGGTTACTTATCTGGCTCTGTTTCTTATATGGGAATGACCAGTTATTCCCATTATATACATTATATACACATATATACACTGAGGTTAATTAAATGGAGTAAATCCTACTGCTTTTATGTTGACAAAATAAATTCTATGTGCCTCTGAATTTACCTCTTACCTGAAGACTCTTTTTCCTCCAATAAGACTTTATAGATTTTATATTTGTCAGGCATAGCTGAAATCTGAGAGGGTCCACCTTTCACTTTAAAATAAGCAACCTGGGGTGCCTGGGTGGCTCAGTGGGTTAAGCCTCTGCCTTTGGCTCAGGTCATGATCCCAGCATCCTGGGATAGAGTCCCACATCTGGCTCTCTGCTCAGCGGGGAGTCTGCTCCGCCCACCACTCTGCCTGCCTCTCTGCCTACTTGTGATCTCTCTGTCAAATAAATATATAAAATCTTTAATAAAATAAAATAAAATAAGCAACCTTAAAGAGTCTAGGGCAGTATCATAAATGGTTGCCTATAAGCTGAATATGACCATGAGACAGGTTTTTGGCACACACGATAGTTTGTTGGTAAAGGAGTTCCCAATACTAGGGTGATTATATTTATCAATGACTTGTCAGGATAACTCCTGGTTTTAATGCCTGCTGTACTCATGTAATTATTAGTTATAACCCCTCCATTCTCAAAAATTTCCCAGGTTATATGGTTACTCTTCCCATAACAAGTTGGAATCCCACATCCAGAAACAAATCTCCCAACCTATCCTAAAACCCAAACCTCCGCAAATGGTTCATATGTGGAAACATGAAAAGGCAACTAGCTGGTCTGAGAAATTGAAAACTTACGAAATTATATGTATTTTATACTAGTATCGCACCCCACAAGATGCAGTATTTGGCTTCTAGGAGTAGGACAGGTGGAATGAAAATGTTGCCCATATCATAATCCCATTATAGAACTAGCAGGTAACCTGTTGATATGTTGTTTTGTTTTGCAGGAAAATACTTGGCAGATAACTAATAAAATCTTATGGAAGGATTCGGAGGACCACATAATGGAGAACTGTTGTATGAGAAACAGGTTTTAATTTTGGTTTGATGGAAACAAACCAAAATCTGCACTTGGGATATATCTGCTGGAAATGTCCATGACTTTCAGCTATGATTTCCCTCACACAATACCATGATGACCAGTCTTACAGTATTTACTTCTAGGTGTAATATTGTTAATGGTTTTAAAATGTAATTATTGTATTTGTAAATTGTAACCCATTCCAGTAAGGCAGTTAGACACTTGAGTTTTAGCATTTTACCATTCCTGAAATGGATGTAATTTAAACTGTGGTATGTAAATTTAATAGTAGTACTGTTGAATGGCACAATGCTTACAGAGGTAGATTGCATTTTGTCAATATATAAAATTTAAATATAATATTGCTAGCTGTCATAAAGGGGGTGCCACATACAAAGAAAATTAAGTGGAACCAGAAAAAAAAACCTTCCTTTTCTTCAATCCTTAGTATGTTTTACTCTAGTGCTAAATAAAAATTCTATCTTCAAATATTTAGTGGGTTAAATTCAGAAACTATTTCAGAAAAAAAAATTCTAAAGTTACAGCATATTCAAGAAGAGCATTAATTACCACTTTTTAAAAAGCTTTTTTTTCAAACTGCAAATTTCATAAAAAATGCAAACTGTGTAAACAGGGCCTCTTATTTTTATAACTTGTGTAAAAAGGGAAAGCAATTCATATTTAAAGTTTAAGTATATGAAATTATAATCAAGAGTAAAGAAGATGTTGAAGTCTTAACTACTTCCCCCTCTCTCCACAGTTTAACAAATGTGGAGATTGCTGAATAATATCAGACTAAAGCCAACATTGTGATTTTAAAATTTCAAGACTTTCCATAGTTGAACCAGTGAACAACTTTTGCACAATTACTCTAAACAGTCTCTCCCATCTAACATGGGGAATGGTACCACATATCTTTCTCTTTACCTGCGGGAATCACAACATTAAAACTAAAACTCAGAAAAAAAAAAATTAGTCCCCTGTTTAAGTCCAGAAGGAAAATCTTAATCATCATCATTTATATCATTTGAAAAGGAAAAAATAAAGCTTTAAAAATGAAATCCTATCCACATTATCATGCAATAAATTTCCTTTTGGATAAGATTCATCATATGTAACTATATATCTTTGCCATTCTCGGGGAGTCAGATAGAGAGTTATCCAGAAATTTATGTCATGATTTCATTGTAGCGAGGTATCATTGAAACTGTAATTACTCAGTCTGGCCTCACAGTGTGAGGATTCAGAACGGAGAAGCACTTCTTCTGGGGCGGGTCTCAGCTGTAAACTCTTCCTCCTGCACTATCTGAAAACATAAAACTTCCTTTAAGTCATAGACCTTATTTTAAACATGAACCAATTCTTATTCTAAGTTATATTATTAAATAACTGGAATTATTAAGCTGTTGTATTCCTCATTAGTTGCTAAATTTTATTTTACATTCATGTATATTTGACAAAGAATCGTCAGTCCCTTTAAATTTTAGATCAAATTAAATTTTGTAAGTCTTACTTTTAAAATGAGATCATGACGGGCAATTGTTTATAGTGGAAATTTTTAAATTAACATTTGTACTTCTCAATCAGTGCTTGCTGCCCAGAGAATGTTCAAAATGATCTGTTTTACCTCAGAAGAATTCCTACTATTCAGACACTCAGTTGGCTCCCCAGACAGTCTGGTGTGGAAGTTTTTTGGACAAATTATTAATATACTCATTTTAAGTAAAGATGTTCAATTTGATTTTGAAACCAAAATAGGAAATGCAAACTTTTAAATCCCATAAAACATGGGGAAACATCAAAGACTGAAACCAATGGAGAGTAAGCAGCAGAGAATTGAGAATTATCCAGCATATGAATATAAAAATGTGTTTTTAAGTAATCAATTCATAAGGAAAACGTATTGAATATTAACACAAAGCATATTAAAAATGTGTAAATATTACTGGTTCTAATGTCTTGCTCTTTATATTTTATTTTATATAGTTGTAGAGTGAATTAGTAATTAAACTCAAGGGTTTTTTTCAAAGAATAATTTTGTTGATATTGTAAAAATATAATTTAAAACATAGATTATAATAATCTCTAACATTATTCAAACATTTCCAGGAACTAAATTTGACCCTATGAAGATCTCTTGTGATCTCTTGACTGGTCTTTGTGAAACAGAATGGAGGCCATTGGCTTCATAATTATTAAATTTTCAATAACCAGAACCTCAATAGAGAAGATATCCCTTCTTCTTTCAGAAAAATAGGTCAAATAATAACACAATAAACTCATACCAGGGGTTTAGATTTTGGTAGTTTGGTTTTTTTTTTAATTTTGTAGTTTACAATCTCCTCTTATACCCATATCCATAGTACTGTATAGTAAGAATTCCTATTAGGAAAAAAGATCCTAGATAATTCAAGAGTCTCTACTACATTTAAAAAAATAAATAAATAAAGTCAGGTTCATTATCAATTCCTAAACAGAACAAAATGGGCAAGTACATATTAATATTTTCAATACCAGGGGTTAAGATAGAAAGAGTTCTCATTAACCAGAACACCACTTCTTGAGATTTATTATTTTAAAAGTTTCTGTTCTAACAAGATAGAAAATATGAATGGTATTGCTTTATTTTGACAACATGGAAAATATGTTTTTCTTTTTAAATAAATTCCATATTTTCTTGATATTTTTAAAAATAAATTCTTGTTAAGAATTAGTCTGAATTTTACCATAGTTGGAATTTATAATTCCTAGGAATTATATTTTTAATTATTTTTAAAGCTCTGTTCTTTTCTATACCTATAGACAAAAGGAAAATTCACTATATGGTATTTGGGAATCTATTTCACCTATAAAGAAAGAACATCCATATTTCAAATGGTTTTGAGTAGAGATGTTTTATTTTTGTTTTTACATATTTTTACTCAATCTGCAAAGTGTCTGAGGCAATCCTGACACATATTTTCATTTCTAAATCTTCCTTTCAAAGAAGCCTGGTGACTACAGTAACTATTGCTAATTGATGCGCTGTGACATTAGTCAAATCACTGATTTCTTAGTTTCTCGTCTTTAGAACAAGGGATTGGGACTGCCAGTGTTTTTCAAGTTTTTCTTAACAGCAGGCCTTTTTTCTTCTAAAATTACATATGGAATCCCATTAGGTAAAACAACTCAAAGCAGTGTTGTAGCTCCTTCCACGCTTTAGACCTGGGGTCCCCACCCCGACCTCAGCACGATTTGAACACCGTCATAACACACCAACGATCTATAAAATTTCTCTCACCTCTGAAGTTCCATGATTTTACTAGATCATATAGATCCACTGTGGTGGTTTCCTAAGAAAACATGTGCAATCACATACATTGACTGATAGATAATAAAACTTTACATTTACTTGACTGCTTACATATACCAGTCACTACAGATATTTAATCCTCATAGCAACCCCAAAGTTGTAAGCCCTCTTTGTAATTCCTGTTTTACAATGACATTGAGAGTAATTAATTTTCCTGAAGCGACACAGCAGCAGGAAGGAAGGAAGGCAGTTATCTTGACTGTAAAGGGGGCCCCTTGCTGTTCATTCTGGGAAATAAATTCTTCTGTTTTATTTTACTAAACGTATATCATTTGAATCCCAAGGTTAATTAGTATCAAAATAAGGATAATTCCAATAGCAAAATTGTTGGGAAAGGGTACATTTCTCAGAGTATGACTTGTGGATCACTTGCACTAACATTCATTTAAAAGGGCAATGATTTTGGCTCACTTACCACTATCCCAGAGCCTAGACAATAGCAAGAATCAACAAGTTTATATTGAAAGAACAAATCTCTAGGGATGAGGTTTAGGAATATATATTTTGATGAGCACCCAAAATCTGGGAATCCCTGCCCTAATAGATCTCTGTGGTCCTTCTTGGTTATGACATTAATTATATCAATTAAATTATAAGTTGACTATAATTTTTCTAGTGAATTTATTTTTTCACTCAGTCCATTTAAATTTCTCCAATCAAAAAAAATAATAATAAAAATAAAAAAGAAATAAAAAACTAAAAAAGATTCAAGGCTTTTTCTAGGAAAATCCCTGTCTTTTCCTTAGAGTTTTCCTGTCACGCTATCTAGTCTCAGGTGGCCTGAAATACACTCTCTCATTTTCACATTTCTGTCCTTTTCATCAATGTCTTAAAAGACCTAGAGAAGCAGTAGATAGATTACAAGCTGCCACTCACTGCAAATACAAAGTCCTAATAAATGCCTCCTTCCTTGCAAGAGACACTCAGACATGTAGATTCTGAGCTGACCATATTTATCTTGTAGGCCTTTGAATAGGATGCTTTATAAGCGTGGACCAGTGTCATTCTAAAAGAGTTGCATCATCATTTTTGTTTTTCCTTTTTTTCTTTTTCTTTTTTTTTTTTTCAAAATAATCACAGCTCTCCATTAAATTTGAATGACACAGTAAAATATGTAGATATCTACAATAAGATGCCTTTGTTGAGTTCTGTTTTTTTTTTTTTAAGCTTTCTTTTTCCTTAGGATTATGCATTCAGCAAAATTCCATTCAGTCTAAAAGTACTCATTTCACTACATGGTTTTCTGACCAGCAATTTTTTTTTTTAATGGAAGCTAATTTTTTTATGATATTAAATAGAGGATGATCTCTAAATATCCCTTTAAAAGTTAATATAAGTAAGAAGGATGTTTCCTTGAAATAAGTCAAATTAAGTTGCTGATATGAATGAACATGTTGATCTGTGCTAATTGATTGAAGTGTTCTGATGATGCACATTTTACTGTGTGCACTTCTGTTATGAGGCTTTATTGGATTTTCCTGCTTCATTTGGGTATGGTATTTTTTTTAATCCATTTGGCAAATAGCATTTACATGTGATTCCCTCACTCATGAATTAAACATGCCTGCCATTACATTACATTTTGTGCATGAAATGTGTGGAGGGAAGATGAAGTAGAAATCCAATATTTAAATCTCTAAATATTAAAAACAAACAACAAAAGAAACCCCACTCGCTTTTTTACGGGTCATCGCTTTGATGTTCTGTCATCTTCTGTAGGCTAGAGTTGTAATTTTAATATCTGATTCAAATTGAAAAATTCTTCTTGATGGAAAGTCAAATTTTAGGGTCTCTTGAGTTGACTGTGGTCAGATTTCTTGATTTCCCCGCATGTTTAATATTTGATCTCTATCCTAAATGAGTATTCTTGTGAGAGAAGGCACCTCCTTATTGACATTCACCATAAGGATAATCATTTATTCTCTAGGTATAACTTCTAAAGTTATTTTTCCTTTGATTTATAGTAATTTTTTTGACTTATAGTATTTTTGATTGCCTCCTTCTATCCCTAGGGTAGTAGGTTGCTTATTCTAAATACACCTATAACCTTATAAGAAAAGATGTTTCACTGAGAAGCAAATATATTTTTATGTGTCCCTTAATGCCTAAAAGAAAATAAGCAAGAGATACTTCTGCATTCACCTATATTCCAGTATTTTCCAAATCATGTCCAGGTCTACTGTTTCTCACAAATGTTCACTGTGGCCTGAGAATCTGTGGTCCTATGCTATAGTCCCCACTCCTCAGACATTTGATAATAAAGGCTAGTGTTTTAATGAAGCTTAAAAAAGTTACTAAATCACAAAAACACTTTTTTTTTTCTTAAACACACCTTGAGGAAACTTTAGAAAAGTTTTCTTGTAACACCAGCTTACATATCCTTCAAGAACCACAAATAATACAACCAGGAAAGTTTCAAAAGGATGCTTCTGGGCTTTTGTTTAACTTTAAGAAGAATTCCTGCGACTTCAAATGAGTTAGTATCATTTTAAATTTCGTTAGTATACCTTAGTGAATTTAACTTTATCCCCTAAAATATTCAAAATAAAACAACAATGTTGTTTTAATTTTCTAAGTATTATTTTTAAGGTCTGCTCCTATGATCAGCACATCAGGCTACCATCTGTTGCAAACAATCCAAATTCTTTACAGAATGAAATTAACACAAGTGAACAATCTTGGGTAATACTTTATTAAGTGGTTTTAAGAAACTGAATCATGATAAATGAACACTGACCGCGTTTTTACATAACCTTGCTAGAAACTATATGAAAAACATTTTTTAAATGAGAGGGATATATTATTTAGCAAAGATTTTGCAGAACCCTACACTCTATAAATGAACACTTCACAGTTCTTTTTTGTTATGCCTTATTTTGCAAATCAATTGTTTTTACACAAAATCAGCAAAATTCCTTTTAAAAAATTCCTGGACAAACTGATTCAGAATATAGCTGGATCACTTTACATTTCTTTAAATATAGCTCAATTTTTAATTCATTCAGAGTTGGTGAATTGGCTTGATAGATGATTAAGACATTTATCATTTTTAAATATTCTATTGAATGAGATCATGCAAGTGTTAATTCTATCTCATTTGTTCAGTTGTATGATACTTCATTGACATTTTCTCTCCTTTTATTTTTTTGACAAAATAAATGCTTAGTGTATTCATACATTACATTGTTACTTCAAACTATTTTAATAATACACCAATGACTACCAATGGGATCACTTCCCAAGATCCAAAGCCAGATTTTTTTCTTTTCCTTGCAAGAGATGATAGGATGATCATTTTTATAACTGTATTGGCTTTGCAGTTCAGTATTGAATGCTTGCTTTGTTAAATAGAGGTGCATGAAAGAGACTGGCTCCTGTCTGATCTGTGTCTCTATTTCTCTCTCAAAGAGAGTTGGAAAATTGCTCCTCAATGTTTTCTTAAAAAAGCCAAGTGTTGGTATTTGTATGATGATACGCTAATCTTATCTCTGAGCAGAGCTTCACTATAGGCCAAGCAGTCCTTTATAGAGCTGGCTTTTTTTTTTTTTTAACTGTTTGAATATTATTGGATTTCAATGTACGAATACTTTTTTTTTTCAATTTTTCACTTTGTGTAGGGAAAAAAACTCTATGAATGAAATGATCAAGTTTTAATTTTCATGCCTATTAAGTAGAATTCTTTTTTTTTTCTTACTCTAAAAATCAGAAAAACTAGGAAAAGAATCTCAGAGAAATTTTGCTGTGTTTCTAGAGGTAATAAAATTCCATCAGTTGTCTTTCTTAAGAAAAATGCTTATTAGTGTATACCTTAATTTGAGTTGGTGGTAGCCTTTATTCCTTTATTCAGGACTCCCCATGATCTTTATAGTGACAGTAAACTGAATTTCCTCATGACCTTGTACGGAGTATATAATTTCACAGAATTCCTTGAGCGTAACATATTTATAAAAGAAATTGTGGGTTAAAATGCTCAAGTATATTTTTTAAAACCTAGTTAAAATGTTGATGCTTGGCTCTTTTTCCTACATGTGTAATTCAACAGAGAGTACTTTTATTCTCATAACTGTTACTGCTTTGTCTATGATGAAAGCTTTACCGCTTCTGTGCTGTGCTCAAGAAAAAAACCAGCAAAAGAAGCAGGGGTTCACTGCAGCAAAGCTCGCTGTTGAGCAATGGTGACATGAATGTGTAGTATTGATTTATTGAAGATAATCATGAGAACATTTTAAATTACTTGCCTTATGAGTTAGAAAATGTGTGGATATCATTTTTTGTAAATAATGATTTTTACAAATGTTTTTTCTTCATAATTTTCCCAACCACCCATTTCACAAAATTCTGAATATGCAATGATTTATCATGACACATTACTGCAACTAGGGTTCCCGTTTCAGAACAAACTTTAATTATACATGAGATCAAGACGAAATACCTAAAGTAAGTTGTTATTAAAATGTGATTTTTTTTTCTGGAAAATAAATGAAAATGTAAAAATAAACTGAGTTGTGAACCTCTTTTATCACCAGTCTCTTGAAATTTGACGCATATTTCTGGAAAATTTTACTGTCCATTTACGGTGAGCAAAGCACACAAAAAGGTTGGGCACAGAGCAAGAGTCTTAGAGTTGGACAGATCCCAGCTCTGTGATCTGACTATAGAAGGGAATGTTATTCTTTGATTCTTCATCCTTATCTTTAAGAAAATGGAGTTACTATCCCTCATCATACAGTCAATGAAGAGATTAAATGAGTTAATCTTTACCAATTACCTAATCGTTCCTACCTACTAGGAAGTAGATATTCAATAAATGGTCCTTTCCTGTTCTTATTTTTCTATGAATAGGGATTGGGATGGGGCCAGAACACTTCAGTGCCCTTTCTCCAACTCTGTTCTAACTCTTACGGACTCTGTCGTGATCCCAGTGTATTGTTCTTGTCAGCTAATGCTAACTACATGGAGGGCCCTTCAAGGGACAGGTGCGAAGCCAGCGACTTAGAGGCGTTGTTTTATTTCTAATTCCAGTAATTGACTACATAAGCGTCCTTTTAAAGGTTTGGATTTGTTTGCTTTGGGTTGCCCTGGGTTGATTATTAAGGAGGAAGGGCCTATTAGATATCTTGGGTAGGTCCTGGGGGGGGGGGGGCGGCAAACAGCCTCCATTTCAAAGCTTCTTAAACTTCAAGAGGCTGGGAAGAGAGGTGTTAAAGAAAGCGAAAGAGCCCCGTTTGCAATGCTCAGGAGATAAGCCCATGCGCAGCCCGTATCGTTTAAGGCCCTAGGCATATTATTTAATATCGCAGAATCTCAATTTTCTCTATCTGTAAAGGAAGAACAACCCTTCCCAGACAGAGTTGTTGGGACAACTAAATAAAACGAAAACTGTCAGTATTTGGTAAATATAAGCTCTCGGTAACTACCCGTATGA
The DNA here is from genome assembly GCF_011764305.1 of Mustela putorius furo. Taxonomy (NCBI): domain Eukaryota; kingdom Metazoa; phylum Chordata; class Mammalia; order Carnivora; family Mustelidae; genus Mustela; species Mustela putorius. The sequence continues at coordinate 54,516,396 of NW_025422005.1, forward strand.
TCAAGCCTCTGCACGGTGGAGCAGAGTGGTGGGAAGTAGTGTCTGGGGTCTGGGAAAGGAAGGGGAGCTCTGCTTTCTCTCTGTACATCGGATTTCCTCTCCCAGGAAACCGCAGTACTTCCCACTCCTGCCCCAGACATTTAGGGAGAAGGAACAGGATGAGGACTCACCGGGCTCTGCCTTGAGTCCCCGAAGGCCTCCTCGCCGCAGGATGACCGGTTCCCCCCAGCTCCCGGCCACCCCAGGGCACAATCAGGCTCAGGGCGGCGCCCTCTGGGTGGTCACGTTGAGATCCTGACATCCTTAGGGCGGCTCAGAGGACCAAGCAGCTACCATGTCTCCCGGGGTAGGGGGGTGGGGGGATCTGTTTGAGGAGGTCACCCTGGAGACCAGGCGCAGAGCACAAGGGGAGTGCGCGGACGGCCGCAGGCAGAGGGAAACCCTGGAGGACCGAGCCCCGTTCTGAGCCTCCGGCTCCCGCAGTGAGCAAGCGGGAGGTCTACCGGGGTCCCCAGCGGAGCACCGTGTCAGTCCCAGCGCTGCTGTAGGTAAGCAAGCCGTCTCCGCTGCGCCGCGGGATGGGAGCGGAGAAGAGAAAGACCCCGCAAGTTCCAGGGTTGCAGGGGGCTGAGGAGGGAGGGCCCTGTGGTAAGAAATGGCCTGCCTGCCTGGGCCATGAACTCCCTGGCGCCCACCCGAACAAATAGACCTCCCCCAACAAATAGAAACAGTGGCCCCAAATTTGGGAACTGCCACATGAGTCCTGCCCTTTGGTAGCGACCCCCCCCCCCAATCCCACCACCACCGACTTCCTGCAGGGCTGAGCTTTCGGTTGATGCCAGGTGCGGAGCTGGCCAGCTTGGTTCGCTCCTGGAACAGCATGAGTCCTGAGTGGTCCTTTGAGGCCAGAGGACACTTGGGCGACCGCTCCCCTGGGGACCTCTAGTTTCCAGTTCTGGCCTGCTGCGCAGCTTTGGAAACCAGGAAGCAGTCCAAGGTCTATCCGTGTCACTTTGGATCAGAACCTGAATGACCCACTTAATCAGGCTGAAAGTGTCCTACCGCACTCATGTAGACACACTCATTATGCATAAACATACACTCAAGCACACACACACACGCACACACACACTCACATTCATAGACCCTACTATACTCAAAAGCATACACACCAAGAGGCACACATACGTTCAGGACACAGACACATCACACACAAAGGCTCACACACAGACACACACACAGGCACACACCCATTTGGGTGCACAGATAATCATTCATACACACAGGTGCACACATGGGTACACAGAGGCACACCCTTATTTCCATGTACACAGAAACTCAGACACAGCCTCACGCACTTATGGGGACATACTCATACCCACAGGCACTCACGCACAGACACACACTCCTCACAGCCTCCCTTCCAACACACAGTGCCTCTGCCATTCTGTGTGCCCTCCAGAACCCTTTGCTTCTCTCTACCCTGACACTGATCATACTGAGGTTTGTGATTGTGCCCTTGTCTGTCCTGTGCACTCAATGCCGACTCCTTGAAAGCAGGGACTCTGTTTTAGTGGGCCGAGACTCTGTTTTAGTTTCTAGCACCATGTTTCCTTGTGCTCTCATATTCTCTGATTGTAAAATAATGTAAATGAATATCTAAATTTGTATGTAGGCAATAGGGCAGTAGACTTATGGTCTAAATTCTGAGTCGTCTGTTCCTACCAGCTTTTTTGACAAGCATTGAGGAGAAGGAAGTAGGTTTTCTAATAAAATACTTTGTTACATGTTAAGTTCTTCCAGGTCTTTGCAAAGTCAGTCACTGTTGCTTGAAAAAAATATCCTCTGAGGAAGACAATTTTAACTTTTAAAGTAAAGCAACAACAACAAATATTAATTAGCAAATTGTTATCAAGATTAATTTGAGGGGAATTAACTCTTTGATTTTGGGTGTGAATTACATCTTCTACACAAGGCTGTCTCTTCTCAGTGACTTAACCTCTTCTGCTCTTAAGCATTTTGCTGCAGTTTAATATCTGCTTATGTGAAGTATGCTATTGCATAGATGGACGTTATCAGAGTTATCATGTTTTCAATTATACTGACCAGAATAACGACATCTACTAAAAATCACTATTAAGGAAACCATACAAATGGTAGAAGAATGATCTGTATTTGTTTTTTAATCTAGAATGAGTCTCTGTGTTATATTAACCAAAATGTTTTCAGATCTTTCATCTGCTATTTTACAGAAGTTATTTTCCCAAGGTTATGATGATGTCAGACATTGCTAAAGACAGAATGACTCATTCAGTAAGGAAAAGAGGGAGTGTGTCTTCTCTAAGTGGTCGTGAATTCCGGCAGAAGGAACTTCATGGATACACCAAAAAGTGAGTAACCAAGTGTCTAATGACCTAAATTCAATTATTGAATAACCAGTGCATACTGCTTATCAGAAGAAAAAAATTTTCCTTTGGGACATAAAAAAGGAGAAGATGGGCAAGTACAACATTTTGAGTCATCTTTTGGGCTATATTTTTAAAACAAAAGAAAAAGAGAGTGAGAAAATCTAAGTGGTATTTTGATTCCAGCAGCATTTTATACCATTTCAAAGAGCACCCCCCAAAAAATCATCTATGCAGAAGAAATACCATATGCAGTGTAGACCGGCTTCTTCTTACGTGTCTCCTGAATTCTTCTACTCAGTATCACATAAATGCATAGATTTTGCATTTTCTAATATTTTTCTCTCTATAGGGGGGAGATATATATATATATATATATATATGACATTTAGCATTATTTTATACAAATTTTGTAATATATTTTCAATAGTTTTCCCCATATCCTTTTATTTTTTTTTTAAGATTTTATTTATTTATTTGACAGAGAGAGAGATCACAAGTAGGCAGAGAGGCAGGCAGAGAGAGAGAGGAGGAAGCAGGCTCCCTGCTGAGCAGAGAGCCCGATGCGGGACTCCATCCCAGGACCCTGAGATCATGACCTGAGCCGAAGGCAGCGGCTTAACCCACTGAGCCACCCAGGCACCCCACCCCATATCCTTATGGCTGCATAATATTTTGTCTGGGTTATAAGTTAACCATGTCCCAATTCTTGGGCATTTTAAGTTTGTTTCCACTATTTTTTTTCTTTTTCACTATATAATAAGTTTCTGCTTATTTTCTTTCCAGAAATATAATAGTGGGTTAAAGGTAGTAAGTACATTTTTTGGCTCTTGCTGCATACTGTATTTGCTCTCTTTAAAAGATTAATTAATTTTTAATACTTGCATGACATTTCTTTTTGATTGCCATTGGAAAGAAAACAAAACAAATTATCTAATGCAGAGGTTAATAAACTTACATAATAAGCTTTCCTTCTTAACAATTTCTGTGGTATTAAAGGGTGTGCAAGGATGGGCGGCAGGAGCTGGTGGGTCCTACAGAGCAGAGACCAGAAAAACTAGAATAGATTTACATTATAATTCTGAGACCCAATCTTTCTACTTTCTACTCTCAGAGTGTGTTATATTCAACTTAAAATTCAACTTTCCAACCCTTTTACAGATAGAAAATGTAAAGGAGTAGCAATCCCAGCCAAGGTCAGAGCTAAAGCTGCGAGAAAAATTAACCTCTGCAACTTTTGCTTCTGATGCTAAGCCATTTGGGCCTCTATATCCAATATTTCAAGGTAAAAGTTCTTTTTAAGTTTATTTTAAAATATTTGTTAGCTTAAACTTAAGTTTTTTGAAAAGAATTTGTATTAATAGCCTGACATAAATCATATTTTTGTGATTTAAAGAGAAACTGCTCTCAAAAAAAAAAAAGAAAGAAACTGCTCTCGTCTGAAGACGAAACTGTCATTCTTACTTGCATCCTTTTCATTTACATCTTGCCTTTCAAAGCAAATTAGAAAGTCATATAGAAGCAGAACATGGCCAAATTTGAATAATTAGAGAGCATCCATTTTTAACTGATGAAATATAAATACAAATTAAAAGTAACAAAAATACAGAAATCGTGTTACGAACACAGGAGGATACATTTTTCACTGACAAATACAGTTAAGAGATCATTTCATCGATGTATTTCAAAGTTAGAAATTCAGACTCTCAGAACATTCAACATGGACCCTCTATTTGATTTTTTTTTTTTTCATAGAAAATGAATGACCTGCTTCCAAGTGCCCTCACAGTACAGAGGTCATTTGGGAGGCTGCCAACGTACTTTTGAGTTCTTCAGCACTATCTGGGACCAGACTTTGCGAGTGGTTCTCCTACACAAAATGAGTCTTTGACCAGCAGAAAAATTCTGAAATTTCAGTGGCTATCAAACAGAGGCATTGTTTTGAAATTCTGAAATTTCAGTGACTATCAAATGGAGGCATTGTTTTGAAATTGCAGAGTTTCATGGGAAAAATATATACCTTTCTTTTGAAAGTTATTTAAAAACAATTTTTTCTCAGCGTCCACAGTCTCTCATGGTTTGTCTCCCCTTCCGACTTCCCCCATCTCACTTCTCCTCTCCATCTCCCAATGTCCTTCGTATTATTCATGTTCCACAAGTAAGTGAAAGCATATAATACATGACTCTCTCTGCTTGACTTATTTCACTCAGCATAATCTCCTCCAGTCCCGTCCATGTTGATACAAAAGTTGGGTATTCGTCCTTTCTGATGGAGGCATAATATTCCATTGTGTATATGGACCACATCTTCCTTATCCATTCGTCTGTTGAAGGGCATCCTGGTTCTTTCCACAGCTTGGCAACTGTGGCCATTGCTGCTATGAACATTGGGGTGTAGATGGCCCTTCTTTTCATTACATCTGTATCTTTGGGGTAAATACCCAGTAGTGCAATTGCAAGGTCATAGGGTAACTCTATTTCTAATTTCTTGAGGAATCTCCACACTGTTTTTCTGAAGTGGCAAAAACAATTTTTTTACTAGATCAATTTCAATAGATAAAAGTTATCCTGAAATACACTGAGGACCAAATGTATCATCTCATTTAATAGCCCCAGCATTAATCCTACCAGGTAGACCTCATTCTCACCATTTTACCATGAAATACCATGAAATGAAACACCATTTTACCATGAAATTGTTTATGGTCAAGAAACAATTTGGTGAATAGGATAGAGTCCTAAATCATGAGTAAGGCTTATAGTGTCAGAGATCTTTGCCTACTTCTCAACCGCTGTGTTCTCCACTATCCTGCTTGCATCCTACTCTCTGGCCATACTCAACTTCCACATTTATAATCCTTCAGTGCTCTGTCTTGCCTCCAGCCATTGCCCCATGTTGCCTTCTCAGGGATACCCTTGTCTGGAATGTTCTTGTTACACTCTGGCTTCATTTTTCTCCTTCTCCTGGATTTAGCTCCAACTCAACCGTTCTAGGAAGCTTTCTCCAAACCACTCAACTACAACCACTTCCACTTCCATTTGGATGTTCTTCCTTTCTGCTCCTGCTGCTTTTCTCTTCTACACACTACTGTATTTGACTGGTTTCTTGCCTGTCTCTCTTGTTAAGTTGTGGATTTATTTGCCTTATAGCAGTAAACATACTGATAAGGAAGGCAAAGAAGAGTAGGAGGTAGACCTATCTGGGAAGCCACTTCTTGGGTGTGGTGAAAAGTCGGTATAGATTCAGCCCTCCAGTCTTGGTTTCTATGTCTACATCGTTTTACAGTATTGACTGGTTCTTAACACTGATCCCTGGACATAATGCATATCCCAGGTGCCTTCTAAATTACAAAAGGAAGATTGAATTTATATTCAGTATAGTTATTGTTAACTGTTTTTAGGGCTGGATCTTTTTTATTTAAATTGTGTTTTCATTATGATGTAATTTTTATGTCTTATTCTTAAAATAAGAAACATCTTAAGCTGGATCTTACTCTCCCAGCATCTTAACTGTGAGCATGTCAGCATATTTCTTTTTATACCTTTCTAGTTGTCATCATACTTCATCTATAATTTTGACTTGTGTTTGCTTTTCCACGTAAATAACTGATAGTCATAGGGCTGAAAATAGCTAACATTTATTGAGCCCTCATTATGACTTTGAGTGTCACAGAACCTCTGTAGCAGTGGGTGACAAACTATGGCCCAAGGGCCAAGTCCAACATACCACCTGTTTTTGTATAGTCCCCTAGCTAAGTATGGTTTTTACGTGGCTGAAAAAAAATTTTTTTTATATTTTTTATCCTGTGATGTTAATAAAAATGCAGATTTTCATATCCATCAATAAACTTGTATTGGAACACAGCCATGTTCCTATTCATGTATGTATCATCTCTGGATGCTTTCACACTATAGAAGGGAGTGGGTCCAGTAGAAAACAGAAGACCCACAAAGCCAGAATATTTGCTAGATGGCATTTTACAGAAACGTTTGCTGACCCTGCCCACTAAGATAGATGCTGTTACCATTCCCGTTTTGCAAAGGAAGAAACAGAAGCCTAGAAAGGCTGAGGTTCCACAGCTACAGAATTAGCAAGTGGCAAAATGGGCTTTTGTGTAGAAGAAAGTATTCTCATTCTCTGAAAATTGGCTATCTATGTGTAACTTGCATTAAGAAACTCTTCTATTGATTCAACTGAACCTGGTTTCCCATTCATGGGTAAGAGCAGGTCATGACAATGGCATCTTTCTTGTTGGAAGCTCAGCCTTTGGCAGCCCTCAAACAGTATTTGAACAGATGTGCTACTCACATGTTCTTAAAATGAAAACAGAAGCCTGAGGATAATGTGACATGATAGCCAAGCTTATTTTTTCTGAGGCCAGTAGTTCACCTAGTAAGTCAGGCCTAAGGTTGGGGACTAAAAACGTCTCTCTTTGGTCTCACACCGAAATTACAGTGATGTCGTGTTACAAGAACTTTTGAGTATGGATCTCACTGCTCTCTGTTTAAACCCACTGTGGCATCTAACAGCCCAGTTGGGCACAAGATATTCTTTCACTCATTCATTTAATCAAGGTTTCCTGAGCTGTTACTCTGTACCAATTACTGTGCCACACGTTGGTCATGTAAAGGTAACTAACTGTGGAGTTCTACTCTGGAGAAGGTCATTTTTTCAAGTAAAATGAAACCCACCTGAAAATTTTTTCCTGCAAAAATGGAAAATACTGCATTCATTACTTCATTTGAGATAACTATTTATTGACCAATGAGTAAGTTCCAGGCACTATATTGTGTGGGGGAACCACAAAGAAAAGATCCTTGCTCCTGGAGAGTTTATAATCTGGTAAGATAGGCAGTGAGCAAGAAATTTTAAAAGCGATAAACTTATCCTATGATTTTAACCTAGACTACTGTGAGCTGGTCCTACGCAGTTAAAAAAAAAAAAAATGATGTTGCCCAAACTGTTTCCTGATTTTGATAAATTCTCTTTCCATCTAAATAAAATTAAAGCCCCCCAAAGACCTGGATGAAGTATAGCTTCCCCCCTTCAAAGAGAGAGAAGCTTGAGAAAACTGAAATGGCCATGATCCCAAATTAAACCATAGTAAAAACTAATATCATGTTGTCCTTGATAGATGATGGAACTGTTTCACATACAGTACCCATATGATTCTCATAAAAATCCTGTGGGTTAAGTAGAGAAGATACTTTTATGATCTCCAGTTATCTCATATATTATCTTATTTCTCTCAGGAGCAGAGTTGAAAATATTCTTCATTCTATCATAGCACATTGCCATCACCAACATGGGCGAGAACCCGGTATTTATCTAATTGTCCCTCTTCTTCCCCTTCCACACTTTGCTCCCGATTCTCAAAAGGTACCCACTCTCATACACATAGCACAACATATGCCATAAGAATACACATATTTAAGTATATATACATAGATTTTTTTTTAAATTTTCTGTGCATTATGATGTTTTGACATTTTTTTAAAAAAAACTTTCTGGCTGAAGAGGTTCTGCCTGTCCCATGTCTAGCCAGTTCTTGAAGCTAGCCAAGGTCTCAGCAGGGACCGTGCCTTTGATAAACAACTATCCAACCCAGATCCAGCCCCCTTTTTCATGCCCCCCCAACACCCAGCACACAGTATTCCTCTGCCTTAATGCCTAGAGCCAAGTCCTGTAGCCCACCAAAATTTTTCAGACTAGCCAGTCTTAAACTGTTTTCTGTGCCCAGTTTTGCCTTTTCCTCAGAAAACCCAATTGAGGCTCTTGCCCCATCTCTCCCTAGCTCCTGTCCCCTGCATCTTGACACCCTGGTGCTTTTCCACAGAACCCTGCATGGTGTGGCATGTCTCTTATCTCTAGGATCTGTGAGTATAGCAAGCTGTGTTTTCCTCAGCGTCTCCTCCGCAGTCTCCTTCTGTGCTGCACCTGACTGACCACCTCATAAAAGAATGCAGAACAAATACTTACCAAAGATTTTGACTGACATAAATGGTGTTGTGCTATAAATCTCATTTTGTTTTCTCACTTTCATTTATCCTGTTCTACATTTTTTTTTAAATTAACTAATGTAACTAGGGATTCTAACGCTTTGCTTCTTACTGTGGTATAGTAGTAGTTGTTGTTTTTAAGATTTTTATTTATTTATTTGACACAGAGAGAGAGAGAGATCATAAGTAGGCAGAGAGAGAGGGGAAGCAGACTCCCCACCAAGCAGAGAGCCTGATGTGGGACTCAGTCAGTTCCAGGACCCTGAGATCATGACCTGAGCCAAAGGCAGAGGCTTAACCCACTGAGCCACCCAGGCGCCCCTGTGGCATAGTGGTTTTTAATGTCACATATGTTTGTATCCATTCCCCTAGGGATGGACATCTAGATTGGGTTTCACATGCCACACAGAATATCTTTGTACATAATCCTTCATTGGCATCTTTGTAAAAACTGCCCTGGAAATGTGATCACATCTTAAGATATCCCACAAAATTGTAGAAAGTAAAAAATGATAACAAATGCAGGAATAGACAGGTGCTTGAACAGAGAAACAGACCAATGAAACACATAGAAACCTCAGAAATAGACTACTGATTATATGGAAACATGTATGAGCAATGGGGAAATTATGGATTTTTTGATAGATGGTGTTGGGAGAAAAATAGGTCGCTAGTGAAAGAAAATGAGGTGGGATTCTTACTCTCTACCATTTTCCTAGTAGATTCCCCATGGAAGACTTCTGAGTGGCAAGCTATAAAGCTAATAAAAGGAAGTTTCGGAGAATGTCTTTGTGTCCTGTGGCTAAAGAAAGACTTCTCAAATAAGATCCCAAAATGAAAAAAACAAAACCATAAAGAAAAAAAAACTTGATAAATACAACTACAATAAAACTTAGCATTTCTGTTCAATAAAAAATATAATAGACACAGTTAATAAGCCAGCAAAAGATATATATATATTTTTTAAATCATGCACATTGGCAATTAAAAAAAAACAGTCAAAGAAGGTAAATAGCAGTTTGCAGAGGCAAAGCCCAAATGGCCAAGCAGAATATGAAGAGATGGTTGAAAACAGGACTATAAAGAGATGCTCGAACTCACTTGGAATAAGAAAACTGCAAATTAAAGCAAGATACCATTTTGTATCCATCTGAATGGCAGAATATAAGAAGGGAGAATGATACCAAATGTGGGTATTTGCTAGACAAATGAGAATGAAAACAGATATCTGTTCAGAGAATAAATCCAACAGTGTTTAGAAAAAATAAGTATGTGCATGCCCTATTCTCCCCATACACTGCGGACACTTGGTGAGATTGAGTGACTTCCCAGATGACCACAAAAGAGCAAAGAATCTGCAGTTCTCTGCCCAAGAATTTGGAGATGTCATGAAAGTGTTGTCCTTTGTCATATGGACCAAAAGGTGCACTCCCCACACCCCTGGGCCAAACTGCGCCATGCCTGCCAAGTTCATACTGAAGTCCTTACTCCCAGTACATCAGAATGTGGCCTTACCTGCTAACAGCATCTTTAAAGAGGTAGTTAAGTTTAAATGAACCCATTAGGGTAGGTTCTAATTCAACATGACAGGTATCCTTCTAAGAAAAAGAAATTTGGACACAAATACACAGAGAGGGAGAGGATGTGAAGACAAAGAGAGAAGACAGCCATCTGCACCGAGAACCAACCCCTCTTGCCACGGCCCTCAGAAGCAGCCAAGCGAGCCGACACCTTGTTCTCAAACGTCCAGCCTCCAGAACTGAGGTAATGCATTTCTGGGATTCAGGCCACTTGATCTATGGTACTTTTTTGTGGCAGCTCTGGCTAACTAGTACAGTGTTTCTAAAAGAGGGGATGGAAGAGCCACAGCATAGCCAGGGAGTTGAATGGAGTGGCTCAGAGATGGGTTCTGCATAGACTGGCTGAGGTCAAGTTCCAGCTTGAGCACTTAAGCTGATTTTGCATTAGTTATTGAGCCCGCTTTACCCCAGCTTCTTCTTCTATAGAGTGGGTTAAAAGTAGTCGTTGTTGCTTTGGGGTATGATGAGAATTCATTAAAAAAAATATATGGAAACACCTAGAATGGTTCTTGGCACATCTAAAAACAGAGCAAATATTAATTATTATTATCACAAAGAACTTTGGAGTCAAATGAGACCTGTGTTTGAATCCCAGATCTACTTACCCAGCTACTATTTAATATTCTTTGGGTCTTACTACATCATCTATAAAATGAGAATCATAATGAGACAGTATCATTACTTTTTTATTTTTTTTTAGTATCATTCCTTTTATTCATTAAAAACATTTTTGTTGCCTGGGTCATGGCATTGTGCTAAGTGCTAAAGATACCATGGTGAACAAAACAGACTGTCCTTGAACTTGTGGTACTGCTCTTACCAAGATCATGACTCACGTTGCTGATCCAGTAGTCAGTCCTCATCTTACTTGACCTGTCAGCATTTAGCACTGTCCACTGAGCACTCTTTTCCCCGGAAACAAGTTCTTCACCTGGCTTCAGGACACACACTTTCCTGTTTACTTTCGACCTCATGGGTTCCCCCTTCTCCGTCTTCTTCCTGCTTCCTGTCTTCTCCACAGAGAAGTTAATTAATGTTGGAGTGCCTCAGAGAGCAGTCCTTTGTCCTATTTGCCTCTTGTCCTGCACTTATCCCCTCAGGAATCTCCTCCAGGCTCATGACTGAGACATAGTATTATGCCCCCAAATTTACATCTCCATAACTCTCCCAAAACCCACACTCATGGATCTGACTGCCTATTAACCTTCTACTTCAGTATATGGTAACCATCTCAAACATGCTCTCAACTGAACTCTCTAACGGCCCCACTTCCTATGCCTCAGGAAATTCTGTTGAATCAACTTGGAAAATATATCCAGAATCTAACTACTGACCACTATCCCCCACAGCTCCTATCTCAGTCTGAGCCACTGAGTCAGCTCAGGTGGTCATAATAAAATACCATAGATTGGGCAGCTTAAATAATAGGAATTGATTTTTTTTTTTTTTCACAGTCCTGGAGCTGTGAAATCTGAAATCAGGAAGTCTGAAATCATGATGCCAACATGGTCAGGTTCTCGTGTCCGCCCTCTTCCTGGCTTGTAGAGGGGTACCTCTTCACTGTGTCTTCACATGATGGACAGAGAACCCTGGTGTCTCTTCCTCTAATAGAAAGCCTCCAATATTTTTGGCTCAGGGCTTCACCGCTGTGACCTCACTTAACCTTAGTTAACTTCTTAAAGGCAGTAGCTCCAATATGGTCACATCGTAGGGCAATAAGTCTTCCACATATGAATTTTGGGGAGACAAAATTTAGTCCATAGCGGTTACTGTCCTCTCTCTCCGGGATTACTATAAAAGCTTCCTGACCAGTCTCCCTGTTTTGACACCTGCCAGCCTGTAGTCTATTCTCAAAACAGCAGTTGAAGCGATCCCTGGAAACTCTAAAGCAGATCTTGCTGTTCCTCGGCTCAAAACACTCCATAGACTCCCACTTGCTCAGAGTGAAAGCCAGGGTTTTACAGTGGTGCACAAAGCGCCGTATGATCTGGCTGCCTAACACCTTCAGAACCTCATCTCCTTCACCCTCCTGCTCACTCCCTCTGCTCCTGCTACTCTGGCCTTTATGCACTTCTACAGAAATACCAAGAAGCCTCCTGTCTCAAACCCTGGACATAGGCTTTTCCCTCTCCCTGACACCCTCTTCCCTCAGCTATCCACAGGGTGCCTTTCCTCACCTCCTTCAAGTCTTCGTTCATGGAAGCCTATCTTGACCATTCTATTGAAAACTGCAAACAGCACCCTCTCCTCCATCTACTTTCAAGGCCCCTTAATAAAGCAATTCTTTCCCCTGTAGCATTTATCACCTTCTAAAAGAGTATATATTTACTAGGTTAGTATTTTTTATCTATGATCTGTCCCTTCTCACTAAGTTCCTTGAGGGCAAAGATCTTTGTTTGTTTCATTTTGGGATCCCAAGAAGCTAGAAGAGAGCCAGCAACTCAGTAAGTATTTTTTGAATGACTAATTATTGCAGGTTTCTAATTCCTGAACAAACAAGTTCTGTTGCTCACAGACAGGTTATGTTCCCAGGTCCACATAGCTATTAAGTCCAGATGACTAAGGACTTTCATCTTGAAAACACAAGATGCATTTACAGCAATGGAATTGTTAAATTCTCGAATGTTTAAAACATGGCATACTTTTACCTTCTTGCTAAAGCACTCCATTGTGCATCTATTAAAAAAAAAAAAAAAAAAAAGAGGGGCACCTGGGTGGCTCAGTCAGTTTAGCGTCTGCCTTCTGCTCTGGTCATGATCCCTGGGTTTCTGGAATCCAGCCCCACATGAAGCCCCACATCGGGCTCCCTGCTTAGCAGGGAACCTGCTTCTTCCTTTATCTCTGCCTGCTGCTCCCCCTGCTTGTGCTCTCTTCCTGTCTACTAAATAAATATAATCATTAAGGACAGAAACTTTTATTTGTGTTGAAAATCTGTTGAGATAGACCACAGTTTTTCATATTCTCCATTTTGCGGCACGGTGGTAGTTTTGCGGTGGTAGCCGTGGGACCCATACTCTCAGCCTCAGCTGAGAGATGATTGCTAAGGGTAATGCAACTTTGAATCTATCCATTCATCAAGGAGCTGCAACAGAATTTTCATCAGCTGCCTTTGGCTTTAACCTCACCTTCTCTTGAGTAAACATTAGTTCAGTGGGCTTCAGACGCTCTGATTTTCTATCCACACACTATCTTGTCAGTCACCCTTCCTCGATAATCTTCAGTCACATCAGAACTAGATTTTCTGTATGTTGTGTGGTTTATTCTTTTGTCCTTCAGAAGCATTCCTGCTCTTGAGAAATATATCCTACAAGAATACGTGCGTTGTCATTTTCTCTCCTCTCTCATTTATGAGAATGTATCTTGGCCTTTCTTTGTATTATAACCTTTCTCTTCTGGCATGATGGGGCCAGTAATGAGAATAATATATCTCAAAGCTACATAAAGATCCAGCAAACTAGCTATAAACTAAATGGCCACAAAACTAAATTACCTTGCTAGATAACTTCCATCTTCTAGTGACCGGGTAAGGCTGGTATGTTTTTGCTCTACACATAACATTCATAAAATGTGGATGTTTTGAGGCAGAAAGTTCTCAACTAAGTGAGCCTTTATGCATATTTCATGTTGTTTGCAATATCTTGTTTCTTGAGCACCAGGAATAACTTTTCTTGTATCACCAGGCTGCCCCTTATGAGCCATAAATATTTGTTGAAAGAATGAGAGAGAACAGAAGAACCGAAGTCGACGTGTGTACATCATCCTGAAGCCTTCTTTTCACTCTGTGCGCTCTGAAATATCTCCACTGGGAGGCAGCACATAACTTCAGTAACAGATTTAGGCGGGAAAACTGCTTAAATGATACCATTCAAAATATGATCGTTCCAGGCATTTTCTGGTTACAAATGGAAGAAAGAGATGATACTCTTTCTTAATCTACTAAATTAATGGTTCCAAGGCCAGTTATACATTCAAATATTATCTCTTACTGCAGCTTCCAAACATCTCCGTAATAATGGCAGTGAAAATGTCTGGACATGAATTCTCAATAATAATTAGATACTAATGAGGCTGGTGAGATTTCATTGAAATTACTTCTGTGTCTAACAGTCATGATAATAAGACAAGCCTTGTATTTATTTGGTGTAATTCAAGGAATGATCAGCAAATACCTTTGTAAGGTGTTTCAGGAGAACTGAATTTCATCAAAGAGTAAACATATTCCAGCTGCTTAGATAATTTTTTTTTGCCTCTTTCCTGATAATCAGAACACAGGCTGTTGGGCTGGCATGGATGTTTCCAGTGTCAATTAGATACAATAGAGATGGGTTCCTTTTGTTATTGTGGACCAACTTCACGCAGCTAGTTCTGCATCCAGGTTAATGGCCACGTCTGTCCTCAGCAGTAGAAGATTTGATTCCAAGTATTACTGAAACTTGCACTGGGTTACAAATTGTTACCAATTTGTAGATTTGTTGATTTGTTCCTTGTTTTCACCAGTAGTTTCTGCCAGACTTTCAGTTTCCCTGTGTTTACTTTCCATCTACCTTCCTTCCTAAAACTTGACAACTCTCTTGGACATGTTTTGCCAATAGAATCTTATTCCTCCCTAAATGCCAATAAGTTGATGAAACACAGACAGCAAGAGCATTTTTCACATTTCAAAAATAAGATCAACTACAGCATTCCCTTTGCAATGAGATCATGTATCTAGAAGGATTATTATAAACTATGGGAAGTCTGGTCATAGACAACTGAAATGTAGCCACTTGTAATGTTGGACGTACACCCAATAAATGTTTTCTGCTATGTATACAGCACTGGTAATTAAAATTATAAAGTTGCTTTTTGAGCATCTCACATATTCATTTGTAAAAATTTCAAAGGGCTTGAGTAAAGTTGTTTATCAAATAGAAAATATATACTGCTTATTTTCCCAGTCAGTATTCTAAACTGCTGCCGGTCATTCCCCATTTTTAATGGGGAATCCTTTTTATTTCTCAATTTTTTAAATTTCAGAATCTTTTTTATTTCTCAAAACTTACCGAGCCCATATTCTGATTTCAAATTAGCTACCCAGATTGCAAGCATTTCTAATATTTTATCTCTTCCTTCTGTTTCTTTTTCAAGGAATAAATATTTTCTTTTTTCTCTTCAGCTCATTGTTTTCTCTACACTCTTCTTTTTTCCAACCCATCTCATTTTAAGCAAATCTCAGTTTCAAAAAATATAAACAGAGGTTTTTTTTTTTTTAAGGTAACAAGTAAATTTCTGTAATTTGCCGTGAAGGTATAGTTTTAGTGGATACATGGTAAAAAAGCAATAGATGAACCAAATGTTTTCCTTTCTGCATGAGAAAGGATGCCAGGTTACAGAAAAATATCTAAAACGCCATTCTCTGAAGCCTTACCTCCTTCCCAAAACTAAGTCCAAGTCTTGTTCTCCAGTACTTGCAACATCCCACTTCCAAGTAGCAAATTCTGTATCAGTTAGAATTTGTATCAGTATTATACAATGTTTCTTATAATTTTTTTTTTTTAATTAGTGATGTAGGGGCACCTGGGTGGCTCAGTGGGGTAAGCCTCTACTTTCAGCTCATGTCATGATCTCAGGGTCCTGGGATCAAGCCCTGCATCAGGCTCTCTGCTCAGCAGGGAGCCTGCTTCCCCCTCTCTTTCTGCCGCCTCTCTGCCTACTTGTGATCTCTCTGCGTCAAATAAAATCTTTTAAAAAAGACTTAAACAAAATAGAACTGTATTTTTCTCTTATGTAAAAAGTCTGGAGGGAAGCAATTCAGGGACCTAGCTAGCCTTCTTCTCTCTTCCCGATATATAATTTATAAGGTCATCTCAAAACCCAAGATGGCTGCTAAACTCTTGCCGTCATACCCACATTCCAGTCATCAAGGATATAAACAGGCTGCTCTTGATTGAATTCACTCTTTTGGGGAAACTCTCTCAGGATTTTAACAAAAGTTTTCTCTTACATTTCATTGGCTTACAAGCCACGTGGCCACAATAGCACCAAAGAAATCCAAGAATTTGTCTTTAGTGTAGAGAGAAATATCTCCACTCACTTAAGAGTTCTGCTACCAAAAAAAAAAAAAAAAAAGAGTTCTGCTACCAAGGAAGGAGAGAACACTAGACAGCCAATGGCAGGCAGTCCCCACCATGATGTTTACCATGGCTTTCTTCACAACGATGATGTTTTAGAAACAGCCTAGATTTCTGGAAGAACAAGAGGGTAAATAAAATGTAGTATATTCATATATTAAATACTGTCTTGATGTTTAAAATATTGATGTAGATTACTATCAACACAGAAAGTTGTCCATGATACATTTTCAAGTGAAGGAAAAAAAACAAACAAACAAGCATCTATCATATGCTCCATATGTACAGTCATGTCTAAAAAGATTTTTGTTAACGGTGGTTAGGTACTAACTGGGGTTAGTAATGTTTTGTGTAATTTTACTTTAGTCTTTATACTTTTCTATGTTTTGAACTTTTTTATGAGGATGCAGCATTTACATGATTACTGTGGAAATGAAAAGGCACGGAACAGAATCACCTTCGTAAGTTTTGAAAAGTCAGTCTGCAACTCCTTCTGATTGCACACCTCTCTTCAGCCAGCAGGTTTTTTAAACTGCACTTATGACACTTTCCAGTTTCATGCTGATAAATACTACTGCACTGATTATCAACTTTTCAGTATCATGAAACAAAGTAATAGTAAGCACTGTTTGTGAAAAAAAAAAAAAAAATCCTTGTTTGATTTTTGTCCGAGACTTCTAACTTATGCTACTTTGAGTTTTGTACCAACACTGCTTCTTTATGATTTTTTCACAAGGTGTTCAGTAGAAGAGAAATTGGGTTTTTATTAACACCTGCTGTATATTTGTGTAAGAAAGTTTCAAATGCAGTCATTAATGGTTTAGGTGGTGGTTGTCCCTATTTTCTTTCTGTCTGAAATGATCATGTGTGAGATTTTGCTAAGGGAAGGTAAATAGGATGTTTGAAATCTGAGTCTGCCTTTCCTATACGTATGGCAGTAAGCCCTTTGCCTCATTCCTTTTATCTCTGAAATGGGTAGAATAACTTGTTTACTAACTTAAGAGAGTCTTGTGAAGGTAAAACGAGATCCTTGCTGGAAAATGTCTTTGCAAAGTGAAAAGTAGCACATATTATATCAGGACAGGCTGGTTTATCTTCAGATCAGGGGGCTTTTGCAACGTGGGGTTTTCTGAGCAGAAGCGATCATCTTCTGTGGGTACTACCCACAACACCTGCAGCCCATGTGGCCAAACAGGTTGGTTGCTACTTCAAAGGGCAGCAGAAACTGGGGAAAGCAGGTGTTACAAGAATGAGGACTAAATCACTAATCCAGAAATCTATCGTGAAAATGCAGCCATAATTACTTGCATCGATTTCGTGGGGTTGGGTGGGTAAACCCTCATTTATTACACAAATTGTATTAAGGAGTTTTTAAACAGATTATCTGTGATTTTCTTAAAATATCATTTGCAAAAAGTTTACTCATTTCAAACAGCTGAAAACTAAGTATTTTAATCTCCTTGCAGAGGAAAAAAAAGAAAAATCCCAAAAGATTAAAAACAAATATCTGTCATTTAATTAAGGCAAAAAACATAGCCTGCTTAGAAAAGTGGTCACTCTGAACACACACACATAACCACACACACATACACACATACACGCTATTGTAATATCTCCTTTGAAATGACATCTGTCTTAACTTCCATTTTCACAGGTGGAGAGACTTGGGGGTAGAGCTGAGACAGCCATTAGTGACAGTTGAATTTCCTCTGACCTAAGGAGAATTAAGTGGTGCTGGAGGGACATTAGGGGCTCCTCTTTGCTTGGGTCTCCTGTTCAGCACCTGGATAAGCTTACATTGCCTTATAACCAAGCCAAAACCCTTTCTTAATGTTGAAATGTTGAAAATGCTAATGATTTGCAATAGTTTGGGTGAATTGTCGTTTCTCTCACCGTGTAGGTGAGTTTCTTGTTCTGCTTTTTTCTACTAATGGGATTTTGTGTGGTATGTTTAAGAGTGAACTTGTGAACTTTTATGAAGTTTAATAGCATATATAGGTGTTTCCCAGAATTTTAAGCTTCCTCCTATATTCTCCAGTCCCTTTTGTTAGTTTTGTCCACTTTGAGGAGAGAGCCTTTGCATTGTGGTGGAGATGCCTTTGGCAATGGCTTTTGAAACAGACCAACTAATGAACACTTTCTGAAGAGTCAGATGCCTTGGGCTTCACTGGACTGCACTAGGCTTCAACCACTGTATGGAGACCTGCTCCAAGTAACTTCTCTAGGTCTTGATTGTTCCCTCTCTAAAATGTTTTATACTTTAGACGTTGGGATATTGATACGGGATATTTGATACGGAGACTTGCTTGAAATATTCTTAGAGAAACTTTACCTTTGTAACATTTTTGCTAAAAGCAACAATGTGTTTTGTTGTTATTATTATTATCCTAACTATTGAAATTTGTCTTCCCCTTTGCTTTTAGCTCCAGGAGTACTGTGTGCTATACGGATGAACCTAGCCAGGGTGACGAGGCCTCTCGCCTTACAGTTCAGATGGAAAACACCTATCAGTTGGGTCTGTTATTTTATCATTCATTTCTATTTTAAACTTCCTTTTTTTTTTTTAAGATTTTATTTATTTATTTATTTATTTTGGGGGGTAGGGGGAGAAGAAGAGGGAGCAAGAATCTCAAGCGTACTCTGAGCTGAACACACAGAGCTTATCATGGGGTTCCATCCCATGACCCCAAGAGCATGACCTGAGTGAAATCATCAGTTGGCCACTCAACCAACTGAGCCACCCAGGTGTCCCTTTATTTTAAACTTCTAATCTCATTATTTACTTAAAATAGTATCTGATAACATGGTCTTATCTTCAATACTAGCTCAATATAAGGGGTTTCAATTAAGTGATTTGATGCTGTTTTAATTTATTCCTCTGCAAGATTAGGGCCAACACCCATTGCTTAGTTTTCTTTATCAGTGTTTTCTAAATCCCAAGCAAATCACTGGGCAGCACTAATGTGTATTGTGTGGTACTAGACCAAGAATTTAATTTCTGGGTATTTCTGGATTATCCTTATACAGTTATTTTATATATGCTCAAGTTAAAAGAAAGATATATGTATTGAAGTTTTATCCAGCAAATCCAACCAATGTTGTTGATAGGTGGAGGGGTGGGGGGAAAGACTTCAAAGCCAAAGCAAATGATTTCTGGTCCCTTGTTGACAGAGGTGTTTATCTCTTTCCACTGAGGTTTTGGGTCTTTGAAAACAAAGATCTTTGCACCTGCCCCTATACTCCCAGATGGAGTCCACAGTGAATACATTTTCCCATTCATGTTTTCGCATAGACCAACTTGTTTTCTCTAAATGTGTACCTGCCCACTATTATCTGCCCACTGTATATAATTACTGCTATATAGAAATTCCACAGAGACTTGCCAATGACCAAAGGAAGGACTCTATGGGCCAGAGTGGTTCCATCTGTAGCCAGTTAACTTCAAGAAAATTATAGACCATCAGCGCATCCCATTAGGCCTGTAGCCGTTCTCTACACTAATCCCCAAGACTACACGGATTACAAGACTCCGTAATTAGTCAGTCTCCTGGTATTCTCACAGTGCCTGGAGTAGACAACTAATATTCCTGCCATCCAGCATAATTTTCCAATCTTTCCGGTAACCTTACCCAGTTTTCTTTGGAGAAGTTCACTGCTGCCATCAGTACCACTTTTGGTCCATAACATTCTGCTAAAGCCGACACTGGCTTCAAAGATAAAACAGTGACTAATTCTGGGATAGCATATGACCCTTTGATAGGTCAAGCCAATCAAAGCCTTTGAGATTCAACATAGACAATGTTGTTGGGCTGTTGAAGAAGCCAGTTAGGTTCTGAAACTTGAAAGAAGTATGGCTATGTGAGCTTTTGCCATCCTGCCCCAACACATGAAGCCTGAGACCAGGAGAACACTAAATCCTAACATCATTATTTGAGTCCTAAATTCAGCTATCTGTTCTTAGACTTTACATTAGGCAAGCTAGGTGTGGGTCAGGTATTCCTCCACTTGTAACTAAAAGATCTTAACAATTCGATGCCTATGACATTGGGCTCTGCACGCTGAAATGGTTTGAATTAGATTTTGACAAGATAAAAGATTTGAACTATGAAGTCCTGTGTTTCTTCTTCATAAGGATACATTTTCATAATGTATTTCCTTTAATAAACAAACTAAATCATCTTATCAATTTTAGAAGTACTGAGTGTTGAACCAAGTTAGAAAAGTAATGTTAGAAATAGCTCAGTATAAAGTTATTTCCCATATTTTCTTACAAAAAGTCATGTGAATTATTCCTTTAGGATCAAAGTCTTTCATGCTTAACAATTCATTTCTTAAGCATTCAACTAGCCGTCTTGTTAATACTCAGACAAAAATGTATTTCCAATGCTACTTGTTTCTGAGTTTATTTTGCATCTGAGAGGTACTCTGTGGACCTTTGGTAAAGATTTTCTCTCATTATCTACACAACACAATACTTCCCAAAAGAGTATTATGTGTGTGGGGGGGAACCTGTCAATCATCGGCATTATTGTGTTTAATTTTTCAGTGTATCCAATAATACTTGCATCATCTAAACACATTTTAAATGCTTAGTATTTTTGTCCTTCCTTTATCTGAGTAATTATAGCCAGAATGAGATGAAAGCATAAGTATAATTAACGAAAGAAAAAAGGGAATGGAAAAATCAAAGCATATTTCTTGTAATAAAACACCATTTAAATTTTCTCATTGATTAATTAGAAGTATCTGATTCTTTTAAAACACTGACTGTAAGCAGGAGGTCAGCGGTGGCTATATTTTTGTTGTCACATCGAGACAGCCTGCCTGACAACATAACAAAAAGTAGAACCTGAAGATGGAGAGAGAAAGAGAGACATCATTTGAGCTCAGCTTCCATGGGGTGATCAGGCCCTGTCATCAGAAACTGTCAGGCTCTCTCCCCTGACTTCCCTCTACCCGCTAGGATCCTTCCTGACTGTGGAGGTCTCACTGCCTCCCTACTTACACCCTTGCCCGATCTTGCTGCCTTCTCTGCAACATCTCCTCCCTCAACATGATGTAGCAAGGATAACAACCACACTAATAATAATAACTCAAGAGTGGGGGGGTTGTGCATGGCCGGCACTATTCTAAAAGTTTTAAATATTTAACCTCATTTAATCCTAATAAAAAACAGTGCATGAGAATTCTTATTATTACCCCAATTTGGGGAAGCTGACACACAGACGTATTAAATAACCAAATTTTTATCTATTCTGCCTTAAATATATTTTTGTAACAAGTGTTTCTTTCTTTTCTTTTTTTCTTTTGTTTTCCTTTCCTTTATTTTTTTTTCATTCCAACCTTTCTTCAGATCTTTGCTTTTCGATTTCTAAAAATATTTTTCCCTTAAAGAAAGAAGTCTATTCAAAAAAAGAAAGAAAAGGAAAAGAAAAAAACTTTTGCCATTCCCATTAGTTAAATCTGAAGGTAGATTAGGGAGATCATTTGGGAAGGCAAAAGCTGAACATCCATGCTTTCTTTGTCTCTGCATCTCAGTGTCCCAGCCTGAGCAAGGCAAGGGATAATTCTGGCTGCATAGAGGAGAGGTCACAAAACAATGAGAAAAGAAAAGTCCATGACGATATTTCTTTCTTTTTTTTTTTTTAAGATTTTATTTATTTATTCGACAGATGGAGATCACAAGTAGGCAGAGAAGCAGGCAGAGAGAGGAGGAAGCAGGCTCCATTCTGAGCAGAGAGCCCGATGTGAGGCTCGATCCCAGGACCCTGGGATCATGACCTGAGCTAAAGGCAGAGGCTTTAACCCACTGAGCCACCCAGGCGCCCCCATGACAATATTTCAAAATAGGATCTAGTTAATGAGATTTTTTTAAAAACCACAAAGCCGAGGGCAGAAAGGAAATTGGTACAGCTAGACAGTAGGAGCTACTGGAAACAGGGACTCAGGGGCAACCAGGATTCTGTCTTTGCAGCACAAAGCGGGGTGTGGGTCTCCTTTTCTCACTGTGGCCTGCCTTCCTTTCCATGGTGAGAGTCATGGCCTTCTACAGTTCCTCAGGATCACATGTGATAACTTTTGTCACCAGAAAGGGGTTGGCTTTTTTCCCCCCTAGTTGCAGTTTAAAATCAAAATTCTGAGAAAGGATTCTAATTGTCCTGGCTTGGGCCATCTATCATAACCTGGACTTGGGCTCAAGGAAGTGAAATCAGATCCTAAAGAACTATCTGGTTAGAGTTGAAAAACTCTTGTCTTCCTAGAAGGCAAGAGGCTGTCCCCAGATAAATGCATTGAGGGAATTTACTGTTGGCTGAAGGAAACGATGTATACAAGTTACTCTAATATGTGACCAAATTAAGTTCCATGTGAGTGGTGTAGGTCAAGGTATATGCAATATGCGTGCTTGGTAGGAGGGAGTGAAGAACAGAAAGGTATAGTTAGAATATACATAACCTATTTAATTTAGTCCAAGCCAGTAATATCATCTGTAAATTTCTTGCATAGGGAAAGGGAGGGAAAAATGAAACAAGATGAAACCAGAGAGGGAGAGAAACTATAAAAGACTCTTAATCTCAGGAAACAAACTGAGGGTTCAGGAGGGGAGGAGAGTCAGAGGGATGGGGTGACAGCATGATGGACATTGGGGAGGGTACGTGTTATGGGGAGTGCTGTGAGTTGTGTAAGACTGATGATTCACAGACCTGTACCCCTGAAACAAATTATACATTAAATGTTAATTTAAAAAACCTCCTTGAATAGAATGGGAAACCACTCTCAAATTTAGCCTTGTTTCACTCAAGAATAAAATGGAACTGTAAAAGACTCACAAAGGCTTGTAGGTGCTTAGGAACTTGCCCACACGGGCTGTTGCCCTATCTCTGACCCCATGAGATGGGAGCAGTCAGGACCAGCATAGAGTTGTAAACCTACAAGCCTACCATGTTTATAACTGCTTGTCTGTCCTATAGAACACAGATTCCTACTAACTGAATATTGGAGTTAATCCTCATACTCATTTTATCAGGTGTCTCTCCCTTTAACCAATCCAGATGCATTCCCCCAGGATGATTTAACTGAACAGTTCCCATATAATCATCAAAATACAAGTACTATGTATTGAGCCCCAGGAGGCTGACCTAACTCAAGTACAGTCCCAGGCTGTAACCTTCCAGTTAAATCTGGCCAGTGGAAAACTTCAGTTCCCACTGAAGTCAGAGTGGGAAGGAGTGTGAGCTGGGGTCTTTATTTCCCCCAAACCCTGACGGTGGGTTCATCTCACCCTCTTTGCATCCATCAGCGGAAAGGCATAGCTGCCCTCAAGGGAGGGCTCTCCATATGCCTCTAATGGATCTAGTAAGAGTTCCCTTCTCAGACCTCTCAAGCCTGGGTTAGGATGCGGTGACACCCTCAGTGTCACTATCCTTTGGTCCTGTTTCCTGCTTAGAACTTCCTAAGGAGTCTCTTTAGTAAATCCTCCAGGAGTTGTCCTACTTTTAGTGTGCCATATGTGTCTTGAGACCCTGATACAGTCATTGAAAATAAACAACGAAACGATACTAACGACTAGTTAAATAGAATTGAATATAATTCTGGATCTCAGTCCTTTATCTGTATCAATTCAGCAACTAATGATGGAGCCACTATATGCCAGGCTCCAGGCACATGTGCATGCCATGCAATGGCAGAGAGATGATGAAGTTAATATTCCCAGGAGGGACAGGGAAGATTCCTGGGATGCAGAATAAAGAAGATCCATCTGAAGCCTCTGCTGTGAACATGGACTAAATGTGGTTAAGAATAAAAGCTCTAGTCAGATAAAACAGGAAGTACCTCTCAGCTCTGCCACTGTGTGATTCTGGGCAAGTTACTGAATGTATTTAAACCTCTGTTTTCCCGTGTGTGAAATGGAGATAACAATAAAATTTGCCCCAGTGATTTATTGCAAGATTATGTATGATAATAAATATATACTTATCACAATACAGACATGTAAAAAATGCTCAATGAAAGTAATTATTATCTGTACTATGATTATTACCTATACAATGTTTACTTCGATTTAAATTCAGAAATCACACATTAAACCTTTCTTCTGCCTTTTGCATTGTATTAAACTCTGAGGAGGATAAAATCTGATCTAGCTTACCATTTCACTGAGGAGAAAGGCAGAAATGCTTTAGCTATTGTCAGGTGGATTTGGAGCAGTGGGGACCCAGAGAATTGGGGGTACTGAAAAGAAGGGATTTTTTTTTTTCTTTTTACCTGAGGAGAAGAAGAAGGCTGCCTGGAGAAGACATTTCAGCTGGCCTTGAAACATGAGTGGATATTTTTCAGATGAACAAGATAGGGAAGGTCATCCCACTTAAAAAGAGGAGCAAGAACAAATGTCCCCAAGCATCCTTTGAAAGACAGATGAAGTTCAAGAGACTGGAGCAGCAGCCACAGAGCGGGCTATGGTGGGGGCAAAGGGGTTAGAGGCGCTGGACCTTAGACTTTGCTACAGGAAATGTCATAGCCAGATCTGGGTTTTAGAGCGACCCCTCCAGTTGTAGTGTGGTATACATAGATTGGAGAGAAAAAGCTGGGGTTGTAAGAGTGGGGGGTCAGTTAGAAAGATGCTGAGACTTTAAAGTATGTCATTAATAGTGGGAACTGGGAAGGAGGATACTTTCAAAATCAAATCTCAGTGGTATTGACCACACTCTTTAGGTAGTCTAATAAATGGCAGAGTGTGTTTTCTTCTGGTCCTTTGCCAGAGAACCTGTCTGGAAGCCTAATTAAGACCACTTTTTCCTTAAATAGAGGCCACCCAGAAGATGAAATGTCTCTCCATGATTCAGTCCTCTTTTGATTAGACGATGGGTGGGCGGAGAACATTTGAAATCACTTAGAAATTTCATCTGTATTTTCAGGTCCCACCCAACATTTTCCTGTGGCCATTGTCAATCAAATCCTGAAAGATGTGTTAACTAACTATCTGCAAGAAGAGCAATATGAACCAGAGCACTGTAGACAGATGGCTAAAACAATTTCTGAGGTATATATGTGATTTTCCCGGGGTTAATTAGAATATTGTTAAGAGGACAACCACTTACTTTTTGATGAATGCAATTAATTTGCAGTAGCAGTAAAAATGCTTATTTATATTTCATGAAAATATTTACGGGTTCGTATTCTGTGTGTGTGTGTGTGTGTAAAAAGCCTTTGCCTAAGACAACTATTATGTGTATCATTTTGCATGTATTTTGTTTAAAAAATGTTTACAAATGACCATTTATTAAAAAAAAAAAATTATTTCCGGGGCACCTGGGTGGCTCAGTGTGTTAAAGCCTCTGCCTTCGGCTTAGGTCATGATCCTGAGGTCCTGGGATCGAGCCCCACATTGGGCTCTCTGCTCAGCAGGTAGCCTGCTTCTCCCTCTCTCTCGGCCTGCCTCTGCCTACTTGTGATGTCTGTCTGTCAAATAAATAAATAAAATGTTTGGAAGAAAAAAAATTTATTGCCAAAGATATATTTTAGTGATCATTTTCTCTTGTTCAAGCTAGTTTTCTTGATTGCCATCGAATACAGATATTGTGGTCTTTAAATACATTTCTATTTTTATCAGCTAAAGTGCTGGCACTCCATTAGGTTTTCTTTACTTTCCTCTTTATAACAAGATCTTTAATAAACATTCATGGTTAGTCTTATTACAGGAGACTCCAGACGTGTGCTCCCTTAATTAGACGTAAACAAGGTGGTATAACTCTCATGCCAACATTCTTTGAAGGGAAGCCGTCTTAACATAGATTTTCAAAGAATGTAATAAATCCTTTAAATCCTGTTCTCTGGATTACAGTTTTTTTCATGTGTCTTAGAAAATGTAGATTTATTGCTGGTGCTCTAATTTTGTCTCTAAATGTCCTATCTCAGAAGAACGGTGCTTAAAGGAAATCATAGTGAAGTTTCTAAACAGTTGCTAAAAATATCTACAACACATCATGTGATTTTCTTAAATCCACTATATTTATGACAAAGATAAAGACTCCTAAGTTTCAGAGTGACTAATTAAGGATCTTTTTTTGCTGTTCTTCTTTCAATTCTAGGTTATTAAAACCCAGGTCAAGGACCTGATGATTCCACGGTACAAGCTAATTGTAATTGTTCACATCGGACAACGGAAGAATCAGAGCATTCTTATTGGAAGCAGGTGCCTCTGGGATCCGAAAAGTGACACCTTTTCATCTTCTGTTTTCAGAAATTCTTCTCTCTTTGCTCTTGCAAGCGTCTATGCAGTTTACTTTGAGTGACTGAAAATAAATCAGTTCTTACTTTTTTAAATCAAAATAGACCATATCTATGTCCACGAAAGCTTTACTGCCCAAAAGTTTGAGAAAGAAACAACACTAATATTTCAAACAATTGGAATTTTTGGACTTTTTAATGCTCCTCTAAGAACTGAGGGAGGGAAGGGAGGCACAGGAAAGACTCTTGTTTATCCAGAGGAGGAACCAAGTCTTGGTTCTGCTGGATTGTTCCTCATAGACATGGATTCTTACTTTTGGTACTAATTATTTTAATTGCTCTTTATAGCAAGAATTAAAATTTCCTGTTTGTTTGGTTTTTTTTTTTTATGAAGAGAAGTTAAAAACAAACAAACATGGCTATATACCCTGACCAATAAAGAGCCGAAGAATATTCAACATAGTATACAAATGATGAGACACGTGAATGTGTCTCATTGCTGCATATAAAAGAATACTGGTTTTAATTTCGTGCTTAATAAATTGAGCAGCATTCATTAACTGCAATTATTGTTACATGTACCTGACAGTTGAAACTGCTGAGGTAGAATTAATGATTTCATAACAATTATCGTCATCCCACGGGGCTGCTCTAGCTAAAACTAGAAGCTCTTGTGGGTTGCCTGCACTTTACAAAACTGTGGGAGAACTGAATGTCGGCTCTCCAGTAATGGAAACTCTAAAGTGAACAAAGGCTTTTAGGGCACTGCAATAGACATTGCCGTATTAAATATACATGATGTTTAATAGGAAATGTATCTGTAACACTTAAAATCATCTATTGGAAAGAGACACCGTTTTTAAATAAACACTCTTTAAATAGGTTTTCCTTGGCTAACAAACTTTTTACATTAAATATATAGCTGGCAGCTTAACAAATAAAACATGTGTATTTACTATTTTGTTCCTATGAATTTAGTGCAAAAGTGACCCAGTGCAGCTTTGAATGGATGGTGCTAAAATTTACAGGGGGCTGAAATAGCTTATTATTCTGCCAGTTAATGTAGTTTGTCCCATGGATCATTTATTTTTACAGAGCTTTCAACCCTTTGTGTGCATATGAAATGATGCCGAGACGTTGTTCCCGGATGGTGAGTGAACTGCCCAGAGGACATTTGTTAAAGGTCAAAGACCAATTGTACACATGTGGAGAAAATTAGAAACACTGTAGTCTTAAGAGAAAAAACTGATGTGTCATTCATATCGAAAAGAATTTAACAAATAGGAAAATGGTCAATGTTTTATAGCTTTAAAATGTATTGATGTCTTATTTTCTCCCAAAAGAATCTGTACTAAATATATATATATATATATATATATATATATATATATATATATATATACTTTTGAAACCCCTTTCCTTCTACTTGTTCTGGCTTTTAAGGTAGTTTTTCAAAATGAATTAGTCAATTTTCATTATTTTTTTTCTGTTACTGCCTTATTGGGAATATGTGTAATAATTCATCACAACCAATATTTGTCCTTCTCCATAGGCCACTTTTGAATCTGGATTAGATCATAAGGAGAGTAAGTAAATGAGCTGCATATTTTCATTACACATTTGTGAACATCTCCTGTCTTGGAGCAGTAGAAGGGGCAATCCTACTGTAATTTCACATGAGTAAATCAGAATGAAGAAAATTCCTTAGCAGTTAAAATGTCCACTACAAAAACGGCTTTATTTTTTTTAGAGTCCTAACATCTCATCCGTGAGATAATTTCTTACCATCTGTCCCAGGCTGTTAGAATCAAAACCTTAAAACATGAAAGTACTTAAAAAGCAAAAAAGAGTCAGTTAAACAGCCTATTGCCATGTACTGTAATTCAGTCAATGATGAAATCTAGAAATTATATAGCAGCATAAGAATATACAATAAAAACCCACTAATTGCAACTAACTTGGAAGAGTGCTGGTTATCACAAAAAGCCTGATGACAGGAAGCTTTGATGGATGCATTAGCTAACACCGTGGAGGTAATCATATTGTAAAATACAAATGTATCATGTCAACACGTTGTATACCTTAAACTTACACCATGTCAGTTGTATCTCGGTTTTAAAAATAAAGCTTTTTTTTTTTTTTTTTAAAGAAATGACACTGTAAATTTGAGGGAATTGTTTTACTTTGAGACACCCTGAACTTTCCTAGTATTTTGCCTTCCCAATTGGGGTTCATCCTAAAGTGACGTCCTCCTTCCCAGACCTGCCGTGCCCACCCTTACCGCAGAATCCTCACTCATGCTTTTCCCTACTCAGAACACCCCCTTTCACTTAGAGCAACTTTCTTCACTTTTCAGCATCAAACTCTAGTCTTGTCTTTTCTCTAAATCCTTCTCCATCCATTCTTTCCCTCCTCTTCTCTCTCTGCTTTCATCTCTCATAGTTGGGCTCCTGATTGTTCTCTAGGTAATCTGTGAATAATAGACTGTGAATTACTCGACTGAAAACATCTTGAGTTCATGGACCACATATCCTGACAGGACCAAACAATAAAACTGAACACATTTTAACTTTCAAGTAAGATCACAGGCACTGATTGCCCTCTGCTACCTAGTTACCAACAACAAAGATAATAGTAACACAGAGTTTAACTCTAGAGGAACTGGGATGCTATAGGGATAAGTACACAAATGACCACAGTACAGAATATGTTTTCATAAGAAAAGTCCAGAATATCTTTATCTGCTCAAGGGAATGGGGCACAGCTTCTGAAGGAAGTAGCACTTCCTTGGACTATGAAGTTGCTAAGTGGAATTTCAACAGACAGAGGTGTTCAGAGTACAGGAAGACATCTAGACTGGATAAAACACAGTGTTCATGAAGATAAGTGGTTAGAACGCAGACTGGAAGGGTCCTTGGATGGTAACCTGAATGTCTGGGCAGGAAAGCTACACTTGAGTAGTCACTGAAGGCTTTTCATTCAGCTCCTCAGGTATGAGCAGTGACCCTTTAAGAAGACGAATCTGTCCGTAAAAAGCAGGAAGACCCAGAGTTAAAGTAATATGCTAACAAAGTCAGAATAATAAAGCAAAACTTCGTACATAATAGAAATACTATAACCATTATGTATTTTTTGATCAAAGGATTTGAGTGAGTAGAACAGCAAATAAAATAAAGCATTTGTTCTTCCAAAAAAAAAAAAAAAAAAGGCAGGAAGACCACCCAGGAGACGGGAGAGGTGATGAGAAGCTAAACTGAGTGAAATGGAAAGGAGGGGACAGTTGAATGGGACGGTATAGGGACAGTTTTCATGACGAGGCAAATCGGAAGGAGGAGTCCCAGGTGACCAAGAGGCTCTGGATATTTTCAGTCTGAGGTCTGAGTCCCGCTGTCCTAGTCACTAGTTAAGTAAGTGACCTTAAGTAAATGACATAACTCACTTAAGCCAAAGCTTCTTCATCTTAAAGCAAAACAGTGATAAAGCTGGTATCCACCTCACAGAGTTTTTTAGAGTGAGGCAGAAGGTGGTGGAGAGGGCAGCTATCAGAGCTAGCCCCATGAAGCCCAACAGTGGCTCTAAGCAAGGGGCTTGGAGGGGTCGCCTTGCTTGCTAAAAACAAGCAATAGTACATGTTTACTAAGCGCTTATCAGATGGGAAGCCCTCAATCAATAGTAGCTCCCATGATTGTAGTTGAAAGTTTTGCGTCTGGGCAACTACATCAATGGTCCTGCTAGCAAAAATAAAGGAGCCAGCAAGGAAGAATTTGAGGACTAAAACACCAAACTTGATTTTTCACTTGTTGAATTTAAGTTAATAACGGGCCGTTCAGATGGAAATAGCCTGAGGCAGCTGAAAAAGTGGGACTGGAGCTGAGCTACATCAAGATGAGAGATTTGGACTTGGCAGTCATCCAAATTGAAACCTAACATCTTCCTACTGCTTTATAAAATATTCATTAGCGGCGGCAGCAGCATCTATAGTGAGTACTAATAGCAAATTACTGAAAATATAGTTAACTCTGGGAATATCAGCACGAAAACCTCCCCCAGAATCAATACAAAAATTTCCCCCAAAACCAAAATTAAATGAAGCTTCTATTTCTTTATATCTTGGTTATAAAAAATCTCTATATGATCTATTTCTGTTGCCAGATATCATAAGAAATAAATACATCAGCATCTCAAAAACACATTGGTATCTTGAATGGAAATATCAGTGCTGTTGTCTATTGTCATTGTAAACAGAATGACTTTAAAGAAAATGTAATGGGGGGCCCTACAACAGAGTTCAATAGATTATGTGCTGGAAAATTAAGCACTATTTCAGCTCACTGATTTTAAAAAAAAAATGTTGGGAATTATCCAGTATAGAGGATGATTTAAAAAACAACAGTTAAGAAATTAGAGCTTTTAAATGTAGCATTTTAGAGAACGAGCCCTTACTTTGTTGAGACCATTACTCGACCTGTCTTTCTAGATATTATTCAACTATTGCATTAAGAAAAACTCAGTATTAAATACTTATTGGTAATTTACTATGCTTTTTTATTCTCAAAATTCTTAAGGAAGTAACCACTCCCAACACCTCTGCTGCTTCCACTTTTCCCTGCTGCTATCTGTTCACAGACCATGATGCTCTTGCAAACAGTGGGAAGTAGTGCTCCAGGCCAAATCTGCCAAATCTGCCAAGGGTTTCTTTGGCCCCATTCTACCTCAGCTCTCTTTTGAATTCATTTCTTTTGAGCAGCAATGTGATGTAGTTGTTTTTTGTTTGAAGTCATTTTTTTGTTGTCATTGTTTTGTTTTATTTTGTTTTGTTTTTTAAGCACAGATCTGAAGACATATACTCATTTTAGCTTCCAACATTTCCTAGCCGTGCAACTTTGGGCAAAGTGGCTAATGTCCTGAGCCTCAATTTTCTGAAAGGTAAAAATGATTATAATAATGATCACTGCTTGTTATTAATCAGTGATCAATGACCACTGCTCATGTTCTTGCCCTGGAGACAGAGAAAGAGTATACATGTAAAATGTCTGACCCATTGTTGACCTTTACTCTGAACATCCAGTTTCTTCCTGCAGATCTTGTTTTCGTAAAGAATTTCTGCTCATGGGGCGCCTGGGTGGCTCAGGGGGTTAAAGCCTCTGCCTTCGGCTCAGGTCATGATCCCAGGGTCTGGGGATCGAGCCCTGCATCGGGCTCTCTGCTTGGCGGGGAGCCTGCTTCCTCCTCTTTCTCTGCCTGCCTCTCTGCCTACTTGTGATCTCTGACTGTCAAATAAATAAATAAAATCTTTAAAAAAAAAAAAGAATTTCTGCTCATCACCATAAAGTGATACCCTAGATTACTTGGTTCCTTTCAGTTCAAACTTTTAATTATCTGCTACTGCCATCTTTGAATGTCCAAAATCTCTTCCTCAAGTCCACATTTATTATAAAATCTTATTCATCCCCAAATTTAGCTTCTTTTTGCTAATCTCTCCCTATTTTCATACTTTCAATCAGATGTCTTGCCTTTACTTCAGTACTTTCCTAGTTTCCTAGTTTCTCTTAATGTTTTTACTTATTGCTACTTATTTTTTCCTGTCTTGTGTCCATTTGAACTTACAGGTTTTCTTCCCTTCTTCACATGCGTGAACATAGAACACTACCATAAGGTTTTGCTGAGGCTTAAATATGTTAAGTATCTGATTAAAGTTTCCTGTAATTTCTCCTCAGTTTCTTTCATCACGAGTTTAACTACAGTACACAAAACACCCCTCCGCCCTTGTGCAGGACAGAACTTGAAACTTGTGGTTCTCCACCCACCCACGAGGCTATTTCCCTACTTAGCAAGGCAGGAAACCAGTATAACCAGTATGGGAAGCATGAAGTTTCACTTTCCATTTGTAATCAAAAAAGGAAAACTGTTGCTTCTCACAGACAGCAATGAGGATGGATCATCTAACTGTCGAAAGGACAAAATACCCAGCCTCATTTGTGCAGGGGGTCCTGGGAAATCACTTTCAAAATTCATATGAGAAATACGGAAACTTTGAGAGCCACTATTTCATTTTGAAACTAAGGAAAAATAAACCATATGTTGTTAGTTAATCATAAAAATGCATTATCTTTATTTTTTTTCTTTAAGAAAATATATTCTAGGGGCGCCTGGGTGGCTCAGTAGGTTAAGCCGCTGCCTTCAGCTCAGGTCATGATCTCAGGGTCCTGGGATCGAGTCCTGCATCCAGCTCTCTGCTCAGCAGGGAGCCTGCTTCCCTCTCTCTCTCTCTCTCTGCCTGCCTCTCTGCCTACTTGTGATCTCTGTCTGTCAAATACATAAATAAAATCTTTAAAAAAAAAAAGAAAAAGAAAATTTATTCTATATCAAGAACTTTACTTTGGTAGGAGAGCTAAAAAATTAACACCACAGCTAAGTTGCTTATTTGCATCCCACTTCATAAGCACAAGTAAAAGCCTTCTAAGGACCCGCTCTCAGAGAGCCGGGTCGATGTGAAGAAAATTAGACAATTAGGAACTATCCTTAAGTATAGGCCAGCAATCAGTAAGGGGCAAGATAGTCAGTATTTTCAGCTTTGAAGACCATATGGTCTCCAACATAACTAATTAATTCTGCCATTGAGATAAAAGTAGCTACGGACAGTAAGTTACCAAGTGTTACTGTGTTTCAGTAAAAGTTTCTTTATGTAACTGAAAGTTTAATTTTACATTTTCCTCAAGTATTATGAAGTTATTTTTCTTTTGACTTGTTTCCAACTATTTAAAAAAAACACTTCTTGCAGGTGAGCCATGCAAAATCAGACGGTTGGGCATATTTGGCCCATGGGCCATAGTTTGACCACCTGGCTTCTAAAGGGTTCACCTCAGTGGAGAAGAGAACTGGAATCATAATAAAGAAGTTGAGATTTTAATATATCTAGCAAAAAGTGGAAAATAAGCAACAAATAGAAAATGACAATAGCATTTCTAAATTAGTAAGTGAGAAAGAAGGATTAGCCATGCAAACAAAAAAATCAAAATGAATACTAGATTATATAGAATATAATCAAGTATATCATGTCACTCATTAAACATGAATTTGTTTCATTTTCCTATCAAGTTGAATTAACAAAAGCCACAAATAAATAAAAAACACATTCAGTTCCTCTGATAAACAAAATACCAAATTAAAGAATAAATAGAAAATAGATTTATTCCGAGAACGCAGAAAAATTTCAACATAAGGAAAGCTATCAGTCATTCTTCATAACAAAAGAGGAAAATATCATATGATCAAGTTAAATAGGTATTTGATAAAATTGGGAAGCTATTTATAAGAAAATAAGTTCTTAAGCAATTTGTAATAGAATAACACTCTTGAGATGACCATTATTATATATACATATATAATGTAAAGACTTCTTTATTATTTTATTATTTATTTTTTAAAATATTTTAACCAGCAAACATCATACTGAGCACTGAAATGTTAAAGTTGTTTCTGTTAAAATTAGGAGCATGAAAGAAAGGCTTACATTATAACCATTATTAAGAATTCTTCATGTAGGTACTTTCCCAGTGAGGCCTTCTTTAGCTACCCTGTCTAAAATCCACTCCCCCACTAAGCTTTCCTCTCCCCTTTCCATACTTCCTTTTCTCCTCAGTCATTATTTAATATTTCTCACGTTTACGTTTGCCTTCCATTAGAATATACACTGGATTCATCTGCTTCATTCACATTGGTATCCTTAGCATCCACAACAATGTCTCATATTAATCTCAATACTGAATGTTGTATTATGAGTTGTGTAATAAGAATGTGAAGCAATCAGCTTAAATACTTGAAGAGATAAAATTACCTTTTAATTCATAGATAACAATATTGTATAACTAGAAAGCTCAAGAGAGATTAGTAAAGCAGACACTGAATTCAATAACTGAACAA
The DNA here is from genome assembly GCF_011764305.1 of Mustela putorius furo. Taxonomy (NCBI): domain Eukaryota; kingdom Metazoa; phylum Chordata; class Mammalia; order Carnivora; family Mustelidae; genus Mustela; species Mustela putorius. The sequence goes on from NW_025422005.1 coordinate 54,550,638, forward strand.
GGTTGCTGGAGATAAGATGAGTATACAAAATACAAGATCTTTCTTTGTACCAAAACAATCTTTTAGAAATAGAATATGGAAGAAATTTCTCATTCACAGTGGCAAATAAAAGTGGTAAATAGAAAGGTAACATAATAAGGTACAAGACCTCCTATCTAAATACCACCAGCATTTTCACAGAGCTAGAATAAACAATTCTAAAATTTGTATGGAAGAAGAAAAGACCCTGAATAACCAAAGAAATGTTGAAAAACAAAACCAAAGCTAGGAGGCATCACAATTCCAGACTTAAGCCGTATTACAAAGCTGTAATCATTAACACAGTATGGTACTGGCACAAAAACAGACACATAGATAAAGAGACACACACAGAATAAGAGCCCAGTAAAAGATTGTCTCTTCAACAAATGGTGTTGGGAAAACTAGACAACCGCATGCTGTCCAGAAGAATGAAACTGGACCACTTTCTTACACTATACACAAAAATAATTTCAAAATGGATGAAAGCTTAACTATGTGACAGGAATCTATCAAAATCCTAGAGAAGAACACAGGCAGCAACCTTTTAGAACCTCGGCCACAGCAACCTCTTGCTAGACACATCTCCAAAGGCAAAAGAAACAAAATAAAAAATGAACTACTAGAACTTCATCAAGATAAAACCTTTTGCATGGCAAAAGAAATAATCAGCAAAATTAAAAGGCAAACTACCATATGGGAAACAATATTCACAAATGACAAATCAGATAAAGGACTAGTATCCAAAATGATCAAACTCCACACCCAAAAAAACAAAAATCCAGTCAAAAAATGGGCAAAAGACATGAACAGACATTTCTCCAAACAAGATATACCAATGGGTTATAAACACATGAAAAAAATGTTCCACATCACTCGGTATCAGAGAAATAAAAATCAAAACCACAATGAAACACCACCTCACACCTGTCAGAATGGCTGAAATTAACAACTCATGAAACAACAAATGTTGGCGAGGATGCAGAGAAAGGAGAACACTCCTACACTGTTGGTGGGAATGCAAGCTGGGGCAGCCACTCTGGAAAACAGCATGGAGTTTCCTCAAAAAGTTAAAAATAGAACTACCCTATAACCCAAAAGCTGCACTACTAGGTATTTATCCAAATGATACAAAAATAGTAATTCAAAGGGGGCACATGCACACCAATGTTTATGCGGCAATGTCGAAATAGTCAAAATATGTAAAGAATCCATGTGTCCATTGATGAATGAATGGATAAAGAATATGTGGTATGTGTATACACACACACACACACACACACACACACACGATGGAATATTACTCAGCCATCAAAAAGAATAAAATCTTGCCATTCACAATAACATGGATGAAACTAGAGGGTATAATACATTCTAAGCAAAATAAATCAGTCAGAGAAAGACAAATACCATATGATTTCCCTCATATGGGGAATTTAAGAAACAAAACAAATGAACGTGGGGGAAGGGAAGGAAAAAGAAATTGAAAACAGAGAGGGAGACAAACTATGGGGGACAAACTGAGGGTTGCTGGAGGGAAGATGAGTGAGGGACCCTTGATTTTATGAGCCCTGGGTGTTATATGCAACTGACGAATCACTAATTTCTACTCCTAATACTAATAATACACTATATGTTAACTAAGTTGAGTTTAAATAAAAATATATTTTTAAGTACAAGACCTATATAATTAATATTACAAAAAGATATTAAAAGGAATAAAATTCCCAAGTTATTATAGTAATATATTTTGGATAGGAATTCTTAATATCTTAGAATATGTTTCCTGAATTAGTGCAAATATAATGCAATTCAAATTGTAATTCCAATGAAATTTAGGGGGGAATATAACACAATTATAAAATCCACACAGGGGACACCTGGGTGGCTTCAGTGGGTTAAGCCTCTGCCTTCCGCTCAGGTTATGATCTCAGGGTCCTGGGATCAAGTCCCACACCAGGCTCTCTGCTCAGCAGAGATCCTGCTTCCCCCTCTCTCCCTGCCTGCCTCTCTGCCTACTTGTGATTTCTCTGTGTGTGTGTCAAATAAATAAACAAAATCTTTAAAAAAAAAAAATCCCCATGGAAGAATCTGTCTCATGATAGCCACAAAAATTCCCCCCAAAACCTAATCTATAATGATGGACAATTTTTTAAAAAGATATTAAAACTGGGCACCTGGGTGGGCTCGGTGGTTTGAGCCTCTGCCTTTGGCTCAGGTCATGATCCCAGGGTCCTGGGATCCAGCCCCGCATTGGGTTCCCTGCTCAGCAGGGAGCCTGCTTCCCACCACCCCTCTCTGCCTGCCTCTCTGCCTACTTGTGATCTCTGTCTTTCAAGTAAATGAATAAAATCTTTAAAAAAAAGATATTAAAACTTACCATATGATTATTGCAATTGAAATAACATGTGGCTAATTTAGGATAAATAGAGCAGTGAACAAAATAAAGGCCCTATAATAGTTCCAAATATAATGAAAACAACATATGACTAAAGTGACATGAAATTTCCATGAGCAAAAGATGGTTCATTTAATAAATAATGCAGGAAAAATTTTTCTGTCAATTTGGAAGAAGATGAAAATCAAACACCTCACATTATATAAAAATAAATGTAATATGGATTAAATTTAAATGCAAAGGATAGAAAACAAAACTATCAAAATAAAACTTAGTAGATTTCTTGTACAATCTTTCACTAGGGGAAATCTTCCTAAACAAAGCAGAAAATACAGAAACTATAAAGGAAAAGACAGACACTGGCAAAAGACATCCTAATGGAAGTCCAGACATACCAAAGACTAGGGAAAAATATTTTACTCAAATGACAGTCATATTATCCTTAATACAAAAAAAGCTTTGAAAATTGATAAGAAAGGTGTTATAACTATGTAAAAACTGGGCAAACTACATAAACAGAGTGATATACAGAAGAGAAAATACAAATGTCCAATAAATATGAAAGGTGATCATAGCCATGATAAGTTCAATAAAACCAAAAATGATATTCAACATTTCACCTTTAAGAATTGTAAATTTTTGCAAGCATAATAATAGTATGGACAGGAGAGGATATAGAGAAATGGGTACTTGCACAAATTTCTAGTGAGAATATGAATTAATACAAAGTTTTTAGATGGTAATCTCTCAATATGTATTTTTTTCAATTTAAAATACATATATCAGGATGTTACCAAAATATCTCCAAGCCATACTACATACAACCATAACAATATGGAAGGTAGTATGTGTAATCCCTCTTTATGTAAAACAGTATGATGCACAGTAGGTATTGTATTAGGTATTACATCAGTAGGTGTTGTATTCGGCCAACTACTACAAAAAATAAAAGCAAACATAAAACAACTCAAAGTTATTGCTTGCTAAGTTGTGGGAGAGTATGAGCAATTTTAACAGCTAGGCTTGGAATTGGCACTATCACTACTACTCACATTTAATTGGCCAGAATTAGTCACATGACTCATGTACAGACAATGGAGACAGAAGTGTCATCTAGCTGTGTGCCCAAGAGGAAGAAGAGAAATTTTGGTGGACAGATAAAAGTCTCTGCTATCGATAATAAATAGGAAGATAGGTAGGTAGGTAGACAGATACACAGATAGGAAGGAAGCTAGCTAACTCTATTTGTAACTATACTACACAAATTCAGTATAAACATGATTTGTATTTCTGACAGAAATTATAAGAAATCTTCAATAGGGGTTATACTATAATTTAGAACCAGATGGAAAAGAATGAAACTTTTGTTTTATTTTATATTTCTCTAGACTGTTTGAATTTCCTAACTTGATACATATATTGCCTTCCCCCCCCCAAAAAAAATGGCCATACAATTTATTCAAGTGAAGAGAGTAGGTCCCATTTTCCTCTTTGTTTCTCTATGTACTTAAAACATATAGGTACATTTTAAATAAATAATAAGTATATATCAAATAAATAGTAACTAATACAAATATACTGAAAAAAATAAACATACTTTTCCCCCTAGAAGCTTGATAAGCTATCCCACTGATGTAAGGATACATAAACAAGGCTATTCAGTGCGTCTTTATTTGTAATGCCAAATACTGCAAACAACTTGAATGCCTATTGATGAAATCTCAAAGCACATGTTATAGAATAGTAACACTAAAGCTTTTTGATCTCAGTACTCTTTACACTCTTGAAAGTTATTAGGAACTTCCAATTTTTGTTTATATGAGTTGAATTTACCCATATTTATCATCATGGAATTTTTTTTAAAGATTTTATTTATTTATTTGACAGACAGAGATCACAAGTAGGCAGAGAGGCAGGCAGAGAGAGGGGGGAAGCAGGCTCCCCACTGAGCAGAGAGCCCGATGCGGGGCTAGATCCCAGGACTCTGGGGATCATGACCTGAGCCAAAGGCAGAGGCTTTAACCCACTGAGCCAGCCAGGCACCCCATCATCATGGAATTTAAAACAGATATTTAAATGTATTTATTATCTCATTTAAAAAATAATAAACCTACCACCTATTAACACAATAACATATTTTATGAAAAATATCTATTTTCACAAAACACATAGTGAAAAGAATGGGATTGTTTTATATGTTTGCAAGTCTCTAAAGACTGGCTTTATAAAATACAGCTCAATTCTCATATCAGCGTCTGCATTCAATCTGTTAATGTACGTTGTGTTAATTGATCTATATGAGGAAAGTCCAGCCTCACAGAAAATCCAGCCTCATAGAAAATCCAGATATTTGGTTCGAAAAGGGAAGATTCTTTTAGTAGATAACTTTAATTTCATTAATTTAAGATTATCTCAATTTTATTTAATAAAATTATCTTTTCATATAATTTTGATATTTTTTAATAGTATACCACAACTCAACAAGTGGCTGTTTATTAAAGGTTAGTTGCAATGTAGAATTTGAAACTGCCATCAATGAATTGTTTACTGTTAGATTAAAATCTTTATTTTGTACTTTGGATCTTTTACCTACTCATGATTTTGTAATTTCATGCATTGATCATTTGGAAAATATTGGTTCACCAAGTTGTGCTGATCCCCCAAACGTTGAAACATTTCATTACACAATGAATATCAAAAAATAAAAGTCATTAATATCACCACTGATGCTCATGGTGATGGATAAGTTTTTCAAAATTGCTTGTAAGGTTGAATTTTATCATCAGCAACAAATACTGTCAATCGTTTTCCTTGAAGTGACAAGCTCACATCGTTCATTTTCATATCTTTTCTCATTTAATTTCAAACACCTGAGTCTGAATAACTACAGTTTTTCAGTCTGTCTTAAAAAAAAAAAAAAAGAGAGAGAGAGAGAGAGAGAAGAAAAGTGCTTCCTGGCAAAAGCAGCTAGTTTTAAGCTCACAACTCAGTCATGTAAGTGCTTTACCGTGAGACAACCATCACACTCCAGTATGTTCCAAAAGCACTTCCTACAGTCTTTCCATTTCACCACCCACCCTATTGAAAAGGCATGTATTCAAGGACTGAGACTTAATAATTAATTCTTATCGCCTCATCAGTGGACATTCTTTCAGTGACACCAAATAAAATGAACAACAACAACAAAAAAACCCCCAACAACAACAAACAAAAGAATCCAGGGTAGTTCCCATTGTTATCAGAGTGTTGCTCCTGGTGGTGAAGAAACATTGACTATCAGTGCAGCTTGAGGTGACCGGCCTTGATTCATGCTAAGCAGCCTAAATTTGAATCCAGTAATACCACCTCCTTAGCTGTGTGTGGCTTAGGACATGTTTACCTAATTCCACTGAGTCTTAGTTTCATTATCTGCAAAATAGTGGTCAAGTACTATCTTCTCTCATAGCCTTCCCGCAACAAATACATGAAGTAAAATGTTTAAATGCCATGCACAATGCCTTGATACATTTTCAGTGCCCAATATGTAGCAGATGGATTGCAAATACAGATTGCAGTATTAACAGGAGAAGACCTCAGATGGACAGACATTCTATTGTTACAACCCACTGGAGAGCTGACTGTCAGGGTTAGAAATGGAAACAGTTTTGTGATTTCCTTATGTTGTCTTTCAATCTGTGAAGACATCCAGTTGTGTCACAAGATTCGGCTATCTGGGTCTCAGTTTAAATTCTAGAATAAGAATACAATGTCATTTTATCTCTGGGAAAGCAAAACCCAAAGCAGCCCAGACTATAGGAAAGAGGTTATTATTCAAAAGTTTGATGGGTTTTGGCTCTTTGGGGACCTAACTGACACACATATGCCTCCAGCTATCCTCAAGTAGGACTGCATATTAGGAACCATTGGTCATGCCCTTCAAGATACTTTGAGAAAAGCACTTTGTTTAGATTCTTATACTTGACCATGAATCAGTGTTTAAGTTCTCAGTAATAACATACAGCAGCCCAATGGTTAAGAGTGGATAGTTATTTCTAGATGATGAGGTAACGTTGATTTTTGTTTTCTTTTTATGCTTTTTTTTTAACATTCTCTTACCAGCATAATCTGTTGACTGTTTTAAAGTTATTTTAACATTTTTTTTAAAGGAGAAAAATCACAGTGAGCTTGGTTTATGGCATTTTTACTGCAACATTGCACAGTATTTAAAATTTCAAGGGCTTCGTTAAAATTTAAAAAAACAGTGCACTCACCCTGGCAAAGGGAGAAAATAGACTTCATTGTGGTTTTCACCACTCACCCACAACCTTTAGGAAAGAAAGATTACCTCGCCAAAAGCCATTATTTTAATAACACAATATAAACGTTGTCCTGAGCCGTAAAAAACATGTTAACACACGCTTAACCTCCACCATTGTTGGGTATCAGCGCTGGTCTTAACAAAGAGCCAGCAAATCGGGTATGGAACAGCAGGCCAGGCAGCCCACACTTCCCAAGTCTTGTCTCGACATCACCCAATGCTGCTTTGAGCCCTAAGGTCCTTCAGTGGGCAGCTGTCCATCCAGAAAATTTCCTCCCCTGAGGAATCCACCTTTGCTGGGGGTGGAGGGGGGTTGTGCTGTGCTTCCCTCTGAAACAGGCTCATTAGGGGGCTGGAGGTCATTTCCTCACTCAGCTGTATGGGAGAGAAAAAAATCAGACTTCCTCAGAGGGCCCTGACAAAGAAGGAAGGTAGCCGCCAAGTTCTACGCCTGGGGAAACACACTGGATTTTTTAAAGGAAATTGAATTCTACACATCCTTTTCTTGAGCTCTTGGTCTGTTTTCCGAAAGATTAGACATTCTGGGGAGAACTCTGTCTTCTCCACCCTCCTCCTTTTGTGGAGGAGCAAACATGAGAGCAGAGAGGAGGGATGACACAACCAGTGGCTGGGGGCCAGGGAGTAACCGAGTCAGGGCTCGCCTTGCCCCGTACTGGCTTCCTCTGCTTGTTGACCAGCAGCCTCCAAGGTATTAGTTATGTGCTATAAATAAAAAACACACACACAAACAACAAATAGCCCTGGGTATGCCCTGCAAAGCTGAGCAGTAAGGAAGGAAGTGGAGTTTAAACCTCTGTGTCTGCAAGCAGAAGTAGTTCCCATTGTTATCGGAGTGTTTTTCCCAAAGTCCTCCCTCAGTGTAGCCTGGTTCCAACTTACTTATCAGTACCTTGGCATACTGGCAAGCACCAAGAAAACCTACATGACAGAATGCTGATTAGTAAACCACTAACGGGTCGAAGAAATAATACGTGAGAAAATACTCTGAAAAATGCTCTGTGAAAGATTAACTACACAGTATTATGACATCAGTGGTGGTAAAAAGAAAGTCTTGCACAGACATCCATTCCACCTCCCCATGTGTTTCCTAGATATTCCAAATGTATTCTTTCTAGTGCATTTTGGTTTGGTGATGCAGAGATGGATAAATAATGGTAAGCCTGGTAAATTTGCTTACTCTCTTGAGATTAAAAACCTTTATTGTATCTGTTAACATCTAGTAACTATGAACCTCTCATTATGGGAGTGTTAAGTTTATAATTTTTCAAGAAATTAGACCACCAAAATATGAAAACTGTGGGTCATTTTCTAAAATATTTTTGTTTAACAAAGTCATCTGAAACTGCATTGAAACCTTTACAATTATATATGTCGTAGCAACATTTATTATGTAATCACATTTTCCTTTTTTAACTTTTTATTGTAAAACTACAACACTTATGATTAAAATAGTCTTAAATAAACTCTACCTCACACTTTAATATAGGATTAGCAGAAAATTCTAGTCAAACTTCTTGAATTGAAAATGAAGAAATAAATAGTGAAGTCGGTCCCCTCAGTCTTTTTGAAACACATTAGGATCATTCCTACCTTCAACATCCTGATTAAATAATTGCTACTGAAATTCCCACCAGAATTCCGTGTCATCCCACTCCTCATAACTCCCCAAACCCTACCAGTCCTTTAGGGCCTCTATCAAACACCACTGCCTCTATGGTGCTATCATTTATGACAGTGGTTCACCATCTACTTTTTCCCCACTGAGGCACAGTAGAGAACAAAGACCTCAACTGTGGAAGCCAGATGGACCTGGTTTGCTCCCTCGCCACACTGCCTACTAACTGGGTAAAAAATTTCGTCCCCAGTAAAATGGCAAGTGGGGGTAATATTACTTACTTCACAGGATGCTTATCAGCAGACTGAACGAAATGTTGCACATGAAACTACTTGACCCTTAATAAGTGCTTAATTACATTTTCTTCCATCCATCTTTATTTAATACTGGCCTGAATTCCAACTTCTTATAGTCTATGTTATCTGTGCGTGAAATCACATGCTTCTCTCTAGACCCCATCGCACCGTCCACAGCTGGTGAGCTCATCGAAGTACTTACGCAATCAAATGACTTCAAGCTGGAGACTAAAGCAAACGAAGTCCTTCTTTTCTGAATGGTAGCAAGCTCACATTTTTCCCAGGCCAAATTCAATTTATTTTGATAACTAACCCCTTAAACTGATACAGAAGTGGCTTAGACATCTAGAGAAACAGGTGCTAAAAAGAGCCTAAAAAAAATTAAGTGAAAGAGTCACATGAGTTAATGTTACTTTGCTGACATCCCTTCCAGGTGCCTTCTCCACCTGGAACTAGCACAGATGCAGACATTGGCTTTTATGAACTCTAGCCCTCAGAGCTTCATAGATACCTCACTCTTCACTTCTGAGATGGCAAATAGGACAGGGAATATAATTAAAGTCAAAGGGAGCCCTTCATCCCTCAGCCGGCAGACCTGAGGATTGAATAAGAATCTGATGTGGAGAATATTGCCAAACAAAGTTTTGAAGTTACCGTCATGCTCTTGTCAAATTTATACCAACTTTCCTGACGTTTTATTAGTCAGAACCTCATTTTAACAATATTTGCGAAGCACAAAAATTACATCATGAAGTTTTGATGATGTGCTTTTATGATTATTGATAGTTATTCAGTGACTTTTGAACACTGTCACCATTAACTGCATCTGTGAGAAGACAATAAACAGAATGCTCTCTTGACAACTACAAGAACACAGGCTTTGGAGGTAGCCAAGAAGGACTGTCAGCGTTAGCCTTGTCAATTACTGAGTAAGATGGGGCAAATTTTAAACCCTTTAAACTTTGATAACCCTATCTCTAGAATGGGAAAACCTATCTCATAAGAGTGAGTATTGAAGGCCACACTTCTCTCAAAGCCATGAGAAAACTAACTTAAGAACTCACATTTTCATGTTGGGTTTTGATCTTCACTTAGAAAATCTAGAATCTTGGGGCACCTGGGTGCCTCAGTGGGTTAAGTCGCTGCTTTCAGCTCAGGTCATGATCTCAGGGTCCTGGGATCGAGTCCCGCATCGGGCTCTCTGCTCAGCGGGGAGCCTGCTTCCCTCTCTCTGCCTGCCTCTCTGTCTACTTGTGATCTCTGTCAAATAAATAAAATCTTTAAAAAAAAAAAAAAAGAAAAAGAAAATCTGGAATCTTAATCAAGATATTGAACCTCCCCAAGAACCCTTCTTTGTAAAATTGTGATAGTAACTGCTTCTTAAAGCTAATGAGATAAACATTTATCTTCTTCTCTCCCCATTGGGGTGGAATAGAAAAGATAACTTTCCTTTAGAACATAGGAGAATTCCTCTGACCAGAATCCTTCTTCTTATCCTTCACCCTATGACTTAGGCATGCAGTTATCAATACATACTTTTGTAATAGAAAACTGCATACATCACCCTCAAGGAGCGAAATAGTGAAATTTCTCTTCTGGTAAACTTCCTAAAAGTACTCCTTTTTACAAAGCTCTTACCTAAACTGGGTTGATGCATTTTGAGATCTTAAAGAGTTGTTGACCCACTTTGTAGCAAATTGAAAAATAATTTTTTTTAAAAAATTGATTTCTCTTCTGTGATCTCTGGTTGAAAAAAAAAAATCCTTTTAGCCTGTTATGATCAAAATCACATCACCCATACTTCTTGTGACATTGCCATTTTTCTGTATGGAAGCCAGAAAATGGAACAAAATAACCTATGCTCTGAATGAAAGCATTTCTGACTCTGAAAAATAAATATTATTTCAAAGAATCGTTGCTTTCTCAATCTCTCTGGCTTCAGTATAGGGAACTGATTAAGAGGAAGATTTGAGGCAGGAGAAACAAAAAAGGCTTTTGCAATAATTTAGATGAGATATGATGTACTCTAAACTAAGGTTATTGCAGAAAGGATGAGGCAGGTCACAGTACTCAAAACATAGAAGACTTGGTATTGATTAGGTATCAGGAATAAGGAGACCCAAAAATGGTACTTAGGTCTCTGTCTTGCACAACTGGGAGGTTGGAGGAGAATCATTTGCTAAGCAAGGGGCCTAAGGGCCAGGAATGGTTTTGACTACAGACAGAGAGCCTCATCTTTCCCTAGATCAAAGTTGTGGGTGAATCTGTCGTGTATCAACTCCAGAGGGACCTTTGCATGACCAAGTCCTGCACACCCTCAACATCGGCAATTATTTACCCATTTATCACCAACTTCTTCCCTTCTTTGGAGACTCATACTGTGCATCTTGATAACGCCGAGATTAACCTAGTACTCCAATCAAGCGCAGTGGCTTTGGGCTGGGCTTCTGCACAGGCCAGGAGAGAAGTATTCAGCCAAGGGATAATCCCTGCCCTGGATGTCAGATCCACTCTGATACCGCTGAATGCTGCTACCAACCTGACTTGATCCCCCTCGGCTCAAAATAGTCTTCTCTTCTGCCAGCTTTGCAGGTCTCATCAGGGCTTGCCTTAACTGGGGACGTTAATGCAAGGCCAATGGGACCTGAGCTCAGCCGGTATCCAAATGGAGGCAAGCTAATCAGCTAGGTCAGTTACCCAGTAAAAAGCTAATGCCAATAATGAAAGCCCTAGCTGTGAAGCTTCAACTTCCAAAGCTTTATGATTTGCCATTTGTGAATTGAAAGGTTGAATTGAATTACCTAAGGGCTCCCTTTGAACTTGAAATGCTGTCTTGTTATACTTGTCTGATTCCTTTATTCCTGATCCAAAACCTTTCCATGGCTCAGCACTACCTAGAGAGTAAAATCCAAACAGCCTGGCATTCAACGATCTTCACTCAGGCCCCCAAATATCCCTGCTTCCAGATAAATCAAAGTCCAACTAGAGAAGATAATCAAAATGAAAATGAATCTTTCCATCTTCCGACCAACAAAAGTTTGTTGCTTGTATCTCTAATTAGAGCACTTAATCCTCTTTATTTGGAGGTTGATGTGACTTTTCCCATCTCATCTAAACTGCAACACAGTTTACTATCTGTGTGACTTTGAACAGGTCATTGTCTTCCCTGAGTTTAGTTTCCTCATCCGTGAGGAGACAAAAATCTGCATTTTATGTTGTGAAGATGGAATGAGGTAACATGAGTGAAACACGCAGCATCTTATTAGCTGTTGAATAAACAACATTAGGGAGGGTATGTGCTCTGGTGAGTGCTGTGGAATTGTGTAAGACTGATGATTCACAGACCTGTAGCCCTGAAACAAGTCATACATTATATGTTAATAAAATAGTTGATGCACATACCTCCAACACTTTCCTGTATTTAGAAATAGATTTAATCCACATTTAAAAAACAACTCAATAAATTAACTATGTGATACACAAGAAATTAGAAATGCAATTTTTGGTTACAACTAGCTGCTATGGAAGGCTGTGCATCTCAAAACTATCCATAAATTTGCACTGCCCTGGTCTTTTTCTTTCTTTATTCTTTCCTTTCTTTCTTTGTTCCTTTCCTCTTTCCACAAATAAGTTCTAAAAGGCAACATCTTAGAGTACTATTTCTGAAAGCGTTTTCTTTAGGACATGAGTCTTTGAAGATAGACTTTGGAAAAAAAATATCTTATGGCTCCCTTTTTTGGAGATTAATAAGGCATATTATAAATAAGTCTTAGAGAAGACTTATAGTTAAGAAACTTCTTCAATATGTTTAATTCAAAGTTTCCCAAATTTATTGACTCTAGAAAATCTTTCACCATGAAATTGACGAGCATCTGAGTTAGTCGTGAATTACTAAAGATATATTTCTAGTTCTCTTCTTTTCAAGCACATGGTAGGATTCTGTTTTCCTGTTCTTTATAGTTGGATGTGGCCATGGGATATATTTTGCCAAATAAAAGGTGAGTGAAAGTAACATGTGTCACTTGTGTCTGGCACTTCAGGATTGGTGCATGATCCCTAGTTCTCCTTCTCTCCCATCTTGATGACCAACAGCATTTTGAGAGAATCTGGTCTCTGAGTCAGAGCACTACAGGGCAGGGCCACCTACTCACCTGTAATGAACATATAATGTAAATGAGGAACAAATTCTTTTCATTTACAACCACTGAGATTTCGGATACCTGGATGGCTAATTTTGTTAGGAGTCTGCCTTCAGCCTGGGTCATGATGCCAGAGTCCCAGGATCAAGCCCAACATTGGGCTTCTTGCTCAGCAGAGAGCCTTCTCCCTCTTCCTCTGCTGCTCCCCCTACTTGTGCTTGTTCTCTCCCTCTCTCTCTCTTTGTCAAATATGTTTTTAAAAATTTAAAAATAAAACCACTGAGGGGTGCCTGGGTGGCTCAGTGGGTTAAGCCTCTCTCTGCCTTCTGCTCAGGTCATGATCTCTGGGTCCTGAGATCAAGCCTCACATCAGGCTCTCTGCTCAGCATGGAGCCTGCTTCCCTCTCTCTCTTTGCCTGCCTATCTGCCTACTTGTGAACTCTCTCTCTCGGTCAAATAAATAAATAAAATCTTTAAAAACAAATAAATAAATAAAACCACTAAGATTTGGTGATTATTGGTTATGGTAACATACTCCAACTTAGCCTGACTAGTATAATTAAAGTCATTTGTATCCTACAGATGTAGAGAATGTCCATATGATTCAAGTCTTTAGAACAATGCAAAGTAAGACCAGTTATTTGGCCTCAACTGGAATTAGTTGCCATGAGTTCAATCTGTTTGATGATATGAAGATCCACAATTAACAGCAACCAAAATTCTAAGTTAACAACCAAAAAAATGGATTGAGTAAACATGTATTTCATCTATAAATTGCTTAGGAAGGCACTGTAGCTACAAAAACACCTACTACATGGTGTTAGAACAGGTTGGTGTGAGTTGTAAGTACTGTCTGTGACATTCAGATATGGGAAATCAGATCTCCATTCTGCCATTTGACATCTAATGTCCTTAGGAAAGTGTCCTTAATGTCTCTGAATCTCAGATTTTTCAATTGTAAAATCAAGATAATAATACTCACTTCATTAGGATGGTTGTCAGGATTAAATTATGCAGAGTACTGTCAGAGTCTCTAGCACAAAGGGAGCTTTCAATAAATTGATCATTCATGGTAATAATAAGGATTATAGTTCTACCAAATGTTACACTGATCATAGTGGCCTTGGTGTTAGAATGCGAGAGTTTTAATACTGGTCTTGCGGTTTCCAGCTGAGAGAGTTTGAGAAAGCAGTTTAAACTGTAATTTGATTTTCTAATTTGTAACATAGAAAAATATCACAGGATCAAATGAAGCAATGTTAGTTATAGCACAGATAAATTATAAAGTATACCACATATACTTATTTTATGATAATGATGATTATAAGATCACTTTAGAAATGTGTTACCAAACACTAATTTATTTTTATTCAGGCTTACTGCTTCTAGAGGGTGTTTTCCTCAGAGAGTACCACTCTTCATCCAACTATTTCTGGAGTCATTCACAACTCCTCATTCTCCCTCTCTCTTCCCCAATTAAAAACTTCTTCCTGTACACACATCCATTAAATCACCAAGACTCATAGATTTCTACCTTTTTCTCTATGACCCACCTATTCCTCTCTATCCTCTCTGCCATGATCTCAGCTCTCACTCAGAGACTGCCACAGCCTTTCAACTGGTCTGTATCTTTCATTAAGCCATTGCCCTGCACTGCTGTCAGAATGATCTTTCTAAACATGTGCTTGTATTATTACCCACTTTGAAAACTTTTCAGTGGCTTTCCATTTTCCTCATGCAAAAGTCTGCACTTCCTTACTATGGCCTACAAGACATTTGGGGATGGGCCTGTTTCTACTCATATAGGCTGTCTAGCTGTACTGAAAACCATTTGTGGGAAGTCCATGCTTTCTTTCCCTCTCTCTCTCTAGGCCTTTGCACCTGCCGTTTTCTTCACCTGAAACCCCCTTTTGCCCCTCTTTAAAAACCCATTAACTTCTAATCCACAAATATCTGCAGAATAGGTATTGAAATATCACTTATTTAGAAAACTTGTTGCATAACTTTATGGCCAAAATTTTTTTACTACTCACTTTAGTAATAGAGCCCTTAAGTGCTCTATCAGTAAGAATTTAAATGAGCAGATAAAAATGTCCTTAATAATCGTTAGAAAACAGAAATTGATATTTAAAGCTCCTCTCTGTATGGACAAAGAAGCTATTTTCTTTTTATATTTTTGTTATTTGGGGTTTCTAGAAATTTAGAAGCTTAATAAATAAATTGTAAATGCTCAGTAAGTAACTGAAATATATAATAATTCAAAAAATTCAGTAAAATTATATCAGTGAGTTGTGATGTAAGATCCCTAAAATATCCTGGGATTCTTTTTCCTTCCTGATGGGATAGCACCATATCTTTTTTTATTATTATTATTTTTTTAAAGATTTCATTTATTTGACACAGAGATAGAGAATACAAGTAAGCAAAGCAGTAGGCAGAGGGAGGGGGGAAAGCAGGCTCTCCGCTGAGCAGGGAGCCCAATGTGGGGCTTGATCCCAGGACCCTGGGATCATGACCTGACCTGAAGGCAGAGGCTTAACTGACCGAGCCACCCAGACACCCTGCACCATATCTTTTAATAGCTGACTTGTTCAAAGAAATACAGACACGGTGATAGTACATTTTTCATGAGTTGTTCTGGATGCTACACAAATGTGTCATCAATTTAGAAAAAGCAGTGCTTATTTTGATAAGATTCATAACAATGTTTTATATGTTCCAACTTAATGGCTATGTTCTGCTTTCTATTTAACCAAGGAATTAGTTTCATATAAACTGTTAGCCTTTTAGTTTTACCACCCACTGAGTATGCCAACCCAAGCAAATGAAGGCTAATAGCCTAGTAAATGTTCTATGGATTTGAGGGTAGACTTGAACATTGCAGTAAATCCTGAACAAACCAGACACAAAGCCCAAACAGAACAAATGAGATCATTAGCACAATCTGTGTCTTCTGACGGAGGAGCGGGGCCTTGCAAGGACTTAGCCAGCAAGGGCAAAGAGGTTCTCAGACGAAGTGGTTTGAATGTGGTCTGGGATAATCAGAATGAGTAACTAACTACATTGTGC
Source organism: Mustela putorius furo (assembly GCF_011764305.1). NCBI lineage: Eukaryota > Metazoa > Chordata > Mammalia > Carnivora > Mustelidae > Mustela > Mustela putorius. Next base: position 54,566,491 of record NW_025422005.1, read on the forward strand.
CAGGAATTGTGTTAAGTGCTTTATAGTGGAAGTAATCTGCAACAGTCAGTGGGAGTGCAAACTCAAAAGTAGCAGCAATATTCACCTAAAGAAAGTCATCATAAATTTGTTTTCGGTTTTTGTCTTGAGGTGGAAAATGGATTTTATGTTGTTATAGAGCAAAGAAAATTATGACCTATGTTTAGCTGATTTTCAAGGTTGATTTTATGTTCTGTTTGATTTTATGATCTGTGTTTTTCACAGTTAAAATGTTTTACCCTCTGTGATGTTAAGAAATCTTGTTAGGATATTAAGGAAATCATACTTCAAATATTAGATCATATTTTAACATGGGGTATGCATGAAGCCAATATTTCTCCCATTAATTAATTCAATCATTCATTCATTCAACAAATATTTGTTGCAAGAACCCCTCTGTGGAGGTAGTGTTTTAGGTGTTGGAGATACAGTGATGAACAAAACACATAGTCCCTTCCCTTAAAGAGCTTATAGTCTAGGGGAGGAGGCAGACACTATGCAAATAATCAGACCAATATTTAGCACAGCAGGTATGAATCTCAATTCAGAAACTCAGGTGTTCAAGAATGTATATTCTATAATTCAGTTTCTAGTTCTAAGTCTTCATTCTACCTGGGTGGCAGAAACAAACTACATACACACAAAGTTACTAACAATCTCTCTCAGATTTGGCTTCCCTTTCCCAGGACATAAATCTAGCATCTTACTCTCTGCCTTCTATCAACAAATTGTTGCTTCTTGGTAGGTCATTAATCATCCTCAGCTTCCTGGCTTTTTTGGTTCCAGTGGTCTTTGTTGCTTCTATGTAACACTCACTGGATTTTTCTAAGGCTCATTCCCTCCTAGGCCTTTCTGCTTCCTGAACAACGTTACTCAGAAACAGGACATATGTCCCCTCTGCTCTACGGATTCATTAAAACTCTCTCTTTTCCTCATTCCCCGCCTCTTCCAGCCCCACAGAAACTTCACATTTCCCATCATGTTTAAGAAACTTGGAGTGAATTTAAACTAGCTGGGTGGCAGTAGAAGGTCCCTGTAGAAGGGAGCTCAGGAAAAGCTCTCTTGAGAAGATGAGAAATGAACTGAGATCTGAAGGGGGAGTGAAGAGTTAACACATCGAAGGGGAGCGGGGGATGGAAAGGAGGGGTTCCTAACTGAAGGGATACATGTGGCAAGGGGTGAGGCAGGAAAATACTGAAAAACTAAGTTATAAGCATCGTTATTTAGGGACAAAACCATAATTATAGAAGAATATACACTCTTGTGCTTTGGTTACGAGAGCTCAATGAACTATATAGATTTTAAGCATTTACTGCACACTAGTGGAAAATGTTTAAGAACTGCCCAAAGCCTTGGGCTTGAGTTTAAGCCTGACCAGTTACCAGATGTATGGTCTTTGGTAAATTATATCACCTATTCAAGCCTTAATTATATTACCTGGAAAATTTTTTATAATAACATTACAACTACTTGCCCTATCTGTCTCATAGGATTGCTGTAAGGGTATAATGAGATAATAGATGTGGACGTGTTCTACAAACTGTACAGAACTTTAACATGTACATTATTACTAGTGTGTTGTTGATAACTAAATCTGTTCACAGTACAATCCAAGATTTTCTTTTAAGGAAACTTTGAGACAAAATGGCAAATACACTTCTCATTTGTAATGTTATGTAACTACACAGAAGTGAACCAAGTAAACACATTTTGATACACAATTATATTATGAATATAATCTTCCTTCCCTACAACAGTTGCAATCGGCGCATGGGTGGTTCAGTGGTAGAATTCTCGCCTGCCTACAACAGTTGCAAGAGCAGCTAACAGCTTACTCACAGGCAATAATGTAAGTTCAATATGAGAGATGCCTGGTAGAGAATGACCACATAAAGTAATGAATACCCCACACAAAATAAGACTCTAAAGTGAGGCCAGGCACCACTCTCTCTGGAGACCCCTAATTAGTTCATTAGGGGTGTGTGTGTGTGTGTGTGTGTGTGTGCATGGGTGCATGTGTGTTTGAAGGATGAAATGAGATGGCTAACTGCTAAGCAGAACTCTCCTTCAATTCTTAAAATTCTTTCACTGAGGAAATGCATATTAAACATATTAAAACAATGAGATATGACTACACATCTATTAGAATAGCCAAAATTTGGAATATTGACAATACCAAAGCAGGGAAGGATATGGAAAAATAGGAGCTCTCACACATTGAGAGAGGGAATGAAAAATGGTATTCAGCCACTTTGGAAGATAATTTTGAGTGGGTTTTGTTTTTGTTTTGTTTTTTTTTTTTTTTTTTTTTTTTTTTTTTTTTTTTTGCAAAACAGCATACTCTACAATCCAATAATTATGCTTCTCACTATTAACCACAGGAGTTGGAAACTTATGTCCACAAAATATCCTGCACACAGATGTTTATGGCAACTTTATTCATAATTGCCAAAATTGGGAAGCAACCAAGATGTCCTTCAGTAGATGAATGACAAACTGTGATATATCCAGACAATGGAGTATCAATCAACACTAAAAAGGAATGAGCTATAAAGCTGTGAACAGACATGGAAGAACCTTAAATTCATATTACTAAGTGAAAGGAGTAATCTGAAAAGGCTATAGACACTATGATTCCAATTATATGACATTCTGGAAAAGGTAAGACCATTGAGACAGTAAAAGATCTGTGATTGCTGGATTGGGGAGTGAAGGAAAAAATAGAGCACAGAGGATTTTTAGGGCAGTGAAAATGCTCTATATAATACTATAATTTGGGTATATGTTATTATACATTTGTCCAAACCCATAGAATATACAAAGTTAAGGGTGAACCATTATGTAAACTATGGACTTTGGGTGGAGGCAAGGAGTATAAGGGAAATCTCTTGTACCATCCTTTTGATTTTGTTATAAACCTAAAACAGCCCAAAAATCCTAGATTTTTAGAAAACTTTTATGGGATAGAGTTTACTAGTGAGAATCCAAAGCCAGCCCAGAAAGTCAGCAAAATAATTCCTTCTGTAACTCCAAGGTGAAAGATCTTAAAATAAAATTGGTGCTAATCTAAAAGCATAGGAGAGTCTATAAGATCAGGGGTGAGAAGAGTAAAATGGAATAGGGTCAGTGCTCAGAGCCAGTTGCCCAGGGTCTAAGAATAATAAAATAGTTTTAGTTTTCATTTACGCTTGATGACCAGTGATGGTAGAATATGAGAAAATTTTTGGAAGATCAAAAATAAATAACAAAAAGAAACATTTTTTCAAAGAAATAAAGTCTTTATTTTGTTACACAGAGTGTTACGGAAAGTCCAGCCTTTCAGAAAGAAATGAACCGCAATGAATTCTATCAGCAGAAAATTTTTTTTGTAATTTGTAATTTTTGTTACCTGACCTAAGCTCTCAGTCCACTTGAGAATCACCTTGCTTTTGTTTAAAGGATGGCTCCAAAGAAAAAGAGACTGTGAAGTAATAGACACTTACAAAAGGCAGTTTCTATTGTTGCACAGATTCCATTCTTACTTTTATACATGCTTTTTTTTTTCCTGAGAGTTTAGTGAGTTTCACATGCCTTATCATTTCCTTTCCACTTGTAATGCTTTACAAAACAAGCCATACTGTCCTATGGCCTCAGCTAACAAAATGCAGGACTTGTTCTAACAAACAGCGTGGAATAGGCTGTTAGCAAACTGTCTGAGGGCATTGCTGCCTCCCACTCCTCGTATATCCACAAGCTAGCTCTAGAATCTTTCATAAGATAACAGTTTGATGCCAACTATAGATTGAGGACTTTCTATTTTCTCTCTGGGCCCACTTAAGTTTGGGTTTAAAACCCATAGCAGATTTGGAGCATGCAGAGGAGGGTGCCCTGATGTGTCCCAGATTAATTTTTCTCCCTGAATTGGGAGTGTGATGCCTGGTGGCTAAACAAAGCAAATTTGACATTTGCCATGTCAAATGTCTTTTGCTTGTCAAATAGTCTAACAAAGTTTCATAGCTTCATTTCTTTCAAATCTAGGATAAAATTCTGATTTAAAGTTTGGTATGAGAATCCAATATTCTCATAACACTAATACATGTGTAATACATAAACTCCAGAAAATAGATCTTGGAAAGTGGAATATTTAAAAGTCTATGGAACTTCATCTTGTAAAGATTTCTGCTATAAGTAATTCTAATAATTTCCAAGCTTTGTTTCTGATGGAATAATAATTTTCTGACTGATTTGGATATTTTATAAGTACACATATGTAGTTATATGTACTTTGAATATAACTAAAAAATTAAGAAAATCTCAGCAAAACTCTTACAATTAGTTTAGATCTCAAACTAATTATATATATCTGAAATAAAAGTTTATTAAATTTGTTAAGTTGTAATAGAGGTTAGACATAAAATATCGTTTTCTAACATCAAAATCCCAGTTTACTGCATACAAATTGGATAATTGGACATGAAACACTGTTTCTTTTTCTTTAAATGGCAACAAGAGAAAATATTAGTAATGATGAATTATCCTTATCTGTTTGGCTTGGGTCCAAGCAAAGTATTTATTATATCTCCCTGAAAAGAAAAAAATCAAATAATTAGAATGCAATAAAATATAAATTAAGAGGTAAAGGAGTCTTTAAAATGCCATTTAAAATTTATAAATTAGTGATACATATGAGGGGCACCCAAAAAGATTGTAAAAAGTAAACAAACCAAAGCAAAATTAAAGAGTAACAGTTACTTTCTAGTATAAACCTGCTTTTTCCTATGAAAGACTCTATTAAGGGAGTTTGATAAACAACTTTATAAGGATTCAGTTGAGGGATCATTTTGATGGCTCCTGTTTAGCCTTCATATCTAAACCTTAGTTTTCTCATCTGTAAAATAGTTTGTGATATTAATGGTATCTTAAACTCTTTCCTGACCTAGAGTGCTTGATTTAGAGAGAGCTGAATATCTGAATTTCAATATGGATTTTATGTTTAATTTAATATTAATAATCTTTGTACCAAAGAAGTAAAATAATAATCTGCAAGAGGATGAAACCAAAGATGGTAGTTGAGTTTTTAAGAAAGATATCACGAAAAGTTGGAAAATGGAAACAAAATGGGTTTCCACCAATGGATCTTGCTCTGCACACCTGGTTCATGTGTTACCTTGTACTTTGCCTTTTGTAAAACCAATATGCCTGTTGAAGTTCCCTTTGTACCCATCCCTAATCTTGTTCCTCCCTCATCCTCCTCTTCCCAGAGGCAAGCTTTATTATAAATTTGGTGTACATCTTTCCTATAGAATGAAAACATAAGTCTTCCATAATTTTGATTTACCTTTGGTTAAAATGAATGGAGAAATTATAGGACATAATGTTACTTGATAAGATATCTTGATAGGAAATAATGATTTGACATTAATTACTTTGAGATTTCAAGTTACTATTTGATTATAATTCTCCTCTGAAAAGTTCAGGAAAATTTGTATCAGGTAAGCTTGTGTTTGGTTGTAAGTAATACAAAATCTAATTAATAGGTTTTTGTTGAAGCTCCCAGAAAAATAACCCTGAACCTTTAAAATATAATGACCAAAAGCATGAAAAACACATTTGTATTAGAAAACTCTATTTATTATAAATGCATGGAATATATTTGTTACAAGGAAATTTTGCTCACTAGTTGAAATCATTAATACACACACACACACACACACACACACATTTGTCAAAAATGTTCAGACTCAGCTTAGCCTTCTACTTCTAGAGCATAGTGCTCAAAATAAAAGATATCTCAAACCATAAGAGACTCTTAATCTCAGAAAACAAACTGAGGGTTGCTGGGGGGGTGGTGTAAGGGGAGGGATAGGGTGAGTGGCTTATGGACATTGGGGAGGGTATGTGCTATGGTGAGTGCTATGACTTGTGTAAGACTGATATTTCACAGACCTGCACCCCTGAAGCAAATCATACATTATATGTTAATAAAAAAAATAAATGAAAGATGGCTCTAATGTCTATATATATAACACATCTTCTTTAACCATTCATCTTGATGGACATTTGGGCTGTTTCCATAATTTTACTATTGTAGATAATGCTGCTATAAACATCAGGATTCAGGTATTCCTTCGAATTAGTGGTTTTGTATTCTTTGGGTAAACATCTAGTAGTGCAATCGCTGTACCATAGAGTAGTTCTATTTTAACTTTTTGAGGAACCTCCATACTATTTTCCAGAGTTGCACCAGTTTGCATAAAAAAGAATGAAATCTTGCCATTTGTAATGATACAGATGGAGCTAGAGAGTATTATGCTAAGTGAAATAAGTCAGAGAAAGACAAATACCATATGAGTTCACTCATATATGAATTTTTTTTAAAGATTTTGTTTATTTACTTGAGAAAGAGAGAGAATGAGAGAGAGAGCATGAGAGGAGAGAGGTCAGCAGGAGAAGCAGACTCCCTGCCAAGCAGGGAACCTGATGTAGGACTCGATCCCAGAACTCCAGGATCATGACCTGAGCCGAAGGCTGTTGTTTAACCAACTGTGTCACACAGGTGCCCTACTCATATATGAAATTTAAGGAACAAAGAAAACAAGCATAGGGGGAAAAAAGAGAGAGAGAGGCAATCCAAGAAACAGACTCTTAACTAGAGAGAACAATGTTTACTAGAGGGGAGGGGGAGAGGGTGATGGGTTAAATAGGTGATGGGGATTAAAGCGTGTACTTGTGATGAGTACTGGGTGATGTATGGAAGTGTTGAATTACTAAATTCTGTACCTGAAACTAATAATCAACTGTATGTTAACTAACTGGAATTTAAATTAAAACTTTAAGTTAGTTAGGAAAATCTCCTTAAATGTCCACAGTAAGTATGCATGTCAGCCAGTAGAGAAAATAATCTCCAAAACTACGTGGAATGCTTCATTTGTTTCTTTATTGGGAAAACCTATTTTTACCCTGAGAAGAATAATAATTATATATAGAAATAATGCAGCAAATCAAACAGATAATTTTAATAATTTTTATTAAGGAACTTATATATATTTGGCATTTTAAATATTCATTATTTTTAAGAGAATTTGCCATTGTCAGATTGTCTCACAAATAAATTTGTCTGTTTTTTATATTACGTTAGTCACCATACAGTGGTGTTCAATTAGAATTAATTTAAATGTGTAATTGGGTAATTGATTTAGACTTGTGATTATAGATTGAAATATTACTACTTTGTAAAAAGTATTGAAACATTTAAGAAAATTTAAGATTCATCATATTCAACATTTAAAATTCATTAAATTAATAAGAATTCCTTAAGTATCAGATTTGTTTGCCCATAAAGCAATTGAAGTACTTAAAAGTCTATATTAAATTTATAAGTTAAACGTAAAGGATTTAATGGAACTTAATTATTGTAAAAGCTTATTAAAAATAGGTATTAAAATTTGCTGGACTTATAAACAGAATAATGAAATATTTTATCTAAATTAAGAGCTTAAGATAAACTAAGATTTTTAAAAATTTTATAAAATACTTGAATGTGAACATTTTAAGCAAAAGGAGACTGAGTAATCATCTCCATACCAAGGAAATATTAAAGATGAAGGAAAAAAGAAAGAAAGGAAAAACACCTCACATTTCTACCTTATACATGTCCTAGTAACACATGTACAAGACATCCTCTATGTTATCATTGACTTGTATGGTATTTGAATTTTCACTTTTACTGAATTGCTCCCCAAAGAGGCTATGCTAATCCATGACCCTTGCATAAAAGTTCCTAATTCCCCACAACTTTGCTAATATTTTATATTGGCTACTATTTTACTTTTTGTAAATCCAATCAGTTTGAACTGATATCTTACACAATTTCAATTGTATATTTCTTCATTACCAGTGAGAATGAATGTTGCTTAAGTTTAATTATCCAGTATCTTTCCTATGAATTAGGATTTTATACATTTGTCCATTTGAAATATTGAATTCTTCTTATCCTTTAATAGGAGTTCTTTATACATACTGGACATTATGTCTTTTATAATCTCAGAAATTTCTTCTTCTAATCTGTTTCTTTTAATGTGGCATAAACAGAATCCTAAACACAAAGTATAGAGGTACACTTTTAAATAAGATAGCCAAGGAAGATATCACCAAGAAAATGACTGATATTTGAGCAAAGACTTGAAATAAGTGGAACCGGATTTTAGGCAGGAGAAATGACAAGCAAGCAACTATCTATTTATCTATCATCTATCTGACATTTATAGTCCATGTGGTTGGGGTAAAACTCCACCTTCTACGTGTGACCCAAATTGAATTAATACACCTGACTTCCCTGGCCACGTTTCTCTCTGGTTGGATCTTTTTCTTTTCTGATCCAGTTATAAATTATGCTATAATTAATTTCTTTGATTACCATTATTGATATTTCTATAGAATAGAGCTCCAGGAATATGACAGTCTCAGTTTAGATAGCCAAATTGCTTCCAAAGAAGTAATACCACAATATTCCAACATTTCTCTGTGTAAGAGAAAACCTATCTTATCAAATGTTTGCCAATACTGAGAAGTCCCAATAAATTAAAAAAAAAAAAAAAAAAAACTTGGAGTGCCTGGGTGGCTCAGTTGATTGAGCATCCAAATCTTGGTTTCTCCTCAGCCATGATCTCATGGGTCACTGGGATCAAGCCCCTCCTTGGGCTCCATGCTCAGCAGGTAGTCTGCTTGAAGATTCTCTCTCTGTGTCCTTCCCCCTTCATGCTCTCTCTCCAAAATAATTAAGTCTTCAAAAAATTTTTTTAAATAAAAAAAGAAGGAATCTTTTCCTTCTTTAAAAAATGCTTTGTTAATTTCATATATGAGAAAGCTACTACATTTTAATTTAATGTAATAATTTTTATTTCTTAAATTATCAATGAGGTTTAATTTTAAAATGTTTACTAATTATTTTGGGGGAATGAACTATTCCTACCATTACCCACTCTTCTATTATAGTCTAGTGTATTTTTCTTATGGATTTTTGCATATTTAAAATATTTTAACATGTTTATCATACTCATGGTAATATTTTCCAGATTATTCCATAAAATAATAATTTAAACATTAAAAAAAAAAATTGAAGGGCAACCTGGGTGGTGCAGTTGGTTGAGTGACCAACTCCTGGTTTCAGCTCTTGTCCTTATCTCAGGGTTGTGGGATTAAGCCCTGAGTCTGGCTCTAAACTAAGCACGGAATCTGCTCGAGGTTCTCTCTCCTTCTCCCTCGCCCCTCCCCGACCCGCACAAGCATGAGTGCGCACCCTCCCACTCTCTCTTTCTCAAATAAATAAAAAAATCTTTAAAAGACAAAAGACAAAATTTTAGAAAAACAAAAACTTGAAAAGCTACCTTAAAAATAATGGGCAGCTGGTAATACCGATTGCTTATCAAACTTTTACAAGGAAGTTTTCATATTTGAAGATCAGAGTAAGGGAATAGGCTAACACTAAAGAAACAAAAAAACAAATACCTATTTTGGGAACATTGGATAATATAAAAAATATCATTTCTTGTAAATCTTTGAATATCTGCAGTAATCTTCTTCAGCTATATTTAACAGCTATTAAAACCCAACAGTATGTTAGGCACAACTTAAAGTTATTCCACACATTTATAATTATTATGCTACAGCAATATTGTTCTCATTTTACAGAAAAAAAAAAATGAGGCTCAAAGAAAATAAGCCTAGTAGATACCATGCTGAGTAGGTAGCAACTCTCGAGACTTACATTCTTCCTAATGCATTACACTTACGATAATTAAGAAATGTAAATTCCTTGTATGATACAAAATTACACAAAATAACATAAACTTTTGACTTTTGAGTCTTACCCGGCCAGAATCCAAAGTAGTGGGCATATTTCTTAGTTCATACACAGCAACCTGTCCATCACTGTCGCCCACTAGAAGGCAATCTGTTTGTTTGGCAAAGAGAACAGTTGTGAACTTGATTCCAGGGTTAGCAACATTCACAATGAGAGGATCCAAACTGTAATAAAATACTTTACTTGTAAATTCAGTTGTTGTTAATACATTCTTTTTGTATACAGATTAAGAAAAGTCAGATATTTTCTGGGATTTCATGTGACAAAAACAAAACAAAATAAGCATCTTAAGTAAGTTTCCAAAATCAAAATAACGACTTCTCAACTCCTTATTCGATCATGGAGGCTTAAGTGGGTAGGAGAAGAATAAATGAAACAAGATGGGATTGGGAGGGAGACAAACCATAAGTGACTCTTAATCTCACAAAACAAACTGAGGGTTGCTGGGGGGAGGGGGTTTGGGAGAAGGGTGTGGGATTATGGACATTGGGGAGGGTATGTGCTTTGGTGAGTGCTATGAAGTGTGTAAACCTGGTGATTCACAGACCTGTACCCCTGGGGATAAAAATATATGTTTATAAAAAATAAAAAATTAAAAAAAAAACAAAAAACAAAAAAAAACCTTTCTTTTCTTCAGTGAACTAATTTCAAATAAATAAATTCAGGAAGTTCATAATTAAGATGTACACTCATAAGTTTAATCCTGTGCTGGGTAACTATGTATTAACTTGGCTAGGCTACGATATTCAGTTGTTTGGTCAACATTCATCTACACTTTGCTGTGCAGGTGTTTTGTTTAGATGGGATTAACATTTAGTGATCAGTAGAATTTGGAACAAAGCAGCTTACCCTCCATAGTGCAGGCAGACCTTATTCAGTTTGATGATGACCTTAAGAGAAAAAACTGAGTTCCCTGAAGGGGAATAAAATTCTGCCTCCAGGGGCACCTGGGTGGCTCAGTGGGTTAAGCTGCTGCCTTCGGCTCAGGTCATGATGTCAGGGTCCTGAGATCGAGTCCCGCATCGGGCTCTCTGCTCGGCGGGGAGCCTGCTTCCTCCTCTCTCTTTCTCTGCCTGCCTCTCTGCCTACTTGTGATCTCTCTCTCTGTCAAATAAATAAATAAATAAAATCTTTAATTCTGCCTCCAGTCTTCCTTCAGACTCCTGACTGCAATATGGATTTCTGATGGAAACTCTAGCCTGCCAACTGGGCACTTGCCAGGCCTCATAGCCATGAGAGCCAATTCCTTAAAATAATTCTCTTTCTCTCTTTTTATTGTATCTCTATCTCTGAAGAACCCTCACTAATATGACTTCTTAAGTAGTAAATGTCTTTTAATAGAAGGACATTTTGATCCAAATGAACCTCTGGAATGTAAGAGAATACTTTGAATAAGAACTTTTTCTGTTCTCTATCGTGTAAAGCAATCTAGTGACACCCTACAAACAAAAGAAGCAGTAACTTGTATATGTCTGAAGAAATGTCCTGAGAACCACCGTTTTACCAAAAAAAACTAAAATCAGAGGTGGGATGAGTTAAGTAATCATTTTATACATTAGTCATCTCATACTCTAATATAAATTGCTTTGTGATGTAATCTTTGGTTTGGGGTTCAAACCATTTCATAGTAGAAGCCATGACAACATTTTAGAGTTATTTAATTTTTAACTTCTAGGGGGAAAAAATTGCCATTAAGAATAAGCCCACTGAATTTTTTGTCACTTATTTTAAGAAAGAATGTATTTCCCTGATTCTTCTGCTAATAACCAGCTTAAAAATCTATAGTATTTTCCACTGAAGAAGTAAAATCACAAACACTTTATTCCTATATGGTATAAATTTTCATTTTAAAATGAAAGATGGGTCTAGAGGACAATCTAAACTGTGTAACACCTTAAATTAAATTTTAATTAAATGCATTAAATTAAAATTTTTAATTAAATGCATGGCCCTGGGTGCCTGGGTGGCTCAATCAGTTAAGTGTCTGTCTGCCTTTGGTTCAGGGCCTTCCATTCAGGTCATGATCCTGGAGTCCCAGGATCAATCAGGCCGCACTGGGCTCCCTGCTCAGTGGGGAGTCTGCTTGTCCCTCTCCTCTTCACATTGCTTGTGCTCTCATTCTCTCGCACTCAAATAAATAAATAAATAATCTTTAAAAAAAATTCTTAAAAAATATAAATAAATGCATGGCCCTTTGAATATGTTTTAAAACAAGGTAAGAGAATACATAAATATTATAAAAAATAATTTTGTTCCCTTTCTCTTACTGTAGAAAATCTTCAGTTAAAGACAATTAGCTGCCTCTCTGCATTCTTCCATAGAGCAGGCAATGATAATTCAAGGTAGCTATGATATCTTACATCAGCCTGTAAAAGTTTGAGATGAATAAGGTAATGTATCTTCATTTAAATATGTTTAAAATCATATATGGGGGGCGCCTGTGTGGCTAAGCCTCTGCCTTCCACTCAGTTCATGATCCCAGGATCTGGGATTGAGTTCCTCATCGGGCTTGCTGCTCAGTGGGAAGCCTGCTCCTCCCTCTCCAACTCCCCTGGTTGTGTTACCTCACTGTGTGTGTCTCTCTCTGTCAAATAAATAAATAAAATCTTAAAAAAAACAAAACCACATATGGTCTTAATAATTAAAATGAATATAGCATCCTTGCATATAGCTTTCATTTGTAAAAAACTCTCATAGTGTAGACAATTATTGTTTTAAAGTAACTACAATTCCCCCTAACCAATACGAAAACTGCTTCTATGAGAACTATTAAAGAAAAGCATTAACACTTACGTGCTGACGTGAAGGTCCCAAATCTCCACTCTACTCTCATTTGCAGCTGCAAATATATAGGAGGATTTTGGAGACCAGGCAACATCGTAAACAACATAAGTGGTTGGATAAAAGCTCAAAAAGGGTGTGGTGCTCTCCTGTTGCCATATAATAACACCCCAATCTGCAGAACAGCTTAAGAACACATCATGACAAAATGGGTTCCATGCTATTTTATACACTGGGCCCTAGAATTAGAAGAACAAATTAAAATACGTAAGTACATAATATTGAACATCTTATATTTTAAACATCACCAGCAAATTAAAAATGCTAAGCTTTCTAGAAGATTTATGCATCATGCATTATCATGTATCATTTTAGCTGAGAGTAAGGTCATAGAATCTTCCCTAAATTATGCCATATGGAGACATAAAAATATACTTGTCACAATACTAACTCTATATTAATACATATTTTACCTATTTGCTTTAAAAATATGTTTTTTTTTACTTTTTAATAAACATATAATGTATTTTTATCCCCAGGGGTACAGGTCTGTGAATCGCCAGGTTTGCACACTTCACAGCACTCACCATAGCACATACCCTCCCCAATGTCCATAACCCAACCACCCTCTCCCAAACCCCTCACCCAGCAACCCTGTTTGTTTTGTGAGATTAAGAGTCACTTATGGTTTGTCTCCCTCCCAATCCCATCCTCTTTCATTCATTCTTCTCTTACCCTCTTAACCCCCTCTGTTGCATCTCCACTTCCTCATATCAGAGAGATCATATGATAGTTGTCTTTCTCCAATTTAAGATTTTTTTTTTAATGAGGGAGAAAATGCTGAAACCCATAGATGGAACAATCACAAAAGATACAGCAAATAAGTATATATGCCAGACACCTTTTTACTTTGGGATCAGCATGTTATCATAAGCAAAGTTTTTCAGAAATCATTTTAAATTCCATAACTTGAAGAAGAAATCAAGAATATCTTGAAGCAAGGGGTGCCTGGGTGGCTCAGTCAGTTAAGTGTTCAACTCTTGATTTCAGCTCAGGTCATGATCTCAGAGTCATGAGATCGAGGCCTGTGTCGGGGTCCATGTTGAGCATGGAGCCTGCTTAATATTCTCTCACTTCCTCTCCGTCTGCCTCTCCCTGCACCATCCCTACTGGCTTGCATTTTCTCTCTCTCTCAAAGAGAAAAAAAAATATCTAGAAGCCAAATAAGATGCCCTACATGTAATCAATGGTTTGCATACAAGATACCACTTAATTCAAGTTGGTAATACTAACTCTGAAGATGTAAGTTTACTGCATGTTAAAAGTTCTGTATATAATGTTATTTTTTCAGAAGTAATAAAAGATAAAATTTCCATATCTACTCTAATTAAACTGACCTTATGTCCTCTGTAGGTATCTAGGTATTGCTCATTATACGAACAGGAACATTTGTGAATATGACCTTCTTCAGTGCCAGCCAAATAGATATTTGTATCCTAAAACACAAAAAATTCAAATGTATTGGCTTGTGATACATTAGTAAATGTGGTAAATAGAAAATCAGATCCCAAGTGCCTGGGTGGCTCAGTGGATTAAAGCCTCTGCCTTTGGCTCAGGTCATGATCCCAGGGTCTTGGGATCGAGCCCCACATCCAGCTCTCTGCTCAGCAGGAAGCCTCCTTCCTCCTCTCTCTCTGCCTGCCTCTCTGCCTACTTGTGATCTCTGTCTGTCAAATAAATAAACAAAATCTTAAAAACAAAACCAGATACTTCAAGATCTATTAAAATCAACCCTAGAACTAAAGTTAGAAATACTGTCTTGATCATGGTTTCTGTTGTCTTTTTCTTTCTACAATAATTTTATAATAATTAAACTACTTGCAGGACTACAGTGCAAAGAAAATATAGATTGGTTCTTTGCTGGAATAGAGGGAAGAATTTAGATCCTCTTTTAGAAATTAAATGGGCAAGCACTGGCTTAAAATAAGGAAAAAACTTTCTTTTTTTTTTTTAAGATTTTATTTGTTTAACAGACAGAGATCACAAGCAGGCAGAGAAGCAGGCAGAGAGGCAGGCAGAGCGAGGAGGAAGCAGGCTCCCCGCTGAGCAGAGAGCCCGACAAGGATCCTGGGATCATGACCTGAGCCAAAGGCAGAGGCTTTAAACCACTGAGCCACCCAAGTACCCCAGGAAGAAAATTTTCTAATTTATTGTTCCCTAACTATGGAACTAGCAATCTAGGAAAATAGTAAGTGTTCTTTCATTAGAACTAGTCAAAGAGAAGAACAGATGACTTAACAATAACTATGTACATAATGTTGAAGAAATGATTCTTGCTTGGAATGAAAGATTGAACTGAATGGAATCTCAAGCATTTTTAACTTGTACTATGTATGTACTAAATAGAGATTTTTAAGTGTTATTTCCTACTGTGTAGTCATAGTTAAAAGGTCTGAAAGCCAGACTCTATGTCCAGGCTGTGTAGAATCAGTATCACCTGGGAGCATTTCAGAGATGCAAAATCTCGGGCTCTACCCAAGACCCACGGAATCAGAATCTGCATTTTAACAAGATTCCCAAGTAATTTGTATGCACATTAAAATTTGAGATACACTGCTCTAGCATGTACCAGTACTTAAGAATGCAACTACTAGATCATAGAATAGAAGTAGTTTTAAATAACACAATAAAATACAACTTTTTCCCCAAACTGGTATTACCAATTTGTATTCAGCAGTATATAGAAATTCCCTTTGATGCACATTCTTATCAACAGTTGGGTTATGTTAGAAATCTTAAATTTTGCCATTATATGAGATTAAAAAAAATTATACCTAATGTTTTTAGGCCCCATTTTTTGAATAGTAACAAAGTTGAGAACATTTTTATGTTACTGGCCATTTGTATTTCTTCTTCTGTTTATGTCTCTTAACTATGTTACTCATTATATTTTTTATATTTATTTACATAAAAGTTCTTTATATATTCCATTACATATGCTTTGTCTATTATATATGTTGCAAATATCTTCTCCAAGTATATGGCTTACCTTTTTACTTTCTTTAGTGTCTTTCGATAAACAGAAGTCCTCCTTTTAATGTAACTGGGTTTATAACTTTTTAAAATATTTGCATTTTTTGTGCTTTGTTTAAGAAATTTTTCCCATTTTGAGGTAATAGAAATGTTTTCCTATATCTTCTTCGAGAAGTTTTTTTTGTATGATGGGGTAGGTATCTAATTCCATTTTAATATGGATAATGATTATCCCAACACCATTTATAAATGTTATCTTTCTCTATAGAACAAGGTCACTGTCTAGAGCTGTTTTAGTCAGTCTATAAAATCTGAGATTTCCATTCAAGAGATCTATTGGGGAACAATCTCTTTGAAAGGAACAGAAATGGGCAAAGATTCAAGTTGAACTATGATGCAGTTGCAAAAGAGGGTTCAGCCCAACCTCTAAGAAGTTCTGGAGTTGAGATAGTACTTAAGGGTCCTGCCTCCAGGACATGTTATACCACCATCTTCCACACCACCAATAAACCAGTGAAGCAAAATGACAGACTCAAACCAAACCATATCAAAATCAAACTAAACTTAAATAGTCTAAACAACACAATTAAAAGGCGGGCCTTGTAAGTTTAGATTAAAAGAAAAAAAAAAAAAAACAAGACCCAACTATATGCGACCAATAAGAAACGTACTTTATTTTTTTTTTTAAGATTTATGTGTTTATTTGACAGAGAGCGATCACAAGTAGGCAGAGAGGCAGGCAGAGGAGGGGGGGGAATCAGGCTCCCTGCTGAGCAGAGAACCCAATACAGTGCTCATTCCCAGGACCCTGAGACCATGACCTGAGCCGAAGCCAGAGGCTTAAGACACTGAGCCCCCCAGGTACCCCAAGAAATGCACTTTAAATATAGAGATATATATAGGTTAAATGTAAAAGATGGACAATGATTTAAGAAACAAAACAAACAAACATGGTGGGATGAGGGGGAGTTGTCAGGGAATGAGAGGAAAACCAAGAAACAGACTCTTCACTACAGAGAATAAACTGATGGTTACCAGAGAGGAGATGGGTAGGGGGATGGATTAAATAGATGATGGGTACTAAGGAGGGCACTAGTTGTGAAGAGCACCAGGTGTTGTATGTAAGTGTTGATTCACTAAATTCTATACCTGAAACTAATATTACACTATACATTAGCTGGAATTTAAATAAAAAATTTTTAAAAAGATATACTATGCTAACACTAGTTAAAAGAAAGCTGGGTGGCTACATTAACATCAGACTAAGCTGATTTCAGAGTAAATAATATTACCAGTTATAAACAAGCCACTTTATAATGACAAGAGA
Source organism: Mustela putorius furo (assembly GCF_011764305.1). Lineage (NCBI taxonomy): Eukaryota > Metazoa > Chordata > Mammalia > Carnivora > Mustelidae > Mustela > Mustela putorius. Next base: position 54,583,491 of record NW_025422005.1, read on the forward strand.
TTTGATTAATCAAGAGAACATAAGAATCTTACACATATATCTAGAACAAAGCTTCAAGCTACACTAAGCAAAAACTGATAGAATTACAAGGAAAAACTAGATAAATCCACAATTATGGCCAAAGACTTCAATACCTTTCTCTTAATAATTGATGGAAGAAATGGGCAGAAAATGATAGTCAACTTGAACAATGCTTTCAACCAATTTAACCTGATTGTCATTCAGAGAACAGTCCACCCAACAGCAGCAGAATATATATTTTTTCTTAAGTGTACAGCGAAATTTACATGTAAGTTTCACATTCTGGGCTTTAAAACAAATCTCAGTAAGTTCAAAAGGATTCAGTATAAAGAGTTCACCTCTAATCATGATGGAATTGAATTAGAAATCAATAACAGAAAGATCCTTGGGAAAGCACCAAATATTTAAACACTAAATAGTATGCTTTTCAATAATCCACCCATCAAAAAAGAAATCAAAGGAGAAATTAGAAAGTATTCTGAATAGAATGAAAATGAACATACAATATATTAAAGTTTGTGGGATGCTGCCAAAGCAGTACTTAGAGAAAAATTATAACACAAATCCCTCTATTCATAAAAGAAGAAAAGTCACAAATCAATGGTCCCAGCTTCTAGTTTAAAAAGATAGGAAAAGAAGAGCAAATAAAACCAAAGCAGAAGAAAGAAAAGATCAAATTGGAAATCAATTATATAGAAAACAGAAAAACAGTAGTGAAATACAGAGAAATCAAAAGCTGGTTCTTTGAGATCAATAACATTGATAAATTTCTAGCCAGACTAAAGAAAAAAGAAGAGAGAAGATATAAATTACTAATAGAAGGAATTAAAGAGGTGATATCACTACATATTCTATAACTATTAAGGGATACTAAGGAAATATTACTATGCCACGAAATTTAATAACTTAGATGAAATAAATTCCTTGACAGACACAAATTACCAAAGTTCACTCAAGAAGGAACTGATAATAATATAATGATAACCCAATATCTATTAAAAATTTGAATTTCTTTGTGGGGTTATGGACATTGGGGAGGCTATGTGCTTTGGTGAGTGCTGTGAAGTGTGTAAACCTGGCAATTCACAGACCTGTACCGCTGGGGATAAAAATATATGTTATAAAAAATAAAAAATTTAAAAAAATTTGAATTTCTAGTTAAAAGTTAAAAATCTTCCCCCCCCAAAAAAAACTCCAGTCCTAGATGGTTTATTAATTCCATCAAACATGTAATGAAGAAATAATGCTAATTGTATGTAAACTCTTTCAAAAAAGTAAAAAGGAAATACTTTTCAATTCATTCTGTAGGATTATCCTAATACCAAAACCAAACAAAGAAAATAAAATTATGGATAGATATCCCTTACAAACAAAGAAGAAAAATCTTAAACAAAAATTTAGTATACCAAATCCAACAGTAGATTAAAAGAATAAATTATGATCAAATGGGATTTAGTTCAGCAACAAAAATTTAAAAATTAATGTAATTCATCATATTAATAAACTTAGAAAGAAAAGATATAGAATCATCTCCATAGATGTAGAAAAAGCGTTTGACAGAAACCTAACATCTATCCCTGATAAAAGTCTCAACAAATGGTAATGTAATGGGTTCTCGTCAATGTGACTGATTGCATCTACAGAATGCTTGCATCATACTACATCATAGTTAATAGTAAAAGGACTGAATGCTTTCTCCCTAAGATCAGAAACAAGAGAAGGATATTTGTTTTCACCACCTCTATTCATCATTGTGCTGGAAGTTCAAGCCCGCATCATCAGGAAAGAAAAAGAAATAAAAGGTAATCAGATGAGAAAGGAAGAAGCAAAGCTCTTTACTTACAAACTACATGATTATCTCAAGGTCTTTATGCCAAAGACACTTCAAGGACATTTCTCAATCCAGCACCATTGATATTTTGGGTCAGCTAATAATAATAATAATAATAATAATAAATATAATAAAATTATTATCATTATCCTTCTCCTCTTTCTTCTTCCCCTCTCCTTCCTTTCTTCTTCTCCTTCCTTTTCACCTTCCTCTTCTCCTTCCCCTTCTCTTTCCTTTTTCTTTCTCCTTCTTCTGTGCAGAGGAAGACAGAGTTTCCTTGCACATTGTAGGATATTTAGCAGGATCCCTGGCCTCTGCCCACTAGATGCCAATAGCCTTCCTTCCCATGTCCTACCTCTTAGGGCTGAAACAACCAAAAATATCTCAAGACGTTGTGAAATGTACCCTGGTGGTGAAACATGCCCCTCTCTGCCAACATTGAGAACCACTGTTCCAGAGTCAAGGTGAAATGTGATTACAAGAATTTGAAAAGGAAAGCAGCTAAGAATACAATTACAGTGGTAGAAGTGAAACATAATAAAGGCTTGAACTACATTAGCAATGAGTAGTCTTGGACTGAAAGGAGTAGGACAATAAGACAAATATCATTGGGATGATAGGGTAGAAAAGCGTAGGAGCTCAAGGTTTGGCTTGCATAATTAGGTGGATGATGGTGTCACTAAAAAAGATGATCATAATACATAGAACAGAAAGCATAAGGATATGTTTCCTTAGATGTCTGTCATAGTTACTGAATTTTCTGATTCCAAAGAACTTCCAGATAAAAAGAATGAGAAAAAGTAGAACTTCATTAACTGTACTTTGATTTGATTCTGGGCTTGTAAGCATGAACTTAACTGGTCTTCCTGATCCTCAGAATCATGAGTTACCACTCGCATTGGAATAGAGGATTGTGCAGTAGTTTTGGTTTCTATCAATATCATAAAGTAGCAGAACACCCAAGAGGAGCAAGGAGGGGCATCCAAGTTAAACATGAACTTGTAAAGGGAATCCTTCCACAGTTCCTCAGAAATACAGGCATTGGGGGAGCCTGGGTGGCTCAGTGGGTTAGGCCGCTGCCTTCGGCTCGGGTCATGATCTCAGGGTCCTGGGATCGAGTCCCATGTCGGGCTCTCTGCTCAGCGGGGAGCATGCTTCCCTCTCTCTCTTTCTGCCTGCCTCTCTGCCTGCTTGTGATCTCTCTCTGTCAAATAAATAAATAAATAAATAAATATCTTAAAAAAAAAAAAAAAAGAAATACAGGCATTTCCTCTAGAAAGCAGATAAAGACATGATACAGCCAACTGGAATGTGCCATTCTACTACCTTAGTTTGGCAGCTATGTCTACATTTGCTTTATTTTTACTTACAAGGTATAACATTAACATGTTGAAATTTTGTCTTGCTTTATATCTTAGTACATTTCAATCACTGGAAATTGTTATATGCAATAGTAAATAATGGACTGAAATAATTTACCTTAGGATGAAAAGCAAAACACATTCCGGGAGCCTGTCGAGATATCAGAGCTTCACCTTTTTTTTCCTTTTCCCCTCCCCTTTTGCTGTTGCTAGTAGTAGTTCGCCTCAAACGCATCAAATCTTTATTTAAAGAAAAAAAAATGTCTTATTTCCCACATGAAAAAGTATTGTATATATAATGTGTGTCCCTTCTACAAAGAATAGTATGATTTCTGCCATCTTTTTGTGGTTAGGTTAAAATTAGCAAATACCAGAACAAGATGCTCAGAAAAAGCAATGACTAAGCCCAGGTTCTTTCTTATGTAGCCAAACTCAAACTGGGCACCTCTTACACGAGGCTCACTAGGAAATTTAAGGCAGCACATAACAAGAAAGATAATTTGATTGATAGATATATATGTATGTATACATTCTTTTTACCATGACAGTCTAGTCCTTTCCGTATCACCCATTTCGAGATTCTTCCATCTGCTGATATAGAAACGAGTATTTCTCTTTTGTCGTCACCTGTTGTGCCTCGATCTTGTTCTATCCACTGTAGTTGCCATACAGGTCCCAAATGTTTTTGAGGTGATTCACTAAAATGGGGGAAAGCACGAAATATAGAATCATTGTCATAATTTTTGAAAGGACATAAGTTTAAGTCATAAGGACAGCTCCCTGGAGCATTGTGACCTACTTATAGAATGATGACTTTATTGTTCAAAATTGGACTTTCACTCTAAGTATTTCAAAAAACAGGGGAAATAATCATTTTGTCACATAGTATTTTTTGTTTTTCACATTTCTTACAAAAGGAAAATTTTACTGCCTCTAATTATATTAACTGCCATAACGAAATACAAAAGAAAATATTTTCTTTCTTTTCAGAATATATTTTTCTTACTCTCTTCATTTACTTTTTCCTGAATAAGTTATTTAAGTTTATTTTGGACACATTGAGTATAAGTATCTTCACCTTTGTAAGGATTTTTTTTAATAGCATAAATGAATAAATTATTTAAATCTTACTTAAATAAACAATTACCTCACCTTTCTTTCTATGTTTCAGGTTTGCCCACTGGCTTGATTTTCTCTATGGTAAGATTTAACATTTTTCTGAAGAATTGAAATTGCTTCTCAGATTACTGTTTTCCTATAGAATAATGGGCTGCTCTGTTCATAGTACTGACTCCTTGGAGTTTTTTATGCTAACCTTCCAAAGAAATAGTTATGAATCTCTTTAATATCATATAGTTTTGGGTGCCTGGGTGGCTCAGTTGGCTAAGTGACTGCCTTTGGCTCAGGTCATGATCCTGGAGGCATGGGATGGAGCCCTACATCAGGCTCTCTGTTCAGCAGGGAGTCTACTTCTTCCTATGACCTTCCCTTTCTTGTGCTCTCTCTCTCTCTCAAATAAATAAATAACATCTTTTAAAAAATAAAATAAAATAAAATAAAGTCATATAGCTTTGATCATATGGTAAAAGTCATAGACCCTCTTCCCAGAAACTAGACAAAGGCTTGTGCTTACAAAGCTATGCAAGTATTTTCAACATTAAGCTTAAGGACCCTGCTTTATGCCTATTTTCAGTTCTAGCTAATTATTCAAACACTAATATAAATACACTACTTCATTTTTGCCCACTGGTATCTGATCTATTATAAAAACCTAATATATTCAATATCTTCCACTTTAAACTTTTTATTTTCTCAATATCAGTCATTCATTCATTTATTCTTAATCGAACACTTACTATAATCCTATTACATGCCTGATATTATGTGACAGGCTGAGGATACACAGGTAAGACTTAATCCTTCAAGTTACTTACAACTCTTCAGGAAGATGTATGTGATATATATACATATACATACATATACAGTGTAGTAAGTACTATGATAACTAATACAAATGCACAAAAGAATGGAATGGGAAGGTTACATGGAGGGGTGACACCAAAGCAGTAAGGGGTACAAACTTTCAGTTACAAGATGAATACGTTTGAGAGATCTAATATGCAGTATGATGACCATAGTTAATATGTACTATATACTTGAAATCTGCTAAGAGAGTAGATCTTAAGTGTCCCCCCCAATACAAAAAAGGTAACTATGTGAGGTGATGGGTATATTAATCAATTTGATTGTAGTAAACATTCCACAATATATACATATATTAAATATTTACATTGATCCGCTTTTAAAAAAACTTAAATGTATATTATTTTTATTTGTCAATTGTACAATAAATAAATAAAGCGGGGGAAATTAAAAAAATTTTGAAAGAATAAGCATAAACTGTTGAGGAAGTTTGGCGAGGTGGGCAGAGAGCATGCAGATTTTAGTATAGAGTAAATGAGGAATTATTAAATGTTTGAAAAATAGTGGTATCACTCTCAACAACAAAAACATTCACTCAAAACTAAAAAACATTAAATTTTTACTTCTCCCTTAAAAAAGCACTTATTATATGTTACCTAATATTATATGTTTACCTAATTCTTGGATTCTCACCTACTATCCAGAACTGGAACATTACTGTTGCTCTGTACATTATAAATGGCAATGTTGCCATTGTGATAGCCAACTGCTAGGAGATTAGGTGCTCCAATTGAGAAATCCACAGCAGTAACTCCATATGGACTCTGATAAATGCGTTCTGGCCACTGGATAAGAAAATTATATTACATTTTAAAATTGGTTTTGCAGGCCATAAAAGATAGAACATAATGGTGACTAAATGGTAGACTGTGTGGTGGCAGGGGAAACATAAGAAGAGATAGTCTACATTCAGTTACTCCTCTCCTTCTGACTTCTAGTTAGATGAGAACAAAACATCAATTAGTTATTTCCTTTATGTTGGTGAATCCTCAGAACTCAATAATTTTTAAGAAATACAGCATGGCCTTCTCCAATAATTATCCTATTTTGGTAATCTTTCCACAGGATTTGTATGATCATCATAGATCACCTTCTTTAAGAGACAAGTATGGGCTCCAAACAAATTATCTAGCAATGTTCCTATCTTCCAGTATCTGTTTCAGATGCTTGGATTATCTAGACATTTCTAAACAGTGGATTTCTTTTCTACAACTCTGTGAAGAGTTTTATTGTTTTATTTAATGCTTAATCTAAATTCTTTCCTGCTTCTAACAATCTATGTGGAGAAGAAGACAACTTACTGATGATGGATCTTACATCAATTCTTCCATGTTTAAAATTGCTTCTTCCTTCCTTTCTTTTACTTTACATAAACCCAGCTTCCTAATAGAATGGGGATATCTGTAGCTCTAATATTTTTTTTTTTGCCCTCTGATCCTTTTCTAAGTTTTCTACTTTACATTTCAGTTATTAATTAAAATTAAAATAAACCTGCAAAGTAACATATTGGTTACAACTGTTTGACAAAAATATGATTGATTCTTATTATTCTTGAAAAATTCATGCTAATAACATGGTCATATTCATCTATCTCATGTATTCAGGATAGCAGAAATCTATCTTATAAGGTGATGATTTATTCATACATTAAGAAACAACCCAGTATTAAATGAAAATTAATTTTCAAAGGATTTTCACTTACAAATTTATTCTTCAATTTGATAAAAAATAATGGCTCGATTCTGGATCATCAGATCTAACAGCACACAGTAAATGTTCGATAAATATTAATTAAATGAATTTATCCTATATCAGCAAAAACAAATTTTAATTCTTACAGATTAAAACCAAAGAAAATAAAGTCTTTCTTGGTCACTTTTTTGGCTTTAATTATCACATACAACTATGTATTTTATGAGAATTATGTCAACATTTAATTAACTAAATATGAGTTTATTCCTATTTGGTTACCATAGGATTCTTTATTGACCAGCAGCAAGCCAATCCTCTTTTTTGCTCTTTAAATCCAAAGTGCCCATAGCCAACAGCCAAAAGGTCCTGAAAACCAGCAAAATACGTTTAAAATAAGAGAGGATGGCATAAAAATATTGGAAAATGTGTAAAGATGCATATTAATGAACTGCATTAAAATAGCATTAAGAAATTTCTATTGAAAAAAAACACCTACTATTTTTATTTTACATCTCCATCTTCTAAAGCAAAATAATAATACTCATCATATTTTCAGACTAATGAATATCTAAAAAGAACCAATTGCTAAAAAGTTCTTTTACATATTGAGATACTCTTCCAAGATTGTATTACTACATTATGTTTTATGGGGTTTTGAGAATGACCTAATTATTTTAAATATAAAAACAGGGTGCCATGAACTGAATTGTGTCTCTTGACTTAAAATTCATGTGTTGCCTTCTTAATCCCCACTCTCATTGTATTTGAGGATAGGACTTTTAGGAGGTAACCAGGATTAAATGAGTTCATAAGGGTCATAATCTTAATCCAATAGGATTGAGGGCCTTATAAAAAGAGGGAGAGACACCGGAGCTTGCTCTCTCTACCACGTGAGAGCACAGCAAGAAGGTGGCCATCTACAAGCCAGGAAGAGAGCCTTCACCAGTAACCAAATCAGCCAGCACCTTAATCCTAAACTTCCTGACCTCCAGAACTACAAGAATATAAATTTCTGGGTTTTTTTTTTTTTTTTAACCCAGCCGGTCTAAGGCATTTTGTTATGGCATCCCGAACTGATTAATAAAGCAGGTCATTTCAAGAAATACTTGTAGACAAAAATTTAATAACTGACCAAACCCAGCCTCATCTTCATAATCAGAATATCTTTATCAAAAATATATTATTATGTTTTTGCCGCAACCCTATTTTCAAGCCAACATCATCTCTCTATAATTTCCTCTGTCTTAAACCACTTTTCATCACTATTCCTTTTACCCTGACACAGACAAGCTTTTATTAATCTTTTCTAGACTCAGCATAGGCACCACTTCTTCTGAGAAACATTCATGAGCCTCTCTTATGTATTCCCACACCACTATTTATTCCCTTTATTAAAGCACATAGAGACCATTATGCAGGCAGGGTCTCTGGGTGACTAAATTACTACTGCAACTCTAGTGCCTTATCAGAGGTCCTGGCACAGAGTGAATGTTCAGTAAGTATTTGTAGAATGAATTAATAAATATGATACATTATTACTGGTGAAGATAGATGTTTGTCATATTGGAAGCTTCATTAAAAATTATTTAACTTTAATCTCAATAGCACTACATTAACATTTAAAATGCTAGTATATTCAGTTTCTAAAAATGATTGATTTGTCTTTATTATACAGTTAGTATTGATTATTAAATCTCACTTATCTAACAGGATGTTTTTAAATGTAGTTTTATAAAGACCAATCCATACTTAAAGCATTTTATGTTATTAAAAAATAATGTGCATAATTTAAATAATGTTACATACATTTCTATAAAAATGATTATAAAACTTGTTTTTTAATAACCATAACAACTAGCATATTTGCACATAGCACCTTATAAGGTGTGGCAGTAAAATAATAAGGCTAATTCTTAAACATAGTACAATGCAGTTTAAAACAAACAAATTGTTTTGACCACTTACAAATACACTAAATATATATTCACAGACCTGTACCCCTGGGGATAAAAATATATGTTTATAAAAAATAAAAAATTTAAAATAAAAAATAAAAAAAAAATAAATAAAAAAATAAAGTCATGGAAAAAAATACACCAAGAAATAATAAAAAAAAATAAAAAATAAATATATATTCCAAAGATATTGTCACTACACAAAAGGTTTTTGGAATCTCTAATTGAGAATCATGTCTTCAAAAGCAGTTTATAAACCCCAGGAAAAAATAAGTCTCATTACTCTATAATCTCTCTCTCTCTCTTTTTTAAACTAAAGAGAAGGAGGAGAGGGACAGAGAGAGACTCTTTAAGCAAGATCCATGCCCAGCATGGAGCCTGACGTGGGGCTCAGTCTCACAACCCTGAGATCATGACTTGAGCCAAATTCGAGAGTCAGATTTAACTGACTGAGCCATCCAGTCACCCCTATAATCTTCTCTTTTTTAAAAGCAAACCTACTATTCCTAACTTGGTGGTTCCTATAATTTGCCTCAAGATGATTTCTGGCAGCAGTGCAATTAAGAGCAAGAACCCTGGAGCCAGGTGTTTGGGTTTGGAGTCTATCTGTTTCACTTACTAGTTGCATAACTCTGGGAATTTAATAGATGTGTAACTTCTTCAGCCAAGTTATTTATCCTTTTTGTACTTCAGTTTCCTCATCATCATATTGGGGATAATAGTACCTAACTCAGAGTTGTTGTGTTAATTTAAGTGCTGGCAATGGCACCTGGTACATAGTAAGTGCTGTTTAAATATTTGCTATTTTGGGTAGTAATAGTTAATTTTAGGAATCTCAAAATTATTTTGCACATTTTCAGAGTCACTAGAATAAGTATATAATTCTGAATATGATACTCTAAGAAAAATACAAATTTGGGTATACAAGTTTGATATATCTAAAAATAAATTGATTATATATGATCTTCTGGTTTTCTTTTCCATGTCTGATATGGATTCAGAGAATATGGTGTCCCAAATACATCTCCTAAAATAAAAATATGATGTCTTCATTTTAAGGGGAAATTTTAGAACTATTTTCATTTTCCATTTTTGAAGCATGAACTTGTAAAAGGGTGTTAAAACTCTGGTTTATATCAATTAAAATCCCTTGCCTAAAATCTGAGAAAAAGAAAACTTCATTAGTACTTGACAGTTATCTTTAAATGCTAAAGATAGAATTGTTAAGATGTTCAATAACCTACAGGATTTGTTTTATTCCAGGCAAGGCTGCTCACATTAAGACCTTTGGTTAAGTCACAGGAAAAGGACCAAAGTCGTTCCAAATTGGCTGGTATTGTTGACTGTTCTGTACTTATTTCTATTTCTTCTTCCTCTTCCTTCTTAACCTCTTCCTCTGTCTCTTGTTCAAGTTTTTCACCTTCTAGAAAGTCTTCAGGTTCTTCAGGTTCTGGTTCTAAAATTAAATCACAAAAAGAGATTATTTTCCTCTATACCTACAGAAGCCTGGCAAAGTCTCCAAACAGCATCTCTATCTTCGAGACACTTCAAGCATCAGTGAATCTGCTGGAACATATGGCCCAAATGGCAAGGCATTCCGAATGACCTCCTGGACCTGTTGTAGAATCCTCTGTTGTTCTGGGTACCACTCAAAGGAGCACCTTTTCAGTTCACTCAGTTAATGAGCCAAGTAAAACGTCCAGATGAGGAACGTGTTGCCTTAAAAGAATGAAGAAGTCTACTAGGCATTGTAACTTTTGTTTGCTTCTAAGAGGGGCAAGATGAAACAATTTATCCTTCACCTTGGTAGGTATATCTTGACATACCCCATACCACAGGACCCTTGGAAATTTGACTGATGTGTAAAGCCCCTAAAAAATTCTGTCAGATTTATTTCTCACCCTCTGGCATGCAAATACCTTACCAATAAGTCTACTTCTTGTTCACTGGGTTCAGTTAGCATAATATCATCAATATTATGGACCGGTAATTGACTGGTGTGATATTTTGTTGAAGGGAAAAGTACCTGCATACTCAATTATGACATCAAGCTAAAGAAGAGAGGCCTCAGAGGAAACCAACTCTGCTCACACCTTGATCATGGGCTTCCAGCCTCCAGAATTATGAGAAAGTAAATTTCTGTTGTTTAAGCCGCACAGTTTGTGGTATTTTGTTGTGGCAGCCCTAGCAAACCAATACAGCCCCTACCTATTTCTCTTCTAGGGACGTGATGATCAACTAGCCAATGTCATGAGTTTCTGTGAGTCAGACTGTTCTGATTTCTGCTTTGCCTGCTATGGTAACCAAGCCCTCCTTTCCTTTGGCAATTAAGTGTTACCACTTATCTCCTGCCATTCAGGATCCAATTTTCAAGGATTTCAGTTTACTGGCAGCAGTTCCCACTGTAATGTCTGACCTATAGAGAAGAGTGACCACAGAGCTCTTCAAGGATGTTGGGATACCCCCTCACAAATGTATTTCTCACAATTGTGGTAAAAGGTGTATTATCCTTCTGCAGTGGGTGAGAAAGTTGTCATGATAAATCCACCCTAACATTCCAATGTCCCTAAGCCTTGGGATACCTTTCTCTATAGTGTCCCAAAGCAGTTCTGACTTCAACTTCATTTAGTGAAAACCACATTTTGGTCCAATATTCACTAACAAGAAAGAAGGAAAGGAAAGGAAAGGAAAGGAAAGGAAAGGAAAGGAAAGGAAAGGAAAGGAAAGGAAAGGAAAGGAAAGGAAAGGAATAGTAAAGTAAAGAAGGGACGCCTGGGTGGCTCAGTTGGTTAAGCCACTGCCTTTGGCTTAGGTCATGATCCCAGGGTCCTGGAATCGAGTCCCGCATCAGGCTTCTTGCTCAGCAGGGAGCCTGCTTCTCTCTCTGCCTCTGCCCACCGCTCAGCCTGCTTGTGTTCTCTCTCTCTCTCTCTCTGACAAATAAATAAATAAATAAAATCTTAAAAAAAAAAAAAAAGAAAAGAGAAAAGGAGAAATTAAGCCATTAGAACCATTTCTAATCCCCTGAACTCCAACACCGGGTCCAGAATCTCTGCGTAGTGGACCCATATCAGTAAACTTGATCTGATGTAACTTTATATTCCTTCCATCTTTACCCTACAACCTTAATATCCATTCCCATATATATTCCTCAGATTTCTGCCTGTATAAATTTGAAAAATCAGCAGTCAATTCTGCAAGAAGTCATAGCAACCCCCCAAATGTGTATAGACCTAACAAGTTACATAACATGAAACAAAAAAACAATAGATCTGAAATGAGAAATAAATCCACAATTACAGTTCAGATTTCAACACTCCTCTCTTAATAACTGATAGAACAGGAAGACAGAAAATCAGTAAGGATGCAGATAAATTGAACATCACTATTAACCGTCTCGACCTATTGACAATTATAGAACAGTCCATCCAAAAACACCAGTATACATATTCTTCCCAAGTATCATAGCAAATTCTTTAAGATAGACCATATCATGGATCACAAACAAACAAAAAGACCTTAACAAATCTAAAAGAATAGAAATCAAAGTATATTCTCAGACCATAATGGAATTAAATAAGAAATTAATAATAGAATACAGGTAGAAAATCCCAAAATATGTGGATATTAATCGATATTTATAAATAACACATGGGTCAATGAAGTGGTCTCAAAAGAAATTTTAAAAATTTTTAATGAAATGAAAATACAACATACAAATTTTATGAAATTCAGCTAAAGCAGTGTTTACAAGGCATATTTTAGGGAAGAAGAAAATTAAATATATATTTTACATATGTACCACCTATTCTATTCCTAGTTATTGACCCAAGAGGGATAAAAGCAAATTTCCAAGCAAAGACTTGTATACTAATATTCATGCCAACTTCATTTGTATGGTCCCAAACTGGAAATAAATATTGATCAACAGGAGAAAGAATAAACACAGTGCAGGATAGTCATACAATGTAATACTCATCAGTAATAAAAAGAAATGAACTATGATATATTACATTGGCAAATCTGAAAATAATTTTGCTGAGTGAAAAGAAGCCAGATAAATAAGGGTACATAATGTATGATTACCTTTATATAAAATTCTAGGAAATATAAATTAATCTATATAGGGATATAAAGCAAAACAGTGGTTTCTTAAAGATGAGATGGGGCAAGGAGAAACAGGAAGGAAGGATTCTAGAGGACATGAAGAGAAATTTGAGGGTGATGAATACATTCATTACCATGACATATCATTGTATATATCATCGATTGTGATGCTGTATTAAAGCCTGTTATATACTTTAAATATGTGCAGTTATTGTATGTCAGTTATACCTCAATAGCTGTTAAGAAATAACAATGGCATATCACTCTTTAAATGAACCCAAGATAATATAAATATTGCAGTATTTTTAATTGTGAGAAAATTCATTGATATGCATAGATTTTAGCTGTACAGTTTAATAGGTTTCGATAAATATACACACCAATGTAACCCACACACCAGTCAAGATAGAGAATATATCGATAAACCAAAAAAGTTTCTTCATGCCCCTTTCCAGGTAAGCTCAACCCCCCACAGCCAAACACTGGTTTGATTTCTATCACGTCAGATTAGTTTTGTTTGTGATAGCATATCACATAAACGGGTTTGTTGGTATGTATTCTTTTGTGTCTGGTTTCCTTCACTTGACAATGCTTTTGAGATCCATCAAGGTTACTATGTACATAAGTAGTTCATTCATTTTTATTCCTGAGTTGTGCTCCATCATTTGTTTATGCATTGACCTGTTGATGGACATCTGGGCTGTTTCCAGGTTGGAGTTATTATGAATAAAGTTGCTATGAGCATCCTTACATAAGTGTTTTTTGCAGACATAGGTTTTCTTTTCTTGGTTGAATACCCAGGGACAGGGATCACTGGGTGATCTATGCTTAACATAGTCATAGCAATGTGGATTGGGTGGATCTATGCTTAACATTTTAAGAAACTTCCCAGCAGACTTCTAGCATGGTTGTACAATTTCAAACTCCTACAGCAATATATAAAAACCCAGTTACTCCATATTCTTGTTTGGTGTTGTCAGTCTTTTTTAATTTTAGCCATTCCAACTAGTGTTCAGTGGCATTTTGTTATGGTTTCAACTTGCATTTCCTTGACAACAAATCATGTTTAGTACCTTTTAAGGTGTCTACTGATCATTCATGTATATTTTAGTGAAGCTTCTGTTCAAATCTTTTGCCTATTTTTTATTAGACTGTCTATATATATTTTTAAAGATTTTAAATTTATTTGACACACAGAGATCACAAGTAGTCAGAGAGGCAGGCAGAGAGAGAGGAGGAAGCAGGCTCCCTGCTGAGCAGAGAGCCCGATGTGGGGCTCAGTCCCAGGACCCCGAGACCATGACCTGAGCCAAAAGCAGAGGCTTTAACCCACTGAGCCACCCAGGTGCCCCAAGACTGTCTATATTTTTTATAGGCTGTATGTGTCCTTAACATATTCCTAATTTATGTCTTTGGACAGAGGTATGTTGTAAAAATATTCTTCTAGACTGTTACTTGCATTTTCCCCCGTTAACAGTGTTACTCAAAGAGCAAACATTTTAACTACCTCAAAAGCCTTACCAATTTTTTTTCTTTCATGTCTTGGGATTTTTGTGTATTAAATAATCTTTTCTGATTCTAAGATCACATTTTCTCTTTTGTCTTCTTCTAGAACTCATAATTTTAATTTTTATATTTAAATCTATAGCCCATCTGAGTTAATTTATATGTATGATATGACATGGGAGTTGAGGTTCATTCCCCACTCAATGTGGATATCTTATTGTTTCAGCATCATTTATGAAAAGATCAGTCTTTTTAAATTAGTTCATCTTGACATATTTGTCAAAAATCAAGTGACCATATAAGTCTGTGTTTATTTCTGGACCCATTCTTATTCTATCTCAGCCATCTATATGTCTACTGTTAGACAAATACCACACTTCCTACATTACTATAACTTTATAACAAATCGTTTGTGATCAGATAGGGTAAGTCCTTCGACTTTATTCTTCTATTTCAGAATTGGCTTGGCTATTCTAAGTTGTTTGCTTTGCCAAATAAAATGGGTGATCATTTTGACAATTTAATTATCTTTAAGGAAAAATTTGATTGATGTGTTGTATCACATTGATTGATTTGTGGATGTTGAACCAACCGTGCAGCCCTGCAATAAATCCCACTTGGTCGTGGTGAATAATCCTTTTAATGTACTGTTGAATCCTATTGGCTAGTATTTTGGTGAGAATTTTCGCATCTATGTTCATCAAGGATATTGGTCTATAGCTCTCTTTTTTGATGGGATCCTTGTCTGGTTTTGGGATCAAGGTGATGCTGGCCTCATAAAATGAGTTTGGAAGTTTTTAAGGAAAAATTTTAAACACTAAGAAATGTTTCTAACTTTCACTCACATTTTTCAATTCTAGCACTCCATTAGTTTATGTAGATCCTAATTTCTGTTATTATTTTTTATCAGTCTGAAGGACTTCCTTTGACATTCCTTGCAATGTTTGTCTACTGGCAAAGAATTCTCTCAGCTTTCATTTGTCTGAACATGTTTTTATTTCACCTTGATTTCTGAAGGAGATTTTCTCTAAGTGTAGAATTTTTTAGCACAGCAAAAATGTCATTGCATTGTCTTCTGGCTTCTGATGAGAAATAAGGTCATTATTAGCTTTATTCTCCAGATGTCATGTTTTTCTCTGGCAACATTTAAGATTTTCTGACATATTACTTATGATGTGCCTCAATGTGGTTTTCATTGTATTTATCTTGTTTAGGTTTCATTGAGCTTTTTATAATTGGTTTAAGATTTTTTTTAAGTATGGAAATTTTTCAGTTACTTTTCTTCAAATTATTTTTCTTCTTCTCCTCTTCTCTTTTCCACTACTACAACCCCAATTTCATGTATGTTAAGCCACATGACCTTGTAGCACAAGTCACTGAGGCTTCTTTTTTTTTTTTTTTTTTTTTTTTTTTTTTTTTTCTTAGCCTTATTTCTCTCTGTACTTCAGTTTGGAATGTTCCTACTGCTTTGTCTTTAACCTCACTGATACTGATCTCCTGGTCCAATAAGACCATCCACTGAACTTTTCATTCAAGTATTAGATTTTTCAATTCTAGAAGTTCAGTTTGGCTCTGTATGTAGCTTTCATTGCTTTCCTCATTATATTATTTCCCTTTAAATCCTTAAGTATATGTTAATAGCGTTTTCCTTAATAGACCCATTTTTTTAGAGAAGTTTTACATTCACAGAAAAATTGACTTAAAGTAGAGAGAATTCCTCTACACTCAAACTCATACATGCACAGAAAAAAATGGAACTTAGAGTTCCTCTACACTCAAACCCAGATACATGCATAACCTCCCTCAGAATCATCATTCTGCACCAGTGATATATTTGTTATAATCAATGAGCCCACAATGACAAATCATAATCACCCAAACTCCATAGTTTCAATTAGGGATCACTTCTGGTGTATAAATTCTATGGGTTTGGACAAATGCACAATGGCATGCACTCACGATTATAATAGTCAGAGAGAATAGTTTCACTGCTCTACAAATCTTATGTTCTCTGCCTATTCATTTCTCCCAGCCCTCAAGTCCCTGGAAAACAATAATCATTTTACTGTCTCCATATTTTTTGTCTTTTCCAGAATGTCACACATTTGGAACTATACCATATAATGTCTTTTTAGACTGACTTCTTTCATTCAGTAACATGCATTTAAGTTTTATCCACATCCATTCAAGGCTTGAACATTTATTTCTTTTTTGTGCTGAATAATATTGCATTGTCTGGATATGCCACAATTTATTTATCCATTCACCTATTGAAGGAGATCTTGGTTACTTCCAAGTTTGGGCAATTATGAATAAAACTGCTGTAACCATTTGTGTGCAGGTTTTTGTGGGTATATAAGTATTCAACCACACTGGGTAAATACTAAGGAGTGTGATTATGGACCATATGGTAACAGTATGTTTAGTTTTGTAAGGAACTGCCAAACTGTCTTCCAAAGTGGCGGAACTATTCATCGTGCAATCCCACCAGCACTGAATGAGAATTCTTTTTCCATATCTTTGCCAGTATTGGTGGTGTCAGTGTTTTGGATTTTCATCATTCTAATAAGTATGTAGTGGTATCTCATTGCTGTTATAGTTTACAATTCCCTAGTGAGCTCTGATGTTGAGCATCTTTTTATATGCCTATTTGCCCTGTGTATATTTGGGGGCGGAAGTGTCTGTTAATGTCTTTTGTCCATTTTTTGATCATGTTGTTTTTCATTATAGAGTTTTAAGAAATATTTATATATTTTGGATGAGTCTTTTAACAGATATGTTTTTTGTAAATATTTTCTCCAGTCTGTGACATAACTTCTTATTCTCCTCATAATGTCTTTTACAGTGGAGAAGTTTATCATGCCTTTGGTGTTAAATCTCCAAAGTCATTGCTATACCTTAAGATTATTTAGATTTTCTTCTATGTTGACTTCTAGGAGTTCTGTAGTTTTGTATCTTATATTGAAGTCTATGACCGATTTTGGGTTAATTTTTGTGAATGATAAAAGGTTGGTGTCTGGATTCTTTATTTTGCACGTAAATGACCATTTGCTTCAGTACCATTGGTTGAAAAGACTACCTTTTCTTCATTGAATTGCTTTTTCTCTTTTGTGAAAGATCAGTTGACTATAATTATGTGGACCTATTTTGGGGCTCTCTATTCTGTTCTGCTGAAATATGTGTCTATTCTTTTGTCTGTACCACACTGCCTTCACTACTAGAGCTTTACAAATCTTGAAGTCAGGTAGTGTGTGTCCTCCAGCTTTGCTCTTCTCCTTAAATATTGTGTTCACTATTGTGGGTATGCTGGACAAAATTCAACACCCATATATTTTTGAAAATGTTTAGAAAACTAGAAAGAGGAAGATTCCCTCAAACCAACAAAAAGTATCCACAAAAAGTTACAACTAACATCATATTTAATGAAAATATTGAATACTTTTCCTTAAGCTTAGGAATAAGACAAAGACATTTGCAGTCTTGGGGCAGGCAAAGATATCTTAAAGAGGACATGGAAAACATTAACTACAAAAGAAAAAAAAAACTGATAGATAAGACTTCATTAAAATTAAAAACTTCTACTATCAAAAGAAAAACATATTGGTAAGTTACTGACTTAGACTAAAGAATTGTAATACATGTATCTTTCAAAGAGCTTATTCCAGAATATATAAAAATAAACTCCTACAACTTGATTTTTAAAAAGAAAAGATAATTCAATTTAAAATGGCAAAAGACAAGGCGTCTGGGTGGCTCAGTGGGTTAAGCCTCTGTCTTAGGTTCAGGTCATGATCTCAGGGTCCTGGGATAGAGCCCCACGTCCGGCTGTCTGCTCAGCAGGGGACTTGCTTTCCCCTTCCTCTCTGCCTGCCTCTCTGCCTGCTTGTGATCTCTCTTTCTCTCTGTCAAAGAAATAAATAAAATCTTTTTAAAAATGACAAAGGACTTGACCAAACATTACACAAAGGAAGATACACACGTGACCTAAAAAAGCACATGAATAAGTATTCAACATGATTAGTCTTTAAGACAACATTCATCAGCCTTGATGAATCTCAAAAACATTATGTTGAGGGAAAGAAGCCAGACATGAAAGAATACAAGTGGCCCTGGAACAACACAGGTTTGAACTGTGTGAATCCATTTATATGTAAGATGTTTTAAAAAGCATTAACAGCAAGAGCCACAAGGCGTTTATTTGCAACTACCCAACCCACTCTCCAAAGATGGAATGAAAGGCAACTGGCACAGAGGCAGCACTTGCTACATGAGTGCCAGGGGAGGCCTACTGAGGGAAGGTCTGCAGGCCACCACAAGTGAGGGTAGGGTGGTCAGGTAGTGCATCCAGGGCTAGCAGGCAGAAGGTTGAGCTAAAGCAGAAGAATACAACCAGATGGCAGTGATGGCGTTGTACACAGAGCCCCACAGAGTCCTCCACCCACTGGCTTCCAGAGCTGCTTCAGGGGAGCCGTGGGCCTTGGTCCTGTTGCAGGCCCTAGTGCAGATTCTTCCCTGTGGTGGTTGTGTCCATAATCTGTAACCAGTGTAGGCTTCAGGTCAGAATTAAACAAAAGCCTTACCTGTATTACCAGAAACCCCAGCATTATGAAATCTATTTGGGAACTGTCTGTCCTATAATGGGAGGGATGTTGGATTTCTTTGAGTTCTTTTACCCTCTCTCTTCTTGTGAAATCAGAGTTGAAGAGCACCTATGGGGTACTCTTATCAAAAGTTTCATCACTTATGTGCTGGTCAATTTAAATACATATGACTGGTTACCTCCTGATACCCTGCTATATTCAAAGAAAGTCTGTATTCACCTTTGTGCAAAAGGAGAAAAAGAATAACAGTTAATAATAGTTAATGTGGGGCAATAGCCCAAGGGCCAGTGGAATAGGAAAAGTCAATATCACCTCAAACGGAAAATGTGGGGACTCATCCCCAAGTGTCTTTGGGGGCAGGAATTAACCTATACATTCTGGATGGTGAGGCACCCAGCTGACCTTGGCATGTTGACTGTGCGAGGATGGCACTGCCTGGTAGAAGCTGGACTGGTGTCCGTGGATATCCTCTTTTACCAATCCATAAATGATATTTTTGTTCCAATATCTGTATTAATGAAGTCTTTGGACAGGGGAAAAAGGAGCTTCCCTAGATTTTAATTTTATAATAAAGGCATTTTAAAAAGAAAAAAGAGAGAGAGCAGCGTACTCCTGTTTGGCTGCAGCTGAAATGGCCACCTCCAGGAAGTACACCTGGTATACAACTCTAGGCAGTGGTCCAGCTCTGCTGTGCCTCTATACTTCCTCTGCCACCCATGAGCCCACCCAGCAGCTGCTGCTGGGCAGCTGAGGCCACCAGACTACAGAACTTTGTCATTCTGGGACTAGCCCCTCCCACTGCCCCTGGCCCAGGCTAGTGTATGTACAAAACTGTAAATGTATTTTCCTTTCCTTATGATTTTCTTAATACCATTTTCTTTTCTCAGGTTGTTTTACTATAAGAACACAGTATATAATACATATAACCCACAAAATGTGTGTTAACTGACTGTTTATGCTATTGGTAAGGCTTCCGGTCAACAGTAGGCTGTTTGGGGGAATCAAAAGCTGTACTGTGCCAGGGTCATCATCCCTAAGCCCTGCCTTGTTCAAGGATCAACTGTACTTACTATATGAGTCCCTTATATGATATACCAAAACAATTAATCTATGATGAGAAATATCAGATTAAATGCCTATTTAAGGGGGTTAAGGTTTAACCGGAAGATAGCACAAGGAAAATCTTAGGGTTTATAATTTATTCTAGGCAATGGGAAGTTACTGCATTTTTTTTTAACAGTTATGTTACCATGTTCAAACCCAAGTATAGGATACATCAGCACAACAGGATAGTAGAGTCGAAAGAGAATTAGAATGAGATCAGAAGAACTTGTCTGAATGCCTAGCTTTGTCATAGGCTCTAAACTTGGAAACTTTCTATACATCTCATCTTCTTCATTCAAAAAATGAAAGGTTGAGTTAATCTCTAAAATCTTTTAAAATATTCTGTGAACATGAGTTGGGATTTAGCAATGAGAACAGGAAGAATGCCCTTGCAATACAATTAAGGAAAGGTAAAAACCAGAACTTGGAAGGTGTCAGTGGTAATGGATTGGGGCTTTACATATGAGAAAATAATTCAATGCAGGGGCAAGAGAGAGAAAAATGTCACAGAAGCTTATGAAGATTTTAATCTAAGGGACTACCTCTTTTTGTGGGCTCTATAGTCTGAACTCTAATGTTACTTGGATATTCAATGCTAAAAGCTATATAGTATGTATCTTTCAATAAGTGATAACCCAGTCTAGAGGTTACATTTAGAAATAATTCCACTTAATTCTTTTAATTATTTGAGCTTGTCTAAACGTGATTTTTAAAAAGATTTTATTTATTTGTCTGAGAGAGAGAAAGAAAGAAAGAGAAAAAGAGAGAACTCGTGTACAAGCAGGGGGAGAGGCAGGCAGATGGAGAAGCAAGCAGAGAGAGAAGCAGGTTTCCTGCTGAACAAGGAACCTGATGTAGCATTCGATCCCAGAACCCAGGGATCACGACCTGAGCCAAATACAGACACTTAACTACCTGAGCCACCCAGGCATCCCCAAATGTGATTTTTAAAAATACCTTTTAAAACCGGAAGCTGACGATAAGCTGCAAGTTTGGGCTGAAATAAATTTTCCATTAGAACTCGTTCCATAAAAAATAAATCCTGACGAAACTTGTCAGATTTCATTATTGACTCTGAGCGATCCTCTTCATCATCATGGATTTTAGTCAGAAGCACATTTTCTATATCCATTAAAGAACTAGCTTCACTGTCTGAAAAATACAAACATGACGCAATGATAAAATAATTTAAATAGTATTAGATGATTCATGTATTCTAAGTATTATAAAAGTCACATTTTGTCAGTACTTGTTTTCCTCCAATATTCAAAACTTCAATAGACACTTATTGAATATCTTTCATGTACCAAGCACATGGAATATATACATATATTATCTCATTCTGGAATTCTTAACCACTTAAAAATGTATTATCAGAAGATAAACAATGATAACTTCATAGGTAATTTATATCTGTATACATTGTTATTCAAATTTAAATAATAATATTAGTCTTCACATGGAAGTCTGATTTGATTGTAGTTTTTTAAAAATGCTACACCACTGTGTTAATTTTTTTTTTCTGATGCTAAAATAAACGACAAAAACTTAAGTGGATTAAAACCATGCAGATTTATTAGAGGTCAGACCAGGTCTCATTGGCTAAAATCAAAAAGTTGATAGGATTATATTCCTTTCTGGAGGCTCTAGATATTCATTTCCTTATCTTTTTCAACTTCTAGTGGCCACCCACACCTTTCTTGGAAGACAACATCATCACATCTCTTCAGTCTTCTTCAGTCATTACATCTCTCTACGGCCACAGCTCAGAAAGGTCTCTACTTTAAAGTATCCATATGTTTAGATTGGGATCTCCCATCTACAGAAACTTCAGCAAAGACCCTTGGTCACATTTTCCCCTCCTTTCTGCCTCCTGACTGATGCTGGTGCTTCTCTTATAGCTCACAGAATTGAACATCCCCTCCTCTTGAGATCCGTGAGTAATACAAGCTATCTTTTCAATGGCAGTGGTGTCCTCATCTGTTGGCCTTACCATGCCTAAATAATAATAAAATCCACATTTAAAAAGTATCATCTACAAGAAACCCAATT
This sequence comes from Mustela putorius furo, assembly GCF_011764305.1. Taxonomy (NCBI): domain Eukaryota; kingdom Metazoa; phylum Chordata; class Mammalia; order Carnivora; family Mustelidae; genus Mustela; species Mustela putorius. Next base: position 54,605,704 of record NW_025422005.1, read on the forward strand.
TAAATGTAAAGACATGGATAGATTAAAGGTAAAGAGCAATATATACTATGTTAACACTAATCAAAAGAAGATGGAGTAGCTATATTTAATTTCAGACAAAGTTGACTTCTGAGCAAGGAAAATTATCAGAAATAGAGAGGAGCATTGCATAATAATAAAGAAGTCAGTTCTCCAAGAAGACACAGCAGTCCTAATCATTTGTGCAGCAGAAAACAAGACTATAAAATATTTAAGGCAAAAACTGATAGAACTACAAGGAGAATCAGACACATCCACTGTTATAATTGGAGACTCTAACACTATTTTATAATAGAATATATGTTTTTTATCAAGCTTACTTGGAATGTTTGCCAAGCTAGATCACATTCTGGGTCAGAAAAGCAAACTTCAACGTATTTTTTTTTCCTCTTTTTTATTTTTTAAATTTCTAATTTTTTTTATAAACATATATTTTGCAACGTATTTAAAAGAATAGAAATAATACAAAGTATGCTTTCAGACCATAGTGGAATTAAACTAGAATTCAACAAAAAAGATACCTGGATAATCCTAAAATATTTGGAAATTCTTAAAAAATACATAAAAAATAAGTCAAAGAAGAAGTCTTAAATGAAATTTTAAAATAGTTGAACCAACTCAAAGTAAAAATATAACATCAAAATGTGTGAGATTCAACAAAATGAATGCTTAGAGGGAAATTTACAACACTGCATGCATATATTAGAAAAGAAGAATGATCCAAAAATTAATAATCTAAGCTTCTATCTCAGGGCACTAGAATAAGACGAATAACATAAGCCTAAAGCTAGCAGGAAACAAATATATATAAAAATTAAAGCATAAATCAGTGAAGTTGAAAACAGGAAATCATCAGAAAAAAAAAATCAATGAAATTAAAAGTTAAGTCTTTGAAAAGATCAACAAAATTCATAATCATCAGTCACATTAACCAAGAAAATAAAAAGAACATATAAATTGTTAGTATGAGCAATAATAGAGGTGTCATCACCACTGATCCCATACACCAAAGGAATAATAAGGAAAACTGTGCGTAACTCTATGTTCACAGATTTGATCACTTAGATGAAAGGGAACGATTCCTCAAAAGACACAACCTACCAAAACTCACACAAAGTGAAATAGATCATCTGATTAGGCCTAACTCTGTTAAAGAAATTAAATCAATAATTAATAAAGTTTCAAAATAGAAAATAGGTCTAGATGGTTTTGCTGGTGAATTATATCAAACACTTAAGACTTGTTTATACAATCTATTTCAGAAACTAAGTAGAGTGAACACTTCCCAATTCATTTTGTTAGGCTGTCATTACTCTAACACCAAAACCAGGTGAAGACATTACAAAAAAGAAGAATTACAGAACAATACTGTTTATAAAAATAACACAGAAATCCTCAATAAAATATTAGCAAATCAAATCTAACAGTGTATAAGAAGAATTAGGTACTCCAACAAAGTAGAGTTAGTCCCATGTATGCAAAGTTGGTGCAACAATTGAAAATCAATTAATGTAACCCTTCCCATGAACAGGCTAAAGAAGGAAAATCACATTAGATTCAGAAAACTCTTTTGACAAAATCTAACACCCACTATATCAAGAAGTCCCAGAGTACCTGGGTGACTCAGTTGATTAGGCACCGGACTCCATTTTGGCATTGGTTTTGATCTCAGGGTCATGATCTCAAGGTCCCCAGATTGAGTCTCAAGTCAGGCTCTGTGCTCAATAGGGGGGGCTACCTCTCTCTCTCCCTCTGCCTCTGCCCCTACTCACACGCACACTCTCCCTTTCTCTCTCTCTCTGCCTCTTAAATAAATAAATAAATCTTAAAAAAAAAAAAAAAGAAAAGAAAAAAGAAAAAGAAAAACCTTCCCAGGAAACTAAGAATAGAAGTGAATTTCCTCAACTTGATTTTTAAAAAATCTATGAAAAACCAAAAAATCTATGAAAAACTAACATATTTAATGGTGAACACCTGAGAATTTCCACATGAAGGTAAGGAACAGGGTTAGGATGTTGCCTCTCACCACCTTTATTCAACATCATACTAGAAGTCCTAGCTAATACAATAATTTAAGGAAAAGAAATAAAAGTTATACAAATTGGAAGGAAAAAAGCTTTGTAGATGACATAGTTGTTTATGTAGAAAACCCAAAAAAATGTAAAAAAATAAAATTCTCCAATTAATAAGCAATTAGAGCAAGGTTACAATATATAAGTTTAAAATACAAAATCAATGGCTTTCCTATAAATGAGTAATGAACAATTGAGAATTTTCTGAAAATGATCAATTCTCTTTAAACAATTTTTCAAAAACATTTTCTGATTTACTAATTTTACATATTACATTTGTCTTTGGGTAAAATGGGTGAGAACAGAAATATTTCAATTTAGTTTATGAAAATTTGCCAAAACTTTACCAAAACTTGCCAGGGTTTAGTTACTCTGAAATAAAGACTACCTTTTATATGTAGTGATATAATTTCATAAGAAAAATTACTCCGAGTTTAGAATAGGGAGAGTAAAACTGTATAACTGCATAACCACAAAACAATCAGAAGTGGAATTTAACAAATATCCTATAACTGGACTTTGTAAAAATTCTTCCATGTTACTAAGTATATTTGGAAAGTTAAAATTTTATATTGACTTTAATTAAAGCATTTAATCTCAAATCTTAGAATACTAAAAGCTAAAGTTTTTTTTAATTTTTAATTTTTAATTTTTTTATTTTTTATAAACATATAATATATTTTTATCCCCAGGGGTACAGGTCTGTGAATCGCCAGGTTTACACACTTCACAGCACTCACCAAAACACATACCCTCCCCAATGTCCATAACCCCACTAAAAGCTAAAGTTTTAAAGTAGAATTTCTCCATGTTGGTAATATTACATTTTGCCATGTAATTTCTTGTTGTGGGGGTTGTTCTGTATATCAAAAGGTTCTTCCCTGGCATTGACCCAAAAGATGTCCTCATAGTCAGGACAACCAAAAACTTCTCCAAATACTGCCAAATGTCCCCTGGAGGAAGTAAAATTATCCCCAATTAAAAGCCATAGTTGTTCATTTATCTCCATTTTAATCTATCACAAAGTTAGTATACACTTTTTCTTAGAAATTATATAGTCTACGGAAAGAGAGAAAATTATGGAACCCACATGTTCCTATATATATAAGAGAGAACTTAAGAGCAAGTAAAGAAGCAACAGAGAAACATAAAATCTTTGAAACTCTTGACAGTTATCCAAGAAAAATTAAATTTGGGGTTCAGAGTCCAGGATGATCCAAAAGAATAACAATGCTATTTCTCAGCAAAAGTTGTAGTTTCATGTTCCACCAGAAAGTAAGTATTGTAACTGGTAAGAAAGAATTTATTTACAAGGGCATGTGAAAACATCATTTAAATAAAAACTGAAAGAGTGTTCGCTTAGCAGCAATATAATAATATTGGAAAGGTACAGAAAAGATTAGCATAGCTCCCATGCAGGGATGACATGCAAATTCATGAAACACTCCATAAAAAAAAAAAAAAACCTGAAATAAATGAAATCTTACTTTTTTCTATAGTACTCCCTGGTACTCTTGGCTCATGATCTTTAGAAACTATACTTGCTTTAGTATTTGATTCAAGCATAGATTGTTTTGTTGGTAAAGATGAAAGTTCCATAGCATTATAAGAATCATATAAATCCCAAGTACTGGACATTATACCTAAATAAAGAGAAAGGTAAAAATTATTTTAAATCAAATTCTAATAAATTAGCTTATACATAACTAGTTATAGTAAAATCTAAGAACATCTATTGCTTAAGAAATGAATAATTTTTTTTTTTACAATAGGAGAAAGTAAAGATAAAAAAGAAATAAATCATGAGAACAGGTTGAGATTCTTAGCTATCACACTTTTTGCATCTACATGTACATTAGTGTTTTAATGATAACTCCAAATCATCCTCACCATCCTTTCTGATAGCCACACCTCTCACCCCTCTATCCCAAGCTGATGGTGCATAATCTCATCCGTCTGTCAGTATAGGTCTTACTTGATATGGACCTGGACAACCATGTCACAATAAGGATTTAATGTTCTTTTATATTCTATAGAGCTTTTAATTTATAATCATCTAATTCCATTCCAAAAAAACTCATATGCTTATGTGAAAAGATTATACTTGTTGGGAAATTGGTTGACTGTTCTCAAGAAACTTGTACAGTAATATGGTTATTACCTTCCCTTTTTAAAAATTTTTGTTTGCACTGGCTATAATTTTTTCAAATGAGGAAATATAACAATGGTCTCCAAAGACTGAAAATGATATTTATCTGCAAATTAAAAAAAGTTCCAACCCTTTTCATTATTGATACAACAATGAAAATTTCATGTAGCAATTATTTTATCAGTGACCATGTAATAAAATATTTCTATGTGCTAAGCTTACGAAAGTTTAAAGTACAGTAATTTAATAATTCTTTTCTCTAAAAATCAAAACAAGACCTGGATATAATAAATGCAACTACTTCATTGTTATGACTTTTATTTTCATAAAATAAAATGAAGGAGCTTTGGATTTCTCAGTGTTTTCAATTAGTGAGAATGTTAACTCACAGTTCATAATAACATTCCTATTTTATTGAATTTATTTTAATAATATCTAACAAAGTTATACACAGAATGCCTCATCTATTTTGCTGAATTCAAAAGGGTACAATTTCCATGTTCATAAAGTAAAAGACCATAAAAAGAAATTATGTCTTTGAATAATGAATTACCTAACCTTCTTTTTCTTACTTTAACTGAAAGTTTAGTAATTTGAGTATATAGGAATATACTGTTACATTGTCAGCAATAATTGCTACATAAATAAAGGTACGTGTTATAAATGAGCAACATAAAATGTTAGGGTGATTTAAAGTTGTTTCTTGTTAGAAGATAAATAACATTGGTAATTTTAATTTGGGTACCATCATGACATTTATACATTTGAATAAATTAACCTAAGAAATAAAAAATCTCATACCACATGCCATAATATTATGTAAAAAATGAAACAATAAATAATAGTGATTGCTTTTTGTTCATTTTGGGGGGGATGGAGTTTTTTAAGTTTTTATTTAAATTCCAGTTAGTTAACATACAGTGTAATATTAGTTTCAAGTGTACAATTTAGTAATTAACACTTCCATACAACACCTGGTGCTCATCACAAACGTGCATTCCTTAATCCCCATCACCTGTTTAACCCATTCTCCCACACACCTCCCCTCTGATAATCAGTTTGTTCTCCATAGTTGAGTCTGTTTCTTGAAAAAAAAAAAAAAAAGAATGACTGTGACTTTCCAATTTTATACTGGTATATTCTACTAAGGAAAGTTTTAACTAGTATCAGAATGACATATTCCGTACTATACCTGTGTTTTGAGCATTTTTGAGTCCAGGATATGTCAAAATAGTTTTTACCCATTATAAAATATTATTTCTATTTACTGGTTTAATTCAGACTATAAAAAGAGGGCAATTAGCCATATAACATTTATAGAAAAATAATTTTACTTGTTAGCTGAGTAAAAATATATGCTAACTATTAAAAAAAAGATAACTATGACTTGTATTTCCATCACCCAGAGATAATAACTGCTAACATTCCAGTGTGTGTCCTTCCAGATTCACATATTAACAAATACATAAGTGTATTTTCTTAATAAAAATGAGCTTATATCGCTTGGTTTTATAAAAAATACACTTTATTGTAGTATAATATACATACAAAACAAGATGACTTTATGAAATCTATAGTTGTAGGATTAACTATATTTTTTAAATTTAACCAGGAATACTAATACATTTATTGAATTACCCATTGATTTGAAATGCCACTTTAGCATAATTTACTATATGTATACTGTTGGATGGAAAATTTTTTCCTCACTTTCTATGCATCATCACAGTGAACTTCAACTAAATTAACACCTTGGTCTCTTGATGTCCTTCATTCACTCATTACCAGAGAAAAAGTGACTGACTAATCCTACAGGAAAGTTTAGGAGAAGGAATTGTGCTCAGACAATTCTGAATTCTTTTGTTAGATCTGTTCAGTGGCAGAAAGCATGCTTTCTGGTCCATTCTCACTCCTAAAAAAGGAGATCTCTGCTTGTCTAGCTGTGCCATTTATGGCTGGTAAGATCTATTTTGGAAGGAAGAAATGGCAAATCCACTGAGCTGCAGATTTAAAGCTACACTTTTTTTTCAATTATCTTTATAAGTAATAAAGCTAATATTTGATTTCCAGCTGACTCCTGAATCTCTTTCAGTTTCATTCCAAATCAGGCAAAGAAGACATGTGTTTTTTTTACTGATCCACAAGACTTTATTCTTATAATAAATGGTTTATTGATATTACACTACAAAGAATGACAAAATTATATTATCTATATTTCTAGACTTACTGGCCACCCTATAGAAAGCTTCTTTGGAATAGAAAAGAAGTTTTAAGAATTTGTTTTTCCCATAATCATAACGCTGCCATACTCAGTCTAAGCACAGCTAGTGCAACATTTTCCTCAACCCACAGGCTTCAGTCCCTTTACCAACTGTAATAGGCTTAGTCACTCACAGGAGAAAAACACTGTCAGCATCAATATTTAGCAGCATTTTTTTTTGTCTTGAATAAAATACTATACTTTTAAATTTTAAATGGTCTTACTACTTCTTTACACAAAATATGACCTAATATTTAATTGGTTAGTATTGATATTTTTAACATAAACTTTATTTTGTAAAAATGGGTTTGTTTATTTATTTATTAGAGAGAGAGTGAGAGTGAGAGAAATCACAGAGGGAGAGGGAGAAGCAGACTCCTTGCTAAGCAGGGAGCCTGATGTGGGGCTTGATCCCAGGACCATAACCTGAGCCAAAGGCAGATGCTTAATTGACTGAGCCACCCAGGCACCCCTAAACTTTAATTATTTTAAATAAAAATTTTCTGTGAAATACATATCATTCACAGAAGAGTGTATAACACATATACACATAGTATAAAGAATTACTACCATGTACTCCCAGTCAGGTAAGAAATAGAACATCTCCAGGTGCTTAGAAGTCCTACACACCCTTTGCTCTAACCTTCTTCCTTCTAGCTCCCTCCAAAAGAAGCACATCCACTTTCCCTAAGTTTTGGATAGGTCATTCTCTTGCTTTGTTCTAAGGTTTTTCTCCTGTGGTAGATGCTGTTGGTGCCCTGCCCATATCTGCTATGCATCACCTGTGACTAGCCAACCTCCAACTCCAGCATCTATATTGCTTTGTTTGGAGCCATTTTTGACTGCAAGGACCACTTTGATGTCCACAAATTTGGCTAGAAGTGCCAACAAACTAACAGGCTCATTACCTTCAAACAATAATTTAGAAAGTTAGAACATGATAAAATAACTCCGACTCCCAAAATTCTCTGGCAGTATTGAATTCCAGTTACCCCAAAGAGTTAATTTGTTAGATGGAATATACTTTGCTGACTGCATACCCTTTCTTGTTCCACTTACTAACTCCCCTACTAATGTTTCCTATGATTACCTCCAAAATAAACAATGGGCACTCAGAACCTTTTTTAAGAGGTTTCTTCTTGGAAAGCTTGTGAAGCTCAGAATCCACAGGCACGGAAGGCTCTCTGACATATGCGTACCTACACAATATATTGTCTAGTTTTAAAAATTGGATAGCAAACATTATCACAGATGCATTAAAAAAGAACAAAATAATCATTGAGGACTACTAAAAGAGGACTCTCAGGAGAAGATCATCAGAACAGTCTGTGTCATACTCTGACTTCAGCTTCCCCGAGAGTTTACAAGAGCCACTAAGGAAGAAATCACATGGTGAGACCATAAATACCTCCCTGGAAACACAGAACGTAATCCACTGAGGGCATCTGACCAAGCTAGGCATTGAATGTCCAATGAAAGCATGGTCAGTTAAGTGATGCTCTGTATTTTCTGTTTACTGTGGCTTCTCTGCTGCTCTCAGGGTAAAACAATATATTTGTGCAATGAAGTGAGTTTCCTCAACATATCTAAGAGGGCCACTGGAAAGAGGAGCAGAACTATATTAAAAATGGCAAAAGCTAGATATGAAAAAGAATTGGCAGATTGAGCTGAGCATTCTGTATGTTAAGAAGATGGGACTTGGTTTTCAGTTCCACAGAATGGAGTTTGGAGGTTACTACTCTGTCCTAAGAACAAGTGAAAAATTAAACAGTATGAAAAATCAACAACTTTCTTTGGATCTGAAAGAAAGGTAAGAACATAGGGCAAACCACTGCCCCCAAGACTGGGGAGATGGACAAATGAATACAGGGAGTCAGGGCTTATTGGAGAAGACCCAGGAGTAGAAACCACTGTGGGAACCAGTGCCAAGATAGGAAACCTGAACTATAATTGATGAATTGCTGGAGGCTCACTTTTTGTCTCACAAGTCTGAGAGTTAAAAAACTGCACAGGGTCTCAGTCACAGGGAAGTCCCCAATTTTGTGAGCTTTATCTCCAGGAGCTTGAACAAATTCCCAGAATATTTTTAAAAGTCCCCTTGTGGTTCTGGCAGGGGGAGGGAAAAAGGAACCATTGTGGAATATGCTAGAATACTCTGGTTTTTTGGTTTTTTTTTTTTTTTTAGATTTTATTTATTTACTTGGCAGAGAAGATAGAGCACAAGTAGGCAGAGCAGCAGGCAGAAGGAGAGGGAGAAGCATGCTCTCCGCTGAGCAAAGCGCCCAACGTGAGGCTCAATCCCAGGACCCTGGAATCATGATCCAAGCCAAAGGCAGCCACTTAACCAACTGAGCCACCCAGGCACCCCTGGAATACTCTGTTCTTAACAAGGACTGCCTTCAAGAGAAACTAACCAGAGGACAACCTGCTAGGGTATTATCAGACTATAACTGACCTGGGGAAAGGGCAATACCAAATACCAGTACCTCTGAGCCATTTTGTCCCACCTAAGGGGAGGGGGTGGAGGAAGAAAACAAACACTTGTAAAGTTCAGAATCCAGAGACCCAGGCACACTAAAAGACTGAGACCAAATCAAAGAACCATTGAATGCTTGCCTCCTCCACACCATTACCACCACATTACTATAAATGGCTATTATTAAAAACACAATAAATAACAAGTGTTGGGGAGGATGTGGAATAAAGGAAAATTTTGTGCACTGTTGATGGGAATGTAAATTGTTGCAGCCACTATAGAAAAGAGCATGGAATTTCCTCAAAAAATTAAAATATAAATATCGTATGATCCAACAATCTTGCCTCTGGGTATTTATCTGAAGAAAACAAAAACACTAACTCAGAAAGATACCTGTACCCCCATGTTCATTGCAGTATTAATTATATAGCCAATATATGAAAGCAACTTAAATGACCCTTGATAGAGAAACAGATAAATAAAATGTCACACGCACACACACACACACACACACGCACACACACTGAAATATTATTCAGTCATAAAAAGAAGGAAATCTTGCCACTTGCAACAACAGGGCCTTGAAGGCATTATGCTAACTGAAATAAGTCAAACCAAAAAACAAAACAAAACAAAACAAATATAGTATGATCTCACTTATATGTGGAATCTAAAAAAACAAGCAAAAAAAAAAAAAAGCAAGAAAAATCCCAAGTTTATGAATACAGAGAAAAGACTGATGACTGCCAGAGGACAGGGAATGGAGAGTGGGTGAAATGGGTTAAAAATTACAAACTTCCAGTACTAAAATAAATACTCTGTGTTATAAGCCTGAAACTAATATAATGTTACATATCAATTATATCTCAATAAAAAATTAAATTTAACTTAAAAGAATTAGAGCAAGAAATCAGTGAAACAAAACAAGAAGCCAACAGGGAAAATCAATGAAACCCAAAACTGGTTATTTGAAAAGATCAATAAAATCAATAAACCTCTATGCTGGAATTTAGCTGGAATTTATGCTATTTAGACTTTATTTTAATAAAAAAGCTATTTTTAAATTAAAAAATAGCATAAATGAAAGAGGGGAGACATTACTACAGATCCCATGGACGTTAGAAGGATAACAAAGGAATACTGTGAAAATTATACGCTCACAAATTTAATATCCTTGATGAAATTCAGGATTAATTCCTTGAAAGGCACAATCTGCCAAAACTTACACAAGAAGAAATAGACAATCTGAATAAACCTATATCAATTAAAGAAATGAATTTAAAAAAAGAAATGGAATCAATAATAAATTCCCAAAACAGAAAACACCAGGCTCAGATGGATTCACTGCTAAATTCTATCAGTAATTTAAGGAAAACCTTATACCAAATTTCTATAGTCTCTGTCAGAGGATAGAAACAGAGGGAATACTTTCTAGCCCACTCTTTGAGGCCAACATTGAATACCCAAAAGCAGACAAAAACATTACCAAAGGAAAAAAAAAAAGGCAGACAGATAACTCTTAAAGAACATATATGCAAAATCTTTAATAAAATATTAGAAATCAAATCCAACAATGTTTAAAAAGAATCAAACGCCAAGTGAAATTTATCCCAGGTATGCACAACTAGTTCAACACTCAAAAATTAAGTAATGCAATCTATCACAGCAATAGTCTAGAGAAGAAATATATATGACCATATCAATAAATTCAGAAAAATGCATTTGACAAAATCTAATACCCATTCATGATAAAAACAGTCAGTAAACTAGGAATAGAATGGAACTTCTATTTGATCAAAACATCTACAAAAAAGCTACAGCTAACATACTTAATGGTGAGAAACTAGAAGCCTTCTCACTAAGATCAGGAATCAGGCAAGGATATCCCCTCTCATCATGCCTTCTCAACATCATATTGGAAGTCCAAGTTAATGCAATAAGGCAAGAAAAGGACATAACATACAGATTGAGAAGGGAGAAATAAAACTGTCTTTGTTTACAGATGACATGTTAATGTATATAGAAAATCTGAAAGAATGGACAAAAACTCCTAGAATTAACAAGTGATTAAAGAAAGGCTGCAGGACACCAGAGAAATACATAAAAGCCAATAAAAATTCCTTTCCTAAATGCTGGCAATGAACAAATGGAATTTGAAATTCAAAACAATACAATTTACATTTGTGCCCCAGAAATGAAATAGTTAGCTATAAACCTAATAAAATATGTACAAAATCTATACAAGAAAAATCACAAAAACTTTAATGTACAAAATCATTCATGTAATGGAGAGACATTCTATGTTCATGTTTAGGAAGACTCAATATTGTCAAAATATTAGGTATTCCCAAATTGATCTACAGATCAATGCAAGCTCAATTAAAATCCCAGCAAGTTATATGGGGAATATAAACACACTGATTCTAAGTTAATATGGAGAGACAAAAGACTCAGAAGAGCCAATAAATATTGAAGAGGAACAAAGTTGGAGGACTAACACTTACTATAATGCTACAACAATCAAGATAATGTGATATTGATGAACAAATAGACAAATAGTTCAATGGAATATAATAAAGGCCAGAAATAGACCCACATAGATATAGTCAATTGATATTTGACAAAGCAGCAAATACAATGGTGCTGGAACCAACCATCAAGTGGTGCTGGAACAACAGGACATCAACATGCAAAAAATGAATCTAGACACAGATCTTATATCCCTCACAAAAATTAACTCAAAGTTGAATATAGAACTAAAGGTAAAATGTGAAACTATGAAAATCCTAGGGGATAACATAGAAGAATATCTAGATGATCCTGGTATAAGGATGACTTTTTTTCCCCATTTATCCAGAAATTTTATTCATTATGCCAATTAAGCAAACTAAACCTGAGAGTTATTTATAATGAAAATGAAAAAAAAAAAAGCAAAACTAACATTATGTCCAAGTTAAAAAGTCTTCAGAAATCACAGATAAAATATTTAGAATAGGTTTCAACATTTTCACACAAATTCTTTTCATGAAAATGTAATTGAAATGGAGCATTGTAAACACTGAAAATTCTATCATCTATTTCTTCATTTGCAGTGTTGCTCTTCTTTGAAATCATGAACATTTGGAACACCACCACAGATTTCATTCCCCTAGGACTCATTAACCACACAGGAGCCCACCTATTTCTTTTTTAGATACAAGATGAAAGGTATGATTGCTAAGCAAAAACTGATAAGCTAAACTTCATAAAAATTAAAAATGTTTGTTCTGTGAAAGGCAATGTCAAGAGAATAACAAGACCAGCCACATAGTAGAAGAAAACATTTGCTAACACTACATCTGATAAAGTACTGTTGTCCAAAATATATATGTATTTCTTAAAACTTAACAACAGGGGCACCTGGGTGGTTCAATCATTAAGTGGCTGCCTTGGGCTCAGATCATGATCCCAGGGTCCTGGGATTGAGCCCCACTTCAGGCTCCCTGCTCAGTGGGAAGCCTACTTCTCCCTCTCCCATTCCCCCTGCTTGTGTTCCCTCTCTCACTGTGTCTCTCTCTGTCAAATAAATAAATAAAATCTTAAAAAAAAACTCAACAAAAATTAAAAATAACCTAATTTAAAATGGGCCAGAGAGCTTAACAGATACTTCACCAAAGATATACAGATGGCAAATACTATATGAAAATATACTCCACATCATATGTCATCAAGGAAATAAAAATTAGAACAACAATGGGATGCCACCACACACTTATTAGAACAGCCAAAATCTGGGACACTGACAACACAAAGTGTTGGCGAGAACATGGAACACCAGGAACCCTCCATTATTCCTGACAGAAATGCCAAATGGTACAACCACTTTGGAAGAAACTGGCTGTTCCTTACAAAACTAAAAATACATTACCATATGATTCAGCAATATATTCCTTGGTATTTACCCAAAGAAACTGAAAGCTTATTATGTCTACACAAAAACCTGCCATAGATGTTTATATCACCATTATTGATAAGGGCAAAAACTTAGAAGCAATCAAGATACATTTCAGTGTGTGAATAGATTCAATTTTGTCCTCTCCAGAGAGAAACTTCTGACATCTTTTAGAGTATAAGAGAGGACTTTTGCTCAAAGCATGTATCAGTATTTGATTCCTTTTTGTGACTGAATAACATTTCATTGAATGTATTTTACACATTAGGTTTATCCATTCATCCACTGATGGACATCTTGGTTGTTTCTACTTTTCGATTATGATAAATACTGCTGTCATGAATATGTGTGTACCTGTATTTGATTACCTGTTTTCAATTCTCTGGCGGGGACATATATATCTCTCTTGGGGGGGATATATTTCAGTTCTCTGGAGACATATGTATATTTATATACTTTTATATATTTATATAAATATATAGAAATACATTTTATATATTTATTTCAATTATCTGGATATATATATATATAAATATATATAAAATAGGTGTGCAATGACATCATATGTATATATTTTGGGGGGGGCATATAATAATTCTATTTAATTCCATGAGGAACCACCAAACTGGTTTTCTTGGAGCCTGCACCATTTTGCATTCCCACTGGCTATGTATGATGGTTCCAATATCTCAACATCCTTGTTAACACCTTATTTTCCATTTTTAATCATAGTCATCTTAATGGGTAAGAAAAGGTAACTTGTGGTTTTGACTTGAATTTCTGTAATGATTAATTGAACATTTTCATGAGTTTAATGATTAATTGAACATTTTCATGTGTTTGTTGGTAATATGTATATCTTATTTAAAGAAATGTTTATTTAAGTCCAATGCCCATTTTTTTTTATTTTATTAATTTTTTATTTTTTATAAACATATATTTTTATCCCCAGGGGTACAGGTCTGTGAATCACCATCAAAAGAAATGAAATCTTGCCATTTGCGACAACATGGATGGAACTAGAGCATATCATGCTTAGCGAAATAAGTCAAGCAGAGAAAGACAACTATCATATGATCTCCCTGATATGAGGAAGTGGTGATGCAACATGGGGGCTTAAGTGGGTAGGAGAAGAATCAATGAAACAAGATGGGATTGGGAGGGGGACAAACCATAAGTGACTCTTAATCCCAATGCCCATTTTTAATTAAATTTACTTAATTTTTAATTGGGTTGCTTATCTCTTTGTTCTTAGATTATAAGTATTCCTTATATAGTCTGGATACTGGAACTTTATGAGAGATAGGATTTGCAAATATTTCCTCCCATTATGTAGGTTGTACTTTCACTTTTTGAATAATGTTTTTTATGTACAAAGGTTTTCTGATGAAGGCCAATTTATCCATTTTTCCTTTGTTCTTTTGGCTGTTAGTGTGATATCTTATCAATGGACAAGAATGAACCCATCCTAAAAGCAAAGGGCAAAAATATTTACCTCAGTGTTTTCTTTTAAGAGTTTTGTCATTTTAGCTCTTATATTTAAATCACTGTTCCATTTTTCCATCTAAGTTTTGTAGATGGTATGAAGTGCAACTTTATTATTTTCATGTGGCTATCCAGTTGTCCCAATGCCTTTGTTGAAAAGATTATTTTTCTTCCATTTAATGGTCTTGGTACCAAAAAAATCAGCTGACCATATATGTGCGAGTTTATTTCTGGGCTCTCTATTCTATTCTTCTGGTCTATGTACTTGTTTTTATGCTAGTACAACCCTATTTTGATCACTGTAACTTTATAGCAAGTTTTCAAAACAGGAAGTGTGGAAAGAACTTTGTTCTTTTTCAAGATTGTTTTGGCTATTTGGAGGATCCTTTGATATCCATAGAATGATTTATTTTTCTATTTCTGTAAAACATCTTTGGGGGTTTTGATATGTATTATGTTGCATCTGCAGATTGGTTTGAGGATTCACATCGTGACATTATATTGTTCAAACCATAAACACAGGATATCTTCACTTATTTAGGACTACTTTAATTTCTTCGCAATGTTTTGTAGTTAACAGTACACAAGTCTTTCTCCTTTTTGGTTAGAATTATTCCTAGGTATTTTATTATTCTAGATGCTATTGTAAGTGCAATTATTTTTGCCTTTTTGAATTGTTCATTGATAGTGTATAGAAATACAACTGAATTTTGTGTATTGATTTTGTATTCTGAAACTTACTGAACTTACTACTATATATATATTTATTTTAATTAATTTATTATATATTTATTATTATATATTATATTATATATATATACTAAAATTATTTATTAGCTCTAATAGTTTTTGCATGAATTCTTTAGGATTTTGTATACTTAAGATCATGTCATCTGTGAGTAAAGGTATTTTTATTTGTTCCTTTCCGACTTAATTTAGTCTTTTACTGCTTTTTCTTGCCTGATTGTTTACACTAGAACTTCCAGTACAATGTTCAATGGAAGTTGAAAAAGCAGTCTGGATAGAATATATTTTATCTATTTTATCCTTGTCTTGTTCTTGATCTTATGGGGAAAGCTTCCAGTTCTTTAGCATTGAGTATAACACTAGCTGTGGGGTTTTCATAAATGCTATTTATCAGATTGGGAAAATTCTCTTATATTCCTAATTTGTTGAGTATTTTTATCATAAGACTATGTGTATTACATTTGTTGATTTACATATATTGAATTACCTTTGCATTATTGGGATAAATGCACTTAATCATAGCATATAATCCATTTAATGTGGAGCTAATTTAGTGTACTAGTACTATTGAGGATTTTTGCATCCATATTCATAAGGAATAATGGTATTAGTTTTCTTTTCTTATGATGTCTTTGTCTGGCTTTGGTATCAGAGTAATGCTGGCCCTATGATTTGTAAGTGTGCTCTTCCATTTTTTGGAAAATTATTTTTTGAAGGGTTGGTGTTGCTTCTCCTTTAAATAACTGGTAGAATTCACTAGAGACACCATTTGGTACTGGAATTTTCTTTTCTTTTATTTTTTAAGATTTTATTTATTTATTTGAGAGAGTGAAAGAGACACAAAGAGAGAGCACAAGTGGGGGTAAGGGCAAAGAGAGAGGGACAGCAGACACCGAATTCATGCAGGGAGCCTGATGCAGGGCTCAGTCCCAGGACTCTGAGATCATGACGTGAGCCAGAGTCAGTCGGCTGCTTAACTGACTGAGCCACCCAGGCACTCCTGGGATTTCCTTTGTTAGGAAGGTACTGGTAATCCAGTACCTTTACTTATTATACCTCTGTCCAGATATTATATTTCTTTTTGAGTCAGTTTTCACAAGTTGTGAGTTTCTAGGAATGTGTTCATTTCATTTAGTTATCTAATTTATTGACACATGAATGTTCATTTTTTAATAAATGATTGTATTTCTGTAATGTCAGTAGTTATGTCTCCACTTCCATTTCCCATTTAGTAATTTGAATCTTCTATTCTTAGTCAGTCTAACAAAAATTTTGGCAGTTGTGTTGATTGTTTCAAAGTACCAACTTTTAGTTTTACTGATTTTTTTTCTCATTTTGCTTATCTCCACTCTAATTTTTATTATTTCCTTCCTTATGCTGGCTTTTGTAGTTTTATCTTCTTTATTTCATTGCTTAAGGGGTAAAGTTACTCATTTTTTAATTACTTTTTTATTGAAGTAGAATTGATACATAGTGCTACATTAGTTTCAAGTGGAGATCTTTTAAAATATATCTACAGCTATAAATTTCTCTTTAAATACTACTTCCACATCTTAGAAGTATGCTATGTTGTATTTTCATTCTCATTTGTCTCAAAATATTTTCCAGTTTCCCTTGTGCTTTCATCTTTGATCCCCTGGTTGTTTAAGAGTGTGTTGTTTAATATCCAAATATTTTTAAATTTTCCAGTTTTCCTTTTGTTACACATTATGAGTATCATTACATTGTGGCAGAAAAGATTTGAATTTTTAAAATTTTATTACCTGTTGTTTTGTGGCCTAACATAATGGTGTATTTTGGAGAGTTTTCCATGTGAACTTGAGAAAAAAATGTGTATTCTGTCATTTGGGGATGGTGTGTTCTGTGCATGTATGTTACGTCTAGGTTATGTTATTATTCAGGTCCTCTTCTTTTAAATTGATAATCTCTCTGGTTTTTCAACCCATTATTGACAGTGGGGTACTGAAGTCTCAACTCTTATTGTAGAACTGTCTATTTCTTCCTTCAATCCTGTCAATTTTTGCTTCATATATTTGGAGGCTTTTTTGTTAAATACATATGTTTATAATTGTTATATCTTCTTTATGGATTGAATCTTTTTTTTTTTTTTTGCTTTTTCTGTGATTTTTTTTTTTTAATTTTTTATTTTTTATAAACATATATTTTTATCCCCAGGGGTACAGGTCTGTGAATCACCAGGTTTACACACTTCACAGCACTCACCAAATCACATACCCTCCCCAATGTCCATAATCCCACCCCCTTCTCCCCAACCCCCTCCCCCCGGCAACCCTCAGTTTGTTTTGTGAGATTAAGAGTCACTTATGGTTTGTCTCCCTCCCAATCCCATCTTGTTTCATTTATTCTTCTACCCACTTAAGCCTCCATGTTGCATCACCACTTCCTCATATCAGGAATCTTTTATCAATATGTAATGTTCTTGGGGCACCTGGGTGGCTCAGTGGGTTAAGCCTCTACCTTTGGCTCAGGTCATGACCTCAGGGTCCTGAGATTGAGCCCCACATCAGGCTCTCTGCTCAGCAGGGAAACTACTTCCCCTACCCCTGTCACCTGCCTCTCTGCCTAGGTGTGATCTTTGTCTGTCAAATAAATAAATAAAATCTTAAATATATGTATTTAAGTATATATATTTAAGATTTTATTTATTCTATTTACTTATTATATTTTATTTAAATTATATTTGTATTACAATTATTAATTATATTATATTTATAATTATTATATAATTATAATATTAATATAATATATAAAATATATAATATATAAATATATATTATATGTAAATATATAAATCATGTATAAATCTGCTTTTTCATTGGAGAGTTTATCTATTTATTCAAAGTAATTATTGTTCTGTCATTTTTGTCTTCTTTATGTCTTATGTCTTTGGTCCTCAATTCTTCCATTACTGTCTTTTGTGTTTACTTGATTTTTTAATAGTGTTCTGCTTTGATTCCTAATTTTCTTTTTTGAAATTTTTAACTTTTTTTCTTGGTGATTACTTTAGAGATTACAATCAATTTCTTAAAAATTTAACAATCTATTGTGAATTACTACTACCTTACTTCAGTAGTATACAGGAACTCCTATACAGCTCTATCACACTCACTTTATGTTGATGGCACAAATTATATCTTTATACACTGTGTGCCTATTACTATAGATTTATAATTATTGCTTTATATATTTATTTTAAATTATATTGCAAAAAATAGAGGAGAGACAAACCAAAATTATAATACTGCTTTTGTATTTATCTATGTAGCTACATTTACCAGTGTCCTTTGTTTCTTCATGTCTTCATGTTACTATCTGGTGTCCTTTCATTTCTGCCTTAAGGACTCCCTTTAGTATTTCTCATAAAGCTACTCTATTTGTGCTGAATTGCCTTAGCTTTTGTTATCTGGGGAAATCTTAATTTCTCCTTCATGGGAATATATTTAATCTTAATTATTTTATGTAATTTCTCCATCATTAGAATTATTTGAAGGATATAGAATTCTTGGTTGACACTTTTCTCTTTCATCTCTTTAAGAGATCATCCCAATGATCTCTGGACTCCATGGTTTCTGCTGAGAAATTGGGTGTAATCCTACTGAGGATTCCTTATATGTAATAAGTCCCTTTTTTTTTTTTTTTTTTTTGCTGCTTTCAAATCCCCTTTTAACACTTAATTATAAGATCTCTTTGTTTATCGTTTTTGGAGTTTGTTGAGAATCTCAGACATTCAGATTCATGACTTTTATCGAATTTTGGAAGTTTTTTGGCCATTATTTCCTCAAATGTTTTTTGTTTCCCTTTATCTTTTTTTTCTTCTACCATTCTGAAATTCCCTTTATGTTTATGTTGGTATGGTTGGAGGGCTCCATAGGTCCTTTGAGCTGTGTTCATTTTTCTTATTCTTCTCTCTTTTTTCTTCTCAGACTATTATTTTTATTGACCTGTCTTTTAAGAATTGCTGATTTTTTTCTTCTGCCTGCTCAAATCTGCTCTTCATAACTCCAGTGAGTTTTTCCATTTCAGTTATTATACTTTTAATCTCTAGAATTTGTTGGTTTCTTTTTATTCCTATTCTTTATTTGTTTGTACATCATTCTGGTTTGCTTTAGCTTTTTGTCCACAGTTTCCTTTAGCCTTATCAGAATATATAATACAATTGATAAAAAGGGTTTTTTTTTTGATAAATGCAATATCTGTATTTCCACAGGGAGTTTCTGTTGATTTCTTATTTAAACAGGCTATGCTTTCTTATTTCTTTCTATCCTTTGTAATTTTTTTTTTTTTTTTGAGAACTGAACAGTTTGAATATAATAATGTGGCAACTCTGGAAATCAGATTCATCTTGGTCTTTGGGTTTTGTTTTTGTAGTTTTCTGTGAGTCCTAGTTGTTTGTTTGCTTAGTGGTGTTTCTAAGCTATTTTTATAAAGACTGTATTCTTTGTTATGTATCATCTTAGAAGTGTTTGCTTTTTTGGCTTTTGGTCAGCAGGTGTCCTGACAGAGATTTCCTTGAACATCTGAATTTCTATCCCCATCAGAAAAAAAAGGAGAGCAAAGAGAAAAGAAAAAGAGAAACAAAACAAAACAAAACAACAAAGGGGAAAAAAACTCCCAGTCTTTGTAGATTGAGTCTGTGTTAAGGTGTTCCTTTAATGCTTAGCCAGATTGTTTACAACTATGCCTTAGCCTTCATTTCCTGTTTGTACTGAGCCTAGAGATCAGCCAGAGGTGAAAGATTAGGATCTTTTTTCAAGTCTTTTCTGAGCATGCATCCTGCCCTAGGCATACACAGGACTCTAAATTTCCCTGTATATGCAAGCCTTTTTCAATATCTTAATTTCCTAAAGAAACTCCCTCCCTAGCTTTTTCTCTCAGGGTTTTAGTGTGTTTCTTGTTTGACTCCATTGTATTCTCTTGCCTCTAAGAGAGCCAGAGCTGTTCATTTGCCTTTCAGTATTTGTGAAGAATGCAGTATGCACAGCTGCTTTACCATCTGAGAGAGTACTGAATTTAAAAATAATAATAATAATAATAATAATAATAATAAGACAAGTGCTCTGTGTCAGTCCTTCAGGTAGCTCCCAGACAGGTTGAAACAGAGGAATCAACTCCGTTAAGAATAAAGTCTCCTCTGCTCCTTCTGGAACCAGAGGCCAGGATCTCAAACTGAGACAGCAGACTGCTGTCTTTTAAGACCACCACCACATTTGTAAGGGGAATATGGCAAGAGTGAGTACAGATTCCAAAAGCTTTCCTACTAATTATAAGTTGCTTTTTTTTAAAATTTAGTACTTGCTTAGGAGTTTGTCTATTTTAATCTTTCAGAAGAACTAGCTTATAGTTTTGCTGAACAACAAAAGCCATTAAAAATTAAAAACTTTCTTTTAATTACTTTTGGCCCTGCTTCACAGATTGTTGGCTATGCAAGGTTGTTAATTTATAAACATTGAAAGACAGTAAGTGTAATAAAGGACACAGGCTCTAGAACCAGACTGTCAAGGGTATTACTGTGTACTGTAATAGCTGAGTGACTTCAGCAAGTTAGCTAACTTCTCTTTGCTTCTTTCCTCCTCCAAAATGGAAAGTAACAATAGTATCTATCTCATAGGGTTGTGGTGAGAATTAAACCAGTTAATATAAGTGAAAGGCCTAGAATAGCACCTGACATTTTAAATGTTATTAGTTATGGTTGATACTCTGTAATGGTAAGCAGGCAGTTTCTCCAAACATTTCATAAACACTTGAAGAATGTAAAATTCTATAATAGAGTTTCTCTAAAAATCAAAATTGATAATTATGTCATCTAAATCTTTTATATTTGTATTTATTACTCATTATTTGTCAAATTCTAAAAGCTGTAGATTACAGTACCCAGCTATTATTGTGATTTGGCCAAAGTATTTCTATTTTTGCTTTGTATGTTTCAACATTAATTTCTTAATTGACAGACTCAAAGAATGTTCATTAAAATATGGTCATTTATCAAGCAGAATAAAATATAAGTTACCTTTGTCTTCCTTTACGATTTTGTCACATTGAACCTCTTTATTCTTTGGAGCTCCATTAATAGTCTGCATCATCCTTTCAACATATAAGTCATTGCCTAATCTATTTTTACAAAGGGTCTCATAAGTCCTGTTTCTCCGACTATAAAAAACAAAGTATATTTAACTCATTAATAAAAGTTATTACCACAGATCTTTCTTATGTTATGCTTTCTCTTTAAAATTACCTTCTTTAATGTGGATTGCACCAAACATGAAGTGAGAGTTTAAAAAACCCTTTAAGGAAAGACTGCACTAAATCACCTCCAAAGGATTCCATTTACTGTACCTCCCAGCATCCCTACTACTGTCAGTGCCCACCAACAATATGCTAGCACTATCTCCAGATAGGTTTTAAGAACGTTGTTGTGAACACTGAAAACTACACATTTCCCTTAAGGTACCACTTTTGTGTCATCCTGTAGGTTTTCTTTTCATAATTATTTAATTCTGAGTATTTCTTAAATTTCTATTATGATTTCTTCTTTTATTCATGAGGAATTTAGAAAATGTGCTTTGTAACTTCCAAATGTGTATGTGAATATGTATCTGTGTTTTTATTGAGGTTTATGTTATTAATTTTCAACTTAATTCCATTTGTGGCCAGAGAATTTAGTTTGTATGGTACTATTTCTTTGAAAATTTTGAAACCTTGATTCATGGCCTTCTGCATGGATGATTTTTATAAATATTCCATGGGTGCTTGAAAAGAGTGTATGGTCTCTAATTGTTGAATGAAGAGTTGTGATCATTAAATTATGTTTCTGGTCCAAATTTTCAATATCTATGTGAATTTTTTATCTGGTTGACATAAAGTAATTAAGAGAGGCATGTTTAAATCTCCTACTTTAATTTGTGCTTTTCATATATGTTGAGGTTATTTTATTAGGCATATTTAAGATTGAAATTATTTTTACCTTCCTGTCATTATGAAGTGAACTTCTTTGCCCCAATAATGCTGTTGGTTTAATTGTTTCTCTGTGGATGATATGCTTTTTCTTTCTTTTTTTCTTCTGTTTTAAAAATCTTTTAATATTTGATATCTTGGACTATCAGTACAATGCATTGAATCCACTTCATTTTTGTGGATTTTTTTTTTTTAATTTATTCCTGTTTCTGTGACATGGTGTCTTTTAAGAGCTTGGGAAAGTCCTTACCCACTCTTTTTAATAGTTCCCCTCCTCCATTCTTTCTATTTTGACATTTTGAAACTAACCAGATGCATGTTAGACCTTTATTCTATTGTTGATGTCTTTATCTTCTCTTTCATACTTTATATCACATTTTTCTCTCCAAGGTTTATTTTGTATAATTTATCCAGATCTATATTTCAATTTATTAAATCTCTGTTCAATTATGCCTTGTTTAAATTTAACATTTACTTTTTAATCTCAACAATGATACCTTATTTTACAGTTATTTTTAGATGTTTTTACAAATATGAGTCATCATTTTGATAGTTTCTTAATGTTAGTATGGTGTAACTTTATCTTTTATTTAAATATTTCACACATATTCTATATTCTGTATCTCATAATATAGCCCTATTAAAATCTCATCCACAGATCTCATGATGTAAATCTAAGGTTTGTTATTGCTTTAATTCTCATTCATAATGGCTTCTTTATTGGTTTAGTGTATTTTTACCTAACTCAAGATGAGGGAATCTTAAAAGTCTAAATGGGATATGATTTCCTCCAGAGAAAATTCATGTTTGCTTAAGATAGTAGCTATGAGACCTAGGATTGCTTGAGATAACTGAAATCCTTTTAAGGGTCGTTGATTAATACAAAAATATCTCTTTCAGTTATCTCAATTTTCCAGGAACCAAAGATTTTAATAGAGTCTAGATCCATGTGCTAATTTTAACATTTGCTTCTAGTATCTCTCCCTCTCTGATTTCAGATAATTTATTTATCCATTTGCTATTCTTTATTTTCCTTTTTTTGGTGTTAAGAGCTTACCCTTATGTCTTAGGAGTTTCAAAGAATGTTATTCAGGATCTACTTGTACTATATTTTGAAGTCCAAAAAAATTCTAGGTCATTTTATATTTGGGTAAGAATAATGCCCTAAAAATATTTTAATGATGGATTTTTAGTACTATTAATCATATTCAAAGTATATTTGAATCTAAATAATCTGAATAACAATAATCTATTTTTAGCAGCTAAATTAATTTCAGACAGAGCAGACTTCAGAGCAAGGCAAATCACCAGAGAAAAGAGGGGCATTACATAATGATAAAAAGGTCAATTCTCCAAAAAATGCATAACAATCCTTCATGTGTATGTATTTAACAACAAAATTTCAAAATACACAAGGCAAAAACTAAAGACCTATTTAAATTAATTAATAAGGAGAAATGGAAAATTTGCTCTAATACAGTAAATTCAGTTATTTTCCCATTATATATTTTCCTTCTTAAGTTTTTAATATAAAAATGTCAGTCCTTTCTTTTTAAACTGGACATAATTTATACAAGCATAAAAGAAAAAATCCTTAAAATATATATTGAGACTTGGAAGCTTCTTTTATTTCTTTTATTATTTGATTTAGTAGTTTACCTACTTTTTGAAGAATAAGGTAAAGTTATGGGTTCTTCCTCCAGAAAAGAAGTACATACAACATAAATACTTTACATATCACTTCATAGGGCAAATAAATAACTTTATATATAATTTCACCAAGCACATATGACACCACTATTTATCCAGGAATCCCCCAAAACAGAAACAAGGATAAGAACCTCTGACTTAGCATTTAAATTACAGAAACAAATAGACAATTGAGCCATACATACGTGACCTTCGCAGCTTCTTCAGATTCCACAGAAACCATGACTGTTGGTAGGTTAAAAAACCTCAGTGTTTCTGTCTCTGTGAGTATTATCTCTATAGTCTTCTGTAGGTCTTCTTTTGTTACAATTTTTTCAGGTGTTGCCCTCACAACTCGTAAATCTAAAATACATGACTTAATAAAAAATCATTTACTAATTGCTATTTTTAATTTTCATTTTACCAAAGTATCACGATGGATCATGCATTGGAGGTGGCTGTATGTGGTCAAAGAACAGACCATGTTGTGGGATGTATTCAATCCCTCTGATGCTGGGAGAGATTGTGATAATAATCATATCCTCCCGTCTCCCTCTGAGAGGATGATCTTCCCTGCTGCTGCTGACACTGCGGATTGCCCAAGTTTTCATTGCTAAGGCTTTCTTCCTTCCCTTGCTCTTTCCATGAAGAAAATCACGTGTTTAGCTTTCTTAGCCTCTCTTGAAGCTAGAGGTGACCATGTGACAGAGCTCTGACCAATGAGAGAACAGTGGAAATATATAGGAAAGAAGGCAGCTCCTGGGGAAGCTTTTACTTTCCTCATAAATAAGGGTGACATGACTGAAGCTACTGCCTTTCTCCCTCTTTCTGCCTCTAATGTGGATATAATACCCACAGCTGGGGCAGATATTTTGAGACCATGGAGCAAAAAGCAAGAAGCAATAAGTGAAAAGAAAAGTTTTAAGGAAAGAGAATTAGCAGAGCGGCCAATCAAGAGTCTGACAGTCAAGACACAAAATCAAATTCAAAAGTATTGACCTTTCAAGTTCTTTTTTTTTTTTAATTTTTTATTTTTTATGAACATATATTTTTATCCCCAGGGGTACAGGTCTGTGAATCACCAGGTTTACACACTTCACAGCACTCACCAAAGCACATACCCTCCCCAATGTCCATAATCCCACCCCCTTCTCCCAAACCCCCTCCCACCAGCAACCCTCAGTTTGTTTTGTGAGATTAAGAGTCACTTATGGTTTGTTTAATGTGAGAAAAATAGGTGGTAGTTTAAGCTAACGTAGTTGGGTATTCTCTTACTTGTTGTCAGAGCATTGTAATTACATATCTTAACACCAAAGACTCTCAAGCACTTTCCCAACCTTATGAATACTTTCATCAACCCTTCATTATCATCTCAGAGGAAGAGACACCCTTACTGCACTCCGAGGCAAATGTTCCTTAGGTAGGTACCTATTTCTTCCAGCACTTTGGATCAGGCATCATTTTGTCATTCTTATATCTTTGTTTTCATAACCGTTTATCTCATGTTTTATGCTCTGCCTGGAAGGAGCCACTCCGATTTGTTCTCCTGACAAATTACCAATCACCTTTAAGAACCCAATTCAAAAGTCTATAATGTTCTCTATGAATTCTTTTTCTTTCCCCACCTTCAAGATGTTAATCTTCACGTTCAAAGCGCTCCCATTACATTGGCATATGTCCTATTATGACACTGATCACAATGTATCAGAAGGACTTGCCTCCTGAGTTAAAAGCTCTCCTAAGGCAGAGAGTCACCCTGGGAACTTGAATGCTACCTTGGTAATTCTCATGTAGCTACTCCTCAGTCCAGCCTTTGGAAATCATTATCATAGTTCTTTTGTCTCAAGTACCTGACAAATCATAAGCATATTTGCTAAGGAAATAATGGGCGGTTACTGAAATAAATGACATTATTTTCATTACCTGTAAAACTAGTCAGTTTTTCCCGTCTGTAGGATGGTTCTTCGAGGTCTTCTGCTATTGAGTCAGTAGTAGATACACTTGATTTAGAAACTGTGCTACTTCCTAAAACTGACCTTTAATAATGAAAAACATTACTCATTTATTTAGGTGTTCTTATGGGTAATTAAATATATAAATAAAAAACATTACCATAGTGAGAAATCAAATATAATATAATCATATAAGAAACACTGATAAAAAGAGACTACTTATTGAAACAGAGTTGGTTTGTAGTGCTCCTTAAGTAAAAGGTCATTATAAATATATTTTAGAGAGAAAACATGTCAAACCTATGTCTAAAGTCCTTCGATGGATTCCCAATATATTTAGAATAAAAAGTTAAAATATAGTCTACCTATCCAGTCTCTCCATCTTCATTATCACTCTTCCCCTGCCCCACTTTTTCTCAATCTTGTGGTGCTCTCCTATTTTAGAGTCTCAGCCTGGAACCTCCTTCCATTTTTCACCAATTTTCTGCTCATCATTCAAATCCCATATTAAATGTGATTTTTTTCAATTTTATAAAGATCCTCTCAAGATTTAATTAAAAGAAAATCTATATACTGGTTGGGAAATCAACAAACTAAAGAATACAAAGATAATTTCCTTGAACAATGAACTTAATATTACTTCATGATCCTTTTCTATTTATAAGTCCAACTGTCCTCCAAAAGGATAGGTTCAGTTTACAGAAATATTATTTGTTTTGTGGAGCACTCCTATGATTACTTTGTGCAAATTTGGAGGCAGACTCTCAAACAGCATATTTTCTCTTAAATTTTGTGCTTAGTTAACATCTGGAACTTTTAACTTGTCAGATTGAAAATTACACATTCAAATATTTCCCCATAATCTTTAGATTATTTTAGGACATCATGTTTTATTACTGCGAAGACTCTGAACTTCTTCACTGTAAGCATTAGAAAAATTTCAGTAATGTGTCTACACAATACATGCATAACATTTCATTTAAAAAAATTATGAAACAGAGGAGAAATCAAACCCTAGGAGAAGAGGGATTTGCAGGGAAGAATGGAGTTGGGGGCCACAGAAAAGGAAAGCTACTTCTTCCCATCAATTGCAATAGAGAAGAAATTGAAGAAGTATGTCTGTGGGTATGTGATGCTAGCCCCACCTTTTGGTTCCTCAGGAAATCTTGAGTAAAATCTACATATATTGCTCACAAAGGTTTTGGTGTATCAGGGAACTCTTAAGTCATGCAAAGCTCTACATCTAAGTAAAACATGAGGGGAACACCAAGATGGCATACTAATGTAGAGTGGAGTTAGGAGTCTGAAGACAACTTCTAAGTTACATATATGCAACTGAAATAAAAAGACAGTAGATATTATATAAAAAAGAACAATAAAATAGTATACTCTACCTTGTAAACTGCCCTAACATACTAGGATTTATTGTATTCTGATACAGGCTATAGGAGGATATATATTCTGATCCATATGATCCTTCTTGTGATGTAAATAGTTTATTTGGCTTTGCTGTTCCCATATGTGGGTCTTGTTGGTAAAGAGGTCGGGGAGTAACATCAACTCCAAGTGCATTAATTACCTGTGGAAAGTGGTTATTTAAAATGAAATGTTAAAAAAAGGGGGGGGGATGTTTCTGAATAATGAGCCCTAGAAAATTATATTAGTTGTAACATTTCTTTTGTTTCTGATTTTATTTATTTTAACCTAATTTTATTTGAATTCCCTCTTCTTTTTTTCTGGTGAATATAGTTAAAGATTTGTCAATTTTGTTTATCTTTTCAAAGAACCAGCTTTTAGTTTTACTGGTCTTCTCTATTATCTTTTCTGTCCCTATTTCATTTGTTTCTGTTCTATTCTGTTATTTCTTTCCTTCCACTAACTTTGGGCTTCATTTGTTCTTTTTCTAGTCCTTTGAGGTACAAAATTAAGTTGTCTGAGACTCTTTGTTTCTTGAGGTAGGTATTTATCTCTAAGAACTTCCCCTTTAGAATTGTTTTTGCTGCATCCCACAAATTTTGATATATTTCTTTTCTTTTTTAAAATTTAATTTATTTTTTAAATTTCTTTTCAGTGTTTCAGAATTCATTGTTTATGCACCACACCCTGTGCTCCATGCAATACATTCCTTCCATAATACCCACCGCCAGGCTCACCCAACCCCCACCCCCCTCCCCTCCAAAACCCTCAGATTGTTTTTCAGAGTCCACAGTCTCTCATGATTCATCTCCCCCTCCAATTTCCTCCAACTCCCTTCTCCTCTCCATCTCCCCATATCCTCTGTGTTATTCCTTATGCTCCACAAATAAGAGAAACCATATAATTCTGTCTCAAGGTATTTTTTTCTCTTTTGAATTCTTCTTTGACCAATTCGTTACTCAGAAGCATATTGTTTAATCGCCACATTATTTTTGAGCTTTCCAGTTTTCTTTGTGTTATTAATATCTAGTTCCCCAACCTTGTGGCTGGAAAAGATGCTTGATATGGTTTCAATTCTCTTCAATTAATTAAGACACATTTTGTGGCCTAACATACGCGCTATCCTGGAAAATGTTCCATGTGTATTTGAGAAGAATCTGTATTCTGTTGCTTTTGGTTGGTATCACCCTTTCTGAGCCTCTATTCATTTTCTTCGTTCTTTTTTTCCACTATGTTTTTGGCGTGTGTAATCTCTATAGATCTATTCTCAAGTTGGCTAATTCTTCCTTCTGTCAATTAAAATCTATTATTTAGCTTCTCCAGTGAATGTTTAAAGTTTTGATTACTGTGCTTTTCAATTCCAGAATTTCCATTTGGTTCTTTTTTATAATTTTTTTTGGAGCAACCCAGAAACTGCATTTTAATTTTAATTGAGATATAACTGACACATAAGATTGTATCCATTTTAGGTGTACAACATAATGATTTGACATATGTGTATATTACAAAATGATTACAATAGTAAGTTTATATAAAATCCATCACCTCAGGGGCACCTGGGTGGCTCAGTCAGTTAAACATCCAACTCTTGGTTTGGGCTCATGTCATGATCTCATGGGTTATGAGACTGAGCCCCATATGGGGCTCCATGCCCAGCTGGGAGTCTACTTGGGGAGTTTCTCTCTTTGCCCCTCTCCCACTCACTTGTTCTCTCTCTAAAATAAATAACAAATCTTTAACCAAAATAAATTAAAATCCATCACCTCACATAGTTAAACAAAATTATTTTTTGTTACGATGAGAATTTTTTTTTTTTTTTAAGATTTTATTCATTTGTTTTAGAGACAGAGAGCATTCTGGCAGGGGCAAAGGGAGAAAAGAATCCTAAGCAGACTCTCTACTGAGTGGGGAGCCTGATGTGCGCCTGATCCCAGGGCCTTGAGACCAAGATCTGAGCCAAAACCAAGAGTCGGAAGCCCAAGCAACTGTGCTCCCCAGGCGACCCATGATGAGAACTTTTAAAATCAATTTTCTCAGGAACTTTCAAATATACAATGTAGTATTTTTTTCAAGTTTTTATTTAAATTCTAGTTAGTTAACATACATTGTAACATTAGCTTCAGGTGTACAGTATAGTGATTCAGCACTTCGAAGTAATACCTGGTGCTCATTTACCAGTACACTACTTAATCCCCATTACCTATTTAACCTATCACCCCACTGATCTCTCCCTGGTAACCATCAGTTTGTTCTCTATAGTTCAGAGTCTGTTTCTTGGGTGGTCTCTCTCTTTTCTTCCCCCTCATTTATTCATTTATTTTGTTTCTTAAATTCCACATATGAGTGTAATCATATGGTATTTGTCTTTCACTGACTAACTTATTTCACTTAGCATAATACTCTGAAGCTCTATCCATGCTGTTGCAAATGGCTAGATCTCACTATTCTTATGGCTGAGTAATACTGCATTGTATACATATATACACCACATCTTCTTTATCCATTCTTCAGTCAATGGACACTTGGGCTGTCTCCATAATTTAGCTATTGTAGGTAATGCTGCTATAAACGCTGGGATGCATGTATCTCTTCTAATTGGTATTTTTCTATTCTTTGGGTAAATACCTAGTAGTGCAATTACTGGATTATAGAGTAGGTCTATTTTTAACCTTTTGAGGAAGGTCCATATTGTTTTCCAGAGTTGTTGCACCAGTTTGCATTTCTAACAGCACAAGAGTGTTCCCCTTTCTCCACATACTTGCCAACAATAGTTGTTCCTTATATTGTTGATTTTAGCCATTCTGACAGGGTGAGGTAGTATCTCATTGTAGCTTGATTTGCATTTCCCTGATGATCAGTGATGTTGAGCCTCTTTATTGATGTTTTCTGAATTGGGTGTGACAGTTATCATACATCTTTTTACTTCTTTAATTATGGTCTCTTTAGTTCTATGCTGGGAAATAAACTGAGGGATTTAGAAGGGAGGAGGGTGGGGGGATGGGTGAGCCTGGTGATGGGTATTAAGGAGGGCAGGGATTGTATGGAGCACTGGATGTTATATGCAAACAATAAATCGTGGAACACTACATCAAAAACTAATGATGTACTGTAACGGTGACTAACATAACACAATTAAAAAGGGGGGGCAGAGGGGAGGGAGAGGGATAAATAGTCTGAGCTAAGCATGGAGCGAGACTTGGCGCTCTACCCCTGGACCCTGAGATCGTGACTTGAGCCAAAACTAAGAGTTGGATACTTAACCAACTGAGCCAATCAGGCATCCCTTTTCCAAGAGTTTTATAGTTCTAGCTGTAAGAACGTGATACATTTGGAGTTATTTTTTTATATAAGCATCCTACAAAATTCTTTTGCATGTAGATATCCAGTTTTTCCAACACCTTTGTTGAAAAGACTGTCCTTTCCCCATTGCATAGAATTAACATCTTTGTTAAAAATCATTTGAACTTGTGTGTAAAGGGTTATTTCTGGGCCCTCTATCCTATTCCATTGATCCATATATCTGTCTTTATGCTAGTAGTGCACTGTATCAATTAGTACAGCTTCATAGTAAGTTTTGAAATCAGGACGTGTGAGACCTTCCACTTTGTAATTCTTTTCCAAGACTGTTTCGACTATTTGGGGTCTCTTAATATTCCATATGAATTTTAGGACAGATTTTATTTCCACAAAAAATGTTATTGGGATTTTGATATGGATTGCATTGAATCTGTATCTTGTTTTGTGTACTATTAGTATCTGAAGAAATATTCTAATGTAGGGATGCCTGGGTGGCTCAGTGCATTAAGCTGCTACCTTCAGCTCAGGTCATGATCTCAGGGTCCTGGGATCAAGCCCCGCATTGGGCTCTCTGCTCAGCTTCCCCCTCTCTCTCTGCCTGCCTCTCTGCCTACTTGTGATCTCTCTCTCTCTTTCAAATAAATAACTGAAATCTTTTAAAAGAAATATTCTAATGTATAAACAAGGGATGTTTTCCCATTTATTATTGTTTTCTTTCATTTCTCTCGGCAATATTTGTAGTTATCAGTGTATAAGTCTTTCACTTCCTTAGTTAAGTTTATTCTTAAGTATTTTATTCTTTTTGATACTATTGTAAATGGAAATCTTTTTTCTTAATTTTCTTCTTGGATTGTTTATTGCTAGGTATAGAAACACAACTGATTTTTGTGTGTTAACTTTCTATATTACAGCTTTGCTGAACTTACTAGTTATCAGTTTTTGTTTTTGTTTTTAAATGTGGCATCTTTGGGAGTTTTCTACACATAAGATCATGTCGTCTGTAAACTGAGATTTATGTTTTCCTTCCTATTTTGGACAATTTTTATTTCTTCTTCTTCACTAATTGCTCTGGCTAGGACACCCACTACTATGCTGAGAAGTAGCAAAAGTGGGCATCCTTGTGTGTTTCTGATCTGAGGGGAAAGGCTTTTGGTCTTTCATCACTGAGTTTGACGTTAGTTTTAGTTTTTTCAGAATGCCAGAGAAAATCCTTTCTCAGATTAGCTAAATGGTTAAAAAAAAATTTTTTAAATAATGAATGGATATTAAATTTTTTCAAATGCTTTTTCTTTATCTGTTCTTATGATCCCATAGATTCTTCCCTCCCAGTTTATTAATATGGCAAATACTATTGATGTTTAAATGTTGGAGCAAACTTGCATGCATTATCTGCAGTTGGTCATGATGCTCTCACTATCCCTTCTACACATTGTAATACCATATGATATATTTGTGTTGTATGTACGCATAACATACACATAATACATAAAATGCATACACTATATGATTGTTATGGACTGGATGTTTTGTACACCCCAAATTCATGTTGGCTCCCTAATTCCAATGTGATGGTACTGGACGGTAGAACTTTTGAACAGTAATTAGGTTGTGAAGGTGGAGATCTCATAAATGGGATTAGTGAGAACCCTTCTGAGAAGAGGCCAGAGAGTTAGCTAAATGTCTTTCCACCATGTGATACATTGGGAATATATTCAGGATACATTGAGAATATAGCAATCTGCAACCTGGAAAAGGGTCCTCACCAGAACCCAACCATGTTGGCATTCTAATCCTGGGCTTCTAGTCCTAGAACTCTGAGAAGTAAATTTGTTTATAAACCATCCAGCCAAAAGTACTTTGTTATAGCTGCCTGAGATAATGGTACATGTAATATGTTTGCAAATACATAACATTCATTTATTAAAATTATATTAGCTTGTTTTCATTTTTTGGCTATTATAAATAAAGATGCTATCAACATTTGTTTACTAGTTTTTATATAAACATATACTTTCTTTTCTCTTTTATTATTTTTTTTAAAGATTTTATTTATTTCCCAGAGATGGAGAGAGGAAGTACAAGAAGGGGGAGCAGGAGGCAGAGGAAAAAGCACCCTCCCCACTGAGCAGGGAGCCTGACACAGGACTCAATCCCAGGACCCTAGGATTATGAACTGAGCCAAAGGCAGACGCTTAATTGACTGAACCACCCAGGAGCCCCAATTTATTTTCTCTTCAGTAGATACCTAGAAGTGGAATGGCTGGATAGTATAGTAGATATATATTTAACACTGAATAAAATGCCAAATGGTTTTTCATTTTCCATTCCTACCAGCAGTGTATGAAAATTCTGATCCCTCCACATACTTGTCCACATTTGGTATGATCAGTCTTACTAATTTTAGTCATTCTAATAGGTGTTCAGCAGGATCTCGGTTTCAATTTGCATTTCCCTAATAACTAATGCTGATCATGTGCTCATTTGCTATCTATATATGTACTTTGATGAAGTATTTGTTCAAATGTTTTGCTCATGGGGTGTCTGGGTGGCTCAGTTATTAAGTGTCTGCCTTCAGCTCAGGCCATGATCTCAGGGTCCTGGGATTGAGACTAGAGTTGGGGCGGGGGGCAGGGGGTGACTCTCCTCAGCAGGGAGTGTGCTTCTCCCTCTGTGCTCATTCTCTCCCTCACTCTTTCTCTAGTAAATAAAAACAAATCTTTAAAAAATGTTTTGCTTGTTTTAAAAATTAGGTTGTTTTAGTATTGTTTTGAGAATTATTTATATATTTTGGATACAAGTACTTTATCAGATATATGCTTTATAAATAATTTTTCCCGGGGCGCCTGGGTGGCTCAGTGGGTTAAGGCCTCTGCTTTCGGCTCAGGTCATGATCCCAGGGTCTTGGGATCGAGCCCCGCATCGGGCTCCCTGCTCCACAGAGGAGCCTGCTTTCCTTCCTCTCTCTCTGCCTGCCTCTCTGCCTACTTGTGATCTTTAAAAAAAAAAAAAAAAAAAAAAAAAAAAAAAAAAAAAAAAAAAAAATAATTTTTCCCACTGTATGGCTTCTTTTTTCATTCTTTTAGCAATGTCTTTCAAAGACCAGAAGCAGCTTTCATTTTGAGGGAGTCTGATTTACCAATTTTATCTTTAATGGACTGTGTTTTTTTGTGTCATATCTAGAAGTATCATTGCCTAGCCCATTCAGATTTATATATTACATACTTGTCTGTATATATATTATGAGTAAAGGTTTTAAAAATTCAATTCTTAGTTTTCTAATGAGATAACTAATTTTGTGACAATTTATTTTACCATATTTTCTAGAGTATATTGCAAAGGAGAATGGACATTAGCCTTACTATCTATATTATAGCTAGGTTACCTATTATTACTACCAGTTCTTAAGGTCATGAGCAGACTTTCCTCACTCCACTCCAATGTTCTCATTATTAGTAATGAATTATAGGAGCCAACAGCAAATATTATGCTGTAAGATATGTTAGATGGTGAAGACTAACAAAATCAATATATCAATATTAGAAGTGAGTTAGTTATTTCAAAGCAGTATATTTTCCACCTTTAACATTTCAGTTAAGTTCTCTATGGTGCCATTTTTAAATAAACTCAGAATTCTAAAGAATTTTACCTGGGGCACGTGGGTGGCTCAGTGGGTTAAAGCCTCCGCCTTCGGCTCAGGTCATGGTCCCAGGGCCATGGGATCGAGACCCACATCGGGCTCTCTGCTCAGCAGGGAGCCTGCTTCCCGCCCCCCTCTCTGCCTGCCTCTCTGCCTACTTGTGATCTCTGCCTGTCAAATAAATAAAATCTTAAAAAAAAAAAAAGAATATTACCTGTATGGGTGTCTTTACAGTAGGTATATTCATTTTTTCTGTTTTTATCTCAGGTAGAACCATCAAGGTTTTTGACATTGCCATTCTGCTTTGGTTTGCACCAAGATATCCTTTTGTTTGCCCTCCTTTTACTGTGTTAGTAAAGCTAATAGATTTCTTTGGCTGTGGGCCAACGCTCCTTTATCAGGAAAAGAGAACATAATACAAAGGATCCATGACTGAAGGAAAACTTACCAACAAGAAAAAAACAGACTTTCATTTAGAAACATGGAAACAATCTGAACATATAAACAAGAAATAATAATAGCTACTTGAGAGTTCATCATGTATAAGCAGAGTTCTAGAATGTTTACCTGCATTATGTCACTTTTTTCTCACAACCCTTAAGAGGCTGCTATAAATATCATTTTATATAAAATCACAGAGGCATAAGAGGGAAATATTCCTCCTAGAGTTGAAATTTGAAGTCAGGCAGTCTAATCCAACGTCTAAACGGATTTCTCTGGGTCTTAGTTTCCTTATTTGTAAGATGGGGATATTAAATAATGCCTTATTCATGGATTATTATGAGGATTAAATGGAATAATTTGTACATTATGGTTAGGAAGTCCCTGGCACATAGTAAACATAAGTCAGTGTATAGTATAGCTACATAGGCAGAATGAAGCATGAGTAATAAAACCTGGAAAGAATATTGTGCTCCTGTCTAAACAATTGCATAATAATTTTTAAAAAGAAGAGAAGATAAAATAAAAATGTTTGCATACTGGAAGAAAAAATGATTTTACTTTTGTATACTCTACAAATTCCTTAACACAAAAACCTACCTTATCATTCCTTATCAGAGTTCTAGTACTCTGATTGTATTATGAATTTCTATTTAAAAAAGTATGATCTTCCCTCAGATTATAAAAAGTAAATCTATTTCCAAAGCAAATATTTTATTTTTTTTATTAATTTTTGATTTTTATTTTAAGTAGGCTCTACACCTAACATGGGGCTTAACCATGACTCTGTGATTAAGAATCATGTGCTCTACTGACTGAGCCAGCTAGGCGCCCCAGACCCCCAAAGAAAACATTTTAAATGATACTTTTACTTTTCAAATCATAAAAGATCAGACAAGAATGAAATATTTTTAAATGACAACCATCTATCCACTTTTCATATTTTATTTTTCTTCATAGCATTTATTACAACTGGATGCTTTTTCCTGTTGATCACTCCTTTACTAGAATATAAAAATCTTCAGGACAAGAAATTTGTCTTGTTGGGTGCCTGGGTGGCTCAGTGGGTTAAGCCTCTGCCTTCAGCTCAGGTCATGATCCCAGGGTCCTGGGATTGAGCCCTGCATCGGTCTCTGCTCAGCAGGGAATCTGCTTCCTCCTCTCTCTCTCTCTCTCTTTCTCTGCCTTCCTCTCTGCCTACTTGTGGTCTCTATCTGTCAAATAAATAAACAAAATCTAAAAAAAAAGAAATTTGTCTTGTTAATTGCTATATTCCTAGAACCCACAACAGTACCCAGTATAGTGTGGTCACTAAAAAAGCATTTTTTAAATAAATGAATTCCATTCATGTGGCATTCCAAATTTATATTCCTTGAAAGTATTTTACCCTCTCCTCCTTCCTACAATGTCTAAATGACTTTATCTTCAACATCTCTAAGAAAATAAGATCAATCAGGTAAAAACTCCTTAAATTACTTCTCCGTTGTCATTACATTTTTCTATAAACTCATCTAAAATCTACATCAAAATCCTACAAACTCATCTAAATTTATCTTTCTTTCTTCTTTCAGTAAAAGAGTTGCCATTGCTAACTAAGGCTAATCTTTCTACTTCTGTTCTGAAACTTGTTCAGTACTACTTTCTTAGGGACTTTTGTCCATCAGTAATTTTCTATCTGCTATATATTATTTCCTTGAGCATATAATTATGCTCCAGTCATCCCCTCAACTTAGAAATCCTTCCTTTAGTTATGTCTTCCTCTGTGTGTTACTTTATCTACCCTTCCTTTCATGTTCTAACTCTTTAGTCAATACTACTACTTCCTTATCCCTCTTATTTACTCCGTAATTCACAACAGTCTAGTACTCCCTCTCCTCTGCTGCAGAGACACTACTTTCCTTAAAATCACCTGGTCCTTCACCTTGTCAAATCTGAGGGACTCTTTTCAGTATTTATCTTTGGAGCATCTGACAGTTGACCCTTCCCTCTTCTGTGACACCACTATCTCTTATTCTTCAACCTCTTTGGGACATCTAGCCACCTGATCCTTCCATTTTCTACTAATTAGTACCTTTTAGTTTTCTCTTCTTCCTCTCTTTAATCTAGAATCCACAATTCATCAATTGAATCACTCTCTTACCATTACCTTCAATTTGTATTTTCTGTCTCCTTGACCTTTTGCCCTCCTATCCTTACAAAAGCTAGTCTTCCCATTCTATTTTTCCTTTATTAGTTTCCTCTTTTGAAGATTACACTTAGGCTCAAACCTCAGTTACTGGTTTGTTCTCTCTCTCTCTCTCTCCACACACACAGAACACACTATCCCTGAGTAAATGTAACAG
Source organism: Mustela putorius furo (assembly GCF_011764305.1). Classification (NCBI taxonomy): domain Eukaryota; kingdom Metazoa; phylum Chordata; class Mammalia; order Carnivora; family Mustelidae; genus Mustela; species Mustela putorius. The sequence continues at coordinate 54,642,588 of NW_025422005.1, forward strand.
AACTCATGGTTTCAATGACCACTTATATTCCACTTTTTTTATGGCAGTCTACCATAATCACCACCACCTCCTTTCTCCCATTCCCTATTAGATTTTATATCCTTAATTACTGATATCCTCTCTCTGTCTTGAATACTACTGGCATAATTCCTGAGTATTTCAATATCCATGAATGTAATCTTTCTAATACTATGGCTTCTTGGCAACTTGAACCTTTCTCACAGACATAAGAGAAAGAGAAAGAGAGAGAGAGAGAGAACGCATGCAAGCTCCTGTGGAGAGGGAGAATTTTTATATATATATATATTTTTATTTATTTATTTGACAGAAAGAGAGATCACAAACAAGCAGAGAGGCAGGCAGAGAGAGAGAGAGGGGGAAGCAGGCTCCCTGCTGAGCAGAGAGCCCAAAGCGGGACTTGATCCCAGGACCCTGGGATCATGAACTGAACCAAAGGCAGTGGCTTAACCCACTGGGCCACCCAGGTGCCTGGAGAGGGAGAATCTTAAGCAGGCTCCATGATCAGCACAGAGCTAAGGCAGGGCTCAATCTTAAAACCCTGAGATCATAACCCCAGCCAAAATCAAGAGTTGGATGATTAACTGATTGAGCCACCGAGGTGCCCCTATACCCTCTTAATACCCAATTTCAGACAACTATATTCAATTCCCTTCAACTCCATTATCACCTTCAAACCCTTGACTCTATAATGTTTACTGCTTCACCCACCCCTCTCATGCAATCTCTTTTCTCCTGCACATAAGGTTAATAAATGTAATAGTTAATTAGGCATATGTTGGAGATATTCCAAATTCAGTTCTCGACTACCACAACAAAGCAAATATCACAATAAGGTGAGTTACATAAATGTTTTGGTTTCCCGGTGCATATAAAATTGTGTTTACACTATACTGTATTCTATTAAATGTGTAATAGCATTATATCTAAAACCACAATGTACATACCTTAATTAAAAAGTACTTTATTGCTAAAAAATGCTAATCATCATCTGAGCTTTCAGTGAGCCACAATCATTGAGCACAGTTCACTATAACAAATATAGTAATAAAAATGTTTGAAATATTGCAAGAATTACCAAAATGTAACATAGCCATGAAGTGAGCAAATGCTGCTAGAAAAATGGTGCCAATAGACTAACTGGACACAGGGTTGCCACAACCTTCAATTTGTATAAAACACAGTATAAATAAAGTGCCACTATGAGAAGTGCAATAAAATGAGGTATGCCTGTATTATAAACCTTACTTACACTCTCAGCCTCCTCTTCCTTTTTTAAATTCACTGTACTTGCTGGCAAAACCAAAACTTTGATCAATTCCAATTATCTTCTTACTTTGAGCCTACACCTGTATATTAACCACATTTCTATCTTCTGTAATCTTGGTGCTTTACCATTTGCCACACAAGTTTAGGCCCAATAGGTCTTATTCTGGACAAATTGATATGCTCAAGTCATTGTGCCTTGGTTTCCTGCCTCCCTTGTTACCCCTTCCCCTCCCAGGGGCACAATTTCCCAATGCAAACCAGTCTATCTCCACTGCCTCCCTTGTCAGGCCCTCACACTCTGGCCCACTATATACCTTCCCTCATCACCCTATAATCAGGTACCAGACAATTAAGGATGGCCCCTAAGTTTCAGAACCCACTGAAATTACTCAAACTAGTCAATCTTAAGCCTGCTTGCCATGCCTGACCTGTACTTTCCCACCAAAACCACAAAAAAGGCCCACAGTTCCTCCCTCTCCTTCTGCCTGATGGTTGACCCCAGTGCTTCCCCATGAAGCCTGCTGTGGCATTGCCTGCCCTCTCCTCTTGGAAACTATGAGTAATAGATGATTTTTTTCAATGGCAGTCATCTCCTGTTCTGTTGACCCTACCATTCTTCAAATTTTCTATGAATATGCTATATTTTTTTTTAAAAGATTTTATTTATTTGACAGACAGAGATCACAAGTAGGCAGAGAGGCAGGCAGAGAGGGGGGCGGGAAGCAGGCTCTCTGCTGAGCAGAAAGCCCAAAGCGGGGCTCGATCCCAGGACCCTGGGATCATGACCTGAGCCGAAGGCAGAAGCTTTAACCCACTGAGCCACCCAGGCGCCCCAAGAATATGCTATATTTTAATTCAACCTGTACAGATGAATGAAGCTGGAGAAAAAACAACTATAGCAACTCCTTCGAAAGAACTGTATTTATCATTTTTAATTTCCCTTTGCATATACTCCCTTGAGCCTGATCCAGTCAAGTTTTAGCCCTTATCATTCCACCAAAAGAATTCTTACCAAGGACCAGTCATTGCTGCAATATTAATCACCAAGGTTCTCATTTTATTTATCAGCAGAATTCACCCAGGTGCTCCTTTTTTCTTTGACTTGTTTTTTAAACTTTAATTGTAGGACACTTTCCTTACCTGGTTTTCCTCTTACTTTTTCTGCAGTGTTCATCCTTGGGACTTCTTCCTGTATCTGTCTACACTCAGAGCCTAGGTGAACTCATCCAATGAGTTCATGATTTAAATACCATCTATATGATTTAAATACCATCTATATGACTCTAACTATATCCTTCCTCTGAACCCTAGACCCACATACCCACCTGACTACTTGACATTTCTGACTCAAATTAGCATGTCCAAAACTGAGCTCCTGATAATTTCCCCCTTACCTCGTTCAGCAAACTTACAAGACCTCTTGCAGTCTTCCCCCATTGTTGTTAAAGGTAATGCAATTCTTTCAGTTGCTTGGGTGAGAATACTTCAAAATATATCCTGAATGCAACCATTTTGTTATCAACCTTGTTGCTACCATGCTGGTACAAATAACTATTCTATCTCTCTTGGATTGTTGCAGCAGGTTTCTATCGCTTCTTGCTTAACCCCAACCCCCTAAAATCTGCTCCACATGGCAGCCAAGAGTGATCTTGTAAAACGTAAGTTAGATCATATCACTCTACTCTGCTTAAAATCCTCCATTTGTTTATTATCTCATTCATAGGAAAAGCCTAAGTCTTTACTACAACCTAAAAAGTTCTACACACATTGTTAGATCTTTGACTTCATGTTCAATACTCTTTCCCTTGTATATTTTGCTCTCGTCACACTGGCAATCCTTGATATTGCCAGGTGTATTTCTCTATCATAGTTTGCCTTTGCTCTTCCCTTTGCCTGAAATGCTCTTCTTCCCAATAAATGTACATGTTTGGCATCCTTTCTTCAGGTCTTTACATAAAACCACTTTCTTAGTGTGGCCTTCTCTGGCTCCCTTATCTAAAATGTCAAATACTCCTCTCAATATTTCATAAGCCCTCGTTTTATTTTTCTCATTAAGACTTACAAATAACCAAATGCATCTTTTACTTAAATATCTTATGCATTAGTTGTCTCTCCCTAACTAGAACTTAAGTTCCTTGAGGATAAGGATTTGGGGCTGTTCTGGGCTGTACCCCCAATGCCTACAGTAGTACTAAACACACAGTAGCTGCTTAATGAATATTTGTTGAATAAATAATCCCTAAATCATTATATCTAACTCAAAACATACAATCTTCATACTCAGATTTTTACCAGCCTACTGGGTGGCTCCAGCTAAATATCTATAGGACATCCCAAATTGAATAGATGCATAATGAATACCACATTTACTCATAAACCAGTTCTTCCTTTTTTACTCTCTATAGGACCCAAATAGAAATGAATTAGTGAATGATGTTACATTTATCAATTAGGTAGTTACTGGGATCTCATAAGACAGCATTATCAGTGAACTCCCCCACATGTTCGTACTGTTAAGTTTTATGGGAAGGAACTGTTTATCATGTCCACAGTTACAGCTCCAGCTTTTAGCACTCTGTCAGAGCAGAAAATCAGAAAATATAGACCACTTTTTGAAAGAAATTGAAAGAAGTGCCTGTAGTCAATTATATGAGAAATTTATGGTACATCTCTAACTATAGTAGAAAACATGTTTTCAAAAGAGGTAAATTAGAGTAGGGAACCACTTTGAGGTTTCAGGAGGTAACCACTTTGAAAATCACTATACCTGAAAACAGTCATCATACAAGTGGTCATGCAGAGCTGTATGTACAGTCTTGAGGTTCCCAAAGCAAGGACCTAATTTGTTTTGACTCCTGTCTCTTCATTTCTAGGGCAGTAACTCAAAAATACAAGGCATACCTATAGAAAGAACTCCTGATAATCACTTCCATGAAAACAGGGGCAAATGACATTAAAAACATGCTGTACATACAGAAATCGCACCATGAAATAAATAATCACCAAATGAAAATTAGGTGTGGTTTGTAAAAGTTTCTGCCTTAGTCCCTTCTTATTTTAGTGGGATGACAGTAATTCCAATGTAAACCAAACAAATTTCTTCCATTCATTCGAGTTATTTATAAAACACTGTACATAAGGCCCTGTGCTACACACTGGCAGGGATACAATATGAATCAGATATGAGCCCTAAGGAGCTCATAGTCTCATAAGAGATTAAACATGTACATGATTATAATGGAAGCACAAAATTTTATTTGCCTCAAAAGAAGCAAAAGAGTAAAGTGATCTGAATTATGCTTCAGAAAAATTTAGCTGTATGCAGAAACATACTAGAAGTAAGACCATAGGTTAGATGCTATCAGAATAGTTCAGATGAGAAGTAATCAAGGCTTAACATGGGTGGCAGATGTAGAAATAAAACAAATACAACAACACCTGTGTTCAGATGTTTGTTTATTTTTTGCATTTTGATGCTTTGACATCAAAGAACTTGCTGACCCTGGAAGGACTGTCCTCCAAAGGCTAATCAATTCCAATACATAGTAAGGGACTCATGGGCCAGCACCCTTTCGTTTGCAAACCAACCAATCCAGAGCCTAAACCCTTAACAAACTCCTTTTATCCGGCTCTCTCAGAGATCTCACTTTCTGAGCCACTATCCCCCTGCCCTAATCACCCTTGCACAGGAACCAGACAGCTAGAGATAGTTCCTGGACCAGAGCCTTTTGAAATTATACAAATGAGTCAATTCTACTGCTTATTCGGCTTTGTCTGTTCCTCCCACGGAAACCACAATAAAGGTTCTTGCCCATGTTTCTCTCCTTATTCCACCTCCTGACTGACCCTTGAGCTTTCCCAGGTGACCTAGTGCAGCTTGCCATGCCTCCTGTTTCTATGGATCCGAGTGTTTAAAAAAGCTTCTTCCCTCAAAAGAGTTATTTCCATGTCTATAAAACAAATCTCAAATACCTTAAAAAACACAGCAGATATAGAACTAATAGGACTTGGTAATAGATAATAACAATACCACTTAAATCTTATATTTCAAAGAACTTCCACCTATATTTTCTAATTCAATTCTTATAATAACTTGTAAGATACTTAATAGTCATATTTAACAAGTAGGAAAGCTTAAACTCAAAGGTCAATTTAAATGCTCAAACTCGTCCAATAACTCTCAGGCTATTAATCTATTTGTACATTAATGTTGATAATAATATGTAACTCAGAGTTAAGGTGATGATTAAATTAGTCTTTACTTTTAACTAACGTTAGAAGTAAGATGTTAAATTGTAGATATGTTCATATATCAGCGATATCTTGGTGGAGCTGTCTGGTGGCAGTTGACAATGCAAGAGTAAAGTGAATTTCAAGGAAGAGAAGTGAGAGCTGGAGATTCAGATTTGAGAATTTTTGCACAGAGATGAAAATAAATGAACATAGTCCCAAAATAAAAACCTAAAGTCACAAAAAGAAGGTAATAGAGCTAAAGGAAGAAACGAGATAGTAAAAGAAATCAGAAAAGAGGCATTTAAACCAGTAATAAGTGAACCAGTAAAGTTTGGGTTAAGGAGGGGAAGATCAATATTGTCAAATGCTGCAGAGGTAGAAAAGTTAAGAAAGCCCACTGAATGTGGTGACTTTTGAAATCTTTCGGTCACTCGTTACTGACCTTTGAATTTCTATACAGAAATAGAGGCAACAGACTGCAAGGGTTAAAGAGTGAACATGGACGTTTCTGCGCCAACATGTACAGACCACAAAAGTCACTAATCTTATTTTTATCACAAGAAAAAGGCTTAGCAAACTGAAAAGCAACAGGTCTTTTTAGATCCATCAGATCAATTTATAGACAAACTACTGGCCAGAAATTTGGACAAGCAGGAGAAAACAGAGGATCACAACTTACTGGGACCAGGGAATGGTAGGAAAACGTAAAGGTAATTGACTCATTGCTGGAGACTAAGTGTAAACTAATTTGAAAGATAAAAACTCTCAAGGGTCCAGCCTCACAGAGGCCTACCATGACACCCATCAGGCTCTCAGGAAGAAGATCAGAGAAAAAACACCCTTATAATTCAGGGAGATAGGACATGACCATTGTAAAATATACCCAGAATGTTCAGTTTTTCTTAACAAAGGTCTACCCTCAAGGAAAACTATTTTGGCAGAGCCTAACCAACATGTGGGTAGAAAAATACACAATTCTAAGTCCCTCTAGACTCCTTGTTTCACCTGAGGAAAAAAATCTGAGAAACACTTATGAAGGTCACCGCCCAGGGTCAGAGGCCCATTGAAAGACTAATTACAGGATTACAGAACATTTCTTCTTCTCTCAACATATTACCACCACACCAACAGGTCTCCTGTACAATAGGGGATTGAAATGGGAAGAACTACAAGGTTCAGACTCCATGAAGAAGTCTCTAGGGGAACCTAAAAAGAGAGACAAAAACAAGGACACTAAAGGAAATTGAAGCCTCATAAGCCTACTGCTACAGCAAACACAGACTAATTCCTCGCCAGATAAACATAAAACCTCACACTAAAGGTTTACTTAACCAGTTCATATTACCTGATGCAACATGTTCAGCTTTCAACAAAAAAATTACAAACATATCAAAGGGCAAAAAATAGTCTGAAGAAACAAAGCAAGCATTAGTGCAGACTAAGACGGCAGAAATTTTGAAATTGTCAAGATTAGGATTAAAATAATTATGATTAATACAGTAAGGACTCTAATGGGAAAAAGTGGATAGATAACATGAAAACCCTAAGAAAGAATCAAAAGGAAATGAATGAACATGTAAGTAAGTATAATAGATGAACTGGACAAAGAAGTGGGATAAAAGCATTGAAGAAAGAGTGTTTGTTTTTACCACAATGAAAGAGTATTAAGCTAATGGGAAAGACCTAATACAGGTAAAATTGGAAAAAGTGGAAAATTGATAAGTACATGTTTTATGAGATCCTTTCTGAAAACAGCATTAAGTCTTAAAAGGAGGAAGATGAGAAATAACATATTAGGTCAAATCAATGGTTGTAAACGTTGAAGTCTGTGAAGTTTTGCTTTAACTGGATAACATGGCTATCTCAAAACATGAAGGTTATACCACTTCTTATCTCCCATCTGATTCTTTCCTTAATGGGTAATCTCTTATGAATTTGTCATTATTTAAGAAACTCCCAAGAGAATTCATGAATTCAACTTAATTTTACTTTGAGATTTCTATACCTGCAAATAAAAACAAAAACCCACAGGATGCCCAGTAACCAAGAATACTGAACTACATTATTCATTCACAGGTCAGCAAATATTGAGTGCCTTCTTCATTCAAGACAATAGCACTGAACAAAACAAAAATGTCTGCCCCATGGAGTATCATAGTTTGGGTGAAGACACAGTGATGAACAAGTACATTATATACCAGGTAGGGATAAGTTTTATGGGTAAGTTTAAACAAAGGTTGGGCAACTGGGAATGCTAGGAATTAAAAGTATTATTATTATTTTATGGGGGGTGGTTAGAGGACTTTTTGATAAGATGACATCTGAAGGAAATAAATGAGTCATGACACTATCTGGGGGAACAGTGTTCCAAAGAAGAGCAAGTGCATAGGCCTTAAAATGGGAAAAATAATGTGCCTGATATTGTTGTAGAACAATCAGCCAAAGGGGAAAGGTCCAAGGTGAGACCCTGTAAGACTCTGTAGTGATGTGAAATTTTACTCAGAGAAATGGTTAAAAAACTGAAGGGTTTTGAGAAAAGCACAGTGACTACCACGTGTAGGCTGTAAGACCATTTTTTTCCAGAAAGAAATGATAGAATCTGCTGACGGAGTGGGGCATTAGAGAAGTCAGGGGAAACAGCAAGGTTTTTTTTTACTCAGTAACTGGAAGAGCAGAAATTGTCATTTACTGAAATGGCAAAGACTGCAGAGCAGATAAGAGGGGGAAATTTAGTTTTGCATATGAATTTTGAGATGCCTATTAACTTCTAAGTGCAGATGTTGATTTCTTTTTTAAGTGAAGATGTTGATTTTCTTAATGTCTGGTTTTTGGAAGAGGAGCTGGCTAGAGATATAAACTTGTGAATCATCAGTGTATAGGTGATTTTTAAAGGCATAAGACAATAGTGAAGGAAAGGGGTTTAAAGACTGACCTCAGCAACACTCCAATATTTAGATACGGGAAAGAAAAGATACCAGCAAAGTACTGTGAAAAGAAGGAGCCATAGAACAAGGAGAGAACTAGGGAGGAGGTGTCCCGAAACCAAATGAAGTGATTTAAAACTGGAGAGGTTGAAGGGTTAAGAAGAACAGCCATTGCATTTGGATGGATGCCTTTTGCTGACCTTCACAAAAACTATTTTGGTGGAGTGGTAGGATGGAAAAAAGACACTGAAAACCATATTCAAGAAAGAATGTAGGGCGCCTGGGTGGCTCAGTGGGTTAAGCCGCTGCCTTCGGCTCAGGTCATGATCTCAGAGTCCTGGGATCGAGTCCCGCAGCGGGCTCTGTGCTCAGCAGGGAGGCTGCTTCCCCCTCTCTCTGCCTGCCTCTCCATCTACTTGTGATTTCTGTCAAATAAATAAATAAAATCTTAAAAAAAAAAAAGAATGTAAATTTCTCTCCCAAGAATTTTCAACAATTTCTGTTAAAGAAAGATTAGCTCGGAGGGAGACTGGAGGAGAGACGTTGAAGCTCTGTCTGATAAGAGAACAAAAGTTCTCTGGAACTGTGGGAGAGTGGATGAATGAGAAAACTTTAGTGCAACTGCTGGGCAGCACTAAGGGACCATGTGAAGTTATAAGCAAACAAGTACACAGAGCTGTGCGCTCTTCTCCAGCCTCTTGTTCAAGTGTTGCAGAAACGGCAGAATGTCGCAAGCAGAAATGGGTTTTAAGGCACGATGGCATGAGGAGGCAGAAAAAACTTCGACTACAGAGCATGGTCAAGTTCAATCTTGTGGTTCACTGAACCTGAAAATTCAAAGGGGCAACCAGCATTTCGCGGCTAACAACTCCAGGAGTGTAAAGGAGGCTCTCAACAAAGCAGTTTGTTCCCGGAGAGCAAACACAGCAGTTGAGGGTTCAAACAGTCTGTACTAGGTCAAGTTAGGGGACACTGCCGCATGAGTGCTTCGAAGGCTGGCTGAACCGAGACGCAGAAAGAGACAGGATCTAAAAGGGCTCCCTCCGGGACCCAGGAGGATGGACTAAGGTTTTAGCGCCGAACTTACAACCAGAGGTTCTGCTGCTTGCGGCTGTTTACTGGAGAGACGGGCATGGTGGCGACAGGCTGTGGAGTGGTCGGCCACCCCCTTCCCTAGCTGCTTCTGGAGTACCGGTACCCCAGCCCCCGGCGTTAGCGGTTCCGGCTGAGGCTCGGGAATGTTTGCCGGGCGTCATGGAGACAGAGGAGCCCCGGCTCAACAAGCGGCCGCGCGGTTGGCTGGCGGCTGGAGACCGAGGAGGAGGGCGGAGGCGGAGGGGAGGGCAGAGGGTTGGTGGAGCAAGAGGAAGCTCCGGACGACGACTAGAAAAAGGAGGCGGGCGGCCCGGGCCCCAGGCCCCTCCCAGGTTCTGAGTCTCCCCGGCTGCAGGCGGATGGATGGGGCTTCTTCAGGCGGTGGCGGCAGCAGTGAAGGTGGCGGCGGCAGCAGCGGCAGCGGCTGTAAGTGCAGCCTCCATAAGCCATCCCTCCTCTCCTGGTCCTGATTGGGATGAGGGGCTCCTAAAGTGTCCCGGGTCCCCTTTCTCTCCTTCCCCTCCCCCATGGCAGAGTACCGCCCGGAAGACCCTTAACTTCCGGGGAGGGGCTGCAAGAGAACGCGCCCGGCTGGCTTCCCCTCCCGGAGAGCGCCGGCCCCCCAAGGCGCATGCGCAGCCGCCCTGCACGGCGTCCCCCCCGTCCCAGCTCGGTCTTTTGCTTTGGCGGTGGCGGCGGCGCGGATCTTCCCCGGCTTACGCGGCGCGCCGGGAATCCGCTGCGGTGTGAGTTCGTCTCGCCCAGTTCGCTCCCGCCCCTTTCTCCTGTCGGTCCCCGAATCCGGGCGGGGTGGGGCTAAACTGACCATCCCCCTGTGGCTCCGCCTCTTTTCCACTTTAGCTCTGGGTTCGGTCCCAGCCTTTGGGGAGGTTCCTGCTCGCACCGCAGTCCAGGTGGTGAGCGAGGTCCTGGGCGAGCCGACCCCATTCGGAGAGACTGAGGGAGGGAAGAGAGACTGGAAGAGGGCATTAATATGAAGGAACGAGGTCCTTCCTGTCCGTGGGAAGATCCCTGGGGGCACATGCCTCCGCACCCCTCCCCCCCCGAAATGGCCTTGTTTTTGCAGCTTTTCGTGGAAAGATCTCTGGCTTGGATCCCATCTCTGGTCCCCGTTTGCTGTGTGACCTTGGGCGAGTCACTGCCTTTCTCCGCGCCCCTGTTATCCCCAAAGCTTCCTCCAACGCTAAAACTCTTAATTTTGCAGAAAAGCTTATGCAGTTAGAAGACTGGCCGTCTACTGAGGCCGTTTAGCCCAGATGACGTGGAGTTGACTGAACCTTCTTCAATCTTGGACGGAAGGAGGCGACCTATTTATTGGGTCGTTTTTATTCCTTTACCATCGGTTACAAATTGCATGTCTCAAGACTCATTAATGTTTTTCTAAAATTGTCATGGGATCCTTGTCCTAATTCCTGGTCATCTTTTTTAAAAACTAGAGACAGGCTGAGAATTAGAGACATGGTGAGCTTGTGGTGGTATCATCATCTCTGGTCTCGTTACTACTGAGGCTCTCTTTCCTTTGATCCAGATGGTGTGGTGGCTCGATTCTCCCAGTGCCTGGCTGAGTTTCGGACGTGGTTAAGAACCAACTGGTTGAGGTTCAGTGCAGACAAGACGGATGTGATGCTGGTAGGCAGGGGCACACTTGGAGATTAAGGGAGGGAAAATCCAAACTCCCTCAAGTAATACAAATATTACATTACTCTTGCTGTATATTCCAGTGTTTGAGAACTGATGATGGGCCAATAATGTTCAGAGTTTGGGTGAGATAAAAATAACATGTCAACAGTCTTAGGACTTTAAAAATAACAGTTTGTTATAATCCGATAAAATGGGGCCACTGGATAAAACTCTTTATGTAAAAATTATGAAAAAAATCCAAACTGTTTTTTGAAGTACCAAAAGGCTATGTAAGTGTTTTGGGGTGGCATTAATAATAAAAACCAACTAACAAAAAGATGATGCTGATTCTTGCATAGATGTGGGGCTTCTGAATGTAATGCATTACTGCTTTGTAACCTGCATTCTGCCTACTAAAGTAAAGGTAAACTCAATTTATCAGAAACGTCCTTTTTAGGTATTTTGGTATTTAGGTATTTTCAACCAAATTAGATATTTATCAGTTTTTACTTGCATATCATGTTTAGGTTGACACTTTCAAATAAAAATTTTAGTAAATAGTTTACCAAATAGTCAAAAGGGACTCATGAACTCTGAAAATGGTTAGATAGAGAGTTTGTTTTTAGGGTTTTAAACGCATTAATCTGTTTCCTTCAAACAGGTATAGAGTTTAAATTGTTAGAAATATTTTCTTGGAGCATTCTGAGAGGTTCCTGAGTTGCATAACATTTTGTTTATGTAGTATAGGTATATAGTACTTATATTTGAGTCCGGTATTGGTACTGAATAAAAGGTTCTATTTCTTAGGTATATGTAAATTATGAGACTTTTTAATTTATCGGTTAGTTTAAGTACTGGTTGAAGTAAAATTGTGACCTTAAAATGCTTTTGTTAAAAGCAAAATAGTAACTGAAGGGTGTGTGTGTGTGTGTGTATTATATCCTCTGTAAAAATGTTTAATAACTTTAATGATTTAGTAAATTGCTTAAAAATAACTTCCCAATACAACAGCAGTTTTGAGAAGCTTAAATGTGGTGAAAGTTAATGTTAGTTTGCCTGAAAATAAGGAAGCATTTAGGTGGGAAATGGGAGCTCAAGAGGCATTTATTCAGGCTTTGTATAGTGATTTTTTTTGTTGTTTGTTTTGTTTTGGGACATTAGCCACAAACCTCACATAGGATTGGAATTAACCACACTTTTAAGTTTAACTTTAAATACACAGTTCTAACAGAATACCATTTGGGAGATCACATAATAATCTAATTATTTTAAACAGCTGGTAGGTATTGGTGAATTTTCTCATACCTTTAACTCTGTCATGTCTTGTTTTTAAGTCTTCTAGTATCAGTAGGCATTAAAGATTTATATTTTGTTAACCCAAGTATAAATAATGATTGTTTGCACATAAATACAAAGAAGAAATTTGTTGAATTAATCCAAAATGCTGAAAAACTCAGGGAAATGGATGGAGGTAACAAGGAGATAGATTCTGGTTTAATAAAAAGGAGAATGTTCCAAACAGTTTTTTTTCTGAAAGAGCAGCCTCTTCATCAGACAGTAAGTCATTGGAGTGTTTTAGCAATGGCAGAAAACCCTGGTAGTGGGGACATGTGAGGGATTCCTACCTAGACCAGGTAGAAATTGACTAAAAGACCTCTAAGGTCCCATCTAACACTAAGATTTTGTGGCTAATGAATAGTTAATTTTTACATATTTGATACTGAGGAGATAAGCAAGAGATTTTGAGAAAGGCTGCTTTCCTTAAGGTGGCTTCTAAAATTTTGAAAGACAGTATATCATGAGAATAAAATGGGAATAAAACCATACTGAATTCATTAGTAATGTGTTACTAATGACTTAAAATATTGGAGCTGTTTCTCTTTATTTTTAGAATATCTGAACTTAACACTGAACTCACATTTATTAGCAAAGGGAAGAAAAAAATGTAGAGGGAATATTTTCCCCAAATGATAATTCCACTTAAAATTAGTAAAATGATACATAATTCTAATAAACTTGAAAGCCATTTGTCAGCAAGAGGGATACACAGTCAAATAGGTGCCAGATTTGATTTTCCTGACAATTTCAGAATTCATTCAGTAGCATAAGGACCATGGTCCTCGGCTTTTTAATCAAAATCAAAGAGTAAATGGGTTTAAGCAAGTGAGTTAGTCCTGTACTTTGTGCTTTGGCAACACTTTCCGATTTTCTTTTTGTGAACTAGCTAAATTTCATATATTAGCTTTGGTAGTTAAATGGGCAATCCTCCTTTATCCCCATGGTATTATAAAGCCTGAGTTTCTACCTCCAGGCCCCTTATTCTGTCTTTACCCACCCCAGATCTATACACATTAATTGTTCTTTGCCTTCAGCTGTTTCCATCAAGCACCTCAAAGGCAAAACTATATAAACACAAACTGACTTTTCAGAAAATGATTTTTATTTTGAGTCTGAAGGACTAAGGTAATTCAGTAGGGTAACTCTGTGCCCCTATGCCAAAGTATTTAATCCCCCAAGGAATCCTGAAAAACACTTTTATAGTATAAGTATTCTAAAAAAATAAAATGAAAATACTGTACAGTACAGTTAATGGTAAAAAATTGTTTGTAGATTTGGGAACCTTAAAGTTTTCCTTTCTCTTCTTTCCCTTGCTTTTCTTTCAGTAGAAAATGTGCATCAGATGTTTATGTTTAATTGGTTTACAGACTGTCTGTGGACTCTTTTCCTGTCAAATTACCAGGTAATGTCCTTTCACTTAGCAGCTACTTCATATGCCTATAAATGCACAAATTATTCATGCACAAATTATTGGACATAAGAATTTCAAGTTAATTTTGAATCTTTGGAAAAAGAAACTGTTTAATAGAGTCTTTAATTTTAAGGGAATACAAATAATTTAAGAAAACAGCCCATACTGCATTATAAGTTAATTATTAAAGAAAAATTGTATATGTACACATTTATGCAGTATATTGTGCTGGCATCGCATTATTTGGAAGGAATGACTTTTTATATTTGACTGGTTGATTTGTTGATCATTTTTTAAATTGCATTAAGAACCCTTGAACATTTGGGGTAAAACGGTCTTTTTGAAATTAAGATTTTTAAACTCCTGGTTTAGTAGAATATGTTAGTGCATGTTTTAATACCACCTTTGCATTAGCCAGTTTCTGCCTTAGTAATGGAAAGGAAACATGTTTGTTATTTGTAGCCATTGGCCATGCATTCATTAGAATTGGCATCAAGGCCAATTGGCAGTTCTAGGCCAATATTTTAAAATCTTCAAGTTACTGCCATTTCAGGCATTGCACATAAGCAGCTTTTCCCTCTATGCAGTCAATTCAGAGATCCATCAAAGAGCAGCTTTTTCGTACTCACATTTTGAAATTTTCTCTAGTTGTGCAAAATTCAAACGTTGCACAATTATGTTGCTCCTGGCATCTCAGGAAGTATGTGTGGGGAAAAGCAAATGAGATGTGAGGATGGCAGAGTACCTATCCACAGCCCCTTTTCTTAATCTCTGCTCTGACCTGTAAAATTTGGGGATGTGGGATTTTACATTTCCTGTCGGGAATCAACCAAGAGAGATACTTGTCAAGAGACAGCCGCTTTTAAAGCGCGCTACTTTGCGTTGTTGCCGTTGTTGCATCACAGCAACATCCGTTTTCCAGCAAATGCACTTCGAAAAGGCCTACATGTAAAATATAACGTATCTTTTCCCTGCAATGTGAGCGCTGGACGCAGCTTTTTTGGCACTTTTCCTTGACCTGTCTGGTCCCCTTAGGGCCCTCTCCAGCTTGGAGTCCTGGATCCGCTAGCGCAGGGGAGGCGCCCCGTCCTGAGATGCCCACCTCCCCCCACCCACTACACCCACCTTGACTCCGCCCCCTCCGCGCTCCTCCCGGGGAAGGCTGCCGCGGGACCGCGCGCGCGCGCGCGCGTTCCGGCCTTTTCCCTCCAGTCCAGCTCTGCCGGGGCGCCGCGAGGGGGCGGAGTGGGGTGTGGTGGGCGCGTTCGGGCGGCTCCTGCGCGTTCCCGCCGAGACAGCGGCGGCGGGAGCAGCAGAGACGGCGGCGGCGGCGGCGGCGGCGGCTGGAGTCCCGTTGCCGAGTCTCACATCCGGGTTCTGGCCGTGACCCAGCTGCGGCCGCCGCGGAGATGTGACCCGTCAGTACGGCAAATATGGCGGAGGTAAGGGAGCGAGCTCCCCCTCCCCGTCCCGGAGCCGGGCGCCCCTGGGCCCTGGCCGGGGAGGAGTGGAGTGGGCCTGGCTAGGAGAGGCCCAGCCCTGCTGGCGCCACTGCCCACCTGTTGTCCGGAACAGGCCGCGCTCTGGGCGGGAGCTTTCCCTGGAACTTAGTTGGGATGGGTCCGGGGGTAAGAGGAAGCGGAGGCGTAGTTGGACTTCGGGAGCAGTTTGAAGGGTCGAGTGCTGCGTAGTAGTGCGTGCGGAGAGAGGTGAAGGGGAGTGGGCGCCCGCGGGGCAGGGACGTCGGTGGCGCAACTTCGCCGGCCGGTGTTAGGGGCCAAGAGAGGAGCTGCTGCTTCCTCTTCTTGCGAAGTTTCTTCCCTCCCTCGCCGAGATGCTGTTGCGCCCTTCCGCGTAACCCCCACCCGTTTGCTCCTGACATCCAGTCTGTTAAATGGGGAAAACGTAAGGCAGAACGGCCTTTAACTCTCGTTTTCCCGATGGTGCTAAGATTTGCGTGGAGAAATAAACATGGCCTTTCTCAGGCCGGTCTTTAGGTTGGGGGAGTCTCCCTATATCTCTGAACAGCTCATTCCTCCTCAGGGTAGAACATTCTTTCTTCACATTTCAGAAGAGTTACTTTCTACCTTTCTCTTTCTTCACTTTCCAGGCATTTCTCCCCACCCCCCCCCTTCATATTAAGACTATCTATTATTGTTTTTCTCTTCTAATTTTTTCCCCTTGTAGAAGATTTCTTTTTCTCTTTTTCCAGTAAACGGGTCACCAAAGCCCCCTTTTCTCGGTGGTAATTGTTTTACGTCTTTGGTCTTCAAATCGTGGCGAACAACCACTCTTAATGATTGTTTCGAACTTAGTGTTGTGCCACTGGAGATTTAAATTTTTTTTCTGATTTAAACCACATATTTGATTTTTTTTCTAATACTTTTTCCCCGCTTACCGTCAGAAGAATTCCGTTATTCTTCACCCCCTGGAGTTTAAGAAGTGATAGTATTTGGGGTTTTAAGTCTTTTTGAGTCAGAGCCTCACTAAATGTTAAGGCATTTCCTTGTATGAATTACCATTTTCATGGTCTCGGAGACACCCCAAAACAGATTCAGGAATAGGTTTTTGTTTTTGTTTTTTAACCATCCAGCCCTCAATTTTTGTGTTCCTTATTTGCTAAATGAAGTCAGTGGTGAGTTAGTTGGTAATACCATATTATCTCCTTCTTAAGCCTTGGGATAGGAAACCGTGTAGATTATGGAAAAATACTAATTTTTGACGCTTCTTATGTACCTGTTGAGTAGAAGGTCCTTAAAGTTAGCTGTTTTGTGCAGATGCTTTTAGGGGTGCTCCTTCTGCTTTCCCTATGGAAACTGACTTTATATTAATGTAGTGGAGTATTTGCTATTAAAGGAGCAAATTTCACTATAGCAGGACTCTTTGCTGCCAGTAATCTTTTTAAAACATTTTAATACTTTTGATTTAAAACTAAATTTAGATCTTAGGTTTATTTCCATTTCTTTTGTTCTTTGTGGTTAAAGAATTGTATTTCAAGGCATATAGATTGGAGAAAACATAGTACTTTGTATTTCACTTAAATGTGAATGGATTCATTCAACTGGGCTGAAACAATTTTAGTCCTGGTAAAATTTTAAGTGTTTCTTTTTTTCATATGTAAGAGAGGGAAGGGGGTCATATGTGGCTGAATTTATCTACATTTTGTCAAATAGTTTTCAGTGGATTTCCTTTTCAGTGAATGCCTATTAAATAAGCAACACTGTGATAGGTGATAAGGTTTCTTCCCTGGTGGCTGCTTACAATGGTTTGAGCTTTAAGTTCTGTAGTCATATTTTAAGATAACCTATTAGAGAAGGAAAATAACTTAGTTTGCAAATACAGTAGGATTAGGTTTTTTAAGAAACTTCACCCATAAATTTAACTGTTCGCACACAGAATACTTAATATGTAAGTAGTAGTATATTAATATTTTTCTTGTTTTAGAAGTTAAAGATGATTGCATTAATATGAGAGGAAAAACAATATTTTTAGCCAGTAATTATTTACTAATGTTTTCAAGGATATGTTATAGTTCTCTAAACTAAACTTGGAGAATGGAACACTCATGTTCAGTCAGAACGCATGGATAGTTCAATTTCGAGAAGAGAAGACCTTTAAAAGAAAAAAAAAAAAAGAAGAAGAGAAAACCTGAGCTTTGTTTTCAGTGCATTTATTTAGTAACCTAAAATCTTAAAGAAAAAAAAAATTGTCCTTTATAACTCCAGTGGTTTTATTTTTAGTGAATTTGGAGGAAGAACGGGGGATCCTTCTTCATCTATGTCCCACAAAAAAATCTAAAGCAAGTGAAAAGTAAAATTAATTTGTATTTTTCTGATCTCAATATTTTAGTAATTAGGATGATTTTAGAGACTAGTCATTTTAAAAAATTAGGTGGGGAAATGCTTGGTGTATAGAGTTCTATTGTGTGAGCTCTCAGGAGATTTGTTCTTTATGATGCCAATATAAGGTATGTGGTAAAATAAATCATGTCTCTTGTACTTCTAGTTAAGTAGACTTGAACATTGAAGCTAACTGGTGAAATGACAGAAAGTGAAAAGCAACAATATACATTTATTTGTTAAATCTTAGGGGAAAACAAGTTATTGAGGAAATATGTCTCTGGAGAAAAATGTAGATATTATATTTCTGGGTTTTTTTTTATTGTTGTTATTTTTTCCATAGGAGAATGACCCTGACCTTGTTTTTTCCCAAGAAATGTTTAATTCCTGAATACAAATTGATTTAGATGTAAATAAAATATACTACTTTTTCACATTTGATCTGATCATCTTAGGCAGTAGGAAGTATATATTTAATGGTTCCTCAAATTGTGATAACATTTAAAACATATTTAATGTGCCTAAAAGAAATGGTACATACTCCCTTTCTTAATAGTTTTTGGTACTATTTCTCATTACTTATCCCTTAGAATTATTTATCAACCTTCTAAAAGGAGGTTCTCCTAGTCACACTTAAATTACAGGGTAGTTGCAGTTTTACAGCGGCAATAAGAAAGAAAGCGTAAGAGGAAGAAATCCTTGATCCTTTGGGTTTTGTAAGGAATGTGGTGTAGGGACCTTTGGGAATGAACAATTTGTCTGTTATTTCAGAGTTTGTAAACACAGAAGGGACTTTTCTTTTCCAGGGGAAAAAAAAAAAGCCACAGCATAGTGCAAGACCTATCTTTTCATCTCTGCTGTATTGTTACATAAAGAGAAAAAAATTTAATGAACTTCTTTTCTGTATTTTAAGTATTTAAAATTTTTCAGAAATGATGTACATAATCTGTTTATTCACTATTACATCCATTTGTTTATTTCTCTTGAAAACAGATTGCTTAGTGGTTTTTAGTGTATTTGAATTTAATTTTTTAAGGAAATAGGATCATCTTGACCGCTCTTCTTGATAGTGTTAATTTCAGTTGTAAGCAAAACTTGTTTCTCTGCAATGAATTTAGGCCTTAAATAATTCTCTGTAGTGGTAGTGAATTTTTTTAATATTTATACTTCAGTGTATTAGGATTTATCCAGAGTAATCAAGAACACCAATGTATGAGAATCTAATAAAGTTAATTCAGAAGGAGTGATAAAGTACTTGGTAAGGTAGGAAAGGTTAGCTGGAGGAGATACAGAAGTGGATTACTTTTAGAGACTTTTTGTACAGAAGACTAATCAGTTTCTCAAATCAGAAATAAAACACTGCCCCCCAACAAAAAACAAAAAAGAAAACCCTGCCATTGAAGCAAGAAGCTTAATAGTAAAAGCAGAAAAGTAATCACATATATAGAAATTTCTTGCTTGAGTCCCTGTATATTTCAAAAGATTCACAAATCTTTTCAAAATTCATTGCAGTGATTAAACTGTTAAAGTACTGGTCATCACTGGGGACCCATTCTCTTTGACTTATTCTATGGCTTTTAAGAATGACTTAAAATTATGTTTGTGTAGATAGGAAATTCATAAAGTAGCACCCTCCAGAAAGCTTTTTGCAAATAGAGATCATTTTTTTCCAAAAGTCCTAGATTGAAAAAAAAAAAATGAGAAGAGGCTATTCAACATATCCCATCCCTTTAGCTAAGTATTCCTTAGTAGTAATATGTCTTTTGAGGAAATCATATTAAAAGTAAAGAACTTAGATCTCAGAGGAAATTGAACTAGAAGGAGTCTAATTCTTTCTATCTTAGGGAAAATGAAACTGAGCAGAGTTAATGTAGTTTGTCCTAGGTTGTACATTTAGGCTGTGGTACAATTAAGAGTGGGGCCTAGACTTCAGAATTCCTAGTGTTTAATAATAGCAATTCATCCTATGAATTATTATTACTGTAGTTAGTTTGCTAGTTTTACCACCAAGATTTTCTTAATCTTTTTTATGGCCCAGAATTCCTCAGGGTTTGAAATAAGTGACTTAGTTTTATATGGAGGAAGAGAAATGGTGAGCACGGTTCCCCAGTCTTCTCCACCTGGAGAAGGGCCTCTAACTCCTTTCTGGTTTCTATCCCCGTAACTGTGAGAATCTCTGATTTAGTGTCTAAATTACTAAGTAAATGATGATAACAAAGAAATGGTGATGGAATTGGTTTGAGGGGAGAAATTAGTTCAGACAGTTATTTTCATTGAAAATAGCTTTTGATTACCTGGACTATAGGAATCTAATGATTATTTCATGCTTTTACTACTTTATTTTTTTTAATAATGGTAATATTCTAGAATACCGTGTTCTAGAAAGATACAGAAGAGAAACATTTGAACAAATCTGAGGCATTGAATTTGTTACAGCTATTAGCAACTTGAAAAGCTAAGTCATATATATGGGTGAAGGTACAGAAGTTAACAATTTCATTTTTAAATTTGATTTAGCCTACTCATACTTTGTGTGACTGTCTAGTGTTATGTTTTCCATCTCAGATATTTATGTTTGCACCTAAAAGAAAACTAGGTTATTTTTCTAAATTACATACTTGTTTTAAAAAAAAAAAAGTGGCAAGTATTAAGTTTTCTTAAAAATCGCAAGTAGAGGAAGAAAATAAAAATAGCTAATAATAGCCAATAATTCCACAGGATAATCTCCACTGACTTTCTTTAAAAAACAAAATGATAATGCTAACAAGTGGCTAGAAAATTCCAACAGTGTAGAAAGGTATACAATGAAAAAACAACAACAAAAACAAAACAAAACCCTTCTCTCCCCTACCTGTTTCCTAGAGGTAATTACTATTAATAGATTCTTGTATATACTTTTGGAGAAAAAAGTTTTCATGTGTATTCCAGTCCAGTTTACCCCTCTTCTATACTTTTTTTTTCATTTCTAATATATGCATAAGTAAATATGTATATATGGTTTTTATATCTTTTTCTCATTCACCACAGATTTTTGTCTCATTCTTTTTAGTGGATTAATGTGTTTAACTATTTGGAAGACTTGTATTTCATTTCTAACTAATTAAATGATAGACATTAAAATTTTTTTCCAGCCTTTTGCTATAAACCACTTTATGGTAATGACTTATAGATATATCTTCGTATGCTTTTTTAGGCATATCAGTAGGGTAATTTTATATTAGCAAAATAATCACTAGAATGGGTAAACAAACTCGTTTTTCTACTGATAATGTGTAAGTGCATTTTATTTTTATTATCTTTCTTTCTTTATTTATTTATTTTTAAGATTTTATTTATTTATCTGACAGAGATCACAAGTAGGCAGAGAGGCAGGCAGAGAGAGAGAGGGAAGCAGGCTCCCTGCCGAGCAGAGAGCCCGATGCGGAACTCGATCCCAGGACCCTGAGATCATGACCTGAGCCGAAGGCAGTGGCTTAACCCACTGAGCCACCCAGGCGCCTGATTTATTTATTTATTTTTAAAGAGCCGAAGGCAGAGGCCCAACCCACTGAGCCACCCTGGCGCCCCGTTTTTATTTTTTTAAAGATTTTATTCATTTATTTGAGAAAGAGTGGGGGAGAGTTTGAGAGGGGAGTGGGTCAGAGGGAAAAGCAGATTCCCCACTGAGCTGGGAGCCCAATGTGGAACTTAATCCTGGGACTCCAGGACCATGACCTGAGCCAAAGGCAGTTGCTTAACTTACTGAGCCACCCAGGCACCAAGTATGAGTGCATTTTAAATACATTTTAATCTCCAATGAAAAAATCTTTACTACTTGAATTTTATAGTTTGTGCTTTTTCTAAAATAGTTATAAGTGAATACCTGCTTAACAGCTTTAGTTTTATTTTTCCCCTCCTTCCCCCTTTCAGTTTACTGTGTCATTAATGATAGATGTTTCAGGTTTTTCTGGAGAATATTGTTAGAGATACCAGTTTCTTACAAGACATAAATAATAGTTTGACATGACAGATGACAACTTGCAGTCACATTTTAAATATGCTTTGAACAGATGAAAACCATTTTAAAAAGAAAGAGAAATTAACAGGGAGGAAGGAGAGAGGTAAAGAGAAAACATTTTTAATATATTTGTTTCCTTGGAAGATATGGAAGCATTCAGGTCCTGGATTTCAGTTCCACCTTCAACACCTACCATGGAAGCTTGATAAGTCACTATCTCTCCTTGGGTTTGCTAATCTATAAAATAAGTAGGCAGAGCAGATGTTATTGCCAGGTATATAGTTATGATCAAGTAACTTACTCATTTGAAAAAATGTAGTACTGTATCATTGTAAGCTGGTTCTGCTCTTCTCTTAAATACCTAAATAAAAAGTGTTCTCATTTCATACTCAAATTTCCTGTATTATGATACTAAATTCTTATTTTGAAAAATAATTGTTTTGTCTGTTAGCTGGGCAAAGGTAATATTTATAGTATAAACTGTTTTCAAATGCCAGGTTTCTAGAAGTTTTATTTTTAATTTAATTGAATAGAATTAACTTTCAAGAAACTAATCACTCTCATGCTCCCCAGACTGAAATAATGGAATTTTATTTTGCACATAGAACACTAAAATACATGTCTAGAGGCAAACAATCCCACTTCCCCTCCCCCATCCTAATCTAGGTATACATCAGTCAAACACAGTTCTTGAAACTTTCCAGTATTTCTGACGTAAAATGACTAATGCTGTCTTTGAATAATGGGTGTTCCACTTTATGTCAGCTAAGCTTACAAATGTTACTGGTCCTGTAAACATTGGTATCTTAATTACTGGAGAATATTCGGGATCTTTTTCAGAACTTATTAAAGTGATAGATAACTTTACCCATAGAACAACAGTCATTATGGTACTGGCATTTAGTGCTGTTTGAGGCCTTTTACAAACTATAAACACCATTCATCATCCAGTATCTTCATTATTGCCAATATCTAACATCTGTCAAAATGTGCCTTTTATTCTTCTATAGGATAATATTTCTAATCAGGAACTCCTTTTTTATAAGACTGTTAAGTGGAATAATTATTAGAGTGCTTTTTTTAAAAAAAAAAAAAACCTAAATGTTCAAAGAGCCATTTCTTTTAAACTCCTAATTTGAAAGAAATGCTGGTTTTTCTTGTGTCTGCCCTGTAAATCATTTTGAAAGTTTACTAAAAAGGAAAAACAGTCCTCTGAGGCTACTTGGGGATGGCAAACCTGGGACCAGATGAAGATAATCATTATTGCTG
The DNA here is from genome assembly GCF_011764305.1 of Mustela putorius furo. NCBI lineage: Eukaryota > Metazoa > Chordata > Mammalia > Carnivora > Mustelidae > Mustela > Mustela putorius. Next base: position 54,665,622 of record NW_025422005.1, read on the forward strand.
TAGCCTTGGGCAGAGATTGTTCTTAATCTTGGGAAATAAAGTAAAATTGCATGACATAAAAGTGGATTAACACTTGAAAATATTGATTTGCTCTGTAATAATTTGTGTGGTGGTTAAATCCATTTTGAGCTGGAAATACGTAGCTCTGCCCAAAAGATGTTAAGCAACCTAGAAACCCTTTTTATAGTTACATTACTCTATCATCCTGCTCTCCAGCTTCCTATTGGAGGAATAGAATTAAAAAGTAGCACTGTTTGGACTCTATTGTGGCAAAGTAACTTTTAAGTAAAAGCAGTGGTGTGACACTTGAAAATATATAATACTGAATACTGTTAGTCTTCTATTAAAATTAGTTGATGTTATAGTCCAGAATCATTTTAAGCATTAGAAGGAAAAAGAAATAGGACCCTTGGAAAAGTGTGCTTCAAAAGAATCTAAGTTATCATGTACAATCTAGAATGTCATACTTAGTACAATAGCATAATAAAGACACTTTTCAAAATGGAGTTTTAATACCTCATAAGAAATTTGTCTAAGATGCCTACTTTTGAAAAATTAGGCACTTTCCTCATTTTATTTTGTTTTTCTTGGCTCTCTGCCCCCTAGCAGAAAGAGGGAAAATACTGATCTTCCTCGACTCGTGATGGGGTTATGTCCTGATAAGCCTGTCATAAGTTCAAAGTATCATTAAGGGGGGGTACCTGGGTGACTCCGTTAAGTCTCTGCCTTCAGCTCAGGTCATGATCCCATGGTTCTGGGATTGAGCCCCACATTGGGTTCTCTGCTCAGCGGGGAGGCTGCTTCCCCTTCTCTCTCTGCCTGCTTGCTTGTGATCGATCTCTCTGTCAAATAAATAAAATCTTAAAAAAGTATTAAGTCAAAATTCATTTAATGTACCTAACATACTGAATGAACGTCTTAGCTTAGGCTAGCGTATCTCAAACATGCTCAGAATACTTATATTAGCCTACAGTTGGGTAGAATCCTCTAACACAAAGCCTATTTTATAATAAAATGTTAATATCTCATGTAATTTATTGAATACTAGACTGAAAGCAAACAACAGAAAGGTGTGTGGGTACACAATGGTTATAAATGTTTTGGTTGTTGTTTACCCTCGTAATCGCATGCCTGACTGGGAGCTGCAGCTTGCTGCCAGTGCCCAGCATCACAAGATAGTATCATACCACATATTGCTAGCCCAGCAAAAGATCAAAATTTGAAGTTGTTTCTACTGAACACGTATTGCTTTTGCACTGTGGTAAAGTCGAAAAACCGTTAAGTTGAGCCATCAATGTTGGAAACTATGTATTAGAATAACCCTACCTTTTTGCCAGTGCTTTTGGCCTTCTAGCATCTCTGACTTTTAATGGGCATGAAGTAGCTCTGAATGAATAGGAAAGGTTTTAATTATGAAGTTTTAAGGTTTTTTAAAGGTTTTAATTTAATTATGTCACTTGAAGCATATTTAGTTTTTGGTATTTATGGAAGTGTGTTTGTAGATGATTTGTTTGTAGTTGTGAATTAACTAAATTTAGATAAAATAGAGCCATGAATTGTCAAGTGGTGATACTACTAAAATAAATTGCTACTTACCTATTTTATCTTTAAATTTTCTGAATGCTTACAGTTAAATATATGAGGAGTAGAATGCTACGGTAGAAGCAGCGTTGTAACTGGAAATGTTGGTAATTTTTCCGTCAGATAACCTCTCTAGACTTCAGCTGGAAGCTTACTAATTCTGTAATGACTTAAAAATATGTTGTCTGTGAGTAAAGTTAACCTAGTGTACTGTTAGTGCTCAGTAACATTTTACTTTTCCCTTTTGCTTTCTTAAAATATAACTTACTTAAAATAATGTCTTAAAAGTGTTTTGGCCTCCCTTCTCCCACACTTTAAGCCAGAGACCAGTTTCATAGCAAACCTTGTGTATAATTTCCTCTGTCTTCATTGGAGAAAATATTTTAGAAAGTTCCAAGATCTCAAATCAGATCTCTTAAACTATGAGATGTTATGAGACCCATATTTGCCTTCAAAATCTGAATCAATTCCTTATCATCTTTGTTTCTAGATTCAGGAGTATTTGAAATTTTTCTCTACGTTTAAATAAACATAATGTCAGAAAAAGGATTATATGGAAGGTTTTAATTTTTCTTGGACAATTCAGACATTAGAACTTACTGTGGTTTTTGGTATCATGCTTGTCATTGAATAATTCTGTAAATTTTGTAAAGATCTACTACATAAAGATGATCATTTTTCTTCTTTTCTTCCCCTCCCCCAGCCATCTGTTGAGTCTTCAAGTCCAGGTAAGTATTTTCTATATTTTCTGTAATCTCTATTTGACTAACATTTGTCCTATGAGTTGTAAAAAGGCTTAGAAGAGTTAGACTATCATCTGACTTGCTTTTCTTCTGAATGCTTCTTTTCTCTGGGGAAAAAGAAATGGATGAAATATTTGACTGCCCATGAAAGTACAGGTGAGGCTGCTGTGAGTTCAACCTCGTGACTATTTGTGGGTTCATTTTTTTATGAATTACTATGTGTGTTTCTTACAGGTTTTAATTGCTATTTGATTTCAAGTATATATGAAGTGTATTTTTTCAAAAGGAGTCACTACTTAGAAATACTTGTGGAGGAAAGTCAAAAGTATTTGAGAAAAAAATTAATGCGTTTAATGAGGGAGAAAGTAAAACAAGAACATTTAAAAATGAATATTTAAAGTTGAATTAAGGTTATGTTTAGATTCAAACCGTATAGTGTTGGTGTATCGTGTTCTCTTACAAATACGGTACAGATTCACTTTTTCTTAACTTAGAGATTGCAAACATGTGATACTTGAACATATCTGGGCCACAAATGTTTTTTGTGTGGCCAGTTGCAGTGATCTTAAAAATTAGGATGTTTTGAGGTACCTGGGTGGCTCAGTGGGTTAAGCCTCTGCCTTCAGCTCAGATCACGGTTTCAGGGTCCTGGGATTGAGCTCCGCATCGGGCTCTCTGTTCAGCGGGGAGCCTGCTTCCCCGCCCTCTTTCTGCCTACCTCTCTGCCTACCTGTGGTGTCTATTTGCCAAATAAATAAAATCTTTACAAAAAAAATTAGGATGTTTTATATAAAATCAGTATTTAGGCTTCTCACAGTTAGAGGTTCTGGCACTACTAAGTATAACATACCTGTGTATCAACAATTGGTTGGAGCTAAAGAGCACTCAGGAAAGAGTCCAGTCTTTGCCTCAGTGTGCAGGGACTTCAAGAGAAAGGACTGCCTTCTGTAATGTAGTACGTGAATTAAGGAACAGCTCAATATAGCATAAGAGTCAGAAAGGGAGTTCTCTGAGACATGGTAATGTTTTATTTGAAAACATAGATATTAAATATTTAGATACGATATATTACTGAATTTTCCAGATTATTGAAGCAATCTTCCTATGTTTTAAGTTTTGGAAAGAATGTTTATAAAAATGGTTAATATATGCCATTTTTAATGGTTTGGGGTCCTTTTCATGAACACAACTCACTGTACTCTCTGTAGTACAATGAATTAAGTAGGAGCTAGACTAGAATATCTCTAGATCCCTTATGAATGACTAGTGTGCTCAATTGACTGTGAGTTTTGTCATATTTATTTCAACTGCAGATGTCTTCTTTTTCTAATGTGCTTGGAAATAAAGTATATTATTTCTGAAACTCAAGGATTTTTTTTTTTTAACTTCCTAGTTTATAAATATGTTCAGAATGGTTGAGGTTGGAAGTAATCTGACCTCAGATAAATAGTAGATTATTGTATCTTTTTTAGGACATGGAATTGTTCCCAATATTTTTTTTTCTTTCAACACAGATATCTTTTCATTGAAAAAATAGATTCTGGTTGTTTTTGTTAATGTTGTCATACTGCAAAAAGACTGAGTTTTAGATATATATATTTTTAAAGATTTTATTTATTTGACAGAGAAAGAAAGAGGGATCATAAGTAGGCAGAGTGGCAGAGAGAGGGAGAAGAAGGCCCTCTGCTAAGCAGAGTCCAATGCTGGGGCTCAGTCCCAGGACCCTGTGATCGTGACCTGAGCTGAAGGCAGATACTTAACTGACTGAGCCACCCAGTCCCCCCTAGATATTTTTCTATGGATTTTTGAGACATTCATCAGATAATATTTAGGCACAAAAAAAGTAATTACTTCAAAAATGATATGAATAAATAGCTTTCTCATTTTCCCCTTGCATTTGAATCAGCTTAGGCTGAACTGGAATAGTGGAACTTGAAGAATACAACTATCATTGATGGCCTTTACTACCTGCTGAATGCTAGTTTTTTTTTTAATTTTCCAGACTAAGGATTTTGAAGTATTGTTTATAATATCAGGCTTCTGCCCAGAGGGAATATATATTGCTCTTATAAGTAATACTGATTGTAGGCAATTAACAAAAGTTGGTGGGAAAAGAGTAGGAATAGAGGCTTCTGTGTAAAAAAATTTTTGGTCCACTGATAAAAGGCAGTGGCCTTTGTAATATCTGTACTTTGGAATTGATGGTACTAATAATAGTCACATGACCCAGGCTCAATGGTTTGTCTGTAGACTTTACCAGTGTAAACCTGTGGAGGCACAATACAAGGTTTTACCTGTAAGACTAGTAACCATTAGAGGGGGTAAAGATTTAGGGAAGGGAAGGAAATAAAATTATTTAATAAGTGCACATGATATAAACAATTTATTTTTTGAATCTTTGAAAAGATATAAGGTAACTTTTAGTAATTTCATAGTAAGATGTAATTTTATGAACAAACTGATCTTTGCCTTAACTCTAAATAAAAATATTTATTTACACAAAGCACCAGATTCCCTCCCTCTAATGATTTATTTAGGGATTTTTACCTCTAGGAGACAGCCTAACAATAGGTCTAATAATTAACAGAAAGGAATAGGATGGTTAATTGGTTTCAAAAAGGTAAAAAAAGTCAGATAAAACCAAGAAGTCAGGTTAAGGCAAGAAAAGAAGTGAAATTGAAAGTAGGAAACAGTGCGGTGTATATGCAGAGAAAGAATTGGAGTGAGAAGGGGAAAAGGTTTACTACCCTTTGTTATTTCATGTAGTGAGAGGGTGAGGTGGTAAAGCTTTAAATATAATAGGCTTTGCAAATGACAACAAAATGGGAGACTTTAGGTCAGTAATAGAATACTAATAACTTGATGCTGTGTATTCATGTGAGTTTTGTTTTGTTTTTTAGTTAGTGAAAATGCATAAGTAGTTAGGAATTAAGCATAATTAGATTTTTGCAGTATTTGCGTTCATAGGGAATTGTATTATGATTAGGATAATAGTACATTCAGGGTGGTGGTGTGAGGTGGTTTTAGGATCTTTCTCCATATAAAGGAGAAGAAAAATACAGCATCACTTGTAGGAATACATGATTATTGACTAAGCGTCCTGGAAGATTGCTGGGTGAACTAAAAAGTTCTGGGAGTATTTTTCATTAAAAGCTCAAGAAGAGGGGATAATATTTGGGACAAAACTGCAACTAAATTAGGGGTTCTCAAACTGCTCTCTTACAAAACTCTTGTTTCAGTGAGTACCAGTCCCTCAGCTGGTACTAAGATGCCCTAATAAAATTATGCCTGGCTTTTCTTAATCCAAAGAAACTGATAGTATATGTGATATGAAATAGATTTTTATTTTTTAATAGATTTTTATTTATTTATTTGACAGAGGGAGACACAGTGAGAAAGGGAACACAAGTGAGCAGGGAGCCTGATGCCGGGCTCGATCCCAGGATCCTGGGATCATGACCTGGGCCAAAGGCAGATGCTTAATGACCGAGCCACCTAATTGCCCCTGTATTTTTATTTTTAAGTCATTCTAAAACTTGGATAGTTTTTTTTAACTCATTTGTGTTATAAGGTGGTACCTGATTTAGAAATTATGTATTTAGTTATTTTATATTTAATACCAGTATTGTGCTCTTCAAAGAATAGAAAGACTTCTGAGTGTTTCACCACCTGGCCTGGCTTAGTAAAAATAGGTTCTCTTCAAGGCCCCTGGGTGGCTCAGTTAGTTAAGCATCTGGGCCTTGATCTCAGCTCAAATCTTGATCTCCAGGTTGTGAGTTCAAGCTCCATGTTGGGCTCCATGCTGGGTGTAAAGCCTACTTAAATTAATTTTTTGGTTTTTGTTTTTCTTTTCTTCTTCTTCTTCTTCTTAAGAAAAATCAGTTCTCTTCAAGTATTCTTTGAGGCAAGATACCTACTGTCTCTGAGGCTGGGGCTTATAGGAAGCTTGAAGTATAATAAAAGCAGAGACATTGGAATTAGCAGACCCAGGATTTAAATTCCATCCTTGCCACCCCATTGGCTCTATGGGTTTGAACATGCTGCTTAAACTGTCTGAGCCTCAAGTTTTTGTTTTTGCTCATAGGATTGTTTGAAGATTAAGTAAGATATAAGTATGTATGTTTAATGTATATAATGTATGTAGCAAAGATTAAATAAGATATAATGAGTATGGCTTGCGCCATAGTATGGCTTGAGCCATAGTATGGCTTGAGCCATAGTATTTAGGCACACAATAAGCTCTCAAAAAATGGTTTTTACACTGAAAATTGAGGAAGATGACAAGACCCCTGAGCCTTGGGCACCCTTTATCCCTAATAGTCTGTTTTTCAAAAAATCAACCTTTGACTCTGTTTTACTTACTGGTTCTCTTAATGGACTGAAGGAAGAGTATATTGGTATTATATATTCTAATTAATGATATAACCTTTATTAACTTTATTTTAAAAATTGCTAATTGATTTTTTAAATGTTAAATAACTTCTTTATTAGTAAAAAAAAAAATGCTTTTGCAAACTTAAGTCCAGGTTTGGCAATAGCCAAATGTGGGAATAGTTTATAGAATGATTGTGCCGAACACTTGCAGTCTAAAATTACAGGCTTGACCCTACTGAGTACAGCAGTATTCCCCAGCCACATGCTAAAAATAGATGAGCTTACACATCAGTGCCTATTGGAGTATTTTTAATGACTTTTATAAGAGTTCTGTATGCAGTTTTTAATAAATTTTGCTTTTATATTCTGTATCAGAATTATTTTCTGAAATAAAATAAGTTTAAAACAGCTACCTATATGTTAAAATACATTTTCATGGAAGAACTAATAAAATAATATTTGAGTGCAGCTATATTTTCATCAGACTATTTATTCATATGACTTTGTATTTCACATGACTTTGTATTCTCATGGGCCATAAGGGTTCATGCTCATTGGGTTTTTTAAATATCAAATGATTAAGAATTGTGATTTTTCCCTCATGAATGATCTTTCTATTTTTGATATGACCCTTTATTCTTTGCAACTGATATTTCGTGGTTAGATGACAGTACTCTTTTTAAAAGCTGTGTATACTTTTTTAAAAGCTATACTCTCCTCCCATCCTTCATCCTAGTTGTAAGTTTAACTGTGAATATATAGAGGTGAAACGGGTAAAAAGTAATCCCTTAGAGACGAGAATTTTTGGGGGTGTTGGTGATGTGTGTAAGGGCAAGAATTTTAGAAAACAAATAATACTCAATGGGCATAGCTTTTCCCTGATACTTTTATTTGACTTGTATCCAGCTTCATATAGCGTACACATTAAGTTACTATTAATAACATTTAATTTGGTTTACCACACTTTTTAAAATATTCTTTACCAGGAGGTTCAGCAACATCAGATGACCATGAATTTGATCCATCAGCTGACATGCTGGTTCATGATTTTGATGATGAACGAACATTAGAAGAGGAAGAAATGATGGAAGGAGAAACAAACTTCAGTTCTGAAATAGAGGATCTTGCAAGGGTAAATAACACTAAGAGCTAGAGAATGTAGTAGTCATGGGTTTTTTGGGGGGAGAGAGGAAATACTTGAAATTTTGGTTCTCTGTGTTTGTTTTAGGTGAAAAGTGGTATTGTATATAATCGATACTGAAAATTTTTGTGGTCATAGGTGTGATATTTAAAGTTTGAAATGTAAGGCATTTTTTAAAAAGAAATAACTATTTGGAATAGAATTCAAATAGTTACTTTAATAAAACATCACAGGTGTCCAGTAAAAAATGGGCTATATAGGGGGTGCTTGGGTGGCACCCAATATGGAGGCTGGTTTAACTGTTTTTCAAATGTACTCTCAAAATTCACAGTTTTTGAATGGCACAATTGTAGTGGTGTGTTTAGGAGAAGAGGGATCAGGATCAGTGATCTCTTTATGTATTTATCTGTATTTTTTAAAATTACATTATAATAATGTTATACTTAATATTTACTTTGAAGTGCTAGACACATACCAGAACTAGGAAATAAAGATTAAAATGTGAGAGATGGAGTATTTTTTGAAGTATACAAACAAGAATGGTATTGAATGAAAAGAAACGCCAGTGTGGGGATTATAAAGTTCGGAGCGGCATCCCTTTATAGTTATCTTATAGTGAAACCCCAACCCCAGGAGGTTGGTTACCTCAGAACTGTTTCTGTAGTCTAAACTGGATGTAGTCCACTGGACCATCCTGGCTGAAAATTAGTCTCTTTCCTTCTTCCTCTCTTCCTTCATAAGCATTTATTGATAAATCATTTGTGGTACAAAATATGAGAAGAGTACTGTGTCCATCAACGAAATGGCCCTTCAGTAGCTATTATCTGCTGTCACCTGCAGTCATTTCTTAATGACTAATCTGATATGAGGGAGAGGGACCCACTTCTCTCCCAGCAGATGGACACCTCTCCAACCTTAAAATAATACTGAGTTATTTGGTAACATTACTGTATTGTTTTGAAGTTAAAGGACAGATTTAACTTCATATAAAATGTCTTTTAAAAAGTCCATTTTTTTAACCTCCAGCTAGCCTCCCTTTAGGTTATGCAGACAGGATTGCTCCTGTTTTTGTTATAGTGCTTAGTGAACTTACTTCTTAAAGAAAGCATCGTATGCAAGTATAGTCACATTCTTGTGTTTTTATTCATTTTGTACTATGTCCATATCTTCCTTTATATTTCTTACAGTCTGTCAACGCAGTACATTTTATTTCATATTCTGTCAGGTTGAGGTACACTTAACCTAAGGTCAGGTTTCAAGGAAGACGGTATATAGCATATAGATGTAAAGGTATTGTAAAGCATTTAGTCACACTGCCTGGTCAAAAGTCAGCTGCAAGTTTGTGACTTTGGACAAATTATTTAACATCTTAAAGCTTCAGTTTTATTATATAAAAATTTAGTACAGTGTCCTACATGGTAATCACTCAATAAATCCTAGTAGTTATATCATTTATAAAATTCTCAAAGAAATTTATAACACCCAAACTGTGAACATCTATTCTACTTGACTCATAATTTTCTCTTTCGCTTTGTTACCCTCATTTCTATACTCTTAACCATTGGTAATAAGACACTGCTACTTTAGGGCACTGGGTGGCTCAGTTGGTTGAATCTGCCTTCGGCTCTGGTCATAATCCCCACATCCTGGGATCGATCCTACATCAGGTTCTCTATTCAATGGGGTATCTGCTTCTCCCTCTGCCTCTGCCTCTCCCCCTGCTTAACCTCTCTCTCTCAAATAAATAAATAAAATAAAATAAAATAAACATTGCTACTTTATTGTGATGTTTTAGTTTAACTTGAGGAAAGCCCCCTTACTTAATACCATGTAGAACAGACTTTAACGATACAAGTTAATGAGAGATTACCCAGAACAGGTGTACTGACAGTCCCTAATATACCAGTATATTGTCAGCCATGTTTTATTTAGCTTTTAGTCTTTTCTCAGAGGGAAATGACAAGGAACATTTGTTTTATAGGGAATCATTACCCGTTACATCAGAATATTTGGGGACAAATAGAAATCCATCTTGAACTAACTTAGGCAAAATGAGGAATTTAAGGCTCATGTAATTTTATTAAGGGCAGGAGGATATCTAGGCCTTAAGAACTCAAGTGCCATCAGAAGATATTTTCTGTTTCTGCCGATCTACATGGTGGCATCCTTTTTCAGACCAACTGTCTTTATATGCTTTCAATTTCCAGGTCTCCCAAGATGTACTGCTTTAGATAGTCTTATGTTTCTTTAGCTGCCACTGGTACAGATTTGGAAACAAACTATGACCAGGCTTGGGTCATGTGCCCATTCCAAACCTATGGCCAGGAAATGCAGTGATTCCAATTGGATCAGATGTTATATAGTTTAGAAGGTGAGCTTTCAATCAAAATACGTGTTTGGAAAGAAGGAAGCATTTCCTGGAAGAAGATAAATATAGAAGTTGAAAGAAAAAGGATGGGAGGGACGGGGGTGGGGCAGACAACAATGAATTACCCTTACAAAATACTTGTTAAATCTTACGTACTTCGTTAGTGCATAGTAGGGATATAATAAATGCTACTTGAATTTGAAACTGAGGATTCCTTGGCAAAATTGAGTTTGGTTTTTACTGTAGTTGTTACTGCAAGATCTTTGCTTTATACTTTATCAAGTAAGATATTTTTCATACTAATGTAAAACTCTGTTGTATTCCTCAGTGGGTCTTGATTGTTGCTTACAAACTTGTTGCATGCTTACTTGATATTAGGTGACAGAGGTTAAGTTAAAAGTTAATAACCTAAGCAAAAGCATAAAAGATCTATATATTCTTTGTTTTTAAAATTAAGCAAGTATTTTCTTGATGGAGTGGGCAAGGAGATTTTGTTTACACGTGATAGAGTGCACCTAAAATTAACTTTGAAGTTTATTAGAACTTTATTAGAGCTTTATTGTTTTTAACTTTGGGTTTTTTTTGTTGTTGTTTTGTTTTTTGTTTTTTGTTTTTTAGTGTTGTTGTTTTTATATTTTTTTTAGAACTTTTTTTAGAAGTCCTATGAATGTGCATCTGTATTTAGTTTAAGTTCTAATTATACTACACATGAATGATAGCAGGGGATTCCATCCTACCTCTGTCTCTAAATCTTTCCCTGCCAAAGTCCATCTTGAACATTTTGTAATGTGTATAATTTTCCTTAAGCCCTTCCAGTGCCAGTAACTGCTCAGCAGTTACTCTCAAATGGAATCAAAAGTAGAGTATAACACTTCCTACTAGAAAATACTTACCTACTAGAGAAAGTAGGTAAAAATACCAAGTCCAGCCATTTTAGTTTCTACAGATACCTTCTGCTCTAATCACAGTAACCCAGCTATTCATTTTTGTTTCTATACTTGTGCAGTAGTCATTTGCTCTGACTTAGGTGACTTTTCTTTATCTGCCAGTTCTGTTACTATTTCTTGCTGTTCAGTCAGATCTCCTCCATATGTACTGTGATCAGCCACTTTGACTCTCCTCTGTTCTCTGCTTAGCCAATATTAGAAGTGTTGTTAAATTTTCTTTGAGAAATGAATTGTTTTAAGTGAGTAACGTCTCTTTCTTTTTCTTTTCTTTTCTTTTTTTTTTTTTTTGAAAGAGAACTTTTTATTGCTTTCATGTACAGAAATCTCAAAATTTAGTTGGTTTGATGTCCAGTTCTTTAGCCTTTGTCTTCTCCAGCTTGGTGGTATAAACCACCAACTTTGCACCCAGGATGTTGCCTCCCCAGTGAGGGCGGATATCATCATATTCATCACTGTAATTGGTCCTGATAGCTTTCAGTGGCTTAGCCAGAGCTCATTTGTCTTCTGAGTTAATCTGTGCAAAGGCGATAGTGGTGCAGGTCTTCTTGTGGACCCGATGGCTCAGCCTGGCCTTCACCTTGATAATACAGTAGGGAACCCCCATTTTACAACACAGGGCAGGGAGGAAGATAGCCAGCCCAGTGGGATCCACAGCATGTGCAGTTACTACCAGCTGAGCCTTCCTGTTTTACACTAAGGTGGTGAGAATATTAACTCCTGCTGGAGGCACAGGTAACCTCTTAATAGGGACATCCCCTTTGCCAGCAGCTTTCTTCTCAGCCAGGGCCAACAATCTCTGCTTTTGTGTGTTTGGTGAGTATTTGTGAGCCAGCTTAAACAGTTGAATAGCTGTTTGGTGGTCCAGAGCCTGGGTCCACTGGTTAATCCCAGGAGGCAGTTTCAGATGCTTATGGAGAATAGCTCTATCCTGCTGCAGTTAGATGTCGCTGTGGGCCATTTCACAAAACAGGTGGGGTCCCTTTTGGGCTGGATATCCTGTCTAATACCAGAAGTCTTGTGCCTTTTCTCAAATGGGATTGACTACCTTCTTGGCTTCCTGCTTCCTCATGACAGCAGGAGCTGGGGCCACCTTCTTCCCCTTAGTCATCTTTCTTTAGCCATCTTGCATGGCTAGAGGAGAGCTAAAGTAAGTCATTCTTCTTAAATACTTACCTAGGAGGGAAAAATATTGACCTAACCATGAATATGAGGCCTTCCATATTCCCAAAAGTGATATAAAAAAAATATTCTTTCCATGCAGTTAGTATGTCACCTATCCTTTGGACACATAACTGAGCTAGGTGTCAGGTGTTAGCGATAAACTTTATTAAAGATAATGATCAAGCTTTATTACCTCCCAATGGAAAGGAAATTTGCAGGTAACTTATACTGTGAGATACATGGTTCTCAAGGTAGTCCCATACCAAGAGCATCAATATGGCCCGGCTCGTAGAAAATATGTAGATACTCAGCCCCCACCTCTGCCCTACTATAGTAGAAACTTTGGGGTGGGGGCCAGGACTCTGTTTTGCTAAGCCCTCAAGGTGATTCTATTGCCCTTGAATATGACAGACCAAAGGTAGAGAGCCTGAGAACATTTGATTAATAATATACCTATTCCGCATGATCTTTTGAAATATCATCATTTAACTCACTTGTAAAAATTAGAGGTAATAGCAACCTATATTAAGGAGGGTTTTTTTTTTTTTTTTTTTAAGATTTTATTTATTTGAGAGAGAGTGAGGGAGAACATGAGAGGAGAATAAGGGGAAGAGGGAGGAGCCCCAGGACTCTGGGATCATGACCTGAGCTGAAGGCAAATGCCCAAGCAACTGAGCCATCCAGGCACCCCATTAAGGAAGTTTTAAAGATGAGATAAATATGAAGTTCTTGTGAATTTTTCAAGTCCATGTAAGTGTTAGTTGCAAACTTATGCTGAAGGTTTTCTTTGGTTTGGTTCTTATTCATATCAGTGACTTCCATGGCTTTTGTTCATAGTAGTAACCATCATTGTTAAACCTTCTAATCTGTGTGCAGAGTGGATTCATGGGAAATATGAGCTAGGATTAGGTCTAGGTATCATAAAAAAGTCTATGTCAGGGCAAGAAGTTTCCTTCTGCTTAGTTTTCTTACTTATAAATAAAGGTACTAAATACTCCCACTGGTACTTTTAAAGATTTGTTGAGATTGCATAATATTCTTACTCTACTTTTGTTGAAAAAAGAGAGAGATTAAGATAGTGGGATCAAAGTACTTGCCACAAATGCCTGGCACATAGAAGACACTTTATGGCGGCTCTTTGTTATCATTGTATATGCAGCCAGCCTTTTCTTTTTCTTTCTCTTATCCCACTTTCGTGATCTTAAAGTTCTGTTTTAGTTTTTTAAATCCTGATTTTCTAATTCCAGATTTCTGTCTCCTGTACCAGGTCCTTGGTACATGGATCGGATATCTGCATGGACTAGATTCTTGAACACCTCAAGCACTGTTTGTGTTATTGCACTTTGAGAAACACAATAGGAGATAGCAGTTAAATATGTCAGCTAGTCATTGATCTGGAATGGTAGTACCTTACCTGATACAGTTACCACCTTTCAGGTTGTGGCTGCTGTAAGTCATCAGTCAGGGCTCTCAGAATTGACTTCTCTTTTGGAAACAGATTCACAAACTGATTTATAACTAGAATATCCATTTACAATGTGAAATACAAGTGTTAAACAGCATTTTCTTCCTGCCTCTTTCTATAAGAAAACTTTTGCAAATTTTAAGTATCATTTGCTTCTTATACTCGAATTTTGAGTGATGGGAGTTAACTCTGTGGTCTAAGTGTTTAGTGTCGTCAGTTATATCATCCAATCTCATGTATCCGTCTGTACTAGAACAATGTTTTTAACACATGGGCGACTTACTTCTGTCTCTGAATAATGCTACAAGACTGCTGGAGAAATACAAAACATGTCTTGTCTCGTGATTGCCCTTTTTGTATGTTCTAAACTGCATGTTAAATTTTTCTCAGAGAGAGGTGGCGTAGAGGGTTGTGGAAAGAGGGCATACATAAATGTATGTAGCACATTCAGATGATTTGGACTAAATTTTCTTTTTAGAGTCAGAATGCTCCCCTGATTTCTCTGATACTTTATCATCACTTGACTACTAATTAGAGTGAATACCTTCTATAGAAAACTTGACTCATTTCATTACATATGGATATTTCTTCATTTCATCCTCGGAGGGTATATTTTTTATGGAGTTAGGGTGATCCCTGGCTGAAGCAGTAGGATGTACTGATGAGTATGGGCTTTTGGAATAAGACTTGAAATCTGGCTCTGCTACTTGTAACTTGTATGATCTGGGGAGAGATTGCTTAATCTCAGAGCCTCAGTTTCCTCATCTGTGAGATGGAGGTCATATAATAGTTTTGTAAAATACATAGCAAAGATTGCATTACAGGATTTTATATGTAATTTTAGGTAACCCTAGAAAAGAACGTATGGCTAATAGACTCCAGTGTTAATCGTATGTACCATTACTGTTTTCTTTTAATGTGTTTGGATTGTTTGTGAATTTTACCTCCTTTTCTGAGTTTGTTAACTTAGTTTCCAGTCTCTTTTCTAATTGTTTTTTCCCACTCCCGAATTATGTATGGTGCTCTTAAAGTGTGAGCATCTATACGTAGTGTTAACTGCCAGTGTACATTCACTGAATTGATTCCACAGAACAGTTCTAAAACAATGTCACTTCCTTATTATGCTTAAAGGTTTTGTTGTTAGCAGTGAGAATTGGTTTAGTCTCTTCTAGAAATTCTTGGAAGACTAGGATTTTCCTGGGTTTCAGAATTGTTTCATTCACCTTTTATGATTTGAAAATTCTTGATACAGTTCTAAGAGTATTCTCTATGGAATGAAGTTGTGAATTACAGGAATATGAAATATTCACTTATTCAGAAATTAACTTTTTATTTGGTCTTTTTAGGAAGGAGACATGCCAATTCATGAACTTCTCAGTCTTTATGGTTATGATAGTACTATTCGACTACCTGAAGAAGATGAGGAGGAAGAAGAAGAGGAAGAAGAAGGTGAAGATGATGAAGATGCTGATAATGATGATAATAGTGGCTGTAGTGGGGAAAATAAGGTAAGGTTATATGCATTTATTAAGATCGTAGTCTTTATTCTTGTTTAAGTAGTAATTTATTAATGTTGGAAGTCCCCTATAATCTACCCTGAAAAGCAATAGTTTCATCTGTGTCATTCCAGATTTCTTTTCAGTGCTTCTTCTAAACAAATTTGTACCAACGTAAAAAAAAAAAAACCACTGTTGTTTTAAAAGGCTAATTGGTAGTTCTATATTCAATTTTCTTACTTTGTTTTGAAATAATTTAGATTTCTTGAGAGGTTCAAAAATAACATAGAGTTCCTATGTACTCTTCAGCCAACTTTCCCAGTTTACATCTCATATAATCATGGTGTATTTATCAAAAATACAAATTGATACTGGTGCTATACTATTAATTAAACTATAGACAATTCAGATTTCGCCAGTTTTTCTACTCATGTCCTTTTTTCTGTTCCAGGTTCCAATCCAGAATACTATCCTGCATTTAGTGTTTTTTTTTTAGTCTTCTAGTTGTATTTGGAATACTCTATAATCTTTCATCTGCAGTAATTTTCCTTACATCTTATTTTTTTTTTTAAAGATTTTATTTATTTATTTGACAGAGAGAAATCACAAGTAGATGGAGAGGCAGGCAGAGAGAGAGAGAGGGAAGCAGGCTCTCCACTGAGCAGAGAGCCCGATGTGGGACTCGATCCCAGGACTCTGAGATCATGACCTGAGCCGAAGGCAGCAGCTTAACCCACTGAGCCACCCAGGCGCCCTTCCTTACATCTTAAATTTAATTTATTATTCACAGGAAGAGAATATAAAGGACTCATCAGGTCAAGAGGATGAAACTCAGTCTTCCAATGATGATCCATCACAATCTGTTGCTTCTCAAGATGCCCAAGAAATAATCCGCCCACGTCGATGTAAATATTTCGATACAAGTAAGAATCATTGGTTGCAGTTGTTTGGATAATTTTTACTATTTAATGTATGATGTAAAATGCCAGTTGTTTTTCACTCACCTGTTTGAATTCATTTACTCTGAAATCTGGCTAAACAGTAAATGGGTTTTGTTCTAGGTTATTCACTTAGCAGTGCTAGAGCCCCATTGTCCCTGAGTAGATTGCAGAGATTGTTGTGTCACTTTACTACTTGATTTTGAATATGTTCTTTTTTTCTTCTTAGTCTTTTCTATTTCTTTCTTTCTTTTTTTCTTAACCATATATTCCCATGTTTACTTTGGGGTGGAGATTTGACATCAGAATGAGGCAAAATTGAGTCCCCAATATCAGGAGGTTATCTTAAGACAAGAAGAGGCTATAGGTATGCTTTGAGAGCTGGTATAACCTGGATAGGGTCTTAGGCTCATTCTCTCAGGTAAGGAATCTAGGGCCTTGCTTGTACATAGGCTGCAACCGTATCAGTTGTCCTTGAGTCCAGACTTCTGCAGATGCAGCTAGTGTTTGTTAGCAGGGTCTGGTAAGGCTGTGGGGAGCTCTGTAAGCATTTCCAAAGGGTTTTATTGGCTCCATAAAATTGATCTGAGTTTTTTAAAGCTGTCTGATGATATCTAAGCCTATGCGTATGTCTCTTAAGGATGACATTCCAGGGCCACCTGGTTGGCTGTCGGTAAAGAGCATGACTCTTGAACTCAGGGTTGTGAGTTCAAGCCCCATGTTGGGTGGAGATTACTTAAATAAAATCCATGTCCACTAAACCGTCCATCAATTTGTTCCCCACTGGCAGGCTCCTGTGGGAAAAAATGTGTTTTTTTTTTTTTTTTTTAACCCCCAACACTTCCTTAGATTTAATTTGTCTCATAATTGTCATTATTTTTCCTAGTCATTTCCTTAGTTTTCATTTTCTACTTTCTTTGCCTCTTAGCCTTTTTTAGCTATTTCATAAGCATTGCTTTCTCTAATCAGTGGCTCCCAGTTCTCAAGAACTGCTTTCCTCTTGAGGTGAGAGTATGTCATACACAGAAAGAATGCTGCTAAATTTACTACAGTTGTGATCTAGTCAGAGATGTGCAGTAGTTGAAACAACATTTAATGTATGTATCTTGAATATTTGCATGCTTTATCTGCTCCATGTTGTTTCATTCTAAGCAGGAATCATTATTCTGGATGACTGCTCTTTGATAAGAAAAAGGCAACCATTAGTGTTACTGGTTTAAACTTGAGGTCTGAATTTCTGTGGTTTAAAAGAAAAAAACATTTGAAGAACAATAACCTCTCATGAAGTGGAGCAGTGTTGTAACTGATGAACATGGCTCTTGCTTCATGTGAATGATTTCTGATACATATTTACTTTAAAAGTGAATGTAGTACTGCTAATGGTACTTCATTGTGAGTTTTGGTCAAAGATATGGTCCAGTTGAAAAATCTATCAGTGTAAGGAGAGATTGGTTACTGAAATTACTATGTTAATACTAAGTTTTGAGAAAGCCTGGTATTTTTCCTTTTTCTTCTTAGGTAAATTACCAAAGTTTGTTTAAAAGTGGGATGCTAAGTGACTGCATCTTTTTTTTTTTTTTAAAGATTTTATTATTAGAGAAAGCATGAGTAGGGTGGGGCAGGAAAGGGAGAAGCAGACACCCTGGTGAGCACGGGGAAGCCTGATACCGTGCTCTATCCCAGGACCCTGAGATCATGACCTGAGCCAAAGGTCTTAGGTTTTAACCGACTGAGCCACCCAGGCGCCTCTTTAAGTGACTGAATCTTAAAATGGTATTTATTTCATACTTCTGATCCGGTATTTTAGTTGGGATGTATGCATGGAAGCTGTCTTAGCTTTTCCATAGAAAGATTTAATTTTTATATGTAGTGTTACCATTTTGAACTTTGTATACCATTTTATACTTGAGAAGATGCTGACAGTTTAATTGTTTTCAGATTTCCTACCCCTTTACGTAAAAACATTTTTACTCTAGAGTATAAACAAGTGGCTCTTTGCCTGCTCTGAATAAATCAGAGGTTGGGTTGGGGAGGATGGAAGTTTTCATACGTAGCCTTCCCTTCACATTCTCTCCAAAGTGTTGCTACAGAGTTCTCAGTGTCTCAAGGAGCACTGATTGGAAACCAATTTTTGTTTTGTCCAAATCCTCCTTTTATTAGGGAAGAAAGAATTAGGTTTGGGAACAGATTATTTTGATCTGCTAATTCAATTTTTTTCTTAAATTTTTGGAAGTAATCATTTACTGAGAATATAGTTTTCTAAGATTAGAATTGTCGCAGAAAGTTTATGGGTTTTTTGTTTTGCGTTGTTTTAAACTGAGAGAGTATTTTTTGATCAGAAATATCTTGGTCCTATTGTGCAAATACTTTTAGGGCTTCTTAAATGTTTAATGGTAGATGTAAAAATAATATACAGATATACAGATGTGGACAGGATAAACATTTTGTATATTGTCTTATTTATTGTTGTAGATAGCGAAGTAGAAGAAGAATCTGAAGAAGATGAAGATTATATTCCATCAGAAGACTGGAAAAAGGTAGTTAGAGCCATAGTTTCCCAAAGTTTAGGTAAATTAATATTAAAAAGCCAGTATGATTAATATTTTCCTAGCTATATATTGATAAAGTTGAGGTAAGCCCTTTTGTGACATTTAAATGTTTGGTAGATATTCAGATTTTCCCCTTAATACATTGAGGTAAGAAAAGTACTTATTTTTAAATAAAATAATATAATGGTTTAGAAAGAATTTGACTTTTTTGAGCAAGTCAGTCTCAAACCACCAACAGAAAGTGAAACTTTGAACTAGTGCTGATTTAGATTTTCATTGCACTCTAAAAAGTATCACAAGTAAATTTTTTTTATATATTTGGGAAAGCAGTTGAGGCTTTGATTCTGTTAAGTAGATTTTGTTTAATAATTTAGATTGTAAGTTTTTCCATCCCATATTAATATCCGTATTTACAACTCAAAACATATTGGGTGAAGAGACAGATTTGAGCTTCTCGATAACTATGCATAATGTAATTTCTAAAATGAATCTGAAGATTACATATTGACAAGTTTTTAATTACAAAATTGTATAACTGTACAAATTATACAGGTAAGTAAAAGAATTAATTTTAAGCTGTTGCAAAACAGTTGAACTTACTAGGAAAATGTGTCAAATGTCAGGTAGAATTTATTAGACCAGATCATTTTTATAGAAAAAATTATGTCATTCTTACTGAGATAGCTCGCTCAATTTTGCTCTTAAAACCTCCATTGAGTGTTTTGTTTTGTTTTGTTTTTGCTCTTTAGTGCGTAAACAGTCTTTTTTTTGGAAGCAGAATAGCTCTAATCATCAAATCAAGTGGCCTTTCTGCACTTTTTATGTCATGATTGTTTAATTAGTTAATTCATTAATAGTTTTGAGCCTTTGCTGTAGCTTTTTGGTGGTGGTGGTGGTGGTTTAAAGTTTTTTGGTTTTGGGGGACGCCTGGGTGGCTCAGTCAATTGTCAGTCTTCCGCTCTGGTCACGATCCCAGGGTCCTGGGATCAAGTTCCAAATTGGGCTTCTTGCTCAGCAGGGAGCCAGCTTCTCCCTCTACCTGCCGCTCCCCCTGCTTGTGCTCTCCACCTCTCTCTCGCTAACAGATAAATAAAATCTTAAAAGGAGCTGACATCCTTGCTAATTAAAATAAAAGAATATATCATAGAGTTTCTATTAGGTATAGTGAAGTATTCAAATGAACTCAGACTGGGCTACCCAAGGATTGTGGGCTTCTGCCAGAATTGATCCATTTCTGGATTTCCAAAGAGATGTTTAGAAGAGAGAGACATCTTACCATATTAGGTGAAATAAGTCAGTCAGAGAATGACAAGTACCATATGGTCACACTCATATGTGGAATTTAAGAAACAAAATGGAGGTGCATAGGGGAAGAGAGGAAACAATAAAACAAGACAAAATCAGAGAGGGAGATAAATCAAAAGATTTTTAAACATAGGAAACAAACTGAGGGTTGCTGGAGGGTTGGGGGTGGGGGGATGGGATAACTGGGTGATGGACATTAAGGAGGGCACGTGTTATAATGAACATGTTACATGCAACTGATGAATCACTGACCTCTACCTCTGAAACCAATAATACATTTGTTAATTAATTGAATTTAAATTTAAAAAAATATGTGTAGACAAAAAAGATAACTCTCAGTGTGTTAGAATGATAAAGGAAGGTGTGGGTTAGAATGGTAAGGGAAGGTTAGCCCAGTGCATTATGTGTTAATTAATTTGAATGAATGATGAATGAATGATGGGGTTGAAGACTAAAAACAAGAACCACAGAGTTACCCACTATTTTTGCCCATTTGGGCAAGCATTCTTTACTCCACAGTTTTTTTCTGATTCCTATACCATGCAGAAATTATGAAGAGCTATAAACCTTAGAAGTCATCTTAAACTGTTACTTTCTACCATATATTCAAGTTTATATATATCTTTTCTCTTAAGCTGTGTTCTCTTAAACTTTCTCTTCAACTTAAATTGTATACAAGTATGCCATAATATACAATTATACAAATAAATTGTATAAAATTGTATAAAAGTATACCATAGAATATTTGAGTAAGTACTGATTGTAATATTGAGTATTACTATTTTTAATGAAAATTTTAATTTAATTTTATTTTTTAAAATTTTATTTCTAATGAAAGAACAAAAGCTCAGAGTAGGAAGAACATGGAGGAATATTCCCTTCCTCAGGAAAATTATGTAATAAAACAGGCCACAGTAAATCCAGACTATTTGTTTTAGTATGATTTGGTTGTAGTGAAATTTGTCAAGATTCAGATTCATCTTCTGTGTCTTCTAAGATACTGAATTTTTTTAGAAACTAGGGTAGAGGAAACAGCCTTGAAATCAAATTTGAGTCCAGTTTATAGCCTCAGAACTTATTAATAGTGCATTCCTGAAGAACAATTTCTTTAAATGTCATCTCAGGTATAATACAAGAATAAAAATTTTAGCTTTGTTGAAGTTGGTGAGGATTTAATGAAAATTATACATATGACACTTGATAGATAATGCTCCTAAGTCCTATTTCCCTTCCCTTCAGAACAAATCAGCAGATAAAAAGAAGTGTCCTAAACTCAGTAGGAAAAAGGAAGTGTTTTTTTTTTATACTAGTCCAAAAGTTCTCAAACCTGCCTCCGTGTTAGAATCAGTTACAGAACTTTTAAATACTGATTACCAGGGCTTTCAACCAGAGATTTCTAATTTTAACTGGTCTGGAATGGATCCAGGCATCGATATTTTTACAGGTACCTCAGACAGAGAGGATTGCTAACATAATTGTCTATTCTCTGGTAGGAATTGGTGAGTAAAGTTAAAATAGGCACAAGAAATGGTGATAGGGTGCTCTTTTTTTTATACTGGAAAAGTTAAAGTTCTCCTTTAAGAGCAGAGAAAATTTGTATGTGATACTTTTTTTAGAAAATGGACTGGTTTTCCTATATAGTTGTAGCAATAAATTAATTACACAGAGCATGTCTTTGGAGTTATACCAGATAAAATGAGATCTTAGTATCAGTAGGTTGGCAAAAATAGGAGAAAGGAACTTTTCAAATGGTAAGAATTACTTAAACTGTTACTTATTTTTTTAATTAATTAATCAATTTTAGAGAGAGCACATGGGTGGGGGGAGACTCTGGGCAGAGCCCAACACAGGGCTCCATCTCACAACCGCAAGATCACAACCGGAGCTGAAACCAAGAGTTGGATGCTTAACTGACTGCACCACCCAGGCACCCCTCAACTGTTATTTAAACTGTTAAACTGTTACATTAAACTTCTACCTTTCCTGCCTACATCTTTATTTTGAAAATGTAATAAATTTTTTCCTAACATTTAGCCACCAGATAAGGGAGGGTCTGTGTAATCTTGGTCCATCTGTTTTGTGGTATCTCATCAGTGGTGATCTCATAACAGCTAGTTTCCTCTGATTTGTGATTCAGATTCTGAACAGCAAGTTTCCTCTGATTTGTGATTTAACTATATGGATTTGATGACCACATTTCCTAAAATAACATTTAATTATGTTTTGGGGACGTTACTTTTTTCATTTTGTATTGTTTTGTGAAAGTCAGGCACTAACCTGCTTATCCATTTGGTTTGGAGTTCCATCCATTTCCCCTCTACTGAGCTTTATACAAACCCTTTTTGTTACTTTCTTTACCTTAAATCCGTGGTTCTCAGACTGAAGTGTGTGTTGGAATCACCCGACAGCTTATTGAAACACTATTTGCTGAGTCCCATCCCTGGAGTTTCTGGTTCAGGTCTCAGGTAGAACCTGAGCATTTATATTTCTAACCGTTTCCCAGGTGACCCGATGATGCTGACTCATGGTCCATAGTTGAGATTGTAAGTATCTTAAAGGACCTGAATTGGATTTTCTGTTTTTCAGGGTGTTTGCAGTTATCTTAATTGAATTATAAGAATTCATTTTTACTTCTTTTTCTCCGTATTTTGAAGTAAAGTTTGTATTCATTGTGTATATTGCATTATACCCCATTATTACTAATGTTTTCATCCAATCATATCCAAGCTCTTACCTATTATTAACTCATTCATCCTCATAATACTCCTCTGAGGTAGTTAACTGGTTGTGTCTTTTATGACAGAGAAACCATGAACAAACCCAGGAAGATGGTAAAGCTAGAAAATGGATATAAAATCTGTGTTACTAGATCTTAACTAATGTGTCATGTTATTTTTAAATAGGAGATTATGGTGGGCTCCATGTTTCAAGCAGAGATTCCAGTTGGCATTTGTAGATACAAAGAAAATGAAAAAGGTGGGTTATTAATAAAGTTATACAGCTTATATTCATGCTTTTGAAGTGATGAACTGTTACTTTATAATGGAGTAAGATCATGACAATTTGTTACCCTATTGATTTATGAAAGAGGACTCTTCATTATTTCTATAAGAAGAAATGTTTACTGTTTTTTCCAGTTTTTCCATAGAAATCTAACAAGAAAAAATGAATGCCTTTTTAATACTGAGTGACTTAAAACATCTCAGCTTTTTATTTCTTTTTTTTTTCATATTTTAAATAATAGCCTTTTATAACCTGTATAATTTAAATTTAAGTTATTTTATGTCAAGGGAAGTTGTTAGGTT
Organism: Mustela putorius furo; assembly: GCF_011764305.1. Lineage (NCBI taxonomy): Eukaryota > Metazoa > Chordata > Mammalia > Carnivora > Mustelidae > Mustela > Mustela putorius. The sequence continues at coordinate 54,688,995 of NW_025422005.1, forward strand.
TTAAAAAAAACTCAAGTAAACAATGATATAAAAAGCTCACTTTATTGAAACTTTTACTAAAATTGAGTACTTTGTTATTTGTTTATTTGTAAAATAATTTGGGAAACAAGTTCTATACTTGTACATAATTTTTCCATCATTTTATCTAAAAATTGTAAGGTAAGTCATAAATACTTCAACTTCCAGCAGCATAAAATATTTAAGGTCCGTTTCAATTATTTGCTTAGGGTGAGTTCCAGAAAGAATGTTGTGTGGGCGTGTTTAAGAAGTTCAGTGTAGTATGAGATCATTCAGTGCTAGAAGTCTTTTCTTCATTTCTTTTATTTCAGTTGTTTTCTTCACATTTCAGTTTACATAGGCAGAGCCTTTCAAAGTTGTAGAATTCTTTTGTTTCCTTTTTAATATTCTCTCCCAAAACTTCCTTTATGTATTAAGTACTTCTTAAGTACTTAAGTACTTCTGAAGTACTACTTCAGGGAAGTAGTAAATAGAGGCAGTAAAGGAACAGCACAGGCCGGTAAATTCTAGTGATAAAAAAATGTTTTAACACACCAGTAATAACTTGTGCTTTCAAGTTAATTCCTGCAACATACAGGAACATTAAAGGTACCGATATGGAGTGATTTTGTTACATAGTGAAATTTTCTGCATATGTTTTATCAGTATATTGTAATTGTGTGCAAAAGTAAGTGAACCATTGGCATTTGTATTTATTTTTGTCATTGAATTTTAAATACTATGCTTTCCTTATATGCTATATAATGATTAGTACATGTTCACCATGGAGTTCTTTCTCCAACTAAAGAACTGAAAGTTAGCCATTAGTTCTAATTTATGAAATTTTTTTAAAGTTTTGACTATGAAAAATAACAGTGTCTATCTTAGAAAATTTTGTATTTTGTAGGTGGGTAGGAAAGTATCTTGGTTTTATATGTGGCAGGTTAGTGTTAGAGCTAAAGGTAGTTTTACTTATCTCAATATGTTTTGTTTTATTTTAACATGTTTGTATTGTCAGATGTCACAGTAAATGATCCAGATCTCTAATTTTCAGTGTTTTAAATTTTGGTTTAATGCTTTCAGTTTTATTATAATTTTAGAAAGCAGTGGTATACATTTTTTTTTTTCAGGAAAGGTATGATTTGTGAAGCTTCTTACCATATGAACTTAAACATTTTAGATTGTGTGAGGATCAGACTAGGTTTAGCAGATGATACTACGTGGCAGGGGTCACTGTGGTAGACGGACTTTCCTCAGTTCTGTATTTCTAGGAGTTCAAACTTTTGTCATGATACTCAGAGTTTGTCACCACTTAGGATACCCTGTGCAAACAAACCAAACGCATGTGAAACTTAGGTAAACTACACCATTGGAAAACAACTGTTAAAGGGATATTAATGATTAGTGCATTCTTTCCCTTAGAGGATAGAATTTGTTTCATTGGTTTGGTGAACATACATTCAAAAAGGAGAGTATTTGATTTGAGTGATTTTGATAAAAATGCCATAAAACTAATATACTTTATACCTTCACTGTAGGAATTACTTGACACAAACGGACTGGAATTTTTTCACTGATACAAGGAAGCCCTATTACTGAGTATCCTGGAAAGACATTGATAGATTTTTTTTCCCTCTGATTCCTGATTTCTTTTTTTTTACTAGACTGCATGCAGCTTATATATTCCTCATCAGTTATCACTTCTGTTTCAAACAATGCTATAAATAAGATTTGTTACAATTGTGTTTGAGTCCTTTTCCTTTGAACCTTTATTACACAGTCTCAACTACACAATTTCCTAAATTTATGTAAGTTAGTGCTTAAACTCAGCACAGTGTATTATAACCATTTCTTTATTCATTTTTATATCCTTAATACCTAGTATGATTCTGTTACATAGATAGTAAACATTTGGTGGCTGAGTTACTAGGTAGGTGCAGAATAATGTTAACAGAACTGATATGGAGGCATTAAACTTTGATAAGTACATAGGCATTGGGCCTTGAACATGTTTACTTAGCTGCTTTTTCTCCTCATCTATAAAGCAGCTATAAAAGAGCATTTATTTACAGAGCCTGTTATGAGGATTTACATGTGATGTTTTTATGTGTCACTTTAACAGCATCATGTCTGGCACATAGTAAGTGCTCAGTGAGTGACCTTAATGTTCAGTGGATAATTAATCTTACCCATTATTTAAGTATAATTATTATTATTCAGATTTTCAGAAAGCACTGGTTTATGCTGTTTTACTTACAAGTGGCAAAAGTGCAATTCAGTTAGCTTCAGCAAAAAAAGAATCTTCAGCAAAAAAAGAATACCTATTGCTTAACTGTGTGGCTTCAAATATAACTGGATTTCAGGGTTATTATATCAGCTGTCCCTCCCCTTGTTCTCTTTCATTTATTGCCAGACAAGCTAAGATGGCTCCTGGGAGCTCCTGGCTTACACTTTACACTGTCCTTGTAGCTAGAGAACCCACAAAATGAGAACTTCCGCATCCACCTTTGTTCCCGCAAAAGTCCTAGAGAGAACCTCTGTTGACTTAGTTTGAGTCATACTGAGCCAAGTAATTACTGTGACCAGAGAGAAGAGTGAGTATTCTGGCTTGCCTTGGCTCATTTATCTGTTCTTGGGGATCCAGGGTGTGATGTCTGCCCCACTCAGACCAGATGGAAAGGATTTAATTCCCAAAGAAGTGTTGAGTAGATGAAAAGCACGATTTTGCAGTTCTGTGTGTGTTTTGTTCCGTGTACTGAACTGAACACTGCAGCTTTTGTGATGAGACTGAATTGAATGCTGATAAACATCTTAGAACCCAGAGAGGGCTGCTACGCCCACTCCCCAACTAAGAACTATCTGCCCAAAGTGTCAGTACTGCTGAGGTTGAGAACTCTGGACTAGATTGATTGAGAATTAATTGGACTACCTAGAGGGATAAAGGTCAAGAGGATAAAGGAGCTAAGGTATTTTCTGGCTGAATTCTCATGCTTTCTTGATGGAGTTTTAGAGTAAGGAAATGATGGCTGGGAATTAGGAAGCAGTGAATAGCAAAGGACCATGTAAATCGTCACTTCTAATGAACATTTGACAAATTCTTAAGTTACTGAAACACGTGTTTTTCTTAGTTGATGCTGATAATGTTAAAAAGGCAGTTCATTTAGCTTATACATAGGAAAACCTCAGCTGGACAACTTAAAATATAGGTCAATAATCATAATGTGACCTTTTAAGATCATTTTTATTGTAAACCTCATTATTATACCATAGCTGATTATAGATTGGCATTTTCATCCTCATATTGATTAGGTTGAGTTTTTACTTAGGCATTAAAAATAAAATAACACTTTTTTTTTTTTTAACTAAAACTGGAAGTTAATATAAACTTATTCATTGGGAATTAATTTCCCAGACTGCAGAAGTTTGTGGTTTTTTTGTGGTGGTTTCTCAGCTTTCTACATTAGTTCCCCACCACCACCACCACCACACGCACCCAGTGAACTTTGTTGAATTATTTTGACAACCCATTTTGTTTGTTTGTTAAGCTTCTTACTTAAAAGTGCCATAATAAGCACTTCCCTAAATAAACTTGTGTGCTCTTGTTTCCTAAACTCCCACTTACTTGCAATCACATGTGAATTATATCTGCCATCATATATTTGTTTTTCCTTTTTAAAGATTCAGTGTTTATGCTTTGTAATTCATTCAGAAAGCAATAGTTTCAGAGGATGCTATTACATTTCAGTGATTGTGATCTTTTGAAATCCAGCATGTTCATATCATTTTATGTAATTATGATAAAGGGTATTTGTATCTTTTTGTTGCTTTTATGGAGTTTTTCTCTTCATATATTTATAGATGTTATTTCTCCTTTGTATTTTAGTGTGTTTTACCATAGTGGTATTTTTCTGATATTCTGATTTCTTGGCATTTAGTTCTACAATAGACACTTAATAAAATATCACTTGTGTTGCCTGTTTTATTTAGAGCACAGTCAAAAGTCCTATTTTGTTAGAGTGAAACTTAAGTGGAAAATAATTTGGTCTCTTTCTGAAAGCAGTAAAGGCAGTGGTTTATTCTCTATGGAAATGCTAATTGTTCTCATCCGTGATTACTTTTCAGTGTGTTGTAATTGTATAAAATTAGGTGTATTCTCAGTGTCAAGGTCTGGCTTATCATTTGGTGCCATCTGCTGATGTTTGTGTATTCAGCTTAACTAGGGTATCTGTATCCTGTGGCAATCTGAAACTTAGAGAATGATTCCAGAAATATCTTCCAGGTCACTTAGGCTTGTTTTATAAGCCCAATATAGGGATATTTACGTGGGAGAACACTGAGGACTTAGGGACCCACCTTCCGTGTTTCTTAGGTTTTCCTTGTAAGACTTTCACCCATCAGTCTCAAGAACATAAAAGGTATAGTCTACCTGCTTCAGTGAACAGAGGCTAAGCAGAGAACAAAAATCAATAGTATTAATTAATTTAAAATAATTGTATTTTTACAATTTAGAGTTTGACTAGGATTGTACCAGCAGGTTAGAAAAGGAATGAGGTTTACTAAGGAAAATTTTCTTGAGATTGTCCTTGTGTTTTAAGGAAGAGTATCTGTTTCAGGGAACAGAAAGGTAGAAGGATATTTTAAAGTGTGGGTATATAGTTGGGGTGGAGTCTGAAACAAGGTAATTTTATATGAAAAAACCTAACATAGTGCCTGGTACATAGAACATGCTTAATGGCTGTTAATTCCTTTTTTATAACACAAGGAACTTTGACACTTTCAGTTATCCTCTGTCTCTTAAATTCAGTTTTTCTTTAGCTGGCTCCTTCTTGTTGGCATTCAAATTATTGTCTCCTATGTTTAAAAACCAACAAAACCAGAAAGTTTCTTCAACTCTATACTTCCTCTCTGGCTGCTACCCCATCTCTTTCCTTACAACTGAACTTTTCAAGAGTTCTCTGCTTGCTTTCCTTCTTCCCCTTCCATTTACTGTTCGGTTATCTCCAGTGTGGCCTGGGCTTCCATCTTTTTACAAAAACAGCTCTTGAAACATTTACCTCCTTTGTTAGTAAATCCAGCATACCTGTTTCATTTTTCATACTGGCCATTTAACAGCATTTAACTCCTGGAAACCTTTTCTTCCCCTAGCTGCGATGGTGCCACTTTTCTGGTATTTCTTTCTATCGTGTGACTATTCCTTAACTCTGTATTTCCATCTTCCTGTCTTTTTGAATTGCTCTCATCTTAGGTCTTCCTTCTTTCCTTTCACTTTTAAAATTGTGATAGCATTTAGGCTTTAATCTTATTCTAATGGAAATTCTGATAAAAGCTAAATGCTTTTTTTTAAAAGGAAAGACTCGTTTTATGAAAATGAATTATGTTCATTATAATACATTTTAAGCTTCATAGAAAAAATATATAAAAGTAAGAAAAATGATCCCAAATCTTACCATCAAGAGATAAACCATGTTGACTTTTGGTGCACATTCCTTTAGACCTCCTATTTCAAAAAATAGTAATCATAGCTAACACCCATTGAACCTTAATATGTGCCAGAATTGTTTTAAAGTGCTTTAAATCTTTACAACCCTGTGTGATAGTGTTGTTTTTGCAGATGAGGCAGAGAGCAGCAAGTAACTTGCCCAAGGTCATACAGATAGTAAGTGGTGGTGGTGCTTTTCAAACTAAGAGACCTAGACTTGGTAAACTCAAGCTGTCCTCTTAGCTTTCCGGTGAAGAGCTATCAAATGGCATCTCTCTGTTTAGATTGCTTAAATCATTTAGGCTATAAATATGGCCCAAGAACAAAGTTAGGCAAATACTAGGACCATGTTTTACCTCTCAGTAATCAATATTTTGGCTCTTAAGTGTTAGTTATTTGGTCAGTGATAGTGTTTTAACACAAACTTGAACAATTTTTGGCATTTTTTTAACATTATGTTTTACTAATTTAGTATATGAAAATGATGATCAGCTCCTGTGGGACCCTGAGTACTTACCAGAAGATAAAGTGATTGTATTTCTTAAGGATGCATCTAGAAGAACAGGTGATGAGAAAGGTGTAGAAGCAATTCCTGAAGGATCTCACATAAAAGACAATGAACAGGTACATGAGTAAGAAGTAACTGTTTGATTATGGAATGAATAAGTCATGGGGAGGAAAGGTATAGCATAGGGAATATATTCAGTGGTATTGTGATAAGGTCACCTTGTATGGTGACCCCTCTGGTGAGCATAGCATACTGTGTACAGTTGTCCAGTCACCATATGGTAATACCTGGAGCTAATATAATTCAGCCTCTTTTTTTTTTTTTTTTTTTAACTAAAGTTCAATTTAAAAAAATACCAAAAGGTTTTCCCAAAATAAATTAACCACATATATTTTAATATGTTTTATAGATTTACATTTATAGATGTAAGTGCTGTCACATTCATTGTTACTGTTCTGGACACCAAAATTCCTATACTGTCATCTACAGGGAATCTGAAATAGCTAGTGTACATACTCGCTTCATGAGTATGATTTCAGCTAAAATAAACAAAAATCTGGTATCTCATTTTGCCTGCATAAACGTTTTATTAGGATTTTTGAAGTTCCTTTGGATATCCCTAAGAATGTATAAATATCATCAGTGTTGGGAGTACATATTTGGAATGAAGTTATCAGGGATATAGTAGACCAGTGCCTACCATGAACCCAATAACAGCATTATCTTTTTTTTTAGAATTAGAATAGGAACTGCAAAAAAGCCAAAAAGACAGGTTTTGTGATTTTTATAGAACAGTTTTCATTTTTAAATTTCTGAGGTACTGTAGCTGCCAAGTTAGAGTATTTGCTTATCCTGCTTTCTAAATAATTAGAAGCGTCAATTATCAAGATTGAATTTGTTTTTCTTTAGTGCTCAGTTGCATACCTAGAATTATTTTTCTTCCAGAAATGATGAAAAGAAATACTGGATTCAGGAAGAGCTTTTACTTTTTTAAGAAATTGTAGCCTTGAACTTTTCATAGTCTGGGTCACATAGTGAAGGCTTTTATTTTTCTAGGCATTATATGAATTGGTTAAGTGCAATTTTGACACAGAGGAAGCATTGAGAAGATTAAGATTTAATGTAAAAGCAGCTAGAGGTAAGTAAGTGTAGATACATTTTTGTTTTCATGATTTAGCAGAAATTTAATAAACTTAAGATCTTTAGTCTGTGTAGGTATATGCTAAGTTTAATAATACTGATCTTTCTGAAATCAGTAAATATTTGCTGAATAATAAATAACTTGTAACTTGTTAAATAACTTGTATATAACAAGCATTATGGGAAATGGGATTAAGACTGTTCGTTCTTTTTGGGAAAATATGGCAATTAAAATAAAAATACATGATGCTTTTCAATTTCAGGGGATTTTTATTAAATATTTTCTTATTTGATTTTGTTAATAATAGCCCTATGAACTCTGGAATGTGACAGTTGTAACTTTGCTTTCAAAATGATGAGACTGAGGTCTCTGAACTGAAGTACCTTTGCTAAGGCAAACATAATTTATAAACAACAAAGCCATAACTAAAATCCAATTTTTGTTTTTGTACTCTAAATTGACTCCCACCCTGCTTCACTAAGAACACTATATGACATTACATAGCAAACAAGATACTTATTCATTCAGCAAAAATTGGAGGACCTGCTAAGTTCTGAGGACATAATTGTGAACAAAGCCCTGCCTTCATGATGCTTAGACTAAGCCTAGGTAGGGGGAGCTGAAAAATAGTTATGAGTTCTTGTAAGGAAAATTAGAGGGTATAATTAAAATTTATTGCAGTAGGACTTAACCTGATTTGGGGAAAGAGGCCATTAGGGAAAGTTTCTAGAACAAAGTGATATTTTTGCTCGGATATAAACAAATTAGCTAGGTGAAAAAGGGGGTGGTGAGGCAGAAAATGATTCTAGACTAAAGGAACAACATCACAAAAATCGAAAGTGAGAAAGAACATAGCGAATTTAAGGAATTGAAAGGTGGCTTATATAGTTAGATCATAAAGGAGAAAGGTGGTCCAAGTTTAGGTTGAAGAATTAGGGACCAAATCATCCAAAATTTTATTAAACACAGGATTTTTGTTACTTCATCTTTTGCAGCCATCAGTAATAGAGCTCAGGAGTGAAATACTTACCTTATTGTTATTAGAAACTTATATTTTTATTTATAACTGTGTATATGCACTATTTAGGGGAAAATTGCTTATAACAGTTTTCTCCCTCATTTTGTCAGAGGAATTATCTGTTTGGACAGAAGAAGAGTGTAGAAATTTTGAACAAGGGCTAAAGGCCTACGGAAAGGATTTTCATTTGATTCAGGCCAATAAAGTAAGTAATGATAATGTTCTCTCTTTTATAAAAAGTTATTTAGTTAATGCAGATCATCTTATATTTTTATTACCTTCAAATGTCTTAACATATTTTTAGGGAATTATAAACGTGCTTATATTTTCTGGGATCTGTTTAGCAAGTGACTTTTCAGTGCATGATATTAGCCTTTAAGAATTGCACTGATAAATGGGCGCCTGGGTGGCTCAGTCATTAAGTGTCTGCCTTCAGTTCAGGTTATGATCCCAGGGTCCCAGGATTGAGCCTCGCATTGGGCTCCTGCTCAGCAGGGAGTCTCCTTCCTCTCCCACTCCCTCTGCTTGTGTTCCCTCTTGCTGTCTCTCTCTCTGTCAAATAAATAAAAATTTTTAAAAAGAAGAAAAAGAATTGCCCTGTTATGTTAATCAACTTCTGGGTGGAATCTGTGTATACAGTGTAATTACTTCAATTTTTTTTCCACAAACTTGTGACAGATTTTTTAAAGAGCTGGTGTTTAATCTTGAAACTTCAAAATGTTTTTAATGTGACATTATTTACAATTAAAATATCTTTTACGTTTATTTAAGTGCTGAGTGTCTAAAATCAGATACTTAAATTTAATTTGGCTTTAAAGTTTAATTTTCCAGAAGACTATCTCAATAAATCAGGTTTATTATACATTACAGTTTTATAATTTGATAGTTTTACTTAACATGATTCATTTATCATTCCATATTAATAATACCAATTATACAGTGTTGGTGTATACCCAAAAGAACTTCATAATTACTTGCAGATTTATTTTTAGGTTTAATTCTCTTAAAACTAAAATCAGGTGAGATTTTTAGTAGGAACTGTACAGTTATGTAGAATAGAAAGATGTGTTGTTTCTGTGGGAAAGTAGAATGTGCAAAATTAAAATCTCAGAGCTTAAATGGAGGAAATTAAGTTATTTCTTGGTTTATATAAATGCCACATTTTTAGCAAAAAGAAATGACAAGGAGTGTGGCTTTACATGTTTCATTAAAGAGAGCATCTAAGTTTTGAGTGATGGCCTGTCTAGGATGGTGTTGACTGAGTTCTCAGTAGTCTGTCACCACATTCTTCTTTTTATACATCCTGATGTGATTGGTGTCCACTTAATTTGTTTCCGCACATTTAAGAGTATTTTATGTTCTATAAATAGTTGATTATAAATCCTGTGAGTTAATTTTTCTTACTTATATTGTTCATTAACTAGTTTATTTTATTTGAGAGAGAGAGAGAGCAGGCATGGGGGAGCAGAGAGAGAGAGAGAATCTTAAGTAGGCTCCACACCCAGTGTAGAGCTTGGTAAGGGGCTCAATCGCATGACCCTGAGATCATCTAAGCTTAAATCAAGAGTCGGGTGGTCAACCGACTGAACCACCCAAGTGCCCCTAGCTAATTTATTCTTGATTATCTTGTTGCATTTTGGTATTTGACATCAGACATACTGACTAATAAGAAATTTTGAGTCTTAGTATTGGTATCAAAGTATATCCTACCTCTTAGTGTTGTGTCCAGAACATCTGATTACTTCAAGCATAGGGCATATTCTGTGAAAGGGGTGCATTATACTGATGACTAGACACGTAGGTTTCTGATTGTAAAAAATAAAAAAAGGTATTGTTTCATAGTTGAATGGAGCAACATTTTGGGATAAGAGTTTTCTAGCATTCCTAGATTTCCTAGATTCCTAGATTAATATAGTGTTTGGATTCAAACACTATATTAACCAAACCATGATGGATTATCTATGGAGGGGACTCTGGGAGCAATAAGCTGGTATGATAGCTAGCAGCAGCAAGAACCTCTCCCACGCCCCCCAGAAATCCCTTTTTTTTTAGGGAGTAAAAACTTAATAGGTAACTTGAAACAACTAGCCAAAACAGTCTTTTTACATAATATTGAAACTAAGACCATTTCTTTATAAATATTTGGGATGGTGCTATTTCAGTCGTGTAGAAGTCAACTGACCTATCTATACCAATATACTAGTTACACTGAACAGAAAGAGGACAGTTACTCTTTAGGGAGAATGGTCCAGTGAAAACATTAAGACTTTGTTTTTATACCTGGAATTGAAGTTTGAATCTTTTTTTTTTAAGATTTTTATTTATTTGACAGAGAGAGATCACAAGTAGGCAGAGAGGCAGGCAGAGAGAGAGAGGAGGAGGAGGCAGGCTCCCTGCTGAGCAGAGAGCCCGATGTGAGGCTCCATCCCAGCACCCTGGGATCATGACCCGAGTTGGAGTCAGAGGCTTTAACCCACTGAGCCACCCAGGTGCCCTGAAGTTTGAATCTTAATCATGAGTTCTAGGCTTACTTTATTGAAGATTTTTCATAATATTGTCAACATTGCGTGCCCCCAAAATATCTTTCCAATTTTTGCTTTCAGTAAAGTACAATTGACTTTGCTTATGTCTATATAGAAAGACAATTCTAAAGGAGGGGGGAAAAAGAGCTTGAGAAGCTTATTTAAAAAAGAAAAAAAGCCTTGATAGCTTTCAGTCTTAAAGCAACATGGGCCAAATTTGTAAAGTGCAAGCATAAGGGAAGAAAGAAAAATGTATGTCAAGTAGTGAAATGAGGATGTCATCAAACTGACTTGAGGTACAGTCAGTCTCACAGGACACCTATTTCGGGATTAGAAATTTATGGCTTAGAGCACACCACCACCACCACCACCACCACCCACTACCACCACCACAGCTATCCAAGCTAAGTAGGAAAAAGAGGCAAGTTGTCCACATCATTTCCCAATCCCATTGGTGCTGAACATTTATGGAAGGGGAATCATTCATTCACACAAATATAGCACAGTTACTGGAGTAACTTAGTAAACAGTGAATTAGAATTGGCATTATTACAGTACTTTCCAACTCATTATGGAATATTCTTAGCCTTTCTAGAAAATAAAATAACTGAGTCTGGATCTCTGGTGGGACTACTAAGAGAATCTTTTAAATGGAATTTTAAATGTAGGCTCCCTAGGTACTCTGTGAGTAAAAGTATTTGCACACTGTTTATAATATTAATTTTAACTTAAATGCCACTTCCAGATATTTTCAATAAAGGAGTGTTTATGATAAATTAATATGATAGTTTTTTAAAAAGCATAATACTAAATATCTGAAGATTTGTTGCCAGTGTATTATTTCTCTCAGTGGGAGTTTGGAAAGTGTGGTTTTTAAGAAAGTTGCTGCAGTGTTAATATTTTATATAATGTATTATATATTACTTAAGGTACATAGAGATTCATTTTCAGACCCAGATATTTTTCATGAAATAACTCCTTTAAGGAGGAGATGATTCTTAAAAACAACTGTTTCTTACAGGTTCGAACAAGGTCAGTTGGTGAATGTGTAGCGTTCTATTATATGTGGAAAAAATCTGAACGTTACGATTTCTTTGCTCAGCAAACACGATTTGGAAAAAAGAAATATAATCTTCATCCTGGTGTAACGTGAGTGTATTTTTTCTGTTGAGTCCTATATTTTTTGCTCTTGAATTTTTTCTTGAGAAAATTGCAATTTTTAGGATCTTTTTCAGTATGATAAAAGTTTACATTTGTTTAAATGTATCCATTTATAGACATATTTTCATAGGAATTTGGACTTTTCAGTATCTTATGAAAGATTATGAACTAATATTGCTTGAGACAATAAATGCATCAAAGCAAATGTAAGAGTATGTTTTCAGGAAATAAAATGGATCATAACAGCTGATAAAGCATGTTTTTGTTAATTTCTGTTCCATTCAGTAGAAGCACATAGTTTTAATCTAATAATACTGTGAGCACAGTGAAAATAGGAAAGAGACTCTTTTCATAAGCTGTATGGCTATCTGCCTAATAAAGGCCCTTTAAAAAGGAATGGAAATTAGTGTCGTTCCTTGTCCAGTCTACTTTTGATCCCAGGAACCAAACTAAGATTTGGATATAGCTGGTATAAAAGGGAAAATATAGAGAGAGAATTCATCAGATCAAATTTCATTTTCTTTTTTGTTATAAAGTTTTTTGTTTTTTGTTACAAAGTTCTTTAAAGAGGAAAGAACCTGTCCATGGTGACTTCCCTTTTCCCTGATTTCTTGAAAACTTCCTTTAACAGAAATATTTAATAATTAGTCCTGCAACTTCAGTTTACTCCCAGTGAAATAGGGAGTGTGGGTTATTATATGTAGGCTTCATACAAAATGCTTTGTATGCCTGTACCAGTTGTCATGCACCAAAATCCTTTAGCCTCATTCAGTCTAGCTTTGGAAATAAACTGTCCCTGCTGCCACTAATAATTTGTTACTCACGTACATCAAGTATTAAACGAACCCTTTGTCTCTCATTGAGGTGCTCTAAAATGCTGATGAATGGCTAAGGTGTAATTGAACTTTACCATTCTATCCTTGATTATTTCCTGCTGTTTACAGAATAAAAATAATGCTGAGTTGTGATTTCATTTGGTCAGTGTGTACCAGTAAAATTCTTAGGATTGGCCAAATAACTGCCTTTGAAAGATGTGCTTATATGCATATTTGATTGTGCTTTGCAAACTCCTAGGCTAGACTGTTTCCTGGTCATGTTCATTTACAGGTGTCTTCTGGTCACTTCACTGAAGAATCAAACACTCTAAAATAAAATCCAAAGCAAATTTATTTAAGAGAATAAATGGGTATGATTGCCCCAGAAATCATTGAATACTGGGCTCTGTGCCTCATCTCCCATTATTCAAAGCTCAAGATGGCTAGAGTTGAATTTCATACAAAGCATTCCAAATTTGATCTAATTGCTTAATGTTATAAATTTAGAGTTAATTTTTCTCATGATGATTTATTGGTTACATTGAGGTATAATGATGTGGAACTAGATGCAGCTATCTGGTCTTCAGAGTTTATCTTAAAATAGTCAGTTTTCAGGCTATTCTATAGGGAAAAGCAATAGTAACATCTTTCATTTTTTTCACCCATTTCAGAAATAATGTTCACACACGAACTACAGGCAATCTGACGTCACCAGCAATAAGAACATAAGAATTGCCATGCTGGGTCAGACCCATGGTTCATCCAGTTTTCTCTTTCAGAAAGCATCACCAAGGGAAGTGTTGTGGGCTGGCTTAGTTGGTCCTCTGTGCTGTCAAGCTCAACAGGTTAGGTAGGGATGTGCTGCCAAACATTTGAGTTTCTCTAATAATCTCTCCATAGCTTCCGGAAACTTTTTGAAGATCCTTGTATCTGTAACCTTGATTCCTCTTAAGGTTAAGTATTCAGTAGGTGGAGTAGCTGCAGTTAAAAGTAATCCCATATCATCTCTTTTCTCATGCTTTAAGATTTTACAGTGATCCCCTGGTATAATGGTATGAAGTGAACAAATATGGCTTCTTTCCCCCAGGCGAGAATTCTGTGGTTTTGTAGGCTTAAGTGTTTTGTTTTGTTTTTTAATTGGAACTGTAATATTTTACTCCAATTTAACCCTTTTAGCTGTGCTACATCTTCCATAAGAAGCTGTGACTGGACTATACGTTACTGCCCAAATAGGGAGAAATTATGGTTTTCTAGAAACATGAAGATTCTTTTCAGTTTGCTTCCAGGAGGAGTTAAGAGTTGCACTTCTAGTGCACAAAACATTAAGTTATTATAAGACAGAAATAGGAGTTTTTTTTATCTTTTTTTAGTCAAAATCCATAGTTTAGAGCACATTATACTGAAAGTTATTTGTTCATTTTTCTGTTACATTTTTACCTTCCATTTGTTCACCAGAATGAAGCACATTAGCCATTTTTATGCCTTACAAAGATCTTCCTACAGATTTTCTGTTAGCCACCACCAGGAAGAACTGGTAGCCATATGCAAATTAGAGACTTTACTGTAGAAACCTTGCAAATAATTTTTTTTTTTTTAACTAAAAGTTAACCCATCATAATTCTGGTTATCTGAATGCTACTCCAACCTCCTGGATGGCCCACCTGCCTCTTCTCCTTCCTTAAGCATTGTGGATGCCATTAATCTTTGAGAAATAATAATACTTTCACAATATCATTACCATATCTAGTCAATTTTAGCTTCTTTGCTTGGCTTTTCACATCCTCCATTATCCATCCCAACCACACCAGATTTATTTCCAACACTTCCTCATCATGTATCATCTGTTCTTACTAGTCTTAGCTTCTGAAATCTCTTTGTGTTCATACTCATTTGTGTTTCTGTGTGGTTCAAATTTTTTACATAATTGTTCTAGAATTATGATGCATGGCATAAAGCTGAAGGGGGGGGACTAAAATACCATCAAATTTAATTCCATCTATTTATAGGCGTGAAAATAAGGCCTAGAATGGTAAATTGATTAGCTCATGGTTATATACGTTTCTTTGATATGACTCAGATTGTTGAAAGCTTCAGGTCCCTGTATTCGTTATATTCCTGTATCCCAGGGGACGGTGTGATCATGTAGTTTGATATTACAGCTACAGTTAATAGTCTGTTGTAGACTATTGCCACAGACTTTCAGTAAAATCCTAAACCTTTCCATTGTTCACTTCTTACAAGCATTTTTACTCACCTGCTCAGAAATTCTAAGGATTTGTCTTAATATTTCTTTTTTTTAAAAAATTTTTTATTTTTTATAAACATATATTTTTATCCCCAGGGGTACAGGTCTGTGAATCACCAGGTTTACACACTTCACAGTGTCTTAATATTTCTATTAAAATTTTTGAGGCAATTTAAAAATAATGGCTTTACGGGTTGTTGTGGGTTTTTTGTTTGGTTTTTTTGTTTTGTTTTGTTTTGTGTCTTTTTAATTTCTACTCTGTGCCATGCACAACTTAGGCACAGGTGGTATAGTGGTGAACAAAAAGACTAAAATTCCTGCCTTTGGGGGATGAGTCCAGCACTGGTATCAGCAGATTTTCTCTGTAAAGAGCTAGAGTAAATATTTTAGGCTTTGCAAGCCTTCGGCCTCTCTTGCAGCCACCCAGCTTTGCTATTGTGCAAAAGCAGTCATAGATATTATGTAAATGAGTGGATTTGGCTCTGTCCCATCAAAATACTATTCACAAAACCAGTGGCCAGCCCATAAGCCACAGTTTGCTGACCTTTATTCTAATGACTTAGTAGCACTTCATAGTTTACAAAAACACTTCCCTGCACACATCTTGTGCAACAACTCTGTGCACAGATACATACATAATGTTCCAGGTAAAGATACTAGGAAACCTCAGAGATAAGTATTTTAGCCCAGATCTTCTAAATCCAACCCAAAGTCACTTAATACAGCTGTCCTCCCATACCATATAGTTCAGGAGTAACTTAAGGAAGTGAATTCCCCTCTAATGGTAGGCTGGCAGACTAAGCCAGCAGATAAGCTGAGGAACTAAGAGCCTCTTAGCCTCTTATAGCTCAGATCTAGCAGAAAGGTAATACAGAAGTTACCCAAGAAAGTTCAGGGAAGTGATTCATTTGTAGGCCCTAATTTGTCTTTCAGGTATTGCTATAGCCATTACATAATCTTTAGGAGCTTTAAAATTTCAGTCTGTGTTTGTGTAGAAATTCTTCTCTACTCCTGATTGGCACCATCCTGCTCTTCACTTACAGATCCTCTGATTTTAATTGGGCCACTCTGAGCACTTACCTATAGTTTTTAAAGTTTTAAACCTTCATATAGGTGTCTAAAATTTGCTAGTTTAAAGTCCTTATGCATCTTTTCATTTAAATGTTCAGATGCTGGTGAGGTAGATGAGGCACTGGAATAAGTGTAAGTGAAAATTAGGACATATTTGTTAATAAAGCCTTCTAAATTTAACCTCAATTTTAATTTTCAGCTTTTTTTAATATAAGAAAGTAATTATTTTATTATTTCACTTAATTTTAAGGGATTACATGGATCGTCTTCTAGATGAAAGTGAAAGTGCTGCATCTAGTCGAGCACCGTCCCCTCCCCCAACTGCCTCAAATAGTAGTAACAGCCAGTCTGAGAAAGAAGATGGCACTATCAGCAATAGTAATCAGAATGGTAAGCAACCAGAAAAGTACTTTTGTTTGTTCATGATGAAGGGCACTTTTAGTAGCCCAGGTAATTTAGTTTTGGTTTGTATTAAACTTCAGTGCAGGTGTTATAAAAATAGTAATTATAAATAACCACAGAACTAGCATACAAATACCAACGTACATATATACTAACACAGAATATAAATTGTAAAGAACTCCTGTTGATGTCACTAAAAAGTAAGTTTAATAAAAATTATAAGTTATAATAAAAATAAAATAAATATAATAAAAATTAAAAACTAAGTTAATAAAAATAAACGGTCAATAGTGACCATTTCTTTTATTCTTTTTGTGTAGCATCAATTTTCTTAATAAGTTGGAATGCTTTGATAGGATATTCTTGTTAACTCTTAGACCAAAACACCAGCCATTTAGCCCTTTCACATCAGGAGTACACAGGTATTTATGAAATACTTTGAAAGCTGTAACACTTTATCCGGAAAACACTTTAAGCATTTGGTGCAAAGAAGCTAACAAGGGCACAGTTTTGAATAGTTATCTCTCTGATAGCGTAATAACCTTGAAGGATGAGAAAAGATAAAGCAGGTGTCGGGTTCTGCATTAATACTGCACAGAAACATTTCTTTTATCTCAGTGAGAAAAAAGCATATGAATTCTGTTATGTTTGAGGTTCAGTTAATGTCGCTTAAAATATACAGTGGACCAAAGATCATTGTGGTGATAAGGAAGACCTGTCGGAGAATTATTTTGATTTCTGCTTTAATTAAAATGGTCTTCCTAAGTAAGACCGTTGCCAAGCCGAGACTAATAAAGGAGAAAACCAGTGAATTAGAGATAAGCTCTGCATCTGCATTCAGATATAACCGTCTTATGGGAGGGCCAGTGGAGAGCTAAGCTCCCTGACAGAAACTAGAACAACAACACTGAATGATTATCCCTTATTCTGACCTTTGGTTTCACACTGGCACTGCTGGAGTGAATATACTTTGTTCATTTGATGACCCCTCTCTATTTCCTCACTACTTCCCCCCTAAGAACAAGCCAAACAAAAAAGAGGGCTCAGCAGCCCTTTTTTTGGTTCTAAACATGTTTGAGGGCGTGTAGTCTAATGCTGTCCTGAGGCAGAATAAGAAGCTAAGGGTCTGCCCTTAAGACTAGGGCAAGAAGCTCAGGGAGACATATAATTGATACTACTTTATCAAATATTCTTTTTTTTTTTAAGGTTTTTATTTATTTATTTGACAGAGATCACACATAGGCAGAGAGGGCAGGCAGAGAGAGAGGAAGGGAAGCAGGCTCCCAGCTGAGCAGAGAGCCTGATGCAGGGCTAGAGCCTGATGCAGGGCTGGACCCTGGGATGAGGACCTGAGCCAAAGGCAGAGGCTTTAACCCACTGAGCCAACCAGGTGTCCCTTTGTTTTCTTTTTTAACCATTTGATGAGAATATGCAGTTAACCTAAGGAGGTATTTATAAGTTAGTTTATTCAGTAGCCCAGAAGCCATTCATCTAGGTACCCATAATCAAGATTCCCACGTTTTCCAAGGAAAGGAAGGAATTCTCCAGTGTAATTTTATTTATTTCGTAAGGGGCTTAGTGTCTTGAGATCTTATTTTTTTTTTTTTACCTGCTCATAGTTGTCACATAGCTCTTTATACTATAGCAGTATAATTTCTTCTGCATCCTGGTGCATAATCCCCATTATGCATTTATGATTTGAGTGCACTTTTGAGTTGGGGCCATAGAATATTTTCTTTGACCAAAATGTAACATTTGAGGCTCATCTTTTATACTGAATATATTTTTCAGATAATTAAAATTTAACTATCTCAGTAGCACATTTTATATTTACATTAAGTATCCAAAATGGCTAGTTCATTTTGCAATCAACTCTAAGTGCCGTTTTTACTGTAACTTCTAGTAAATAATTACTCTTTTCTCAACCTGTTACTGAGGAATTTGTTTGCTTTTATGACTTTCAAATGTATGTTTGGACAAAGCAAGTGTTAGTTTTTGAACATTATGACAGATTAAATCCATTTAGGTAGATGTGTGATCCTTACCCTTAAAGCACAATACCTTTATTCTTTTTTTTTTTAAAGATTTTATTTATTTATTTGACAGAGAGAAATCACAAGTAGATGGAGAGGCAGGCAGAGAGAGAGGAAGGGAAGCAGGCTCCCTGCTGAGCAGAGAGCCCGATGCGGGACTCCATCCCAAGACCCTGAGATCATGACCTGAGCTGAAGGCAGTAGGTTAAAGCCTCTGCCTTTGGCTCAGGTCATGGTCTCAGGGTCCTGGAATCAAGCCCCACATCAGGCTCTCTGCTCAGTGGGGAGCCTGCTTCCTCCTTTCTCCCTGCCTGCCTCTCTGATTACTTGTAATCTCTATCGAATAAATAAATCTTAAAAAAAAAAGAATAAAAGTCATGTTATTTTATATGGCAGTAGAAAAGTCAAGAATATAAAGAACGTCGATTTTTTTTTTACATAGTTTTAGAAAGGTATTACCATTTTGCTAATTTGTGCATATTTTTGCTTTAATTTAGCTTATTTAGACTACTGGACCCAGTGCTTGTTTGTTGTTACATAACACCAGGATGCTCCTAATATATGGCAGAATCTGTTCTTAATTCTTTACATTTATTAACTTTTCATAACAAACCTGTAAAGTAAGTCTTTTATTACCCTCACTGTATATGTGGTGAGACTGAGATACAAAGAATGTAAGTAACTTTTGCCCAAGGTGACACACTCAGTAAATAGAGCCAGAATTCAGACCGTATGTACATAGATTTGACACCTCTCATCCTTGATGTAAAGCTGTTTTACAATAGCTGTTTTAGAATAGTGTAAAAGTTAGCTTTTTAATACTAGCAGTTTCACTTACGTTTCTTCCAATGTAGGGGTGTCATCTAATGGACCAGGTGAAATGTTGAGCAAAGAAGAAATCAAAGTTGAAGGGTTACATGTTAATGGACCAACAGGTGGAAATAAGAGACCACTTCATGCAGATATGGATACTAATGGTTATGAAACAGATAACCGTACCACTGACCCAAAACTTGCCCATATGACTGCAAGAAATGAAAATGATTTTGATGAAAAAAGTGAGAGACCTGCCAAAAGGCGAAGGGTAAACAGCAATGGAAAAGAAAGTCCAGGTTCTTCTGAATTTTTCCAGGAAGCAATGTCA
Organism: Mustela putorius furo; assembly: GCF_011764305.1. NCBI lineage: Eukaryota > Metazoa > Chordata > Mammalia > Carnivora > Mustelidae > Mustela > Mustela putorius. The sequence goes on from NW_025422005.1 coordinate 54,708,531, forward strand.
CATGGAAAATTTGAAGAACTTGAAAACACAGATGACTAAATTTTAGACTTGTTTTACCTTCTTTGAAGTAAAATCTGGTGTGACTAAAATTTTCAGGGTTGATGGGTTACCTTAAAAAGTTGATTTCCTTGAAGCAGTTGGTTAAAATTTTAAAAATTTGAATTGAGTCCTAACTTTAGTAAATAAGATTTCGTAATTCTGCCCTTTGTAGACTTTTTACTTTAAAAATGTAAAGACCCTCTTAAGGATATAACAAATAGTATAGTCAATTTGAATGAACTACGGAAATATCTGTACCTTCTCATTTGATGTATTAATCTTAAAAGCTCACTACAGGTATTTTTTGCTTAGTTTGTTGGCAGAGAAGAAAGACCACATTCAAATTTGTTTAACACCAATTTTTCTGTGTTTCTTGAAATGTCTTTATCTTTTATAAGAGAAATTTTTCTCTCCATACAAATTGAGTGTCATTATTAAGGAAACCCTTATGAATCCTGAAAGTTATGCTAGCATGATTTTTTTATATATAGAAGTTTAAAAATAAACCAAGTCAGGTTTGTATATGTAAAATTGTTGACATCAATGATGTCTTTCCATATTCTTATCTGGGCTTAAGAAATACATTCTGTATTTTTCCAGATTCTTTGTAGCCTTTGAAAGATTTTTACAGTACATATGTCTTGACTGAGCTGTCCTTTCTTAATACAAAAGCTTGTATAATTTTCTTAACTTGTACAGTTGGTAAACTTTTATGAGAGGAATTGATATTCTGAGTCTGTCAGCTTTCATTTTATTTTGCTAAGGTTTTTCTAATGAATTTTTAAGTGTTTGTGTAGTAACTAAGTCATGTTTCTTATACAGGTGGTAAAATCACATTCATAAAGGATTGTGAAAATTTGTTTTTTCAAATTTCTACTTAGGGATAAATAGTTTGAGAATTTTGAAGTTAAGCATGATACCTAGATTACATAGTTTGTTTTGCGTTTGCTTTAATTTTCAGAATTATTTTTGAAGCAAGACAAAAGTTTAATGTTGGCTTACGTGCTTCAATATATCATGCTGACCAGAATCCTGTTCGGTTATTTTTATATGCATTATAAAATTTCCCATTTTTGCATTAACTTAACAGGGGAAAAGGTCAAGCAATATTTAGATGTTGGCACATACAAGGAGTTGGCAGATAATATTGATTTTATGAGGAAAAAGTGATGAAGTGAGTGTATTTCCAAAATGAAAATAAGATGTACCATTGCTATGTATGATTACAAATAGGATCATCCATTTGCATAGCCTTGCAAGAGTGCCATTTTATTTTTAGTGCAAAATTCTTGTTAAAAATGTAGTTTTATACAGCTGATAGACCAACCTATATCCAGACTTTTATAAAAGATTATTAACTATTCTTGTTTTTTCACACAGGCATACCCCCAAATGCTTCTTCTGACTCATTTTCAGCCATCAGTTCAAGAGCCAATGCCTTTTTAAAATAAATCTTCTGTGGTCTTATTTTTAATGGCTCAGCTGTTTCATGCAATTAAGTAAAGGTTTGCACTGAGAAGTTATGGTTTAGGCCTTACCCCATGAAGTATTACTATTAACATATGTTCAGACTGCTTACTTCCACCAATGTGAACAACTCTTTTCCCCAAACAGTGTTAAAATGCAACTTTACAACACTTGACTTCATTTAATGCACATTCACTGTTACATACATATCTAGATAAATCAAAGTTTTGGGTGGAAGTGTTGAGAAGCGTGAATGTTTTGTTTTACCTACAAAATTAATTTATCCAGAATGGCAGCTTTAGCAGATGGTCACAGTCCATTTTCTAAATCAGTTTTTATTACACAAATTAAAAGTATCCTGGCTCCTAGCTCTTTGTCAAAGATGGTCTATAGATGTGTTTCAAATGAAGAGTGATGTTGTATTTTTAAGTTGCAATACTAAAGACGCTATCTTCACCTTTTTTTAAGATGCATTTTGTTTGCAGGTTTGTGAAGTTCTTGGAAGCTAATACCACAGGAACATTTTTAGTACATTCTCAGGCATGTTTGCAAAATAGGGCACATGTATACATCTTAGGAAGTTTTACTTTTCTTAATCTTATCTTTTTAAAGTATGCCTAATGAAAGACATTCCACTATTATAATACATAATGCTCAGCTTTTTGTGAAGAAATATTTAATTGTATTTTGTGTTTATACAGATATTTCACACAGTACTTTGTTCTTCATAATGCAGCCACTATAACTTGATAAGTCATTGCACTACTTTAAAATTTTTAGTAATATCATGAATTTAATTTGCTTGAAGATTTAGTACATTTCATAACTCTTGAACTCTTAACAAACTGCATTGGGGAAAAAAAGCCTTTGTTAATAGTTTCCCCCACCCCATGCCCATCCTCAGCAAAGCACTATCATTTTCATCTGAAATGGTATTCTGTTTCATAATGTGTTTTCAAATAGAGTTCAGAATCTGCAACTCAGTTCAACACAACAAGTCTGTTGAGCTTTAAGATGTATTTGAATATTTAAATAGGCATTTAAAATTATGAATTAGATGTTTTTAAGTTTATCATAGTAATTTTGCACTGTAAAATAATTCCCTTTTCCCATTCCCTGTCTGCCATTCTGAATATGCTTATTAAAATATTTTTTTAAACATACTTGTCTACATAATACCGTGTGAATGATTTTCATTAGATCGATTCAGTAGGTTTTAGTTACAGATTTTAAGTTTGTGTTCAATACATACTGTTTACATACTGTTCACAATGCAAATGTGCATAATTTCTGTTCCTTCTCCTAGATATATCCCATGAACTAGTGTTTGAGTGGCTTCTGGTTCCTTTCACTTCATCTTGGCTGATACATTTTTGTTTCCTCCAGAGAGATCCTTTGGTCTGTGGACCTCTATTCACCCAATTTTCTTTCTCTAAACTATGTAATTACAAATTTTCCCTATCTTTTGTAGTATAGTTCATATATAATATTTTGTAAAACACTATTGTCACAATACTTTTCTCTAAATGGAAAATTAAGAGTGGGCATTTTCTAAGTGAGGGTTGGTGAATTTCCATAGGGGAGGTGTATGGTCATGATCCTGGAGCTGTGTGACTGACTGACTGGCTCTGTATCACTGCCAAGTGCCAAAACACAAATAAGCGTCCCATACCTAATTCATAGTCATGAAAATTGACATGGTGGAAAATCATATGTGGGGAAGAACAAGAATTTCTAAATTTTAAGACTTTTATTCTAAAAATGATCTTTTTCTTTCTGTATTAAATAATTGCACTGATTAAGTTTTTAAATCATAAAATCAGGCCTTCAAGAATCAACTTTATCCTTTGCAAAATCTTATAGGGTCATCCCCCCAAGTCAAGGGCTGATGGAGTAGCTTCATTATCTAATATCAGTTTTCCATAACCTCACTTATTAAGTGCCCTTAGTATACCACTGACATCCTTTGACATCTGTAAGTACATTAGTTTTTCCTTTTCTGACCATGGTTTTTTTTTATCTTCACTTGTTTTCACACTAGTTCCTATGACTTATTTAGGATGTATGATATGCTTGAAATGTCATTTTGCTTGCTGTTAAGAAATGTGAACACCATCTTAATGGCTACCTATTCTGTGAAGGACACTGAAGAATTGCCACATAAACTGGAGGCTGAACTCCATTCTCTGTGCAAATCGATGGTAAAGGCTTCTTCACACTGAAACGTCAGCAAGAACAAGTCTGCATATATCCTCTTACCAGCCAATATTTGGGCCTGCGCTTGTACAGCCTCTGTGCTTGGCCTGTCGCTTCAGGACATGCAGCACATTCTCTTCATCAAAGAGAAGGCGTTAGCAGGTAAGAGCTGTGGGTAGAAGTATATGCTTAGCACGGAGGGTGAAACAGTAGGTACGATACGAAGGAAACCATTTACTAGGCTCTGTGCCATAGAATTTAGCTAAATAAGATCTTCCTTGAGCTTAATATTTTGGTTAGAAATTAAGCAAGATGAAATATGTGTACAATTTCCCCAGGACCGTTTATTTTTAACATTTACTGTAGGACTAATTATAACGGCTGTGGATCATTCAGGACTCATCCTGTTTCTCACTCCCGTCCAGGGAGTGCTACTGTAAGAGTAGGGAGTCTCCTGGTTTCCTAAAGTTTGGGAAAAGGGATGGAGAACTAACGCAAATTTGGCCTGGTTCTAAAACATTCACTTTCTGCTGTTACCATTAGCATGAATGCTTGACTGTAGCATGGGCTAATTATGTCTTTCTATACACCAGCTAGAACTTAGAGAGTTCAGGGGGTTCTAAAATACATAGTTTTGCCCTTTTCTCTCTGAAAGAAGATGAACTCTGGATTAATTTAAGGTCTATACACTTAAACTTTTTTTTTTTGAGGGGAGGTGGGGAAGGCCAGAGGAAAGGAGGAGAGAGAATCTACACCAAATGCGGGGCTTGATCTCAGGATCCTGAGGTCATGACCTGATCCGAAATCCACTTAACTGATCCACCTAGGCGCCCCTACACTTAAATTTTCTAAAAAGAACAGAAGCAATCTGGATCCTGAAGTGGTTTCTCCTAGAACTGTAAGCGATCCAGAGAGTGGCATCAGGCTAACTTGAGCCACCATAAATTCCTGACCAAAAAGAAAATCAAGATCCAGTGAAAGAGCTTGCTTCCAAAAGGGACTTTTTAGTACTTGACTCCTCCTCTGTCAGTAGTTGTGCTTTAGCTGAGTGAACATAAGGACATCTTCTGGCTAGGAGCTCGTGCCAGGCATTCTGAGCATGGCTATTCCATTAGTCCCTTCTGCACACACAGTTGTGGTTGGTGCAAATTCATTTGGATGACAGGTTATTCCAAATAGCCTGAATTATGAACTGCTTTGCCGTGTGGCCTCTCTACTGTGTCTGTCACGGTTTGCATTTGTCTGCCGGTGTTTGGTAGACAGGAACGTGCACTTAAAAACACAGTACAAACACCTGAACTCTGCCCATCTAAAGTAAGGATGAAACTTACTTGGCCAGTATCACAGGGCTGTGTTGGGATTTGAGAATCTCATGTAAGAAAGAAAAAAAAAATCACACAAATCTCGCTAGAGAGCCCTAGGTAAAGATCCAGTAGTAGTAGTAGCACATGTCTACAGTCCCTTATCTAAAATTCTTGTGGCCAGAATTTTTTAGATTTTAGAGAGGTACTATGTTTTAAAGAACATCCATAGTCAGGTCTAGAACCTATGGTAAAAAAAAAACACTTTTGTCCACCATAAAATGTATTCATATTTACACACATTCCAGGTCAGATATTGCTACTAAATGAGTTTGACAAAAAACTCAAGAAAAAACCTTACATTTCAGAATTACACACTTACAGTAGCCTTCAAATTTTGCTAGCACTCACTTGGCAGCTGAGTCCAATTTCCTCTACTTTGCTAGGGAACTGGCAAGGAGACCTGTAAATAGAAAGCCAGACATAAACCAGCAGGTGTGTTTTGATATGTACACAGCTCCAGCAGAACCCTGCAGACCCTGGGACTTCTAAAGCACCAACAAGTACCCTGTAAATGAAGCAACTTGTGAGAAGAACCTGCCAAAGTCCAGATGGGACCTGGAGCCTCCCACACAGTCCCCTCATTTCACAGAAGGGGAAAACCTAAGACCCAAAATGGAAAAGGGATTTGTCTGACAACCTCAAACTCGGCTACTTAGGCAAAGTCCAATTCCTCTGTCCTTTTCCTCCATGGTACTTACTAGTTTATAATTCTGTATTCATGGCTAGAGCTGGGGCTTGACCCTTGAGCTCAACCCCTGAGCTTGAGCACTGGCCCATCAGTCCCTGTGACCATGAAAGTGAATTACTACCCACCCTTTAGCCAACCCATCATCGTGGCTAGGGAAGTGGCTGTCAAAAGGCAGCAGCTCTTTTGGGATTCATTTGGCTTCAGCAGTTGGGGAAGAGGCATTTCTTCAAAAGGAGCATGTGTTGATCACAGAGAAAGATTCGTTTAGGAGCGAAAACAAGTCTACTGCGAGTAATATCATATGCCATTAATTAATAATTCTTGTTACATGCACTGTGCTAAACACTCATTATAAACCAATCTTCACAACATTACAGATTTTTACGAATGGGGAAACTCAACTTCTTGGGAAGTTGAAAGACACACTTTCCAAAGGTCTGCATTTGTTCACCTAGTTACCTAAGTTTGATCTTTGTGTTCAGGGAAGGTGTGTGTGGCGTGGCAGAAAGCAGATGCTATTTGCAGACAACCTGTTCTGCCCTTTTTTCCAGTCAAGTCTGAAATCTGGAAAGGAGAAAGTCCCCCAAATTGGGAAAAACCTGGTCAGTAGGTTCTGAAGAATAGTTAGAATGTGAGTTCTTTCTCTAGCAAGACCTCAGAGGAATGGTTGCAGGGGGTGTAGGACATACTGGACTCCAGGCATTGAGACCTTCCGGTAGTAGCAAGCATCACTGTGCCAAAGTTTGGAATCTGCAATGCCACTTGCCTTCAAAGGATACCATGGAGATAGTCAATTAAGTTAGTACTTAAAAGCATTGACCATCAAGGACTAAAGAAGATCCCTCTTCTATTTTCCAGGCACTGTGCAATTCCCTTGAATCTGGGTTAACCTTAGGGAAGGATCAGGATTGAATTACCTTCCAGGTGGTAAGATGGGGACTTAATCTAATTTAATTTAAAAGAATTGAGTAATTTGATGTCTCCTCCATACTCAAATATTACACTGCACTGCTTGTTCTAGAAGGTTCTACAGACTCAGAGCAAAAAGTAGGCCAGACAGGAAGGCAAACTTACATTCTGTTAAGAAAATACTTTTTCACAATGACCACTTGTTCAATAATGGAAATTTTCTGTGCCTGTTCCCTTACCTCTAAAATAAGGATAATAAAACTTAACTTTAAAGGAAGCTTTAAGGGATTAAAATGTATCCACATATGTAAGGTACTAAGAAAAAATTGCCTAGCTAGCAGGTAGCAAATGCTTAGTAAATTATTTTTACTGTGGCATAGCAAGTATTGTTTGCTGTACTTCAAATAATACCTTTTTAGAAAACACTGGAAACCCAAGTTAAATACCTTTAAAATGTTCATCTTTGGTCTCCTGGAGTTCAGATAGTCAGTCTCCCTGAGTATCACAGACTTAGGCAAAAGGCAAATTCACCACAGCCTTAATTATAAACAAAAATTAGAAACTGATTGCATTATCACCGGTTAATTCTACCTCCCAAAATAACTCTATGTTTATTCTCTCTGCTTTCACAACTACACTTTAGGATCCATCATTTCTCAGCAATTTTCTGTAGCTGATGTATTGATCTAACAGTCCTCTGCCTTTCTTTTCCCCCTCCCCAACCTGACAGTCATCTGCACAGCATCTTCAGTGATCCTGTTAGTGTGCACATCTGACGTACAGCAGTTCCTTCGTTTAGGCACACCAACAGCCAGTAGGCCAAAGCTGCCTGGCAACTTTTTTCTTTTGTTCTAATTTGAATGCCTTTAAGCGCTGGGTACCACAGGTCCCACCACTAACTACTGTAAGTGTTGACTACATTCATTCAGATTCACACTTCTTACCTGCCTGTAAGATACGAATTTGTCAACTCCTGATCTGCAATCCCAGCACTGCAGCTGGCATGATCTTTCTAAAATGAAGACGAGGCCATATTTCTGCTGTGCTATGTTTACAAAATATAGCCATCAATCGGATACTCTTTGTCTAGATGTGTTCATTCAGTAAATATTTATGGTGTACCCGCAGTGTGCATAGCGCTGTTGTGCCAGGGATACTGCAGTGAACAGAACAGACCAACATCTGTGCCTCCACAAAGTTTAAATTTCATCAAAAGGGACATGTGCCACAGAGATAAAACACAAGAGAGGAATAGGGACAGCGGTGGGGTGCAATTTCAGATAAGCTGGTCGGGGAAGGCCCGCAGACGTGAGGGCATCTGCTATAAAGACAAGGGGTTGCATCCCAGACAGAAGCAGATACAGTGGCTAGAATGCTAGAGGGCTGCCCCTTCCAGTATCTCCTCGGTTGAATACTAGCTGTCCTTCAGGAATCAGCTCAAATGTCATTTCTCCAAGGAACTTCTTTCTACCATTCTTGGGATAATAGTCTTTGTACACATTTTTATATCTCAGATAGTTTCATCATTCTGTCATTCATAGAAATTGTTCTCAAAAGAATACACTGGAAAAAATTATCTGAAGGATAAGCTCACATAATGAGGCATTCCTGATGACAATTCTCCTTTGGAATTCTAATATAGGGATGTTATCTGGGATTCTTTGGGAAGAAAAGATTTTAGAATTTAAGTCCATATTTAAACTTATCAGCTGAAGGAGGCTGCACAAATTCCTTAGCTCTGCCTAAACCACTATTTGTGCAATAGTAAAGTGTTGTAATTTGAAAAGACACTGTGAAGGTCTAACTCCATGAAAGAACACAGCAGACCCTCAGTAAATTGCTTTTCATGCAAACTGCTTTCCATCATCTGTTCCCCCAATGGCCACTGCTGCCACAAGAGGGCCCCATCAGTAAGGCTGGAAAGGCCTGTCTGCTTTACCTTTGCAGTTAACAAGCTACCCCAGCTCCTGTCCAAAGCGCTAAATCCATGGTGTATGAACTGTGAAGGAAGAATGGCATTCAAAAGGCATACAGGGATGATGAGTTTGGTACCACCAAGGCTATTACAGACAGACTTGGAAAGACAAGAATCTAGTGTGCTGGTGAAGACCAAAGGTGTTTCGAGCCCAGCTGACGGATTTGAATGTGGGTTTCACAACCACACTGGACAATTTACCTTACTCAGCTCCATCTGTTAAATACGGTTTTGCTGGGTCTCTGCTAGGGGCTGGCTGCCAGCCCCAGGAACTCAGTCTAGCTTGATGAATGGGTGAACAATTGCTGTGATGAGAGCTGTAGGGAAGTCCTGGGTATACCCAATAACTGCTCACCTGCCATGGACACATGAAGGTACCAGCTCTGTGCTCTGCTCCTCTCAGCAGTGCCTCTTGTCTGGTGCTCCCCAGTAATGTCAGGTTTGTGCGTGGAAGGCAAGGTGAGACGAGAATCCTCTGGCTGGATTCATCTGGAGCATTTATCTCACAAATTATAAAGTCAAATTCTACAAGGATTTTTAGAACTTGATTAAAACGTGCCTTAAAGGAAGTCTCTTCAGCAACGATGTCAGTAAAGCTACACACAAAAGAATGAAGTTGGACCCTTATACCATATACAAAAACTAAAAATGGATATAGGACTTCTATATAAGACATAAAATTACAAAACTCTTAGAAGAAAATATAGGGGGAAAACTTCGTGACAATGGGTTAGACCATTACCTCTTGGATATAACACCAACAAACACAAAAAAACATAAAACTGCACTACATCAAAATTTAAACCTGCATCAAAGGACACAAGGATGAAAATGCAACCTACAGAGTAGAAAAAAATACTCGCAGACAACGTATTTTATAAGGAGTTGAAACTCAGAACATATAAAGAATGACACATCAAGAAAAAAATCCAAGAATAAAATGGACTTGAATAGACATTTCTCCAGAGAAAGCATAAATGGCCAACATGCATATGAAAAGATGCTCAGCGCCACTAATCATTAGGAAAATACAAGTCAAAACCACCATATGATCACCTCACACACACTAGGCTGGCTACTTTCATAAGTCTTAACAAGGATGTGACAAAATTGGGACTGTTGTACACACTGGTTAAAATGTAAAATGCTGGGGGCACCTGGGTGGCTCAGTGGGTTAAGCCTCTGCCTTCGGCTCAGATCATGATCCTAGTGTCCTGGGATTGAGTCCTGAATCGGGCTCTCTGCTCGGCAGGGAGCCTGCTTCCTCCTCTCTCTCTCTCTCTCTCTCTGCCTGCCTCTCTGCCTACTTGTGACCTCTGTCAAATAAATAAAATCTTAAAAAAAAAATTTTTTTTTAATGTAAAATGCTGCAACCATAATATAAGACAGTATGGCAGTTCCTCAAAAAAATAAAAATAGAATGACCAAATGACCCAGCAATTTCAAAAGAATTGAGAGTACCTCTGCACACACCACTACAGATTTTGTGTTCTCCCCACCTAAAATTTGTGTGTTAAAACCCTGTTCCCCAATGTGATGGTATTTGGAGGTGGGCCTTTGGGAGATAATTAGGTCATTAGGGTAGAGCCCTCATAAGATTAGTGTCTTTATAGGAACAGGCAAGACAAAACTTCCTCTCTGCTCTCCCATCAGGTGAGGATAAGAGAAGACAGATATCACACAAACCCGGAAGCAGGCTCTTACCAGACGCCAGATCTGCCAGCACCTTGATTTTGAACTTGCCAGCCTCTAGAACTGTGAGAATAAACGTTTGTTGTCTAAGCCACCCATTCTATAGTAATTTGTTACAGCAAACTGATTAAGACACCCAATGTTTGCAGTATTATTTACAATGCCAAGGGTGGAAGCAGTCCAGTGTGTCCATCGAGAGATGGAATGGATAAATGTGCTATATACATACAATGGAATATTATTCAGCCTTAAAAGGAAAAAATTGTAACAGCATGCTGCAACATGGCTGGACCTCAAGGACAATACGTTATGGGAAAGAAGCCAGGAGCAAAAAGACAACTACTGTATGATTTCACTTATATGAGGCTATCTAGAGTAGTCAAATTCATACACCGTAGAATCGTGGTTGCCAGGGCCTGGAAAGAAGGGGGACATGGGGAGCTGTTTAATGGGTATGAATTTCAATTTTCCAAGATGAAAAAGTTCTAGAGACTGGTTGTACAACAATGTGAATATACTTAATACTACTGAGCTGTACACTTAAAAATGATTAACATGGTAAATTTTATGCTTATAGATATTTTGCCAGTTTGTTTTTAAGCCTTAACATACTCCTAATTCTGTTGCGTTTGCCTGTACCAAAATGCCTCTCGAGTGTTGTTTTATTTTAGGGTTATTTCCTGGTCAAGCTACTTAGAGGCTTCGACACCTGATTAAGTAGATGAAATATTTTAGAAGTAGAAAGACTAGCATTTCTTTCCTTTGATTTTAGCACAAGTATGCCAGAGACACTGGGTATTTAATCCTATGTGCTACTGATACAAAATACTTGTATGGTTATAAAGGAAAAATTCCTCCTGTGTCTTCTCTCAGTACTATACTATGTACCAAGCAAATCCGTAACACCGGCTGCATCAGCTACAACCCAGTCCTGACACTGTGTGGCGTTAGCATCAGGTCCTGTAGTTCCCACAAGACCACAGGCTCAGTCTCACATGACTATTACCGCACGCCCCCCACTCCTTCTAAGTAAATCCCAAGTCCAGGTGGTTAACCTGAGCATCTGGCCAACCAGCTATCAACCAGAGGTTCCCAGGACCTGCTTAGGTTTGAATACTGAGTTCAAGGAGCTCACAGGACTCAGGAGAACAGTTTATGTATTAAATTATCTTATAAAAGGATATATCTCAGGAAGAGCCAGATGGAAGAGATGCACTGGGCAAGATGGGAAGGGGCGCGGAGCCTTCCGGCCCTATCTGGGAGCACCACCCTCCCAACACCTCCACACGTTCAGCAGCCTGGAATCTGTCCAAATCTTGTAGTTCAGGGATTTTTATGGAACCTTCCTTATGTTGACATGATTGATTAAATCACTGGCCATCAGTGACTGATTTAACCTCCAGTTCCTCTCCCCTTCACCTAGGAGGGTGGGGGAGCAGCCTGGAAGTTGCCAACACAAATCACTGTGGTTGGTTCCCCCCACTACCAGCTCCTGCCCATCCTTTCAGATTCTCCAAAGGTCATCTCATTAAAAATTCAGGTGCAGTTGGTTGAAAGAGACTCATTATGAATAACAAAAAACTCCCATTTCATCTTCATGGCTACGGAACTGTTTCAACTTTCAACAACTCAGAACAAAAATTTTAGCGCTATAGGAACATCTTTTGTTATAAAGCACAAGAGTTTTAGGAACTGCGTGCCAGGAACAGGGACGAAGGCCAGATACAAATTTCTCTCATAAATCACAGTTTCACGATGACAAACAGTATAACAAGGCTTCAGTCACCTGGATGCCATCCTCTTAGATGTGGGCAGATTTCTAGCTCCTTGCATGCTCTTAGAAAGGAATGTTAATACATGTGTTCAGGAAAAAGTATTTATTTGACACCTTTACAAAAATATTTAGGCACATAATTTTCATGTTTATGTCACCTGATTTACATATCTCAATCCTTAGTACCTTTTAAAACACTAAAATGGTCATTTCGTAAATAGGATCTGTAGTGAAAAATACTGTGATAAGCCAACATTTGTAGACAAAAATCAGTTGATCGGCATGAGAAAGAAATATTTATGAACAAAATAATCTCTAAAAACATTTTTGTGAGTTAATAAATCTAACCAGTAGATTTCTTTTTAAAAAGTAATTCAAAAAGAAAGTTTAAAAAAACCCACCAGTGAGTGTCTCTTCTTACCGTCACGAAGTGGCGCCCTCACGCAAGACCTAGCAGACCAGTTCAGAACACAGTCCTGGCGCCAGAGGCTCCCAAACCCCAACCACGGAGAGCTGCACCGACTCAGAGCGCAGAGCCACTGTGTTTCACTCGGAAAAAGGAAGAAGGAATGTCTGGCCTGTGGAGCCTGTAGAGGAGCTACACCTTAAGGAGACAAACTGGGAAAGCGTAACCAGCATCACCATTCTGAGGTGAAGACAGAAAATCAATTTTTCTTTTGAAATTCACCACCAAAAGAAAAGCAACTTTGTTCTTTTTTTTTTTTTTAAAAAAAATAGGTGGAATGACCTGCATCACATAAGGGCCACAATTGTATCCAGTAGGTACTTTAAAAAAAAAAAAAAAAAGAACCTGTTATTTAAACACTCCAGAGGCAACAAAGTGCAGGATCAAGTTTTTCAAGACATATACCCACTGCCCAGGCCTCCAGCGTTTAAGGAGCAGAGATGAAGGACCTAGTTTGCCTACGGTCTCCCCATGATGTCATATGACATAATGACACTTGCTGGGCGCCTCATATGTATGAAGCATCGTGCTGAATAGTTTCACATCCGTTATCATTTATTGTGACTATTACTGTTTTCCCATCAATTACAGCCTTATTCAGAGGAGGAGCTGATACATTAAGTGTCCCCCTTTATTCACAGGGGATATGTTCCAAGATCCCTAGTGGATGCCTGAAGCCACAGAGAGTACTGAACCCTATACATGCTTTTTCCTAGATGTACATGATAAAGTTTAATTTATAAATTAGGCACAGTAAGGGATTAACAATAATAAAATAGAAAAATTATGCTGTCATAAAAGTTACATGAGCGTGGAGTCTCTCAAAGTGTCTTATTGAACTGTATTCCCCTCACCCCGCGATGACGTAAGATGATAAAATGTCCACGTGATGAGATGGAGCCGGGTGAATGACGCAGACATTGTGACATAGCATTAAGCTACTACTGACCTTCTGACCTTATGTCAGGAGGATCATCTGCTTCCAGACCTCGGTTGACCACAGATAACTGAAACCGAGGGAAGGGAAACGGAGAAGGGGGGACCTCTGGACTACATAGTTATGGGGAACAAAGAATATGTGACATAGAGGGAGAGGAAGCCAGACTAGTCACAGATTCTAACCGCCGGACACTTCTCTCAGAACTAGAAGAGTAGCAGGTGTTGAAAAAGTCCTTTTAGATGAAGAAAATGCTTTGGCTCTATGGGTGGGTGGGACACCCGTAATCTGTGGTAACTGCCAACTGCTCTTCGTTACAAACAGCTGACTCCTTTTACCCTCTTCCTCTTAATATGCACCTGGCTAAAGAATTATACATTCTTTGAGAACAAGAACTGTCCTATTTACGGTGGTTTCCCCAGAGCTTGCCATAAGGCTCTGGCATAAAAAAGATGCTCAATAAATCTCTGTTCACCAATAAGACCACAATAACAAAAATAGGTCCAAAATACTAAAGCACTATTCCAAACCAGTCAAATATGAAACTCTGCTAGTATTTCCGTGAAAAACACATTTCAGTGTTACTGACCCGAACTTTCCATGGATTCTTGATACAATAGGACTACAGAAAACTTGCAGATACGTGTTTTTTTAAACCAACTTGCAAGTTGGAGCCTAGCAATGACTGACTTATAAAATCAACACCCATATGAAGCAATTACAAATCACCTGACACGCTGACAATGAACAGTCTGGTCAGCTAGGGTTCTCTGAATCAATCTGGCACAGACTAAAAAGCAGGATGGCCAAAGAGGACTTTGGTTTTCGTTGACTCAAGAAGAGAAGCCACTAGTCAGAATTTCGTTTTCAAAATTTGCACCACAGCTTATCTGTCTCCAAGGGCAAATGAAGGGTTTAACTATAAAGCTGCCTCTCTTTCCCCCAGGAGGTAGTTAGTAGTTCACAGAATCTTTGCCTTGTAAAATATCAACCTTGGGGCAAAATCCAGACATTCTGGGCGATGTCAGAGCACCAGGTAAACCTCTAGTTCATTAAAACCAAGCCTGCATATAATTGAAAAACTCCAAAAACAGTTGGCCAGTCTCTTCAGTCCTAACTTTCCCAGGCTGCTTTCCCTTATCTTGACATGTTGGTGGAAGTCGAAGGGGGGAATCTAGGAAGCAGAACCTGGACAAGGCAGAAGATGAAACTCTCTCTGCTGTTTCTGGGCAGTCAGCAAGTTCAGCATGGGCTGGGGGGGTGGGAGGGGATGCCAAGGTCATGTGCATTCAGTGAGGCTGTAATGAGACACTATTTTCTCAAACCTAGAGAGATGACAGATCTTCAAGAACCTGACCCCCAAGAAGCAGTTCGACCCCTCCTGGGGTACTAGCCTAACAGCTCTAGACACATCCAAAGGCCTTCCATGACAAGAAATTCTACAACACAAATTATCTCTAAAGTCAAAGTTCCCTCCATGTGCCTCAATAGAAGGAACAGAATCACTAAAATTAACTCTCACAATGCCTTTCCACCTTATCCAGGCAAAACCAGGCAGGGGCAGGCAACATTCACAGCCAGAGTTTATAGCAACTGAGGCCAGCCTGGAAATGAGACAGAAGCTCTGGCATCACTGTCCTCTCTCTGCAAAGCCTATCCTCTCTGAGTCCAAATTCAACCAAGCACTTGCCTCCTTTGAAGATCTCAAGCTAACCCAGCATCTTCATTTCCTCACTCTCAGAGGAAAAGGAAAGTTTATCAATGGCAGCATGGTATAACAGAAGAAACATGAATTTTTACTTCTTAACAAGTCACCTACTTCCTGGGAGTCTTGTCTTGTTTTGGTAAAACAGAGACCAGAAAAACCATCTTACAGTAAGAAAATATCCTATGTACCCTCCCACACCCCCCGCAAATTTTCTCAGATCAGATAACCCTGAAAAAAGGGAGCCTTGGGAGCTTTTAGCTTGGAAGTTGGCCATGGGGCTAATTCTAGGGACCCAATACCACTGGTCTGGCTTTACTAAAGACAAATCCAAATACAGGAAACACATGGATATGAAAATGACCTCCATTTTTTAAAAATAAAAAGAAATCAAAACCTTCCAGGCCTCCTGTTAAGTAAGCCACCAAAATACTAATTGTTTGGATCAGTAGAGCCCTGTGGATTCCAAACCCAGTGAAAGAGAAGTTAGTGCGGACCAGTGCAAAAGTACCCAGCCTCTTCTGCACTGACTGCACAACCGGCCTGTGCAAACACTCAGACCCAAAGTCAGTGGATGTCTCTGAGCCGGCTCACAGAGCTGTGTGTGAGGGAAGCCCCTTCCCATCCACAGAGACAGCGCAGGCACCGCCTATTCACAGCTGCTCTCCCAAGATGCAGCAGAAGTCTTGTGAGAAGCTGCCACGCCCAAGGGGTAGGGGCTGTAGGTGACAGTACCTGAGGAGACCAATATGCTCCTGCCGTGTAAACTCTAAGTGGGGACTGCCACACAGAGACTATGCCTGGACAACACGGAGACATCTCAGCAGGCCTGCCCTCAAACCAGCACACTCAGGAATGGAAGACCTAGCTGCAGCAATTCAAAGAGGAGTGAAAAGAATAGCAACCAAACCCAGAAGAGGGAAGCACAGCAAAGAGATGGGGGCCACCTTACGGGCCGGCCATTCTCCCTCAGAGAAGAAGGGCTGGGCTGCATGGTTTCCAAAATGCAGCTCTTCATATGACTCTTGATCTTGGGGTCAGGAGTTCAAGCTCCACATCGGGCACAGAGTTTACTTTAAAAAAAAAATTAGAATGAAACAACTGTTTAAATAAATAAAATGCAGCTCTTCACATGCATGTCATCTCCTGTCGTAGCTTCTGGTTTCACCATTGTGGGGCAGACAGGGGCGGGTGCTTCTAAGCGCATTCACAGACTCGCAGTAGCTAAGAGCTGAAAGAGTTCCTGTGGCTTGTTCAGGGTCACAGCATCTCCTGAATGGATTGTAAAGTTAAGTCTCCTCTCTTAACCCTCAGTCACAATAACAGGAGTAAGATCATTCAGCTACCTCCAAAAACATCCCTGTACCCCCAGCACTTAGCATAATGCCAGGTACATATTATATACCCGGTACCTTTGAGTTGAATCAATGAATCCTACAGATGAATAAATGAGAAAAGGGCCTACTTTCTCCATCCCTTCATTATCGCCATCCTACACAACAAAGAGGGAATATAGCATAACTTCAAGGAATGCACTGTGCCTGTCCCAGGAGTCCTCAGGGAAGCCAACGTGGAAACCCATACAACTTCAAAGCCCACATGATTTTTTTAGTGCCAAAGCTGTCATCTTAAGCAAATGCAGTGATACTACTACCCTTACGAAGGAAATGCAATTGTTAAGAAACAAAAGTCAAGAAGGAGAAATTGCAGATACTTGGCTGCATTTCCAGCAGAAGGCAGGCTAACCTGCCTCTCTGTGCCGCAGCCATCCAACTGAGGCTCCAGCTGGGGCACTATGTAAATGCAGCTCTAAGGGACACCTGGATTTCAAACTACGGAACAATATTTTCAAAACACCGATGTTTCACTGTCGACATAAAAGAAATAAATTAAAAAGTCCGGTACATTTTCCAGTTTGATATAAATTATTTCCAACGGCATATTTAAAATAGAGTCAATTATAAGTTTCTCTCATAAAATTTTAAAAGGCAGCAATCAATCCTCAGATTGTACAAGTGCAAAGGAATGGTTATTTTCTCCATAATCAAGACACCTCAGTGTCTGTGTACGAATTGCCAGTGTTTTCAGTTGATCAAAAACTTGGGCCTACGTCATCGAAGCAATCCTCTGGTCATACTGCTCCTTTCCCCTTAATGTCCAGCTTGTTACTGGCCTCTGACTGTTTGCTCAGCTGCTCTTCAGAGAAAGTGATGTAGGAATACACCAGGCTCCCTGCAATGCTGCAAAACAGAAAACCACCATCAGGGAGGAAAGAAGGAAGGAATGGTGAAGGTATGGGGGACTAGCGTTGAGGGCTGGAGTTACCTTCATAAATCAACAGCATGTAAAATTAAAACATACAGTGTTTTCAGCTACCGAACAAGAGATGCTCCCTCACCATTGTATCACGCCCTGCTGCCGATGCTTTGAGGAAATAAGTGTTTCCATGTACCTGCTGGCAGGAGTGCCAATTTTATACCACCCTTCTGAAATACCATTTGTTGAAGTAAAAAAAAAAAAAAAAAAAGACCTTAGGATTCTGCTTCTCCTTTGACTGAGCAATCTACTTCATGGAAGAATTGTATACCTCTCCATAGACTTACCAAGAAAGTGTCTGCCACAAAATTTATAATAGCAGAAAATTAGGTAAAGGATAAATGTCCCAAGAGAGAATTACATAAATGCATACAATAGAATATGATGTATTTCATAAAATAATATAAAACAAAAATAGGAATGACATCTTAAATGGAAAAATAATCTCACAAAACATGAAGTACTGTCTAATCCCATTATTTAAGTACACACATACACTAATAGGCATCAGAATGAAGTCTAGAGACAACACAAGAACATTTATGGTTTTTACATCTAGATGGTGAGATCATAGGTGATTTTTTAATTTCTATTTTCTGTATTTTCAAAAATAATCATTCAAGACAAAGAAATGTAATTTTTAAGGATAAAAAACATCTCAATTAGTAAGTAAACATGCAGACCCTGAGAAATTCATAGAGCTAGTTTCTCTCTGACTAGAATCAAGTTCACAGTGCAGAACCTCTCATCTGAGCCCTCTGCCTCTGAGCTGCTTTCTGGTACCCCTCACTTATCCACCCCACTGACCACCCGGAGGGAAGGCATGCGTGAGGGACAGCGATTACACTTGCCAATTCTCTGTAGTGACCTCAAATCCACTTGGGATACACAGCCCCCTGCCCCAGTCACCAACGGAAAGTAAACTGGGGGAGCTCATAGAGACACTAGAGACTCCTCTGCTAAGCCTGACACCTTTGACTCTCTTGGATCTCCAGTTGGCATCTTGGCCCCACTTCTGCTTTCAGATGTTCCTGTCCAGGATTTGGCTCCCCACCTTTTGCATGACCACTTGACTCATGAACTTCTTTGAAATTGGTTCTATTCTCGGGGCACCTGCATGGCTCAGTCAGCTGAGTGTCTGCCGGGTCGTGATCCCAGGTTCTGGAGATGGGACGTCCCACCTGGGGCTCCCTACTCAGTGGGAAATGACAGAAGCTCAACATTCTTTGAGATTCACATGTACATCTACAGGACAAAGTCCCCTTTGCCTCCAACCCTGCCCTCCCCTCCCCACAAAGTAGGACTGCTCCTTTCTTCCTTTCATTCTTTCCTCTAGGGTCCTCCTTCCACAACAACCTCAAACATAACAACGGTTTCTTTATTTTTCCTGTCAAGACATTCTCTGATCTTTACATTAAGCTGATTTCACTTGGAGAGAGCCGTGGAGGATTGAAGAAGACAAAGAATACCCTGGAAGTTCTTCTAAGCCTCATCCTTAAGATGACCCTGTACCCTACATCCCTAGCATACTTGGTGTAATGAAAAAACATGGACTTTGTGGAGTTAGGTCTTGAATATACTACTAGCTCTGTGTCCCTTGTTAATTTCTCTGAGATTCTATTTCTGTATTAATAAGAATAATACTCTCTATAAATAAGATCATATACATAAAGAACCCAGGCCTTGATCCTGGCACATGGTAAAACAATCAGGAAATATATATTCCTTCCCCGCCCTTCCCTGTCAGCCCCGCTCTTCAGACTAGAGGGGATACACCATTAACAAAGGTAGGGTGGTATCATAGGGAGACTTGACCTGATTCAAGAGGAGGGTACACTGTTGCTACAAAGCTGTTTGAACAACCAGAGCAAAACCAAAACACAGAGACTCCTATTCTAAACTCTGGAGAAAGGGCACAGACTTTTCAAATCCTTACACATTCCAACATGAGGCAATAATAAAAGATTTTTCACCTCATCTTTATTCCTGACTTTATCATTATCAAATATGCACATTTTCAGAAATGGTCATTTCCAAATGGTCTGAAGAGAACTAGTATCCATCCACAAGGATCCTGTGAGCCGAGCAGTGGGGAATGAATGCTTTGGAAAGGAATCTAAATTGCTTCATAGCAGCTTTGGGCATGTGAGCAAACTTCAAGGAGGGGTTAGAGGAGGGTGGAGAAAAGAAAGGGAAAAGCCCAAGTTGGGGGTGGGGGGTCTATGTGAATCTTTTTTTTTTTTTTAAAGATTTTATTTATTTGACAGAGATCACAAGTAGGGAGAGAGGCAGGCAGAGAGAAAGGAGGAAGCAGGCTCCCTGCCGAGCAAAGAGCCCGATGCGGGGCTCGATCCCAGGACTCTGGGACCATGACTGGAGCTGAAGGCAGAGTCTTTAACCCACTGAGCCACCCAGTCGCCCCTATATGAATCTTTATGCATCAATACCAAATGGCTGGGAATTTGGATCTTCTACAGATTCAAACAAAAAACTTCTCCATCTATTGGTTCTGTAAATGTTCACATTAAAGATAATGACTTCTGATACTCTGGACTTGTTATTTATATATTTGACCATCCTATATACTCATTTTTTTTTTTTAAATCTCAAGCAATTTTCCCCGTGCCTAATACTCAGATCACGGTACTACCATCTCTGAATTCACTGAACCTGTGAGAGACACAGCCAGGAGCTGAACAGGAGAGAGAGACCAGGCTTCAGTTAGAATACTGCAAGACTGGGCCACTCCACCCGCTCTGACCTCATCTCATCTTCCCAGGCCAGGCAGACACAACCTACCTCTCCTAGATCCATAGCCACGGACCTATTTACCAGCCTCACTTAGATATCCGTTCTACAAACAGATGCTGAAATGCCTTCGATATGGCAACTCCATGGTCAGGGAGCAAAAGTCTAAGATGCAGGCTGTCTCCATCTCCTCTCATAGCTGACATGTCTGCTCATGTCTAGCCAGGCAGCTCTGCCTCTCAGACTGGACTCTGCCTTCTGTATTTCATATGTAAAACATGTCAATCTATACCAAAACCTGTGACCCAGGGCAGTGTGACTTTTACTGCTATTTCCTAACATACAGTAATTCTGCCGTGGAACATCAACTGTACCTCTGGCTACATCCTTCCTATACCCCATCTTGACACCCCACACAGCAGCTGCTGGGAGCCTTCTTTCCTCTTTCTCACCAGCCAAAGAAAGCAGAGCTGTGTTACCTTTGTATATATAACCTTCCAAAGCTTTCCAATCTGAACAGAGAGAGGCACAGAGGTGAACAGGATTGACTGCTGACCTGGACATTCACAAAGCTCTATGATGGGGGACAAGTTACTTACCCTCTCAGAGCCTCAGCTCTGTGAAATGAACCCATTTGGGAAATGGCGATTAGAATACCACTCTTAGAGGACTGATTAAGGGCAAAGTAAATTATATAATTTATTTACATAACAAGAGGCTAAATAAAATTATGTGTTAATTTTAGAATTCAAATTCTATACTAAATTATATAATGGACAATAGATCATTTCGAAAAGCTAATTAGCATACAGTAAACATCAGTCAAAGTCAAAGTTGAAATGCCAAGGCACACCAGGAGCTAATACTGCCAAAAAGCAAACAGAAGTAACAGGTTTTGCCAACTGCGCCTTTTCTTTATCTTCATTTTCTGTTCACCCAGAAAATCCAGGAGTCCTAGGTGTAATAAGGCCTCTTGTCTTTGGTCATCCAAAGAGGCCTTACTTGTACTGAGTGAACAAGCTTTGACCTCACCTCTATGACCTGCAGTTGAGCAGTAACTCGCACAGTGTCTAGCCGAGTATTCCTCATTCCCGGGTTAGGAGACACTCGAGGCACCTCACACTTGGGGGCAGGTCTACACCACCCTTGTGAGGTCCCTTACTCCAGCCATCCCGGAGTACCTGCTGCCCATCCCCAGTCTCTCATCCAACATCTGCACGGCTGGCTCCGTGCTTTTGCTCATGCAGTACTCAATGACTGGAATAAGCCCCTTCTGTTTTCTGCCTCCTCAAATCCTACCTACGGCTCAAGGCTGCCCCGAAGGAGCCTTTCCTCTATGCAGCTTCCCAAGCACACTACCACAGCCTGATGACAGGTACCAGTCTGGACAGCTACTTTGTGACACTTGTGTGATGACAGCTATGGAAAGGTCTCAAGAGAATGTAGGGAAGTACCTCATCATTGCTGTTATTAAGGCCACACACATTCCTAATGTTATAAGTGTTTTATGATTCCTACATGCATCAAAGCCATCACTGTTAACAAGCTTCACTCCTTCCCTCCTCCTTGCACCTCATCTCAACTGTGGGCAAAGGAGTCCTGGCAAAACTAAATCAGATCATGTCACCCCTTTATACAAAACCTCCCATCTTCCCCTCTCTTAAAAGCAGCCCCCAATCTGTCACCCCACCCCATGACACGTATGGCCCCATCTCATCTCATCCGTGCTACTCCCACCAGACTGGCCTCACTTATGCCCGGAACTCACCAGGCTACACTCCCACTTCAGGCTCTTTTCACTTGCTCTTCCCTCCAGAAATCCATGTGGTTCATTCCCTCCATTTTATAGGTATTTACAAGTATCCCCGCCCCCTGCAATATTCTCTAATCCCCTTCCTTGCTTTATTTTTCTGCATTTATCATCACAGCTAACACCGATTACCAGCAAATATTTCACTCATTTATCTCCATTCATGTTTTGGTCTCCTCTACTAGAAGGAAAACTCCATGAAGGGCAAGGGTTTTGACAGCAGCTCTATCCCCAGGGCCTAAAACAAAGTTTAGCAGGTATCAACCACATATTTGTTTATGAATAAATGAATCTTCCCAGCTAAATTACAAATTCCCTGAACAGAATTAGTCTATGGCTTTGTATACACTAAGTCATCACTTTAACATAGGCACAGACTGGGTTCAAGAATTCTGATTCTTACTCTGCCTACCAAAGGAGACAGGCGAATAGAGACCAATCAGGGGTAAGCAGGAGGTAAGCAAAGAGGCTCTGGGAACTATTGAAAACAAAGGGAAGGCCATTTGATACCTTACCCACGTGGCCTCAAATGGCTAAATCACCGGGCCTATTTTTCTAGTCACTCAGGGTTAGAATCTCAGTTCTGCTTCTCACTGGGGCAGCTGTGTGCCCTTGGACAACTGACTTTACTGGAGTCTCCATTTCACTGTGCTGTGAACCAGAGACAACTAGATGAGACAGCGTGGAAAGACAGCATCACCACCTAGGTACTCGGCAAACACTGACTCCCTATCCGCTGCCTTCCCACAAAGGTATTTGCACCTTTCCACACCAGGGTAAGTGCTGGTCCGTGCACATACTTTATAAATAGAAGTACCTTAGTCACAGATGTCTGGCCAGGACGTGAACCATTCCATCTGCCTAAGAGTTTTAGGAATTTGCCCAGGAATAAATTTAGAAACAAATAAAAGGCTCCCAAATCCTGTTGTGATGTTGTTTGGAACTCAGAGACCGTGAAAAGGGTATCATTTGCCTTATTAACTGATATGAATGAATCAGGCAAACGCTCTAAGATCAGAATTCTGGGGAGGCCCCAGACAGTTAGATAGGTTTGTTGTTGTTGTTTTAAAAACAGCACTAGAGAAAAGTTACAGGAAAACAAAAAAGAATATAAGCCTAGAACTTGTTTTCTACCTAGTCTTATTGTTTAGTGTTGGTTTTTTGGAAAGGGAGATTCTCTTCCATATTCACAAAGAGCTTTTTGTTTTGTTTTGTTTTGTTTTCTCGACATCTCTGATACTGTTCCTCAACTTGGGGCTGAATCCAAACTACTTCAGCCCATCTACCATTTCTTACCCTACATCTGTACTTCTTTTGCTTTTCTGCCTCTTTAAAAAATTTAGGATGTGGGTGGAGGACTCCCATCAAAACTAAAAGGACAGCATATTTTCTGTATCTTCCATACCAGGAGGAAGTTCCTTCCAATGTCATAAGTCTCCTGTCATAAGTCTCCAGACCCCCTGAGCATGGGGCACAGTTTCTACAGGACTCCCACAAGGTGAAACAGAGAAGTTTAGTGGCAGAATTAGGATAGACAACTCAAGCTCAAAAACTGAGAGCAAAAAAAGCTGAGGTTGCAAAAGGTGAATTATAAATAGCTCGTGGCAGTCCTGCAACAGAACACAGATTTTTTGCCATTTCCATTTTGGTGATCTTCTGTCAGGAATTATGATATAACCAACAGCTAGCCAAACTCCCTAGATCCTATTCGAAGTTACTCAAGTGAGATGGCTGCCAGTTACATAATTCTATAAATAGCCTAGTGGAGATTACATCAGCAGCAACTAACTGGTAGCACAAAACATGTCCTTCTCTTTCTCCAAATGAGAGAATCACTAAGCAAAGGAAAAGCTTATGACCTTCAGGAGAAGTCTGGAACCAGAACAAAATCTACTAGGATGGAATTAGGCAGGAGGAAAAACAGTCTGAAAACCAGAAGCAACTCATCTAAGAGGCTAAGGAGTCCCAAATGAGGGAATGGTGCTGAGCAGAGTTAGCTAGACCAAAGGCCTCAGGAATCAGCTCTGAAACTACTCTAAGCTACACCATGTCCCATTCCAGAGACTGTGTAGACTGTCATGAGGCCTCAGAAGCTATAGTAAAATGAGTTTTGTGGCCCTAAAGGAGGCTGCCTTAAAGGTATGTAACCAGTATGATGCTGTATCATGAAGGGATTATGAAAATAAAATTAATCCATTCATCTACGCACTATTTACTAGACTGTGGTTAAGAATGAAAACCTGGAAGGCAAATCATGGATGGAATACTTTCCAGCTGGGTACTATGGTACAAGCTTTTCAGCCTGTACCATATGGAATAGCCACAGGATCTATCTCACAGGGCTGTTACAGAGATTAAGTATGGAGTACTCAGCACAATGCCCAGTACAAGTTCACATAAAAACTATTGGTTAAGGGATATCTGGGAGGCTCAATCGGTTAAGCGTCTCCCTTCAGCTCAGATCATAATCCCAGGGTCCTGGGATCGAGTCCTGCATTGGGCTCTGAGCAGGGAGCCTGCTTCTATCTCTGCCTGCAGCTCCCCTTGCTTGTGCTCGCTCTCTGACAAATAGAATTTAAAAAAAAAAAAGAAACTGGTTAGTATTTTGTTACTATTACCAATTGAATGCTTAGTATGGGTCAGGGGCTGATAAATACTGGCACAACTATAAATTAGACAAGTGATTTCTGCCTTCACTAGCCAAGATTCTAAAATGGTGATGGATACATAAACAATTTACTAGGCTACAATGTAATTATTCAGTCATTTGCTGAATGAGGGTACATTAAGGAATGAGAACTTGGATTCTGGAGTCCAACCCATTTGGGTTAAAATCCTTGTGACATGACTTACTAATTGTGTGACATCAGCAGATCTAGGAAGGAATGAATGCACCATGTCCCCCTAGAACATAATGCCTGGCATACAAACACATGCTCAATGCATAACTTCAGAATGCACTCAACTTACTTAGCCTTTCTCTAGGCTCAACCTCCTCATAAACCTCCACTATAAAATATTGATAATAAAAAAAAACTTCCAAAGAGTGTTACAAAGAATTAGGCAATTCAACAGAGAAAGAAGAGCATTCTCATTAAAAGGTTCTAGAACAACTGGATATCTATATTAAATACACACAATATAAAAAGAACTTTTTATCCCAATTTTAGACTATATAAAAATTAATCTAAAAATGGGCTATATACCTAATTGTAAAATAAAACTATAAAATGTCTAAAGGAACACATGAGAGACAATCTTTATAATCTGGTTTACACTGAAGCACAACTCAAAGAGGAAAAACTGATAAAGAAGTCTTAAAAGTTGTGCTCTTCAAAAGAGAGTATTAAGAAAATGACAAGACAAGCTACAGACTGGGAAATAATACCTGTAAATAATATAGCTAAAAAAGGACTTGCATCCACAATAAATAAGGAACTCTCAAAACTTAAGAAAGCAAAACAAAATTTAAAAAAACAGCGGGTGCTTGGCTAGCTCGGAAGAGCATGTGATTCTTGATCTCAGAGTAAAAAGTTCAAGCCTCAGGCTGGGTGTAGAGATTACTTAAACATAAAATCTTCCAGGGGTGCCTGGGTGGCTCAGTCATTAAGCATCTGCCTTCATTCAGCTCAAGTCATGATCCCAGGGTCCTGGGATCAAGCCCTGCAGGGGGCTCCCTTTTAGGCAGGAAACCTGCTTTTCCCTCTCACTCCCCCTCCTGTGCTCCCTCTCTGGTTGTGTGTCTCTCTAATAAATAAAATCTTAAAAAATAAAATAAAATTTTCAAAAAAAAAAAAAAAAAAACCAAAACCCAAATAACCCAATTTTTTAAAAATTGGGCAACATACTTGAACAGACTTTCTACCAAAGAATATATACAGATGGCAAATAAGCATGTATAAAGATGTTCAACATCATGAATCATTAGGAAATTAAAACCACAGTAAGGGGTGCCTGGGTGGTGCAGTCAGTTAAGTGTCCCATGACTCAGGAAGTGATCTCACGGTCATGAGTTCAAGCCCTGTGTAGAGCTCCAGATTCAGCACAGAATCTGCCTAAGTCTTTCTGTCCCTCTCCCTCTGTCCCCCCACCCACTCTTTCTCTCAAATAAATCTTAAAAAAAATAAAACTATAATGAGATACCACTATATATCTATTAGAATGTCTAGAATTTAAAAAACAAAAACTGACAATACCAATTGCTGGGATGTAGAGCAACCACTCATAGAATCATATGAGGCTGAGGGATATGCAAAATGGTACAGATATTTCTTGAAAATAGTTTGGCAATTTCTTATGAATTTAAACATACATTTACCAGACAACCTAGGAGTTCCACTTCTAGGTATTTACCCAAGTGAAACGAAAACTTATGTTCGGAGTCAAGTTGGCGGAGAAGTAGCAGGCTGAGACTACTTCAGCTAGCAGGAGATCACCTAGATAGCTTATCTAAAGATTGCAAACACCTGCAAATCCATCAGCAGATCGAAGAAGAACAGCAATTCTGGAAACAGAAAAACAACCACTTTCTGAAAGGTAGGACCGGCAGAGAAGTGAATCCAAAGCGACGGGAAGATAGACCCCGGGGGGAGGGGCCGGCTCCCGGCAAACGGCGGAGCAATGGAGCACAAAATCAGGACATTTAAAAGTCTGTTCCGCTGAGGGACATCGCTCCAGAGGCTAAACCGGGGCGAAGCCCACACGGGGTCAGCGTGGCCTCAGGTACCGCAGGGTGACAGAAGGATCGGGGGTGTTGCAGAGCTTGCGGGTATTGGAAAAAGGAAGCCGGCTACAGAGACAGAGGCGACAGTAAGATCACAGCTAGGGGTTACTTGAACCAGTCGCAGGCTCGGTGAGCTCGGAGCGCAACCGGTGTTCAGGCAGATGGGAGTTACTGGGCTCTGTTCTCTGAGGGCGCACTGAGGAGTGGGGCCCCAGGCTCTCAGCTCCTCCGGGCCAGAGACCAGGAGGCCGCCATTTGTATTCCCGTCCTCCGGAACTCTACGGAAAGCGCTCAGGGAAAAAAAGCTCCTGAAAGCAAAGCCGAGCAGATTACTCAGCCCCTGGTAAGGGTGGTACAATTCCGCCTGGGGCAAAGACACTTGAGAATCACTACACCAGGCCCCTCCCCCAGAAGATCAACAAGAAATCCAGCCAAGACCAAGTTCACCTACCAAGGAGTGCGGTTTCAATACCAAGGAGAGCAGCAGAATTCCAGAGGAGGAGAAAGCAAAGCATGAAACTCACAGTTTTCTTCCTGTGATTTTTTAGTCTTGCAGTTAATTTAATTTTTTTCTTTTTCATTTTTTTCTCTTCTTCTGCTAAATTTTTTTAACTTTTACCCTTCTCTTTTTTAATGTTTTTTAAATAGTTTATTATTATATATATTTTTCTTTTTTATACTTTTCTTTATTCATTTTCTTTAATTCTTTTCTTTCTTTTTTTTTCTTTCGTTCTTTCTGAACCTCTTTTTATCCCCTTCCTCCCCCCTCACGATTTGGGATCTCTTCTGATTTGGTTAAAGCATATTTTCCTGGGGTTGTTGCCACCCTTTTAGTATTTTACTTGCTCATTCATATACTCTTATCTGGACAAAATGACAAGGCGGAAAAATTCACCACAAGAAAAAAGAACAAGAGGCAGTACCGAAGGCTAGGGACCTAATCAATACAGACATTGGTAATATGTCAGATCTAGAGTTCAGAATGACAATTCTCAAGGTTCTAGCCGGGCTCTAAAAAGGCATGGAAGATATTAGAGAAAGCCTCTCGGGAGATATAAAAGCCCTTTCTGGAGAAATAAAAGAATTAAAATATAACCAAGTTGAAATCAAAAAAGCTATTAATGAGGTGCAATCAAAAGAGGCTCTCACTGCTAGGATAAATGAGGCAGAAGAAAGAATTTGCAATATAGAAGAGCAAATGACAGCGAATAAAGAAGCTGAGCAAAAGAGGGACAAACAGCTACTGGACCACGAGGGGAGAATTCGAGAGATAAGTGACATCATAAGATGAAACAACAATAGAATAATTGGGATTCCAGAAGAAGAAGAAAGAGAGAGGGGAGCAGAAGGTATACTGGAGAGAATTATTGGGGAGAATTTTCCCAATATGGCAAAGGGAACGAGCATCAAAATTCAGGAGGTTCAGAGAATGCCCCTCAAAATCAGTAAGAATAGGCCCACACCCTGTCACCTAATAGTAAAATTTACAAGTCTTAGTGACAACGAGAAAATCCTGAAAGCAGCCCGGGAAAAGAAGTCTGTAACATACAATGGTAAAAATATTAGACTGGCAGCTGACTTATCCACAGAGACCTTGCAGGCCAGAAAGAACTGGCATGATATTTTCAGAACACTAAACGAGAAAACACGCAGCCAAGAATACTATATCCAGCTAGGCTATCATTGAAAATAGAAGGAGAGATTAAAAGCTTCCAGGACAAACAAAAACTGAAAGAATTTGCAAACTCCAAACCAGGTCTACAGGAAATATTGAAAGGGGTCCTCTAAGCAAAGAAAGAGCCTACAAGTGGTAGATCAGAAAGGAACAGAGACCATATACAGTAACAGTCACCTTACAGGCAATACAATGGCACTAAATTCATATCTCTCAATAGTTACCCTGAATGTTAATGGGCTAAATGCCCCTGTCAAAAGACACAGGGTATCAGAATGGATAAAAAAAACAAAACCCATCTATATGTTGCCTCCAAGAAACTCATTTTAAGCCCGAAGACACCTCCAGATTTAAAGTGAGGGGATGGAAAAGAATTTACCATGCTAATGGACATCAGAAGAAAGCAGGAGTGGCAATCCTTATATCAGATCAATTAGATTTTAAGCCAAAGACTATAATAAGAGATGAGGAAGGACACTATATCATACTCAAAGGGTCTGTCCAACAAGAAGATCTAACAATTTTAAATATCTATGCCCCCAATGTGGGAGCAGCCAGCTATATAAACCAATTAATAACAAAATCAAAGAAACACATCAACAATAATACAATAATAGTAAGGGACTTTAACACTCCCCTCACTGAAATGGATAGATCATCCAAGCAAAAGATCAACAAGGAAATAAAGACCTTAAATGACACACTAGACCAGATGGACATCACAAATATATTCAGAACATTTCATCCCAAAGCAACAGAATACACATTCTTCTCTAGTGCACATGGGAACATTCTCCAGAATAGATCACATCCTCGGTCCTAAATCAGGACTCAACCGGTATCAAAAGATTGGGATCATTCCCTGCATATTTTCAGACCACAATGCTCTGAAGCTGGAACTCAACCACAAGAGGAAGTTTGGAAAGAACCCAAATACATGGAGACTAAACAGCATCCTTCTAAAGAATGAATGGGTCAACCGGGAAATTAAAGAAGAATTGAAAAAAATCATGGAAACAAATGATAATGAAAATACAACAGTTCAAAATCTGTGGGACACAACAAAGGCAGTCCTGAGAGGAAAATATATAGTGGTACAAGCCTTTCTCAAGAAACAAGAAAGGTCTCAGGTACACAACCTAACCGTACACCTAAAGGAGCTGGAGAAAGAACAAGAAAGAAACCCTAAGCCCAGCAGGAGAAGAGAAATCATAAAGATCAGAGCAGAAATCAATAAAATAGAAACCAAAAAAAAATAGAACAAATCAACAAAACTAGGAGTTGGTTCTTTGAAAGAATTAATAAAATTGATAAACCCCTGGCCCGACTTATCAAAAAGAAAAGTGAAAGGACCCAAATAAATAAAATCATGAATGAAAGAGGAGAGATCACAACTAACACCAAAGAAATACAAACTATTATAAGAACATACTATGAGCAACTCTACGCCAACAAATTGGACAATCTGGAAGAAATGGATGCATTCCTAGAAACATATAAACTACCACAACTGAACCAGGAAGAAATAGAAAGCCTGAACAGACCCATAACCAGTAAGGAGACTTAAACAGTCATTAAAAATCTCCAAACAAACAAAAGCCCAGGGCCAGATGGCTTCCCGGGGGAATTCTACCAAACATTTAAAGAAGAACTAATTCCTATTCTCCTGAAACTGTTCCAAAAAATAGAAATGGAGGGAAAACTTCCAAACTCATTTTATGAGGCCAGCATCACCTTGATCCCAAAACCAGACAAGGATCCCACCAAAAAAGAGAGCTATAGACCAATATCCTTGATGAACACAGATGTGAAAATTCTCACCAAAATACTAGCCAATAGGATTCAACAGTACATTAAAAGGATTATTCACCATGACCAAGTGGGATTTATTCCAGGGCTGCAAGGTTGGTTCAACATCCACAAATCAGTCAATGTGATACAACACATCAATAAAAGAAAGAACAAGAACCATATGATACTCTCAATAGATGCTGAAAAAGCATTTGACAAAGTACAGCATCCCTTCCTGATCAAAACTCTTCAAAGTGTAGGGATAGAGGGCACATACCTCAATATCATCAAAGCCATCTATGAAAAACCCACTGCAAATATCATTCTCAATGGAAAAAACTGAAAGCTTTTCCCCTAAGGTCAGGAACACAGCAGGGATGTGCATTATCACCACTGCTATTCAACATAGTACTAGAAGTCCTAGCCTCAGCAATCAGACAACAAAAAGAAATTAAAGGCATCCAAATCGGCAAAGAAGAAGTCAAATTATCACTCTTCGCAGATGATATGATACTATATGTGGAAAACCCAAAAGACTCCACTCCAAAACTGCTAGGACTTGTACAGGAATTCAGTAAAGTGTCAGGATATAAAATCAATGCACAGAAATCAGTTGCATTTCTCTACACTAACAACAAGAGAGAAGAAAGAGAAATTAAGGAGTCAATCCCATTTACAATTGCACCCAAAACCATAAGATACCTAGGAATAAACCTAACCAAAGAGACACAGAATCTATACTCAGAAAACTATAAAGTACTCATGAAAGAAATTGAGGAAGATACAAAGAAATGGAAAAATGTTCCATGCTCCTGGATTGGAAGAATAAATATTGTGAAAATGTCTATGCTACCTAAAGCAATCTACACATTTATTGCAATTCCTATCAAAGTACCATCCATCTTTTTCAAAGAAATGGAACAAATAATTCTAAAATTTATATGGAACCAGAAAAGACCTCGAATAGCCAAAGGGATATTGAAAAAGAAAGCTAAAGTTGGTGGCATCACAATTCCGGACTTAAGCTCTATTAGAAAGCTGTCATCATCATTGGGGCACCTGGGTGGCTCAGTGGGTTAAGCCGCTGCCTTCGGCTCAGGTCATGATCTCGGGGTCCTGGGATTGAGTCCCGCATCGGGTTCTCTGCTCAGCAGAGAGCTCAACCACAGGGAGCCTGCTTCCCTCTCTCTCTCTGCTTGCTTCTCCATCTACTTGTGATTTCTCTCTGTCAAATAAATAAACAAAATCTTTAAAAAAAAAAAAAAGAAAGAAAGCTGTCATCATCAAGACAGCATGGTACTGGCACAAAAACAGACACATAGATCAA
Source organism: Mustela putorius furo (assembly GCF_011764305.1). Classification (NCBI taxonomy): domain Eukaryota; kingdom Metazoa; phylum Chordata; class Mammalia; order Carnivora; family Mustelidae; genus Mustela; species Mustela putorius. The sequence continues at coordinate 54,740,133 of NW_025422005.1, forward strand.
TGGAACAGAATAGAGAGCCCAGAAATAGACCCTCAACTCTATGGTCTACTAATCTTCGACAAAGCAGGAAAGAATGTCCAATAGAAAAAAGACAGCCTCTTTAATAAATGGTGTTGGGAAAATTGGATGGCCACATGCAGAAAAATGAAATTGGATCATTTCCTTACACACACATAAAAATAGACTCAAAATGGATGAAGGACCTCAATGTGAGAAAGGAATCCATCAAAATTCTTGAGGAGAACACAGGCAGCAACCTCTTCGACCTCAGCCGAAGCAACATCTTCCTAGGAACAACTGAAAAGGCAAGGGAAGCAAGGGCAAAAATGAATTATTGGGATTTCATCAAGATCAAAAGCTTTTGCACAGCAAAGGAAACAGTTAACAAAATCAAAAGACAACTGACAGAATGGGAGAAGATATTTGCAAACGACATATCAGATAAAGGACTAGTGTCCAAAATCTATAAAGAACTTAGCAAACTCAACACCCAAAGAACAAATAATCCAATCAAGAAATGGGCAGAGGACATGAACAGACATTTCTGCAAAGAAGACATCCAGATGGCCAACAGACACATGAAAAAGTGCTCCATATCACTCGGCATCAGGGAAATACAAATCAAAACCACAATGAGATATCACCTCACACCAGTCAGAATGGCTAAAATCAACAAGTCAGGAAATGACAGATGCTGGCGAGGATGCGGAGAAAGGGGAACCCTCCTACACTGTTGGTGGGAATGCAAGCTGGTGCAGCCACTCTGGAAAACAGCATGGAGGTTCCTCAAAATGTTGAAAACAGAACTGCCCTATGACCCAGCAATTGCACTATTGGGTATTTACCCTAAAGATATAAACGTAGTGATCCGAAGGGGTACGTGCACCCGAATGTTTATAGCAGCAATGTCCACAATAGCCAAACTATGGAAAGAACCTAGATGTCCATCAACAGATGAATGGATCAAGAAGATGTGGTATATATACACAATGGATACTATGCAGCCATCAAAAGAAATGAAATCTTGCCATTTGCGACAACATGGATGGAACTAGAGCGTATCATGCTTAGCAAAATAAGTCAAGCAGAGAAAGACAACTATCACATGATCTCCCTGATAAGAGGAAGTGGTGATGCAACATGGGGGCTTAAGTGGGTAGGAGAAGAATCAATGAAACAAGATGGGATTGGGAGGGAGACAAACCATAAGTGACTCTTAATCTCACAAAACAGACTGAGGGCTGCTGGGGGGAGGGGGGTTGGGAGAAGGGGGTGGGGTTACGGACATTGGGGAGGGTATGTGCTTTGGTGAGTGCTGTGAAGTGTGTAAACCTGGCGATTCACAGACCTCTACACCTGGGGATAAAAATATATGTTTATAAAAAATAAAAAACTAAAAAAAATGAAAACTTATGTTCACAAACTTTTAAGCAAGTTTTTTAACAGCTAATATAAAACAGCTAAAAACTAGAAACTACCCAAACGTCTTTTATTTTTTAATTTTATTTATTCATTTGACAGACAGAAATCACAAGTAGGCAGAGAGGCAGGCAGAGAGAGAGGGGGAAGCAGGCTCCCTGCTGAGCAGAGAGCCCAATGCGGGACTCGATCCCAGGACCCCAAGGATCATGACCTGAGCCAAAGGCAGAGGCTTAACCCACTAAGCCACCCAGGTGCCCCAATACAATTGTTTTACATCATGAATGTGGTGGTGGTAGTTACATGACTGTAGGCATCTGTCAAAACTCACAGAACTTTACATGAAAGGGGGTGAATCTGACTGTACTTAAACCATATTTTTTTCTTTTTTTTTAATGGAAGGAAGAAAAGAATCACAGATGAAGATGAGTCTCAGAGATTCTAGGAATTCTAGCCTGGGCAGTTAAAGGATGATGATGTCATTATCTGGAAAAGTTACATTACTTAGGCCAAAGGCAAGGCCAAGTCCACCAACTGATGGAAGTACAGAAGCAGGCTCTTGTTACCACCATTTGCTAATCATTTCCTACTCTTGGCTGTTGCCCTTTTGGGCTGGGGTGAGCACTCACTAAGTGGCTACTGGAAAAAGGCATTTAGAAGACTTGAAGACAGCCAGGCTCTCAGCAGAGCCCTACTGAGGAAAAAAAAAAAAAAAGCTGCCTAAATCACAGAATCAATGTGGATGAAGTCTGAGTAGCTCAGTACAAACTTCCTGCTTCTTGCACTTGAATCACAACAGAGAGAGGGCTACTTTTTTTTTTTTTTAAGATTTTATTTGACATAGAGACAGATCACAAGTAGGCAGAAAGGCAGGCTGAGAGAGAGGGGGAAGCAGGCTCCCCACCGAACAAAGAGCCCGATGCGAGGCCTGATCCCGGGACCCTGAGGTCATGACATGAGCTGAAGGCAGAGGCTCAACCCACTGAGCCACCCAGGCGCCCTGAGAGAGGGCTACTTAAACTTTTCTTAAAACAACAAAGAGGGCACCTGGGTTGCTCAGTTGGTTGGGCGGCTGCCTTCGGCTCAGGTCATGGTCCTGGAGTCCTGGGGTCAAGTCCTCTGGCGTACTCCCTGCTTGGTGGGGAGTCTGCTTCTCCTGTTTACCTCTCTCCTCTCATGCATACTCCCTCTCTCATTCTTTCTCTCTCTCAAATAAGTAAATAAAATCCTTAAAAAACAAAACAAAACAAAGAATCTAGGCAGGGTGGAGGGAAGCTAGATGTATCTGGGTCTAATCACAGAATCTTTTTTTTTTTTTTTTTTAAGTAGGCTCCACATCCAAGGTGGAGCCCAGCATGGGGCCCACACTCACGACCCTGAGATCAAGACCTGAGCTGAGATCAAAAGTCAGATGCTTGGGGCGCCTGGGTGTCTCAGGGGGTTAAAGCCTCTGTCTTCGGCTCAGGTCATGATCTTGGGGTCCTGGGATCGAGCCCCGCATCGGGCTCTCTGCTCCTCAGGGAGCCTGCTTGCCCCTCTCTCCTTGCCTGCCTCTCTGACTACTTGTGATCTCTGTCAAATAAATAGATAAAATCTTTACAAAAAAAAAAAAAAAAAAAGCCAGATGCTTAACTAAGCAACGTAGGCGCCCCTCATCATAGATTCTTTTAAGAATACGGTTTAATTACTGATCTCCTTCAACGTGCAGTCAGCCAAAAATGCATTGACACCATTTCCAAAGTGAAATATGACAGCCACTTTACATTTGGTTTTTACATTAAAAAAAAAAAAAGGAACGTCCACAACCTGTGAGTCTGCTTACTAATGAGTAAAAGAAGTAAAAAAATATAAATAATAAAACCATAATTTTCATTTTAAAGAAAGTAAAAAAAAATTAGTTAATATATACTTTTCTCTACAAACATTGAAAAGCATGCTGTAATGGAAACAGTATTCAAAAGGAAATTCACCTGGATTTTAATCCCAACTCTGCAACTAATTTGGCTGATTAAGTACATCAATTATTCTCCTCAGCCTTGTAATAAGAGAGATTAAAATGACAAGATATGTAAAATTTATTACAATAAAATGTGAAAGCAATTAGAAATTGTTAAAAATACTACCTAGGGACAGAGCACCAATGACAGTCATAATCATAATTACCACTATCAAGTAACATTGCTAGCAAAACGAGACTGTTCAACCAGAACTAAAATGCACTACCTGATGCAAAAAGAAATTCTACTGGAAGAATTTTCAAGATGTTGGATTTAATTATGTTAGACTGACATACTTCATAACATTGCAACATTTCATACACTTTAAAAGTTTTTTAAATAGCCTGCAATGTGAAAAAAGATACCTAAGGCTTCTGTAAGAACTTTGTTACTTTATGAGAGATTTGAACTGCAGAGATCTGAAAATGCAAACAGAAAATTATACTTCATTTTGGCTTTACAAGCCAAATAACCTTACAGGTTATTTATTTGAAGGGAACAAAGAGAAAACCAAAGCACCTCTGAGTCAGGTCTATATGATGCCATAGTGCTTCTTTAATCCAAATTTTTAGAAGTGAATGAAATGGAGTCAAAGTCAATGAATCCAAAGTCAAAACTGTTCCACCAGGTTGTTCCTTATATCCTGGCCCTTTCTCACAAATATTAATGAAAGAAACTGATATTTACTCAGCACAGATGTCAAACAGTGAATTGGGTACTTTATATTAGATTATTTCATGCTAACAACTCTAAAGAGATATGGATATCTTCATTCCCAACACGTAAGAAAACTGAAGCTCAGGAAAGATAAACAACTGGAGTTCAAGACAGGGTTCTGGCCCAAAAACAAATCTGAGAATTTTTAAGCATACATACAGCATTTAAAGCCATGAAATTAATTCTGGAACTAATAAGGATCTTTCATGCAAGTTACCCTCATCACTGATGAAGTCTGGACTAAAGCAATCCAGTGATATGTCCAGGGTCAGGCACATATACAGCAATTCTAATAGAGCTGCTCTTCTTTAGCCCTGAATTTACCCGAGAACAGTGTACTGCCATCTAGCATAATAAGTAAAAGACTGTCTTTGAAGGCGAGTAAGTAGAAAGGGTTTAACTTCCAGAAAAGATTCTCTAAATACTGTGCATAAATACGGAACCATCTTATCCCCATTTCTTAAAAAGCATTATGTGAAGACATTAAAAATACAGTATACTGTAGGTGTTCAATAATTGTTTAATAAATGAACAAATTTTCAATTAAATAGCCCCCTACTATGACACTATTTATGTATCCAAATCCCACTTGTCAAAGTGGTTACATTTAAATATTTTTACTTACCTGATATTTAAGCCAATGAAGTTTGTCCATGTGAAAATATAATCTCCACCAAAGACCATTCCAATATAAGTTATTAATATATTCTACAAAGAAAAATGGCAATATGCTGTAACACAGGTTTAACTGAGATTTTTCAATGTTCATATTAACTCATCCACAGAATGGCCCAAATACCTATCCTTAAAATACAAAATCAAATAAACAGACAATAACAAAAACCCACCAATCCTATAATGAGTGTAGTAGGAAATAAGAAATAAGAAAGGACATTAACCTCTTCTCAATCTAGCCCTCCAAAAGCTAAATGCTTTCATCAAGAATTATCACCAGATTATCAACTTCCTGTGTCCCGCGGTATGGGCTGACATTGTAAATCTAAACAGAGAAACACTGCTGTCTGTAGGGGTGGAAAGCACTAATGCATGTTTAGCAGTCTTAGACAAGAAGGCGTCTTCCTCTCACCGAAGTAACCATGGACTTTTGAGGCGAAAGTGAAGAAGAAAAACCTCACATATCAACATCTTTACCTCTTTTTTAGAAAGGAAAAAAGGGATGACAGGGAGTTTACCAACATGAACACTGTTTTTAGAGACATTCTTCTTTGTATTCTTAAAAAAAAAAAAAAAACCATGAAAAGTCATCTCAAATTCCCATACTTAAAATTATTTCTCCTCACTCCCTTAAACTCCTAGGTGTAAACATCTGCTTATCTAGCTCCCTTTTATTTATCTTCAGGTCACAGAGGTGAAATAAACTTTCCCAAAGTTCAAGTTATTAGTCAATTCTTCCCTAACCTCCTCGCTTTTCACATTCAAAGACACCACCTCCCTCTCCGCTACGACAGCTGACAGAAATGGTAAATGTCACAAACATTTTTAGAACCTGGGCTCGCCTAGATCAGGTCTACGAAGCAGAAGTAAAGTGCCACAGTGTGGCTGAAAAGCCAAAAAGAAACTTCAGAATTATTTTTATAATGGGCGTGCCCTCTGAGAGAGCATTTGGAATTATGTCAGCCTCTTCTAGGTCTAAGGATGGAGACAGCAGGTTACCACGGAACAGATTTTCTTATTATTTTGAGGGGAAAAGGCAAAATTAAATACCATGCGACAGTAAACAAGACTAGTAGGTAACTTGGGAAAACGTGTGGATCAGTTCAGAGCACAGAGATGCAGAGATGGCAGGTTCATGTCCATGAAGTGCCCAGGAACTACAGAAAGGGAGAAGACTGACAGCCCAAATCCTGCCGTTCAAATCAGTCAGGAAAAGACAGTGATGCCCTGAGCAGAACCTACCAGCAAGCACAGAAGAGACCATACTAGTACCTCAAAATTCAGACTGTGATTCTCAAACGTTAATATACCTTGTTAGAAATGATGATTTCCAGGCTCTACTTGAGATTCTGATTTAGTGTATAAGAGGTGGGCCTAGGAATTGCTATTTGTAAGTAAGTATCCTCAGTAATTTTCCCACCATGCTTCAGAGAAACAAGAACCAGTGACAGCCCCTTGGGGAACAATGACTGAGCTAAAAGGGTTGTATCTGGGAGGCTAATGAAAGAAGCTGCACTGTGGACCACGAGACTCTGAACCGGCAAGAGCATCAGCGTACTCCCATCTGTCTGAAGACGTCAGACAGCCTTCAACAGCAATGCCACGAGACAGTGAGAAGCAAGAGCAGCTGTAAACTAATCAGACAAACTGATTTTTTCCCACTCTCTCTAGGGTTTGGAAGTAACATTGATCCCTTTGGACAGAATAAATCCAGAGGGCTGCATGGGGAGGAGGATATATCAAAAGAAAAGTACTGAACTTTCTGTTAATCTGACCATGATTATATTTGTACCCCATGCTCTTAAATATAAAGAAAGTACCCTATGAAATCCTAAGTAAATAGGTTATTAAAATTAAATAGTGGCCTTTGGGCAGTATCCTTTTTGGAAAAAACATGGTAACAACTGGCCCATCTTTCATGTTCTTGCTCTTCTTATTCTGAAGAGGCAAGCCATTCATTCACTTTGCTCTTGAAGCCTTTACTTCACAAAACCAAAACAGAGTGGAGAGCTAATTTGAGGGGCTAAACCTGTCTTAGCAAGCCCAGGCCTGAATGTAGATTAACCGCCTCTAGCCTTCATGGGAATTCACACAGCTAATTCTATTTACACCAAACACTCCAATTCCATGATTTGAAGTCACAGACCTGAAATTTTAACCCAAATCTAGTTTTTAAAGTGAGGGCAGGTGGACACCACTGATGGGGGTGCAAAGGGAAACAGAGCAAGGCAGTAAAAACTTTTCAATCCCTTCACTCACTATTGACAAATGGGGAAATCTGAAAGGAAGTCCCAAGGGCAGGCATTCTATTTCCCAAAGGATCACAGACCTATCTCTCTCTGTCTTACCTTTTTTTAGAAGGCAAGCCTACCCTGCTAATTCATTTGGAAATCAGGCATGCTGTGGCCTCTTGGATCTTAAAGCACTAGAAGCACAAAGTCAGATAAAGAGGCCTCAAGCATCAAGCCACTAACTTCAGCTCTATATTCAAGTCAACTTGGCTCCCCTGGCTGAAGACAAATGAGCCTCCCTCAAATAAAATGGATCAGGAGGAAATGACATCACTGGAAATGTCAGACACAGCTTTTAAAAGTGGGCCATTTAAGGTTTGGCTCATGCACTGGAAAACTCCCTTGATGAACTTCTGGCAGGCATCCTTTCCCTACAATAGCCAGAACTCAGTAAAGCAGCGAACAGAACAGTTTTCTTTGGGGGTTAAAGGGACAGGCCTATCACTCCCAAGCTAGCCACCTATCCTGTCTGAAACAAAACTAATTCCTCTTCCTCTACTCTAAGGTAACCCATTCTCCTTTTCCTATATTCCCCAGAGCCAAGTTGCCTGGAAGTAGAGATTATGCCCTCCCTGAGTTCTTGAAGATAGTTTTAGAAACCAGCACCACAATCTGTCAAACCAAGACAATCTGTGAGGAAAGAAGGATGAGGGATTTAGACCACAGCAAGATTTAGAGTCACAATTTTTAAATAAAGCAGGTACCCAAAAGATAACAGTATTTTTTCAACTCACTTTAATACAGCCAACTATTGTAGTTGTAAGGGCAGAATTATACTGCGTGCAGAGTACTGTGGCGTACATCAAGATAAACCTGGAACAGAGAAGGAAGAAGTTTAAGAACTGGTTGCTTACTTTAGAGCAATCTTCAGCCAAGAGAAACAGCATTGGCCATGCTAGCGCATTGCAGTCACTGACTCTGAGCTTTCCCCACCTCACCCCTGCTTGTACTGCAGCTTTAGATTTTTTTTAAATTTCATTAAAGAGAATCATGTGTCCATTTACTGACCAGGTGTTTTCCCCCAACTACCCTCACGAAAACCTTGCAACCATTCCTAATCATGAGTACTCATATTCCCACTAGTTCACCTAACCCTGAGAGAAAGCTGAGTTCACAGACCATGGCTCAGCAGTGCACCTCCCATGAGGTCAATGCAACCTCTGGACAGGAGGCAAGGGAGATTCTGAAAGATGGAAGAAACCCAAATTAGCACTACTTTGAGAGGGAACATAGGTTCACTTAACAACTAACTGGCAGCAGTTGGAACAGAGAGATTTACAACGAGGGCTCGGAGCTTGATTCAGTACCAAGGCACCGTGTTAATTTTCCTTTGAAGCACTCCCTCACTGGGCACCTAGCCTGTGCCTGATCTAGTCATAAATACTAACCAAACTAACTGGCTGAGGAAAACAATTCCTCATGGAAATATGAAGGTGAAGAGAAGAGGCACGTTAGCAGATACCCTTTTCTTACCTTCCACATATACTCTCCTAGGAGGAAGACAACCTTGTAGAGAGAGTCAGACAGCCTCAAAGTCAAAAGCTGCCAGTGCTAACTGTGCAAATTTAGACAACTTACTTGAGTTCCGGGACTGCTTCCACACAGGTAAGAGGACAAAAATATGTGTCAAATAATCAATGTAGAAATAAATAATGCATTTTGAAATATAACAGTGCTTATCACATACTAGGTTCCTATGTTAATAGTTTCTTGTCCCCATCCTTGGAAACATGACTTTGGAATTAGTTTAGTAGCCCTAAGGGTACATTCCCAAGGGCTATGAAACCACCTGAATCTGGAAGTTTAATCATCCTATGCAGACACACTCAAGAGACAGAACAGGATACTAAGAAGCAAAAGGACCCAAGAACAAACTTCTCTAGGAAAGCGATCTGCTAACAAGGCAACAAAGGCTTACCCCATCACACAAGAGAGGGTGAACTGCAGAAGAAAGAGGGTGTCGGCCCAGCCTTCAAAATCCATTGCCTGTAAGACACAAGAAAGTATCTGATTTTTAGAGCAGGCCCTCAAAATCAGCTGTTCTGTTCTTTCATCAAAATCCTGGGTACTCACTCTCACCACACATACACGTGTATACATTCCCCTACATCACTCCCAGGATAGACAGCGATGTTTAAGAATCTCATATATATGGAGCTGAACCCAAAAAACAGTTCCAGAAGGCTTTCTCTTTCTAAAATGTAATGTGAGGAAGATTTTGTACCTCTCTCCTTGGGTTAGAAGAAACAGATATTTGCTTGAAGGCAGAAGCCATGTCTGGCTAATCTCAGAAGTTCACCCAGATGGCTAGATTAAAAGCTTTCTCAAACATTAAAACCTACTTCTTCCCCGTAACATGTGAAAGCTCAAGTGCACCCTTATTTACACAAATTCAGCTGAGGTCTACCCAGGGAGAATTACTCTTTAAAACAGTTGATGGTGAAAGCAAGGTTTTTGGGTTTTTTTAAGATTTTATTTATTTATTTAACACAGAGAGAGATCACAAGTAGGCAGAGAGACAGGCAGAGAGAGAGGAGGAAGCAGGCTTCCCGCCGAACAGAAAGCCCGATGCAGGGCTCAATCCCAGGACCCCGAGATCATGACCTAAGCCGAAGGCAGAGGCTTAACCCACTGAGCCACCAAGGTGCCCGAAAGCAAGGTTTTGTTGCCATTTTGTTTTTAAGCCAAACGCAAAGGAAGGAAGAGAAATGAAAGGGTGCATTGATCACCTCATTTCCCATCCAGGATGGAGGATTTTTCTCTCAAGAACATAATTTCTGTTGCAATATCAGTTTGTTAAGCAAATATGAGAAACAGTCCACCTTTTGATCTTTCTGCCAACCTATCCAGCTTCAAGGGCAGGGGGTGGAAATTTTTTGACATGGTTCTTCTATTTCTTATTAATTTCTTATTAATTCTTACTAATATGGGGAATTACACTGATTTTCAAATGTTAAACTAACCTAATCCCTGATTGATAAACACAGCTTGGTCACATAGTGCCCTTTTTATATATTGCAGGATTTTTTTTTTTTTAACTATAATTTCCACCCCCTGCCCTTGAAATTTTTTTCAACTATCAGTACAGGGTATGCTGGCCTCATAAAAGTTGATTAGGTAGTATTCTCTTCTATATTCTGAAAGAATTTATGTAGAATTGGCATTATTTCTTCCTTAAACATTTTGTAGAATCATCCACTAAAGTGATCAAGGCCTGGAGTTTTCCTTTTGAGAAGATTTTCAACTAAAATTCAGTTTCTTTAACAGAGCTAAATAGCCCCATTATCTCTTTAACAGAGCTAATTAGCCCCAGGACTAATTCTTTAATTAAGTAGTGTTATTTAATATTTAGTAGAATGCAGCTATTCATGCTATTTCTTCTTGAATGAGTTTTTAGGTTTTTTTCAAGAATTTGTCCATTTCACAGATAGTTTTCCAGTTTATGGCATAATGTTCATAATATGCCATTATCCTTTTAGTATATGCAAGCTCTGTAATACCACTTTCATTCCTTCTATGATAATTTGTGCATTCTCACTTTTTGTCCCTATCAATTGGCAATGGTTGAGCAATTTTATTGATCTTTTATTGACCTCCAAGTTTTAGGTTCATTGATTTTTCTCTATTGCTTTTCTGTTTTCTATTTCATTGAATTCTGCTCTTAACTTCCTCATTTTTCGTTTGGGTTTAGCCTGCTCTTTTTTTTTCTACTTTCTTAAGGGAAAGGCTTATTAGGTCAATGATTTTTTATCTCTCTTTTTTTCTAATGTATGCATTTAATTAAGCTATAGAATTCCCTCTAAGCATTCCTTTAGCAGCAACCCATAAATTTTGCTATGTGGTGTTCTGACTCTCATTCATTCTAAATGATTTCTAATCTTCTGCATGATTTTTTCTTGGAAGCAGGTGCTATTGAGAGGTGTGTTTATTTCCAAGTATTTGAAGATTTTTCCATAGATCTCTATGTTATTAATTTCTAGTTTAATTCTGTTCTGGCCAGGGAATATACTTTCTATTATTTCAATTATTTTAAACTATTAACACTTGTTTTATGACCCAGAATATAGTTTATCTTGGTAAATGTCCCATTTGCACTTGAAAAGAAATTTATTTACTGTTGTTGAGTGCTCCATAAATGTCAATTAGGTCATATTAGTTGATGATGGTGTTCAAGTGCTTTACATTCGGCTTCATGAGTTTTTGCTTCATATATTTTGAGGCTTTCTCATTAAGTACACATACATTCAGGATTGTTATGCTACTTGATATAACTCTTTCAGCATTAAAATTGTCCCTCTTTATGGTACTTTAACTTACCATTTTACTATAACTTACCATTTGTTGAGCCTTGTATGTGTGGATTTAGTTTTCATCAAATTTGGAAAGAAAATCTTCCATTAACTCCTCAAACCCTACCCCACCCCTTGCTCAGGACAACAGTTACTCATATTACACCTCATAGTTATACCTCAGGACAATAGATCTAACACATATGTTAGATCTATTGATACTACCCCATGTTACTAGTAATCTGTTCATTTGTTTTCAAGGCTTTTTTCTCCATGTGCTTCATCTTGGAAGCACTAGTTTCTATAGTATCTATTGCTATTTCTATTAGTTTCTATTGCTATTTCTTTAATTCACTGATCTTTTTTCTGCAGTGTCTAATCTGCTTGCTATTTAATACCTTCTGCTTTATTTTCAATTGAGATCATATTTTTCATCCCTAGAAGTTTAATTTGGTCTTTTTTTATATCCCTCTTTTCTCCTCTCATCCTTTCTCTTTCCACAATCCTTTACTACTTGTTGTCCAATGTCTGAAACCATTTTTCACATATATTCAGTATTCTAGTAGGTTAAGGCAAGAAGATAAAGCCTATCCCTATTATTCCATCATGGCTAGAAGCAAAAGTTCAAATTCAATCACTGACACGAATTATAAACCTATCTCTAACGATGCTTCCACTGGAAAGCTCTGCACAAAAACCCACAGTCACATCAGGCGTTCTCCTGCCAAACTGTCCAAAACACTAAGTGCTACTTTTATCACGGACACTGCATATATGTGACTAAGTACCTGCATGTACGTGACTCTCCGTACGTAGATCACCTAACCAGGCACTGTAAATGCCTTCAGGGTTTATCTCTGTAACCATCATGCTTAACGAAGTGACAGCAAATAGAAAGTGTTCCACAACTCGTTGATAGAGAACAAAGAATAAAGGAAAGAAGTCATGCAGAGCATTGTGCTATGCTCTTCCATACCTGTAAATATGGTATGATGAGAAACCATTAAAGCACAATAAAGCACAGGCCTAGAACTCAGGAGACTGCCTCTATCAGCAAGACTATCAATTCCTTGAGAGCAGGAACAATGTCAAATGTCACATCTGCCTTGCTCCCAAGTGTTTGTATGTTGTTAGGCACAAATAACTAAAGTGAATTAAATATCCATGCTCCCTGGCTTAGCATCATTTTCTATAGGCTGAGAAGGTGAATTTACTTTTTAATACACCCACAAACCTACCTGTAATGCTACTAAATAGATTTCAAGTTTCCTACTAAATCTATGTCATTTTCAATTTCCTTAAAATGATAAAAGTCATTTTACTGGCATTAGACTCATTAGTTTTTGCACTGAATTTATTTTTTCTTTCTTGGAGGAGAAAAGGCATAACCCAGCAAACCAGCAGGTGGGCACTGGAAGAAGTCTCTCTGAGAGGCTTACCAGTACCCAGCAGGAAAAGCCATGGGCCCTGTGAAAGCAGCATACCAGGCATCAGAAGCCCAGGACATGGCACGAGCCCACCCCTGCTTCATTACACAGCCTTAGCTTCTGTGAGCGAGGTTAAAGGGGGTGCCTGTTAAAGTTTCTTCCAATTCTAACATGAGTGTTAGATCAGCTTTAAAAGGAGAGACTTTATTTCACTGAAGCTGAAACACATAAAAGAAATCTCAGCCCTAAGAACCTTCCTCAACTCTAAATTACCCTCCTTTCCTAGATAAGTTACTCTTTTACCCCAAAGTCACTAAGAGAATAAAGCCAGTGTGATGGACCATAAGGATTTGCTGAACCTTAGTTGCTGCATAAATAATAAGAGGAATATTAAGGCCTATCTTGTAGAGTTGTTATCAGAATTAAAGACAACATGGATATAATGCCTGATGTGAAGGAGGTCCATCCAGTTCAATAAGTGATGTTAATTATGTGTAAATATTATTTTGAATTCTTTTTGCTATCAGTGACCGAGGAGTGGGAAGAAATCAGTTATTTGGTAAAGGCCTCAAATAAACCTCTCTTTACACCTGAGCTCCTTTCTGCCTTAGCTCTAAATATCTCCTCCTAAATGTACATTTTGACATCTAAGTCCCCAGTCATGTGCCAGGCCCCACAGCTGGCCCAGGGGCACTATGCTGAAGAGAGTTTAGTCAGGTAACCGCTAATAAACGAAGGAACAAATTATAACTACCTTTATATTTATGGAATGCTTTACAGTTCGCAAAATGCTTCTACATACATCAATGTCATGTGATCCCCATGACACCCCTGTGAGGTAGATAGGACCAAGCCTTATCCCCAGAAGACAGTGAGTGACTTACTTTAGATAACACAGTTAATATATGGAAGCCCTGAGTCTATATACACCAAGTCTAAGGCTCTCTACTCTGAGCATTAAATTTTATATACAAAAACACCCAAATACATACTGCACAATCCCCTCTGGGAACATATTAACTGTATCTGTGGAATATTAAAATAAATCCCATGAACATGATTCCATTTACATAAAATTCAAAAACAGGAAAACAATTCTCATGGGATTATTTCCTTCCCTAAATACTAGGCCTGTTTCTGGAGAAAGCCCGTCTGGCACCAGCAGCCTGTTGCATTCCTCTGCTTTGCCACAGGAACGGGCCCTCTGGCTGCAACAGAACAAGCAGCAGCCATTTGAAAGTATAGCTGAAGGAGAAATCTGACCCACCAGTACCACCGGCCAGGGGAGTCTACTCTCCAGGTCATAAAGATGGCATGAAAAAACAACCAAAGCTACTGCCTATCAAGAGCCTATTATGTCCTACACACAGACATGTTAAGTAACTCTCCCAAAATTATCCAGCTACTAGGTGTCTGCTCAGCTCCATAACCCATCATCGTTCCATTAGTTAAGTACTGGGGAAAACCAAAGACAAGGTATATATATATTCTGAATTTTTTCTCCTAGATAGCTTCACATGGCTGCTGTTGGACCCCTGAGTCAAAAAGTGGGTGTTTGAATTCTAAATCTGCTATTAACTTTCTGTGAGTCCATCATAAAGTCACTTAGCCTCTCTAAGCCTCTATCCACATTATGAATATTGAAAACAGTCTGCTCCAGCCACCTCTTGTGAGAAACCAATGGAGGGAGCGAAATGCAAGCACTTTATACAAAATTCACATACAGAAGAGATTATTATTCACTTAAACTTCCAACATTGTTATCTCTCAGTGACAGATTTGCATGCAAATTTTTCTTTTCCCTAAGACAGGGAACACAGAAAGCACAGGGAGCATATATTTTGTTAATCAGGAGAGAAAAAAAAAAACAACATTTAAAGCAAAACTTCTGCCTCTAGAGAAAGCTAACAGAAGAGCCACTGTGAAAAGAAGGCCTTGCTGGGTCATTCTGTGTGACACAGGACGAGATGGGCTCCCTGCCACAAGGCCTGAAATCCTCCATCTGGGCTGAGCAGTAGCTGTGACTACAGACAGCACATACAAAGATGTTCAGGCTTTCCTCCTGTTTTGAACAAAGTCTCCGTTTCTATAGGTGCTGGTGGTATAATTTAATACCATCGACCAATACACAACATAGGCATGAAAAGATGGCATAATCAACGGGCAAATAGGTTACATGGACCTACCACTTCCTAAAAATAGGCATTTGGTTTGAATGAGACTTTTCAGTTAACAAAAATATTTGAAAAAGAAAGCTAAATTAAAAAAAATAATAAATAAATGTGTTCTCTAGTTGCTTGGGTTAAGGAAATTAAGAAAGCGAGTGTCTGTGTAAGATTAGGCACGAACAGCACATAATCAACAACATAATCAATAAAATCTAGTCTAGGGATAGGGATTTTATCTTCTATCAGCTCTACTCAACCAACTCTGGCCATCTGAACTACTATGTGGGTGGACAGTCTGAGGCTCTGTCTAGGTTTAGCAAGGAAGCGTGGGGACTACATGGCAATGTCTACACTGAGCGCAGGAGATCATAAGCACGAATTCATCACCCCTGATTTAGTAAGGATGGAATAATTTCAGGGTACACTTGAGTCTTAGATGTAACATTCTCACTCCCAGGAAAATTTGCTAAGTAAAGGGTCACCAGCTTAATTGAGATTTGAAATAAAATCCAAATGATTATTTTTTATACGTTTTGATACCTTAGAAATTTTGAAACCTGCTTACTATAAAGTCTAAAAATAAATCACTTAGTTTTTAAACTTTATGGTAAAGAAAAAAATGTGGATGAATGACAGCATTCTATTTGGAAAATTCTTTTCCCAAAAAACTACTGAGAAAAAACCTGAAACCTTATCCTGGAAAGTAAACTGCTAGGAAAGTTACTAAGGCAGAAGATAAGGTCAGTGGTGGAGCAAATGGCCTCCATGGTTCCCTGCCTACCTTGCAACAGTCAGACAAGTTCACGGAGCCAGTGGTCCTGGGTTACCCACCCTATCCTCTGCGCTACTGTAACTACTGGCCATCGCTTCTGCTCTGCCCTCTCCTGCTCCTAGCTCTGACAAGGAACTAGAACCCAGATACCTTCACTCTCTCTTCTCACTAGGCTCTGCCACCTACCCAAAATCTATGTAACATGGCAAAAACCCCACGCTCCAGCTTATTAATAGGGTCATTTACTTTTCTTTGTGAAGAAGGCCTACCCTCGAAGGTAAGGGTGGGTAACCACATTACTGTGTCCATCAAACAACATATAGGGCAAAGAGAAAGTCATTCCTCACTGAAGAATAACTGATGCAACCCACTTGTTTTACGTATGAGGACACCAATGCCCAGAAAGCAGAAGGGACCTGTCAGTGTGGAAAGAATAACTCAGGGTTTGAGAATCGGTCTGTACCATCTCCAGAATGACCCAGAAAAGATTAATAATGGTGGACAGCTGAACCAACAGCCTAAAATTCTTCATTATCTAGACAGCAATGCTTAGTAAGAGACATCTCCACGTAACCCATCCACGCAGCAACTTTTCCTGTAAAACTCATCTGAGCCATGTAATTTAGCCAGTGATATAATGAAGACATTATACAATGTACCCATGACTACAGTACTGGCCTTGTGAGAGCTACAGCAAGGGGTCTGTTCCTCCATCTCTACGTGAGAACACCTAGCAGGGTATGCTGTCAAAAAGCCAGGTTCCAATTCCTGTGACTGTGAATCACTGGCTTTGTGCTGTACACATTCCCTTTTGGAGGCAACAACTAACAAGTTTAAACACAGTCTGTCTTAACTGACACTCTGGAAAGCCATTATTCAAATGATGCTTGATCTACCTTTATCCGTGTTAACCAGATGTCATTTATTAACACTGAGCTGGCTTTTAAATACACTGTTTTTGTTTTTTTAATTTTTTATTTATTTAATTTATTTGATAGACAGAGATTACAAGCAGGCAGAGAGGCAGGCAGAGAGAAGGGGAAGCAGGCTCACTGTTGAGCAGAGAGCCCAATGTGGGGACTTGATCCCAGCATGCTAGGATCATGACCTGGGCTGAAGGCAGAGGCTTTAACCCACTGAGCCACCCAGGTGCCCAAATACACTGTATTTTTAAGAAAGAGAATGTTTTAAAATTAGAAGACATGTTTTAAAAGAACTAAATGTTGTCTATATTGGTTCATTGGCTTCTGGTAAAGCCAGGTTTGAGAATCTTGAATAAACTTCTTAAAAAACTACACACACACCCCACCCCCCACCCCACCCCAATATAGACATTTGGCTTCTCAGAAAGCTTTGCCAAGGATATGCCTTATGTGCTCACTGGGGTAAACTGTTCGATTGGCTCCTGTCTTTCAATATTTATGATAATTTAGGTTTCCTTCTTCCTTGGCCTTCAATTCTTGCTTAAAGACTGTGTAAGCCCCATCCACTACTCTGTACAACTCCTGCCTCCCTGGGGAGCTGAACTTTCGGAGCCCTCTTACTGGATTCCTGCCCTAACACAGGAGACTTTTCTCTCCTCTGCCTTTTAAGGTTAACAGTGATATTTTGAGAAAAACAATTTGGATTTTGCTTTAATCTGCATTCTGGATCAAGAGTCTCCAACTCTGAATAATGAGAATTAATTAATTTGTCCCACCACCCCCAGTAATTTTAAACTGGGATTCATCATAGGATAGTCATTATTTATAGAAAAACTTAATCTTTTTCTTGCTGTTCCTTTTATAAAAGGTAATTTAAAATACATTTACATGGCTCCACAATCAAAAAAATATAAAAAGATAAACAGTGAAAAGTTTCCTTCCCATTCCTGTTCTATACTTATCCTGTTCTCACACATAGGCTCAGACACAAATTGGTGGTTACTTTGCTTCTTGCATATTCTTCCAGAGTTTCTTTACTAAATCAGCAAATAAAATGTATACATATATATAGTCTTATTTTTCCCTTTCTATTTTATTCAAAACATAGCATAACATACACAATTTTACACCACGCTTTAAAAATCTATCTTGTTGATCTTTTCATATAATACATACAGAGCTTCCATGGAAAATGGCTCTGGGTCAAGAAAGCCAGGAGTCCAAAAGAGAAGAGCAAGTTCAGAAGCACTGGTATTCGGGACTCAGGGAGGAGCTGGGCTCATGCCAACCGTCTGAACAGCAGCAGCTAGTCTCCACATGGGCATGCCTTCTGCTCCTCAGAAATTCTGTCTCAGCCCAGGAAAGGGCCCTACCTAGAAAACTAACCAACTCAACTGATACAACCTACTCAGTTTACACATGACACTGCAGGGTGGAGGGGCAGAAGGGATTCATCCAAAATCAGACAGCGGTCAAGGCCAGAACTGGATGTTACTAATTGCTTCATCCAACTGGATGTTTCTTCTGCATTCTGCCCCCAATTTTCTACTCTACCTCCTATGTCAGGAACTTTTAGGGATTCATCATCTCTGCAGAGTAAATTTCAAATTCCTGTATCTATCACTTGTCCCAGCTCAGAGGGAAGGCGGGTATGATACGTGGGGTGGGGGTGGGGGGAACAAGAGTACTAGTTATAGTCAGGAAATCAGGGTTCTAGTCCTGAGCCCAATCTGGGTCCTGACTTCCCCAATGGTGAAAAGAGTCTTAAACCAGATGCTCTCTAAGGTCTCTTTGAAGGTCTCCAACGTCTTTAACTGCCACCCTCTAAGAATACTGATGAGGCTGAACCCACGACTACGTCTGTGCTCATGATATCCATTCCCCCTGGAATGTTCCTTTGGTTTCTCTTCCTCCACATCCTTCAAGGCCCACCTTGATCCTCCTGGTATTCACCTACTCAAAAAATGCTCCCTGTGAAGAAGGTAAGGCACTCCCACTTCAGCACTCAGAACCCACTCCTCCCTCCATCTAGAGGACCCTTCCAAAGAGCCACACAAACTGGTCTCAGTCCACTCAGTCCAATGCCTGCTCAAGTGAAACTAATGAAGATGCTTTCTCTAGCCACCTTATCCCCAGCAGTTCTTCCCCAATCACTCTCCTCCTTGTTCTGTTTTTCCTCCTGGTTCTTATGATACAAATCTAGGTTTAGTTGATCTCACCCACTGGGTTGCAAGCTCCTTTAAGCGGGACATGTCTTTTTTCTTTCTTTTTTTTTTTCTTAAATTTAGAACAGCACCTGAGTAAAGCACTCAGTACACTCAGTAAATATTTGTTGAACAAAAGAAATATGATTATTTGTAAAAGATTAAGTAATAACCAGGCCAAGCTGCAGAAACTGCACTTCTGCTACTACTCTGATGACGTTCCTCACATTCAGTAGCTTGTTCTTAAGAGAGGCCTGCATGGAATTCCCAAACGGGGGTAAAAATGGAAGTCAGAGCATGGCTCTGAGAGTACTAGTCAGGCCAACAGTAAGAGCTCGATCTGAAGTCAGACAGACTGATTCTAGCTCTGCTCTGTCACTGTGGAGGTTTAATCATGTCCTTAACTTCTATAAGTCAAATAACATACCGATCTCTCAGGTATGTAACGAGGATAAGAGAAAATGATTTATGCAGAAGCATCCTGTTGGGTACATATCTCATAAGTAAAGTCATCCTAAATGCCAGAAGTAGCCTCAAATTGCTAATATGGGAACAGCTTTAATGATAAACTGCCCCATTAAAAAGTGTCCACTCTTTAAAAAAAAAATACACACACATGCACGTCTACTTACACACATATGCATCTTAAAGGAAAAGCACAAGTTTAAAAGATACCTCCTGAAAACGAATCAAAATACTAGAAAACTCTCACGCAAAATTCTGCCATATATCCCCTCTGTCCTAAGAAACCCTTTCTGCCAGGACTTCAGACAGAAAGACTACTGACTACTATGAAAATGAATCTTCCAGCACCGGGAGAACAACCGCAGCCTATCACAGACCACCGTGAGCTTCCTGGATGCATCAGGCCGCCTGTGGCTTCCACACACTGTTTTCTGTGCTGGGTAATAAGAGCAAGCTAGTTACCTGAGTTATATCTCTAACAACTCCCGGCACAGGTTAGCATTTCTTGTTGTACTTGGTGGACAAGAAAACCAAGCCCCATCTGTTCTAAAAAGCGAATCTTGATATTCAATCCACACCCATTTCTTCCTAAATATTTATTGTACTGACTGATGGGCATGCACTTTGGTGCCAGACCTTACACCATCCCTGTAACATGCCAGCATCTCCCTCGTGTGGCAAGGACTACGTCATATTTCTCATATATGCCACAGAGAACTTAACATATAGCTTTCTTAGCACAATGAAGATGCTGAGAAATACTCATCTCAATTGAACTTAAAATGAAATTGCAGTATATTGTCTCCTAAGGAATTTAGGAACAGAGTCAAACAGAATTCTCACTTCCTAAGTTTCAAATGTAATTTATAACCTACCAAGACAACACTGATTATTCATGTCACTTATATTTCAATTCTGTTTGGAGGCAAAATTCAATGAGGCATCTCATCCCCAACCAGAAGACAGAAATGATTCCCTTTTACATCCCACAATGCCCCCAAAACGCTGTAACAGTTTTGCTCTGATGTTGATAGGTCTACTCCCCAAGGAAACTGGATGGCCCTCAAAGGCAAGAAAGCCATCTAATTCATCTTTTTTTCTTATCACCTGAGCCTAACATAGTGAGACATACAGTAACGCTTAACTATTTGAGAAGGTCAGAAGGAGAGCATGTGAAGGACAGAATGTTAAGAAAAAAAGTATGATATTATGAGACTGCCAGACAGTGTGCCCATCTACCCCCCAGAAAATGTTTTATAAGAACAATATTAACTAATAATAAGAGTGAGGATAAACAACATTTATGTGAAACCAAAATGCTGACAGGATTTGATTACAGAAAAATAAATTCATCTTCTACTAGTTTATCATCCTAGCTTGAAAGTATTTAGGTGAATTCTGTCATTTTTTTAAAAAACATTTCTTCCAAAATAAACCTTTCTCGACCTTTGCGTGGCACTTTTGTTGAAAACAACAAAAAGATTACTCAAATTCTACTCCTCCACATAAAAAAGAAAAAAATAAGAGGAAAAATCTAAACCTCAACCTATATGTAGATGACATGGCAACTTTTTTCACTCTGATGAAACACTCTCAATCAGCATTTCAAGCTGAATGTTACTGAACTTTCAAATATGCATGAATAATGCTATAACCTGGCAGATAACTTCTAGTTAAATGATCATCCCTTTGGAATGAAGAATTATCTCCTTTGGTCCATTTTTTCAAGTATCTACAAGCTACTCGTCAAAGTTTCCAATTAATGAGAATTGCATCTTTGCCAAGTCTATAAAATACCTAACTACGTTAATTCTTCCAACTTGTCATGTACAGATTGGCCTCAAGATTTGGAACCACCCATGCTGCCATGAGGGGCCCGGCTACTTTACGTTACATCCTTGGCCCAAAGCTAAAGAGTAAGAGGTGCTTCGGCCAGAGTCTCCTAGAGGGAGGACGAACACTGGGAGACCATGGCTTCTGGAGTTAGGCCTGAGTTTAAATCCTGACTCTACCCACCGACAGTATGGCATTGGGCAAGGGACTAAGTCTTAGTTCCACATTGGTAAAAGAGAGATAGTTCAAACTTTCTAGAGCTGTTCTGGGGACTACATTATATTACAACATGAAGTAACTAGCACATAATAGGGACTCAATAAATAAATTAGTTTCTCTTCCCACTTTTTTCACAATCATAAAATATTTATTCAACACTCTTTATTAGTCAGAGCAACAGCTCTATTTCCTACTTTGGAGTCACTTTTAGGTCTGCTGGCAGCCAGGTCACAGTTCATTAAAACATTTATACCTGTTCAAGATGATCTATGCCAGTTTTTTATTATTTTATTTTTAATTTTTTTTAAAGATTTTATATATTTGTCAGAGAAAGACCACAACAAGGGGAGAGGCAGAAGGAGAGGGAGAAGCAGAGGGAAAAAGAGAAGCAGACTTCCTGCTCAGCAGAGAGCCTGATGCGGGACTTGATCTGGATGTCCTGGATGTGGGATCACGACCTGAGCTAAAGGCAGACATATAACCGACAGAGCCACTCAGGAGTCCCTCTGTGCCAGTTTTTAAAAAGAAAGCATTCTTGATGAATAAAACAAAGCACCTTTATAAGCTTTATAAGGTCTTCTATCTTTGAAGAACAATTTTTTCATAATCTAACTATTTTCAGAACTTTTATTTTGGCTCCCATTGGTATGTAGAAATTGTTTCTGTCATTAGAGTAAATAATCAACACATTTGTTCTGAAGAGACTACTAGCCAGAGGACTCATTAGAAGAAATCTTGTTACAGAAACTTGGTAAATTCTAGATTTTTATCTAGTTTGCCAAATTTTGTGAATCCTAACAAAATGGATTATTTATCAATTTTTCTCCTATGAATATGGGTTTCCTTTAAAGAAAAAATGTTGTATTGATTTATTTGCTACTCTATTCTGGGTTTATTTAGTTAATCATTTCAGAAAATGAGTAAAGTATTATATTAGTTCCTATTTACACAGTTAAGTTACCACATGGTGCTAAATACCTCCTGAGGAAAAAACCCAGCTTGGGATTTAAGCCAGCATAATAACTGTACCATAAAACAGAACTTCTAGAAAGCCAAGCATTTTGTTTAGGTTTGAAGAAACCTTACTAATTCAGGATTTTTTGTTTCTTGAGGATAGCCTGCCACTATTCTTATTTTGTAGTTCAGTAGAAATGTAAAAATTTCCTTCCTCTAGCTTTCTGACACATAAGAGAAGGACACTAGTTGGCACGCACTATTTTTACGGTAAGAGCCAAAGCTATTTTGAGCCATTTTAGTACTATCCAATACTTATGCCAAGAAAAAAAGGTTAGCATGACATTAACAAGCTAAAAAAATAAGCTCTCAGTTTTTGGTCACTCAGTGAGCACATTACTTTTTACCAACCCCACAGTCTATCTGTGGACACCAGCAATAATACAGCTCAAAAAAATAAGACATTAAATCATAATTAAGAAGTCTTACCTTTTGCGCATCTCCTGTAAAATATGCAATGGCCAAGGTGGGCAGAATCATGAACAGTGCATTGTAATAGAGCAGGCCATATTTCCCCAGCTCCTAGAATAGTAAATAATTAGGTGTTTCATTTGGTTCTAGCAGACAGACATACACAACTCTATACAGGATACACACACACCCCTACACACCCCTACACACACACACACACACACTCAGCTCCCCAACCATACAGACAGCAAATCAGCTGTTTTGCAAACATTAAGAAATAATGTAAGCTTTCAAAAGGGGGGAAAAAAGAGCAAACATACAAGATTTTAAATTTGTCCGAGATTCACTGAGTGCTAAAAATCAGAGAAATAAAAATAGTATCAATTGGCTACCTCCAAGCAGCAAGCAGGGAAGCCATTACTTTGAATATACACAAACCCTTCTATACAAACACTACCCTGAGGCCTTTAACTTTTCAGAACCACAACGAAGTGCCATTTGAGAGAGAGAGATGGATAGATACCAACACACATGCTCCTACCTAGACCAACACAGACAGCTGTAACTTGCCAGTGAAGTATTTCTGAAAATGTTTAAGTGAGTTTCAATGAAGATTACCTACAGTTGGCAAAAGTGTGATTCGTTGTGCCCTCAGCTACTGGGGAACAACAAAAGAACCACGTATGTCTTTAAATACAGGGAGCGTATGAGAAATCTGGGTTCACTTTTGATTTGCACACTTCTAAAACATTCAGCCAGAAGCAGTCACCTGAAAAAGTAGGCTAGAGTTTGATGGGGGCAGGGTGGGGATGAAGGACTAGTTATATATCTACTATCTACCTAACTTCTCTGATGTAAGGAGACTGAATGATGTGAAAAGTCAATCTACCTTCTCAAAAGCAGCTTTGAAATACTGGGAACAAATACTCAACAACAGAAAACTAGGTGGTTAGATGAGGATACAATCATAGAAAGAAACATTATGCAACCACTAAAAAGGTTAAATAATACTGACAAGGAAAGAGGTTCATGAAACTGCATTACATGAAAAATATAGGTTAGAAAACATTATTTGTTGCTTTTTCATTTAAAATTGTATACAGTTAAGTGTGTACACATAAATATGAGTGCACACACTTACCCTCCAAAACTGTGCTGCTCACTTGATGGTAGAATTGAGGGAGATTTAGATTTTCTTTTTCTTGCTTGTCTACATCTTCTACTACTTCCATCATAAATATGTATTATCTGTATGATTTTTTTTTAAGTTAAAAATGTTTTAAACTCAATAGCTGCATTCAGGTCAGAAATGCAGCATAAAGTCTTTATACCACGTGACTTAAGCTCAAAGGACCATGATTTTAGCAGTCCTGAAACTATCGGTGATACTAAAACTTCTGACTTATTAACAGCACCTAAGGGTGGCCATACTGCCTCTCAGATAAAACAAGTAATTGACTGCTCGTGGTGGCCTTGGCATCGATGAAAAGATGTGCCTCATTTCTAAAGCAGCAAGAAAAAGGCCATAGAAGAAGAAAACAACCTTTAACAACAGATACTCTGTCAGCCAGAGATACGAGTGTGATCTAGGAAGTAGAGGATGCCTACACACAGACACACACCATCCAGACAACTGACAAATACCAAAAACTTAAATGTCAAACTGTTCTTATTTTCTCATCTTAACTATTTTGAAATCTTTCCCCCTGCCTCTTAAACAGAGTAGTACATCAACTAGTACTGAATTTAAGGTATCCTCATAAATACGCATTACTGTATTGTGTTCTTACAGGATATCGCCCATACTGTCATTTAACTGCCCCATTTTTGAGTACTTCCATCTGACTTACAGTTTTCCTGTTTGTATCTTCTGTTGTTAGCCGACCTTTTATACCACCTCTCTGCCTCTAAATTGAATTCTGTCTCCTAGTATGTTGCTCCTAATCCATGAAGTATGAAAAGCAGATCAATATGATTAAAAGTTCTAATGCAAGTGAGTCATAAGTCATTTTTAAGTGAGGAACTGAAGGACTCTCCTGGGAATAAAATACTCAGAAGCACGCATTGCTTTTTGTAGGTTCTGGGATGTACTCTAGACTGTACTGTCCTATATAGTAGCCACTAGCCATGTGCAGTTATTTCAATTTAATTATGATTAAACTACTAATTTAGTTCCTCGGTTGTGCCAGTCACTTATCGAGTGCTCAACAGCAGCCACATGTGACTAGTGGCTCCCGTTAATGGACAGCAGAAATATATAAGACTTCTATCAACACAGAAAATTCTATTGGACAGTACTGTTTCAGACAGTGGAGGGTGCTGGACAAATGGAATGTTATCACTGGTACTTATTTTCCAAAGCAGCAAATTGGCTGAGGAAAAAATAAAAAACAGAAACATATTAAAGCTAAACCTCTAACTGCTCCCTTTTCTCTAGCTGTTTCAAAAAGATAAGAATTTTTAATAGTAGTAGCTTCCATTAAAATACAATCATACAGTCACCACAGCAAATAAATGGAGAACAAGACATAAAAGTATATTTAAAGAAAATGTGTTGGAAACAATCTACACTGACCCTATTCCCATTTCTTCAAAAATCTTCAAAACAAACCTCTGAGAATAATGAAGGCTACTGGGATGGCCACTCGTTCTATGTGGAGAAGGCAAAGACCCCTACCTAGACAATACAAACTTGACATTAATACTACCACTGAGTAGTTGGGCATTTGTATTTCTGATCTCAACTCAAAAAAATGACCTGAAGTAGTTTCAGAAATATTTTACATATAATAGAGCAGACTAAAAACTTACTCGGTAAGGTCATATGGTTTAGAAAACATGGGTAGGGAAATAAGATAACGTCACAGTCAGTTATAAAATTTAATTATGAAATAAAAAATATACCACTGTTCAGAAAAAACTATAGTGGCATCTGTGAAATCTCATGTGGGTCCTCACGCAAGACACATCATGATAGAAAGGACAGCTCCTTCAACAACAACCCTATGATATATACAGCTGAGTCCTACACAGCTGCTCATTTTTTTAAAGATTTATTTATTTAAGAGAGATTGAATTCCTGCATCTGTGGGGGGGTCGAGGGGAGATGGAGGGAGAGAAACCAAACAGATTCTCTAGTGAGTATGGAGCCTACATGGGGCTCAATCTGATGACCCCAAGATCAAGACCCAAACTGAAGCCAAAAGTCAGATGCTCAACTGACTGAGCCACCCAGGTACCCCTACACAGCTGCTTACAATAATGTGAACTTATGCCATAATGTAGTGAAAGCAATGTGGCTCAAATACTCTGCTTTCTGATGGTCTGGCTTGATCTAAAAATAAAACTTAGTGGGTATATATTTAAAGTATATAGTAGACCGACAAATAAAAAATACCTGTAAAGACTTTGTATGCATGCTGCAAGTTAAGAAAAAAAGGATAGGTGTGGCTAGTTCGTGTGTATGAGATCTAGGCCAAGGAACTCAGTGTTGCTCCTAAGAGGGAGAGCAATTCTAATGCTCCGTAAAGTTTCCCACTATTTGGTGGGACAAATAGACAAAATGCATTCTTGATCTTCAGCCCCTTTCAACTCTCACTTCTCAAATCTGCTCAAGAGTTTCCAGATATTTCTTTCTTGCCCAGATTCCTCACCAACCCTTCTAGAATATGGCCATGAACACTTCCCTGTAATGAACAACCCTAATTACATCCCTCTCCCAAAGTCAATAATCACCCAAACCCTTCCGGAAAAGCTAACTGTAAAATCTAATTTGCTAATTAATAACTGAAAGAATTTCTTAAGTGGGGAGCAAAGCATGGGCATTTTACCCTCAGAGATCCCTAGGTCTTCCCCAGCTCTCCAAAGTAGTTTTCTTTATTCCCGGCTTTTTTCCTGACAAATAAGCATTACCACTCCCATAACCAATAAACATCTCTTAAGGATTTAGATTGCTACCTACTTTTGAATCTAATTTCTGTTTTACATAGGCGCCATTTGCTGCTGTCAGGACATCATTTATCAGAATGAAAACATATCCTTCCAGATCAAATGCCAAGTCAGAGCTGTAAAACACAAGCAACACTTTAATAACTTAAAGAACATGCAAGTACTTTTAAAAAGATCTGAATGTACAATAAATAGAAGAACAAAGAAGAACATATTCTTATCTAGCTAAGTGAACATTAGGCATTTTATCAGTGATTAGTACTTCTTGATTCTGGTTATAATGAGCAATTTCATACTCAATAGGGAAGTCTTCAGAAATGAGAAGTACTAACTCTTAAACACAGTCATTAGTAATAATTAGTCATGTCAGTTAATAGCACACCGCTCTGAATTCAAAGTCAGACAACAAGAACAAGTAACCAAATTTGCCATTATAATACGTCTGAAGCAGGAAGAAGGCATCAGAGCTCAATTTCCAAGAGAAGGAAACCAAAAGGATGAAGTTCTTAACATGTCATTTTCCAAGGACTCATTCACACAAAAGGCAGGTTGTACAGGTGGTTGGGTTAGTCACTGAGTGGAATTTCTGAAGTATAGATTATAGTTAGTTCTGAGATCAAGCTACAGCAGTGTTTAAGCACACACTAGGAACTCAAATACTTAAACAATTACTTAAAAAGCCTATAACTAGCAGGATTAGGGAAACTGGTGTTTTCTAGTATTTAGCTGAACACCAGGCACAAGAACAAAACTTAGTAAACTGAACAGAATAACAAAAAACCTAAGAAAATATGCCTTCAGTGTACTTCAGCACTCTAGCTAAAAATAGGGGCCCAACATCCTGTGATTGTGCGAAAATACTATGTATTCATAGCTAAACCAGTGCATGGAATGGGACTTCTGAGAAACATGATACCCCTGCAATTCCAGGCAGAACTAGCTTTATGTATAACCCCTCTCCCAAGCAGCCTGACAACCTTCTAACTTCAGACTCCCTTCCTCCCAATCTTTTTCCATAGTAAAGTGTTCTGATTAGATTAAGTCTCATCCCAAGAAAATCCTCCTTAGAAACTTTATGTAGGTCAGGGTTGGTTGGCCCTGAGCACTCCTGTTTGGTTCAATTCTGAATCCCACCAGCTTTACAGAACTGCTTCAAAAAGGTCAGAGGCTCACATAGAATTTTTCAAGAAGGCCATATTACCTAAAGGAAAGCCATATAATCAAATTCTAGTAACCAAGTTTTCTATCCTTTTTCGTCTTTTTTATTATTTTTTTTAAAGAATGCAATTTCACTTGGGAGATTTGGGGTGGAATGTGACTTACAGTATTTTACAGTATTTCCCCCCTGCCTATACTACAGGAATGATGAAGGTAAATGAGCCAGTCCAAGAAGCACACTGAACCCCAGACAGAAAATAAATGTCAGGCAGAATTTGCGACATTAGCAAACCCATACATGCATGCCCTGGTCAAAGTAAAATGTAGAAGGCTTCTAGCCATCACTTTAATTTTCTTAGTCTTTGGGCATATATTTTCTCCCTGCATTTTAAAACTGAAACTTAAAAACAATGGGGAAATTTTCATTAATTTAATAGAATATATAAGTCATGGTCCTTGTGTTGTATCTTAAGTGAAGCCAAATAAAGATATTCTATTATTTATTATTCTACCACAAGGAAAGAATTCATTATCATTTGCCTTTTCTGAGCACTATTTTCTTTAGCACTATATAAATAAAGTAAAAGAATACCACATGATTTATAGAAGCGCACAGGCTCTGGAGTTAGGCACAAATTCAAATTCCAGTGCTGCCATCTACGAGCTGTGTAACCTCGACCAAATTTCTGAACTTAGGTTTCCGTTTCCTCAACTGAAAATAGGAAAATTATACCCACATCTTTCAGAGGTGTTGTAAAAAATGCATAAATATGTGTAAAATTCCAAACATACTGTGTTGCATATAGAATGTGCTCAATAAGTAGAAGAATCAGATTTTGCCAGCCTTGACCTAGAAAAATCTAACTTCCCAAAGAGTCTTTTGGATGCCTCCCAAAGACAGATTCTTACTCAGCCTATACAAAATTCTTTTTATTAGTAATTGATTATCAATAACTATAGATAATTTCCTAATGTGGAAATACATTCTTACCTGGCAGCTACAAAGGCTCCAATAATCATTGCAAATACAGTCATCTTAATACCCCAGGAAAAAGTCTTCCTACAAAATAAAATAAAGTGCATACATGTACCTGTAGTTATTCACAAAGATTCATTCTGCAATATAGACCAAAAAAAAAAAAAAGTTTTCCTTAAAAAAGCTATAAGCAATTGTAATTTTAAATGTTTTCAAGGAATTGGATATTTCAAAGAATCCTTTTGAGAAAGCAAAAACTTATACAAAACAGGAATTTTTTTCTTATTCTTTTTGTTTTCTTATTCTTATATTTGCTATTATTATTGAGTTTGAATTTTTATTTATTATTGAGTTTGAATTTATTATTATTGAGTTTGAATTTGTTTCAGTAGAAAAAGGTCACACACATTTGTAGTAAAGTAGCCAAGACAGGAACATTATGTAAAACCTATACTGATGTTTCAGACCCAGCATCACTTGTGGCAACAGTAGGTACAGGAATTCTGGAAAGTGTATCTCATGTTCAGACAGATTCCAATTCCAATTCATAATCTTCCCAACTACTGATCCCATAAACTATCAACTACTATAGCAAAAAAAGAAAGTCCTTAAATTTCTTGAAAGATAAAGCAGAAATAAGAGAAATAATTTTACTATTTCACATATGCTGGCCCCTTTTCAAGATGACTAAAGTCTGTTAAAGACTAGATATATACATATATATTAGAAATTTAGCTCACTTGAGTAAAACTCCTTCAGCAAACATTGTAAACAGGATGGAGAACCTTCTCAGAACTGTAAACATGGGCAAGCTGCAGAAAATTTTAAAACAAGAAAAAATATAATTAGGTAAAATAAAGTTCAGTGATTGACTTTTTGAACTAAGATTCTCCAAATAAGTACCTTAGAATAATGCTAGTCTCTTCCATACATTATGCTGATTAATTTCATTCCATGTTGGTTAATCTGTGATTAAATTAAACCTTTATTCCTCTCTAGAAGTAATTCTTATTTGAAAGCCTGAAAGAGTTGCTTTTATAAAACTACAAGAAGTGAAAAACTTCAGGCTACCTATAAAAAATGGTAGCAATCACATATCTATGATCAAAGACTAGTAACAGCCACTTTTTAATTTTACACTCCTTACTATACAAACACCCTGAACAGTGACCATGTTAGTTTTAAAAGAAAAAGACCTCTTTCGTCCTTCTTTACTAGACTGATTTTATTTCCCACCCACCCCCCACAAAACGACATCTCCAACCTTCCAAACAGCATCTATGATAATCTCACCCCATCAAATACTCCTTTTTGTGGATGTACTTTTGTCTTCTTCTAAATTATCAGAGCACTCTGCTTGCACTAGTCAAACACAGTCTCTTGCAATATCGTTATTTCTGAATACATCCCATCTCACTCCAAAGTGCCTTATACTTAGCTGGCAACCAGAGATAGGGTGTGAATGAATGGATGGATAGATGGATGACAATGGATGAAAAAGAGCAAATTCTATACAAGCAGTACTTTGCAGCAGGTCTACATTTCTTCCTGAGCAGGTAATGAGATGGAAAAGGATGCCCCACCCATGCATGATAAATTCGACTTCCAGGAGCCCTGCCTGAGAGATATCATCATAGTCACTCTGTCACATTTCTTGGGTCTGAAGAAAGAGGAAATGAAAAACGCTTTGTCTCTGATCCTCAGAGATCTCCCCATTCTGTTTTACAATCATCTAATATTCCGGGGGTTAGCTTAAGTGGAAGTAGTGAAACCACGGATTTCTGTTAAATGGCTTCTCCATATGTATAACTTTAATATCACATATACCTAATACATACTACACTCCTCAAGTGGAGAAGTCAAGAATTAGGAGGTTAGAGGATAATAAAACAGTATTGTCGCAGAGCAGAAAACTACTGCTTCTTTGTAAAAGTGAACATGCTGCCTCTACAGTGGTATGCTCATGGGTATAATATTAATCGTATTTGTATTGGAGTTCCATCTGATGTTACTTTAACTACCTCATGTTAAAAGAAAAACTACAAAAGTTCTCCTACCCACCCTCTGATTTTGCTTATAGAATTTGCCTAAAATATAATATTTATAAATTGTGTTAAAGAATTGAAATCCCAGGAACCTAGCATATACTCTTCACTACAGTAGCTCTGGAAAAATAATAAAAATCTCCTATAACAGCATTTTATAACATTTTAAGACTCCTAGTATCAAAGTTGGGGGGGTACCTAAAACAAACAAAAACTCCTTGTTTTCAAACTCAAAGAATTTAAATTAAAACCTCTGGTGTAATCTTATTTAAGTAACAAAAGCTTTCTGGTTCGTTCATTTTTTTCCAATAACAATGTGTTAAATATTTGACATTCAAGTACAGTTTTAAGAATACATCATATTAACCTCACTAGTAAAATAAAGTTATCCATACTTCAGTTTCTTTGTGCTGAACAGTCCCGTGATTTGGTTCCCAAAATATAGTAGAGGTAGTGGAAACGTCTAGAAAATTTAAAAAGGGATAACAAAGCTCAATAATAAAGACAGCTAAAACAAGGTCCTTTCAAACAGAAACAGTTGTTTATATGATCAAATTCTTTCCACTTAAAACATAAGATTAGAACTCATATACAATTTTTGGCCCCCATGAAGCACCCATAAAACATTATTCCTGGATAACAGCAGTACTATGGCAAAGAGAGGGAAGAATGGAGAAGAAAAAAAAGAAACAGAAATATGAGTATGATCAAACCTTAGAAGACAGAAACATCACTTGCTTTAAAATATGATAATGTAATAGCCCATGGCTCTAATGTCAGCAGAAAAGGGAAAGGCGCTTCATCTGCACGTGGAGTCAAGCAGAGCCAGGCAGAAGAAGAAAATAAACCCAAGGAATAATGGATGTAGGATACGTCGGCTAGATTAGATGGATGTAGAAAATGCAGAACAGCTGTACTCCCAACAAGTCTTCATTAATTAAAACAACACAAGATATCTGGGGGCCTTTTTCCCCTTAATTTTAAGGAGTTGGTAGGACTTTTCAAAACATGTAATACCACATTTATTCTTTACCTTCATTATACCCATTCTGGGCAACTTCAAAACGGCAATTTTTTACATATGCAGAGGACTGATAAAAATATAGAGCGACTTGTTTTCAGAAAATAAAGATTTTATTATTTCTATTTTATTTTACCTTTCGAGGTACATTTCTGTCAAGGTCAGGAAACTTGACTACTCTGAGTGCCTTTCCCACCCAGAGAACTGCCACTGTGGCCACCATCTGCAAACAGAGAACACAGATTCACTGTTCTACATATAAAGACACACACAGAAGTTCCAGCGACATAAACCACGTAATGCTGAAGATTCCAACTAACCTGGCCAAGTCCAACACATAGTGAGGAGGGAAATCTACAAAAAAGGTAGAGAGAAATAGAGGGTCAGAAAAACTCAAAAGCAGTTCTGTGAATTCAATTTGCCCATCTGCAACCTTAAAACGTATTTTGAAACAAACACCAACGTCTCCCCAAATGAAAACGTGAGAAAAATCCCTGCTGGTTGTCAGGCCACGCCGCTGATTGCCGCTGATTTTGTAGCCTCCAGCGGCCACTTGTCTCATCTTGTCCGCGTCCAGTTTCAGCCAGCAGCCTGCAACGGATTTTTCAACCAGTAGAAGACATAGGTCTCCTCAACAGTTTCACATCTTTACAACAAACATGCTTCTGCTTCTGCCTCTGCCTCAGGGTCCCAGTGACAGCGGCAGAACGGTCTTAAATGAGCTTGATGCGCACTTCCCCAGAGGCTGTCAGCGACCTCAGGGACCCTTGAAGCCCGGGACCCCGGGCCAGGCTGCGGGGAAGGGAGGGCATCCCTCGCTCTGCTCCCAGCCTGGCATGCTCAAGAGCCAAAAGTCACGAAGCAACTCCGCTCCATCGCTCTGAAGGGCAAAGGTTTCCAGAGCGCGGCTCGATGGGCGCTTTCCCACCGGGGTCGAAACGTGCACGGGGCGGTCCGGAGCTCCGCGCCCGGAGCTGGAACCCGCACCCCGGCCCGCGCGCCGAGCCAACCCCGCAGCCCCGGCCGCTCATTCACCGCCCGCCCTCCC
Source organism: Mustela putorius furo (assembly GCF_011764305.1). Classification (NCBI taxonomy): domain Eukaryota; kingdom Metazoa; phylum Chordata; class Mammalia; order Carnivora; family Mustelidae; genus Mustela; species Mustela putorius. The sequence goes on from NW_025422005.1 coordinate 54,773,153, forward strand.
CAGCTCCCGCCCAACTTTGTTCAGCTTTAACTTTAGCGGCGCAAGTCCAGGGAGCCGGCGCCCTGCCGCCGCCGCCGCGCGCTCCTCCCCCGGCCTCGGCCGCTGCCGCCGCCGCCGCCTCGGCCCTACCTGTAGTTGGTGAGCACGCTCTTGTTGACCACCACGATCAGGAAGGAGCTCACGCCGTAAAAGCCGGCGGCCAGCAGCTTCAGGAACACCGTCAGCGTTTCGGCCGACGCCATCCCCAGCTCCTCCTCATGTCTGTGTGTGGAGGATTTCGCGGGGGCTTCTCCTTTAACCCGGGCATGCTGACGTCTATGAACTTCCGCCATGGCTGCGGCGGCGGCGGCCTGCGAAGGGAGCGGCGGGAGGGCCTGGCGGTGGGGCCGCGCGGCGCGGGGGGCCTACTCCCGGGAGACTCGCCGGGCCCTGGCCGGTGGACGGTGCCGGCTGCGCCCTCGCCGCCTCGCCTCCCCGCACGGTCGCCGCCCGTCCCCGCCCAGGGGCAGGAACGCTGGGTTTCACACCCTTGGGGACTTCGCTCCGGCATTATGCAACGCAGGGTCAGAGGGTAGGGGGCGCGCCGGGACTGGCCTGGGCATGGGTTGGAGAGGGCCTGGAGAAGGGGCAGGGGCGACCCTGAGCTCGGGCGCGAAGGGAGAAAAGGCCAAGGCGGGGAAACCACTCGGGGACACCGGGGCGCCAGGCTGCAAAGCCCAGACTCTGAACGCCGCTGCCGCCTCGCGCCTGCGCGCGAGTCTGCTCTGGGTCTCTCTGCGGCCGCGTATCTAAGCCGGGGGAGCGGGCGGCCGGGGGCCCAGAAGCCGTATTCTCCAGATAACAGCCGCAAGTGAAGTACGGACCATCCTCCCCTCGGTAACAGGTGGCTGGCGAAGTAGTTCTCTGAGTTGCGAGCGTCTAGACTCACTTTGCATGCTCTTTTGGTCTCTCTTTCAGAAGGTCAAAGCCCTTCAAAAGTATCATACGTGGATAAAAGGAAACACTCAACAAACATTTTATTCTGCATTGCCTTGGGCTTCTTACATTTTCTGAACCCAGAAAACAAACAGTACATTTTTGCAGATCAAGGGAAAACTTGCTTAAGCAAAATGAAGGCGTATCTAAAAAAGTACTAAGATAATCAAGCAACTTGGGGATTGGTGACAGAGCAAGTGTTTTGAAGCCGAGTTCGGATTCTAAGATTCCTAGACATGTCCCCTCACCACCACGTACTCTTGGGTCAATTAGTTGACCTCTCTGGGCCAGCATCTCCTTATCTCTATGGATGTAAAACTAGCGCAGAGCTAGTTTTCAGTAAGTGACAGCCATTATTATATAACAGAAACAAATCATCATTATCAACTTGAGCAAAGAAATGACATACCTAATTTTAATGCCAAAAAGAAAAAAGAATTGAATTTGAATTGTGTATCTATTTTGTCTATTTTTTTATTTCTCTTATCCCATATTTTGTAATTGTGGTAAAATACACATAACATAGAATTTACCATTTCAACCTTTTTTTATTATGGTAAAATATGCTTAGTATAACATTTATCATTTTACCACTGAGTGTACAATTCAGTGGCATTAAATACATTCACATTGTTGTGCAACTTACTACTATCCATCTCCAGAACTGTTGCATCATCTCTAACTGAAATTATTAACCACTAAACAGTCATTCCCATTCCTCCTCACCCCAACATCTAGTAACCCTATTCTTTCTGTCTCAATAAATTTGACTATTCTGAGTACCTCATGTAAGTGGTATATCATACGGTATTTGTCCTTCTGTGTCTGACATTTTCGAATAATGCTTTCAAGGTTCACCTGCTTTTAGGACATGTCAGAATTTCCTTCCTTCTTAAGGCCAGATAATATTCCATTGTGTATATGTATATCTTTTGATCCATATCCTTTGATCCATATCTTTTGAGTTTTTCCATGAACACCTTTGTTCTTTGCATATTCCTTAGGAAACATTGGTACATGGATGAAGTTCTTACCATGACCCACAAGGACTTACAGGATGTTCCTTCTGCCCGCATTTCCAGAGGCATTCCTCACATTTCCCTCCCTAAGCTGTAACCAAATTAAACTCTGCCCAGTCCTGTGAAGAACAATGTGGTTTCCTGCCTTTGTGACATTACTCCCATTTTCCTGAAGGAAAAAGGATGCTTTTTCTCTTCCTCCTCTCCCCTGTTTCCTCAAGAACTCCTGCTTTTCCTTTAGTATTTAGGCAAAGCATTACCTCCTCTTTGCCAGCCTTCTTTCACACTGTCCCTCCATGACTCCACAGAATTGTTATCTCTCCTTTGTGCCCCTTCCACCCCGTGCTTGTACAGCCCCATTATAGAAGCTCTGGAATTACATGTTTATATGTCAGGCTGTTCCAGTAGGCAGTGAGCTCCCTAAGGACAAGGACAGGCAGGGACACCTAGCACAGTTTAAATGTTTTTGCTGAATGAATAACTTTTTAACAATGAGGGAAAATGGGCAGATGTCTTCCTTAATTGCTAGCAGCAGAAGAAAAATAACGAGGTAGTTATATTTTGGGAACCACCTGTGAAAAAACTACTATAAAAATAATATCTCTCATAACAAAAGCAAACAAGCAAAATATACTTGTGTCACATAAAAAGTATCTTTTCCTCTTCCTCTTCTACCAACTCTTTAAAGAAAGCAACTGATAACAGTTCAGAGATTGTATTTAGTGCCATGTTCCATGCAGATATGAATACATACATGCATACATATGTATGTACATTTCCATATCCACATATGTGTATATTTACACACATAGATTTTAAAAGATTTTATTTATTTATTTGACAGAAAAAGAGATCACAAGTAGGCAGAGAGGCAGGCAGAGAGAGATGAGGAAGCAGGTTCTCCGCGGAGCAGAGAGCCCAATGCAGGGCCCGATCCCAGGACCCTGAGATCATGACGTGAGCTGAAGGCAGAGGCTTAACCCACTGAGCCACCCAAGCACCCCTAGACACATGGATTTTTATACATTTTTTAACACACATAGAATAGAACCAGGTAAGAACACTGAGCCTCAAGCCAGACACTGCCTCTGACACTAATTTTGTGACTGGGCAAGTTACTTGACAATACTGTGCTTCAGTTTCCTTCTCCATAAAATGAGGATCTCAGTAGCACCCACTTCATAGGGCTGTGGTGAGAATTGAATGAATTAATAAAGGTAAAATACTTAGAATATAGTCTATACTTCACAATATTTATAATAGTAATAATTACTACTATTATCATTATTATGCAAACTTTCTGTTTTTCACTTAATATTCTTTAAAGATCTTTCTGTTGCAGTAAAGAAATTCTACCTCATTATTTTTAACAGCTGCTGAAAATTCCATTAGCTAGATGCATCATAATTCATGTAACCTTTCCCATGGACATTTAGGTTGTTGCCAGTTTTTTGGTTTATAAACAATGAAGCTTTGATTATCCTTGTCCATTCAACTTTGTAGAGGTATAAGTTTCTGGAAGTGGAATTGTTTAACTAAAGGTTATGTTTTTTTTTAATTAATAGCATTAACAAATTTATCTCCAAAAAGATTGTACCAATTTTGTATTCCCACTAACACTCTATAAAAATGAAATTACTGTTGTTTTTCTCAGCATGATTATATTATTTATTTAAAAATATTTGTTAAGCACTGCTGTAGACAGGCCAAGAACATATTGGATTTTTCTCAACACAGGAATACTTTTCTCACACAGGAATACTTTATGGACCCTTAGGAAAGTGCTGTGGATTCTAATGAAGTCAAGCATTTGTATCAGGTGCTTGTAGAGATAGGTGCTCACCCTCTAGTTGGGTTTTTTTTATGACAGGTATTTAGACTTTTTGGTACTTTTAGGTATTTCAGGTGCTCAGAGCTGTTTCCTAACCTCATGAATATTAATCACAGAATTATATCCATGAGACTTAGATATTATGTATTAAACTGAATAAAGGTGGAAACATCTGAAATTGTGCAAGATTGGAAAAATGATTAAAATGTTCTCATTGGTATACAAGTCTACTCTATTTGGAAATGTCAACATTGCAGCTTAACATATTTTATATTTTGCTCAGTGGAATTACCAGCAGAAAAATCTTCTTTGTAATTAAATCATGTCTTTTTATCAAAACCTTGCTTTAGCCATCGTGTTTCTCCACAAGGAAAATTAATTCTGTATAATATTTATTAAAGTAATTCCTGTTATTTCTTTTCCCTGCACTTCTCCCTTTCCCTTAGCTCACTTGCTCTTCTCATAGTGGAATTTATGTAGGGTTTTTTTGGTGTCTACCTCCATTTACTAATTTCTTATTTCACTGCCTGCCTAGATCATCCCAGTGACCTGCCGTGTTGCACCACTGATTATTTTATAGCCAGGTAGCAAAGATCATGTGTGTTTACTATTTGAATAATGCCCTTAAAATTCTGAGACCTAAAAAGCATGGAAGGGGCATGGAACTTCTCAGCAATGTCTCTCTCATACTTCTCTATGCTGGGCTGGAAGGAATGAACTACTTGATCACTGATGGTAAGCCTGGCCATGTGCTTTGTAATTTATTGTTTTCTTTTATCATTATCACTCTAGGAAGTAGGTATGGTAAAACAACTTATAAACAGGAAAACAAAGGCCAAGAAGAAGTCTTAGGCACGCCCTGAGTTCTACAGCTCTAAGTGACTGTACACAGATTTGGCCCTAATATATTGAGAATTTCGTCCTGCTCATTCAGGGTAGGTGAACAAACTTGCTTTTATACGAAGTCTGGCAATACCGTTTCCTCCTTCAATTACCAAGTTCGGTGTTTATCAACTGTATAAAGAAGAATAACTAGGATAAAGAAATGACAATTTATTGAAGTCATAGTCAATCATGACCCATTCACAAATACCACACCAGTAATCAAATTAGTCATTGAAAATACAAAGACATTTCAAACTCAATGTGTTTACAACTGAACTCCCTACAAACCCATCATAAATGGGCTTTTTTGATCCTCTGATCTCAGTAAACTTGGCCTTACTATCCACTGATTGACCATGGCTCTACCCTCTCTATAATCACCCCCCCATCACTCTTCAACCCACTCCAAACTAGTTTTACTATCTCCACCACCTAAGTGTTAATCAGCTTCTGTAACAATACAACATGTAGAACATTAACTACAACTGAAGTTACCTCCTGATTAAGCTTATGATCATCTTCAGATATCTGTCAAGATCTGCCTTCTGCATTGGACAAACAAGCCACTTAAGTGGGCATGTGATAGGTATTACCACTCCTGAATTATTCCAAGTCTTGGTGATGGACACTAATCTTTGCAATTTCCCTGAAGATGTGCCATTCATTTTGGTTACTCTTCTGGTAAGATAGGAAGGTTCCAGATGATTCCTTCTTTCTACTGTTATGGTTTTTATTCCATGAGTCTAAGCCAATGTAAGGATTTTGCCAGTTGCCACATATATCTTTTATGTCTAAACATGTATCTTTTCTAATTATGCATTCAAAAACTGGATAAATAACCACACAGTGTGTCTGTAGACCTACTAGGTCCACTGTGTTTCAAATTAGGGCTAAGACTTCGATTAATGTCTGACTTACATAAGCCCCCAGTTTCACTGGTAGATTACAGTGATATAGATACCCAGGAATTAATATCAATTAGCCAATGTTTGATAATCCTCAGAAGGTCTAGGTATTTCCTTTTCTCCAGCACACAGTCACTCTAGTAAATGACTACAGGTCCCTTTGAGGAAGACTTAGAGGAAAATGTACAGTATTTCAATAGTGACATTTCCACAATTATACTTGGCTTACAGCCATGAAAAAACTTCTCAAAGATGTACATGCCTTACAAACAATGTGATTTTCAGTGTGTTGGGGATGAGAGTGTCCTCTGGATCCTCTTATGATGTAGCTGACAGATGAACGTGTAGATTAAGCATGATACAGGCACTCTAATATCCCTATCTCCCTACACTTTCCTTCATCTATATTATGATATCTCAGTCTCATGAAGAAGTCACTATAGAGCCCGAGCTTCTGACAATTGATAAATTGTTAGAATATTTCCACCTGCATGAGCTAACACCTCATGGTTACCAGAACCTCTGGTAAGAGCACTCTTATCAATACATTTGGCCTAATCCAGTGTTATATCCCATCTGGTAAGAGCACTCTTATCAATACATTTGGCCTAATCCAGTGTTATATCCCATCTTCCTTAAAATCTTTTCCTATACATGTTCCCCAGTTTATATTGGTGTAAATTGGGAAAATCTTGCCATTTGGGGGGTTTATAAGCTGCTTCCTCCTGGACTTTGTTCCCCTGGAGCATGCTGACATCTGACCCTAGTAATGGGGATAGTGGATAGTTTTCAAACAAGGAAAGGCTAATATCCTCAGACATAGAAGGACAAGCTGCTTTCACTGACAGAAGTTCAAAGTGACTTGAGATTTCAAAATTCTCAACTTGGTCTAACCAGATGTATCCCCAACCCAAGTTTTGGGTCCCCTCTCCTTCCCTATCATTTTCCTAACTTCTACACTTGCCTAGACCTGGCAAGGTTATAGAGTCAACTGATGTAAAAATTGTGAACTGGACAATTAAATGTTTGTTCATTTTTAGCAATGGCAGCCCTATAGCTATAAGAAATGAGAGATTCTTCTAGGGCTGCCATGAAATATCTCTGCCTCTCTGATGAGACGCGAACAGACCAACCCGAAGTTGGTACTTTATTTCTGTAAGTGCTTTGGTGTACTCGGAAGAATCCATTTCCCACCAGTCGTCATAGTCATTGCTACTGCTGCAACAGTCAAATGCAGCAGGTACATGCTCCAAGGCACTTGTTTCAGTAGGAACTTTATCACAATGACTTAATTAATCATGATTCTTCTGCATACATGGGCTACCAGCATTCATTTCCTATTAGCAAGGAGCTCAGCACTACAACCAAGCCCAAGCGCAAAACCAAGCTAATGCCCAGATCCCATCTTTCAGGGTCTGTTTCCTGTGACAATTCTTAGCAACAATTTCTGTACCAGTCCAGGTAGAAGACAGAAATCACACAGGTTATTTCCATAGAATTTAATATAAAGAAATACTAACTTGGTAAATTAAAGGTTTAAAAAAATTCCTCTAAGGAATCATGGAGATAGCAATTGCGGGAAAGGCAGAAGATATAATAAACGGGAGAGACTGGAGTTATTAAACCTAGAAACTTAGAGGGCCCCCCAATAACTAAAACTAAGACATCTGAGGAAGAGATACTACTCAACTGATACTGAACTCTTTGAGTTCAAAAGAGGCTTCCCTAAGTCTGAGATTCAGGCTTTAAAGAGGGAGCACACCATCTGGTGGGTGCTATCGGCTCCAAGAAGCATGATTAGACTGACTTTGGAAATGCAGGGAAAACTGAAAACTGCATTCAGCTACTTCTGTGGGAAGGTATTGCTGCTTCTGGGGTGAAGAATCATTCCTGGAGAGATGCTAAACAGAAGCGGCCAGTAAGGGGCATTTCTTTCTTTCTCCTACAGCTTTGCGGTCTTCCTAGCATCACCAATGGTAGAGCCTCACATAGAGTCAGCTGGCAAAGCAGGAATGTGGTTTGCAAAATACAAACATCAGCTTCACAAAGCAGAATAGAGACAGATAGTCCAAATTAGTCCAAGGTTTGGAGCTGAGAGACAATAACTTAATAATTGACCCCCTAATGTTCGTAAAAGGAACAACCATCCACCGAGTTGCTCACCTTAGAAACCTAGTAACTAGTCATTCTTGGGGCTTCTCTCTTCTATTGGTCATTCATAAGCCTCTAAATATCTCTGAAGTTTGAACCCACTGCCACCATCATCAATCTCTCACCAAGACTGGATAACTAGCCTAGCATCCATGCTTCTCCAGTTCATTCTCTACCAAGGCACAGTGGTTTCGCAAAACTGCAGATCTAATTGTTAGGATTAAACCTACCTCCTGCCTTATTTCACAACATTCTCCTTTTGGTTCTCCCTGCTCTACATTCATACTTGACTTTCTTTAATGTGTTCCTCAAACACATCTTCTCGTTTCTGGATCTTCGCACTTGCTCATCACTTGGCTTATTATAGATTAATCTTCCATCTGCACAAATCATACCTCCCTCTGCTGGCTAACTTCTTCAAGTTTCAAATAAAATAGATAATCTTCAATGAGGTCTTCTCTACCCATAGACTCATTAACACCATTCCTGCATGCTTCTAAAGTAGCATAATAACTTTCAGCCTATTGCCTTTCCCTTACCACTCATGCTCAGACCATAATGCACAGGTGGTTGCTATTGAAATATACTCAGAGCATAGACTGCAAATTCTTAAATTCTGTGCTTAAAATTCAATGGTGCATAAAAATTTTAGAGAAAAAATCCTTTTCCCCTTCTTATTCTTTTTAAGCCAGATAAACACCTTCCAAAACATCTCCCCTCAGAGACTTCCCCAATTGAATTGATTAAAAACTCTATTCTTCACATTGTTTAGACCCAAAACCTTGCAACCATCTTCATCTCCTCCCTTTTTTCACAGCCCACATCCAACTTTCAGCAAATTCCATCAACTCTATCTTTAAAATATATCTATATTCTGACACTTGTTACTTCTACTGGCATTCTAGTCCAAGTTGCCATATGGTCTTGCTAAAATATTGTAAATCTTTCTGCAGTGGTTTTTCTGCTTCTATCTTGAATTTACCTTTCTCTCTTAATCCTTTCTCACTGAAACACCCAAAGTGACCTAAAAAAAAAAAAAATGTCACACCTCTGCCCAAAACTGTTCAATCACTTTTCATCTTACTCTAAATAAAATTCAAAACCTTAAAATGGCCTACAAAGTCTTACATGACTTGGCCTCTTGTTATTTTCATGATTTCATCCTCTCCCTTCTCTGTTCCACTTCCCTTCTCTGTTCCATTCATCCACGGTGGCCTCCCTGCTGTTCTTAGAACACTCAAAGTATACTATACCTCAAGACCTTTGCTCTTATTATACTCTGCCTGGAATACGGTTTCTCTAAATAGCCTCATGGTTCATGTTACAGCTTAATTCATTTCTTAACTCAAATGTCATCTTAATAAAGTAGTTTTCTCAACTGGAGAAAGAAATGAAAGGAGAGCTAAATAAATGAAGAGCTATACTGGGTTCATAGATTGGAAAATCCAATATTTTTAATATGTTAATTCTCTCCAAATTTATCTACAGGCTTAATGCAATTCCTGTAATTAATGTATAATATTCCATTACATATATATATATTAGCCCATTCATCCACTGAAGAACATTTATATTGATTCCATATAATAGCTATTGTGAAATAGTGCTACAATGAACATGGAAGTGCATATATCTCTTTGAAATTCTGTTTTAAATTCTTTGATAATAAATGCTCGCCTCATTGCAACTAGAGAGCATTATATTAAGCGAAATAAGTCAGGCAGAGAAAAACCAGCACCAAATGATTTCACTTGCATTTGGAATTTAAGAAATGGTCGTAGGGAAAATCAGAGACACACAAACTGAAAACAGACTCTTAACTATAAAGAGCAAACTGATGGTAACCATAAACAGTGAAATAGGTGATGGGGATTAAGGAGAGCACTCGTGATGAGCACTGGGTGTTGTATGGAAGTGTCAAATCACCATACTGTACACCTGAAACTAATTTAATACTGTATGTTAACAACTGGAATTTAAATTGAAACTTAAAAAAAATCAAATCAATAATCTGAACTTATATCTAAGAAAGTAGATTTTTTTAAAAAAAATTTTGAAGTGTTTAATAAATATCCAGAAGTAGAATCCTGGATCATATGGTAGTTCTATTTTTAATTTTTTGAGGAAACTCCACACTCTTTTCTACAGTGGTGGAACCATTTTCATTTGCTTCAACAGTAGATCAGGTTCCAGTTTCTCCTCATCCTCATCAATACTTGTTGTTTTCTCTTTGTTTTGTTTTATATAGTGACTATCCCAACAGGTGAGGTGATTCCTTGTTGTAACTTACATTTCCCTGATGTTGAGCATCTTTCCATATGCTTGCCAGCCATTTGTATGTCTTCTTTGGAGAAATGTCTATGCAAGTTCTTTACCCATCTTTAAATAAGATTATTTGTTTTGTTCTGTTCTGCTATTATTGAGTAGTAGGAGTTCCTTATATATTTTGGATATTAAGTTAATCTTACCAGATACACGCTTTGCAAATATTTTCTCCCATGCCATAGCCTTTTCACTCTGTTTCCTTTGCTGTGCAGAAGTTTTTAAATTTAATATAATCCCATTCGTCTATTTTTGTTTTTGTTGCCTGAGCTTTTGGTGTCATGTGCAAGAAATCATTGCCAAGACCAATGTTATGAAGCTTTATTCTTATGTTTTCTTCTGAGAATCTGGACTTCTAGACTTCAATCCATTTTGAGCTGATTTTTTCATATGGTGAAATATCAAAGTCTAATTTTACTCTTTCACATATGGATATTCATTTCTTTCCTACCACCATTTGTTGAAGAGACTCTTTTCCCCATTGTGTAGTCTTGGCACCCCTGTTGAAGATCATTTGACCATATACATGGTTTTATTTCTGGGCTCTTTATTTTGTTCCAGTGATCTATATTTGTTTTTATGCCAGTGTCATACTATTTTGGTTACTGTAGCTTTGAAATATGTTTTGAAGTCAGGAAGTGTAAAACCTCCAGTTTTGTCCTTTCTCAAGATTACTTTGGCTATTCAGGGTTCTTTGTGGCTCCATATGAATTTTTGGACTGTTTTTCCAATTTCTTAAAAAAAAGTCATGGAATTTTGATGAAGATTGCATTGAATCTATAGATTGCTTTGGGTGTTATGGACATTTTAACCTTATGAACTCTTTCAATCCATGCACATGGGGTGTCTTCCCATTAAACTGTGTCTTCTTTAATTCCTTTCAGTGATATTTTGTATTTTCAGTGTACATGTCTTCCATCTCCATTTCAAAAACCTTATCTTCCTTCATAGTTTTACCATTTCTTGACTACGTTGTATGAGTTTTTGTCCTTCTCTTCCCAATAAAATATTAGCCCCATGAGCATGCATGGATCCATGTTTTATAAAACCTGAAGCTTTTGTGGCCCATTTTTAAGAAAAAATTGCAAAATTAATAATAGAAAAGGTTGCACAAAAATGAATTTATACTTAATAAAAAAATCTTTTTAAAGCTGACAAATAGAAAATTCATGTTTTTATTAATTAAGTGCCTGTCACATTTCTATACTTTTTCCCTATATTTTTGGCTGCATACTTATTTGACTGCTTCTGTAGGTAACAATAATTTTGTAATTATTGAGATATTCGAAAAATAGTTCAGTCTTTCTTCTAGCATGGTTTGACAATAATTTTATTTGTCTGATGATTGGAGAAAGGTTTTATAGTTTCTGACCTTATATGTTTCAGATATTGTTTTTCCTCATCTAGTCACAAACTGTTTGGTACTGGCTTTTATTTCATGGTATGTCCCCTGGACCTGTAACTTTGTGTTACATGGTAGATAAAATACCACAGTAGGTAACAGAAGTATTCTAGGAAGCCATTCCTATGTTAAAACAGCTAAGTAACTCTATATAGAAGTGACTGCATACTGTCTATATACATCCTACTAAAACCCAGGACATATATTCCTAACTCAACTTCTCTATACAAGGATTTTCAAATACTTTCTGCCATGCTAATGTCTTCTGAAATGAAGGGAAATATGATGATGGAAAAATTGAAATGGAAAGAGACAACATTCTTAGCCAGTTATAACTAAAATATCTTCTGCAAATTTTATAAAATTTATAAAATATATGAAGCAGAATAATGTATTTCTAGGGCCCTTGAGGCCTTAGAAAAAGTTCATGCAAGTGAGAGGCGTGAAGCTTAAGTTTCATTAACTTCATAATCCCTGTCTATAAGGGTTTTTTTGTTTGTTTTTGTTTTTCTTCACAGCTGTATTCTTGATACCTAGAATAGTGCCTTACAAAAAGGCATATTGCAAGCATTCAGTAAGTATATGCTAAGAGAGGAAGGAAGGAAAAGAAAGGGAAAGAAGAGTAATTCTTTGCATAATTTCATTACAGAAGCACAATGTGGTTTCCCCATACTTTGCAGAAAATAACTCATTAAAGTTATTTCCAAGGAAGCAAAATGCAATTGGACCAAATGAGGTAGTCTAGGATTGTAAACTTCACATATTAAGATGACATGCCAATACAAAGAGGTAATCTGAAATCAAAAGTATCTGGACTCAAAAGTAGGCAGAACTATGAGGTGGCCCAGAAGAGAAAGGTTCAGGATAGAAACTTGGGTAGGAGTTAAAAGAGGAAACTGAAGTTATCATGGACATATGTGCATCCAAGTAGACTTCTTTAAAAAATGTTGGGGGTACTGCAGGCTTCTTCTAATGATTCTGGAAAGACCAATATTGTTGATAAGTCACATAGGTGTATGTCCATCTTGCCTCCTCAGTTCTTAGGGTTAATATTCAGTAGCCACTGACCAGTCTGGCCACTCTATACTTAGCATATAGGTATATTTCTATAAATGCTGGTAAACAGTAACTTCCCTGATTTCTCTGAGACTTGACCATGGTCACCCTAGTCCCTTCTCTGGGATCCCCCAGGCCTCCCCACAAACCAGCAACCAAAGGAATAAGTCTAGGAGTGACATCCTGCTTCAGCCATAAGTTTCATTGATCATTGCCTATACTGTACTCATTATTAAATCTTTTTCATATAATCCCTGGTTCTATTAAGCAATCAACATAGCTGCATGGGAGAAATCATGATCAGGAAGGGGGCACAATCTCACCCTCTGGGTATCCTGTGGGTTAGTCTAAGATAGAATACTACACTCTTATTACTTACATTGATTGTTTTCCCTGGAGTTGAGATTTCCCAGGGTAAAGCATTGGACAGGTAGTCAGCTTCCCCATCAAACCACATAAATGGCTTAAGTTAAGTCTGCTCTGGTCACTGTAAGATTTCCAGCAATTAGAACAGTGGTGGCACATAGTAAGTACTCAATAAACATTTTTTGATTAGAAGATGAACAGTAAAAAAGAAAGTAGAATCTGAAAGGTCTAGATCTGGAAAGATGGTCTAAAATCTTGGCAGGGGTGGGGCGAATCTGAGGCTTGACAGTTTAGGGTTAATATTCAGTAGCCACTGACCAGTCTGGCCACTCTATACTTAGATATAGAGTGAGTTATTAACAGAACTGGTGTAGAAGCTTTGCCTCTTGTATCTCCATCCAATGCTCTGAGCACTGAGCTCTCCCTCTTAAATCCAAGGAATCAGGTAATCCTACTTTGAATTTCTTGTACCACAGAAAAATTCAGAGATAATCAGTACTGTTGCCCACATGGGAATTGGAAGATTTAAGTAAATTCCAGGATTACATGAGGAAGAAATCTCATATTACAGCTGCAGCTGGTTTTGCTTTCCTCCTATTCTTGGAACTGGTAGGCAGGGTGAAGTCATGAGTTTGAGCAGAGTGGGAGAGTTTGGAACAGCCACCATGAATGTGTGAAAGTAAGTCAACAGGAGTTAAAAAGATTGCTGAGAGCTGAGAGAATGAGGTTGACAGTAAGTAGGATGACTGTGTGTGGACCTACTCAGCGCGGTAGATGAATTTTCTCAGCAATGTTGCCAGCAATAAAGAATTATCCATCCCCAAATGTCAATAGCACTGAGTTTAAGAAACCCTGTCCCAGAAAGATTTTAAGTGTATAATGGCCACATGTGGCTAACAGTTACTATATTGAATGGCACAAATACAGAACATCTCCATAATTGCCGAATATTGCACTGGGCAGCTCTGGTCCAGAAGATTTTCAGGTCCTTTTTATCTCTAAGGTCCTAAGCAAATCAGCGAAAGAAGAGAGGAAAAGAGCAAGATAGTAAGAATGCCGGGAGAGGGGTAAAAAAAGCAAAAGAATGAATAAAACTCTCTTTAGAGGCATCAGTTACCAGTTATGGTCACTAAACATGTATAATTCACATCTGAAACAGAGAGCCCCTATTTTTGATTCTGGTTCACCAAAAAAAAAAAAAAAAAAAAAAAAAAAAGGCAGCATACTGTTTAGATCAAATTAACTGTCAACTAAAATTAGCTAAGTATGTTGACAAACTAAATACCACTTGGGAATCTACACTGTGGCTACTTGTCTGACTAGTTCTTTGTCTCTTTCTTGTTGTCCTCACACTGCTATAGCTATAAATGCAGTGCCCTACCTCTTTTCTGGGCAGAGAACATATAAAATGAAAGTTTTCTTTAGAGTGAAAGAGGCGGTAAATAGGATTTACATTTAATAATATCCCCTCAGTTTTAATAATGGTTGGTTTTGATTCTCTCTTTGGGGACTGAAAAAAAATACCCTCCTGCTCATACTACACCTGTGTCTAATCCTGGGCACCTGACTCTTGGAGGAAAATGAGATGACTCTGATGTCTTTTTTCTTTTTTTAAGATTTTATTTGACAGACAGAGATCACAAGTAGGCAGAGAGACAGGCAGGGGGCAGGGGGAAGCAGGCTCCCTGCTGAGCAGAGAGCCTGATGCGGGGCTCAATCCCAGGACTCTGAAATCATGACCTGAGCTGAAGGCAGAGGCTTTAACCCACTTAGCCACCCAGGTGCCCCTCTGATGTCTTTAAATATGTCAATGGTTTCCAGGCTGAAAGAGAAATTTTTTTTTTGAAGTATCCAATATTAGAAAAAAGAAAGGTGATTATTGAATATTCTTTAGTCGGGTGCTGGGAATTGTCAGATGGATTCTTGAAGTATTAATTCTTATAATGGTATGCACTTTTGACTGGCTTTCTTTCTTTTTTTTTGAAGATTTTATTTATTTATTTGAGAGAGAGAGAAAGTGAGAGAGAACATGAGAGGGGAGAAGGTCAGAGGGAGAAACAGACTCCCTGTGGAGCTGGGAGCCTGATGTGGGACTTGATCCCGGGACTCCAGGATCATGACCTGAGCTGTAGGCAGTCGCCCAACCAACTGAGCCACCAGGCGCCCCTCATTGGCTTTCTAATAGAAAAGTTATCTTGTAGAAAACCACTTGTGATGGAAATAGCTCTTGTCTATAGCACAGATAAATTTTATCTATTGAGGTATAATTGATTTCCCTCTGGTAGAAAAAATAACCATAAAGCTTTAAATTTATTGCTCTGTAAGATATTAACCAGTTTTGCATTTATTATTATATTCACTTTAACATTCATTTGGCTAACTCAACTACATAAATCTGTCTTCATATTTTCTTTTGTATTGGTTTTAACATCTCACTATTTACTCGTTAATGGGTGGTTGAATAAAATCCTTGACATCTGTTCATTTTATGTTTCTGTGAAAGCCATGCATACTTAAAAGAAATCTTAGTCAAGTAATGCTCCTGGATCAAATGGGTTCAGTGGAAGCCATAGATTTTTATCTTACCATAATGAAGAACTTATCAAGAGTGTGTGCGCAGTATCTTCCAGCTGATTCTCATGTTTACTCACAACCCAGCTCTGTGCCCTGGGAGGTTGGTTTCTATGGATTATGTCAATGGGCTCTCCTCACCCAGGGCTGGGACGAGATGATGCGAGAGGGGCACCTAAGGCAGGGCATTTAAGGAGGCTCTCTCTCCCAGGGCTGATGCTGCAGCTGCATGGCTCTGACAGGAAGTGTCTCCTTATATGCTATGCACTAACTAGACACCCCACTTGCCCATTTTTCATCTGGTCCCAGCCTTAACTCCAGACTTTTGATTTTAGACAGTGGGTGGTGCTATAGGCACCAGAGGGCAAAAGGAAAATGAGGTTCCCGGGTACTCATTTTTACCCTGGGTTCTTCTCTGAAATGTTACCATGGGCTTGCATCAGGGGCTCCTCTCCCTGTCTGCATTCCTCTAATCCCTCCTTCTCTTCAGCCTGTAGACTCAGGGTGGTTACTAGCTCTGAGGCCCTAATTTATTCCTTGTAGTTTCCTTACAGGAAGCTGATGCCTTGGTAAACAGCCCCTTAGTAAGTTCTCAAGTTATTCACTTTGGCTGTGGATAATTTTGACCATCTGATTTCTGTTAGGTCCCTTGATGATACACAATTAGCAAGACCTGAAAATGGCATGGGTTGTTTAGAGAAGAATGGCTTTTCTGCCTGCTGGAGGTGTTCAAGCCAAAGTTAGAGGTTCAGTGGACACCAAAGCCACGAAGGTGTTTTCTCTGGAGGAAGGCATGATTATGTGACTATGATTTTCTCAATACGAAGGTCGCACAACACAACTGTAGTGTGTGTGGGTGTGTGTGTGGTGTTCGTAGGAGTGATGAAAATATGGAAAGAAAAGAGGAAGTAAAACAGGACACTTTATCCCCTTGCTAACAAATATGTCGTCAAGGGAGACTTGTTGGTGGTACTTGGAAAGAACATCTTGGTTAGCAACAGAGAGTAGTGGAGTTAAGAAATTTTGCTGTATCATATATGTCAAAATTAGCAGAATTTTAGGTCTCCTCTTGTGAAATGTGAGGACCTGGATATGGACTCCTGCTAAGAGTATGCATGTCTTATAGCACTCAGGTATAGATTTAATTTGGGTATGCTAAGTCTCTTACTCCATGTTGCAGGAAGAAAAGTTTCCAGATGTACAGCTTACAGTATGGCCAAAATGGTGAACTATCATCTCAGATTTAAAGCACGGTCCATATTCTCCAAAAAAGCATTCTTTGTGGGCAGCTAACCCATGTTAAATTTCCAGTCACCATGCTGGAACAAACAGGAGCCTCAGCTCAGCGCAGACTAATGTCTGGGGAGCTAGGGTGGAGATGCAAATAGAGGAGGCCCAGGGTTAAGGATCTGCCTTCAGCTTAGGTCAGGGTCCTGGGATCAAGCACCATATTGGGCTCCCTGCTTAGCAGGGAGTCTGTTTCTCCCTCTCCCTCTGCCTGTCCAGCCCCCTGCCCTGTGTGCGCTCTCTCTCTCTCAAATGAATAAATTTTCAAAAATATTAAAATAAAATAAAATAAAATAAAGTGGTACCATCTGTGCACCAGAGGGGAGAACAAGATGGAGGGCCAAAGATGGAGTCAGCATCCCTATATTGCATTAGTTTGTTCTTGTAATGGAAATAACTTCATTATTTTAGTGATTGACAACATCAAAATATTATTTCTTAATCATGTTACCTGAAGTCCATGGGTTGGCTGAGGCTCTTCTGGGCCTTGCTTAGCTGATCTGGGCTCCAAATGTCTTCTCATCCTAGCATCCATGCTCAAAGTATGACTACTACCTGAGACATGTCATTCTGATGGAGGAGGATGGGAGCAAAGCTAAATCATGTGAGTCATGTGTGCTCATATTTTATTGGTTAAAGTAAGTATCATGACCAAGCCCAAGTCAATGAAGGAGGGAAATACACCCCCAACCATGCAGAAGCATAGTAAATGCAGGAAGAGAGTGAGTGATCGTGAACAAATTTAAAATACTGCAACAAGTATTTGAAATTTTACCCTTATGATTTGAAGTCTCCAGCCCCCACTTTTTTTTTTTTTTTTTTTTTTTTTTTTTTTAGTATTTATTAGAGAGAGAGAGAGAGAGGAGGGAGGTGGGGGGAAGGGACAGAGGGAGACAATCTTCAAGCACACTTGTGGAGCCCAAGACAGGATTTAATTTCACAACCCATGAGATCATGACATGAGCAGAAACTAAGAGTCAGATCCTCAACTGACTGAGCCACCAACTTACCTCTCCAACATCCACATCTAACCCATCTTTCTTACCTTCCCTTCTGCCCCGTGTCTCTGACTTCTGCATTCTTCTGGTTTTAAGAGGTCATGTGATTACATTGGGTCCACAAGTAATTCAGAATGTTCTCCATATTTTAAGGTCAGATAACCTAAATCCTTAAATCAGGTAACCTTAAATCTTTTGATAAAGTTCTTAAGGTCAGGTAACCTTAAATCCTTAAGGTCAGGTAACCTTAAATCCTTCGATGAAGTTCTTACACAGCAGTATCTAAAGTAGTGTTTGACTGGGCAGCTGGGTGGCCCAGTGGGTTAAGCCTCTGCCTTCAGCTCAGATCATGATCTCACGGTCCTGGGATCAAGGCCTGCATCAGGTTCTCTGCTCAGCAGGGAGCCTGCTTCCCCCTCTCTCTGCCTGCCTCTCTGTCTACTTGTGATCTCTCTCTGTTATATAAATAAAATCTTAAAAAAAAAATAAAGTAGTGTTTGACTGAAAAAAAAAGGGATGTGAATCTTGAAGAGACATTTTTGGAATTTGGCCTACCACACTGGCTTCAATCATAAAGTAAGGAAAATGACTTTTAAATTCATCTAGTCTTGGTTCCTATCTTCTAGGAAATTGACCTATTCCAAATATCCATTCCTAGAGGTCAATTTTGATCATGTCCTTTTTGATAGATCACCCACTTTTTTCTAAATTTTTCAAATTTGTTGACATAAGTATATATGTAATATTTCTTCTGATTCTTTTCCTTTCTTCTATATCTATGATTGTTTCTTTTCTCATTCATTATCTTATATTCCCTTTTTTGCTCCTTTCCCTTAAATCAGGCTTGAGGAGGGCTTATGCATTTTAGTTTATTTTAAAAACAAACACACAAAATAACTATTGCTTTTATTTACCCTTTCATACTATATTTTTATTTCTACCTAAGTATTTTTAGTGTTAGTGGTTTTTGGTATTAGTTTCCTATTCAGTTTCTTGTGGTTTATTTTATGCTTTTTCTAATTTCTTGAGATGAGAACCTTGGGATCCTTTTCACTAAATCCTTTTCAGGAAGAGGGAGAAAGAGGAAGGGGGGGGGAGGAGAGAAAAATGAAAACTTGTCAGGTTCTTTTGAAGTAGCTTCTGCTTTTGTGCCACAAGATTTTGGAATGAAATTGTTTCCTTTTCATTTTCTACCTTATAATTTGAGTTTTGATTTCTTCTTTATCCCTTCTTTATTTTCAAATAGTAAAAAAAATTGGATTTCACTTTATGTTTATTCTTAACATTACTAGATTATTCTTAAACATCTCTGCATTTATTTAAAAAAAAAGAATATTGTGTGTTTGTGTAACCCACAATATAACCAATTTTCTATAAATAAACTTCAAATTTTATTTTCTGTTTCAAAAAAACAGAGATCTATATCCATTATATCAACTTTATTAATTGCATTATGTAATTACTATGCCTCCATACTTTTTTTGTCTCTTGTTTTACCTGTTTAACTCTGAAAGAGATGAACTGAAGTCTCCCAATATAGTTTAATTTTTATTAAATTTTTATTATATTCTCCTGAGATTTCCAGTAGTTGTTACTTTATAAATTAGTCACTTTCTTCTTTAGCACATATATAGTGCACCAAAGATGCTGTTTTCATATATTGTGCTTTTATTATTCCATAGCTTATTGTTTCTAATCCTAAATTTCAGTTTCTCTGATATTAATAATGCCACTCCCTCTTCTTTTTGTTTCATTGGTCTGGTAGCTCTTTTCCCATTCTTTAATTTTCAAGATTTCTTTATTGCTTTAATTATATTTCTTATCAACAGTATATAGTTAAGTGCTATTTTTTAACTCAGTCTAACAATCTCTGTATTTTAATGGAAAATTCAACCTATATAAATTTAGTATAATGATACTTGATTTCAATATTTTTATGATTTTATATTTGTTCTTTTTCATTTTCCTTATTTTTTCATATTAATTCATTTCCCCTTTTATTTGGAAGTCTTATGATATATTGTAGTCAGTTAATCATTAACTTTTCTATCATGATTATGCTTGAAGGTAATAACAATCACACCAGTATCCTAAAGAAAATAGTGTAGTGAGTGTGCAACTGTGTCTGTACTGTGCTACACTTGAATGTCCACAAGTGTTTGTATTATTTTTCTTAGCAAATCGCTCCTTGTCTCCTCTAGCAGCTCTGTGCATTCTGTTTATTTTACAGCTGGTTACTAAAAGAGTTGGATTTAGCAGGGTTTGCAAACAGGAAACACCTTTATGTTTTCTAATAATTTTTCTCAGTGCTAATCCTACAGAATGACTCTATTTACTTCTTCCTCCCCAACCCTGAATGAGATCTCTGGCTTTTCTTTCATTCTTTTTTTTATTTTTTTAAGATTTTATTCATCCATTTGACAGACAGATTACAAGTAGGCAAAGAGACAGGCAGAGAAAGGGGGAAGCAGGCTCCCCACTGAGCACAGAGCCAGATGCGGGGCTCGATCCCAGAACCCTGATACCGCTCTGGCAATTTTCATAATTTTGCCTTTTTCTCTGTTACAGTCCTGCCTGGCTGGCACTGGCTGCTGCAGGGCCCCTTTATTTATTTATTTTTAAAATTATGTTCAGTGGGGCGCCTGGGTGGCTCAGTGGGTTAAAGCCGCTGCCTTCGGCTCAGGTCATGATCCCAGGGTCCTGCAATCGAGCCCCACATTGGGCTCTCTGCTTGGCGGGGAGCCTGCTTCTCCCTCTCTCTCTGCCTGCGTCTCTGCTTACCTGTGATCTCTGTCTGTCAAAAAAAAAAATAAAATTAAATAAAAAATTAAAAAAATAAAATTATGTTCAGTAACCACGGTATAGTACACCATTATTTTTTGACATAGTTCAATGATTTATTAGTTGAGTATAACACCCAGTGCTTGCAGGACCCCTTCACATGGGTTGCTATTTTCTTAGTTGTCTCAGAGAAGCACAAGAGTGTTTACGGCAGTATCTAGTGAACACAGTACCATGAAAATAAAGTCTTACCCACTATGGAGCGGTGCTATAGAAACAAGCAGACCACAGTCCCCTGGTGAGGCTTCTGAGGGAAAATTCACGGATCTCTGACTTCCCAGTTTTCTCACAGGCTTAGTATTTCCTTCCTGGCCTCTTGGGACTAATGGGACCAGAAACACTTACATAGGACCAAAGACAATCTTTCCCTCGGGTAATGCAGAGCTCCCAAGAGCCAGCTGGTCTCAGGACCCGGCACACCCTCCATCACTGCCTTGTGACACAGAGTCCGGTCTCCAGGGCCATACTGGGATCTCAGCATCAGAAGGGAAACTACGTCTATCCTTGTACTCCACTGCCTGACCATCTCAGCAGCTGTTTGGCTTAAAAGATGACAGATGGAAGCTGAGAGTAGAGGAGAAAGGTGCTGAGCGTAGGTCACTACCTTCCCAGAACTCACTGCTCCCAGATGTCTAGCTGTTTTAATGGAGAATTCTCAGCCAAATGTAATTTTTAAGTTGATTTAATGCCTTCCTAAAAGATAAAACTCCCAAGTTCCAGCAGAAACTTCCAAAAACAACAAATACAGAAATCCTTAGTTTTAATTTGCATCTACTTGGGGCTAAAGTTTGAATACTATAGTTAGGTCCAATATTTAATTTAGAAAAAATAGTGTAAGAGACTTTGGGGGGCATCTTTTAAGAAGTTAAGAGCAGGGGAAAGGGTGGAAATAGGAAAGGAATTTTTTTTTTTAAGATTTTATTTACTTATTTGACAGATCGAGATCACAAGTAGGCAGAGAGGCAGGCAGAGAGAGAGAGAGAGAGAGAGAAGGAAGCAGGCTCCCCGCTGAGCAGAAAGCCCGATGTGGGGCTCGATCCCAGTACCCTGGGATCATGACCTGAGCCGAAGGCAGAGGCTTTAACCCACTGAGCCATTCAGGCGCCCCAGGAAAGGAATTTTTAATGAATGTTTGCTACACTCAAATACTCAGGGACTCCACATTATTTTTTTAACACTGATAAATAATACCACCACAATAAGGTATTGTCCCGTCTCAACGTGGGGCTTGCAGTAACCTGAGGCTCAGTTTACATTCTTTCCCCAGGTTTACTCATGTATACCATATTCAAGTTTCATATGTCTTTATCTTACAATGAGTATCAAGAAAAACTACCATCATTACTTGTGATATTATTAGGTACATTTTCCATTTCTCGTTATTTTTATTGTTGATAGCTTTTAAAAAAGAGTTTTAAAAAAGCATTTTATTTTCTGAGCCAGCAGTGTAGTTAGGGAAACTATTTTGCTTTGCAGTGAGCCAGGGAGGAGGGAAAAGCGGGATGGGGTGGGAGTGGGGGGTGGTGAGAAGACTGGATGACACCAAGCCAAGACAACTAGAGGGTCAGCCCCTACTTGCTGGAAAAGAGAAAGATGACTTCATAACTTTGAGCTACTGCTGCTTCTCCTCCAGTAACCTGAAGAAAGGTATAAAGAGCCAGGAAAGCTTGTATGTTCCTCCTCTACCTCCTTCATACCTGAGCCCATCATCTTACCTCAAAGACTTTTACCCTTGCTCTTCCCTCATTAACAGTTTCCAATTGCACCCCTTCCCCAACCCCTCCCCCATGGTGATTGTTTTAGAGCCAAAACCTAACCCTCCTTGGGAAGAGGTGCACAAGAGGAGCCTTGGCACACAGTAAAGAAAATCGGAAGCAGAAACAGGAACCTGAAAAAATGTATGTCCTCACCTTTGCCAAAGTTGCCAAAGTTGCCAAAGGCCCCCAAAGGCTTCCCCTAACATAAATGTTTCTAATTAAAACTACATCTCCTCACATATTAAGAGTTCAGATTTTTAAAAAATCTTTTAAACATATGGATTAAAAATTAACTTTTGAAATCCAACTTGTGTCTAACTTGAGTTCTGCCTTTTTACTGTTTGGGTGAATAAGAAACAGTAAAATAGCAATATAATAACACACATGATGTTCAATTCTTTATAGGACTTTAGCTTATTAAGGATAAGTTATTCTTTTAAATTATTTAACAGTTCTGAAAAAAGTCAAAGTTATACTTGGAAAAGGCAATGAAGTTCCAGTGTCAACTAACAAAAAGCTATTTTAAATTTTACTGTTTTTTTTAAATTGCATGAATTGCTAATGTAATACTATTTTCCAATGATTATCCAAAATGCTGATATATAATTAATTCCACATGCATCAAGTTAATGGTACATTTGTCTTATCTGATACCCAATTATTAAGAAAGGTTATTGGTGTTATTTGTCTTCAAACAGCCAATTTCCAGAAACAGTCTGTGTCATTCTTGGTCCCAAATGAGACTTGACCATAGAAATGCTGACGATTGAGGAATCTAATTTAGATCATAAAAATTCATGAACTAGTTTTTCTTGTTGATAATTATTTCCTAATTTTGTCCTTTTATTTACTAAAAATGTTGGCTTTTCTTGAACAGAAGACTGTTGGCTTGTAGTTCCAATGTCAATGTTTTGCTTTCTTACACCATCCGTTCACACATTATTTTGGTAAGAGTTTCGTCAATGATCTTGGAACTTCGTTATTTGCTTTTTGTTACTTAAATATTGCTCTATATAATATTTTTTGAGGTGTGTAATTTTCATTTCACTAGTTTAACAAATCATCCATTGGTGTTACATTATTTAATTTATGGACTTCGAGTATATTTTTTGAAGGCTTTGAGCGATGTTTGACAGGTGAGGCACTGAATTTGCTCCTTGGTTTTATTGTAGAAAACATTCTTTCAAAGTTGCCATGTCTAGCACTCATTTCTTGAATAACACTTCCATCAAAGAAGCCAACAAATTTTTTTGTTAGGCTGGAAAAAGTCTGTGAGAAATTATAGAGTTTACTCCAGGATATGTTTTCAAGTGTCTGCTTATTAGTTTTCTTCCTTAGTTTACCCTCTACAACTCTACGGCCCACTTCAAAAGATATTGCTTGTATATCTCTTTTCCATGTTGTAGGCATAATTCTTTTAGGTTTGGAAGATATAATAAATTGATCACTAATTAAAGATTTGAGGATTTCATAATTTCTTTCTAAAACAAAATCTGCTCTCTTATATGGGTAAATGTTTTCCTTTTCCATACAATGGAGAGGAAGCCTATTTTTTGTCAAAAGTAACATTTGTACATATCCAGTCTCATGGAAAATTATGGGATTTGTGTCATTTTGTTCCTGTGGATTAAAGAAAAGAGTACTTAGTCTTGTTAGTGTGACAAGAAGGCTATATATATTTTTAAACATGAGAATAAAATGGTAAAATATTCTAAAAATGATTACAGAGATTTTTAAAAATATGAACAAGAATGGTACTGAAAAACACAAAAAAGATGTACTTGTATATGTACTTGTATATGACATACTTCCTTCTCTTAATATTCTGTTGAGATGATAGGGGTAAATTCTGAACTTTTGGCCTCCTACAATTTTTTTTTAAATAAAGTGAGATATGAACAAATCAATACATTTCTTAGATGTGTGAGATGTTGTCATTGGAAAATAGGATAGTTGGTGGGATGGAACATTATTCTGGTATTTCTTTTCTTTTCTTTCTTTCTTTCTTTTTTTTTTTTTTTTTTGTTCTGGCATTTCTTAGGTTCCCATGTTCAGAAATAAGAAGCATACCACCAAAAAAATGAATTAAGCCAAAGATCTTAAGAGACATAACTAATTATAACCAAAATTACAAAGTCTGGATATCCTAATAATTCCAAGAATATAAAAAGTATCTTTATAATATTATATTTATTCTAGTACTCCAACCCTTACTTAGCACATAAAAACACTCTATATTTGTAGAATAAAATAGCCAGAGTAATAGGCTGACTTGAAAAAATAAACTATTTTTTCACAGTGATAGCAACTCTTTCCCATATTTCCATTATAGGGCAAAAAGATTAACTCCAAAGAAGCTGGTCAAATATTCCTATTACCAGTGTTTACTTTGCAAACTTTAAGTCAGTGATTACTACCTTTCCTTTAGAAATATAATTAATGAAGAAACCAGGATCATCTAACTGTACATCAGAAAGATATATTGTTGTCTATAATTCCTAAAGATAATGAAAGATCTAGTTTTGCAATCCACTGGGATGTCAATGTCACCTTTTTAACCTCGGTAGTAGAGATTCATCATTTTTTTGGTCTGTCCAACACCTCTGGAAATGTTCTTCGTTATAAATCTTACACAGAGGCAGAAACTAGCTTTATTAGCTTCCCTTGAGTTTAGGGCATAAGCATGTGACTTAGACTCTGCCAATCAGATACACCTGAGATAGTCTTCAGTTCAGAGAAAGCAAGCACAGGGAAAAGTTAGCTATTGTGAAAACCACTCTAGTGAGAATGGTAGCAGATATATCTGCTTTGAAGAGCAGGAGTGGCAAAGATCTTAGAAATAGTATGTCCTGCCCAGAATCAAAGTCATTAATTCCATAACAAAAGCATGGGTCCCAGTGGAGCAGTCTGGGGTTGTAGCTGGGTGACTCCTGACCGTATAGTTTTCAAGCCAGATTGTCTCTCCAGTCTTCCCAGAGATTCTGTGAGCTATCAAATATCCTTCAGTGGATGTATTTTCTGGTTCAAATAGCTAAAATAGAGTGTTAGAAAAGTGAAATATAATGCAGTCACTTTGAAAATACCATTTTTCTTTTATAATCAAAAAAATGATAAAGCCTTCTTCATAAAGAAAAACACAAAACTTATAGTTGATGCAAAGGAATTCCCACTTTTGTGGTGGCAGTTCTAAAAAGAGCATTAAGAATCTAAGTATTGTTACTTTGCAATGTGAAACTGAAAAGTTAAAAGGATTTGTCAAAGATTCCAGTCACTAGAATTTAAGATTCCTACAAGCAGTAATTATACACATATTTACTGAACAATAGTAGATATTATTACCACATGAGAAGTTACTGTCTTTGGTGGACTAGTGTTGATTATCTTGGCATTTGGCTTTTTCAGCTCATCCTCAAAGCACAAGGGAAGCAAGCTTTTCTTTCTTATAGAACAGTAATCACTTAATTGATGATTTTTGATGGTTTTGTTTTCTTCTGTGCTAAAATCATCCATCTGTGGGGCAGATTTTCTTCTGAAAATGAACACAATTGCAGCATACATAATGATAGGGTTGATTTCAGTTTGTCAGTTCTTGTCTCCCTGATCCCTCAGGGTCACTGCCAGCATTTAACCCAAATCCTCAGCCATACACTTTCAACATGATAAGACAATTCCTTCCAACCTTGTAGGAGGGAAATAGTAAAAGCAGGGGTGGAAGCAATACAGTAGTAATATATATGCTTCTTTGACTTTTGAGTATGGAGGAGGTATACTGTGTAGAGTGAATATTATACAAAGGTAGAGAGATATTTGCCATTTGTTGAGATTCTGGGGAAAAGGTACTTTGCGAGGCAGCTTCCTGACGACAAAGGGTGGCCCCAGCTTTGTTAACAGAATGCAATGGTATGGGATGGTTATAGGCAGAAAGAAGATAGAGTTTTCATTACAGATTTACTTTGGTTCACATAGGACATGGACACTGAGTTTAGGCTTACCAAGGTGGTTGCCATTTGAGAGGTGAGGAAGCCTATGTCAAAGGCCTGGCATGAGTGAGGTATGGATTGTCTAGGGGAAGATGAAGGTCATGATGGGAGGCTTAGAGAGTTCTACCACACTAATGAGTTGAGAGTGGACCCAATCCAAGTTTAGAGAGAACAGACCATATATTCATGAACTACAGATGTCGGCAGCCACAGAACACCTAGAAATGAAACCAGCAATACAAGGGCATTAACCAAGATACTGACTCAAGTACCGTTTCCTCAATGTCACAAAGTCCAGTGAACATCTCGTTCATATACTCAGATACCATCTTAGAAAGAAACAGAAGGACTGAGATAAACTTAGAGAGGCTGTACATTATTGCTCCAAAGTGTAAAACATGCAAGGTTAACAAGATTTTACTCTGAGGATCTAATGAGAAAGATCAGTACTTTATACAAGACTACAAAGCTACTTTTCTTACATCCATATTGTAGTGTATTTAAACTTGTCTCTACTAGAAAAACACAGTTGTAGTCTCTCCATTCATTTTTGCATGTTCCTCTTTCCATTTGCTTGTGAACTTGAAATGGATAGAGTGTGAGTTCAAGGTATGAATGTGCTGCTGACTAGTAGAGCACTCTTAGACCAGTCACTGGCTTGCAGTGTAGGCCTAAATCTTAATACTGTGCCTGAATAAATGCATTCTGGTCTACTAAAAAAGAAAAGGCAGAACTCTTCCTATAAGAAACATCACTGAACACAATAAAATTATAAAAATGTTAAAATAAATTACCTTTTACTGACATAATCTTCTGAGTGACCAGCCAGATCAAATGATTCCCCAGGATTTTTTTCAGTTTGAGCTGAAATTATAAAAGATTTTCATAAAAGACACTCACATATCATGGCATTTAGAAATAATCTTGTATAAAATATTTTACAATGTAAAACAATATTGGAAAGGACCTGGTATAGGGTTTGATCTGCAGTAGCTACTCAGTAAGAACTTTTTTTTTTTTTTTTTTAAAGTAAGAACTTAAGTGGACCACACAGAACTGGAAAAGACTGAGGTCAAGGATGTAATGTTTGGCTTAGACAAATCAAACATAAAACTGGCCTTGGAGATTTTTGTGAAAGACATTCCCAAATTTTTAAATCTTTCCAAGATGCAAAGTCATTATTAGCCAGTAGGAAGCCTCAGATGGTTAAACACTATTGGTAAAGAGGGAGGTTAATTAGCAGAAGTCACGCAGATCTTGCCATCTGGCATGAAGGAGATGTCCAGGGTTGAACTCTTCCAAGTATGCTTAGCGGACACTCTAGCATTTCTCTAGTTTCTTAGAAGTGTTCCCAGACACATATGCTATTAGCAGTAAATTCAACTTTTCTCTTGTCCTCGAGTAGTTTGTATTCTAGTTCAATGTTTCCCAACATTTTCCACAGCATGGCAAACATTTTATTTTTTAATTTTTATTTAAATATTTTATTTATTTATTTGAGAGGGAGAGAGAGTGTGTGTGCAGAGGCTGGAAAAGAAGGAGAGGGATAAAGAGGGAGAAGCAGACTCCCTACTGAGCAGGGAGCCCTACTTGATATGGGACTCAATTCCAGGACCTCAAGACCCTGACCTGAGCTGAAGTCAGATGCTTAACTGTCTGAGCCACCCAGGTGCCCCCATGGCAAACATTTTAATTAATATTCTATATACAGTACACTGGGATAAACACTTGAGTACACTTTGTGGCCAGACTGACATAAGGCCGACACAGCACTCTTGAAGGCTGAAGGATCAATATTTCAGTATAACAGGTTACCACAGAAGCCCTATTCCAACACAAGGAAACAGTCAACAACCAAGCAAATAAACCAACAAATAAATACATAAAATAATTTCAACCAATTGTAAGTATTATGAAAATAAATAAACATGGCACCTCACATATGGTGGCTATAGAGGCCTCTCTTAGGAGGAGATATTTGAGTTCAAGTCTGAGAAAAGATGCAACAGGTGAAGCTTTGGGAAAACAGACTACTAGGCAGAGGAAACAGCAAGTATTAAGATTGCAGCATGAAATCAGTTGGGAATGGTGAAGGAACTGAAAGGCCAATATTGCTGGAGTGTAGTGAATGAGGGGGAGCGTGGAGAAAGATGAGATGAGAGAGGTAGCAGAGGCCAAATCATATAGAGGCACATAAGGCATACAGAAAACTTAGGACATTAATCTGGTTATGACAGAGATCATTTAGAGGGTTTTAAGCAGAATAAGAAAGAAGTTTGATTTATGCTTTAGGAACATCATTCTGCCTGCTCTGAGATGGACAGTCTGGAGGCATGGAAGAATGTGGATAGCAATAGTAGCAGTGAAGTGACCAGTTAGAAGGCTGTTGCTGTGGTCTAGATGAGACATGTTGGTGGATTAGACAAGGACTGTAGCAGAGGGAATCTGGGTAACGGCCAGCTTCACGTTATATTTTGGGGGTTGATCCAACTACACTGACTCATGGATGGATATGGAAAATAGAGAAATCAAGAATGATACCTAGGTTTTAGCCTCAGCTAAAACCATTTACAGAAATGGGAAGGGCAAGTAGAGAGACAGGTCCACTGATAGAAATAAGGGGCTGGGTTGAGGTTCCCTGGTTTGTGAAAAATCACTTCTTCCCAGGGCCAACTCGGTAACCAGGAGCTAAGTAAGTTAAACCACTTCGGCACATGATAACTGGATCTGCCATATCCCCAGTATTTCCCTGGCAGGGGAGCTCCATTCACAACTCTAATATCTGGGTCAGCCTGAGGGCCATGAAGTCTGAGTGGCAGCAACTGCAAAAGTTCTGAAAGGAAGGAGTAAGGTGAAGTGAGTAACTGGAAGCAAAGAGAGAAACTTCTAAAATTGTAAAACATATGGAAAATAATAAAGCTAAGAAAGTCAACAAAGTTAACAAGTAGAAGATAAATTCAGTAATAAAATTAAATAGAAGAATCTAAAAACAACTTTAAAATTCTAAGGTGTATATTAGCATCATGTCATAGTTCGACAGTGTCAATTGTTGACATCTTAGATTTGACAAAATGTGATATGTGTAGGAACTTTAAAAATATGAATGAAAAATATTCATATAAAAAACCCAAGATATTGTGAGATGAAAACAGGCTGAAGAAGGAAAAACTCAATATAAAAAAATCTTGGAAATCTTGAAAATAAATAATATAACTCTAGATTACATCACAAAAGTGAGAATTAATGGGCTGGAAGAAAACACCAAGGAATTCACTAAGAATGCACAGAGAGAAGCACAGAATTTGATAAATTATGTTATATGTTTAACTATCATTGACTTTAAAACTAACCCTATTTTGTATTTTAAATGGAGCATTAATATTTATTGCATTTATACAACTCTTTTCCCAGGTTGTTTTAGATTATTATTTAATAATCTCCAGATCATTTTAGATATAGTAGATTATTTTTTAAAGATTTTATTTAGAGGGGCACCTGGGTGGCTCAGTGGGTTAAAACCTCTGCCTTCGGCTCAGTTCATGATCTCAGGGTCCTGGGATCAAGCCCCACATCAGGCTCTCTGCTCGGTGGGGAGCCTGCTTCCCTTCCTCTCTCTCTGCCTGCCTCTCTGCCTACTTGTGATCTCTGTCAAATAAATAAATAAATAAAATCTTTTTTTAAAAAAAAAGATTTTACTTAGAGAAAGAGCGTGCCCAAGAGTGCAAGCAGGGAGGTAGAGCACTGGCAGAAGGAGAGAGAGAAAACATCAAGCAGAGTCTGTGCTGAATGCAGAGTCCTATGCAGGGCCGAGGACTCTCCTATGACCCCGAGATCATGATCTGAGGCAAAACCAAGAATTGGACACTTAACCGACTGAGCCACTCAGGCACCCCTAGGTTATCTTATTTTTGGTGTTTTAGACTTCTGCAGTGTTAGTCTCTTGCTTTCTTTTTTAACCTAACTTATGGAAGTGTAATTTGCATACAATTAAGTGTATGCATTTTACATGTATATTTTGATGAATTCTGACAAATAGAGTCATGTAAGCATCAACAAAATCAAGATATTGAGAACTTCCATTATTTCAAGATAGTTTTCCTATGCTCTTTTTCAGCAAACTTAATCCCTTTGTTCTGTTTTCTCTTTCAAACACACTGGTTATTTCAGGTTTGGATACCTGTTTTGTTCCCTCAGTATACTATCTTTTCTAATCCAGTCATGGTTCTGTCCCTTCACATTGCATTCTATGTGATTTTCCTAAACCTGTCCTTCGTATCTTTGATTTGGTTTACTCCAATGTTTATTCTACTCTTCACTCTTTTAACATAATTTTAGGCTGTGAATTACCTTAAAAATATTTTTAGCTCTGACAGCACCATTTCATTTTTGGCAATTATCTTTTATATCTTCGAATCTTGTTTCACAGAATCCTCACATTCTTTAAACTCTTGAGCATATAAAACAAGTATTCTCTAAATTTCCTCCTGTTTCATGGGGTACAATTTCCATCAGAATGTGACCATTAGCTATCTTTTAAATTATCTCCTTATTTGCTACAGTATATTTTAAAAATCCCATGTTCTTGTTTTTCCATCTACTCACTTTTGAATCAGGATACTTAAAACCAGGCTTGGTGCTAGTCCAAAAATAATAGAGGGAAATTTTTGGACACTCTCCTTGTTTATCTGAATACTGTTAAATCCTCATCTTAGAAATTAATAGGCAAATCCTGGTGTTACCTTATGTTATGAGTTCAGGCATCCAGCTGCCTAAGAAAGCTGGCAAGGGAGCTGGAGCCCTGAATCATAATGGGGAAATTTGTTTCTGTTAACTGTATGTTCTGTGAAACCTCTTCACCAAACCTCTGATTCGGTGGTGATGGTGGTGGGCACCCTGTCCATCTACGTGTGAAGAGCCACATGGGTTAGAGTTCTTCACCTCTGTCTGGAGTAAGCAATTCAGTTTGAGGAGGCATTTAGTCAAAGAAAGGCCTCATAGCTCTTGGGCTGTTTTATGGGGTCATATGTTTTTTCTTTACACATTTATCCTTGTGGCTATTACTCATACTTGCAAAGATGATTCCTAGGAAATTGTATCTTATCTCTTCTGTTGTCAACCCTCCTTTCAAGACCTTGCTTATCTAAGTTAGAGGTTTTCCCTCTGAGTACATTCAAAGCAATACTAGGAATCCAAAGAAAGAAAGGGCTAGGTATGATCATTACATTTCTCTCAAAACACTGCTAATACAGATTTAGACTATTTGCAAAGAGGAAAGTGAGAGGGGAGGTTTTTCCATCTTTCTGTGACCCATCATTAATAACAAGCCCCTTTCCCTTGAGCATGTGTGCTGGTGGGGTTAATAGAAGTATTTTCAGAATATCTTCTACCCGCTTTTTAAATACTCTTGCTTTCTTTTAGGAAATGGAATTGTGAATCAACTTCTGGAATCTTCTTTCAAACTACTTCATTTTGTCATATGTAGCAGATTTTCTTTGAGTTTAGGGTAAAATGTCTTAGTTTCAATTTAATGAATTTTTCTTCTTTTTGTTATTAACTTTGGTCAAGATAAATTTGTATTTATGTTGCCAAATTTCCCAGATGTCTTAATTTGGGACTTTGGTAAAAGAACTATAATGCTTCTTCAGTAGAGAGACTCAACAAATTTTATAAAGGGAAATTTGCTTTGTTGAATGAGTAGAACAGCCTGCTATTAGGAAACACTGCAGATAGGAATAATGTGGTAAAAAGAGGGTTGCTTACTCAACAGTCCCCTTTCCCCCTTTTATGCTAATAGAACTCTATTTTATTCACCCTTCTCCAAACAACCAAGTCTTTTGTGTATTTCACGGGAGGCTGGGCTCCTTCCTAACTCAAGGAAGTGAAACTTTAAATGATTTCAGCCTGTGCTTTTCAAAATGTGAGCTATAACCTATCAGTTTAGATACTAAATTAATTTAGCATCTTTTGACCAATATTAAAAAAAATTAAATAGAATAGAATACAATGTATTATGTGTGTCCTTAGTCATAACTCCACAAAACACTAAAGTACCACAATCAAGTACAGCTAACAGAGAAAAAGACAATTAGGATACCATGAAGCTGAATCATATTATATATAATATATGAACATTATATATTATTTATTATATAAAATAATATTTATATATGTTATTTATTATTAATATATGACTCTATATATTATTATATATCTTATATGGACCATGTTAAAGGTTTGAAAACCTTATCTAAGCTGATAATGATTTATTGGTTTAGATATGGGTGCATTAAGCTATTCTAGCCAAGGAGACAACTGGGGAGGTCTACTAGAGTGTTTTGAGGAGGATTTTTCTCATTTTACAAACGGACCAAAAAGCTTTTCTCTTTTTCAGTGGATGTTGTTACCCATACAAGTTATCTTGAATAGTAGGCACCACAACATACAGTAGGTCTAGGAGGACATGCTACATTTTAAGAAACTTGAGGAAAGATGGAAGGACTGGATATATCCCATCAAGCTCCTGACTTAACCAAGCCTGGAGCTGCCTTACTGATAGACTGCTTATTATTTGAGATTATAAATATCTTTGGGGCGCCTGGGTGGCTCAGGTGTCTGCCTTTGGCTCAGGTCATGATCACAGAGTCCTAGGATCCAGTCCTACATCAGACTCCCTGCTCAGCAGGGAGTCTCCTTCTCCCTCTCCTCCTCCCTCTGCTTGTTCTCTCTCTCCTTCTCTCTCTCTTAAATAAATAAATAAAATCTTTAAAACAATAAATAAATAAATATCTTTGTTGTTTGAGCCATATATAGTCAGAATTTCTTTTAATTACAGCTGTAGTGTCCCAAATATTAAAGATGAATAAGAATCTATCAGGTGGACGCAAATATCATTCTCAATGGAGAAAATAGAGCTTTTCCGCTAAGGTCAGGAACACAGCAGGGATGTCCATTATCACCACTGCTGTTCAACATAGTACTAGAAGTCCTAGCCTCAGTAATCAGGCAACAAAAAGAAATTAAAGGCAAATCAGCAAAGAAGAAGTCAAACTATCATTCTTTGCAGATGATTTGATACTGTATGTGGAAAACCCCAAAGACTCCATTCCAAATCTGCTAGAACTTGTACAGGAATTCAGTAAAGTGTCAGGATATGAAACCAATGCACAGAAATCCGTTGCATTTCTCTACACCAACAACAGGACAGAAGAAAGAGAAATTAAGAAGTTAATTCCATTTACAATTGCACCCAAAACCACAAGATACCTAGGAATAAACCTAACCAAAGAGGCAAAGAATCTATGCTCAGAAAACTATAAAGTACTCATGAAAGAAATTGAGGAAGACACAAAGAAATGGAAAAACGTTCTAAGCTCATGGATTGGAAGAACAAATATTGTGAAAATGTCTATGCTACCTAAAGCAATCTACACGTTTAATGAAATCCCTATCAAAATCCCATCCATTTTTTTCAAAGAAATGGAACAAATAATCCTAAAACGTACGTGGAACCAGAAAAGACCTCAAATAGCCAGAGAAATATTGAAAAAGAAAGCCAAAGTTGGTGGCATCACAATTCCAGACTTTAAGCTCTATTACAAAGCTGTCATCATCAAGACAGCATGGTACTGGCACAAAAACAGACACATAGATCAATGGAACAGAATAGAGAGCCCAGAAATAGACCCTCAACTTTATGGTCAACTAATCTTTTACAAAGCAGGAAAGAATGTCCAATGGAAAAAAGACAGTCTCTTCAACAAATGGTGTTGGGAAAATTGGACAGCCACATGCAGAAGAATGAAACTGGACCATTTCCTTACACCACACACAAAAATAGACTCAAAATTGATGAAGGACCTCAATGTGAGAAAGGAATCCATCAAAATCCTTAGGAGAACACAGGTAGTAACTTCTTTGACCTCAGCCGCAGCAAATTCTTCCTAGAAACATTGCCAAAGGCAAGGGAAGCAAGGGCAAAAATGAACTATTGGGATTTCATCAAGATCAAAAACTTTTCCACAGCAAAGGAAACAGTTAACAAAACCAAAAGACAACTGACAGAATGGGAGAAGATATTTGCTAACAACATATCAGATAAAGGGCTAGTATCCAAAATCTATAAAGAACTTATCAAACTCAACACCCAAAGAACAAATAGCCAATCATGAAATGGGCAGAGGACATGAACAGACATTTCTGCAAAGAAGACATCCAGATGGCCAACAGACACATGAAAAAGTGCTCCACATCACTCGGCATCAGGGAAATACAAATCAAAACCACAATGAGATACCACCTCAGACCAGTCAGAATGGCTAAAATTAACAAGTCAGGAAATGACAGATGCTGGCAAGGATGCGGAGAAAGGGGAGCCCTCCTACACTGTTAGTGGGAATGCAAGCCGGTGCAACCACTCTGGAAAATAGCATGGAGGTTCCTCAAGAAGTTGAAAGTAGAGGTCCCCTATGACCCAGCAATTACACTACTGGGTATTTACCCTAAAGATACAAATGTAGTGATCTGAAGGGGCACATGCACCCAAATGTTTATAGCAGTAATGTCCACAACAGCCAAACCATGGAAAGAACCTAGATGTCCATCAACAGATGAATGGATAAAGAAGAGGTGGTATATATATATACAATGGAATACTATGCAGCTATCAAAAGAAACGAAATCTTGCCATTTGCAATGACATGGATGGAACTAGAGGGTATTATACTCAGTGAAATAAGTCAATCAGAGAAAGACAATTATCATATGATCTCCCTGATAATGAGGAAGTTGAGAGGGAATGTGGGGGGTTTGGGAGGTAGGAAAAGTATAAATGAAACAAGATGGGATTGGGAGGGAGACAAACCATAAGAGACTCTTAATCTTACAAAACAAACTGAGGGTTGTCAGGGTAGGGGAATAGGGAGAGGGTGGTGGGGTTATGGACATTGGGGAAGGTATGTGCTATGGGGAGTGCTGTGAAGTGTGTAAACCTGGAGATTCACAGACCTGTACCCCTGGGGCTAATAATACATTATATGTTAATAAAAAATTATAAAATTAAATAAAATTAAATTAAAACTTTAAAAAAGAATCTATCAGGTGGAGAAATATGTTCTGAGCATAGAGACCAGAATGGATCAAATTACACAGTATTCAGAACAGATCGTGACTGGAATCAGTGAGGATAAAGAGACAGAATAGAAG
Source organism: Mustela putorius furo (assembly GCF_011764305.1). Taxonomy (NCBI): domain Eukaryota; kingdom Metazoa; phylum Chordata; class Mammalia; order Carnivora; family Mustelidae; genus Mustela; species Mustela putorius. The sequence goes on from NW_025422005.1 coordinate 54,808,700, forward strand.
TTTGGAAAAATCTTATATACCATACTAAGGAATCTTGATTTTACCATTTTGTAATAGAATGAATAACATCATTCAGATGTTATTAAGTAGAGAAATAATGTGGTGATATGATCAGATACTGATATTCTTTAATTAAAAATTTTCTTAATACTTATATCTTAAAGTTAGATGCAGTTAATTTTCAGCTATTTCCATATAAAAATGCAAAATATATACCTGCAAATAAAGTAGAGTCTTTTTCCTTCTTATAAGCTTTGGATTGAATCCTGCGTACAGGAGAAATGACTGTAGGACCCAGTGTTCTTCTACATGGTTGTGTATTCTGTGGATGTAAGTAGCACAAAGCGTTAGCATTCTTCACCTAAACATCGGGGAAAATAGAAAACTACCTTAGAAATTATTCCTTTCCAGGTATATTGATAAATAATTTAAATTTAATTATTCACATTTGGCATATCTAATTATGAAAACTAACAGCTGTTTGGTTCTTTAAATACTTCCAAATATAATGTTCACTTAATCCTCAAAAGCACCCCTATGATATGAATGTTAATAACTCTTGATAGAGGAGGAAACAAATCACAGAAATTAAAAAATTGGTCTATGTTCACACTTCTTGCTAACTTTTATTTTCTTTGTCTCCATTATATTCACATATAAAATTTATTTCTCCAAATAAAAGGAAAGTGTGAAGTTCAAATACTGAGCCAAAAAAGCCTTCTTAGTTTAAACAGAAACTTTACTCATACATAGAGCAGATGCAGCAGTATACTTCTGAGTAAAAGGGGAAAACAGGAAAAAGTGATCTAGCCTTTCCTAGGTTAGTGTCTCAGATACTATTAGATGTCTAATATAGAGGGAGATTTTGGTGATCTACTCTATCCTTACAAAGATTATTGATGTTTTTATTTTAACAATTAGCTTGGTCAGGTTCAAAATGCCCTCTGTCTTTGGAGCAGCAGCTCAAATCTCAGTTCAGTTGTTATATCCTTAGCTGGGTTGCCTGCAATCTCCCTAAACATGCATGGTTCAGGAGTCAGTGAGAGACTTGGATAGGGGCTACCTACCATCTTTGGCTCTCTTCTATTAGTCCTCCTTCATTTTTTTTTTAACCTTTTTAACCTTTCTTATTTTTTTATTTTTATTTTTTATATTGTGTAAGTCACCATAAAATACATATTAGTTTTTGATGCAGTGGTCCAAGTTTCATTGTTATGTACAATATCCAGTGCTCCATGCAATATGAGCCCTCCTTAATAACCATCACCAGACTCACCCATCCCCCCATGACCCTTCGCTCTAAAACCCTCAGTTTGCTTCTCAGAGTCCACAGTTTCTCATGGTTCATCTCCCCATCCAGTTTCCCCCAATTCACTTTTCCTTTGCTTCTCCTAATGTCCTCCATGTCATTCCTTATGTTCCACAAGTAAGTGAAACCATATGGTAATTGACTTTCTCTGCTTGACTTATTTCACTCAACATAATGTCCTCCAGTCCCATCCATATTGATGCAAAAGTTGGGTATTCATCCTTTCTGATGGCTGAGTAAAAGCTTCAGTTGTCCTGAACATTGCTCTCTAGCTCTTCTGGCCAGAAAATTACATAAGTTTTCCATTGGCGTTTTAGATGCCCCATGCAGTGCTAATTTCATCCACCCTTCAAGCTAAAAGCCATAAAAATAGCAACTTTGCTCTCAACTTTGCTCTATGCTTTTTCTTTGTCACCTTCTTTTGTTTACTCTTTAGGGTCTTCAGGTGGCTTGTGTGTGCAGGCACACGTGTGTGTGTGTGTGTGTGTGTGTGTGTGTGTGTGTCTTGTGAGTATCTTGTCTAGAGTTTATAGTCATTGAGATGGGATGGTATAATAGGGACTTACTCAGCAATACTGCCTCAGAATTCTCCAGAGCTTTTACTACTTCCATTATCTTTTCCAGTTGCATTGCTCAGTACTTGCATTAAAACAATACAATATTATTTGTAAATAATAATGGTGACAAGTGTCACTCTTGCCATGCCATAGATTAATGTATTATCATTAATTATGAAATTGGTTATTAGTTTTATATACGTATAATTTGTAAAATTATGTTGATATTCTTTATCATATTAAGTATTTTCTGTAGTCTTATCAAAGATGGTTATTGAATTTATCAATTGTATTTGAATCTTTTGGTATTAAAGTTGTTTTCCAATGAAACTCCAGGCTTAAAATTGGCAGATATTTAGGGTGAGAATGAAAATAAAAGTTGGAATTTCTGAACCAGTTGTCACTTCCCCCATTTCCCACTTACTCTAGCCCACATACAAAGTTATAGGAAATTGTATTTAATTAATCCCAGGATAAAATAAGTGCTCTTCTGCTACTGAACTTACTGCTAATATGAGTTTGGTTCCCAGGATGAAACTCTCTACATTTTAGCATCTGAAATACAGACTACCAGTCAAACTACCTGCTCTCTGCCCTTTTATGCTAAAGTAAAGCTAGCTGGTTGAGAATTCTGGTGTATACACAGAAGAGCTGGTTCTCAATTCTAAAGAAATGCTTATTTATAAAATTAATAGCAGTTTCATAAAAAGATTAACCCATATCTTCAGTCTTAAATATGAATAAATGAAGATTTATCATATATAATAAAAATCAGTAATTTCAGAAATACCCATCATGATAAATAAAAGGAACACTAACAACAGAAAAGAGAGGATAATTCAAGAAACAGAAAATAACTTAAGAAAATGAACTCTAATATCCTCAGAAAACATTGAGAACAAATATAATGGGAGACTATGAAAAGAAAAAAACAACTAAGAACAAGAAAGAAATTTAAAATGTCATTACCAAACCAAAATGAAGTAAAAAGATCAGAATAAAGGGCAAATTTTCAGAGACAAAAAAAAAAAATAGAGAATAGCAATATAGAAGATCAGTCAAAGAAATCTATTATCTGACCATTAGAGAACAGAGAAAATAGTGGAAAGGAAACTGGAAAAGAAATGACAGAAAGACATTTTTGAGACCTAAAGAAAGACATTTGAATTTATGGTGGAGTTTATAGAACACTGAACAGAATGAATTGAAGTAAAATTACCACACTCAGACATATCCTTAGACCATTCCAAAACAACATTAATAAAGAGAAGATTCTAGAAGATTACAGGAAAAAAAAAGTAAGATGACTTACAAAAGACTGAAAACTTTTCATTAGCACCATTGAATGACATAGAACAGTGGAGCAATGTCATCAAAGTTTAGGGAAAAAATAATTTTAAACATATAATTTGACTCAGCTAAACTATCATTCATATACATGGGAAAAATAAGTAAATGACATTTCTAGGGAAGTTTCTTGAAGAAATATTCTAGGAAAATAAAGATGAAATCCAAGAGGAAATAAGACATGGAGTACTAGAATCTGGCAACTAAACCAGGAATGGAATGACCCAGTGACAACTCCAGAGCAGGCTTAAGAATAATGGATCAAATTTAGAACAAAAGTCACGGGACTCCAACGAACAATTCCTCCAAGAAGATTGGAATGGATTCCACTCAATAGAGAGAACAAATAAGGAAGCTTGACTGTATCCACATATAATGAGAAAGTTACATGTTTCTTTTTCAGAGGCGGCATATCTTAGAGGTAAAGAGTATGTATCAGACTGTTAGGTTCTTCCTAGCTCTGTTCTTTATAATTTGATCTCGGCCAAATTACTTATCTTCTTTGTGCCTCTTTCTTTCTCATCTATAAAATAGGAATAAAAATAGTACTTATTCATTGAGTTGTTGGAGATGTAAATTATACACACACACACACATACACACATACATATATATATATACAGATATATATGCATTTATATACTATAGAAGTACTATAAGTACTATATGGATGTTTGCTATTATTATCATTCTCCACAAGAAAAAAAAGCCAACTAGAATATTCAGGAAAAAATACAAAAGTTTCCAGGACAGTCAAATTCTCAATGTGAGGCAGACTAACATATAGCATTGCTTTTTGAGTAAGTGATGGAGAATAAGCAAAGGGATCCTTTGTTTTTACATTTTACTCATTGAGAAGAACAATAATCCTAGCACATTACTTTGTTCTGCAATGAATGATTATTTACAATGTCACAGTAACATAGTTATTATTTATAGTTTTGAGTTTTAGAATTAACCTATAGACAAAACATGAGGGTGCCAACATAATTGCAAGTTGATACAATCATTGACCTCAATAATGTAAAAGTAAATATATACTTGACTTGGGGAAGAAGGTGTGGAGGAGAGTGGGAGAAAAGAATGGGACTGCTAAAATCTTCATCTTATGTAAAGGGGAATAGGAGTTAATGACTAAAGTTGAAACAAAAGAATAAATATTTAGATGTTTTATAGGTGCAAAAGTTAACTATCAAAAATAAGAAAATGGAAAGAAAGAAGACAAAAGAAGAGAAAAAAAGAGAAGAGGAAAAAAAGGAAGGAAAAAATGGGGAGAAGTGTAGAGCAGTGTAAATAAGCTAATTTAAGTATATTTTACTGATTATTCAGTAGATAATATTTAAAGTAGATAAATAAAAAAATAGTAGTAGAAGCTCATTCTTTAAAATTATGGAGTTAATCATAAGAGAAATTAAAACCCTCCTAAAAGTTAAACATGGTTACCTTTAAAAAGGGAAAATTAGAACAAAAAGTACAGGATGGAAGTGCTTTGTGTTCTTATTAGCTTTTCTGTATTATTTAATTTTTAATATTCATATGAATATTTCAATTTAATTTTTTTTTAAATTAAAATGTTACATTTTTCTAAAAGATGGTAATAAATTTATTATTATGAGTAAACTTATGATGTTACAATATATATTTATTGAAAGATTTTTTAAAAAAATGTGAACCTAAATAAAACATGTAGTTGAGGATAAAATAGTCCAGACAATGGATGCTGTAAATCTTCTTAAAAATTATAAAAGGTGGCAATATGCAACAAAAATTATAATGGCATTAATTATGGTCCAAAGTATGTATTTCTTCATGTTTCATCCTCCATGTTAGCAATAATCAGGGTTAGTAATAAATTAATTAATACCTAGGAAACTCCTTTTTAAATTTTTTTTTATTTTTTAATTTATTTTTTATTTATTTTCAGCATAACAGTATTCATTATTTTTGTACCACACCCAGTGCTCCATGCAATCTGTGCCCTCTCTAATACCCACCACCTGGTACCCCAACCTCCCACCCCCTACCCCTTCAAAACCCTCAGATTGTTTTTCAGAGTCCTAAGAAACTCTTTTAAATGACTTTCCTTGCTGATTCTCTAGTTAACTTCTTTTTCTAGTATCCTGGATAAAACTTAATGAATATCCAAGGCATGCGCAGTGCTCAAGGCTAGTCAACTACTTTTCAAGATGCCCTTGAACCTCTGCTCAAATGGTTATCAAGAGTCAATACTGTTGTCAAATCACATTGTGTATTACTCTTCAATACTTCAATTATACTTAAGTAAAAAAAAAGAGTCAGTATTGTTGGTCCCAAACCTGTTTATGGTTAATTGTTACTGTAATTATATAATTTAAATAACCATAGCATGCTCAAAAAAAAATGATCTTGGCTATACATGAAAAGATTACAAATGGATTTGTATTTTCATATTTTAAATTGAAATTAAATATTTAATTATGCTTATAGAGTTTTTTATGATGTCCTGTTTTAACTGACTTTATGATAACTGTTATTCCTTATCATACTTGGTAAAAAATTTCTGCTGTATGGACTGTCAAGAGAATAATATATTATTTTCTGTATTATCTCTGTACATAAAGTTATAGTAATATCAAAGATAAAATCACCTTAAGACTTTATATTTTTAATCCTAAAATACATTTGAATTTGGAACTTACAGAAATATACATAAAATTGTCAGCACTAATCTGAATTTCTACCAAGTAACTGTTAAGTGGACAAATTAAACCTACCTCAGCTGTATCCTTAAGATAAAGGAAAGGTCTAAATGACCTTGATTTCAGATTTTCTTTCACAGGCTCTATAGAAACAAATACAATTACAAATGATATTTCCATACTATTTGACTACTTCTAACTATCAATAAACTATTTTCTCTACTTCTAGTAAACTTTTTAGTAATTTGATAAACTTAGGTGCTTGTGTTGCTTTATATTTATATTTTCAGAGCTAAATATATTCTATTTTGCTTTAAAAGTGAGTTTCTATTAACAGAATACAACTTTTGATTATTTACTTCTAGCTATTTATCAGAAACTATGGGAGGTCAGAACTATGACCTCAGAACACACGACAAAGTGCCATCTTCAGGGGGAAAAATGGATTTCTAAATAAAATGGAATCACACTAATTAAAGGAATCTTTTCACTCATTATTCCTATGAAGAGAGAAGTATTCCCCTCAAACTGAATCCCCCCCTAAACTCTAATTATGTATTAATCTGGATTATCCTTTAGTCAAGCATACAGACAGGTACAGACATTGGATTTAGATAGCCTGGGACCACCCCCTACATTTTTGTCTGTAAGTCCTGTAGCCTTGGGTTGAGTTATTTAACTTTGGTGAGCCTTAGTTTTCTCATTTGTTAAGGGGAAATAATGGCACTTACCTTAAAGCAGTGCTGTGAGGATTAAAGGAGATAATTGATGTAACAAACTTAATAGGAGTATCTGGCATTCATTCAATCAATAATTATTTATTGATCACTTACTATGTGCCAAGTACTGGTGTTGGACTCACTTACGACCCATCACCCCTTCTTTCTTTTCTATTTCTCCCTTTTGGAATGAGAATGCCTATCCTGTGCTTGTCTGAGCTTTGCATTTTGCAAGTACACATATTGTTGGTTCCAGGGGTTTACAGGTAGAGAGGAATTTTGCATCAAGAGGAATCATACCTTGAGTCTCATCCATGTCTGATTTACATAATATTTAGATAAAACTCTGGATTTTAACAATAACATAAAAAGTCAGATGTCAGTAAAATAACTGAAGTGTTCTAAGATGCTTTTTTTTTTTTTGTCCAGAATGAGGGTAATACTAAATTCTAAAAGTCTAGATTGGGTAACTATTTACTATATGTTGGCTAACTGGACATAATAAAAAGATAATAGAATAAAAAAATTAAAAAAGAATAGAAACAGAGTATATAACTTCCAAATTAATAAATGGAAAAGTGAAACTTAAAAAATTCAATCCTAGAGAAAAACATGAGAAACAGGGGGGAAAAGCATAGAAATAAAAGAGCAAATAAAGAACAAAATAAGATGGCAAAATTAAATCCAAAGATATCAGCAATGACATTAAGTGCAAATGGACTAAGAGTTCCATTTCAAAGACAAAGATTACCACAGTAGGTTATTACATTTAATAGTATGATATTTACAAGAGATAAATCTAGATTACATTGTTAAAAGAGGGTATTAAAATGATGGGAAAAGATATACCATGTAATGGTAGCCAAAAGAAAGCTGGGATAGCTACAGTAATATTAGATAATAAGACAATTACTTTATAATTAAGAAGGGTTCGATTCACTAGATACATAATAATTTTAAATTTTATGTAATGGATAACATCACCTAAAGGATTAAAAAAAAAATCTATAAAGCAAAATTTGACACTACAAGGAAAAATGCAAGTCTGAAATTTCTCACAAACTATCAGAAGAGCAAACAGAAAAATCAATAAGGATATAAAAGAGTTGAAAAATATGGGCTACAAATTTGACTTAAAAGACATATTCAGAGCACTGTACTCAACTACTGTAGGATATACATTATTTTCAAGCACATACAGAGCATTTACAATTAACCATATAGTGAATGACAAACACACATTAATTACATAGGACTGAAATCATATGGACTGTATCCTCAAACAACCATGGAATTGTGCTAAAAAGCTATAGTCAAAAGGATAATTAGAAAAACCTCAAATAGGGGCACCTGGGTGGTTCAGTCATTGGGTGTCTGCCTTGGGCTCAGGTCAAGATCCCAGGGTCGTGGGATCAAGCCCTGCATTGGGCTCCCTGCTCAGTGGGAAGCCTGCTTCCCCCTTTCCCACTTCCCCTGCTTGTGTTCCCCTCTCTTGCTGTGCCTCTCTCTGTCAAATAATAAAATCTTAAAAAAAAAAAAAAAGAAAGAAAGAAAGAAAGAAAAGCCTCAAATAGGGACGCCTAGATGGCTCAGTTGGTTAAGCACCTGCTTTCAGCTTAGGTCATGATCCCAAGATCCTGGGATCAAGTCTCCCAACGGGGCCCCTGCTCAGCAGGGAGCCTCTTTCTCCCTTTGCCTGCTTCTCCCCCTGCTTGTGCTCACTCACTCTGACAAATAAAAAAAAATCTTAATAAAAAAAAGATAAGTCTCAAGTACTTTGAGTGGAGACATATACTTCTAAATAACTAATGGGTAAGAGAAAAAAAATCATAATGGAAAATAAAATATCCATGATATTCTCAGAGAACAAAATTAGAAGACTTGCTCTACAAGATTCAAGGGTTATTTTAAGCTACATATATTAATGTGATACGGCATTAATGGTAAATAGACAAATAATGAAACAGAATAAGAGTTCCAGAGCAAAGAGCCCAGAGCACTAGGGAAAGAATAGCCTTTTAAATTACATGCTGATTCAGTTGTGGTAGTTTATATGTTTCTAGGAATGCATCCATTTCTTCCAGATTCTCAAATTTATTGCCGTAGAGTTGCTCATAGTATGTTCTTATAATAGTTTGTATTTCTTTGGTGTTAGTTGTGATCTCTCCTCTTTCATTCATGATTTTATTTATTTGGGTCCTTTCTCTTTTCTTTTTGATAAGTCTGGCCAGGGGTTTATCAATTTTATTAATTCTTTCAAAGAACCAGCTCCTAGTTTCGTTGATTTGTTCTATTGTTTTTTTGGTTTCTATTTCATTGATTTCTGCTCTGATCTTTATGATTTCTCTTCTCCTGCTGGGCTTAGGGTTTCTTTCTTGTTCTTTCTCCAGCTCCTTTAGGTGTAGGGTTAGGTTGTGTACCTGAGACCTTTCTTGTTTCTTGAGAAAGGCTTGTACCGCTATATATTTTCCTCTCAGGACTGCCTTTGTTGTGTCCCAACTGAACCAGGAAGAAATAGAAAGCCTGAACAGACCCATAACCAGTAAGGAGATTGAAACAGTCATTAAAAATCTCCAAACAAACAAAAGCCCAGGGCCAGACGGCTTCCCGGGGGAATTCTACCAAACATTTAAAGAAGAACTAATTCCTATTCTCCTGAAACTGTTCCAAAAAATAGAAATGGAAGGAAAACTTCCAAACTCATTTTATGAGGCCAGCATCACCTTGATCCCAAAACCAGACAAGGATCCCACCAAAAAAGAGAGCTATAGACCGATATCCTTGATGAACACAGATGCGAAAATACTCAACAAAATACTAGCCAATAGGATTCAACAGTACATTAAAAAGATTATTCACCACGACCAAGTGGGATTTATTCCAGGACTGCAAGGTTGGTTCAACATCCGCAAATCAGTCAATGTGATACAACACATCAATAAAAGAAAGAACAAGAACCATATGATACTCTCAATAGATGCTGAAAAAGCATTTGACAAAGTACAGCATCCCTTCCTGATCAAAACTCTTCAAAGTGTAGGGATAGAGGGCACATACCTCAATATCATCAAAGCCATCTATGAAAAACCCACCGCAAATATCATTCTCAATGGAGAAAAACTGAAAGCTTTTCCGCTAAGGTCAGGAACACGGCAGGGATGTCCATTATCACCACTGCTATTCAACATCGTACTAGAGGTCCTAGCCTCAGCAATCAGACAACAAAAGGAAATTAAAGGCATCCAAATCGGCAAAGAAGAAGTCAAATTATCACTCTTCGCAGATGATATGATACTATATGTGGAAAACCCAAAAGACTCCACTCCAAAACTGCTAGAACTTATACAGGAATTCAATAAAGTGTCAGGATATAAAATCAATGCACAGAAATCAGTTGCATTTCTCTACACCAACAGCAAGACAGAAGAAAGAGAGATATTAAGGAGTCAATCCCATTTACAATTGCATCCAAAACCATAAGATACCTAGGAATAAACCTAACCAAAGAGACACAGAATCTATACTCAGAAAACTATAAAGTACTCATGAAAGAAATTGAGGAAGACACAAAGAAATGGAAAAATGTTCCATGCTCCTGGATTGGAAGAATAAATATTGTGAAAATGTCTATGCTACCTAAAGCAATCTACACATTTAATGCAATTCCTATCAAAGTACCATCCATCTTTTTCAAAGAAATGGAACAAATAATGCTAAAATTTATATGGAACCAGAAAAGACCTCGAATAGCCAAAGGGATATTGAAAAAGAAAGCCAACGTTGGTGGCATCACAATTCCGGACTTCAAGCTCTATTACAAAGCTGTCATCATCAAGACAGCATGGTACTGGCACAAAAACAGACACATAGATCAATGGAACAGAATAGAGAGCCCAGAAATAGACCCTCAAATCTATGGTCAACTAATCTTCGACAAAGCAGGAAAGAATGTCCAATGGAAAAAAGACAGCCTTTTCAATAAATGGTGCTGGGAAAATTGGACAGCTACATGCAGAAAAATGAAATTGGACCATTTCCTCACACCACACACAAAAATAGACTCAAAGTGGATGAAGGACCTCAATGTACGAAAGGAATCCATCAAAATCCTTGAGGAGAACACGGGCAGCAACCTCTTCGACCTCTGCCGCAGCAACATCTTCCTAGGAACAACGCAAAAGGCAAGGGAAGCAAGGGCAAAAATGAACTACTGGGATTTCATCAAGATCAAAAGCTTTTGCACAGCAAAGGAAACAGTTAACAAAATCAAAAGACAACTGACAGAATGGGAGAAGATATTTGCAAACGACATATCAGATAAAGGACTAGTGTCCAGAATCTATAAAGAACTTAGCAAACTCAACACCCAAAGAACAAATAATCCAATCAAGAAATGGGCAGAGGACATGAACAGACATTTCTGCAAAGAAGACATCCAGATGGCGAACAGACACATGAAAAAGTGCTCCATATCACTCGGCATCAGGGAAATACAAATCAAAACCACAATGAGATATCACCTCACACCAGTCAGAATGGCTAAAATCAACAAGTCAGGAAATGACAGATGCTGGCGAGGATGCGGAGAAAGGGGAACCCTCCTACACTGTTGGTGGGAATGCAAGCTGGTGCAGCCACTCTGGAAAACAGCATGGAGGTTCCTCAAAATGTTGAAAATAGAACTGCCCTATGACCCAGCAATTGCACTATTGGGTATTTACCCTAAAGATACAAATGTAGTGATCCAAAGGGGCACATGCACCCGAATGTTTATAGCAGCAATGTCCACAATAGCCAAACTATGGAAAGAACCTAGATGTCCATCAACAGATGAATGGATCAAGAAGACGTGGTATATATACACAATGGAATACTATGCAGCCCTCAAAAGAAATGAAATCTTGCCATTTGCAACAACATGGATGGAACTAGAGCGTATCATGCTTAGCGAAATAAGTCAAGCAGAGAAAGACAACTATCATATGATCTCCCTGATATGAGGAAGTGGTGATGCAACATGGAGGCTTAAGTGGGTAGAAGAAGAATAAATGAAACAATATGGGATTGGGAGGGAGACAAACCATAAGTGACTCTTAATCTCACAAAACAAACTGAGGGTTGCCAGGGGGGGGGGTTTGGGAGAAGGGGGTGGGATTATGGACATTGGGGAGGGTATGTGATTTGGTGAGTGCTGTGAAGTGTGTAAACCTGGTGATTCACAGACCTGTACCCCTGGGGATAAAAATATATGTTTATAAAAAATAAAAAATTTATAAAAAAAAAAATAAAAAAATAAATTACATGCTGAGATACCTATATTTGACCCTTACCTCACTCAAAATTTAATCCTGGGTAGAGTTTAGGCCTAAATATAAAAAGAAGAACTAAAGTCTTTTCTAAGATAACTAGGAGAAGGTCTTCATGACCACAGAGTAGAGAAACATTTCTTAAATATGGAACAAAAAATACTTATCAAATGGGGGAAAGATCTGGTATATTTAAAGTCAAAGAATTTCATCAAAAAGACACCATAGAATGAAAAAAAGAGAGAGAGAAAAGGGAAGATATTCATGATATATAAAACCAACAAAAAACTAGTGAGTAGAATATATAAAGAAATCAATGAGAAAAGGACAAAAACCTACTTTTAAAATGAGCTAAGGGGCACATGCGTGGCTCAGTTGGTTAAGTGTCTGATTCTAGCTCTGGTCAAGAGCTCAGGATCCTGGGATCAAGAGCCACTTCAGGCTCCGTGCTCAGCAGGGAGTCTACTTCTTTCTCTCCCTCTGCCCCTCCCCCTGCTTATGCACACACACTCTCTTTCTCTCAAATAAATAAATAAAATTTTGGAAATAAAATGAGCTGAAGCTCAAATGATTTCTACAAGTGTAAGTTTAATTGATCCATAGTGTTATGAAGAAGTTCTCAAACTTAGTGGTAATCATGGAAGTGTAAATTAAAACATAATCATATACTAGTATGTGCACCAAAATAAAAATCAATTAATTCTGAATGTTAGCAAGAAAGCAGAACAAAAAGAACCCTCACAAATCTGATGGGAGTACAGATTGGTACAACTACTTTGGAAAGTTTGCCAGTATTTATTATAGTTGAGGATAAGTACACTTGGCAATATAAATCCTGGATATACACTCTCAAGAAGTTTTAACATGTATACAGCAGGATGCATAAACAAGAATGTTCATTCAGCATTGTAATGGCTGACAAACCAAAAACCCAAAATTTCAGCAGTAGAATAGATAAACTGTGATATACAGTTGATCCTTGAACGACCTAGGTTTGAACTACATGAGTCCATTTATCCATGGATTTTTTTGATACAGTACAGTACTATAAATGCATTTTCTCTTCCTTATGATTTTCTTAATAACATTTTTTCTTTAGCATATTTTATTATAAGAATATAGCATATAATAATACATACACAAAATATGTGTTTATATTATTAGAAAGGTTTCTGGTCAACAGTAGGTTATTAAGTTTTGGGGGAATCAAAAGTTATATGCAGATTTTTGACTGTGCAATGGAGTCAGTGCCTCTAACCCCCATGTTGTTCAAGGGTCAATTGTACACTATTTTAATGATAGAGAAGATAAATTAAGAGGAGAGACTGAAGAGTGATAGAGCAGAAAAACAAGATACATGGGATCCAAGATCCCAACGAGGAGAGTTTTAAGGAAGAGGGAGTGATCAACCAACTATATTTGTGTTGAAAAGTGGAAGAAAATGAAAACAGAGAAATATTTGTACTTTGCAACGGAGATCTTCAGTACTCTTGATCAGAGTAACTTCAGTAGAATGGTGGAAACAAAAACCAGACTGAAGTTGTCTGAAGTTTGAAGAAAAGCTGAGGAAGTAGAGACAGTGTATACAAACAAATCCTTTGAGAATTTAAATGATTAAGTGTTTCAGAGAAATGAGACAGTATATGGCAAGGTGGAGTCAAGGAGCCTCAGTCCAAGGGGTCAATGAGAATGATTCTTTGAATCCTTGAATTGAATGGTTCTTTGATAATCCCAGAGAAAGAAAAACAAAGGCAACACAAAACTCAAATTCTCTGAAGACCTGCAGCATGAGTTCCTAGCTTACAGATTCCTTAAATTTCAAAGAAAGATCCTTTACTTTACTGTTTCTATAAAATAAGTTTTTATCAAGCAAGATGTCCATACTTGATTTCTTTTTTTAACAGTAACAAGAAAACTCTAAGGGTTGACCTGAAAGGAAACTTAGATATTTTCTTTCTAGAAAAATAAACATTAAAATTTATTCTTGATTTGTGACTTGTATAAATTGCCCATTCTGGTATTAAACATCACTTCCTCTTAGGAAATTCTCCTTTTTGACTCACTGAAATCTCTCATGCTGTCGTTATGAGCCCTATACTTTCAACCAATTTCTTTCAACAGAGACATCAAATTTTCAAGAACTTTTAAGACACACATTAATAAATAACAAAATAACAAAAAATAAATAAAATAACAAATAAAATAAAATAAAAGCACTCATTAATAAACTAAAGGAGAAGTAAATATGTTACACAGAGCATTACCTATTGACTTACTTTCTTGATTTTTTATATTTGTTGGTATAAAGTGTGATCTTAAATTTAACCTTTTGAAATCACTCTTTCTAGGTTCAGGTTCATTTTTGAAGAAGACATACCTAGAAAACATAAAATTAATCTAAATTAAAATAATCAGAAAAATCTATGAAACTAATCTAAAAAAATAAATTTGGAGAAATGTGGTTAAGTCCCAGTAATATAGATTAGATGTCATTGTATTAATAATACTACAATACAAAATGTAAAAGGATGGGACTAACCTGGAGATAAAAATATTGGTAATAATCACTTGAAGTACCGACAGATAGGAAACTGTTGTTGTCATAGGATTGGGGTAACTCTAGAAAACTATAGTTCATAAGCTGATTAACCTTTTAAAAATATGCTAGAAATTCATTAAATATTAGAGACATTGTCAGACCTGAGTTAAAGTCATGGGACACAGAGTTATGGTCAGCTCAGATACCAGAATAGTAGACCAGATAGGATGACACCACTTATTTATTGTAAAGGGCATTTTCCCCACTAAATCCTTGAACTGGCTATTGATGGTATGTAATAAAGTAAATAAAGTTATAATAATAAAATATTACATAATTCATATTTTGGACCACTAAATGCTGTGACTCAGTCATTCAATCGCAGAAACTCACCTTCAGTTGATATCTAATCTCAGATCTTTAAATATTACCTATAGACTGATGTCTCTCAGTTTTATAATTATAATTTATAATTTATAATCCCTCAAACTCTTCCCTGAGCTTCAGATTTATATATCCAACTGCTACATGACTTCTGCCGTTAGGTATATTGCACATTGCACTGTTAGGTATATTGCACTCAAACATAACACATTGAAACCCAAATCCTTGCTTTTGCTTCCTTCCCAATCTGTTCCTCTTTGAGGCTTCCCCAGCTCCATTCAACCAGAAGCTTAGGCCAAAACTTGACAATGTATTTGATTTCTCTTTCTCTCATTCCCCATTCTCGACTGTTGAGAAATCTCACGGGATCTTTCTTTGAAACACATCCCAAATCCAACTACTACTTTCCTCATTACTTCTATCCTAGTCCAAGACACCTTCACCTCCCATCCAAACTACTTCCATATGTCTCTTGCCTGCTGTTGGCTCTCTCTGCTACCACTCATCCCCTACAGTCTATTCCCCGTGCAACTATGGTGGCAGCCATAAAATATGAATATGAGTGATAGTTCTCTGTTCTCTCCCATTGTTTCCTACTAGACTCAAATAAATTTCAAAATTCTCACTCCAAGACAGAACTGTCTCCCCATTGCTCATGTTTCTAAGTAAAGGAACTTCCATTGAATGCCCCTTTAGGGCTCTCTCTGTGCATACACAACCCCCCACCTTCACATTGAAGCAGAATGAATTTTTCCAGCTTTTTGGTCTAATGAGAAAGGAACTTAAGCTCCCACTTAAGAACCTTGGTATTTGCTCGTCCCTCTGCCTGCAATATTCTTCCCCTGGCTACTGCCAAAGTTTACTTCCTTAAGTTGTAAGAGAATTTTGTTAAGACTCTACTCAAATTCCCATGTCTTTAGAAAGATCTTTTCTGTCCCCTTCTCTAAAATAGTAATCCCTATCAATCTTAATTCCTTTAACTTACTATATTTTTCTTCATAGCATTTATCACTAGTGGGTTTATATTATACATTCATTTGTTCATTTAGTTTAATATCTGTCTCCTCATCTTATCTTAAAATGTAAATTGAAAGTTTGCTTTGCTCACTGTTGTATACCCAGCACCTAGAGCAGTAACTGACACGTAGTAAGTACATGTGTAATAACATGTTGAGTACACAAACTGTTCTGGTAAATGTTTATTAAACTTTCTTATAATCTTATAGTTTCCAATGAGATTTTATTTTATTCTCTTTGGATTTTTCTTTAAATAATCATTTAATCTTCATAAAATGATTTATCTGTTCTTTTAAAAATACTTAATATTTTTGTCTTATGTTATTTAACATCACTGGCAAGGACTTCTAGAATAGTGCAGTTTAGTGAGACTGGGCATCCTTCTGCTTCCAGTTTAAATGGGAATGTGTCAAGTGTTACACCCTAAGGATGATGTTGGCTATACAGTCTTGTTAAGGAGATCATTTTTTTAGCCATATCTTACTAAATCATTTTTCAAATACATTTCCAGAATATATAGAGGTGTTTTTAGATATGAATTTCCGTATGGTGAACTAAAGAGTGTGGACTTTGGAGTTGGGGCTTACTTTGCATCTCAACTCTATGTGAACTTCTGCAGAACACTGATATCCTCTGAATTTCAGTCCTTCACAGGCCAAATGCAGGTAATAGGTACTTCATAGAGTTAGTATAAGAATTATGTAAAATAAAGTTTAGAAAGTCCTTAGCCAGTATTTGTGACCTAGTAAGAGGCCAATGAATAGTACTTTTTAAACTTTTTATTATTCCTGAAATTTACTCCACTGAGTCACAGTAGAGTAATACTTATTTAGTACAGTGTTAGATTTTACTTTGTTAATACAGTAAGTTATTGAAAGGCACTATCCTGTTGTTTCAGAGAGGGTGACCAGATGATTTTTTACCCACAGCTGAGTAAAAAGTAACAATAAAGAGTCTGCATTCTTCAAAGACGCACCAACATTTGGGGCTAGACATTCCCCTCTTCTCCCAAGTAGCAGAAAACTGTAGTGGGGAGGGGGGGTATACCAGAATTATGTCATTAACCTCATAGAGTCTGCAGTAGCTTTTCCTTCTCTTTTCAGTGTTCAAGGGAGCAGGGAGGCTTGGGGTTTCCTAAGGAATTACTTATAAAGACAGACTTTTTCAAAAGGTAGAGTTTGCTGTCTCGTTCTTCAGCTGCACACCTGTTAGCACACTTGCTGATTTGCCCTACGTTTAGCTATATAAAAACAAATTTGGAAGGTGGAATGGGAGGAGAAATCAGAGCACACTGCATCCCATTGTTTTGCATGGCAAGGATGCTTGAGTTTCTGAAGGGGGAAAATGGACACTGAGATTCTAACTAGGTTTGGGTCATTTTGCTGGTACCGCATGCAGATTGCTGACTGCCAAGTTAGTGATCCTTAGCAAAAGAGGCTATGACATATACTGGAGGTGGAAGAGTTGAGGATGAATCTGAAGAGGTGTGGCTGAAGGAGGCTCTCCTTGGTTAGGGAACTGGTCTCTCTGAGGAACTATCACCCATGTCTCCTTAAAGAGTTAGGGTTTTCGTTTTGTTTTGTTTTGGTTTTGTCTTCTTCCAACTGTAAGGATTGCAATTTTTTGAGGGCAAGCACTATGTCAAATATAGAAATTCTGAGGTTCCTCTTCCTTTGGGACAAACACCATCTCCCACACCACCACCAAATGCCTAACACAGTGTTACTATATAAGCACACAGGAAAAGCTTTTTTTTTTTTTTTCCAATTGAAATATAGTTGAACTATAATAATGTATTTGTTTTATGTATACAACATAATTATTTGAAATATGGTATATATTGTGAAATGATCACCACAATAAATCTAGTTAATATCCATCACCATATCACATAGTCACAAACTTCTTTCTTATGATGAGAACTTTTAAGATCTATTCCCTTAGCAACTTTCAATGTGCAATGCAGTATTTTTTACTATAGCCACCATGTAGTACATTACATCCTCAGGACATTTATTTATCTTATAAACTGGAGGTTTCTGTCTTTTGACCATCTCCACCCATTTCACCAGGAAGGCTCTTTGTGACTAGTGTTGCCTGGAAGATGACAAATAAGAAAGAAGAGGATAGCAGTAGCTAGGTTAAGTGAGCAGCGCTGTTATTTCCTTCTCTCTCCTCTCTTACTCCTATACAGGGGTGGAGGAGGAGGGTGTGGTGCTGGTAAATATTTAATAACCTTTTTACTCCAAGTGTAGCTTCAACATGTATGTTGATTGACATTTTCATTTACCTTAATGAATAACATGAAAGTAAAACAATAAAGACATATCTTAGAATTTCATTCATTCCTTAATGGCACGAGCTACTTTCTTTTTGCTGAACCAGACAATAATTTTTGAATTCTAGGATATATCTTCAATTTTGTGTGCTATTCATAGTGTAATGGCTACAGCACGACCCACTTTTTTTTTTTTTAAGATTTTATTTTATTTTATTTGACAGAGAGAAAGAGAGATCACAAGCAGGCAGAGGGGCAGGCAGAGAGAAAGGGGGAAGCAGGCTCCCTGCTGAGCAGAGAGGCCAATGTGGTGCTAGATCCCAGGACCCTGAGAGATCATGACCTGAGCCGAGGGCAGAGGCTTAACCCACTGAGCCACCCAGGCGCCCCCAAGACATACTTGTAAGTTTAATCTTCATCAACATTTTCTCCCTCACTTTCCCCCACTGTCTTAAATTTAGTCAAATAACAAATCAAGCCCCCCCTTTTGTACTGTTTGTTAATTCCTGTAGTGTAAATACACCCATGGCTGATTTCAAGATACTGATGGGACATCACTGAATGAGCAATTAAAAAGAAATGTGTAGTAACATGATATTATATAATAGTTCCGCCATATGGATACAATAGATGTAAATTATTTCAGCCACAGGTAATAGTAACATATAGTAAAATAATTAGGGATGGGTTTTGAGTATTGACTTTGTTTTTACTTTGTCATTGAATTTTTAGCTTACATAGTTTAACAATAATAACTTAACTATCTCATAGAATTCTGAAAACTCAACAGTTAGTTCTAACAAACTGGTAAGAGCTGACTTTAGCACATTTTCCTATACTAGAAGCACAAAAGATTATGAGAAGGAAGAGCGGGAGGTGAGCTAGAAAAACTACACTCACCTCCCACTCACTGGCTGTACTCCTTTTCCACTTCAGCTCCTGCAGGGTCAATAGACTGGCTAGACAGTGGAAGGGAAAGCCTCAGCTAGCATGTGGAATCAAAATACTAAATTAGATTGACTTTTAATAACCAAAAGCGATCAGAATGAAATTGGAGAAATATAAAAACTGTTTTACGTTCCTGAGTTGAGAATAAGCAAATGAAACAATTAAGCTAATATTTTACTTTAGGTTTTAAAAACTATATTGGTAAGTGAGATTTAGAATGGTTTTATGTTCTTGTAGTCAGACTTGAAGATCAAAGACATCTTTTTAAAAAGAACTGAAAGTATTCCATTTTTGTCTATGCTCAGAAACCATTTAAATAATTCTTTTTTTTTTTTAAGATTTTATTTATTTATTTCAGAGAGAGAGAGAGAGAGAGAAAGAGAGAGCTCCAAAGCAGGCAAAGGAGCACAGGGAGAGGGAAACTCCCCTCTGAGCCAAGAGCCTGATGTGGGCCTTGATCCCATGAACCTGAGATCTCGACCTGAACCAAAGGCAGCCACTTAACTGACTAAGCCACCCAGGTGCCTATTAAATAATTCCTTGAAACTTTGAAGAAATAGACCTCTGACACGGCTTCAAGATGATGGTTTTTTTTTTTTTAAGATTTTTATTTATTTATTTGACAGACAGAGATCACAAGTAGGCAAAGAGGCAGGCAGCGAGAGAGGAAGGGAAGCAGGCTTCCCACTGAGCAGAGAGCCCGATGCGGGGCTCAATCCCAGAACCCTAGGATCATGACCTGAGCTGAAGGCAGAGGCTTTAACCCACTGAGCCACCCATGTGCCCCAAGATGATAGTTTTGTAAAAGATAGTTATTTGACTATTTCTCAAAATTTCATAGTTATTAATTTACTTATGTCTTCATTTTCTTTTCTTTTTAATTTGACAGACAGAGATCATAAGTAGCCAGAGAGGCAGGCAGAGAGAGAGGAAGGGAAGCAGGCTCCCTGCTGAGCAGAGTGCCGGATGCGGGTGATACCAGGACCCTGGGATCATGACCTGTGCCGAAGGCAGAGGCTTTAACCCACTGAGCCACCCAGGTTCTCCTATGTCTTCATTTTCTTGCTGAGGCTCTTTATCCATTTATACTTCTCCAGATTATTCATTATTACACCCATGTTTCAAAGCAGCATAGTTATACAAAGAACTCATTATAATTATTTTAATTTCTTCTATATTCATAGTTCTGTAGGTTTTCATTCATTACAGATACTGTGCCTTTATGTTGTCTATTTTTCCTCTTCAATTTCTCAAATTATGGTCATTTTAATATTCTTCAGGGAGGTGTTAGACATGCTAATTTTGTAAAATGCTTTTAAAAGTTCAGTATGCTTATGAGAGGAAAGCCAAAAGTTGGTTGAAGTACTAGGAAATGATGGGTTTTTTATTTTTATTTTTTTGTCTTTCAATAAATGCATGCTTAACATGATTTAGAAGAAATAAATCAAACCAAATGCTAGATATTTGGTTAATAAGATTAATTATACACAAACTCTGTCCTCGAGTGATCATGATTTTCTTTTCTAGTTTACATAATCCCTTGTCATATTGTTTTATTTCTTTTTAAAAACTTTATTATATGGATTAATTTTGTGAATTTAGTTGAGGAATAACCTAAATTATAAATCCTAATACCTAGAAGCAGATAGCCTTATAGAGTAGACAAAATGGGTACATACACAGGGTCCTTCTAAGCCCACAGGGACCTGGATACAGTGCTCTCCTTCTCACTGAATAATAAGCCCAAAGTATTTTTATCACTCAGTTTGTAAAGGAATAGGGGGGTGGGGTGCCACAGTTTCTGTCATTATATCTCCGAACTTCTTTCCTAAAAGTAGGTGCAAAGAACTGTGAAAGTTCTGAGATTTGACCCTACTTACAAGCTAACAAATTAGCCTACCACAGTTTCATCTATGCTTGTGAAATAGACTCCTGAGTCAGAGGCAAGGGTCAATTATCTTACAGTTTCACTTATTTGTGGAGCATAACAAATAGCATGGAGGACAAGGGGAGATGGAGAGGAGAAGGGAGTTGAGGGAAATTGGAAGGGGATGTGTACCATGAGAGACTCTGGACACTGAAAAACAATCTGAGGGTTTTGAAGGGGCAGGGGGTGGGAAGTTGGGGGAACTAGGTGGTAGGTATTAGAAAGGGCACGGATTGCATGGAGCACTGGGTGTGGTGCAAAAACAATGAATACTGTTACACTGAAAAGAAATAAATATATTTTTTAAAAAGCCGAATTATGGCTCACATTGATAGGAATAGCATTTTCTGCACCAGTTCTCTGAACCCCAGCTCCACAGGACATTAAGCAGAAGGCCAAAGATGCCTGCACACACAGGGTTATATTACAAGAGTGGAAGCTTGAGCTTATGGAACCCAGATATTTTATAATGGACAGTAATATGCCTGCTCTTACTCAGAGGAAAGCACTCTTTCAAAGCTGTTTGTTATACAGAAATCCTTGAGAGGTTAGGAACAAAGGCATCCAGTGCCTCTGCTTGCAAGATGTACAGAAATAGGAGATCCATGGAAAATTTTTTCCAATAGCAGAGAAGGAATGGGAGATAAGATCCTAGGAATAAAAACTGAGTTCCTAACACTAGGTTCTCCTATAATATGAAGAATGAAACCTGGATTATAAATTTGGTGGGTTAATTCACTAGCATAAAATCATAAATCTGTTTTCTGTAAATTGTATTTGTTTGGGGCTACTTATATATTTTTTTAATTCATCCCTCTCTACTTTTCCCTTTTTTGGTTTTATATTTAGGAAAATTCCCTGGAAAATTATGTCCTGTTGTAGTTGAGTTAAAGGGAATATAGGTAAGGGCCTTGATTTTGTCCTGGACGGGTTAGAGTTAAAGGAAGGTTGCTGCACACCCGTGGGATGGACGTGAAATGGCACATAAAGGGAAGAAACACAAGAGTAGGACACTGCTCAGCTGGAAGCATGGGGATTGCTCTAAAAGCTGCCTCTTCCCAACTGGACATCTCTTATGGATCACTTCCCTGATAATGCTTTGGAATGGCAGCCACTGTGAGATGGAAGTCCAGAGTTTTCATTCTGGTGCCATGGGATAATTCCAAATACATTTTTGTATCAGAAAGACTTCCAGTTTGAATCATTATTTTAATTATATTTAATTTTAATTTGCATAAAATAGTTTCCCAAGTAAATTCCTCAGAAAGAATAGGTAGGCAGATTACCTTCTCAAGTTTTTCATACCCCCAAATTTGTCGTTTGTTCTCGTAAATAAGTGATTCAAAAAATAAAAAAATAAATGATGATTCATCCAAATGGAGGATTCTTCAATTGCCATTCTGTTCAAAAGTTGAAAACAGTTTATTATTTTCTAGCCTCAGAGTTTTAGATGAGATGTATGAAACTCATTTGCTTTCCTTTCCTTATGTTACTCTAAGTCTAGCACTTGGTAACCTTTTTGATCTGAAAATTCAAGTGTCTTCAAAAAAGGGCATTTTTTCCTAGTATTTATTTCCTTACCATATTTCTTACTTTCCTGATTTATGTATTAAGTATATATTTATAGGTCAAATACCCTAAAACCCTATTATGTATCTCTTTTTGATCTGATTTCCATTTCTTTTTTATTTTCTCCAGATTGTGCCTCTATTTGACCTTCTAGATTATCAATCCAGTTTTCATCTGTATTTTATTTTCATTTTCCTACTCAATTTTTGACTTTAGAAACATATATATATATATATATATATTTAAGATTAATTTATTTGAGAGAGAGAGAGAGGAGGGGGAGGGGCGGAAGGAGACAAAGGGAGAATCCTAAGCAGAATGTGCTGAGTATGGAGCCTGATGTGAGGCTCAATCTCACAACCCTGAGATGATAACCTGAGCCGAAACCATGCGATGGATGCTTAACTTACTGTGCCACACAGGAGTCCCCAGAAATATTATCTTAAATCTCTTTTTGTTATAGAATTATTTTTAAATCCTTTCATTTATTTTTAAATCCCTGATTAATTGTGCCTTTCAGATAAATGTTTTCTTAAGTTCTCTTCTGTTTCTTCCATAATCTGCTTTATTAGGAGTCACGAGTTCTGATTGTTTTTGTCTCCCTCCTTCGTATGAATGACCTGTGATTTCTCTTTGACCTCTCATTTCAGTGAATGTGGGTTCTTCAGCAGCTATAAAGGTCAGGCTATTTGAGACTTAGGTAATATCAGTCAGAGAGATAAGATTCTTTAGCCGTGTATCAGCCACAAAGAAGCTGTTCTAAGAGGGTGACTAAGGGAGTGACAAAATGAAGAGGCCTCTAGAAATGTTTCTCAAACTGCTAGCTGTATATTAGAATCATGTAGGGTGTTTTGATACCTCAACTTTTCCCCAAAAGTTAAATCATAATCTCTAGGCAGGACTCAGCATATTTTCCAAAACCTCTCAAGTAGGCAGTCACTGTTGAGAAGTTCTGCTCTAGAATGTCAGGTTTCTCCAGGTATGAGCAATAAGTAGGAGTCCTCCTCCAGCTACAGAGAAGGGGGATGTTCAGCCCAGTAGTGACACTCTCCCCACAGAGAGCTAGATTTGAGGCTGTTACCTTCCCAGAATCCTCGTGGGACCTTGAAGGAGCTTGTGCCCACATAAGTGAGAAATAGTGTGGGCAGCAGCAAGCGAGGCATGAATCTCTGTTTCCACTCACATAAAATTCTTCCTCTTCTCTATCCTTCCGGCTCCCACCTCACCCCCTCCCCCACAACTTACCTGTAAGTTCTACTTTACCTTTAAGATTCTAGAAATGATTACCATATGTAAACATGACTTGTATATCTCATTACTATCTTACTTTTAATGACTGGAATATATGACTGCATATTTCAAAAATACAGCTTATATTTGTATTAGCTGGGTGGTTTTTTTTTTTGTTTTTTTTTTGGTTTTTTTTTTTTGAGTGAATGTTGGAGAATTTTAAACTCTTCACATCCATTTAACTTTAATCCATTCAACTCACACAACAGCCCTGTGGACTATATACTATTATTATCCTCAGAATAATGATGAGAAGACCAGGAAACTGAGGCATAAGGAGAGACTGAGGCACAAAGAGGTTATATAATTTGTCCAAAGTTACAACTAGTAGGAGATAAAGTAAAGTACAAATCTGGCAACTGGCCTATAAACCTTCTCTTCATCTATATGCCAGACTAATGTCACACAGAGTATTAAACTAAAGGAACAAGGAATTTGGCCAATTAAATTTCACTATAGGCTGCAAGTTCACTATAGGCTGAATGTTCTATTCATGTTTAATTAAATTTTTTATATGCAAGTTTATCCTATTGTCATAAAACTATTTCTAAAAGGAATATTCTTTTGACAGGTCTCAGTGTAGATTTATATGTAGGAACATAATTTTTTTTGAAGATTTTATTTATTTATCAGATAAAGACACAGTGAGAGAGGGAACACAAGCAGGGGGGAGTGGGAGAGGGAGAAGCAGGCTTCCCACTGAACAGAGAGCTCCATTCCAGCACCCTGGGATCATGACCTGAGCTGAAGGCAGATGCTTAACGACGGAGCCACCCAGGCGCCCTATTTTTAGGAAAATAATCTTCTAATGAGAAGTCCCTATTAATCTATGAATCTAAAGAAAAAATATTCTTTTTTTTTTATTGTATCCTCAGTACTCTTGTAATTTTCAGGGACAATTTAAATACTCTTAATCTGGGGCGCCTGGGTGGCTCAGTGGGTTAAGCCGCTGCCTTCGGCTCGGGTCGTGGTCTCAGGGTCCTGGGATCGAGCCCCGCATCGGGCTCTCTGCTCAGCAGGGAGCCTGCTTCCCTCTCTCTCTCCCTCTCTGCCTGCCTCTCCATCTACTTGTGATTTCTCTCTGTAAAATAAATAAATAAATTCTTAAAAATAAATAAATAAATAAATAGATAGATAGATAAATACTCTTAATCTGTCTCTTTGCCCCTAACTTGTTTTCTATTTCTTACCCCTTTATAAGTGGTAAAATTTCCATTTTCAGCTGATAATCCAGTACTAAATACTTAGGTAATGGAGAAAACACTTTGTCTCTCTTTTAAAAATTCCTTATTCCAGGTAATTTTTAATTTTTTAATTAATTTATTTTAATTTTAATTTTTAAAATTTGAATTTATAAATTAACATATAACATTATTTGTTTCAGGGTAGAGGTCAGGTAACTTTTTAAAGGGATTTTGGTAAAATGAGAATGACTATTTTGTCATGACAAACATCCAATTGTGAAAAGTTGCAGCGAAGAGTAGGCTTGGGTTTACTGAGAAATCTTAGAGACTATATACAGATTAATCAAGAGGTATTTTTAATATTTTATCAATTCCCACTTATCCAAGAGAAATGCAGAAATCCTGATCTAATAGTAACACGGAAAACATGTCTCTGGGGGCAAGTGGGAAAGAAGCCCTAAGAATTTGAATGGTTCTCAATCTTAGCTTTATTTAAGAATCATCTGGGGAATCTTAAGAATATTAATGCCGGAGCTTCTCTCCAAACTAATGAAAGTAGAATCCAATTATTTTAAAGCTCTCAGGTAATACTAATGGACAGATGGGTTAAAAACTACTACTCTGAAAGCAAAGCTCAGCTACAAATAAACCTGGGCAGATTTCACAAATTAGGTGACCACAGCACCAGATTGAGAGTTGCTATGATTTTCAACAAACCCTGGGAAAAAATCAGAATGAACAGATGTTGGCTCCAGGCAGGAAGATTAGAGTAGCACGTAAACTAGAGCAGAGCTCAAAGGATGGTTCCAGGCCCAGCAGCACCAGCATTACCTGGAGACTCAAAAGACATGCAAATAATCAGGCCCCAGCCAGACCTATTGAATCAAAAGCTCTGCAGGTGCAGCCCAGCATCTGCATTTTAAGGAGCCCTCCATGTTTGAGACTCACTGGGCTAGAACAGTGCCTCTCTACCATTAGTGTTCACAGGAATCACAGAGGCGATCTTGCTAATCATGGCTTCTGTCTGGGAGGGGGTCAAACATTCTGCATTTCTAAGTTCTGGGGTGATAGGATGCTGCTGGATGGAAGACCACACTTTGAATTGCAAAGGGGCTAGAGGTCAGAAATGAAAGAGGCCTGCAGTGACCAGAAAGTCACTGGTCCAGGTGGGGGCAATTATGACATAAAGTTTAGGCTAAGCTGAAAGCTGTATGAATTAGATATGACACCTTAGCTTGGTGTAGGATCGAGGTTTACAAGCACTGGTGGAGACTAGTATCCTAAATTATAATTACCTTAACTTATAAGTCCAGGAACTGCATCTCAAGAGATGGAGGAGCTGAATCTATCCAATATAATCAATGAAACCAGGAAAGCATCGCTAATATGAGGACAGAAACTTTCTGCTTTGTGCTCTGTTATTTAAGCAATCATTTTGTCATAGCTAAAGAGGACTCGCTGCAAGAATGGGTTGCTTCCTGGAAGAAGAATGTTCCCCGCCTTCTGATTAACCTTCAGACATCTAAAACTTAATATATCCAAAATAAAACCTAGCTCTTCTCACTGTAATCCTCTTGATGAAGTTCTAGAACCTAGGTGAGGTTCGGTGGGCTGAGGTCCGGAGCCGATGACCAAGAAAGAATTCTTGAGACATCTTTGGTGCAAAATGGTGGTTTATTAAAGCACGGGGACAGGACCCGTGGGCAGGAAGAGCTGCTGCCCGGGGTTGTGAGGGTAGGCATGGTATATACCTTGCGGTTGGGGGAAGGTGAGGAGAAGGGAGGTTTCAAGGGGAGTTTTCACATGTTAAGGAGGGCCTACAAGGTGCCCGGGGGAGGCCTTGCCCTTATGGCCTGATCAATGTCGTTTTTAGGTCAGGCATTAACATCAAGATAGTTGGGAGATTCTTGGTGGGGTGTTATGATCCTGCTATCATTTACATTCCCTTCTACCTCAGCCTCCTCCAGTTTATGGTGGGAAGGGAGATATTAGGGCTTCAGGAACCGAGAGTTATTTGCCTCTGGAAATTTGTGCTATTGATAAGGTAACCTCCCTGTTTAGGTCTCTAGGACATCTGTAGAGCAAGGGAGATTCCTGTTCTGCAGGATTGTGATCTCTGCAAGTTAACTATTTATCGTTTTATGGCAGTCAGGGGTGCCTCAGGAATGCTACACATATTATGGAGGGGAGCCGGTGGAGAGGGGGTGCAAGGCGCCAGCTTTTGCTCTGTCCTCAGCCAGCCTCCTACTCCCTCATCACTCTTATCCACCCCAATGTGCTTTGCACAATATGTTCTCCTCCTAAGTACAGAGTGTTGTAATACACCTAGCTACCAAGCCCAGAAGCCCCAAGTCATTCTACATTCGGAATAGGAGGTGTTGATGGAGAGCACAGGCTCTGAAATCAGACTGCTAGAGTTTAAATTCAGCTTGGGCCACTTAACTGTGACCTTGGGCAAGTTATTTCACCTCATTCCAATGGATTCCTCATCTGTAAAACTTCACTGAGCACACTGAATGGTTATACAGAATAAATGAGGTAAGAACAATGTCCCCACCACCACCACCAATGTACGACTGCAATTCTGTTAATTCTACATCTTATTACTTCTTTTGCCTGGGCTCTCCTCTACATTTCTGATATCTAGAAAAATTAATGGCATAGTGCACATACAGAATGCCAATGGAAAACCAAATATGACATACTCAGGCTATCTTTTGTCAGTCTGTTGGTCTAAAACTTGAAATAAAACCTGATATTAATTTGGGGTAATGTAATAGAATTCAAGACAAGTCTTTCTTTAAAAACTCAGAATTGTAATTAGTACCTAATTATCATCTGTAATAGTAAAATATTATAATAAATATTTTGTAAATGATGACTATTCAGAATGCTGATCAAGTATGTTGTAATTCATAAGCACTATAAAACATAACCTGTGTTAGACAAAGCTTACATTTAAAACAAATTACATAATCTAAGACAAATCTACAGTAGTGCTTTAAAACTCCAAACTGAAAGTCCCAGGTAGTTAGTACGGTTACCTTTTCCCTTTTTTAATACTGTATAAATTGTCTCCTGTGATCTTGGGTACTTTCTTAGATATGAATGGAACAATATCCTCTTCAAATTCTAACTGAAAGTCAAACGTCAGGGGTGTAACTGAAGTATTTTTCTTTCCTTGACTCTGAAGCGTGTTTGTCTGCAGGAAAGCCAAAGTACAGCATTGTGAAAAAAATGACTTCTTTTCATAGAGGGAAAATCCTGTGTGGAAAGGAACAAAATTAGTCTCACTTTATGCACACACAACAGAATTTATGTGCCAGTCAATAATGGAGAAATATTACAGATTGAAAACTGGGAGCCTTGTGTACCAACATTTTTTAATGTTGTTGCTGTGTGACCTAAGCTGCTCTTTTCCCATCCATGAAATGAGAAGACTTTGGATGAGATGATCATGAAGGCTCCCTCCTAATTCTAAAATTTAGAATTTCAGAACAACCTGTAAATTAAGCAAAGACCATACTCATACATTGAGTTATTGGAAGGAGAACAACATGGTCTCCAACCTGCTGCTCTTGCTGTCCCCACAAACGTGGTGAATCACTGCAACATTTGTCTAGTTGCATGAGCCAGAAATAGAGTTAAGAAAGCAATCAAAAGACTTTGTTCAAATATTTATAGAAATGGACTGAAGAGAGAAAAGGATATAGCTAACGAGTTAGTTAAGCAGCCAAAATCTTTTCTAAAAAAACCTCCAGCACTGCATAGAGGAATAAAGTGATGAAAAATTTGAAAGCAAGCCAAGGGATAGGAGCTTTTGCTTCTGCCAAAGAAGGATTAGCGTTATAGGAATTGCCCTCCTGCTGTAAATAACTAGAAAACCAGACAAAACATATGAAAACAACTGTAATCAGGCATTAGAAAGCACGCGGGGGTTGGGAGGAGGACATAATCCCCAAGAAAAGGGAAACAAATGAGGTAAATCCCACAATAGCTCAGCTTGCTTATTAAAGGCAGTTTCTACACTGAGACGCAGGGAAGGGGAACTCACATCAAACCTTCGCCCTTAACCTTGTTGAATTTATGAGACAGAAATTGTCCCAACAATTACATTCTTGGGTGTCCACCCTAGAAAAATGAAAATTTACGTTCACACAAAAACCTGTACACAAATATTCAGAGCAGCTCTCTTTAAGCTTTTTTTTTTTAAGTAACTTTAGTTTTAAAAGCAAAATACTGAAAACAACCCAAATGTCCTTCAGTGGGTGAGTGATTGAAACTCTGTACATCCATATAATGGCATACTACTCAGCAATAAAATCTATATATTATTTATAATAACAAATCTATTGATTCATGCAAAAACTCAGATGGGCCTCAATGGGCATTATGCTTAGTGAAGATGAGTCAATCTCAAAATTTCACATACTGAATGATTCTGTTTACATAACATCCTCAAAATTACTGTGATAGAGATGGAGAACAGATTAGCCATTGCCAGGGCTAGACGGGGAGTAGAGTAGCGGTATAGATACAAATACAGAGAAGTAACATGAGGGATTTCTTTTATGGTGATGAAAATGTGCTGACCTTGATTGTGGTAGTGATCATACAAATCTATTACAGGATAAAAATCAATAAAATTATACACACAAATGAATACAGGTGAAAACTAAATAAAGTCTGTAGTCTGGTAAAGAGCAATGTACGAGTGTTAACATGGGTTGGGACTCATACTGGTTTTGATACTGTACACAACCCGTATAAAATGTCACCACCACTGGGGGCAACTGGGTGAAAGGGACATGGGACTCTCAGTAGTCCCTCTGACACTTCCTGTGAGTTGATAATTATTTCAAAATACAAGGTTTTAAAAAAAATAAAGAAGCGCCAAAGTGATTTATATATTGTTATCTCATCCTTTGGTCATTAAAAAAGAAAATAGAGGCAATTCATTTTCATAAATGTATGTATGTGTATGTGCAACTGCATATTTATGAGTATATGTAAAGATATATTGATTTATACATACATATATAATATTTGTATATCTTTGTGAGAGCACAAAAGAAAATGTGGATGGATAAACCCAAACTGCGAAGTGTTGCTTGCCTCAAGAGGAAAGAGTGAAGAGGCCAGAGACAATATTTCTTTACGTATTTTCCATTAGTATAATTTTTTAAAGATTTTATGTATTTATTTGACAGAGGAAGAGAGAGAGAGAGAGAGGGAGAGGATGTGCAAAAGCAGGGATAGCGGGAGAGGGAAAAGCAAGCTCCCCCTTGAGCAGGGAGCCCTATGTGGGACTGGATTCTAGGACCCTGGGATGATGACATGAGCCCAAGGCAGACCCTTAACCAACTGAGCCATTCAGGCACCCCTCTTTAAGTATAACTTTTATATATATTTGTATGTTGCTTATTTCCAAAAGCATGTTTTAATTTTATACTTTGAAAAAATAAGAAAAGTTTTACATTTTGATTATATATACTTTCAAAAGAATATCCAGAGAATCCTCTCTCAGTAACACATAAATTGGGCATAGTAACACAAAACTAGAAAATGCATTGAAATGCTTTGCACAAAGGAAGTTTTTAGTAAAAGGTAAGAATTACAAGGACTAATCATATATAAAAGGGGATTTCAGGACAAATTATATAGATTTATCTCTGATATTTTCTAAAGTACATTTCATTTTAAACAAAAAATGAAAGAGGAAAGAACTTCAGAGTGCTTAAGTCCAATATGGTTGCTTTAGTAAGTTACTCCTAGTTTGCAATTTCAAAATTTGGGTAATGATAACAGAATGAATTTATTGTTTTTTCTATATTTCTCTATTTTCTGAATAAAAGAAAATCAAATTTCTATTCAAGCAACAAAATTTTCGTTTTCAGGTTCACAAATACGTTCAATCACTTTAGAATTCCTCTCTGTGCTGTTTTCCTTGATTTCTTAAACTTGATGCTCTTTATGTTTCATTTACTCACATTGCTATATTATTTTGCAAATTTTTGCATAACCAAATTAAATTGCTCATATATGCTAAGAACCTGGTTTTTTAAATTATATTCTTTTTTTTTTTTTAAGATTTATTTACTTCTTTTGTGAGAGAGAGCACATAAGGGCGGAGGGGCAGGGGCAAAGGAAGAGGGAGAGGGGAAGCAGACTCCTGCTGAGCAGGGAGCCAGATGCAGGGCTCCATCCACTACCAAGGAATCATGGCCTGAGCTGAAACCAAGTTTGATGCTTAATCAATTGAGCCAATCTAGGCATCCCCAAAACTATATTCCTTATTAATATTTTTATTGAATTTTATAAAAGTCCCACCTTTTTTAATTTTATGAGTTTTATTTTTAATTTGGTAACTATACCAAATAGTTTCTTCTTTTTAATAAACCAATTAAATAACTTTTTATATGTTAGAAAATATAAGTGAGAACTATAGTAGTCATATTTACTATTTGACTGCCTATTTGATTTTTTTATCTTCATCACCTTAGATACATTATAACCTAATATAATATGACAGCTATCCAATAGTCAAAATATGAAAAGAGCCCAAATGTCCATCAACTGATGAATGGATATATATATATACATAGAGAGAAACATACTTCTATACACACAATGGAATATTACTCAGCCAACAAAAAGAATGAAATCTTGCCATTTACAATAATGTGAATAGAATTAGAGTGAATATTATGCTAAGCCAAATAAGTCAGTCAGAGAAAGACAAAGACCATATGATTTCACTCATGTGAACTTAAGAAGCAAAACACAGAACATAGGAGAAGGGAAGGAAAAATAAAATAAGAGGAAAACAGAGAGGGAGACAAACCATTGAGACTCTTAACTTTAGGGAACAAACTGACAGTTGCTGGAAGGGAGGTGGCTGGGGGCATGGGGTAACTGGATGACGGGCATTAAGGAGAGCACTTGTTGAAATGAGTACTGGGTGTTATATACACCTGATGAATCACTGAACTCTATCCTGAAACTAATAATGCACTTTATGTTAACTCACCTGAATTTAAATGAAATCTTGAAAGAAAAAAAAAAATGGCAGTTATCCAGAAGTTACCATGTATATCTAATTAATTCTTTATAGTATGCACTGACATGGTCTACTTTTTGAACTAATATAATTATTTGCTTTTTACAAATTAGCTTATATCTCCAAATTAATGCATCATTAACTAAAAATTAAAAATCATTCACATTTGAAATAATAATATTTTAATGATTAAATTTAATTTTAGCTTTCATTTACAAACCTTTGCTCTTCTGGCCAAGAGTATCTTTGCCTGCTCATCCAGAATATCTAACTTCTCTAAGATTTTTTCTGCCATTTTCTGTCAGTAAATTCCTATTTAAAAAGGAGAAAAGAGAAGAAATCTCGAAAACAAATAAAATTTAAACATATAATTTGATTAGTTAGGCATAAGAGACCCAGATTTACATTACTATTTGGGGTACAAAAGAGAACTGTATAGATTATGGAATAAAAATGGGATTATAGAGGTATCCAAGTTTTTTTTAGACAGAAGGTCAAATGATCGGAACTCCCAGATGTGTGTGGACTTTAGGAAAGTTAAAATGTCTGATGTGACTCATACTTGAAGCAAGGACACGTGGCTTGATTTATACCTATTTTCTTTTTGTTGTGATGTAATTTTAATGAAAGCAAATGTGAAGAGTTCACAATTGTATAATTAATTGCATTCAAATTAAATTAGTCAATGATCCAAGACTATTAATACAGCACTTAGAAAGTGATCAGTCACACAGAGAGAGTGGCTGTCAAGCTGGATGAATCCTATTGTCCTAATAACTCAAAATCTCTCATCAATTAAGATTGCTGAAAATTACATCTGGGGTCAGGCAGCTCGTATTAGGCTTGGGGACCTAAATATTAGACATCAGGACACAAAGTACCTTTGCAATGCACTACAAATAGCTAGGAGTAGAGTAGGGGCAAACGTTAACCCAAGGCTCCGTCTAGATTTTTGCTCAGTGGATTGAACATGCTCCAGTGGCATTTAAATGTAAACATTGTCTGGTTCACAGAAAGTACTGAATTCTTCAATATTTCTAAGGAACATCAATGTCAACCAAAGAGCTTGGTTCTTCCAAGCTCAAAAATATCTATGCTATTTCTCCGATATTATATGTTATTCAGTGTTTCCTAAAACAATAATGCATGAAAAGATAGGGATAAAGGATTCTATGCCAAAAGCTCTCATTATTTAGTACTTGGTTTCTTTTTTCTACTCTTGGACTCTTCTGGGCCATGGGGCTGCAGGCGGATTATTTGCCTTGTTAACAAACCATATAACCTGAAGTTGCAGATTGGAGAGGGAATATGTAGGCAAGTGTGTTAGCACAATTATGAGTTACCTCAAACTTTCTAGGTCTCCTAATGAAGAGTACGGGACAGATTTTAGAAGAGAATCTAGATTATCTGGATACTATGTGTTGTCTTCTCCAATCCAGGAACCAGTCCTCTCATAGATGCTAAAAACAACTGAAGGAATTTTGGTTTCTGTTTTTTCCTTAAAGCATAATGTGAGTTCAAGGGCATAGAGAAGGCTCCCATATTCCTCACCAAAATTTCTTTTATTGGGGACAAAGATTTTAATTTTTCAATAAGGAATAGAAAGGCAAATAACTTCAAGAACCAGAATATTGAAGTGAATGGGTTTCCCAGTTTGGGAAGAGATAAATTACACAAGGGACAACTGAGGCACACGGCTGACTTGTGAGAGGGAACAGAAAGCAGGTCTTTTTAGAGAATAAGATGTCCTTGTTATACATCTTCAACATCACACCAGACATTTTAGGATGTACGATATCTTCACCTTTTATACACACACACACTCTCTCTCTCTCTCTCTCACACACACACACAGCTGTAATTTAAAGGAATTGCGTTTTATTTAAAATTATATTGCTATGGTAAATTACTTAGGTATGGTATGATTTCTAGCAAATCACTGTGCATGTCACAAGGTTTCTTGAAGTGAGAAAACTTAAGCAACAAATGATTTTTAAGTGTCAGTGACAGTTTCATGAATACTAAATTTGACCATTAATGAAATTGACAGAATTTTATTGATTTTAGTTTTGGAGTTTTATTTTGCAGTTCATATTTTGAAGCCTATACTTTTTTTCAGTTTCCAAATGTTTTCGTAGGTCTTTGGCAGTGTGCCAGTGGCTTCTAATGGATAAATGGCCCTGGGACAAAGTAGAGGTGAGGAAACACTACAGACTAACTTGCTTGCTTTCATCATTAAACCAAGAATACCAAGGGCTTAGCTGTATCTCTTCAAATAAACACTGAGAGCAAAGGAGCATCAGGCAGTTCTAATACAACGACATATTCAAACTGTTCTGCATAAACTAAAAACTAATCCTTTAACACAAAATACTATATTACATGTTCCTCAATATAACTCTCTGTGTTTTAGTCCTTTCTTGATTCTTTTTTTAATTTTAATGTCTACTTTAAATCTGCATGTTGGTTTCATACTTCTACTTCATACTTCTATTTCTATGAGCACATATTCTACTTAATTCTATTTCTGACCATATACTATCATCAGATGGTAAACATTTAATTGTTATTTCCTCATTTGGCTATTTAACTGCATTACCTGAGAAATACTGTGCTAGGCTTTCCACCAAATCTACCTCTGGCAGACATTATCTTCCTGCGCAAGGCAGATGGGCTTTCCTCTATCACTAAGAAGACAGAGACCATCTGGCTCCTGGGTGACTCAGTTGCTTAAACAACTGACTCTTGGTTTTGGCTCAGGTCATGATTTCAGGGTTGTGAGATCAAGCACCTATGGGCTCCATGCTCAGTACAGTACACTTGAGAGTCTCTCCCTCTGCTCTTCTCCTGGCCCCTGCTTGTAAGTGCCCCCCCTCTCTAAAATAAAATAAATAAATAATAAGATTTTTTTTTTTAAAGAAAAAGGAAGAAAGAAAAGAGAGACCAGCAAGTAAGAACTTCTTCAACTCCTCTTTCTTGTGCCAAAGTCTTATCTGCATCCATTTGCATCTAACTTGTATTTTAATTTTAATGGAAGTGTTGCCTCTCCCATCCATAGTTAATCCCTCCCAGGGTATTTTAGACTCTATTACCTCTGTGCTCCCAAAAGAATTACCTCCACTGTTTGCACCCTCTCTCTGGAATCTGTCAATCTCTTTTCTTCACAATTTCTTCTCCTTAGCATTCTCACACCTCTTCTAGTTTTGTTTTGTTTTGTTTTTTAAAGATTTTATTCCTTCACTTGAAAGGGAGAGATCACAAGTAGGCAGACAGGTAAGCAGAGAGAGAGGGGGAAGCAGGCTCCCTCTTGAGCAGAGAGCCCAATGTGGGGCTTGATCCCTGACCCCAGGATCATGACCCGAGCCGAAGGCAGAGGCCCCAACCTACTGAACCACCCAGGCGCCCCCTCTTCTAGTTTTAAGAAAAAAATTCTTCCCCTAACCTGACTAGCTGTTATTCTCTCTCATCTTCCCTGATTGACACATTTCTTAAAATGCTCATCTTTACTTAGGGTTTCTAATTTCTTACATTTCTTTTCCTTCTTAATTTATCATCATTTGGCTTCCTTCTATACTCTGCTACTAGAGCCACTCTCATAGGCCACCAGGGTCACCATCTTATCAATTAGTGACCGCTTTTCTGCTCTTTTTACCTTATATGAATGTCTATAACTCTTATACATGTTGACCACTCCTTTCTATGTAAACCCTGCCCTCTCTTGGTTTCTAAGACAACAGTCCCATTTTCCTACTCTCTGAAGATTCCTTCTTCCTCCAATCACTCCCTAAATACTTGAGAGATGGAAGTGTTCCTCATCCTTAGTGTTTCTAAGGGCTCAGACCATCTTTTTCATTATTCCATACATCCTTTGGGATGACCTCTCAAACTCATAGCTTCATCTACCACCATCTATTTTCAAACAAAATCTCTTTTGAGTTCCAAACAAATATTCCTAACTCAACCCAGATTTCCCACAGGTAGCCCAAATTAGATCTAAAAGTAAACTTGTCCACATCCTTCTTCTCCCTCAGTCAAAAGTCTCTTTCAACCTTTATTATCATATTATCTCATATTTACGGGCATTCAGTCCATAAACTTAGGCATTGCAATAACAATCCTTATTGCTGCAGAATGAACTCAGAAATTTCCAAGGAGTACAGATGTCCCATTGCTACCCCAGGCCTGCTAAGTCAGGATTTATGGAGGGGAAGATAAAAACTATTTTTTAAAGCCATTCTGATGCAACTATTCCCCAAACCAGGATTTGGTCACCACTCTGTGGAAAAACTCCCTCTCATCCCCTCTCTAAACGCACACAATCTTTATCTTGTGTTCGCTACATATTACATATCCTCTCAGTTTTTCTCCTCATATCTATTCACATTGCTATTGCTTATGTTTAGGGTTCCATAACTTGTTGCCTGGATTATTGCAATAGTTCCAAAATATGTGTATACATTTGATCCATTCTATCTTCCATTTTGTCCTTCACATTTGTCTGACTTATTTTCTCAAGAAAACACACACACACACACACACACACACACACACCTCCCTGATTAAGGCTTCAATCTCTCCCTACAGCTTTCAGGAGAAAGGGCCAAGCTTCTTGATTTCTCATGTAAGAATCATGGTTTGGCCTCCAAGTCTTTAACTTCATCTGCTTCTTCCTCATGTATACATGATACCCTGGTCCTGAAGAACAACTTGCAGTTCCTCAAATGTGTTGTATTTTCTTTACTGGTTGCTTGGCTTCTGCTGTTTCCCATTGCCTGCAAAGTTGTTCTTCCATTCCCTGTATTTCTAAGTTCTATTCATCCCTTAAGACCCAACACAAATAACATCTCTGCGGGGAAGCTTTCTCTGATACACTATGATTTAAATGTCCAATATCTGTGCTTACATGATAGTCTATGTGTATTGTTAACCCAGTTCTTAATCACTCTCTATTAAACCATTTGATAATCTTATTTTATTCTTCCTCTAGACCATGTGTTTCTTGAAAGCAGGAACCATGCCTAATATTTGCATCCCTGTTACCTAACAATATGAATGAAATAACCATCAGCCATAAAGGAAATGGACAAATATAAAGTGTTACAACAGTTTTCAACTGCCAATTACATGTATAAGTTAACACAAATAATTGTCAAAGTCCTGTTGATGTTCTTCTAGATTAAGCTATAGCATTTAAAAGCATTACTTTCTCTCCCACCTTCAAACTCAGAAAGGTAGCATAACATGTTGGTTAAGAAAATGGACTTTGGAGTCAGACTGTCTGGAGTCCTTCGCTCTGCTACTTATCAGCTGTGTGACTGTGGGCTAATTGCTTAACTTCTCTGTGTTGCCCCTTTTCTGTGTTGTTCAATCTGTAAAATGGAAATAAGACAACAACCTACTTCACTGGGTCGTTATAAGTTTCAGTTGAATGAATATAAGTGACATACAATATTTGGCAAATAAAAAACCAGTAATGATGCACTTCCCTATTAAGAATAAGACATGTGGGATACCTATAAATGCTGCAAAATGCATGTTTTCCACCTGAATATCATTTCATTTTTTTCTGCCATCCTTGCCATATGTCTAACTGTCTGCTTACTTTTTTCACGGTGTATTTCTTTAAATTATAACTACACAAACTCCTTGGAACTTGATAAACAATGAGAATTTATTCAGCAATTTAGTATCTTCTATTTTAATCCCACAATTCAGTATCTTCTGTATCATGTCATTTGATTATGTTTCCTTTCCTTCTCTAGTTCTTTCATAGTTTTATTTCTCAATTTTATACCAAAACCTTATTCTGGGGCACCTGGGTAACTCAGTATGTTAAGCGACTGCCTTTGGCTTGGGTCATGATCCTAGGGTCCTGGGATTGAGCCCCATGTCTGGCTCCTTGCTCAGTGGGGAAACTGCTTTTCCCTCTGCCTCTACCTGCTACTCTGCCAGCTTATGCTCTTCTCTTTCAAATAAATAAATACAAATTCTTTTTTAAAAAAAAATCTTTTTCTGAGTTCACTGAACAGAAACTAAAACTGTGTCTTACAAACACAACTATAGGGGGCCTGGGTAACTCAGTGGGTTAAAGCCTCTGCCTTTGGCTCAGGTCATGATCTCAGGGTCCTGGGATCAAACCCCACATCGGTCTCTCTGTTCAGCGGGGAGCCTACTTCCCCCACTCTTCTGCCTGCCTCTCTGCCTACTTGTGATCTCTGTCTGTCAAATAAATAAATAAAATCTTAAAAAAAAAAAAAACCACACACACAAGTATGCAGGCCTTAGGGAAACAACCCTGGTAAACATTACCATATCTTCATACTGGATATACATCAAAAACATATCATTAGGTTGTGCTCAAGTAAACAGATCTAATGATCCCCCTTTCAACCAATACATTAACTGGGACAGGAGAGATGATCTCACTTCTAAAATATGTATAGATATATCTGAAGAGTTCTTATATGTACTTACAGTTGTAGGAAAATGCTCTACTCTCTGTTCTTATGTAGTGTTCTTATGTGGTCACAGAAGCCTAACTCATAGAATCTTGGGGTTAGAAGGGTCAATAGTCTCTCATACAATTCCATGAACAGTGAAGCAATACTGATCCCAACTGAACAAGACTTTTCTGATCCTTTTGTTTTTGTTGTTCTAATGCTTTTGTTTCATTGTCATTGTCTTTCCCAGGCTTCAGAT
Source organism: Mustela putorius furo (assembly GCF_011764305.1). Classification (NCBI taxonomy): domain Eukaryota; kingdom Metazoa; phylum Chordata; class Mammalia; order Carnivora; family Mustelidae; genus Mustela; species Mustela putorius. Next base: position 54,847,511 of record NW_025422005.1, read on the forward strand.
TTCACTTTTCCTTCCATTTAGTTCCTGCCCCTTATTCTCCTGCCCCAGTCTTCCTCCTTATCCCTCAAATACTGATTCTTAATTCCATCAGAGTTGTCTTTTTGATGACACTGAATTGCTGACCAAACCTTAACTAGGTCCCCATTACCTACAGAATAACATGCAAACTTTTCAGATGACATATGAGATATTTGAAGAAAAGCCAGTCTAGGATCTGGCTCAGTTCACCTTTTGAGTTAATCTCCACCATATCCAGTCTTCTTCTGCCAAACGCTATGATTCTCATTCCCTGGATGCCTCCTGCCTTTCTCGCAGGTATATTCTTCACTCATGCTTTTCCTTTTCCTGGCAATGTTTTTTCTTCATGCCTTCCAGTCGAAAGCCTACTCTTTATCAAATCCTAGTATGAAGGCTACCTCTTCTGTGAAATTTTCCTTGACATCCTTGTATTCCTTGTCTTGGTGACAGTCTCTTCCTCATGTGTGCTCCTATCATGCTTTGTCCTACACCATAGAATTGGGTACATTGTGCTACAGAAATTCACTCTGACAAGTTGCCTCCTCACTGTGTTGAAAGCTCATGCAAAACAATGATTACCCACCTATGAATCTCAGGAGCAAGTAAAGGATTTTATACCTAAGTGGGATCTGAAAAGTACAATTTAATTTGGAGGCATCTCTGGTTATATCATTTTAGGGAGAGTAATCCCAGTTTATCTTAATAGATAATGTTAATTCAGGATGATTTACTGGGTATGAAACATGAAGTTGAGTGAATGATTATAAAATATGTTTCTTGCCAAATTTAAATTCAGTAAAATTATTTCCAAAGGAAACTTGGATTTATGTTCTCAGTTACTGGCTCAGTAATGACAGTTTTTAAAAAAAAGAACACAATGAAACAGAGAACTTGCCAACTAGGACAAAATGAAATTCTCAGTGGTTCTTACAGTAAATCACCCACAGAACTTGATGTGAAGACTTATCTGCATAATGAACAATTTCAGGGTTGCAGGGCCAATATTATAAGCACATCAGAGGCTGAGTCATACTAAAAATAACAGTATCAAACTAAAAAGTTGCTTTTAAGAACAATAATTCATTTTTAAAAATTAGCACCTTTGGTACTGAAGAAAATTCAGAAAGCACACAAACAAAAAACTCTAATGCTTCCAACATAATAGGCTCTGCTAAACAGGTTTCTTTAGCAAGTTCTAAATGTCTCCTATTAAAGGAAGAACTCAGGAAAACCAAAAGGGCCTCAAACACATAAAGAGTGTGACTGAGCAATTATCTAGAAAATGGAAGTTTAAATTAAAAATTTCTCCCATTATCTGGTTTTTTTTGGTTCAAACATTTACTCCTTGAAGGAAAAGCGTCTATCTTGTGCTTTTATCTTACACACGCACCAAACACTGTGTTCCACACATCGAACTCACCGTTCAATAATTACATTTTACTTAATGAGATACCAGGCTGAATTTCTCCACCTCACATTTCAAGTACAGATACAAGAAAATCCTTTTTTCTAAGTCTAAAACATTGAGAAGTGGTCCATAATTATGGGCTGGATTATGCTTCACCAAAATTCCTGTTTGGGAGCCCCAATACCTAGTACCTCAGAATGTGGCTAGAGGCAGAGCCTTTGTTTTACAAAGTCACTAAGTGAAAATGGAGTCATTAGACCAGACCTTAATCCATTTGACTGATAAGAAGGGATTAGGACACAGACATCATGCACAGAGGAAAGACCATGTGAGAACATAGCAAGGCAGCCATCCCCAAGCCAAAGAAAGAGGACTAAGAAGAAATCAACCCTGTAGACACCTTGATCTTGACCTTCGGGCCTCTGGGACTGAAAGAAATAAATTTCTGTTGTTTAAGCACCCCCGGTCTCTGGCATTTTGTTATGGCAGCGTTTATAAACTAATATAGCCCACAAATCATGAGAATTAATTTGAAAGCTCACTATCAGAAGATGTAACTATTAAATATGGCCCATGTGCTTAGATCTATACCACATAATTTCCTTGTCTTTTTGTTATAAGAGAGGGAGAGAAAATTTACTCTTCATTTTGAAACTTTACTAAAATTTGCCTATAACCAACTTGGCGTTGGGTAGGAAGCTTCTAAGGAAAAATATCAAGGACATTTAAAAAATTAAGAACAAGGCAGAGGATCATAGGGGGAGAGAGGAAAAAATTAAACAAGATGAAACCAGAGAAGGAGACAAACCATAAGAAACTCTTAATCTTAGGAAACAAACTGAGGGTTGCTGGAGGGGGTGGGGGGGATGGGGTAACCTGGTGATGGCCTTTGGGAAGGGCATGTGTTGCAATGTGAACTGGGTATTATATAAGACTGATGAATCACACATCTGTACCCCTGAAATAAATAACACCATTATATGTTAATTGAATTTAAATTAAAAATAAATAAATAAATAAAGTTACCCCAAAATAAAAATAAATAAAATAAATAAAAGTCTGGAAAAAAATATGTTCACAGGATCTGGGGAGTATTATTGTGAAAAACCAATCAGACAACAATCAGGAGAATCTCAAAATTCCACAATTATTGCAAAAGTGATCAATTCTTACCATCCCATTCCAGGTTAGTTCTGTCTGGCAAGTTTGGATGTACCAGTCAGGTCCCCTCAAGCAGGGTCACACCTTGTGCTCACCCCCCACCTCCAACCCCTCTCCAGGTTCACCTTCCAGGTGGTTTCTCCACCCCCAGCTGGCCTGGACTGGGTAGGGGGGTGGGGGGTACTGAAAATAAGGAGCCCAACTAAAACACTCTGTGCCTTTGTCCTTTAATGTGAAGTCAAAACTAGGGGCAAATGGTAAGATACTTTAATACTAAGTACAGAAGATGCAAAGATTGTTTTCTAGGAACCTGGAAGAGCCCCAGACCAGCCTCCCACCCCCATCCTACACTCACCTGAGAAACCATGGTGGGGAGAACCCAGCAGCCCAGCATTACACATGCCACTTTTCACATCTCCTCAATCTCTCTCTCTCAGTAGGTACAGCTGGAGACAGTTGCACTGACTGGGGGAACAAAAAGAGCCTAAGATTTAATAAAACTATGTGTTTTCTAGTTCATCTCCCATCTTCACACAAATTTTAATTTCTGGCCTTCCAATACCACTGCCTCTACTTTCTTTTTTTCTCTTCTAGTTCTGCTGGTTCTTCTCTCCCCACCCTGCCACCTCCAGTCCTGTTACAACACATCCTGTGTTCATCAAAAATTTCCAGAACTTTCCCTACCTTGAAAAGGTCAATTTTCTTTCTCCAGGGAGAGGGTGCACCCACACACTTAAATCACTAAAAGTTAAAGTGACTCACCTATATTACAGATACAAGAACAACTATGCTGAAAGAGCAGAAGAATAAAGAGGTTAAGGAAAAAATCAAGCATAAAGGGACTAGGAGTAGTAACTTCACTTTCCTTCCTTCCTTCCTTCCTTCCTTCCTTCCTTTTGTACTTTCCTGGAAACACAAAATTATGAAAAGAAGCTTAAATCTTCCTCCTTGCAGCCTGCAGGTCTGAATAGAAGTCAGCAGCCTGTATTTAAAAAATTTGTTGAAGAGCTGCTTTCATGACTTAGGACACAAAGAGTACAACAACAACAAAATTCTCATTCTTAATATTAAGAAGCTGCCTATGTAAATAGTAAGATCACTGTGTATTTTATTGGTCAGATAGCAGGTTTGGGCACCCTCACCACACACACACACACACACACACACACACACACACCATTTGTACACACCACAGAATCATAATTAAAAAATGACTGACTTGAAAATGTTCTTCATTTGAGAATGGTGGAGCATTTCTACAATATTAATTGAGCTGTTAGGCAAGAGTTACATTGGTAAGCATTTCAGGAATTCAGCTCATTATGCAAAATGAAATAGAAATAAAAGTTTTTAAAAATAGCATTGACATCCCAACACAAGTCCATGCTAGTGGCAATGGGAGAAATTTTGCAAAAAATGTGCTTTTACTGTGTAGTAATCAAAATTTGGGTAGACATTGTTATTCATAGTCAATGCATGAAAACATTGGAATCAATTTATTTCACATATTTAAAATATAAAAAATACAATAATAAAAAGTACAGTGGTTTAATTCTATCATATTTTAAAACCATGTACATTCAAGTACATGATTTGTAGGGAATCCATAACTAGAATCTAGTTGATTGTAGAGTTTTGCCTAAGATTAATATAATGACTTCAGCTCATAAATTTGCACAAAGGTGACATTAGCTTCTTAAATAAAGGAGAACTGAATTCAGAATGTTAGCTACTCACCAATTTATAATCAATAAAATTTATAAAGCATGAATCTTATTAAAGTTCTTAGAATATTGCCATTATCTTGGTTAGTATTTATGGAATGCATACTTTGTGTCACAAGTTACAGTAGAAATTTTTAATGTCATATCTCATTTCATCCTTCATCTTTCATTAATATGTAATCTTTAATTAATATCTATGAGGAAAGTATTATCTTGAGCTTTAGAAATGATAAAACTCAAAGAAATTATATGACTTCCCCCAACATCATGTAATTAGTAACAATTAATATAATGAAAAATATTTTCTCTTTAATAAAAAACATTCAGTAAAATGTACACTAAAATAATCAAAATGAATTCTCTGTTAAATTCAACAGAAAATTACTGAATGAGATCATGAACCTGTTCACAGATAAATACTGAGTAAAAGAGCTTAATGCATGGTTTCATTTTAAAAGTATACAATTTCTTGGGGCACTTGGGTGGTTCAGCCATTTAAGCACCCAACTCTTGATTTCAGTTCAGGTCATGATCTCAGGGTCCTGAGCTCAAACCATGCACTGGGCTCTGCTCTGAGCATGGAGCCTGCTTTAGATTCTCTCTCTCTCCCTTTCCCTCTGCCCCACCCTCTTGTGTACTCTCTTTCTAATAAAAGAAAAAAAAGGCAAAAGTATACAATTTCTTAAAATATAAACTGAATTCTATAAGAAAGCAAAGAAAGTAATATTTGCAGACTTTTTCCTGCAAAGAGTGCAGACCAACCACAAAGTTAGAGGGTACGTTCCCAAGACCACACTCATTTCTGCCACCAAGTTCAAACCCTTGGTTCAGTAATTAGCTAGGACCCACAGAACTCACTGAAAGCTATTATACTCAGGATTATGGTTTACTACAGGAAAACTATACAGATTAGAATCACCAACCAAGGGAAAAAGTGCATAGGGCAGAGTGTAGGAAGGAGAAGGACTAAATGCAGAGTTTCTGTTGTCTTCCTGATGAGACAGGACAAGTTACTCTCTTGGTGTGAATGTATATATACATAAGGAGTACTGTCAGTGAGGGAGACTCACCTAAGCTTTGCAGCCAGAGTTTTTAACTGGGCTTCATCAATTTGACTGATTGCCTACATTGTTAATCTCAGTTTCCATGTTGACCCAAAACACCCACCTTAGGTCACATTGTTGGTCCTTCTGGAGCAGCCAACGCCCACCTTAAAACATATGGGTGTGGCCAGCCCTCCACTCTAAATTACACTACTAGACTATTCAATATGATCCAAGGCCCCAAGCAAACAAAGACATTCTATCAAGCACAACATCCCTAGGACCCAAAGATTACCTACTAGAATAGCAAAGGGCAAAGGCCAGAACTTCTCTTTGGGCAAGGGAATCTTGACTATAAATTCTTTCCTACACACCTACTACATTTGGTTTAGAAAGTATCTAAATTTTTACTTACCCATTCTGAAATGATGAAAAGCCTGTGATTGCCCATCCCCATCTTCTGTTCTCTCACAAAAACCATGAGGCCTAGGAGACATGTCAATATTCTTCAGCCTTCCTATTGTCCCTTTCATATCATTATTATTTCTCTTCCTTTGGAGAGGTCTCCTTTTAGGAGGTTTATGCCAAACATCTCTGCACACCTACTTACTTTTTTTTTAAATTATTATTATTTTTTTATTTGACAGACGGAGATCACAAGCAGACAGAGAGGCAGGCAGAGAGAGAGAGGGAAGCAGGCTCCCGGCTGAGCAGAGAGCCCGATGTGGGGATCGATCCCAGGACCCTGGGACCACGACCCGAGCCGAAGGCAGAGGCTTTAACCCACTAAGCGACCCAGGCGCCCCTGCACACCTACTTACTAACAAAATTTCTAACCATTTCCCACTTGTACTAATTTAGGACTGTTCTCAGTATTCCTTTCCATATTAAACCCATGAAGACAAAAGTTTTGTCTCTAAACTCATTAACCTATAACCAGATTAAAGCTACCTTTACTTTTTTCTTTATCCTCTAAAATGATGAGTCTAAAATCTTGAGCTCTGATAGATCATCTCTAACCACAACCTCTTATCCCTTTAGTTCATTACCTCTCTTCTTTCAGATAATAGGCTCTTTGGTCCCTTAATCATCGACCTTTATTCCATCTCTTCCATTTTCAAATCCAATGGACATCTTTCAGACCCTATGTTATTTGATCTTTGTTTTGAATTTGACACATTAATTCTGGTTCTTTGAAATGTTCCCATCCCTTGGCTTCAAGGATCCCACTCTCTACTACTTCTCCTGCCTTACTGACAATTTCCTTACTATCCTCCCTTACGAACTCCTGTTTCTCCACTCATTCCCTCGGATTCTTTCCTATTTTCTTCTCCCTTCATTCCCTTCCTGGGCTTGACATTGCCTTCAGAATACAGTCAAAATTACACAGCATAGAATATGGAAACTTGCATCATCTGAGTCTTATCTACATTGAACTGAGTTCTGATTTCTTTTCCAGCTTTTCTTCAGATAACCTATTGTACACAAAGTGACAACCTTACCAGTTAATGTGAATTCTTCAGATGTTCCAGATTTTTTCTATCTCTATGTCTTTGTTCATGCTGCTCCCCCTGCACAGGCACTTTAAAAGAACTTATTAAACTTTGTGGCTCCAGAGGAGGAGCACTTTATTTGTTCAGTGCCAATGAGACCACTGGCCACAACTCTGACCACAATGATTGGCTCAGGAAAAGGGGAATGACTCAGGTGAGGTCAATTAAGACCCGGAAAATTCAGTTCTGGGATATGGAGCCTCTGGGAAAGCAAATTCTCTCTCTTCTCCTAGTCCGTTTTGGCTTTGGGGGCCACCATAAATAGTCTGAAAATGTAGCCGATCCAGAGGAAACAAAGTGATAGATAGATATTGGAGGTATCATCTGAGCCCAGGGCAAAACTACCACTGATGCTAGACCTTGTCAGCTTATGTGATGAAATAAATTTTCTTTGCACATAAACTAGTTTGGATTTATTTTTTCACTCTGTATAAGAGGAAATCTAAAAACTGATACTATGCTCAACATATATTTGTCAAATGAATGGAAATGGTAAAGTTAGGAGATTAATGATCCCATAGGACTAATCTGAGAATTAAAGGATTTACCAATCTGAAGCATCAAACACAGTGCCTAGCAAAAGGCAAATACTCAAAACTTTCCTTATGTTTCTGTGCTCCTAGCCCTTTCCCTTTCCCCACAAAATCCACACAACTCAATTCAAAACTGTTGCCTGCACTTGATTTTATAGTTTAAGAAAATACATATTCTTAAATATTTCAGTTATTAAATCATAGACTTTTTCTCCATAAATCCTTTCCTCCTATTAAAGACTACAAGTTTAAACACATTCTTTTACACAGCATCTTAAAATGTTTTGTCTATATCCATGCAAAAATGTGATATATAAGGTAAAATATTATTAGATCTGATTTTATATTAAAAATTTCTGCGTATTAGAAAACACCATAACAAAATTTTAAAACATACTAAACTTGGGAAACTGCCCAATATATGTAAACACAGAGTATCTTAAAATCTTACAAATCATTAAGAAAAGGACAAATACCATACTGAAAACAAAATATGTGTTAGATATAAACCGTCTATTTGCAAAAGAATAACTACAAGTGACCATTAATTATATTTTTAATATCAACAAACTATTCAAAGGCATATATGTGCATTAAATCAACAAAATATGAATTTCTCCCTTATATTGGTAAGTTGGAGAAAGGAGCAGAGAAATACATATTCATATGTTCTGAGGGCACAAGAGTAAGTTATTAGGATGGTAACTTACAATTTACAGAAAACTTTTAAAAATATATAACCTATGGTCCCATAATTCCACTTCCAAAAATTTATATTTAGAAATTAATCATAGAAATCACAAAGAATTAGAAATAATGATATAAATGTAACAAGTCTTTATAACAGTATGAAAAATTAAAAATAGAATAATTTTATATAATTAAATAATTATATAATTAAACAATAATAATCTATTATTTATTTATTATCAAATGGTATACTTAGTTTCACAAACATTGTCTCACTTATCCTTTATTCTATAGATTTAAAAATTGGATTCAGATACATTAAGCATCTTGGTCAAAACCATAAAGCTATTAAGTTGCAGATTCAGAATTGAAGTCCAGTTATATTTGTTTCCAAAACCTATAATCTTTACTACTATTTTTTCATTTTCTTGTCTAAATTCTTGACTAGTCATATGAAGTTATATATAATGCATTTCTTAAAAGTGATATAAAGGGGCATTAATGACATAGAAAAATGTTTATATTTGTGTTAGTTAAAGAAAGCATATAGTAAGACTTTACATAGAGAATTATTTTCTTCTTAGCAAAATAAAGTATGGGCCTCTGTTCTCAAAAAATATTCTGTGATAAAATGTCCTAAAAGATGGTTATCTTAGGGTGGTATAATTATACCTTGGAATATTTTTACTGCTTTACACTCTTATATTTTCTAAATGCACAGAAACTAACACATAGAGAATACATAGGAATATGTATTAGTTTTGCAGCCAAAAATTTATTTTAAGACTTCAATATGGCCAATATGGCCTCTTTTTGTGAGGTTTGAACAACCTAAAGCCTTTTAAAATAAAAAATTAAAATGTCCTCCCATTTAACATTCAAAAAAGTTTTTACAAAAGTACATAAAGCTAAATACAATAATAACTTAATGATTTCAAAAGTAAAGGATAAACCAATGAAAAATAAAAAGCTGAAAGTAAACAAAAGAAAGATTGTTGATACTTTGCGAGCAAACCCTTTTAAAATCCTTTTGTTCTCTGTTTCAGGCTGAGGCACTTTTTCTTGAGGGAGGGCCCAAGACTCGCTTCTGGGAATAAGAACTGGAGCCTCCCCAATTAGTCTGCTCTCCAAGATAGTTTACAAATACAATATAATCTGCAGGAGAACTCTGAAATGAGCAAGACATTTTAATTTTGACTGCTGGACTCCTACGTACAGATTGTATCCCAGAGTAGAAATAATAGATTAATTTTTCCTATGATTCAAAATAATATATAAATATTTTTATTGCAAAAATAAGTGAGGATACAACCAATTGAATTAAAATAGAATCTCTAATGCTGAACTGAACATAGAATTCCTGCTTAGATTACCTTAATGTTGGGAACCTTATAATTCTAAAATCAGGTTTTCAACTTTTGTAGAACAGTGATAGAAAGCAAGTTTAACATGATTTTTGCAATATTTATACATTTTGGGGGCACCTGAGTAGCTTAATCATCAAGTGTCTACCTTCAGCTCAGGTCATGATGCCAGGCTCTGGGATTGAGCCCCACATCGTGCTCTCTGCTCAGCCGGAGCCTGCTTCTCCTCTCCCTCTCTATTCCCCCGGCTTATGCTCTTTCTCTCTCTCTCTCTGTCAAATAAATAAATAAAATCTTTTTAAAAATTTATACATTTTCTTTGAAATTTTGCAAAGGGGTTCTATTACTTTTTTTTAAATGTTCTCAGAAGTCTTAGTATTTTAAACTACTTGAAAAAAATACTTTAATATATGTTTATAAAAAATAAAAAATTAATAAAAAAATACTTTAAAACTAAACAAGAAAAATGTTATTATAGTCCTCACAGACCAGTGACAAACCACAGTCAAAGGTGGGCAGAGGAATGTAGGTAGAGAAGGTAGAAAGAACACAAGAAAGAGAGAGAGTAGAACAAATTGAATGGGAGGGGGTGGAGATAAAAGAGCAAATAAATTATGTATAAATAAGGAAAAATAATCATGGAAGGTTTTATGATACAAATAAGACTGTTGTAGATATCTCTTTTGTTATTTTCTTTTTGGTACCATGTAGAGAAAGAAGGTGAAATTTTAAAGGAGGGTAGGGAGAAAGAGCAAAGACGTGTGTGGTACGTTTTATGTCCGTTATATCATTAAGGAATAAACCACTTTTAATGAGACTGTGTTAAGGCGTAACCTCATTCAATCTTCCCCACAGGCTTAGGAAAGAGGTATTATTATCTCCTTTTTATAGATGAAAAAAAAACTGACACTCAGATAAAGTAATCTGACAAATTTACTTAGGTAGTGAGAGGTTAATTTTCCTTTTCCTTTCAAAGCCAGGATCTTTCTACTGCTCCTCACAACATAACAGAATCAAAAGCTATACATGAACTTCATGGGCAGAAGCCAAGCAGAGTGAATATCCTGTCTGTGACTCAAGACAAATCTGATAGTCGGCTAAGAGATAAACAATCTTTAGATTGTTTGAAAATGAGTAACATAGCAGGATACCATGGTGGGAAGAATTTTTGCTTCAAAAGTAAAATTAAAGGTGAATAGTTAATGAAAATATAAAGATCATTATAAAGGGTTCCACTGTCTTATTTGGGTTCTCCCAAAAGGAGAACAAGCAAAGACATAAGGAGTATTTTGGTATAAGTTGTTTATTTAGCAAGTATAAGGAGTTTATTTAGCAAGTAACCCTATAAAGTATGATGGGGAAGTAAAACAAAAAAAGAAAAAAAGTTAATATGGTAGTGAATGGGGTCACTGCTCCTGGACACTGGGTAGCTACCCCTGGGTAGCTCTGAGAGCAGATGGAACTGATGTAGAGCTCACAACAGAATTGTCTCTTCCATGGGTAAGGAAGCTAGGGTATTTATCTGCAACACTCATCGCTCACCGATTAATGGTTATTCTGTGTCTTTATATCCCTGTCACTTTCACTCTGCCCCCAAATGGGCTGAGCTCATACTTGAGACCAGAGAAAGTCTCCAGGCAGAGGGACACAAATGCTTGAGGTAAGATGTTATTAGCATATAAAGGAACTCTCCATGAAGTTGCAGGTGACCTGAAGGCTGAGGGAATGAGTACAGACAGGACATCAACCGATTTGGCCATAGGGACCAATAAATAATACCATGTGTGTCTGTGCATGTGTGTTTTACTTCAGTTTAAAAAAACAAACAAACAAAATAAAACACAGTTTCAGAAGTATATCTCGGTAGAATAAAGTGAAGAGAAAAATATTTGCTTACTTGTATACATCCTCCTACCACTTGGTGGCAATATAGCAAAGTCTAGATGGAAGAGAAGAGAAGAGAAAAGAGAAGAGAAGAGAAGAGAAGAGAAGAGAAGAGAGAGAAGAGAAGAGAAGAGAAGAGAAGAGAAGAGAAGAGAGGAGAAGAGAGGAGAAGAGAAGAGAAGAGAAGAGAAAGAAAGGAAGGAGAGAAAGAAAGGAAGTAAGAAAGAAAGGAAGGAAAGCAGACAGAGTAGAAAAGACTAACTTGAAGTGACACAAATATGTCATGATAATGGTTACAAAACAACTTCCTCAAAATGTGCCCTTTTCCAGTTGGAGATTAAGCTACTACTACTATATTGTAGGGTTTTCAGCAAGGTTTTCTCGAATGCTTCCCTTCTATCCCTGGCCCTGACCATTTTTACACCTATTACAGTCACAAAATTACTATTACAGTTCACTGAAACTATTGAATTAATACTTAACCCACTTTCTTTGTATGTCTCTTTACTCTTTGCTGCTACTTGAGGCCTGATTTTTCTCTTTATATTGGCATTCTTTATAGAAACAGAAAGATCTTTCTTTTCAGTAAGAGAGGAGCTGTTTTCCTAACCAAAATGCTGACCAGGAATTATAAATGCTGATAACCTTTTTTTTTTTGTATTCTTGTTATACTCACATTTCTTCTTAATCTACTTACAATGATTCATTTAAAAACCTGTTAAGTAAATGTAATTAAAAGCTTGTATAAAACACCACCTTTGTTTTTGAACTAAATGTAAAATTAAATATTGGTGAATTGTTATTAATTCTTAAAGGACTGACATACTCTCACACTCAACTTCTACTTCCTTTTTGGTTTCCTCCTACTGATTAGGTGTTTTCCGTACTGGGCTCTTCCTTCTTTCCTCACTTTTTAAGTGTTGTTATTATCCAGGGTTCTATGTCCAAACTTCTATTTTCCCTCAGCCTAGTCATTTCCCCTAAACAATCTCATTCTTAACTAATGTTCATCATCTCCTTCCACTTACTGACAATTCCTAGACTTATATTCCTAGCCTTATCTCTCCCCAAAGCTCCAGTTTTATTTTGTGATTGCCTATTAAACATCTCCACTGGAGGTCCCACACACTGCAAATTCAACATGTGTAGAAGGTAATTTATTGTTTTTAAAAAGATTTTATTTAGTTATTTGAGAGAGAAAGAAGTAGTGAGAAAGAGCATGAGCAGGGGTGTGAGAAGAGGGAGAAGCAGGCTCCCCACTGAGCAGGGAGTCCAATTTGGGGCTCAATCCCAGGACCCTGGGATCATGATATGAGCCCAAGGCAGGGGTCTAACCTACTGAGTCACTGAGGTGCCCCCAGAAGATAATGTATATCCTTCCCAAACGTGTTCCATCCCACAGCCGTTTCCCTTTCACCTGATCATTAGAATGAAATACTGAAATCATTTTAATATGAATAATGATATTATTAATTGAGTTCCTACCTTGTCCCAGGCAGAGTCTTTTATGTGCATCACCTTATTTAATGCTCAAAACAAGCCTATGAGGTAAGTACTATTGTTAAGATCATTTTACAAATGAGGAAACAGAGACTTGGCCACAGCTACATGGCTAGTAAGTAGAGGAACTAGGATTTAAACTCAGGCAGTAGGTTTTGAGAGTCCATACTACTAATCCACACTGGTAATGATAACAGCACCAAATATCCATATGTGTCTAACCCTTTTCCCACCTCCCTCACAATTAGGTTGGGACCATCCATCTAGTTCTGGTCAGTAAAATAAGAATGGAAGTGATGCATATCTCTTCTAGGCCAATGTATTTAAGAAGTGGTATTCCTCTCAATGTCTTTTTCCTCACCTATGGCATCCTTAGAGGTCATGAATTACAGATGGCATAGCTACAAGATAGAGGAGACTCCATATGAGTAAGGATAAAACCTCTGTGATAAGCTCTGGGATTTCAGTGGTTTTTGTGAGCACAGAGTCCTAACTAATACAGGCTATATCTGCCAATAAATTTCTCCCTCTCCTTTACTTTCCACATTCAATCAATCAGCAAATCTCATTACTCCATAATTCTTCTTCTTCTCTGTTCTTTCCACTAAGGCTAAGCCCTCATTGTCTGAATTGGGACAGCTCAGGTTAGCCCTTCTAAATAACTGATCTTCCTGCCCCCATCTCCAATCCATCCTCCACAGTCTACCCCAGAATGACCCTTCTGAAATAATATTATATTAACATCCAGTTCTCATTTAAAATTTTTAAATGGCTTTCCATTCCCCAGTAGATAATGCCCTAATTCTGCAGCATGAGCTACAGGATCCTTGACAGGCCTAATAACACGTCACTGGCCATTCCCCTCAGCTTCATGTTCATTCCATTCAGGTTCCCAAAGGTAACTTATTCTGCTTTTCTAATATGCTTCTCTTCCTGGGAATGCCTCTTCTATGTATCTTTAGAAATTCAACTTAGGGGGCAACTGGGTGTCTTAGTCAGTTAGATGTCCAGCTCTTGATTTTGCCTCAGGTCATGATCTCAAGGTTGTGGGATCAAGCCCCATGTTGGGCTCCACACATAGAACAGAATCTGCTTGCCCCTTTCCATACCCCCATTTGTGTTCTTTCTATCTAGAGTAAATAAATAAAATCTTAAAAAAAAAAAAAAGAAATTCAACTTAATTGTTGCCTTTTAGGAAAAAATCTTCTCTGACACTTTGTTCCAGCTCCTCTTTTTTCTGCTCCCATGGCCTTCTTTTTTCTAGTTCTTATGCACTGTATGTAGCTCTTTATTCCCTTATCTGTGTTCATCTCACTGTCAGATTCATGTTAATGTCTTCATTACCATGCACTGGCTCTGGCACATATTACATAATCAAATACCTATTGAATGAAATAATGAATATGTAAATTAGTGAATGTTATTTTTAGCTATAATGTATTTCTTACATAGCTTGTAGGAAAAGCAGGATCATTTAAAAAAATCCATAAAACTGCATTCTCTAGTTATAGAAGACATTTTGCTGAAATAGTCCCTAAAGAACTATGCCTCCCAGTACTCATACCTAATGTAAACCATTCTCACATTGAGTCTGGACTGGCCCTGTGGTTAGTTTTAGTTAATAGAATGTGGAAGAAGTGACACTATGCAGCCTTTAAGATTGGGCTTAAAATACCTGCAGTTTCTAATTTCTCTGCTTCAGAGATTCCTCTTTGGAAAACAGACAACATGCTCTGAACAGCCCAAGCCATGGAGAAGATACAAGGAGGAAAAGTGAGGCGCTTTGGTTAATAGTCCCAGCTGATTTTCCAAAAGCCAGATAACACAAGCTATGAGCTCAAAGCATAAGCCTTTTTGATATTCTAAACAAGATGACTGCATGTCCCATCAATATCATATAGGACAGAAGAGCCTCTCAGCTTAGCCCAAACAACAGGTTCTCTCCTATTCTGGCTTAATGTGGTCATGTCTTCTATGCATGTAATGACCAAAGTACCGATTCTGCTGCCTTGCAAGTCCTTGCCATGTCAGACTGATTCACAGAGCCTGCCAATGTCTTTGCTAATGCTGTTGATACTTAACGTTGAGAGTGCAGATGTCTATACTGGTGTG